>NC_073238.2:91636000-92980000 GCF_029281585.2 Gorilla gorilla gorilla | reverse complement strand
AGTTGCCAGAATTAAATAAAATGTGTGTGGTAAGTATCCAGGATGATGCTTTGTGTATTCATTTCATATAGCCACCATGAATTGTGTATTAATGCCAGTAAAAAAGCTTCTTTTTATTGTTGTTCTTAAAAGATAACTCTTCACATTGTTCTTCTATTTAAATAAAACGACATGGAAGAGAGAGATGGCTTATCTGGCATTTAGTTCAGCAGCAGTGTGGAGAACAGTTCCCATGAGGAGAATTAACAATAAATAAGGACAATAAGATGGTGTCTAAACACACAAACAGTTTTTCTGTTTCTATGGTTTCTTCTTAAGCTGTATTTGGTAAAATAACAGTAATATTTAAATAGCCAGTTTGTTGAATTGTTTCCTTTTGTTGTGATTTTTTTTAAATCAAAACACAATTTGAATGAAAACTACATCATCACATCCACTTGTATATATTTTCAAAGTTCTCAGAATTTATTTAACTTGTTAGATCCAAAAAACACTGAAATAGCAATGCAGATAATTTTTATCCTAGTTTTTGAGATTAAAAAAACAAATCTCGTGTGCATGATATTCTAAAGAGAAAAATGAGCAAAGTGTAGAACTTAGATGTTTTGTGCTTTTATGCCACTATATTTACTCATCAATCCATCCCTCTATCCATGCAAAAAGCATTTATTTGATCTTATTGTAAGATATACACTGGGTTATGCATTATGACAATATGAAAAGTAATTATAATTCTTGAGAATGACACTAAATCCTCAAGATGGATGTTATCTCCAGTGGTCACTTAATATAATATTAAAAAGGTCTCCTAGTAGAAAGATCATAATAGCACTGACTGCTTCTGGGAAATGTGCTATATCTAGGTGAAAGAAACTAAGGTGGTTGCTATATTTCTGTTCTCAATGATATCCGAAAAAGAAATGTTAACACCTGCTGATATTTTGCAGTTTCTGAATGGGTTCTGTAAATAGCATGCCTCCTGTCTAAGCAGGTTGGGTAGGTATCACTCCATAAAATAAATAAGACATTAAGTCTTATTTATTAGGGGCAGAAGAGACATAATTCTTTCTGGATATGGACTCACTCTCAAGTAGAAGGGAAGTGCCAATGCAAAACTTACCAGTCAATAAATTACTATGTTTTCCCAGGTTCAGAGTGAATAAAGAAGTGAAGGTAGGCCAAGAGCGTTTGAAGAAAATCTATTCTCATGGAAAACAGGAATGGGGAAATAGGATTCTCCTTAAGAATAGTCATGCAATCCCTATCAAAATACCGATGACATTCTTCACAGAAATAGAAAAAATAATCTTAAAATTTACGTGGAATCGCAAAAGACCCAGAATAGCCAAATCAACCCTGGGCAAAAAGAACAAAGATGGAAGCATCACATTGCCTGACTGCAAATTATACTACAGAGCTATGATAACCAAAATAGCATGGTACTGGCATAAAAACAGGCAGATAGGCAAATGGAACAGAATAGATAACCCAGAAATACATTTACACACTTACAGTTAACACATTTTTGACAAAGGTACCAAGAACATACACTGGGGAAAGGACACTTTCATCAGTAAATGGTACTGGGACAACTGGATATCTATATGCAGAAGAATGAAACTATATTTCCATCTTTTACCATATATAAAAATCAATTCAAAATAATTAAAGACTTAAACCCAAGACCTGAAATTACTAAACTACTGGAAGAAAACACTGGGGAAACACTCCTGGACTTTGGTCTAGGCAAATATATCTTGAGTAATACCTCAAAAGCAGAGGTGGTCAAAGTAAAAATAGACAAATGGGATCATATCAAGCAAAAAATTTTCTCCACACCAAAGGAAACCATCAACAAAGTGAAGAGAAAACCCACAGAATGGGATAAAATATTCATAAACTATCCATCTGAAAAAGGATTAATAAGATTAATATTCAGAATATATAAGAAGCTCAAATAACTTAATTGGAGAAAAAATAATAATCTGATTAAAAATTTGGCCAAAGAACTGCATAGAAATTTCTCAGAAGAAGACACACAAATGGCCAGAAGGTATATGAACAAAGGCATAGCATCAGTAATTACCAGATAAATGCAATTTAAAACTACAGTGAGATTTGTCCTCCAATTAAAATGACTTTTATCCAAAAGACAGGCAATATCAAATGCTAGCTCAGATGTGGAGAAAGGATAACACTTGTACACTGTTGATGGGAATATAAATTGGTACAGCCACCTCGGAGAACAATATGGAAGGTCTGCAAAAAATGAAAAATAGAACAACCCTATTGTATTAGTTCATCCTCACATTGCTATAAGAACTTCCTGAGACTGGGTAATTTATAAAGGAAAGAAGTTTAATTTACTCAGAGTTTTGTATGGCTGGTGAGGACTCAGGAAGCTTACAGTCATGGCAGAAGATGATGGGGAGGCAAGCACCTTCCTCACAAGGCAGAGGGAGAGGGAATGACCACAGGAGGAACTACCAAACACTCACAAAACCATCAGATTTCATGAGTACTCACTCACTATTACGAGAACAGCATGAGGGAAACTGCGCCCATGACTCAATTACTTCCCCCCGGTCTCTCCCTTGACACATGGGGACTATGGGGATTATGGGGATTATAATTCAAGATGAGATTTGGGTGTGGTCACAAAGTCTAACTGTATCACCTATCATCCAGCAACCCTACTGCTAGATGTTTATCCAAAAGAAAGGAAATCAGTATGTCAAAGCAATATCTGAACCCTCATGTTTATTGCAGCACTATTCACAATAGCCAAGAAATCAAAGCAACCTAAGTGTCCATCAACAGATGAATGGTTAAAGAAAATGAGATAGATACATAAAATAGAATATTACTCAGCAATGAAAAGAATGAAATCCTGTTATTTGCAACACCATAGATGGAACTGGAGGACATTATGTTAAGTGAAATAAGCCAGGCACAGAAAGACAAATAGTGCATGTTCTCACTAAAATGTGGGAGCTAAAAAATAAAATTGAACTCATTTATATAGACAGTAGAATGATGATTACCAGAGACTGGGAAGGGTAGTGGGGAGGGAGGGATAAAGAGGGGATGGTTAAAAAGTAGAAATACACAATTAGATAGAAAGAATAATATCTAATATTTGGTAGCAAAATAGGACAACTATAGTTAACAATAATTTATAGTCTATTTCAAAATAACTAAAAGAATAGATTTAGAATGTTTCTAACAAAAAGAAATGATAAATGTTTGAGGTGATGGATATGTTAATTACCCTGATTTGATCATTGCACATTGTATGCTTGTATCAAAATATCAGATGTAACCCCAAAATATGTAAAACTATTCTGTATCCATAATAATTAAAAATAGTTTTTTAAAAAGGAGAATTGTCAATATTTGAGACTCTTAAAAATTAAATTCTGACAATTCCTAATGAAAAGTCACTTTCTACCAAACTTCAACACCTGTTGAAACATTTGGTTTTAGATGGTATGTTGAAAATATGGTAAATTTAGTCTATTATCCAACAAGTCATAAGACATATATTGAAAAGTGAACTAATACATACACAGATATATTTGAAAACAATAAGGGGAATGCTTGCTTAAGAATTAACAGATTAATATGTACCTAAAAAAGGAAAGCAGCTATGAAGAACTAGCAATGAAAGAGTATAACCACAGGCAAAGGCCTTCCCCAAACAGACATATACCAAAATCTGAGAAGTTTAAAAGAGATATTTATCACAAAAGGTGACAGTGTAATACAGTATCAGTTAACCTTTCAGGAAGGCCAACACTGTGAGAGAGTGATAAAAATCCCCCAAAATGAAAGAATTAACATACACAGCAGGGTATTAATAGAACAATTAGAAGAAACTTCAGAGAAGTATGCTTCATATAGTCAGAGAGATAGAGAAGTAAATCATTTTCATAAAACAAGATGAATTAATCATGAAAAAATAGGAATATACATGTATATCTATAAATATATAATATAAAATTACTGAAATAATATTCAATAAATAAACAATAAAATATTTCAACTTTAAATGAAGTCATGAGACAAAAACAATGGAAGGTGAAATATTAAAGAAAAATAAAAATACATGTAAGAGATTACTGAAAGGTCCAAACCTTAAAATTTCAGAGGACAGAAAGTAAAGATTAGGAAAAGGAAATATTTAAGTCAATAATGGCCAAGAACTTCCCAGAACTAAAGAAATACACGTGTTGTGAGGTTTGTAGCAAAAAATTTACACTACTTGTATGAGAACTCTCTAGAAGAAAACTAAGCTTAAAATGGTAAGCATTGAGAAGAAGCAAACACAAATTCTCTTCAGAGAACTAAACTTCAAATATAGGGCTTAAAGAATTCTCACAGTAAAATTCCAAGGAATATGATACCAATATAAAAATCACAGAACATTTTAAGAAACAAATCGCTATCTGTAAGTCAACAAGGCAAGAAACCACTGAATCAGATCTGGAAAAATATGTCAATATTAAAATAATCAGATTCAAAACATAAAATAAGCAAACAACATGTTTCAAAATTAAGAAGTGAAATGGAAACATGAAGAGATTATCAAAAATACTAAGGCAGTTTTAAAAACATATGAATGGAATATAAGAAGTTGAAAAAATTGTAATTTGACTTAGAAGTTCAATAGATGGCATCAAATTAGACACCATTAAAGAAAGAATAAGAGAACTGGGTGATAGACCTGAAGGAATTACCCTAAAGTCATTAAAGAGAGCTAAAGATATGGAAAATGAGAAAAAGAGCTAAGAGGCATGGAAGACAGAGTAAGGTCTTGCATCTGCTTAGTTTCAGAAGGAGAGGAAAGATAAAGAATGAGGCAGAACTTTGGGAAACAGTTTGTAAGTTCCTCAAAATGTTAAACATAGATTTATTATATCACCCAGCAATTACATTCCTAGGTATCTATCCAAGAGAAATGAAAACATGTGCATACACAAATATTCATACAAGCATTATTTATAAGAGCCAAATAGACAACCCAAATGTCCATCGATGAACAGTCCAATTAATAAGCAAAATATGGTACATGCATATAATGAAATTTCATTTGACAATGAAGTACTGACATATACTACAAGGATGCACCTTGTAAATATTATAGTAACTGAAAGAAGCCAGCCACAAAGGTCCATATATGGCATGATACCATTTATATGAAATTTCAGAATAGGCAAATCTGTGGAAACAGAAAGTAGATTTCTAGTTGCCAGGGTATAAAGAAGAATGTTGTGGGGAGAAGGCATAAAGATAATGGAGAGTGACTGCTTGTAGGTACAAAGTTTTGTTGTGTGTTTAAAAAAAAGTTCTAGGGTACATGTGCACAACCTGCAGGTTTGTTACATATGTATACATGTGCCATGTTGGTGTGCCACACCCATTAACTCATCATTTACATTAGGTATTTCTCCTAATGTTATCCCTTCCCCGTCCCCCCACCCCATCACCCGGTGTGTGATGTTCCCCACCCTGTGTCCAAGTGTTCTCATTGTTCAATTCCCACCTATGAGTGAGAACATGCCGTGTTTGGTTTTCTGTCCTTGCGATAGTTTGCTGAGAATGATGGTTTCCAGCTTCTTCCATGTCCCTACAAAGGACATGAACTCATCCTTTTTTATGGCTGCATGGTATTCCATGATGTATATGTGCCACATTTTCTTAATCCAGTCTATCACTGATGGACATTTGGGTTGCTTCCAAGTCTTTGCTATTGTGAATAGTGCCGCAATAAACATATGTGTGCATGTTTCTTTATAGCAGCATGTTTTATAATCCTTTGGGTATATACCCAGTAATGGGATGGCTGGGTCAAATGGTATTTCTAGTTCTAGATCCTTGAGAATTGCCACACTGTCTTCCACAATGGTTGAGCTAGTTTACACTCCCACCAACAGTGTAAAAGCATTCCTATTTCTCCATGTCCTCTCCAGCACCTGTTGTTTCCTGACTTTTTAATGATTGCCATTCTAACTTGTGTGAGATGGTATCTCATTGTTGTTTTGATCTGCATTTCTCTGATGTCCAGTGATGATGAGCATTTTTTCATGTATCTGTTGGCTGTATAAATGTCTTCTTTTGAGAAGTGTCTGTTCATATCCTTCGCCCACTTTTTGATGGGGTTGTTTGATTTTTTCTTGTAAATTTTTTTAAGTTCTTTGTAGATTCTGGATATTAGCCCTTGGCACATGTACCCTAGAACTTAAAGTATAATTTTTAAAAAATTAAAAAATAAAAATAAAAAGAAGAAGGCTTTAGCCTTCTTTGTTTAAAAGAAACAATAAAATAAAATTTTAAAAAGTTCTAAAATGAGGCCGGGCACGGTGCCTGACACCTGTAATCCCAGCACTTTGGGAGACCAAGGCAGGTGGACCACTTGAGGTCAGGAGTTCAAGACCAGCCTGGCCAACATGGTGAAACCCTGTCTCTACTAAAAATACAAAAATTAGCTGGTTGTGATGGCATGTGCCTGTGGTCCCAGCTACGCGGGAGGGGCTGAGGCAGGAGAATCTCTTGAATCCAGGAGGCAGGGGTTGCAGTGAGCTGAGATCACACCACTGCATTCCAGCCTAGGTGACAGAGTGAGACAGTCTAAAACAAACAAACAAAAAGTTCTAAAATGAGATTATACTTATGATTGCAGAACTATTAAAATCTGCAAGTCTGTTAAAAACCATTGAATTTACGTACCATAAAGCCTACTGTAAATGGGTGGACTTTATGATGTATAAATTATATCTCAATGAATAGGTAAAAAGAAAAGTGACAGAACATAAAAAATAATGGAGTAGAAGCAATAATTTAAAATATTAATAACTGGGAATTTTTCAAAACTAATAAAAGACATCAATCCTTAGGTTCAAAAATTTGAATGAATCCCAACCAGGATAAATACACCAAAGGATTATACATCATGCTGCTATAAAGACACATGCATACGTATGTTCATTGTGGCACTATTCACAATAGCAAAGACTTGGAACCAACCCAAATGTCCATCAGTGATAGACTGGATTAAGAAAATGTGGCACATATACACCATGGAATACTATGCAGACATAAAAAAGGATGAGTTCACGTCCTTTGTAGGGACATGGATGAAGCTGGAAACCATCATTCTCAGCAAACTATCGCAAGGATTAAAAACCAAACACCGCATGTTCTCACTCATAGGTGGGAATTGAACGAGAACACTTGGACACAGGAAGGGGAACATCACACTCTGGGGCCTGTCGTGGGGTGGGAGGAGGGGTGAGGGATAGCATTAGGAGATATACTTAATGTAAATGACGAGTTAATGGGTGTAGCACACCAACATGGCACATGTATACATACGTAACGAACCTGCAGGTTGTGCACATGTACCCTAGAACTTTAAGTATAATTAAAAAAAAAAAAGAGAAAAAAAAGAAAGGCAAAAAAAAATCCACGTTTAGACAAATCAAAATGAATAGCAAAACAACAATGTTTCTAAATTTGGTTGAACTTCTGTTTCCTCATGATTAGGTTAAAATGGACATTCTGAGGGGAATATCACAGAAGTGACCTGGTGCTCTTCTCCCTGTTTTCCATCAGTTGACACACAATGTTGACTTGTCCCGTCACTAGTGATGCTGATTTTGATCACTTGAGTAGAGTGGGCTTTGCCTAGTTTCTCCATTGAAAAGGTTACTATTTTTCCCTTGATGAGAAGTATCTTTTGAGGAGCTAATCTGAGACTATGTGAATATTTCATTCTTCATGCATTCTTACCCACTAGTTTTAGCCCAATGGAAACTTTTTGTTTGTTTGTTTGTTTGAGACAGAGTTTGCTCTGTCGCCCAGGCTGGAGTGCAGTGGCACAAACTCGGCTCACTGCAACCTCCACCTCCCGGGTTCAAATGATTCTCCTCCCTCAGCCTCCTGAGTAGCTGGGATTACAGGCACGTGCCACCATGCCCAGCTAATTTTTTGTATTTTCAGTAGAGATGAGGTTTCACCATGGTAGCCAGGATGGTCTGGATCTCCTGACCTCGTGATCCACCTGCCTTGGACTCCCAAAGTGTTGGGATTACAGGCATGAGCCACCACGCCCAGCCCGATGGAAACATTTTTATTCCATTGTTCCTTCCATACCTTTTGGTGATATTTTACTATAATAAAGAGTTTTTTTCTCCTAATTTGTTTTTTCTTTTATTTGTCTATTTATATTTATGTAGAATCATGTACTATTTTACTTAATGAGATAATCTA
Source organism: Gorilla gorilla gorilla (assembly GCF_029281585.2). Lineage (NCBI taxonomy): Eukaryota > Metazoa > Chordata > Mammalia > Primates > Hominidae > Gorilla > Gorilla gorilla. The sequence goes on along the minus strand of NC_073238.2, from coordinate 92,971,729 downwards.
TTACTATCATTATTAATTTTGACACTCAAATTGTTTCCTATTTGTCCAGTGGAAGCCATTACAAGCTTTTGACATCTCACCATAATTCTTTTATTGCTTTTTTACTTTATGTCACAACATAATAATATGGTTAACTTTATACATTATCTGCCTGGCTCTAGAATCGGACATTTCTCCAAGAATCCCCAGCTATCTTTATTGAAGAATGGTATGTATAAAACAAGATCTGGCTACCAGGTATGCTCATTGCCACTGGGGTTTTACTATTCCCAGGTTTCCCAGGTCCATTCAGTAGATACAGCCAGGAAACATTTTTCTGTGTACAGGTACACACACACACATACACACACACATACACAAGTGTGAAATCATAACTATACATTTACATCTATATCTATTGCTATGCCTATTTCTCTGTATTGAAAACCGTCAGCTCATAGCACTGCCTCCAATGCCAGTCCAACACCATAGGGTTTATTGTGTTTTTCTCCTTTTTCACATTGGTAACCCCCTTCTCTGAGAATGAGAGACCTGGCTTCCATTATCTTCAATATTTTCTCCATATCCATAATTGTAACAAATCTCCTCACCGAAGCAGAGCTGTAATTTTGCTTACTCATCTTCCTGAAGGCCCTGACACCGGCTGAACTGCCACCCTGCTTGGCTGGCTTTCTCTTGCAGGCTGCAGCTCCTGAGCCTGACTGGAAGCTGCCTTCCTTAGATCTTTCCCTGCATTGGTCCCAGTCTTTGTCCACTGCCTTTCTCACTCAGGCCAAATGACTTTCTTTTTAAGTTTTTTGTTTTTTTTTTTTTTTAAGTTTTTGTTTTTTGTTTTTGTGTGTGTGTTTTTTGTTGTTGTTGTTGTTGTTGCTTTTTGAGACAGGATCTTGGTCTGTCACCCAGGCTGGAATGCAGTGGTGCGCTCACAGCTCACAGCAGGGCAGCCTCAGACTCCTGGGCTTAAGTGATCCTCCCTCCTTAGCCTCCTGCGTAGCTGGACCTACAGGTGTCTGCCAGCACACCTGATTAATTTTGTTTGTTTGTTTGTATTTTTTTGTAGAGACAGGGTCTTACTATGCAACCCAGGCTGGTCTTGAACTCCTGGGCTCAATGATCTTCCCTCCTCGGCCTCCCAAAGTGCTGGAATTACAGGCCTGTGCCACTGTGCCCTGCCCACTTTTCTGTTTTAATAGAGTAACATTTGAATATTCACAGATATTTAAGGAAAAAGGTAAAGCAGTATGAGCGACTGAAAGCACAACTATGCCAACTTAATTTGGTTCTTAAAGTTTCAACTGTAATTGTAATATACTTCTAGATAAAAACTATCAACCAGCTCTTCCAACACAGAGAATAGTAAAGTTATAGTGAATCCCGTCACACTGGAAATGTGTCAAATACTCACTGTTTAGGTGCACTGTGCATTGCATCTTGATTTTTCCTCATCAGAAAAAGGGCTTATCTGTAATTCACAATTAGTGTCAGCTACCCGATGATTTAAAAAGTGTGAAATATTGCCTGTCAGGTTGCTCCTTACATTTTTTAAAAATGATGTAATATTCTTTAAAGCAATATTATAGACATGAAGCATTTAGGAAATTTTATAATGAATTTGATTAAATATGACAGATATAATGTAGATATTTTACAGAATATTACAGGTAACAGCATCAAAGCATCAGAATTTAATCAGAATTGTGAAGGAAATTTAAGCTTCTTTTTCAGATGCTTTAAAATTCCTATAAAACTTTTTGTCTTATGATAAAATATTTAGCTACAGTATACAAAAGATACTAGATACATAGCCAGGTATCAATGTGGGAAAACTCTTATTTTATTTACTTATTTTTAAAATTTTTTATTTTTGTTTTTTGTGAGTACATAGTATTTGTATGTAATCATGAGTTACATAAGATATTTTTATACAGGCATGCAATGCATAATAATTGCTTCAGGGTAAATGGAATATCCATCACCTCAAGCATTTATCGTTTGTGTTTCAAACAATTCAATTATATTTTTAATTAATTAATTATTATTTATTTAGAGACAGAATCTTGCTCTGTCATCCAGGCTGGAATGCAGTGGTACAATCTTGGCTCACTGCAACCTTTACTTCCTGGATTCAAGAGATTCTCTAGCCTCAGCCTCCTAAGTAGCTGGGATTAGAGGTGTGCGTCAGTATGCCAGGCTAATTTTTGTATTTTTAGTAGAGACGGGGTTTAGCCACATTGGCCAAGCTGGACTCGAACTCCTGGCCTCAACTGATCTGCCCACCTCGGCCTCCCAAAAGTGCTGGGATTACAGGCATGAGCTACCATACCTGGCCTACTTCTAGTTATTTTAAAGTGTACAATTTATTTTTTACTATGGTCACCCTGTTGTGCTAGCAAATACTAGGTCATTCATTCTTTCTCTCTATATATTATTTTTTGTACCCATTAACCATCCTCAATTCCTCCTAACCCTCTCCTACCCCTCTCAGCCTCTGGTAGCCATCCTTCTACTCTCTATCTCCATTAGTTCAATTGTTTTAATTTTTTTTTTTTTTTTTTTTGAGACAGAGTCTTGCTCTGTCGCCCAGGCTGGATGGAGTGCAGTGGCATGATCTCAGCTCACTGCAATCTCTGCCTCCCAGGTTCATACCATTCTCCTGCCTCAGCCTCCCGACTAGCTGGGACTACAGGTGCCCGCCACCACGCCTGGCTAATTTTTTGTATTTTTAGTAGAGACAGGGTTTCATTGTGTTAACCAGGATGGTCTTGATCTCCTGACGTTGTGATCCACCCACTTCGGCCTCCCAAAGTAAATTGTTTTAATTTTTAGCTCCCATAGATAAGTGAGAACATGGGATGTTTGTCTTTCTGTGCCTGGCTTATTTCACTTAACATAATGACCTCCAGTTCCATCCATGTTGTTGCAAATGACAGGATCTCATTCTTTTTTTTTAATGACTGAATAGTACTCCATTGTGTATATGGACCACATATTCTTTATCCATTTATCTGTCGATATGGGAAAACCTTATTTTGTAAAACAAAATTTTCTTCTGATCCATCCTAGGTGTCTGAGGGCAGATTCCTTTTGAGAGGCCTTAAATTGCAAGAGAAAGCAGTATTTTTCTTGGGGGCTTGTATTCTGGTTCAATTTCAGTCAGCAAGCTGTTTCCAGAGTCCACATCCAGAGCCTGCTCAAGTATAGTTGTCCAAAAGAGAAAATACATCAGACAGATTCTGGAACCTCTTCTTTGAAAAGGGGTCAGTCCTTGGATGAAGGATCATCTTTGATTTGCCCTGAGACAGGACAAATAATGGCCTCTTTTCTTCAATGCAGTTTGTAGAATAACTGTCTAGACTATAGTACCCAGTGGCACCTGGCTCTGCACATAGAATAGCCTTGTACCGAAGATTCCTAAAACAGAATTAGGGACAGTTTCAAGAAAATTCCGCTGCATCTGTGCAACCCTTGTATCATGATCAGCAGGCTCCAGGCTTTAGCCTTCTGCACAATCACCTTACAATTAGCAAAGTAGCAAAGTGTCCTCTTTTTTAGAAAATATTCCCAAACCTCAAATCCTACCCAGGACACACTTCACAATTTTCTTTATTTTTGATTCCTTTTGGCGTTGAATGAACTGGGAATCAGGAACAAGGGTAAGTCCTCTTGTTAGATATTTGGACCTCAGAAAACACATCAACCACTTTCCACTTCCCTTTGGCTGTTCTGCCAAGGCCCTGAGCTGAGGAGGGCTTCAGACTTGCTTGGATCCTGCCCTTTTTGGGAGGCAATGGTTCAGTTCCAGAGACTTAGCAAAGTACAGACTAGGAAAGCTTAAGAGTAATTTGCATACAAAAAGTCCACCTTCAAGTCAGCTGACAACCTGGTATAACACATTGGCTTATAAAAGGCTTCTCAGTTCTCCTTGAAGAGGTCCTTCACTTCCCTTGTAAGTTGGATTCCTAGGTATTTTATTCTCTTTGAAGAAATTGTGAATGAGAGTTCACTCATGATTTGGCTCTCTGTTTGTCTGTTATTGGTGTATAAGAATGCTTGTGATTTTTGCACATTGACTTTGTATCCTGAGACTTTGCTGAAGTTGCTTATCAGCTTAAGGAGATTTTGGGCTGAGACAATGGGGTTTTCTAGATATACAATCATGTCATCTGCAAACAGGGACAATTTGACTTCCTCTTTTCCTAATTGAATACCCTTTATTTCCTTCTCCTGCCTGATTGCCCTGGCCAGAACTTCCAACACTATGTTGAATAGGAGTGGTGAGAGAGGGCATCCCTGTCTTGTGCCAGTTTTCAAAGGGAATGCTTCCAGTTTTTGCCCATTCAGTATGATATTGGCTGTGGGTTTGTCATAGATAGCTCTTATTATTTTGAAATATGTCCCATCAATACCTAATTTATTGAGAGTTTTTAGCATAAAGGGTTGTTGAATTTTGTCAAAGGCCTTTTCTGCATCTATTGAGATAATCATGTGGTTTTTGTCTTTGGTTCTGTTTATATGCTGGATTACATTTATTGATTTGCGTATATTGAACCAGACTTGCATCCCAGGGATGAAGCCCACTTGATCATGGTGGATAAGCTTTTTGATGTGCTGCTGGATTCGGTTTGCCAGTATTTTATTGAGGATTTTTGCATCAATGTTCATCAAGGATATTGGTCTAAAATTCCCTTTTTTGGTTGTGTCTCTGCCCGGCTTTGGTATCAGGATGATGCTGGCCTCATAAAATGAGTTAGGGAGGATTCCCTCTTTTTCTATTGATTGGAATAGTTTCAGAAGGAATGGTACCAGTTCCTCCTTGTACCTCTGGTAGAATTCGGCTGTGAATCCATCTGGTCCTGGACTCTTTTTGGTTGGTAAGCTATTGATTATTGCCACAATTTCAGAGCCTGTTATTGGTCTACTCAGAGATTCAACTTCTTTCTGGTTTAGTCTTGGGAGGGTGTATGTGTTGAGGAATGTATCCATTTCTTCTAGATTTTCTAGTTTATTACCATAAAAACCCTAGAAGAAAACCTAGGCATTACGATTCAGGACATAGGCATGGGCAAGGACTTCATGTCTAAAACACTAAAAGCAATGGCAACAAAAGCCTAAATTGACAAATGGGATCTAAGTAAACTAAAGAGCTTCTGCATAGCAAAAGAAACTACCATCAGAGTGAACAGGTAACCTACAAAATGGGAGAAAATTTTCACAACCTACTCATCTGACAAAGGGCTAATATCCAGAATCTACGATGAACTCAAACACATTTACAGGAAAAAAACAAACAACCCCATCAAAAAGTGGGCAAAGGACATGAACAGACACTTCTCAAAAGAAGACATTTATGCAGCCAAAAAACACATGAAAAAACGCTCACCATCACTGGCCATCAGAGAAATGCAAATCAAAACCACAATGAGATACCATCTCACACCAGTTAGAATGGCATTCATTAAAAAGTCAGGAAACAACAGATGCTGGAGAGGATGTGGAGAAATAGGAACACTTTTACACTGTTGGTGGGAGTGTAAACTAGTTCAACCATTGTGGAATTCAGTGTGGTGATTACTCAGGGATCTAGAACTAGAAATAGCATTTGACCCAGCCATCCCATTACTGGGTATATACCCAAAGGACTATAAATCATGCTGCTATAAAGACACATGCACACATATGTTTATTGTGGCACTATTCACAATAGCAAAGACTTGGAACCAACCCAAATGTTCAACAATGATAGACTGGATTAAGAAAATGTGGCACATATACACCATGGAATACTATGCAGCCATAAAAAATGATGAGTTCATGTCCTTTGTAGGGACATGTATGAAATTGGAAACCATCATTCTCAGTAAACTATCACAAGGACAAAAAACCAAACACCGCATGTTCTCACTCATAGGTGGGAACTGAACAATGAGAACACATGGACACAGGAAGGGGAACATCACACTCTGAGGACTGTTGTGGGGTGGGGGAGGGGGGAGGGATAGCATTAGGAGATATACCTTATGCTAAATGACCAGTTAATGGGTGCAGCACACCTGCATGGCACATGTATACATATGTAACTAACCTGCACATTGTGCACATGTACCCTAAGACTTAAAGTATAATAATAAAATAAAATAAAAAAAGAAGATATACAGTAGTACTTTGCTGTTTACATTTTTTACACAAATGGTATAGTATTATGTATATCATTTGCATGTATTGTTACTTAACAATAAACTTTGGAATTCTATCTCAATTGATTAAAAAAAAAAAAAGTCTTCTCAGGTCCAAGAGACATAGAATGAGGCAGGTAAGTCCCCCAAGGCACACTGACGACAGGACCTTTGAACTTGGTATTTGCACTGTCTGGTGTGCTCTAGGAAGCCATACAACCATCTTCCTAGACTTTTCTTAAATGACACTTTCTTATGGAGGCTACTCTACCACTCTTAAAAATTATAGTTCTCACCCCTATATTTTCTCCCTCCTTGACTTCTTTACTTTTCCTTATAGCATGAGAAATAATCATATAATACATTATTTATTTTGTATGTTATTTTATTTTGCATGTTTTCATATGTTTCACTTTGTATGTTTCGGTGTTTTCTTCCTACTAGAATCTACAACAGAATGTATGATTTACAAAGACAAGGGATTTTGTTTCTTTTGACCATGGCTGTATCCCCAGTTCCTGGCCCATGGGAGGGTTGTTAAATGAAATAAATGAACTCACAGTTTCTTAATTCTTTTTGTGAGGGGGATGGTTCTTCAACCGTGCTTTTCTTAGGTCTTTGATCCATTAATATCCCTTCTCTCTTTTACCTCTCTAATCTTTCCTTGACTTTCTCATCCCAGTCCACTGACAAACATACTTAACTACCCACTCCTTCCTTCAACCCTAACTCTTCCTCCTACTCACTTCTCAAATTTCATTCTCTGCCAAAATTCATGAACATGCATGCTGCATTTTCTGCTTTCACTCTTTGGTTCCATTTATCCCACCACTCATTGTAGTCTCTTTCTTCCATCCAATCATTTTATTTAGTTCTCATATTGCTGATACTTCTGCAACTTTTTACTGTGCTGATTATTTTTGTTTTATTTTAATTGTCCTCTCTGGGACTTGTGACATTTCTCCTCATTCTTACCTCTGTGTAAATTCTTTCTTCTTTTCTCTGATTGGTTTCTGTTCTTCTGACTGCCCCTTAAATTTGTTTTTCTCCAAGATGCCATCTGCAATTCTTTTATCTGTTTACTCTAAAAATTATATTTAGTGATGTCAACAAACACTTAGCTTTAATCATCAACTGCAATATACAATTCTTGAGTTTAAGTCCACTGTCTGGAGCTTTTTTTCTAAATTCTAATATTATATTTCTAACCAGTGTGCTGGTTAGAATCCAGTCGAAGAAGAAGAGTGTGGCACAGAGGACAAACTCATATACTGACCACTTCATTACAAAGTGATTAGTGCCATTGTAAAATGAAAGCAGGCTGTAATGGGTTCTTCCACTTATTAGCTATGAGACTTAGAAAAGTAATGTGAGCTCTCTCTGTCTCCTTTGTAAAATGAGAATAATAGTTGTATCTACCAGATGTGGCTGTTGACAGAATTAGAAGAAATAACCCAAGTATAGAATGTAGAACCATATCTAGAACTAAATGTTTAACAAGTGCTCACTACTGCTATTATTATTATTGTTTTAAGTTTTTAGTACATGGGCAAGGCCTAGAGATCATTTAGGGGTTTAAGACAAGATGTTTTGTAAGACATTATCTGTATGCTGAATTCCAATGGATGAGGAGGAGATGAACCAGTTAAAGAAGAGTAGGAAAGACATTTCAAGGACATAAATAATGACACATAATACATTATGTAATGTGTCATTATTTATGTATTTACGCGCTTGAAGCAACATAAATAATGACACATATGATAGAAGCATATGCTATGTGAGAGAACAAGCTGATAGTAGATATTTCTAGAGCATAAATTTCAAGGTGCAGAATGTTCAGAGGTAAAATTAGAAAATTAAAAAGAGGCCAGGTCATGGAATACCATACTAAGGAATGTGGTTGTGGTCTACAGGTTGTCAAAAATTTAAATTTTAAACATGGAAATAATTAAATAACCTTTTACATTCTAGATAGAATTACACTGGAAGCAATTTGTAGCATGTCATAAAATAAACAAGTATAGTGAAAAAACTGAAAAAAAAATTATATCCATAATCTCACATGAGACATCTCTTAGGAGCTCCCCAAAATAGTGGTAGTTTGAGGGATGATGGAGATGCTATACTCATTGCCTGGAGCAGAGTCTGGAAAATATTGATTGTGATAGTCCACATGGCTGGATCAAACGCAGGTCACAGAATTAAGTCTAATGTGCCAAACAATAGTAGGTACGATCGTAGAAACATAAGTAAAGTACAATGGAGACAAAAAGACAGAATTAATTTAGAGAGGCGGGAACAAACATCATGAAGGTGTGTAATTCCAAGTGATACACAAGAAACATACATATGGAATCTGGAGGAGTTATATAAATAGAAGTTTAAAGCACATCTTGGGAGTAGATTGCAAAAGGCATTAAGTATTTGGTCAGCAATGTTTAGTTTTCTTCTATAAAAGTTCAGAAATTATTTTTATCATATTTATTAGTTTCTGAATGTGTTTTACTTATTGTCATGAAAAAATGAAATTTAAAAAATGGAACTGCCATGGAGATACACAAAATTAGATGGAGGTCAATTTATTTAATTCATTTCTACATTTTATGATTATATGTATTAGGTAGTAGATTTAAAACCTTCTTCACTTCAGGAAATAGGAGGAAGAGAATACAGATCACATGAGAACTGAGGTCTTCACATTAAAATGTGTTTTACAATATATTCATTACATTTGTAACTGACCCATATAACGGATTGAACATGTTTATTGCAGTTATTAATTCGGAATGTCTACAGCATCAGGGTGGAGTAAGATGTCAGAATAATTTTGTGAAGTCTATATTCTGATTAAGAATATGAGTGCTGAGTTGTTCATTCATTCAAAGTAATCACAGTCATCTTATGTTTATATGCCATATTAAATCATGAGAGTCCAGAGCATTTGGTAAACTGTAATTATTCTAGTGTTCATCTATAACAATAATAGTACAATGTGAAATCAGATAACACAAACTACAGGAATCTACCAAAATTTGAAATATGCCCATATTATGATACATGTTTTAAAATAAGTCCTGTGAGTTCAAATTAATAATCTTGTTTATATACAGAATAGCATCTTAGAATCACAGCATCTTAATAAAGTAAGAAGAGACCTTGACGATCACCTTTTCCAACCATTTCATTTTACCGATGAGGAAACTAATTTCTACGGTTTTGATTTCTTGCTGGTTCCTACTAAATTACATCATTACCTTCATGCTATTGCTTGCAAAAGTAATATCATATTATTTACTGAATATGAATATGAAAAGTATGTATTACCACTACCACCCAATTCAGAAATTTAAATCCTAAGAGTTCCAGGTATAAACTCCTCAAGATGGTGTCCAGTTCATTGTCAGAAAGCTCTCCTAACTGGGAGCCAGAAATGGTTAAGGTAAGGAGTGACGTTAGTGTGTAAAATGGAATGTTCTTCCCCAAACCCCATGCCCGATTCCCATGTTTCCTTCCTAAAGGTACAAACCTGTTTGCCACTGTTTAATCTAGAAAAAGAGCTGATGACAAGTCTTTGTTATCATTTGGAGGGTCCAGATAAATAGATAATGCCTATAGATTGTCCAGACATTTAAACTGGGGGGTAATTTTTAGCACCTACTTGCATTTGTTGTATTAAAACTCTGCTGTGTTAATAGCAGTCCCTGAAGTTCTGAGAACTATCCAACTACACTGGCTAATTTAAGCAACATCCTCCCCCTACATCCCACCATACTGCTTTTTTTCTCTGAAAGTATTTATTCAAACTACTCTATGAGCTTCTGGCTATGTTTTGGATTCTATCTTCTCTTGACCACTTTATTTGCACTTCTTGACCCTTTCTATTCTAAAAGTCCCAGTCTACCAGTCCTCTCTTTTCTTGACCCTCCCAGAACTCAGAGATCTAGACTTTCTGTAAACTCAAGAGTATTTTTTAATCTCCATCTCATTTAATTTTATACGATCATAACTTGTTTTCTTAAACTAGATTAAAAGCCTCTATAGGGCAAAAACCTGTATGTATTTCATATCCCTTGATACCTATCAGCATGCTAAGAATATTGTAGGTCCTCAATAAATGTTGGTGTTAAACCATGAAATTTTGTTTACACTGCTTAGCTAAAGTCTGTCTATATAGTGATATATTCTGAAAAATCAATATTTTATTAATTCAATACTCCATGGCATAGAAATGACTATAGGGGATTAATTTGACTAAAATAAAAGTTTTATATTATTCTTTAATGTTTTTCTGTTTCAGAGGTAAAGCCATAGATTCACAATGGCCAAAACTCATTCAAAAGGAGCTATCTTAAAAATAACATTAAAGGAAAATGTTTTCTATTCTAAAAAATCTGCATGTATTTCATGAATGAAGAACCATTTTCTTAACTATACCGATGAGACTGAAGAGAGGTAGTGAGATGTAATGTCATTAGCATGGGCTCACTAGATAGACAAGGGGTCAGGTTGCAGCTCACTTATTTATCAGCAGTGTGACTTTGGAAACATTATTTACCTTGCTGAGTTGGTGTCCTTACGTATAAAATGGTGACAATAATATGTCTCTCATTTTATCTAAGAAACTTTAATGGAATAACGAATGTAAATACTTAGTTGGCAGTACCTGCCACAACAAAACTTAGATCAAATTTTTAGCCATGTGTGCTGAATACGGGAGTTTTTAACATCACTACGTTGATTAGGTCTATATCAGACACACATACACTGATTGTCTCTTGTACGTATTGACATGCATGGAAAAGAGAACTTGCAGAGAGAAAGGTTTGTTTAGTACCTCCATGGGCAGTGAGAGGAGGAAAAGAGTGATGGAGAAGTAAACATGATGTCTGTTCATTACAATAGTAGCATCCAAATATGGCCATCAACCATTCTTCCCTTCCTAGATGCACATACCAGATACTCCTCACATTAAGAAGTGCAGTCTTTTTCCCTATCCTTTGAAATTAGGCTGGCCTTGTGATCTGCTTTGATCAAAAGAACATGGTGAAAATGACATTCTGGGCCTCCTAAGCCTATTCTTTAAGAAGTATATCAGCTTCTGCAGTCTCCCTCTTGGAAAACTCCATCTTGGACACTAGCCGCCATGTTGTGAGGAAGCCCATTCTAGAAGAGTGAATAAGTGGAGGCCACATTGAAAGAAGCCCTGGAGAATGAGTGACCCACCTTGGATATTCCAGTTCCAACTGTGCATCCAGCTGAATGAACTCACGTAAGTGATCCCAGCCAACATCATATGGAGCAAAAGAACTGTGCATTAAGGCATTTGCCATGCCTTAATTTCTGACCCACAGAATATTAAGAAATGATAAATAGTTGTTATTTCAAGCCACTAAATTTGTGGATGCCTTTTTACACATCAACTTGTATTCAAAAAACTCCCCACACTTCAAAATTATATCCAACCTCTATTTTAAAAAGGAGATTTGTTATCCATCTAAGCAGAACTCAGGCTTTCTCGAGTTCAGTGAGGCCTTGAAGGTATGCTGTATGTTGTACAATGTGGGAGGATTTACAGCCTTGGGGGCCCTCGGGCATTGTACCCTGATAGGAGCATACTCCAGAGGCAAGAACAGCAGCGGGAGAAGAAAAGGGCCTCCCTGGGATGACCTTCCAGGAGACAACTGCTACAAGAAAGCCTATGTACAGTTAAAAGAGCACAACTGTCCCTGATCACATGGAAGCCTTCTCCAGGTGCTGCCACAAACAATGGGAAGGGGTCTTGGAGCAGAGTTTGGGATCTCTGACAAGTGCAGTGACAAGCTAGTAAGTGTTGTAAATATGATCTTGCAATGAATCAACCTGCAAAAAATGAGAAACCAAGTTCCAAAGGAGAAACTCTAATTAATTCAGCTTAGAATAGGCCCCCACCTTTGGACCAATTAAAAATAGGGGGATTTTACTGTATGAATATGGCTACTACTAGCTAGGCTGTGGTACTACAGGGATGGGAGAAGTCGGGGGGAGTACATAACTGTTACTAGTTCCATTGTGTGTATCTATTAGAGCTTATTTTCTGAATTGCAATGATGTATTAACTTAACTTTTATTGAAGATTGGGATTATCTCTACATCCCTAGAGCATGGGAAGCCCCCGGTACTGAGCCATTCAATAAACATTAGTTTTGTTTTTCCCTCACTTAACTGGTACATTCCATACCTGTCATTGCTGTTTCTAGCAGTATTGCCATGTGATGTGGAATATTGGTGATAGTGAATGAGGTGTATTTAGCACTGGAACACTTTTCAAAGTACTTTCACATAGGTATAGAATTTATCTCTATGCAGTGATGTAGGCAATATCATTTTTCTTTCTTTTTTGAGATGGAATTTCACTCTTATCACCTAGACTGGAGTGCAGTGGCACTATCTCGGTTTACTGCAACCTCCACCTTCTGGGTTCAAGTGATTCTCCTGCCTCAGCCTCCCGAGTAGCTGGAATGACAGGTACCTGACACCACACCAGGTTTTTTTTTTTTTGTATTTTTAGTAGAGATGAGGTTTCACCATGTTGGACAGGCTGGTCTCAAACTCCTGACCTCAGATGATCTGCCTCCCTCAGCCTCCCAAAGTGCTGGGATTACAGGTGCGAGCCACCGTGCCTGGGTAAGCAATATAATTTTAACCTCTCAGCAGAAAAAGAAGATTCAGAGAGTTTGTATATCTTGTATATGGATTTTCTGAGGGTCAGAGGAAGCTGGATCACTGTGTAACACCCAGTGCGAGAAGTCAGGAGTACTGGGTAAGGCAAGATCCAAGACAGAATCACACATAAAGGTAGCTCAGCTTGGCTCTGGCAAGTTTCTGAGGTGTAAGGTGAGGTGAATAATCAGCAGATTCTGTGATTCTGAGAGTGAGAAGCAGAACTGGGCCACATGCACCATGCTGGTTGCTTTGAGTGGATGAAGAATTTTGTTATTAGCAGGGCTGCCCCACTTAAAACAGTTGCCAGCTGGAGTTTTCAAGAGAGGAATGTGCAGCTACTTAAGGAAGTCTGACAGTATGGTAAGGCCATGACAGTGTTTGAGACTCAGAATGCCCTAAACTCTGGGCAGTTCTTTCAATCCTCATGATCTGTACTTATCCCAATTCACGCCATCTCACCACAACTGCAGATGTGCTTTGCCTCTTAGTCCAGGCTGCCATTTTTTAACTGTAAAACCTTGGGCCACTTTCTTAACCCTTCTGACACCTAGCTTCTTCCTTTGTAGAATGAGATCATGCTGTCTTTCTCAAAAGTGGAACAGTGGCTAAAACAACATGTAAAGCATTGATCCTAGTGCCTGGTAAGAGGAAGCCTTCCTATACTTTACCTCCCCAGCCTCTTCAGTGGCAGTAGTAAAAGATTTCAAATCCCTCTTAGTCTTATTACTTTATTAATAATGGAAAACTTCTAACTTGAAAACAATTTTTCTTCCTTCTTCTCCTGAAGACTCTAGGCCTCTTGGAATATTTATTTTAGAATGAAGCTGTTGCAGCAATACATCACACCACATCTTAACTTGGGAAAGTTCCTTAACCTTTTTAAGCCACAGTGTTTGCATCTTTAAAATGGGTAAAATAATGACACCTCCTTCCTAGAGTTGTAAGGATTCATTGTACACTTAGCATTGACGTAAATGTAAAGCACTTCGCACAGTGCCCATTGCATAGCAAGTACACAATAACTGTTGACTAGTGTTATGATTATCTAAGCCTCAGTTTACTCACCTAGAGATTGGGTATTGGAATGTTTACTTTGAAGGGTATTTTGAGAATTAAAATGGAGATTGTTTATAGAAATATGTATAGATTAATAACCGGTACATTGTAAGTACACAGCCAAAGATTATTCATCTCTTCTTCTTATAAAATAGGTATAATATTATTCATCTCTTCTTCTCATAAAATAGCTTATTAAAATAGGTGCTCAAACAAATGCAAATCTTTACTGTTCATAAGTACCAGTATTTATTTCCAATGGAAGAGAATTCCTGTTACCTAGGAATTAGGAGATAAGAATCCTTGGTTTTGTGGAGAAGGGGCAGGTTATCTAAGGAAAGGTAAGGTGATTTAAGGGTTTTAATATGCAAGGTCATATTCTCAACTGTGAAAAGAAACTTCAAATTACTATCTGCGAATCAATATGTAGTAGGCTTTAAGGTGACACTATAAAACAACTGTCATAGGCTCTGATATCCCAGCCATACCCATGCAAGTGCACATCAACAAGCCAATTTACACCATGTGGTTGTAATCTTGTTCCATTTCCCTACATTTCTGAGAAGAAAGGAATTACTAATTGTTGTTTACTATGACACTTCACTATATAAGTGAGGTAGGCTACACTATAAATTCTGGCCTGTGTTCAAAGATTGGCAAAAACAACTTGGCTTAAGGTGCTTTCTATTTGATTTTCTACCAAATCAGCAACATAAAAACTATACGAATGATAGAAATCAATGAGAAAACAAACCTCTTGATCCTTTCCAGAAGTTAGATGATCAACCATGTGGATGCAGGAGCTTATTTCTCTCCATCAAGCCAGAAAATGGGCTTGTCAATATTCAAAGGTCTAACTTTGTTATATGCGTCAATTTTTGCTATGCCACAGTTACATGCTTTAGTGTTCTTATTGCTTCATCAAGATTACAAAAATACTTGGCCATGCATGGCCTGCCAAAATATGTGATTATCCAGTTTGCAGCACAACAACTTGTATTAGACTTTGATTGTTAGCCTGTAATCATTTTTGAATAGTTACTCACCTTTATATAAAGAATTGCAGAATAAGTATTGTTCTTGTTATGAATCTTCTACACAGAAAGTACCCGAGAGGTAAAATATTGGCATCTAAAATTAAAGGAATAAAAAATGCATAAGCTATTTAATGTATAGATAAAAGGAGAATTCAATGTTTTCTTCATAAGGAATTCATTTTCTAAGAAATAGCTTTAATTAAAAATCTCTGATAAATAAAACAGAATTTTAAAGCATTTTTGACAAAAGATTTAATAATTTAAAGACATTCGCTTCTTTTCATTTGAAATAATGTAAAAATGTAAATCTCATTTACTTAAATGTGATAATGTAGCCCTATAGAATTGTCTTTAAAATGAATAAAATCCCCATGGTTATTTTATCGAACAAGACTAGGGACTTTACAGCAAAGAGAAATGAAATCTAAAGTACTGTGAAATAAAATCAGGTATATGATTGAAAGATAAATTTGTAAGAACATCTTCTAATGCTAATGAAGTATAATTTAGAAAAAAATTCTATAATCTTAGAAATTCTTTAACTTTTGTGCAGATAGATGGAGAGGACTATTAAAAATGCAGAACCTTGAATCAAGAGGTGAAATTTGAGAAAAACTAAGAGCAATTCCAAGAAATTAAAAAGGAAATGTTTACTTTGGAAGAAATAGCTATTCTGAAGCTGGCCTCCTGATAGGCGGTGAAGTTTTGCAAATGCGTTTTTTTATATTCCCATTCAAACCTTTTTAACTCCATAGTTAATGAGCTAGGCAAATGTTTAATCCTTGCCTCATTCTGTGGTCAAAGGGAAATTTGCAGTTCATATGTATCAGTTTGTTACATACTCCATGCTGTCATTTGTTCTTAGAAATAGGGAAAGAGAAGAAAGAACATTCGCTCTTTCTTCCTATTGCCAGAATTTTTTCTTTTACTGTACCTGATTTTGTCTTATACAGAGAAAATACTCTGGTAGTTCAGAAAGAGGATGGGACAATAGGAAATGTTTGATATGACTAAGGATAACATCTACCAGCATTTTTGTCATGCACCTTAATCTGATAACATCAAGGAATTTTCAAGAAATAGTTCTGGCTCCCAGAGCTGCTTAATTATATTGTAAGAGCTTTCTTCAACCACAAGGATGAGTATGGATAATAATAATAACAATGATAATAGCCTATACCAAAAATTGGTCTATAAATAAATACTTATTGCTTATCAATTCTTACACCAATAATCTGAATTTCTACTGAAATGCCATTTACTGTATACAAAATGTGTCACAAAATAATAAAACATTAATTATTATATATTGAAAGTTTATTTATTAGGAAACCCTTGTTGATGTAGGACAACATCATTTAGTCATTATGTTTTGTTTTGTCCTTAAAGAATCTGCAGAAAACAACAGATGAAAACAAGATTTTTTAAAAAAATTCTCCTACAACTCTTTTATTCATTAGGTACATAAGGAATAACTCCTGAGAATGGGGTAAGTAGTACATTAGTTGTATAAACAAAATTCTTTCCTTAAATTGATTTCATAATAGCCCAGGACAACTGACCCAATGCTCTTGGATAGTCTTAGCTCAGAGGAAACCTTCTACATGAGATGTAGAATCTCACAGGGCTTCCCTACCACCCTTTCTTATTATCAGATTACTTCAGTGCTTCATACTCTTTTCTTCAGTGTAGACAAAGCCTTGGGAAATTGGCATTTCACCATCGCCTTTTGTCTTGTGGAAGTAAAAAAGGTATAAATAAAATAAATTGGCTTCATTTGATTAATTTTCATATTGGCACAAATATCTTCCTCTGAGCAGCTGAAAACATTTCCATCAGCAGTTTGAAAATGTGCTTTATAAAAATTCACCTTCCCTTTTGGATAAGGTTCCAAAATGTTTAAGAGCAAAAACAACAGTGGCAGCAGCATTCTCACCACCATGTTAACTATTTATGCATGTGTGCACAGAAAACCACATATGAATGTATAGGATATTGGATAATCATCATGCAAATAACCATGATTCCAAAGAGTCTCAGAAGGAAGTATTCAAATTGTTTTTATAGTTATAGGCTGAATTTTCTGTGTTCTACTCCCATATCTAGCTAATAGTGATTTGGGTTCTTGACATGAAGTCTTAAAATACATGTCTCAGACACCCTTGCCATGACCGTTAAGCATTAGAAGTCAATAAATCAAGAAATATAAGTTACAATGTACGAGAAATTAATTTTTTTAGTGGTGCTGCCTCAAGAGCCACTGATAGGTATTGTAGGGAAAAGGGGAAATATCTGGAGTCTGAGTTCTCAGTCCTCCATACTTCACCCAGAGTAGCCATACATATATTTGCTCTGTGAATTGGGGTCATACACAAGATTTCATTTGCTTCAAACAAGTGGTTAGCTGCTCAAGAAATATTTGAATAACATTTGTTTTTAGAAGTTAGTTTTCAAAGAGAAAATATGGTTCAAAGAGGTGAAGTGATTGACCCAAAATGACACAGCTAGTTAGAAACAAACTCTCTTGCTTATGTTTATCCCACTCCAACCTTAGTGTTTTTACAGAGATGACCCTGCATACCTTCAATTGTTTCCAAACCCTTCTCTAATGGTTCCCCAGTGTTGTCTAATATGCTTCAAAGCTCAGCTTAAATTATCTATTTATGATGGAGACTTCTAGGGCTCACACATATCCAATTCTCCTCTTCTGAGCTTATAGGTGGGTCAAACATTCTCACTCGTTTGCAGTTAGGTTCAGCCATATAATATCACAATGCATTGTGAGTTGAAGTTATGTGAGTTACTTCACTGCTAAACCACTGAAGCCAATGTGAGATGCTCTGGTAGGGTCTAAGATTTCATCACCTGAATATAGCACAGAAATAAGAAAAGATGCATTGAAGAAGACAGAAAGGATAATTTCACTTTAGGAATGTCACCACTTTCCCAAGTCCACACAGTGCAACTGGGGGAAGAGACAGCCTCAATATATTAAAAGGAAAGTAAAATGAACACCTGACTGCATGAACCTCAACACCAGGCCATCCTCTGTGAACCCCAGCACCAGGCCAACTCCTGCAGACTTGGGCTTCAGACCAGCCTCAGTGTACCTGGACTGCAGACTGGACTTGACAAACCCAGGCTTTAGACCCACCCTTGTGTCTGGCCAGCCCTTGAAGCACCAGATTCCAGGCTGGTCCCCAAGTCTCCAGGCCCCACGCTCCATACAAGGGAACCACTATAGCATTATTGGTGAATTTCTTAGCAGAAATCTTACAGGCTAGGAGAGAGTGAGATGATATATACCAAACTGCTGAAAGGAAAGAAAATGTTTGCAACCAAGAATACTACACTTAACAAAGCTATCCTTCAGAAAGAATACTCAAATAAACAAAATCAGAAATGAAAGAGGAGATACTACAATTGGTGCCACAGAAATACAAATAATCATAAAAACTACTATGAACAAGTATATGCCAACAATTGGATAACATAAAAGAAATTAATAAATTCCTAGAAACATATGACCTATCAAGACCGAATCATGAAGAAATAGAAAACCTGAACAGACCAAAAATGAAGAAAGAGATTGAATCAATAATAAAGTTCCCTATTAAAGAAAAGCCCAGCACCTGATGGCTTCTTAGCTGAATTCTATAAAATATTTAAAGAACCAATCCTTCTCATACTCTTCCAAAAACTTGGAGAAGCATTAATACTTCTAAGTTCATTTTAGGAGGCCAGCATTAGCCTGATGCCAAAGCCAGGCAAAGACTCCAGAAAAAGACTCCAGAAAAAGACTCCAGACCAATTTCCCTAATGAACATAGCTATAAAAATCCTTAAAAAAAACCCCAGCAAACTGAATTCAAAGGATCTTTCACCATAATCAGGTGGGATTTATCCCTAGGATACAAGGATGGTTCAACATATGCAAATAAATAAATGTCATACATCATATTAACAAAATGAAGGACAAAACCCACATGGAAAAGAAGAATTTAACAAAATCCAATATTCTTTTGTGACAATAGCTGTCAACAAATTAGCAAATTAGCAAGAGAAGAAATTTACATAAATACCATAAAGGCCATATATCATAAGCCATGGTTAACATTACACTCAAATTAAAAAGTTAAAAGCTTTTATTCTAAGATCTGAAACAAGACAAGGAGGTCCACTGTTCAACGTAGTACTGGTTGTCCTAGCCAGAGCAAATAGGGAAGAAAAAGACATAAAAGGCTACCAAATAGAAAGGAAGAAGTGAAATTGTCTCTGCTGACAACATGATCTTATACACAGAAAATCTTAAAGACTCCACCAAAATTACTATTAGAACTGATAATAGAATTCAGTAAAGTTGCAGGGTAAAAAAATCAACCTACAAAAATCAGTAGCATTTCTGCAAACCAACAATTAACTATTTAAAAAAAAAGAAAATAATCCCATTTACAATAATAAAAAAATTAAAATACTTGAGTGAATTTAACCAAGGAAGTAAAGGATGTGTATACCAAAAACTATAAGACATTGATAAAAGAAAGGGAAGAAGATACAAATAAATGGAAAAATATTCTGTATTAATTGTTTAGAAGAATTAATATTGTTTAAATATCCATATTACCCAAAGTTATCTGCAGATTCAGTATAATTCCTATAAAAATTCCAGTAGCATTTTTCACAGAAATAGAAAAACAATTCTAAAATGTGTACGGAACAACAAAAGAACCTGAATAGACAAATAATCTTGAACAAAGAGAAGACAGCCAGAGGCATCACACTACCTGACTTCAAAATATATTACAAAGATGTAGTTATTAAAACAGCATGATGCTGGCATAAAAACAGGCACATTGACCAATGGAACAAGACAGAAATTCCAGAAATAAACCCACCCATTTATAGTCATTTGGTTTTCGACAAAGGTGCCAAGAGCATAAAATGAGAAAAAGGACAATCTCTTAAATAAATAATGTTGGTAAAATTGGATATCCATATGCAGAAGAATGATACTGTATCTTTATCTCACAACATATGCAAAAATCAACTCAAAATGGATTAAGCTCTTAAATACTAGACCTGAAACTGTAAAATAACTGGAAGAAAACACAGGGATAAATCTCTACAATGTACACATATACCTTATATGTACACAGTTTTTATTTTTCAATTATACCTAAATAAAGCTGGAGAAATAAAAGAAAATATGCAGCACCATTTATGCAGTTTTCTTGCCCCCAAATTAAACCAAATCTAATCCATCCCCTAAATCTAAAACCAATTATCACACAAATTCTGGGGCTAGAGCAGCAACTTTGTGAAGATGCAATTAGCCAAATTCTGAATGTGGGTAATTACACAAATAACCCAGCTATTTCTACAAATTTATAGCATGAAAAAAATGGAGATAAGGGGAATTATAATAGTTTAAAAGAAAGTTAAGCGACAATACCAAACAAATGCAAACCTTGTTAGGATTCAAATTTAACAAAGTAACTATAGAAACGCATCTTTGAGAAATTTGAACATAAACTGAACATTAATTTTTTTAAACTTTTGTTAGGTATAACAATAATATTGAGGCTGTATTTAAAAAAGAATATCTTTTGGACTTGCACATTGAAGTATTTATGGGTGAAATACAGAGGTTTTAATTAAAACACTTCAGCAAAAATAGAGAAATGAATGAAACATGATTAACAAAATATTGACAACTGTTGGAGCTGTATGATAAATATAGGGAGGTTAATTATATTATTATTTATACACATTTATAATATCTAAAATTTTGCATAATAAAATTTAAAAATAAATAAAAGTGAAGGCAGGGAACCGCTTTGGAGACCATGCCTTCTTAACATGGATCCACATTCCTTTTGGATTTTTATTCTTTAAGGGATGAAAGTTATTTTTTGTTTTATTGTTTAAGTCAACAGATAAAATTCATGTATTTATCAGGTACAACATGATGTCTTCAAGTATGTATACACTGTGGAATGATTAAATCTAGCTAATTAACAAATTAACTACCTAAATTTTTAAAGACTCCAATATTATATATTCAGGATTTGGATTTTTCTTGTGTCTGTATCTTCTCTTCTGACTTCTGAGATCTGAGATAGGCCCATGCCCATGGGCTACTTGTCTAGATCCTTATTACCCGTTGTCTTTTTTTTTTTTTTTTTCATACGGAGTTTCGCTCTGTCACCCAGGGTGGAGTGCAATGGTGAGATCTTGGCTCACTGCAACCTCCGCCTCCCAGGTTCAAGCAATTCTCCTGCCTCAGCCTCCCGAGTAGCTGGGATTACAGGTGTACACCACCACGCCCGACTAAATTTTGTATTTTTAGTAGAGGGGTCGTTTCATCATGTTGGTCAGGCTGGTCTCGAACTCCTGACCTCATGATCTGCCCGCCTTGGCCTCCCAAAGTGCTGGGATTACAGAATTAAGCTACCAAGCCCGGCCTACCCACTGGCTTTTTAAAGAATATTTGGACTGCAGTCCATTGGGATTCCAACAATCTTACCTAATATCTTTGTATCCTGACACTGAGAGTGGGACCAGTTACATAATTTGTGGGATCCAGCGGAAAATACAAGTTCCCTTGTGAAAAAATTATAAGAAGTTCTAGATATTGACAGCAGAGCATTGTATCAAGTGTAGATCTTTTTTGAGTGTGGAGCATTGTGTGCCTGCACAGATTGCACACCCATGAAGCCAGTTCTATCTGACAATTAGTAATAGATTATAGCTTGACGTGTTGGCAGAGAGTTGCAGAGTATGTAGATCATTCAATTCTGCTTAGCACAGATAAAAGAATAAATGAATGAATGTAATAGGCTCTTCATAAACATATTAATTAATGAATTAAAACCTTAGCAAACCATTTTTTTCTGAAATCTATATGTATACTAGCAAAAAATCCAAGAATTAGAAAAATGTATTTTCATAGTTGATTCTTCCATATGATAACAGAGAATCTATACAGTCAGAATATAATTTAGTCAGTGGTTCTGTGTACCTGACCAGAGGTCCATATCCAGCAAACATAATTGTGATGCCTCGTTTAAAATATTTATCTACTAGGCTCCAGGCCATTGACTCCTAGTCACTCGTAGCCTATTAGATCTGACTGCTCTTGGTTCATTTAGCTTCCTATCCCATAGATGAGTATGATCAGTGACCTTACCTGCTGATCGATATGGTCTAGTCAATACTGTAAACTCAGACTAAATACATGAGCAACTCCTCTGCCCTTGGGGAGGAGAGAGAGAACAATAATGAGAGGAAAGGTAAGCAGAAGAGTGGGAGTATTCCACATCTCTATACTAGATGCAATGATTGCAAATACAAATAAGACAGAGTCCCTGTCCTCAAGGAACTTTCCATTCATAGAAACAGACATATAAATAAGTAGTTGCCAAAGTAATTCAAAGGCTGGATGCACCACTCTAGTTTACTTTCCCAGTGGTCTTCACCTTTTTCCTTCCTGCACTTCCTTTTGCTACCTAGCCCCCTGTTCCACAGTCACTCCTCTATCATTGCTAACTTCCAACAAAAATTCTGGATTTTGTAAAAATAAAACTGATACCCTCACAGATCTGCTAAGGAGCTCTGTTGTAGTCATTGCTTAAGACGTGAAGCCCAGACACAATTTCTTGTGGTAAGGAAATGGATATTAAAGGCTCAGCCAGACTTGCTCCTGGAAGAAAATAGCAGATTTCTGTCACTCCATTGTGGAAACAGACAGGTGAAGGCCTGATGTGGTCCCTGCATTTCTGTCAGCTTTGCTGCCTCCTTAGATGGGAAGTTCTTTGAAAACTCTGACCCACCCCAAAGTATCAGACCATCCAGCTCTCTGCTATGTGGCAGCAGCCTCTCAGCAGTTACTGAATAAAACACAAAAGATACTTGTGAAACTTGCAAGGCTTTGGGAAAAAAGCACTGTAAGATTGAAGCCTTCTAGAAAATCAATATTTTTATCTGAGATCACTGTTCATTGATATGCTTAAAGTATAACACAAGGTTTGAATTTTAGAACTACATTCATAGCTCTGATTTTTAATTACCATTTTATAAAATTCCTTTCCCTTGATTATTTCCCACCAATGGTTTCTCATTGGTCCTTTCTCTTGTGTAACTGTTCTCTAGCTACTAAAGACATTTATTAAAAGAAGAAGCAGTAGAGATCATTAGAAGGACAGGTATTTTAACTTTTTGCCTAAGTCTTAGATGTCATTTGGTTATTTCCTTCTCAGCCAGGCTTCACATTATAAGTTGACCTATTTTTCTGGAATGTCCTTGTAAAGGACACCATTCATTTCCCAAAGTACGGAGGGCCACTACCTTCTGAGAAACAGTTTTACAAAGTGCTAGAGTCACCTAATTGGATGAAATCACAGGGAGCTAAGACCTAAGTGCCATCTTTCATGCACACTGTTCATGCCAAGGGCAGAAAACAAGAATAAGAGAATGGAAGGAAAGAGAAGCACCATACCTAAAATATAGGCTGAGAATTTGGGGAGACTGCACAATCTTCTTCTACGACTGAATCCACATATCCCCATATAATCAAATTGAAACAACAATCTAAATTAAGCTTAAAAATAAGGAAGCATTTTCTCCTCCATGGTTCTATACTAAGTGGTGAAGTAGAGATGTCATAATTATTGGTAAATTGGTTCTCTCTAGACTAGCAAATTGAACTGTGTGGGGATAGGGTAGTTTCTGAATTATCTGGACTGCTTACCCTCACTAATCATGAATATTTATGAAACCTGAACCTCACTTTGTGCTCTGTAAACACAGCTTGAATTATTCAGATTGTTTGTCTATACTGTAATAAATGGAAAATTCTCCTTGTACCTTATTTTTAGTATTAAAAATAGGCACTATAATGTTTTGGGTAAAAGGACAAAATAAGACAAAGGCATTTGCCTCCCCTTATTATGGTACCCCATTAGCCATGCTTGTATCTGTGAAATGATTTGTTTATGTTAAACATATATTTCGAGTGTGATGGTTCAACAGTGTTTAACCTATGGCTATGCTTCAAATTAGTTAAGCCTTTAAAACATTCCAGTGATTGTGTAATTCAATCAGATAGCCTAGCAGGAGATTAATTGGAAACATATGTGACACAGTGGCATCATGAGCCCCTGCCATAAAAGAAGAGGAAAGGATTTGCTTTGTGATGCTCCGAAAATGCTTGCCCAGGGCAATGGTCAGTGCCTGTGATGCAGCAAACATGGACTCATGGGCCAGGACCCTAGATATGTTTTAATGAAAATTTTAAAATATTAACTTTAATGCTACATCCTTTCTTAATTCAAGCAGCAAGAAGAAAAGACTAAATTATTTATGTTATTTTATTCCAGTCTATGTATGGTGTGATGAAGTGATGTTCAGCAGGTCCTCGAATAAAACATCATTTCAATCAATGTTGTTACCTTATAACATTGATGAGAAAAAAAAGTGGTTTCATTATATGTCATTTCACTTAAAGTTATTGTTTCCAAGAACGTGTCATTTGCATTCAGTGATGACTTACCGTGTATATTTTTTCTTCAGCACAGCACCCACAAGATGCCTTTACCATGCCAGTAAAATAAAACATGTTTTACTGTGCAGGTTTTGCACACTTCTGCAGGAAGCTGAATAGCTGTTAATTTGGGCTGAATAGTTTTGTTTTAGGTCTTACCATGCAATGATTAATTGCTTAGATGATGTAAATAGCCTGGATGCCAACTTCTTGAGTTGCTTGTGGACTATATTTCCATTTAAGACTACGTGAAGAGTATAGGAAGTGGATTAAATATATTGTGCACTTACAGGACCACAATACTTAAAGACTTGATTCTTACATAAAGGCAGACTAGAGAGCTAGGTCTATCCAAAGGAGATGGTGCATCAAATTCAAAAGGAATGCACCTTTTGTGTTGCTATATTTGGTGTTGTTTAGACGTGGTATTTGTGCTAGAAAATTATTTTCAGTCATACGTCACTTAACGATGAGGATATGTTCTGAGAAATGTATCCTTTGGTGATTTTTGTCATTGTGCTAACATCACACAGTGTACTTACACAAACGTAGATGGTATAATGTACTACACACCTAGGCTATATGGCCTATCGTTCCTAGGCTACCTGTTCAACATGTTACTGAACTGACCACTGTAGGAAATTGTAATGCAACGGTAAGTATTGTATCTACACATAGAAAAGGTACAACAAAAACATGTTATAATCTTATGGGACCACTGGCCTGTTATTAACAAAACCATTGTTATGTCATGCATGACTGGATATTATTGATATATAATAGGGATAAAAAACATGTCTTTTATGTGATTTGCTGCTGAACTTAGATAGCTTTCACCATGTGGTATCTCCCTAAGTTTTTCAATCTTAGAGTGTCTAGGATTAAAATGATAACCCAAGTCAGCTGTGAAAACAAAGAGCCTCATGATCACCTGCTGATATAATTTAAAGATATAAACTGAAGAAGCTCTAACTCTAACCCTCTGAACACTAACAAGTGACAAGACTATCACAGCAATGAATGAAAAGCTCTCCAGAAAAGAGAAAAATGCTCTGAAAATGTAGGAAAATGCACTCAGGTTCTTTTGAATTGGAAGCAAGCTGTCAAAGATGCCCACCCCCAACCCAACGCTGTTAAAATGTTCAGTGGAGTAAAAGCACATAGGAATATCCTCTATTCCTCTTGATTTCATTCTATGATGAATTAGTACCTTTACTGAAATGCCTACTTCCAATGGCAGTGTACATCATCAAACCTGGATCAGGGAGAATTCAGCAGATGTTCAATCAGGGGTTCAGTCATCATTTGTTGCTGGATCTACTCTGTCTAACTACACTGAAAGACAGCTCAGTAGAATGGTAAGGAGCACATTCCAATCACTAGAGAGTGAGTCAACTCTCCCTTCTTTGTATTTCCTCACTATCTTAGCCAGCTTGGGCTGCCATACAAAATAACATAGACTGGGTGACTTCAACAGCTGAAATTTATTTTCTCGCAGTTTGGGAGGCTAGAAATTGGAAAACAGGGTGCTAGCATGGTTGGGTTCTGGTGAGGGCCCTCTTCCTGGCTTTCAGATGGTCACCTTTGAGCTAAATTCCTACACTGCAAAGAGAAAGAAACCTTCAGTTTCTTCCTCCTCTTGGAAAGACACTGAGCCCATCACGGGTGACACACCCTCATGACTTCATGTAAACCCAATTACCTCCCAAAGGCTCCACGTTTAAATATCATCACACTGGGGGTTACACATTTTGGGGAGATACAAACGTTCATTCCATAACATTCATTATTATGTTACCTCAGAATGGATCAAATCTAAGGACATTCACTAGACAATCGTCCTTGATGTTGGCCTCCAAGAGATGGGAACTGAGGCAGGTGATACCTGTCACACTGCATACCCGTGAACAACAATCAGACAGGATCAGACAAGAGACCTTAAGCATTGGTCTGTGAGCTTCTCCGCTGCATGACTATAGCCCCTGTCTGGAGTCACTATGGCTCAGTATGCAACTGTAATATGCTGTGGCAGAGGCTTTGCCCCAGCCCTACTCCATCAGTTGAACTAAGCATTCATTTATGGCTTGCTGAAGGGGATGCCAGGTCTTCACCTTTTGTGGTCTGAGAATTGGTCTAAGCTTTGCATAGTAGCTTTATCACATGCAAAGCCAAAGGCAGAAGTCACCACATCAGTTTTCGTGGTTAGAGAAGGAACTTATCCCTGGCATGATGGGGATGGAGTGGTTGGGGTGCAGGTCTTGAGGCTTATCTGTTCTGTCTGAGCACCGGGCCCACACAGGTCTCCATGGAACCACTCAGAAGGTCAGTTTTACTAGAGGCAGTTTCTTCCCCTTAGGGGGAACTGCCTGTGGAGATCAGTCTTGGAAAAGTTCACTTTTATCAACTTTACACAACTTGTTCATGATTTATCAGACTTTTTATATGTTCCTAGATTCAAGTTGCTTATATTTTGTTTAGGATTTTTACACTGATATTATTAAATATATTAAATATATAATTAATGTGATTATTAAATGTGATTTTTTTCCCTTCATACTGTTCTTGTCAGGTTTTAGCATGAAGATGTTGCTAGCCTTTTATGTAAGTTATGGAATATTTTCTCTTTTTTCTATTATTTGGAATAGTCCCTATGAAACTGACATTGTTTCCTGAAAGTCTGATAATATTTATTTTTTTATTTTGTTAATGTGGAAAACTGTTAGCTATGAATTTATTACTTCAATGGGTATAGAATTATTTAAATATGATGTTGCTCTTCAAGGGAGCTTTAGTAAGTAAAATTTTTCTAGAAATGTGCCCATTTCTTCCAAGTTTTCAAATATGTTAGGAAAATTTTTTTCTCTATCCTTAATTTGTTAAAATTTCTGTAGCATCTGTGGTAACCCACTTCTTAATTTTCTCTGTTGTTCATTTGTGCCTTTTCTCTTTTGTTCTTTTCAGACTTGTCAATGGTTTGTCAATATTATTAATTATATTTGTAAACTATATTTGTCCTTCTTATCTTCTCTTTTTATATCTACTTTATATTTTAATAATTTTGCTCTTACTATCTTTATTTTTTTATTTTGTATTTAGTGTATTTTATAGTTTTTTTCCTAGCTTTTGAAATTGGAAGCTTAGCTCATTAATTTCTATTCCTTTATTTTCTAATGTAAACATTTAAGACTATAGATATGTCTTAGCCCATTTTGGCTGCTATGACAAAATACCATAGACTGGGTGGCTTATAAACAACAGAAACTTATTTCTTACAGGGCTTGATGCTGGAAAGTTCAAGATCAAGGTGCCAGAAAATTTGTTGTCTCATGAGGGCCTTCTTCCTCATAGACAGTGTGATCTTTTCACTTTAACCTCACATGGCAGAAGGGGCAAAGGATCTCTCTTAGGCCTTTTTTTATAAGGGTACACATCCCATTCATGAGGGCTCCACTCCCATAATCTAATCATCTCCCCAAAGCCCTACCTACTAGCACCATCACCTCTGTGGTGAGGATTTCAAAATACGAATTTTGATGAAACGTAAACATTCATACTCAAAAACCACTTCTGCTGCATTCACAGTTTTGATATGTCACATTTTCATTATTTTATCTTGTCTTATTGCACTGGCTGGGACTCCCAGTATGATGATGAATTGAAATGGTGAGAGCAGATATTTCTGGTTTGCTCCTAATTTTAGGAAGAATGTATTTAGTCATCCAACCTGAAGCATGGTGTTACCAATAGGTTTTGTAGATGCTCCTTATCAAGTTAAGGAAATTCCCTTCAATAACTTCTTGCTGAGAGATTTTAATGTTTACTTATGTCAAATGATTTTCTGTGTCTATTCAGATGACTATATAGTTTTTCTTCTATAGGCTCTTGATATAATAATGGCACTTATTAATTTTTGCATGTTAGACCCGCCTCGTATCCCTAGGATAAAACCCACTTGGTCTTGATATATTTTTCTTTTTCATCTATTGCTGAGTTTGATTTGCTAGTATTTTGTTGAGAATATTTTAATGTCTAAGTTCCTGAGGTATATTAGTTTATAGTTTTCTTGTAGTGTTTTTATCTCATTTTCATAAAAAGTAATATTGTACTTAGAAAATGTGTGAGAACTGTCCCATCTTTTTCCAATATCTAGATGAGATTGTGAGGAACTGCTATTTTTCACTTTAAATGTTGAGTAAAATTTATCAGTGAGTTTATTTATTTGGGCTTGGAGTTTTATTTGTTGGAAGGTTTAAAACTATCAATATAATTTCTTCCATAAATATATGACTATTCAGATTATTTATTCTTTAGTGATCTTTGGTAATTTGTATGTTTTGAGAAATTAATCCATGGTATCTAAGTTGTCATATTTATGGGCATCAAGTTGTTTGTAATATTTTCTAATTAACCTTTAATATCTGTAGGGTGTTATGATGTCCATTCTTTTCATTCCTGGTATTTGTAAATTCTGTCTTCTCTCTCTTTCTCTTGGTCAGCCTCTCTAGTGGTTAGTTAAACTTGTTATTTTTGTTTTCTATTTCACTGATTTCTGCTGTTGTCTTTATTATTTTTTACTTCTGCTTGTTATTGGGTTTAATATGCCAATTTCTCAACTTATTGCAGAGGATGTAGCTTTATATTTTACATATTAATTTAGACTGCTTTCACCAGAGTTAGTGAAGATACACAGTCAACAGTATACTTTTTTAGGATTTGAAAAGAAACCATAGGATAATCTTTAGAACAAAGAGTTATTAGCTTAAATAAG
Source organism: Gorilla gorilla gorilla (assembly GCF_029281585.2). NCBI lineage: Eukaryota > Metazoa > Chordata > Mammalia > Primates > Hominidae > Gorilla > Gorilla gorilla. Next base: position 92,942,450 of record NC_073238.2, on the reverse strand, counting down.
CATGTTTTCGTCTTGTAATAAAAATTGGAATAATGGAAAAAAGAAAAAAAAAGTTAGGGACTTGATCCAGCAAACAATCCTGGAGGAGGTAGAAGTGTGGGACAATCTAATGCAGGCTTAAGTTTTATAAACTGGGCCTACTCGAAAGGAATAAGAAGACATTAGAGGATAACATATATTTCAGTTCTATTGTTGCAGGAAAACAGAGGATGAGGTAAAATAACTTCTTTTGCTATTGTAATAGAAAATGTTCTTAAGCCCTGGAAAATTCAAAAGATCTGGAAGGACTAAGACTGGGAGAAGACAATGTAGAATAGGTCATATATTTCCAAGAGGTTCCTGAGTGTCCAAGCTCAGAAAGCTACAACACAGACTCACACAATATAGTCAGCCATTCTATTGGAGTTGGAGAGATCTAAAGAGAAGTCTAAGTTTGGGGTAGTAGAAAATGTAAGGCTATACATTTGACTTCAAGAATTGTTCACTAGAAATACAGTCCTTTCTCTCAAGAGAGAGCAATAGATTCCCAGAGAATATGAAAGAACACCATGCCCCTAGGATTCACATTCCTAAAAATCTTCAGATTAGACTCTTTCAGGACAGAAGTGAAAACAGAAGCTTTGAGCTCTCCCTGGTGATGGGTCTGCAACCAGAGAGGATTTCTAGCTGGATAGCAAAAAACAAACAAGCAAACAAACACATATTTTAAAAATCACAAAAGATAGGGAGTCTATTACCGGAGAATCTCCCTTATATATTCTTCTATTGCCAAGGAAATCTCCACTATCTTTATGAATATGGAAATCAATCTATGACATGGTTTGTTATATTAAGAAACTATAAATGTGCTTTGGCAAGAAATCTTTAGTTTTAAGTCTCAAAGAAACAAATTGACTATTCTTTCTGAAGGTATTTCTAACCTCATAATTCGCTTTGTTTTTCAGATTGATAGAAGCGCATTTATTTTATTGTATGGTATTTTATAAACCCTCAACCCCCCAATTTGATCAGATACAGTTTCTTATGGACTGTTTAATTGTGTAGACATTTAAGCTTATGACTTTAAGACCATAATGTAATTTTAAATTCATTTAAATGATTCTTCAAATAGTTATTTTTAATCAAATATTTGCATTTTAAAATATAGATTATATATTATATATATGTTTCACTAGATTTTAAACTATAGAGTGACTCATTTGAGAAGTGGGTATTTTCTTTTTTAAAATGTGGCTTTGAAAATAATAAGCCATTTTTGTGGTTCTCTTTAAAGGTAGCTTTCTAAAAGATGGCTTATATATTTCAGTTCTTTTTTGGTGGGTAAAGGTCATCAGTATACTTAAAAATAAATCATTGGTTCAGGCATAAATTACATAGGTCACCAAATCTGAGCGCAAAGCAAATGTGAGTCAGATACAAAAATTCATCACCTGTTAAATAACCCCACCAAAGAAATCTTTTGGATTTGAACCAGCTGCCTAGGCCATGGAGGGCAGGGCTGTCTCTCATGGGGCAGGCACAGACACAGAACCAGTTGCAGAAGAGAGCCCCTATCAGCTCAATAAATCCAAGACAGGGCAAAGACTTCCTCATCATTATGGGCCTTCAACTCTCTTCACAGACTTCCTGCAGAGACCAGGAATACACTTCTGACAAATTCCCAACAGTTTATTTGTCAGATATTTTATTCAAATTGCTTCCTTCTCCTTGCAGAGTACGCAAAAGAACAGCAATATCCCATCCCCTCTGTACCTCCTAACTGCTGTTTCAAGGGATAACGAGCAAATTTAGATCTTCATTACAATGTTAGTTTGTACAGCAGGCCCTATTTATTTTTCTTTACCTTGCTATTGTAATCACCAGGACAAGAAGAGTGACTCTGGATAAAAGCATTTATTTGGGGCCAGTGTTGCAAAAATATTCATATGTTGAGATGGTAGGAACTGCCTAACATTGTTCTTTGGGGAAAGTACTGAAAAGCTCATTATAGCTCAACCACATAGAGCTTCTATGATTATCCATGCTCAGATGACATCTAAAAGAAGGATATTTTTAATTACATTCTTTTTTCCTTCAATGTTTTTAAACAGGCAAGCCACTATCTCAAATGTTTTTCTCTGTTTTTAGAGCTGGAATCTTCATGTCAAATATCCCCTTTCCTGGGATTACAGTAAAAGTTGTACTGGTACAGTGCACTGTAAATATTTCAGATATAATATAACAGAAATAATAAGGCAAGAGTAATGAGGGTGAAAAAAAGACTTGGAATCATTGAGGCTTGATTTCATTCTCATAAGAAATGTTAGTAAGTACTTACTGAAAGGATGAAAGCATTCTGAGATCATAGCAATCATATTAACAGCAGTTTATAGTTTACAGTGCAGTTTCAAATTATGCAGCATTAATAAACCTCTTTTTAGCAGACCAGGATAACTTCTATAATTCTGAAAAATTAAACAGATCTCTATGATTTGGGAGGAGATTGAAGAAGTTTAGGGGATAGAATTTCACTAGAAGTACTTTCCGCCTTCAGGTTGCCATGCCACAGACACCTGGCCTTTGCTTTTTCTCTTCTCAGCCTTAAATTAAAGTATTCTTTTTGATTTCTTCTCTGGCATCTTCTTAATGTATACACATTGTCAATTTTCTTATGCTCTTGACAGCCAAATCTATATGCCCAGTCTTATCAACTCTCACTCACACAAACGTGTACTAAATGCCTTAGGCATGGGCCTAATGGTAGGGATGAAAAGTAGGGTGAGGAACATTCATTCAAAAAAAAATACTGGAAGAAATTTTTCTTAAACTAAAGAAAGACCTGAGAAGTCATATTGCTAGGGCCTTCTGGCTGCAAAACAGGAGGAGTTGAAGAAAGACCACAACCAGATGCATCAAATCTCAGAATTACAAGGATGAAGATAGCCTTCTAAATCTTTCAGAGGGATAAGAAATTACCAACAGAAAAATGAAAATATAATTGACATAAAATACTTTATCAAGAATTCTCAAGTGTGAGAAAAAAATAATAGTGCCTTTAAATTTCTCAGGAAAAATGTTTTTGAATGTAAGTCGAATAATGGCTACTAAAGATGCTTATGACCTAATACCCAAACCTGTAAATATGTTGCCTTACATAGCAAAAGGGACTCTGCAGATGTGATTAAGGTTACAGACCTTGAGATGTGGAGATTATATCCATGCGGGCATCACTTTTTTTTGGAGAGCCTTTGGTGGCTGGGTCAGAAAGAGATGTGACAATTAGGAGGGTCAGAGAGGTGTGTAGTGAGCATTAGGCCTGTCATTGCTGACTTTGAAAATGCAAGGAAGGGCCATAAGCCAAAGAATGCAGTGACCTCTGCAAACTGACAATAGCCTTCAGTTTACAACCAGCAATAAAATAGGGACCTTCATACCACAAGCTCAAGGAACAAACTGCCAACAGTCTGAATGAACAGTAAAAAGATTATTCCCTAGAGAAACCAGAAAAGGACATAGTCCTACTGAGCTTCTATGATTATCCATAGAGCTTCTGACACCTGCTGATACCTTGATTTTAGCCTAAAACTTGTTTTGTACTTCTTATCTATAGAACTGTAAGATAATAAATTTGAGTTGCTTTAGGCCACTATGTTTGATAATTTGTCATGACCACAAATCAATACCAATTTTATACTTAGAATATTAGTGTGTGAAAGACAAGCAAAGTATTTTTAGATATATATAGACTTAAGAGATATACCTTCCAATTATCCTTTCTGAAATATTCATTTGATGGGTAGTCCAGGATAAAGATATAAGAAGGACAAATAAGATTTGGTCAATAGTAGAATTAACTCAGCAAATATAAAGATGAAATTCCAGGATGATAGCTATGCATCAAGCTTGGAAAGCCATCAGCAGTCCAAATGGATACGTTGACAGTGATTTCCAAGAAAATGCTAAAAAAAATTGAATGTATTTCTTACAAAATAAAATAAATAACAACTGAAAGATTTTAGTAATAGGATGAGAAATTGATTTTTTCTTAAAAAAAACTGAGAGGCATCTAGAAACTACAAGTAGAGAAAACGCCTAGGAAATGTCATAGTAGATATCAGAAATAACCCAAAATATGACACAATATTGAGCAATTTATGGTGTGTAAGGAAATCCATTTAACCTTGTTGATAGTATTCTTCACCTTAGAGTGGGCCAGGGAATCTGATGGTGAATTTGTAGAGAAATCCTCTATCACCAATTGGCTTTGTAATGAATGCAATTTAATATAATCCTGATGATGTAAATGCCTCTAATTTACTTTCAACTTTTAGAATGAGCTATAGACCAGGCACAGAATTATGAGTACAAGATGGAATTTAAATATTATTCATCTTAAAAATGTAAAGTACACGTATATCTGACAAAACTGAGTATATCTAGGTAGAAAAAGAGAAAAGGAGAGGTGGGTTTGATAATAATAAGCAGGACAGGGTCAATAAATACTAATGAGTGTGTAAAAATATTAGACATGGCAGTAGATATATATATATCTACATATATATATCTCTACATATATATACTATATATATCTACATATATATATCTCTACATATATATACTATATATATCTACATATATACTATATATATCTACATATATACTATATATCTACATATATACTATATATATCTCTACATATATACTATATATATATCTACATATACATATACTATATATATATCTCTACTGCCATGTCTAATATTTTTATACACTCATTAGTATTTATTGACCCTGTATATATATATATGTGTGTATATATATGTAAAAAATATACATATATAAATACATATGTAAAAAAATACATATACAAATATGTAAAAAATTAGCCGGGAGTGGTGGCGGGCACCTGTAATTCCAGCTACTCAGGAGGGTGAGGCAGGAGAACCACTTGAAACTGGAAGGAAGAGGTTGCAGTGAGCCAAGATCACGCCACTACACTCCAGCAAAAAAAAAAAAAAAAAAAAAAGTAAATTCAGAAATTGCTTTTTATTGAGTAGCTTTATGCTTAAACTGAAAATTCTAGCCTTAGAGGATATTTCCAGCATGTTGGGTCAACTGAACTGACTTATATTTCATTTCCAGATTTCAGAGTTTCATTCATGTCTAGATGTGTGTACTTTAATTTTTAAATGACCCCAAATATTCCCAACCAACATTCTTGCATTTCATATTGTTCAGAAATCCATTTTGATAAAGTGAATACATTTGAAGTCTTAGTAAGCTTCCTTAGGAGTATTTTGCTCTGAAAGGAGGCTATTTTCTTCTAAATTGCCCCCAGAATTCACTTAGTTTGTGCCTCTGTGTTCAAACAGTAAATTATAGAATGACTATGAAAAGTAGTTGTTCACCTAACAGGCTAGAATATGCTATGTATTTTCTACTTCTTTGAAAGTTAATAGATACGGTTTTTAAGCACAATAGCATATCAAGAAGCCGTATCAAAATCATAATGAATAAATGAATAAAGCTCTCAACACTGTCTTCATAGCATTTTAAGCACCAAGTACAGTCAAGAAAGAATTATTTTTTCTTTCTAGATCCAAACAGATCAAAAGAGTTCCCAAGAATAAAAGGGATGATGGTAATCCACCAGATGTTGTACTTTTGAAGCTTCCATCCAACTAATTATCATTTAGGGATTATAGTCCTTCAGAGACAATGCTGACATGACGTCACGTGACATGCCACTTCTCATGAAGATCATCTCTAAGTGAAAGGGGTGCCAAGGTACAATCTGCCTTTTAGCATTTGGCTGAAACTTTATTTATTGAATTTTTTTATACCATCTGATAATAGAGCAAAATTGTATTTTTGACTGGAAGTAATTCTCTTTTGGAGAACATCATTGATTTAATGAAGACACACTTGCAAGTGTTCTGCAGCACAGTTGAAATTTCAGTCACTTTTTAGCTCTAGGCCATTGGTTGAAGTCCAAGTTGACAATCTCAGCTTGTTAAGTCCCTGGTGGACAGACATCCACAACATAAACCTATTGTACATAATCTTGTAATTTTGGCAGTCTGTGCATTGGAGAAGCCTGAAAATGCAACTGACACAGAATACATTACTCTTAACAAAAGACAAAGGGATGAGTGAAGAGGATGTAAAACTCCATGAGAGCAACACAAAAAACATGAAGAACTGGTCGCTCTTTCCCACAATTGCAATACTTTCCTTTTAATGTTGACATCTTTTTAATTCAGAAAAAAAAGAAAACTAATACTTATTTTTCACCACCAATAGTAACTGAGAAAGGGTATGAGAGAACAGCTACTACACAGAAAGAACTGAAAACATACATTTATTATAAATCCACTGATGGAAAATTATGTCTACATCAATAAAAATATATTCATATTACTAATGCATGTCAACTAAATAATGACAAATCACAGAAAGGTACACAAATTAGCTGAATTATAGACATGAAGAATTATTAATTTGGCTATAAATACAATTATAAAATCAAAAAGTCCATAAAGTAGAAAAAAATGTTTATTTTAAATAAAATTTAAGGCAGATTTAGTAATGAATTTATATCACATTTTGTAAAATGAGGGAAAGATCAATAAATTTTCTATTTAAAAAATCTAGAAATCTCATTAAAATGGAGAGCTGAGAAGAGTTTTATTCTTTAGCAAAATATTTAACTAAGAACAAGTCTCTTTTCAAGCAATTATTAAGTCTAACTCTGTATTTTAGTGCAGGACATTTATTGGATTTGATGATGAGAAACAGCTATTATCTATTGCCAGAAGAACTGCTAACATATAGCTTCATTTCACACCTTGTACTGATAATTGACTTAAAGGCATAATGAAAACAAGACTGAAGCCCCAGCTGTGAACCAACTTACCTACAATCGCAAGCTCTCTGACATGTGACCTTCGGCAAATCACTCAAACTCACTGAGTCTCAGTCTTTTTATCAGTAATATGTGAGTTTCACACAACATAATAAAAATGAAATAGCTGGAGCACGCTGACAACACTATCCCCCAAAACAGAGCACTCCATTGGAGCTTATGTTCTCCTGAGCCTAGTCAGAAGATATCTTTTCCTCCATGTTTTCTCCTTTTTTCTATTTCCCTTTCTGATTAACCTCATCATCTCTGCAGACATGCAGATTTGCCTGCAGAAGGATCCAACAGGAGATCTCAATAATGGAAGACCATGCTCTCTTATCATCTTGCAGCTCTTAGAGACTAAGAATCAAGTGCAATCTTTCCAAAGATTGTAGGTTTTATTCCTCTTATATCAGTATTTTCCCATCCACTTATTATTCTCTTTGATAGAGGAGATACAGCAAGAAATGGAGGCCAGATAACAATTTACTGGTCTCTTTTTCAGATGTACCTTTCCCAGGGTTCATTGTTGTAAGGTATAGGATCCTCCCATTTAAGCCTGGATCACTATTCTCCATTAGGCAAAGGTCCCTCTAAAAACATAGCTCAGACCTCACTTTCTGGGTCAATTCTTCCTAGGCCTCACCAATAGAGTGAGCTGTTCTGAGCCCATCTCTGGCAGACCCTTCCAAACTTCTAGCCTCCATGAGTACCTTATCATGCATTTTGATACCCCCAAACCTGTAAAGGCTCGGTATCAAGTAGTAATCTCAAGAACAATTCAAATGTATACTACTCACCATCTTTCTTTACCTTGGGGGATGCATTTGAAGACCCCCAGTGGATGCCTGAAGCCACAGATAGTTCAGAACCTTATACATACTATGTTTCTATGCATACGTACCTATGATAAAGTTTAATTTGTAAATTAGATACAGTAAGAGATTAACAACAGTAACTACTAATGAAATCAAACAATTATAAAAATATATTGCAATAAAAGTTATATGAGTGTGGTCTCTCTCTTGCAATGTTTTATTATATTATAATTAACAATAGGTAATTAAAATATTAGAAACAAAACTGGGAAGAAGGAAAAACTACTGTACAGACAAAATATGTATACATACATGGGCATACAATAAATCAGTGGCTATCAAGAGCAAGGTGGGGAGTGGGAAGCAAATTGGCAGATGTAGGTGAGAGGATGCAAAGTACCAGATATACAGGATGAACACGTCTAGAAATCCAATACACAACACGAAGTCTGTAGGTAACAAAATTGTACTGTATTCGGGATTCCTGCTAAGTTAGTAGATTTTAGCTACTCTTGCCACAAAAACAAAAAATGAGTATGTGAGAAAATGGATATGTTAATTTACTTTACGATAGTAACCTTTGAAATATCTATACATATTGCATAACATGTTATACACCTTAAATATAAGCAATAAAATTTAGTTTTAAAAAACATGATATTTGAAAAAAATTAAGATTTAATATGGGTTCTTTGAATGAATGAATGCTTAATACTCAATCTAGCTTGCTTGTACAAAGCCGAATACTTTTTTTTTGATGACTTACAATTAGTAATTGGGAAAACACTAATTGAAAACATTGACATAAACTGTCTCTATGTTCCACTATCATTTCAGTGATCACGTCTGCTTTGCTCACTAGAAAGACTCCAGTATGTACTAAAGTGCTTGTAACAATGTTTAGTAATAATTTTAACAGATTTAACAAAATGATTTTAACAGATCGAATGGGAGTTCTTACATCCTTAACATATATTACTACACATATATCACTGACTTCTAGAAATCTATAGCCAAATACATACATAGACCAGGCAAAATGGACAACAGCTTAATTAATTTAACCTTTAGTACTTGAGAGAAGAGTGCTGTAATGGTCAATATGATTAGTCAATTTGGCGAGGCTGTAGTAGCCAGTTATTCAATCAAACCCTAATCTAGGTGTTGCTCTGAAGTTATTTTGCAGGTGTGATTAGTGTCTAAAATTAAAGTTGACTTTCTCTAAAAGTGATTATTCTGAAAAATTTGGGTGAGCCTGATTCAATTAGCTAAAAAGACTTAGGAAGAGGATTGAGTTTTCAGCTCCTGCCTGAGAGTTTCCAGTCTGCCTGTCCGAATGGCCTGCCCTACAGATTTCAAGCTTGCCCAGCCAGCCCCACAAGTGTGTGAACCAATTCCTTGCAATGAATTTCTTTACTTATATATGCAATTGGTTCTGTTTCTCTGGAACCCTTATGGATCTAGATGAATTGTCTACTGATTTGGAAATATTTTATTATATCAGAATTTCATTCGCTTTGATATCAATGCACTAATTTCTCAGGGTCTTCCTCACTCTCAGATGAAAGCCTTGCCTTTTCCTCTCCTCCCTTCTTCCTATGGAGGAATTGATCTTGTGGTTAACAGAACACTTAGAAGCCTTTTTCAAAAACCCTTTGCTGGTCTGTGTGTGTCTCCATGTATGTATAAATACACATTTCTTTTCCTCTTCCTCATTGCACACAAGATAGTTATGATAGCTTTGATAGTTCCTATCTGCAAAACTTTAGCTTGGTTTAGCCATTAGACAATGTATACATATGTCACAACATAATGTTGTACACCATAAATATGTACAATTTTTATTTTTCACTTTAAATAGATACATAAATGAACTTTTACTGAAGAATGAATAAATCCAAGTATTTTCAGAAGGTATAGCAGTTTAGAAATAAGCTCCTGTTATGTTATTCTCTTAATTCTTACCACCCCTTGAGTTGTTGCTATGAAGAAGCTTTTATTTTTAATGTCTACTCACGCTTGTTATTTCTGTGATAGATTTCAGAAACCCTGCTTTTTATGGCAGGGTTATTACTCTAGCATTACATTGACATTGCCAAATGACTAAGTGATGTTTGTGGGTTTAGAAACTTTCGGGAGAGGAAATCTTAATGCCTTTCAATCTGACGTAGATTGAAAAAGTTAAAATCCCAAGCAGAGCTAAATATCAAGGTGAGCCTGGCTTAGAAAATACCTTTCCTAGAAAAATGTTCTCATTCCTCTACAGCATCGGATTAGAATGCGAAGATTCTCTCTTAAAACCCAACTTAGGTATAATTACCAAACATGAGTAAACATCTCATTCAAAACAATGAAAATAATAAACATATCACAAAAAGGTTTAACTGACTTTAATTATCATTGCATAGAGCCTAAAGACTCCTATTTGCTCCATTTCACCTTCATCAATTAGAAGCTATGATTATCACATTTGTGTGTTGCTCATTTTCCTTTGCTTTGTAAATAAGTTTTGTTTTTGCTATAGGAGGTCATTCAATATTTATTAAGCATGTTAATATTTGAAGCGACTCATCACTTTACAAATTCTAGTGGGAGAATCTTGTCAAACTTGTTGAACATTACAATGATTTATTATATTTGATAGTGCCTGAAAACAATAAAATCTAGTAATCCAATTGTTGAAATGGTAAACACCACGGTGAACAACACATTAAGCACAAAATTGGACAGACTGTATATCCCAGTTCCTGCTTAACTGGACAGAAGTTATTTGAATTTATATGACTTTCACACGTACCTCTCTAAAAGAGAAATTCCATTGTACTATTTTCGAATTTAAAGATTTTATTGCTCTCTTCTGCAGAAAAACCCAAATTTTATTCTGAGAAATATTCCACGTTAGAACATATGATGCCACAAATGATAGGCAAAGCAAGAGGTTTTGAAATTAAAAGTAATGAGAAAATGGTAAGTTAAACATGATCAGATGGCATTTTTAAGAATAGATCTCAGAACCTTTAACATGTTCAGATGTTCATGGAAATCTCCAGAAGGGTCAGGGTTGACAGGACTTTTCCAATTATTCAACCACAGATCTTTATTCCTAACAAGGATTGTCATACAAAGGAACCGTTTGAAAGATGCTTGTCTGTAGGAATCAAATGCATAGTTCCTTGTGGCATTCAAGGTCTTTTAGTGTTGCTTCAAAATTAACTTCAGCTACTTCCTTAGACACTCTCCATTGGAACCAAATTGACCAACTCATTATTCTCCAAACCTGGGTCACATATTGCTGGCGCCAAGTCTTTCTATCTATACTTAGCTTAAAAGCCTTCTTTTCGTTTCTTCACTTACCAAATTCTAACCATCTTTCAATATCCATCCACTTTCTGACTTCTTCTAGCAAATATGATATTTATGACATCTTTAATTTTAATCATATTTTTCAAAATTATTTTTTAAGTTGTGTATATTTTCCTAATAACACAGGTAATTCTTTCAGGCCAGGGATTATATGTTTTATATTCTGTCTTTGCTCTCTACCTGAATTTGATGCAACACTTTCTATATATATAGCCACCATTTAATATGTTTATGAGTGATTAAATAAATATTTGAGAGAATTCATGTCATGGGTAGTCCTCTCAGCTAGGAGGAAGGAAACCCATTCTCTGGAGGTGACAGGCAAATCTGAGACATTTAAACATATTTCTTAATTTGAATTACTTAGGTTTGCTTTCTACTTAGAAGGTCTCTGATTATTCTTCAGTACTTTGTTTAGATTGTTTTCTATTTGAGTGTAGAAAACAGAATAATAATAAAAGAAACATTTTGGAGATACTTGGGAAGAGGTAAGCCTAAAACCACTCATTTCAAAGGACAAGAAAAAAATCTATACTTTCATATATCCTCTAATTCTCACTGGGTTTCAAACGATCTTAATTCTTCTTTACTGTCATGAAATGCTCCCTCAAAGTAGAAAATCTATCAATACAATGGAATCAAGATAAATTTGGGAACCATTTGTTAATTCTATCTGTATAATTAAAATTAATAATTTAGACAACAAAAAATCCATCTCTGCTAAAATATTATTTGGTTTGTGAATTTGTAAAAAATGTATCATAATACATATTGGCATGGAAGGAAGCACTGAACTGGTCTTAGGATGTGAATGTTAGAGAAACATGTCTTTTATCTAGCTCAGTGACCTTGGGCAAGGATGAAGGTCATTAAGGCCCAGCTTCCTTCATGATCTGTAAATTTTTTCTGGTGATAAATGACTTAATAAATAAAAGGACTTGTTGCTTCCATTTATTGGGAGGTACACTCATTTACATTTTCAAAAGCAATTGTACTATCATTCAAAGATAAGGAAATTTAATCTTTTCCATATGATTATAGCATGCAGTAACCAGTAGATAAAATAGGCACATGGCATGGAGACCCTTCTGACCACCTCCATTCCATATTAATATGTGATAACCCAACAGTAGGTGTGTACACATCTGGCCACATGGATGTAGAAAAGGAGAGCAACATCAGATTTTACGGCATATCCAAATGAATTTGAGGATTTTGGGTATCACTGGCCATGTTTCCATCTCCATTTATAAATTAATTCTAATCAGTGCTGTTTTGAATTACACAATTCTTAAACATTTACATTGACACTAATGAATCATGGCTTTATTTTACAATAAACCCTTCATATGTGTTTTTAAAAATCAGCCTGTAGTGTGATCTCCAAGATCAAGGCAAAACCCCACACTCCCCTCTAGTGATCAAAGTTTGATGACCTCCAAATAACAGAAAACACAATAAGTGGACTTTAGATCACAAGAACAAAAAAATGCCCAGAAGCTACACAAGTCACTGCTGGTGTTCTTTACTTAGGATCCTTTTTATGATAGAAGAATAAAGCACAAGCTGTCAAGAGGCAGCAACTTCCAATTCCTTGGTCTGAAGCTTCAGTCTGAGTAACCAAACAAATAGGTTATGTATATACTCAGGAGAAAAGATATAAAACCAAAGAGGGCGGGGCAAGCCTCAAGGAATAAGATTTGAAGAACAAAATAAAAAAACAGGTCAGAAGCAGAAATTCAAACTTGAAATTAGTAATCACGGAGCTTGCACAATTTCGCTGTATTGAAAGATTTCATAATCCATGGAAAAGGATTTCTTTAACAATTACTTGCTTCAATGATATAGATAGAATATTTTTTATATATAAACTAATCTGTGAGTTATGAATGATGTCCTTTGTTCTCATGCTTGAGAAAAGTTTTTATTTCATTTCTGGAATAATACTATCACTGCAGGTCAAGAGAGCATTCATTGATGTCCCTCAGTCACTCACAAATATATCAAAATAGTCTGCAAATTTTTTTAAACTATTAATTTATAATTCACTTATTTAAAATTAATTTTATACTGCAATGTTTATACTGAAATGTTCCTCTATCTAAAAGTAGTAATGCAAACAAAGAAATTGTTATTTTTCTGAAGAAGGTAGGTTTTTTAACCCATTTTAAAATTGCTATTAGCAAACAACTGAACTACATCATTCTTATCTTTTCACAGAAGCATGTCTATTTGACAAAACCTGCTTATAACTTCCTGAATATGGTTTTAGTTATAAGTTTCTCACTACTACCACCATCACCACCACCATTACCTGCTTTCTCTAAAGGATAAAAGATTTCAGGATATTTAAGCGTAGACAGTAATAAAACTAGGAAAGATTCTTTCACAATCTGAATGTGGTTTATCTCTTCTGGTCCATCTTGCACAAGTCTGACATAATGCCACTCCCCATTTCATAAAATTCCACATTATATAAAGAATGAATTACAGAAGCTTATTATGGAGATAGACATATTTGTCCTTCTACCCTCTTAACAGACCCTTGAAGCCAATAAACTTGATCATTATTTCCCAATTCATTGGTATTCTCTTTCCTTCATACTTTCTTAGGCTCATCTCTTTATCTGTCATGCAGAACATTTTAATTCTTACTCATTTTTTAAGGCTTATATGTTACCTTTTCCAGGACATAATTTCCTGGTTTGTTCTCTCATCACATCATGCTTATAATTCTCCAAGAGGGCTTACCACAGCTGGCTTGTGGATGACCCCTGTGATACTGGTGGATCATGAATGTCTTGAAGGCCAGTCACTACGCCTTGCTCACTTTAGCATTCCTTAGACACCTGGTATATAGTTTAGTCATAATGAGTTCCAATAATTGTTTACTGAATTTAATTCAATAGCAAAGATTAATTTTATTGGTTTCAAAATAGTGTTAGGAACATTAAAAATTCTACATTCAGCATTTTAAAATTGTAGTATTAAATTATACACAGAGAAAAACTCCAAATAAACAATGTTCTAGTTACTGATAATCAAATAGAAAAAAAAGCACGTTTTCATCTCTTTTTAGAAAAATTACACTTAAGTAATAAAATGAATTCTTGCGGTGCAAAAGAAAGCAATATAACTGTAAATTACCAGTATTTTGTATTTCTATTTTTTCAAAAATAAAAAAAGAAAATGAAAAGGAGCTCAGATAAGTATCTGGTCTGATCCTGCTTTGGAAGCAGTTTAAGAGTTTTTACTATAAGACTCTATGTAAATCTGACATTATTATTGTTATTTTAACCCCTTATGAACTTTCTTGTGCATATATTGAAATATTGAAGATGCTAATGGCATGCCACTAAAATGAAAAACTATCCAGGGACCAACTTCTCATTCCATGCTCATCTAGCAGAAAACTCCTCTATTCTTTCTGAAATATGGGTACCTTGAGTGTGGAGGTATAATACCAGCTAACACTTATGACTTCTCAACAGGATTATAATGGGAGGTAATATGCAACTAGAAGTGAGAGCTAAACACATTTTCAGCCTCTGCTCTAAAGTGTTATTTACAAATATCCATTGGGAATAGTGAAAATTATATGCATACCCTCCTGAAAATACAAGTTAATAATTAGTGCTGAATTGTGAAAATAGCACCTATCAATAAGCACATAGAGAAACCAAATTGCTTATGAAGTTGAAATGATAATTCTTCTTTTCAAATAAATCTTTTGCTTGCAATCAGACAACTGGGAATTGTTCTTATTGTATACTTTATACTCATGGCTGATATTTCTCTTCTAACACATGGAGTTGTGTGCTGAAGGATGTTTGGAAAATCAAAAGTATGCTTTTTTATAAAAATCAGCATATTATATTGAAGGTAGAATTTTTCTTTGCTTGATATTCATTCAGTTTACTAGTTATCTTTTAATGTAAAGAAACAAACCCTACTTTGATACCTGCTGCCTAATCTTGTGCTCTCTACTCACCTTTGCCTCCATCTTCTTCCTTATAGCTCAGAGAAACTGATGGATGACCTCTTAGTCTAATGGGGAAGTCCCAACAGTGGCATGCTGCTCTTTCAAGGGTAGAATTCTCAGGGGCTTCCTTCTCAGAGTGAATGTTTATGCCAACATCTCATTATCATTAACCAAGTATGGTTTGTACCGATGTACCATACCAGGAATCAGGGTAGGCTTCCTGCACATACAAGCCTATGCAGCCGTATATCACCCCACTCTTGGCGTATTGCCCTGCTATTACAGTCTTGAGTCTTAGGAATGTTTGAATAAGCAACCTTTGATTTACATTTTGCCCTGAGCCCCCAAAATTATGTAGCTGGTCCTGCCAATGAACAGTAAATTGACATCCATTTCCTTAAAACCACAAATAGAACAGAATCAAACAATATAAAATTGTGTCATATTACTCTTTTAACAGTCTCACCAGATTCTTTCAGTAGGCCTCTTATTTAAGTAGTGTTGATTGTAGCTTTCCTATGACAAAACTCTACTGAGGAACAGCTAAATCCGTGTTAGTGGGCAACTGAGGGCCAATGTTGAGACGACAGATGTGTGACTGTATCATTCCCCCACTAGAGATTGTGTGAGACCTCACTGTCAGCCAAATAACCTTAAAATGTATGGATTATCTCTGTGTTTATTTTCTATTACCAAATTTACAATAATGATAAAAGAAGAATTATACAAATTATATGAATTTGACATCTTAGCTGTCTCTTTGAACACAAGAAAAACAGAGGAGCAAGAGAATGCTTTTCTTCCTATTCGTAATAGATGCCTTACATTTCCTTGAGTATTCATGAACAAGTTAAGACCATAAAGAAAATTGGATACCACCATAACATTATAAACCTATAATTTGATCTTCAATGATTTTCATGTTTTTGTGGTAGCACTTTTTATCTTCCACATTTTAGAGAAGATTGTTTATTGTTTATTGATATTTAATGCTATAAAACTATCATTTGTTGTGTCCTTTTAAATACCATAATTTGATTCTGGCAAATTGTTTTTGTTTTCTGGCTATTATCATGTCTGAATAACTCAAAGTACATATAAAAC
Organism: Gorilla gorilla gorilla; assembly: GCF_029281585.2. Classification (NCBI taxonomy): domain Eukaryota; kingdom Metazoa; phylum Chordata; class Mammalia; order Primates; family Hominidae; genus Gorilla; species Gorilla gorilla. The sequence continues at coordinate 92,926,300 of NC_073238.2, read as the reverse complement.
AAACTTCCTGTAAAATTATGGACCATTTCTGTATCATTTCTATTTATCCAATCATAGTTTTAATTCAGAAGCTCTTTCTCTCCCCATCTGTGGCTTCATAATTACCTTCAGATTTATGAAAAATATCAGCTGACATTTTTAATTTTGTCCAGTGGCCTTACTTAATGACAAGTCATTGAATTATGTGCTTCCTGGTACATATTCTTCCTTCTGCCTGATCATCCATCACTGTCCTGCACCATGAACCCTCATATTATCCACTGACTTCTACAAGATCCTCAGATTTAGGCTCAGATTAGACGCCATCACCCCGGAGAGGCCATACTTGACACCAATAACCAGATTAGGTGGCACTTAACCATCATACCACATTTACTTATTTAATTATCTTTCTTCAAACTTTAAATCATTAAAACATTCACTTGTTTAATTATCTTTCTCCCTATTTTAGACTAAAATATTAAAACTTTGACTTTTTACAACATTCCCCCCAAAACTGTTAAATGCTCACCATACACTGCTATCTAATTAGAATTAAAGAATCTTATTTCAAAATAGCTAGAAGAATTGTAACGTTCTCAACACAAAGAAAAGATACATTTTTGAGGTGATAGATATCTGTTTTTGATTTCATCAATACATATTGTCTTCATGTATCAAAATATCACCTGTATCCCTCCTAAGTGTACAACTGTTATGTATCAATACCATTAAGAAATCAACTCCATTCCTCATGTAAGTGGTTTTGACTCAATTCTTTATTTGTTTATTAAGCACGAACTGTGTGCTAAAGATGTTGCTACACTGAATTAATGAGGCATGATCTCTCTGCTCTGGGACACTTAAACCTCGTGGTCCTTTCTATTTAATAGGTACTATGCAGATCATGATCTCTCTGCCTGACGAACACATCAAGATAAGTGATTGAAAGATTTTTTAAAACTTTGGTTAGGCTGTATATTTCAATATCATGTATGTTCATCTATGTCATCTTTTATTTTCAAACCACTTAAGAGAACCCACCACACTTCCAACACCTTGAATTTAACTATCTATGAAAATACATTCAAATTTTCTGGTCAAAAAATGTTACCACAGGAAATGTCTGTTTCGTGGGAAGAAATAATGAGGAAAATTAGTAGGCCCTTATCTAGGACAAATAAATAAAATCTGAACTTTTCTCATCTAACGTGCAATTGAGATTTTAGTGACCTATAAATAGTAGTAAATCAAACATTAACTTTGTTAATGCTATTTGTGGACAATCAAGAAATTCCATTTATATTAGAGTTATTTCCCAGACATTGAGAAAGCAAACAAAGTCAAATCAGAGCTCTTGTTTGTAGGCACACTCTTTCATAGACCTTCAGTCTCCAAACTGAAAAATTGCTACTTTGCCCTTGTGAACTCCTACTTTAATATTTGTATCGAAGTTCATTCTGTCTCAGTGACTAGTTTTCCTATTTTCTACTTTGGAAACTGAATAAGAAAATTTGTTTTCCATATTTCTTCGGGGTTTTCTTCAAGATGGCAAGGCAACCTGTGCTTTAGATAAAAAAATAGATGAGGAGGCCCCAAATAAAAATCAAAGTAGCTAGCTAATTTATTATTAAATTTTTTATCATCAGTTCTTTTAATAGCTACGATATTAATTATCCATAAAAACTTTATGCCTCAACATGATAAGTACATATATTCATCTCTTAACAATAAACAGAGAGTGTTGTAGTAACAGAATAATGGGGTTTGTAGTAAGGGGACATACTTTTGATTTGGGGTTCACTTTTTAAAGCAGCTTTTTAGAATTGTGATAAATATGAATAATTAACTTAAACCTCTACAGAAATATTATTACCTATGGACTAATGCCACTTAAATTCTCATCTTCCAGGAATGCTTTACTTAGTACTCAATCTGTCAATAGTCTTGAAGATTTACTTTTCACCTTGCTTAATCTATCTATTATTAATTGGCATGCACCTATGGTCAATAAATAATGCCATTCATTTTGTTTGAAAGAAAGCCTCTGGAACGGTATCTGTGCAAAAGTGATTGAAGGAATGATAGAAATGTATCCACTTCTGGATAGAAACATAGGAGGTACTCAAGTGTACCAGCAACTTGTTACCCAAAATTTAGTCTAATAAATGAGGAATGCCAAATTAAAATGAAATTGAAAAAAGAATACTGGAAAGAGGAATTTGATTATGCAGATTGTGATACTGACAGGACACCATTCTTGAACAATTACAATCTCAAGGTTTTTGTTTGTTTGTTTGTTTTTTGCCCTAACGCATCACCCTAATTTAGTACATCCAACAGGGGAACCCACCCGGAGGGAATTGCTCCAGCCAGCACCCATGCCAGGGAAAGAGCGCCACCTGCTGCAGCTTTGTCAAAGTCTGTTATATACTAAAATTTCTTTTGGGGAATGAGCTGACCAACTGTGTATTGAAAAAGTAGCATTCCTTTCGACTTTAGCCCCATGATCTGTAGAGTTCTGCCAACACAATTAGTATAGCTCCAGAGAATGCATAATAGTCTCACATAAATAGACAATAACAAAATTAATAACATCAGATCAGTCAACATATTTAAGCTTTACAATTTTATTTATAAACACATATATGTATGCATTAATGTGTTTGTGTGTGTGCGCGTGTGTATGTGTGTGTGCGTGCGTGTGTGTGTGTGTGTGTGTGCATGTTTGGGAATTTTAATGTCTTTTCATCCCTGGAGCTCTAACTTTGTCATCATAAATTTCCAACTTATATGAATTTATTTCTCTATGTCATTTGAATAATTTCACCATGTAAGTTTCGTTATTTTTGTCTTCTTCTTCTGATCATAAAGAAATAGCTCTTCCTTGACCTGTCTTCACTTTTAGATGTTTGAAACAAAGGTTTTTACATTTGGAGGATCGGAGTCTAGTGAATCTTAAAATTATATTTTCTCAGCAAATCAATAAGAGACACTGTAAAGTGAACTCACATCACCTTCTCTGCTTCTGCCTTCTCCACTTGAAGCTGTATGCAGAAAATATACTACTTGACAGCCTGAAGGAGATTCTCTCTCTTTTAGGAGAGTTGCAGATGAAGGGAGAGGTTAATTGGATATTAGCAGAAAGCTCAAAATGATGTTTCTACTTCAATTTGGGCCTCCAAAGGGTATAGAGGGAAGGATTCGAGTGTCAATGTCCTTTTTTGAAAGACTGATGTTTGGGTTAGGAAATTTAGCATGTCAGAGGTATCTCCCAGCATAAGGCTTCAAAAAAGAAATTACCCAGAAAAGATAAATGGTGTTTGAGCTTTAGTTAGGGCAATTTTATGTAAGTGTCACTCATGAAAAAAATAAAAAAGTGCAGAGAAATTTAAAATTTAGCTTTAATTTACACTCTGAGGATTATATTCTTTAAGAATTTTGATATTTCTGATTTAAAATGAAAATCAAGCATTACCAATCAGCATGTGAACAGACTCACATAGAGCCCTTTTGATTAGACCTCCTCAAGTTGGGACTTTAGATAGACTCATATTTTCCCTCTTGATTTTTGTGACTAAACCTGAAAATATGAAATTTAGTGACACCATTCACATTATGCTACTAACAGTTACACAAAATATCTTTGTTTAGGGACCTAATAAAATTGGTCATATAAAGAGGAAATGAGATTTTTAATGCAAAATGAAGCTGACAGTGCTTTTCTATTACCAGGGTCTTATTAGGGAAAAATTCTCTGACATCTGTTTATCCCCTGCAGCCAACCTTGTATTCAGAATACAGTAATTGATTCACAGCATCCACTGGGGATCTAACTGGCTCACTTTTCCACACCGCACTACACAGGTATCTCTGCAGCTAATTCTGAATGTACATCTACATCGTTATCTCCTGGTGAACTGTGACCCTAAACACTTTGGAGGCCCAGATGAAAGTGCTTCCTCCACCCTCCAGTGCTAGGGGTGTAGCAGATTCTGCAGCATGGCAATTCACACAGGACATCCAATCAGAACCATCCCCTTTGAAGCCCTTCTCAGCTGGGAGACCATGAATGATTCATAGCTTCTCCACACAGACTAAAGAGGAAGAGCAAAGCTAGTGTGTATTATTCAGGACTGCATCCTCAATAAGTCTCCATGTTCAGCAAATTGCTACAATGTTTTTTTGCTTAGTCCTTACTTCCATACAACATCTCTTTTGTGTACAAGTTTTAACAAAGAAAGGTCGTCCGTTTAAGCAAACTTGTTGATTGGGTTATTTCCCCCCCTTTTAATGAATGTTAGTGCAGTCACAGATTTAATGCAAAGGAAAGCGCCTGGCAGGGACCACACTTTCCAAGAAGGATCCCAAGGCCCCAACTTTACAATTAACTTAGAAAGTGAATTTGGTGCCAGCTTCCCATTTTTTCATGATTAGGGTCAAAATATTAATTGCATTGCATACCATGTGCAAAAGTTAGCTTCATAACGCCATGCATAAACTAAATCAAATATTTTACCCATTGGAAAATACTTTTTGCCAGCCAGTACTGCTGTGCTGCGTAGGAGGTCTAATGTAGGCCCCTCTCTTTCAGCAACCATACAGAGCGATCATCATGATAACGATTACTAAGCATCTTCCCCGTCCCAGGATTCTGCAGACACAATAACTGGATATTACCCCCCAAAGAAACATCAGTTCTGGAAGTTTCATTATTAAGCAAGCAGGATTTTCCTTGTGTCATCATTCACAGAGGGTTTATCTTGCAAGCTGAAATATAAGCACCAGGAGAAAACCACAGAAATTCTACCTGAAAGGGAGAGTGTTACTCAACATCCTGGAGGTTTTGTTCTCGAAATATCAGTTTGCCTTTTGCTTATGACCAAATCCATGAATCTAATGTTGAAATTCATAACTATAACTTTGGTATTTCTAAGCATCTTTTAGCAATCTTGAATTTTAAAATTTTTCTAAACTTTAAATATTTGCTGCTTTCACACATGTAAGAATATTCCCAGAAATAATACATGCCAAGCAAATTAAAAATTAAAAAGTAAATTTAGAGTAAATTTGCCAGAGTATTATTTAGTAGTTGGAAGTACTTTAGCCTAGCCTGATAATTTGAAGAAAATACAAAAAGGACTAAAATTAAACAATATCCCTCAAGTGTATGAAAAATAAAATTATTCGAAGATGAAAAGCTATATTTGTTAAGACATCCAAATTACCTGTTTTTATACCATATGTTTTTTTCAAGAATATTGCCTTAAAAAATAAATGCATAAGTGTTTCATCCATCTTAGATCACCTTGGATTTTTTTTTTCTTTGGGCCCAGGTTCCCCTATGGGCTACCTGATTTGCTCATTGCTGGAGCTGATTGACAGGTATGGAGACAAATATGCAAATGATATGCAAATAGACACATTAGGGCAATTCTTTGTAAATAGAATTGCTGCTTATGTACATAGAGTACTTTTTAACAGTGGGCTTCTACTTTTTAAGTGCAGAATAATCAATCTCCACAAATTATAAAATATTCAGGCTTAATTCTACTATTTTTACAACAAAGCAAAATGCACCATAGATAGCTAGATATGAATCATGGGAACAACTTCAACATGTAGATTTTATTTATTCATAATTACTTTCACTTGAAATACTTAAAACGTTCTCATTTCTCTTTCCGTATCCATGTATTTCATGTGTTGGGTGTGTGTGTGTGTGTGTGTCTGTGTGTGTGTTTGCGTGTGTATAATGGTTACGGCACTATCTTAACATATGGTTATAAAAGTGGGCCTATAAGGATGAATTCACATCTCTGTACATTGGGTATAGAATCACTTAATTTTGATTATTGTATTTTTTGGTGCTAAAATTCCCATTTGGTTCTTTGTATCTTCTATTCATTTCCTAAAGCTTTCTTTTGGTTTCAAGAGTGGTCATGATTGCTGGCAGCAACATCTTTATAATAGCTGCTCTAAAGTCCTTGTTAGATAATTTTAACATCTGTGTGTGTCATTTCAGAATTGCTGTATGTTGATTGTCTTTTCTTGTGATTTGAGATTTTTCTGGTTCTTTATATGCTGCATATTTTTGAATTATACTCTGGATGTTTTGAGTTTTATTTTATGAGAGTCCTATTGTATATTACATATATTATTTTATGAGGTTCTACTTAATATTACAGACAGTATTCGTAGTTTCTTTTTAGCAGACAGGTATGGTGACAAAAAATGCAAATGATATGCAAAAGAGTAGACAGATACGGTTAGATTCAGACTGTAAGTTCCACCCCACGTTCTGTGGGCTGCCAGTTCGCTTTTTAGGTCTTTCGTGGTGATTTTTGGATCTGACCTGCATATATGCCTGAAATATGGGGGTTGGTTTATGTGTTTGTTTAGATCTCAAAATTTTCAGTATGATCAATGGAAGTGGTTTCACATGCATGATCTCAGAGTCACTCATTAGCAACTTTTTGGAATCACTTTCCCAAATTTTTCCCTCTCCACGATTTCCTCAATACTCCTCAGTTCGTGGGACTCATCATTTTGGTCTTCTATTTAGAAAGGTGAGGCTTTGCTCTGCTGTGCACTTCTGCAGCTGTGTTTGCAACTGGTGCCAAGTGATGGGAAGTCAAAGAAAAAAAAAGGAATTGGTTCATCCCTCTTGCACCATAGGACCACTGAATGTAGAGAAAGTCTCCCCTCCTCAGAGTTTTGCCTCCTGTAGGTGCCTGTTACTAGTCTCTGCCACTTTCACCACAGGATTCCCTGGGGCCTGGGATATAGAAGAATGGAGTAAAGAAAGCGAAAAATAAATGGAAGATTCCCACATTCTCTCTGTGTTATGAGTGTCCTTTCTTGCTCTTTGAGCCAGAACTGAGGGCTTATTTTGACACTCATTCTATCTGCACTCCAGTGCCCACTTTCTCACTGGCTGAGAAATTTAAAAAAAATGGTAGAATTTATTCTAGAAGAATAAAAAACAGTAAACTCATGCTAGTTTAGTGACACTGTAATTCTGTTATTCTTCTCCAAGCCACTTTCTGCTGTTTCATTTCAGAATCTTCAAACAGAAGCTTCATGCATTCTAAGTTTTTTTAAAGCATGTATTCAGTGGAAGTTACAGGATGGAGTGTGTTCACTCCATCTTACCTAGAACTAGAAATCTCTAGCATGATTTCAAATGTGAGGATGTTCCCGATGTCGGTCATAAGAAATTGGATTTTCTTATCTAGAATCTGAATTGAGAGGTAGTGGTGATTCAAGTTGCACTGTGGGAATATGCTGCTTTGGAAATTGCTGACAGAGATGACAAGAAGTCTAGGAAGAAGTTGCAAGGTGATTGTGTGAAAGACAGGGCCGTATGTGTAAAATCAGACATGGAGCCAGGCATGTTTTCCATATTTAGACCAGCTTGTTGCCTATTATAAGAAAGCTGACGGAAAGGGTTTTGGGTCAAAGCTAGCTATGAGTGGAGAAATAAGTTAAAGGGGATTAAAGCGGTAATATATATTTCATAAACCTGCTGCTTTATCTCTTTTTTTCTTATTTCATTCTTTAAGAATTAATGAAATATTCTGGAAGTACCATCTCAACATGTCTGTGGGAAAAGAAAACAAGAAAAAGAGGGCTTAATTTAACATTCATTCCACAAATATTTCTAAAGAACTTATAAAGTGTCAGCACTGTTATAGGCAGAGGAATAGACTAGTGATCTTTTTAAAAATTTCTGATTTCACAGAGTTTATGTTCTCAGGATAGCCTAGTTTCCTTACTTTCTAGATCTTGCTCCCAAGTGTGAGGGACAGAAATGATCATGTGATGACCCTTAGGGAATAAATGTAAGGCAGCAGCCAAGGGAGTAAGAAGGCACCAAGGAGAAGATGAACCTCAGGTAGAGGGCAGACCATAGGTCAGCCACCTTGGCCCATCTGAAGGTGGTATTTACTCCCTGTGCTGAACCTTGGAAGTTTTGGATTCTAATTTTAAAAGGAAAGTGGTAGTCTCACTTTCCCAGAAAACTTACATGTTCACTCTGCATTACACATTTCTTAACAATAATTACTCCACCACTACACTTATGTTTTCCCACTTTTCATAAAATTTGTTTTACAAATGTGTTGCATCTATGCTTACTTTCAATAACTCGGGAAAGTAGTGGAAACAGCTAACTAAGACATGGCTCCAGCACTCAAAGGAAGTGCAATCTAATGGGGAGACATTGAAATAAATGAGTTATTTTAAAACAATATAAATTCTAAAATCATAGTTTTTATTATAAACTGAATGCTTTGAAGAAGGACCTTTAACCAAATCTGAGCTGATCCTTGAAAAGATGGTTAAAGCTAGATAAGAAGAAAATGTATTCAAGATAGTACCAATAACATAAACAAACAACCAACAAGGCCTGGGATAGTATGGTGATTTTATGTAATCGCGTAAGCTTACTCACTTACTGTCTATGTGAACATCAGTGAAAGAGTTCTGCCTTCCAAGCAGACATAGTCTCTGCATCAATAAAGCAAAAAAAAAAAAAAAAATAGTACCTACTTCACGGATTGTGAGGCTTGAACGAAATGATAAATGTTAAGTAATTGGCAAGGTGATGAGCATCCCGCACTTGCTATCATTATGGTTTTTAAAAATCTTTTTCCTTCTCTTTCTCATCTTTCTCCATATTCTTCTTCACATTATAATAACAATTATTATTATCATCATCATCACTATTAAAGTATCCTGAGTGAGATGGGAAGAGGTTAGAGATAAGAATGGAAGGAGAGATAAGGATAGATCATGGAGGATCCTCTATATTTTTCTAAAAAAACATAGAATGTATGTGGTAGTTTACGGGGACAAATTGAAAGGCTTTAACAAGTGAGTAAACATGGTCCAACCTGCATTTTCCACAATGGAAAACAGAGGGTGAAATCTTCCAGGAAAAAAAGGGGGTGGGGGAAGCAGAAAGTGACTGAAATAGTCTAGATAACAATGAAAACCTTAAATAAGATAATGGAAAAAGAAATATAAAATGGAACTTATTTCAAAAATATTTGTAAGTAAAATTATCAGTAATTTATGATTGCATGTGGAGAAGTCTCAGGGAGGAGAGAGAATAGGATGATTCCTAAGTTTCTGTTGTTCTGAGTAGATGAGCAATGGTATTACCAGGTAAGAAACAATACTGAAGGGGAAGCAGGTTGTGGGAAAGAGGTCATAAGCTCAGAAAAAATATGCACTTAAGGTCTTCAAACTTACATTCCAAATATTTGCTGTCTAACTAATCTAGAGCTCATGCAAGAAGTAAGAACTAGAGCTACACATCTAGGAGCCATACAGATGATGGAAAATTTCTTAGAATGGGTGAAAGAGAAGGGTAGAGTGAAAAAAAGCAGTGGCCAAGAATTGAACCCCTGGAAGACTAATATTTAAGGAACAGAAACAAAGTGTACATACCAAAAAGGGGGCAGCTAAGGAACACAAAGAAAGATAGAAAAAGGGCTGACAGGCTGTGAGAGAATCCACATAGTTTATTGGGGCATAAGAAGAAAACAAAATCACTGCTTTTTATTTAAATATCTAAAAGCAATTAAGAAATGGAACCCTACTAAAATGTGGTCAGAGGACATGAACAGACACTTCTCAAAAGAAGATATACAAGTAACCAACAAATATACAAAAAAAATGCTCAGTATCACTAATTATCAGGAAGTGTAAATTCAAACCACAATGAGATACCATCTTACGTTAGTCAGAATGGCTATTATTAAAACATCAAAAACAATAGATGTTAGCAAGAATGTGAAGAAAATGGAATAATTATGGGATGCTGATGGTAGGAATGTAAATTCACACAACATTTATGGGAAACAGCATGAAGATTTATCAAAGACCTAAAAAGAGAATGACCAGTTGACCCAGCAACCTCACTACTGAATATCTACCCAAATGAAAAGAAATCATTATATCAAAAAGACACCTGCATTTGTATGTTTATCGCAGCACTAGTCACAGTAGCAAAGTCATGGAATCAACCTCAGAAACTTTCAATGGATAATTAAAGAAAATGTTGTATATATACACCACGGAATGCTATACAGCCATAAAAAAGAATGAAATCATGTCTTTTACAGCAACATGGATAGAGCTGGAGGCCACTATCCTAAGTAAAATAACTAAGAAATAGACAAATATCACATCTTCTCACTTATAAATGAGAGCTAAATACTGTGTACACATGGACATAACAGAAGGAAATAATAGACACTGGGGACTAAAAAAGGAAGAAAGGTGGGAGGAGATGAGGGTTGAAAAATTACCTATTGGGTACAGCGTTCACTGGAAGCCCAAACCCTACCACTATGCAACATACCCATGTAACAAACCTGCATACATAACCCCTGAATCTCTAAAAATAAAACAATTAAAAAGAAGTTGACCTTCACTCATATTTTATGTATTGATAGAAGTACATGTGCATAACTTAGAAATTCATATATATTTGGTTCTATCTCAAAATTTCATTATTTTACTGCATTAAAAATCATGAATTGAGCAACTGCTGTGAGCAAGATGCTGTTCTAGATGGATATGGGGATAGAAAAAATTAGATGCAGACCCTACCTTAAATGGATTTATAAACTAGATGGATAGACAAGATATAACAAAGAGAAATGCAAAATACAATATGAAAAAAATAGAGTTTGAATTTTTATTTCCATAGGTTTTTGGGGAACAGATGGTGTTTGGTTACATGAATTAGTCCTTTAGTGGTGATTTCTGGGATTTTGGTGCACCCATCACCTGAGCAATAAACACTGTACCCAAAAAATAGACCTTTAATGAAGAGTTCAAGACTATAACAGAATAACTGACCCCAGATAATATTTGTCATCTAACATTACAGAAAATTGTGTACTCGCAGTGCAGAGGATGGAGATATCATTTCAAGTGGGGATGGATAGAGACAATGGTGGGCATGCTCATTTTATTTAAAGGACGGCAGAATTTAGACAGGTGGAGAAGAGAGCATTGCAAGGGCAGAGGAACTAAGAGATCAAATATTCAGAGAAGTACTTGGATTCTGGGAAATGGCAAGTAAAACCTTTGGGTTGAATTGAAGTTTTTCAGATAGAGGAGAAATGGGAGAGGCTTTAAATTGAGATAGCATACCAAATGTGAATAGACTTAAACTTTTGGGTAAGCACTATGAGCCTTTTGAAAAATGTTTTGTTATGTAAATTATGTGATAAAAGGCTTGCATGAGGGCTTTAGAAAGAAAATTTGAAATTACAGCTATCATATAAAAGAGATATAGAAATATATAAAATATATATTCATCATGTGCTTAATTGTTCATGGCTCTGTGCCGAATCCTTTTTTTTTTTTTACATTATTTCATTTGCCCAAAATCACTCAGTGAATTAGTAGCAAATCTGAAATTTGACTGAAGCACTGAGTCTAAACCATATTATCATAAACACTATTCTATGGTGAAGGTTGTAGGGTATAGGAAAGGTTAAAAGGATGAAAAGGAGTTGAGATGATGGATGAGATAAAACAAGCAAGACTTTTGAACATTATTGTGATAAAGATCAAATAAAAACCTGAAATTTGTAAGTGACCACTAGGCACATAAAGTTAGAAGTGGGTTTGAGAGACATATCAAGGGAAACACAGTGCCTTGGATAGTGCCCAGATTATACAATGGTGCCTGGTGCCGGTAGAATGTCAATACATAATTATTGAATGAGTGAATGAATAAAAGAATAAATAGAAATGTTCTGGAGGACAGGATAATGGAGCAGTGGAGAATGATGGAGCCACTAACAATTGTGTTAGCAATATAGCCTAGAAAAAAGATACATATTACTATTGCAATTTAATTAATTAATTGAATTGGGCAAGTAGCTGGGCATGACATGGCCAGGTTAAATAAATCAATCCAGATTTGTGCAAAAATATGTGTAAAATAACTGTTCTATTCTAAGGATAGAATTATTCAAAATTCTAAGAATTTTTGCATATCAACCAAAGGACAATGATATCAATGGGGGTATAATGACTTTTAGTAGAGACATTATGACATCCACTTTTCTTGTGACAGGAGTTTACAGTGGTGCACCTGTAAGAGAATAATGTTTTAATTGGTGGAAAAGAAGCATGAAGCAAAATAATATTTTTCTCTTTTAAAATACTGCTTCATTTCTCTTCTTGAAGTGAACTGAAAAGAAAGAGCAAAGTCTTTATCTGCATGGCTATGTGACATCAGTTCTCTCACCCCAGGAAAATTTAAGAGCATATATTTATAGTCTGAAATAAAGCAAGAAATGAGAACCTGTAAAGTATTCTGGTGCACAAAGGAGTGTTACATTGATGTACAAGGCTTTTTATTAGAACCAAAGCTATGTTATGGGGGAAAACATATTGCATACAAATATCTATACTCAAATTATAAGTTTATTAAAAATCTCCTGGATTCCATCTAGTCTTACATATTTTGCAAGGTTTTAAAATATATAATAGTGGTGATCTTCTAACATATGTTGAGATCAGAAAACTCTAACTTTCATAACACAACTTGATTAGGGCAATAGACAGGATAAACGGCATTATGATAATTCATAATTCATCTTGAAAATTATAAAATTGCAAAGAAATTGTGCTGCTTTACTCTTCTAAGCAGACTGTAATAAAAATTGAACTTTGTACATTGGTATCTGTAGACAGTTTTACTTTGATTTACCTATATACAAGATTCTGTAATTTTGGTCTAAAGTACTTTATAGATCCTGTTTCTGGACCCTACTCCAGATGTAGGAAATTGGACACTTAGGGAAAAGGAACAGATATTTGCATTTTACATGTGCCCAAAGTGATTCTAATGCAAGGCGAAGTTTGAAAATCAGTAAAGTAGAAAATTCTCTGTGCCCAGACATGAAATAAACTGAGTTTACCTCCTATCATATGCCTGCTCCTCTATTTTCACTTCAGGTACCACTTGTAAAAGTTGTGAAAATATTTAGCCTGGTGTATATTAATTATTCAATGTTTATTTTTATGCTGTAAGTAGAAAATGATTGATATTGAAAATGATTATTGGTTGGGCGCGGTGGTTAATGCCTGCAATCCCAACACTTTGGGAGGCCGAGGGGGGCGGATCACGAAGTCAAGAGATGGAGACCATTCTGGCCAACATGGTGAAACACCGTCTCTACTAAAAATACAAAACTTAGCCAGGCATGGTGGTGGGCGCCTGTAGTCCTAGCTACTTGGGAGGCTGAGGCAGGAGAATCGCTTGAATATGGGAGGCGAAGGTTACAGTGAGCCGAGATCGCGCCACTGCACTCCAGCCTGGCAACAGAGCAAGACTCTGTCTCAAAAAATAAATAAATAAATAAATAAATAAATAAATAAATAAATAAATAAATAAATAAATAATTATGTCAGTACAAATATTATGTCAGTACAAAAATGTGAAATGTTTAAACATATGAAATATAATAATGTTTTTAAGTAAATAATATTCGCCAATAATTTTTCATTTATCTTTGGCACAGAAAAAATACAGATAAATTACTACATTTAGAAGTACTCTGGAAGAACAGTGAGGAATATGATAGAAGACCAACTCAGACTCTCAGAGGCCCCCATAAAAGGGCAGAACCATGCAAGTTACCATTATCAGAATCATTTATACAAACACCGCTTTGCCCTGTTTAGTGTTAAAAGAGACAGCTTAGTGGAAATGGCTAAGTGCTTCTGTATAAGAAAAGAAAAAATCGTAGTTTAATAACATTTGATAAATGTGCGTTACGAGAGTGAACAACTGCTTTCTTCTTAAACCTATGTTATAGTGCCCCTACTTTTGTCCCAGTCTCAAGGATAAGACAAAAGCTACATCTGATTTTTTTCAATATGTTCTCCTGTACTGGTAATGACTTAGTGAAGAAATCAATAATATGTTTTCTGTAATTTATTTGAAATACATATTTTACTGTACAACTCTATTTCTCAACTATATTTCTCAGTTGATCAGGAATTTTATTATTGTTATGCTTTATGTCTCAAGTGATATGTTTTTATTTTTATTTTATATTTTTAGATTTCAAGTTATATATTTATCTTTTTGTTTTACAATGTCAACTTTTATTTTAAATTCAGGAGGTTCGTGTGCAGGTTTGTTACATAAGTATATTGTGTGATGCTGAGGTTTGGGATATGAATGATCCTGTCACCTGGATTGTACCCAACAGGTAGTATTTCAGCCCTTCTCTTCTCCCTTTCCAACCCCTCTAGTAGTCCACAGTGTCTATTGTTCCATTATTTATGTCCATATATACCCAATGTTTAGCTCCCAATTACGTGTGAGAACATGTGATACTGGTTTTCTGATCCTGCATTAATTTACTTAGGATAATGCCCTCCAGCTCTGTACATGTTGCTGCAAAGGACATGATTTCATTCTTTTTTATGGCTGCATAGTATTCTACGGGGTACATGTACAATATTTTCTTGATTCAATTCATTATTGGTGGGCACCTAGGTTGATTCCATGTCTTTTCTATTGTAAATAGTGTGGTAATGAACATACAAGTGCATGTGTCTTTTTTGTAGAATGATTAAGTTTTCTATGAGTATATTCCCAGTAATGGGATTGCTGGGTCAAATAGTAATTCTGTTTTTAGTTCTTTGAGAAATCTCCAAACAGCTTGCCACAGTGGCTGAACCAATTTACATTCCCACCAACGATGTATAAACATTCCCCTTTCTTGGCAGCCTTGACAGCATTTGTTATTTTTTGTTCTTTTAATAATAGTCATTCTGACTCATGTGTAATGGTATCTCATTGTGGTTTTGATTTGCATTTCTCTGCTAATTAGTGATGTTGAGCTTTTTTTTATATGTTTATTGGCTACTTGTATGTCTTCTTTGAGAAGTATATGTGACACATTTTTAGATAGTAATTTTAATGTTCATTGTTTAGAATTTTAAGATTTTATAACTGATTACCTAGGTCATGTTTATAAGATAAAAATAATCAAGTACTAAAGTATTTTAAATCACATCTGAAATAAAACAAAATATTAAATATGAATATGCTTTATATAAAACAATACTCATCCCGTTTGCCAAGATTCACAGAATGAGAAGAAAATCATTGACATTTCCAAGAATGGAAAAGGAAAATAGTGAGAAATAACTCATCCATTTGGAAAGCTATTATATAAGGTCCTAAACATATGGCCTCTGAAAATGATGATTTTGATTGATGCAAGCTAATCACAGGGTCTTGACCTTGGCAGAGTTCTTACACCTTATCTTTCATGCAAACCACTACTCGTCTCTATTTTCAGAGACTACCACCCCAATATATCAGGTGGGATGCAAATGACATTAACATCCTTTCCATAAAATATATAGGAATAGACTATCCACACTGGAACAATTCCTAGACTTGGGAAATTGTACTTTTGTCTAAACGTTGGATAATCTCCAGAATATTTGCAAATACAGGTCAAACCAAACATAACAAAGAATGATCCCATGGTTTGCTTTATCTGCCCACAAACAAATTCCAAAAAGAATTTCAAACTCATTTTTACATGTCATATATTAAAGATATCTCTGTACCAAATGCTAGAAGATGACTATTCATTTCAAAATCTAGAACCAACTTACATTGACTTATGTGTAATCTGTGAGCAATTAGTTCCTCTCAGTAATCATATGAGTAATTAATTCCTCTCATCCCTCATCACAGATTATAATTTTTAAAAGTTTCTTAAATGATATTACATATATTTGTTATTATAATTACTGATGTGTGAGCAATTTTCCATCATTTTATAAGTCATATTCAGAAATTGAAATCTTACTTCTCATCATAGGCCATTTGCTGTTTCATAATGCATAGTGTCTAATTAAACTTGCGATGACCTTGTTGTCCTATTTGCAAATATCATAGTGTCTTGAGTCATTTACTGAGTTGTCAGTGATGGATCGAGGTACTTCTTAATAATTAGGTGGTAAACAATGTTAACTGAGCAGTAATTCACACTAACATTGCTAAGGTATTTCATAGTAACATAGCAAATGACTCATCCCTGCCATTTTGTAAAATGATGTTAGCTTCCACCTGGATAAATCATATTCTTCATTGGTACAGGAGACATTAGAAGATTATCATATTTCAAATCAGCCAAAGAATATATTCTCCTATTAAATTTGTCCTGTACACAGCAGAGCCTACCTTTTAAATGCTCTTCTGATTTGTAGTACAAATTGGTAACTTTCTCAAAGTGGCAAGACAGATGGCAAACATTTTTATCACACTGGCTCAGTTGTCATAGCTGGCACGAGGTTTAGAGCAAGAGCAAAGCAAAAAGAATTCCAATGGTCTTGATGGGCATTGAGGAGAACACAAAACTAAATGTGCTGGTTAGAACAACTGTTTTTTCTTTTTATCTCATTTAGTTATCTTCTCTCGAATAATCAACACATAATCAGGTCTGTGTGGTAGAAATAATTTTTTAAGATTCTCTTATTTCTCTCAAAATTTCAATAGATGCGGAACTTTTTTTCTGTTTTGTAAATTAAGACACTGTGTTATGGCATGGTTAAATGGCAAACTATAACAAAGTTAAATAATCAATGAAGATAAAATAAACCTGGTCTTTAGATTTCAAGTTCAAAGGCATTGTGACTTCAATAATAAAATTATACCTATGTCCTTAAGCAGATTTCGAAATCTGATTTTCATAAAGTGTTGAAGTTAAAAACTGCTACCATGCACAGTCCATCAACCCCTATGCTAGAAATGGAGGGCACTAGAAGGGTCACTCATCCCTCCAGTTTCACATGAAGAAATTGAAAGGCAATAACTTTTTGCTTGCCTGAGAACGTGTAGGGAGTTAATGGTAGAATTTGGAATCATGTGGAGGGAAGTGAAATTTAAATGACTGAGTGGCCAGGCAGGTAAGTATGTGAGTGAGATGAATGAGAAGGACATGGGAATATGGTGGCCACTGAGAGGAATGCATACTTCGGCTCAATACGCTGAAACATAGCCCACAGCCCACCAGCTTAAAATGTCTAGATACAGTTTTATCTACCTTTTCATCATCACATGAACTCTCTTTTCCTTTAAAAGACTTTTATCACTACTACTCCCTAAATAATAAAAAAGTGCTATTTCCTTTCTCACTACAAAAATATTTTTTTTAAGCCAAAAATACGTGCGCTCTTAAGGTCAATTTGGGAGAACTACAGAAATCTCTTTATTAAGGGAACATGGCTTTCGGAATTTTCCCAAGATATCAGTTTTAATCCGATTCTCTTATTTTCCTCATATTTTAGTGTACTTCTTTTAATTGACAAACAAAATTGTATACATTTATCATGTCTAGTTTTTTGAATATATAAGTTTCCCAAATTCTGTCACTTTACCTTCAAATATAGCTCTTGAAACTCCTCTCCCTCATTACCTCTCAAAATTGTCTCTTTGTATTAACAGCCTCAGCTCTGGTTCCTTCATTTCTCACTCAAACATTAATTTTCTGACTGGCTTCTCTAGGAAGTTAGAAACTTATTCTCTTTTAAATTACCAATATCTAGCACAGCCTGGCTCATAGTAAGAATTCAACAAATGTTGGTTAACTAAAATTTGGGACTAGCCAGAAGCCAAAATGGATCAGAAAATATCTATTTCTATATATAGATCTCAGGATCCAAAAGCCTAATTCTCACAAAAAAAGGCCAACTCATTGTTCAAATGAAGCAACAAAGAAGATGCCCATACCATTATTAGTTTTGACTGCAACTGACACCTGGGGACCTTGTTTCAAGAGATTTGAAAATGTACATTTATCTATGAAAAAAAATCATTAAAGTCATTGTGGGAAAAACTTGATAATTACAATGAAAACTGAAATTTAAAGTTGATTTTATAGAAATGTGTGCTGTTTTAGCATGGATATAAATGTAAAGGCTGTGCGACTTTGTTGTTTGAGCCCAGCTGTTCATTTGGGGTCAAATGTCTCTAGGGTCATAAGGAAGGATTATCTCTTAGTACCCTTTCTGTTTTCAGATTCGTAATCTTAGGGTTTAAGTGCTGCTTTCTTCATGCATATAATTAAGCTCACTTACTAGACTTCAAATTAATTGAGACGGAAAGAGTAACTCTAAGAGATTTTTCATGTGTTAGGTCCTTCAGGGATTAAAAGGGTAACTATCTCAAATTCAGATGCTGTTAAAGTTACTGGGACATTGGTCTTTGAATCAAAGGAGGAAGTTAGAACATTACTTATTTAATGGAAATTACGTCATTTCCAAAAATTCCTCAGATCTTTGCTGAGAGCAGTTTAAAATGTTTATAAGATGTACATTTTTCAAGTTACTTTGCCTGTAACTTTACAATGTGAAATTAGCTAAAAGATGAATACTCACCCTAAGTTCAGTAATCTTTTGGTAAATATTTTGAAATACCACCATATGTTTTAAGAATTTTTGGAGAATAGGGATTAAGAATTACTCAACTTCGAATTGCTGGGGTGACTGTAGTACTTGATATACACCTGGGATTTACAAATATATTTCAAGAATAAAGGAACAAGTGAATGAAGAAATGAAATCAAACCATTTTGGTAGGTGATATCCAGGACTACTGCACTGAATTTTTAGCAGGCTTAATGGCATAGTAAGGCATAAATCCCCAGGGAACTACATTTTATAACTTTTATTGTAGCAAGATATTTTGTTTATGGCAACGGAGTAGACCCCTGAGTGCTGACATTTCCTTCTCCTTTCCCTTCCCAGATTGAGATGATATAGAAACACAGTGAACCCATACCTAATCCTGGGCTTCTGACCTGGTGATTTCTGCTGTGTGGCTGCTGTGACCACTAACTTCCAACCATATCCACAAGGAACAAAGAAGACCCTGAATAGCTGAGCCCTCTCATGCAGACATGGATTCTTGATCACAAATATGCCTTTGGCACTGCTTGCTGCTGATTTGATAATAAATAATAAGAAATATTACCTTAACCCCATCTAAATTGTTATTCTTGTCTGTTCTCAAACTTTGTAAGGTGGCTGAACTTGCCCATCAAGACATCAGGCAGAACAAAGTTAAATGTATGTAAAAGACGACTTGAATCTAACCAACTTGAAAGTTTTGTCAAAATTTCAATTAGGAAACGTTACAAGAATATTCCTCCCCTGAATCAAACAAGCTGCCAGAAGATGGCTGTGCCTCTGAACACATCCTATGTATTTGTTTCAAGGAATTTGTATTCACTAAACTTCTACACTTTACTCTCTTAGCTTCCTTATAACTCTGCACCCCATGGTTACACTGACTTCATGATTGATGAAGTGTAGAGTTAGTTTCCAAACTAACTGTGCATGTGTCTTTTTTGTAGAAGAAACTAGAGAATCATTTCCTTATTATCCTCTGATTCAACTAAAATAAAGCTGAGTCTTTTAAAAACCCATTTTAGTGGAGTGTAACTTATAAACAAAGAAAGCCACAAATCAGCCAATAAATTATCACAAAATGAAAACATCAAGGTGACTACCATCCAGGTCAAGAAACAGATTACCAGCACGCTAAAATTTTTTGGGGGCTCATACTCCTTGTAACAACATCTATTTTGTCCTTCTTCTTCAAAATTAATTATAATACTGACCTCTAACACCATAGATTACTTTTGCATATGTTGCTTTATATAAATAGAATCATGCAGCAGGTAGGTAGATATAGATACATAGATAGACAGATAGATAGATAGATAGATAGATAGATAGATAGATAGATAGATAGATAGATAGACAGATAGATAGATATAATAGTACATTCATTTGTATTTGGCTTCTTTGCCTTTATGATTTATGATTGTGAAATTAAGCCAAACTGTTGCATGTACCCTCAGATTTTTCCCTTCCACTTTTATTGTTGAATAGTATTTTATAAATATATTATTCATCTCATCTATAGTTACATGTCTTGGAATGAAATTCCTGGGTAAGAGGATGTGTGGCTACTTAATTTATATATATATATATATACATATATATACATATATATATACATATATATACATATATATATACATATATATACATATATATATACACACACACACACAAATATACATATACACATAGATAGATAATTTTTCTAAAGTGGTTGTACCAACATTCATATTATATGGAAAATTGACATTATCCACATCTTTACTAACACTAGAAATTGTCAGTCATCTTAGCTATTCCAGTGGATGTATAGCTATAGAAATATTTTTGGTAGGTTTACTGTCCACTGAGATATCTTCTTTTGTGAGGCTCCTGTTCAGACTTCTTTCCCTTATTTTCACTGGGAGGTGGGGTCTCTCTTTTTCTTATTGATTTGTAGGTGTCTTTTATATATTGCAGATATAAACTCTTCATCAGTTATATGTGTTGCATATATTTTTACCCATGCAGCTTGCCTTTTCATAAGTGGAAGTTTATAAATTTAATAATTTTTAAATTTAAGTTTATAAATTTACCCATGTAGCTTGACTTTTCATAGTAAGTAAATATTTATAAATATTTTCCTTTGTAGGTATCCCTTTTATATCTAGATCTATTATTTGCCTAGAATTCACTTTTATATATGGTGTGAGATAGAAGCCCAGTTGTATTTTCTTCTATATAAATATCCAATTGACCCAACATCATTTATTAAAAAGGTCACCTTTTCTCCACTCTCTACAGAGAACACTTTTCACACATATGAAAGCTGAAGCAGTTTTCTTCTAAAGACTGTAACTGGTAGGGAAGGTTACCTCTCATCCTTGGTCAATCTGTTGTAAACATCTGGGTCACTATATCAGAGAAGATTTTGAGGTCACATGTGGGCTCCATGCAAGAGTACCATGATTGATAAGCAGTACCTTCCATTGTCTCATTAGAAAATGAAGAAGGAAGCAGCAACTATTTTATATCTTTGGACTAAACAATAACAGAAGAAGAAATAAAATAGCATGAAGAAAGGGAGATAAATTACATTTTGGAAGCCATCATATCCTAAATTTTATTCTTTTCTAATTCCCAACTTCCTGACTGTTCTGTAGTTCATATTTGAACATAAGGAAGAATTCTCAATGACCTCGAGATGGTCTGACTTTTAGCCCCAATGGCATGAGGCCCAGAGAAAGAGAGATTTATTTTTCTTTCCTCCACCCAATATCCATCTTGTCTTCTGAGGTAGGCAGCCTCTGAGATGGCCTTCACTGGTCCCTGCCTTCTGCATTTTGTATAATCCCTTTTCCTTGGGTGTGGTATGGACTTAATGACTCAGTTCCAAGATCAGATGTGGAAGAAGCTATGTGATGTTTCTTCTTAGATCAAGTTGTAAAAAGACCTGGCTCTGTCCTGAGTGCTCTCACTGTCTTGATTGCCCACACTCTGTCTTGATTCTCTTGCTCTGGAAGCCAGCTGCTTTCCCCTAAGTAGTCCTGTATAAAGACCCATTTGAATGTACTTGAAAGAGAATCTTTTAAGACTTGCCAAGAGCAGATCCTTGTTCAGTTGAGTCTTGAATGACTACAGCCCCAGCCAATAACTGGACTGCAGCCTTCTGAGAACCTGGAGTCAAAATCACACAGCTAAGTCTCTTTGGATAACACTAAAACTGTGAGATAATAACTGTCATTTTAATCTGCTAAATTTGGGGATTAGTTTGTTACCTAGAATAAAAATCAATATACTCTCTTAGGTCTGGTTTATGTTCCCAGAACTCATCTGTAAAAGCTACCACTTTCAGAATTCTGGAATATAACGCAGGTTCACCAACATTTATAAAAGGCATGCACCTGTAGCATATGTGTTAGGATACGTTATTTTATGCATTCATGGTTTATATATGTGTATGTCACTCACATTACTCTCTCCTTGCTTTTAGACATTCTTTTCCACCACCTAGACTGTTCTCATTCAGAAGCTGTTTCTTTCACAAAGACTTTTTACCATCAAGCTAATATCGCCTAATCATCTCTAAAATCCTATGAGATCTATTCTGCACGGTACATTTCAGCAGTAACAATGCCTTGTGTTGTTTTGTCAGTATTATCTTTGTTTTTTTTTCTTTTTTTTTTTTGAGACAGAGTCTCGCTCTGTTGCCCAGGCTGGAGTGCAGTGGCGCGATCTCGGCTCACTGCAAGCTCCTCCTCCCAAGTTCACGCCATTCTTCTCCCTCAGCCTCCCAAGTAGCTGGGACTACAGGCGCCCACCACTACGCCTGGCTACTTTTTTGTATTTTTAGTAGAGACGGGGTTTCACCGTGTTAGCCAGGATGACCTCGATCTCCTGACCTTGTGATCTGCCTGCCTCAGCCTCCCGAAGTGCTGGGATTACAGGCTTGAGCCACCGCGCCCGGCCAGTATTATCCATTTTAATATTATTTTAATAAATAAGCTATTAGCTCTTGAAGAGTTATTTGAAGTTAGTTATTTTATAATATTAGAATCATATAGTTTTGTATTAAGTACATATTGGACATTTAATACATCTTTATTAGGTGCTTGTCTTATTCACTAACAATATCAAATTATCTTAAATTTTTGAAGTTTTGAAAAACTTCTGTTTTGCTTTATTATCCTCTTACTTTGTTCTATCTGTGAAGTAGGATTAATACGTTCATATTATGGAATCCTAGTAATGTTTGATTAATCGAGCAAATAATTTAAATATGTATGTGCACATATATATACATACATATATTAGGGAATATAAGCATAAAAATTAACACAATCAGCAATACTCCACTATTACTTTCTAATAAAAAGATATGTGTGTGTGTGTGTGTGTGTGTGTGTGTATGTCTGTGTGCGTTTACCATGTCCATTTGAATGAGGTAATGTTAGAGGTAGGTTGGAGGGAGAGAAAGACGCCAGGCTTCACTAGATAGGATGTTCCAATTAGAAAGAGAAGTAAAGATAGTTATTTAGACATAATTTACCAACAGGATACTTACAGCGAAAACTTTAGTTTAACGATTTATAAAATGCTATTTTTCTTTCTAATTTCCCATGGGTCATATGGGTATTTTAGTCAAGGTTGAAGCAAGTAATGGACATTTCAATACAGTATGGGTTTTTCTTTGCTTCATGACTTCATATTACACTTATTAAGGGCCAATTTTAGCCTATTTATGCATATACATAACTCTTTCCTTTATGAGTAACACTCAGTTCTATAAGAGTTGTATATAGATTTCCAATTAGAGTATTTCTTAATTATTAGAAATATGTTATGTACCAAAGGAATACTGGCCAATCTTACCTGGTACACATCTAAAGATACAGATAATAAGTATCAATTTGGGAATGAATTAAAGGCAAAATGTAACAAGAAGTGTTCTGCAGGGGTCAGTTCCCAGTTCAGTGCTATTTAACATTTTTCCAATGACCAGGATGATAGAATATCAAGTATGCTTATTAAGTCTGCTGATGACATCAAGTGGAAGAAATAGCTGATATCTTGGAGAATAGAATTAGAATTAAAAGTGACCATAATAAGTGTGAATGGTGGTCCAAAATGGAAAGAATAACATCGAATGTATATGCATTCCTGTTGCATACATAATATAGCATATGCAATGTACAGATGAGCTAACAAAGGACAAAGAAAATATAAGCTAACAAGAAAACACCCTTTTTTTAGATCAGAGGAAATAAATCCAATTGAATGTTATTTTATTTTGAAGGTCATCTACCTTTAACCAAAGGTGAGAAAAATAACAATTACAACAGCAGCAACAACAGTATCTTATTCTGTTTTATATTGCAATAACAAAATGCTACAGACTGGATAATTTATAATGAATAGAAATGTATTGGCTCACAGTTCGGGAGGTTGGGAAGTCCAAGATTGAGGGGATAGCACCTGGCAAGGGCCTTCTTGCTATGCCCTAATATGGCAGAAGGGCAAAGAGGGGGTGAGAGGGAGTAAGAAGGGGCTGAACTCATCCTTTTTATAAGAAACTCACTCCAGCAATAACAGCATTAATGCATTTATGAGGGAAGTGCCCCACGATCCAAACACCTTCCGTCAGGTTCCACCTTCCAACACCACTGCATCAGGGATCAAGTTTCCAACACGTGAACTTTGGGGAAACACATTCAAACCATAGCAAAGACAACAATAGAAAGTACTTAGGAACAAATATGAACTATGTATAGAAGAATTTGTCTGTAGCCTTAGTGGCAAGTCAAAATAGCTACCTAGCACAAAGGTGTCATTTCCTTCTGTCCTATCATTTTATAAAGGAAAATTATCTACCTATGATGATAACAACTTAAATGAAAAAGAGAGTAAAACAAGAACATGTAAACATATTTGAATAATCTATGATTTTTGTTGTTTTTTAAAACTTACTCGGATATTTGTATGTCAATTTTAACCTCATAAAATGTTCCTTTGTAAATTTTTATTTATGTATGCCGTGTTTCATCAACTAGATTGGATAATTCGGGGATGCAAGGATTGGATCTTTTAGCCAGGCAGAAATCATTCACTATAGGAATCATATTTTTCAAGTGCTTATTGGTTTAATAAAGTTTGAAACGTGGAATTTTCTTTCTAAATTAACTCAGTATTTGAAATAGCATCTGTACAGCCATAACCTGATGCGCCGCCAAGCAAATGGTAACAACAGTGTCTCTTTTATATATCCTAAGTGGTTCCTTTTGGGGACAACAGATTTGTTACATGTGAATTTGTCTGCACTGTGAAGGTTATTGTGATCATACTAGCAGTTCTCAAGATATCAAGCTCATCGAGAGGGGTGTGTGAAGTCAAAACTATTTGTATAATAATACTAAGTTGTTATTTTCATTTTCTTTCTCTTATAAGTGCATAGTGAATCTTTCCAGACATGTGTTATTGCAACGGATTGAGTGCAAAGTGGATGTGAAAACCAAGCTGCCTTCTACTGAACCAGACATTAAGGAGATTTGTAAAACTTTAAAACCTTACCACTTCTCTCGCTGATACTTTTGTTTTATAAAATAGTTATTTTTATAAAACCATTAATATGTAGTGGTTTCATTGTTTTTATTGTCAAATAATTGATTAATATTTTTAAATTTCTTAGTTTTAATTTCTACTAGAGTAAATGTCAGTAGAAATAACCCACAATAACAAAAGTTCTTCAAGGTCCTCGATAATCTTTAAGCATGAAAAAGGATCGGAAAGCAAAAAATTTGAGAACCACTGAATTACCGTAACTGCTTCTAGTTCATTAGAAAGCTCAATTCCAGGAAACCACTTAGGACTTCTCTAGGTAGCCAGGAAGAGGGGCGGATTGGTATAGATCAATAGCTTGCAAACTTGGGTGCACATTGGAATCACCTGGAGAACTTTAAAATGATCATTGATGCCTGGATTTTTAAAAAATCAATTAATTTATTATTTATTAATTTATTTATTTATTGTTTGGCGTTCTGCTTAGGCATCAGGATTTTTAAAACTTTCTTGTGTGACTGTATTTTGCAGACAAGATTAGGTATGCATAAGTAGATCTTCCTTCCTCTATGCTAGTCAGGTGGAGGTTTGGACTTCTAGAACACACTATGGCAATTCCACTCCAAATGAGACAGACCTCAAGCAAGCCTCAGATATTTCCTATGCTGTCATCATCAGAGCAATGCCTAGGTTGTCCTAAGATAATATATGCCTCTTTTTTTAACATTTTTATGAATTTTAAGTAATTTCTGATTGTCCGTATTTTTCTTCATGATTCACAGTACAGAACTTAACTTACAGTAATCATCATAATGGTTTAATGATTAAATTACAATACTAAAGTTAAATATTAAGCTCTCGTCTTTCAATGCAATAGCATAGGAAATAATTTGGTATCTTGTGAAAATGTAAATGACTCATAAATTTTCCTTTGTTAGATCAAATCTAAGAAGTCGGGCTAAAATTACATTCCTGAAAGAGCATGTTATTTTAACTATAAATCAAATAACTGGGTGAGTTTCGCCTCTCACCTGCTATTTGGTTATTAAAGGGTTCAGATATACTGGCTCGCTCATGAAGTGGCCAGTTCCATAAAGTCATAGGATGACAACTTAGGATCTCATGGGGAAACTAGGGAATTTAGGTTTGGGTTCTATAACCCCCACTTATTTTGCTCTCTGCCCTTTTTAATATAAACTGCTCATATTGAATTTTGTCACTATCTGTGAGTTTCTTAATTCTTCCATTCACATGACTATATATTAGTCATATAGTACATATACTGTCATTAGTACTAATTTTATAATCTTCAGTACTTAATATAATGATCACATTTTAAAAAATTAGAACAAAATTGAGACTTAAATAATCGATAGCTTTATAAGAGTGGTTCATTTAATTAGTTAATTGGTTCATTAAAATACTTATCAAAATTACTTTTTTTCCAAAAATTTTATGTTTTGAAGGTTATTATTTGAACCATTCACACAAATCTGAGCAAATACTGCTTAAATGCATGTACATCATGGTGTGGTGTTATCTGAAGAGGTGTGGAATCTTTTGTGAGATAGCATGTACAGATCAAAAGATATTGTTCCATAAATTTTCATTTGCAATTAAAAAGAAAAATTTGTTAGATTGATTTATTTTTTTTCCATATCTATGCTCAGTTCCAAGTGTTTCTGTATTATGGAATGATTCTTGATGACTTTGGCAGTCCCTCAAAATCCAGTTTACTGCAAAAGAGGCATCTTTTACTAAAAGATTGTTAATAAAATATTAAATTTCCTATTAAAATATTTTGAATAATTATTCTATATGTGAGTTTATGATGAAAATATAAGAAAACTTTCCTATTATGCACCAAATTAACCCTTTTAAAGTATTAATGCATAATAAGCTGAAGAAAAATATGTTTACTATGCACATATGCGTCTCTATAATTTTTATTAGATAGCTTTGCATAATTTACATTTTGTATCAATTTCTAAGCAATTAGGGCAGCAAATATCCTGCTTTGTGATTAAAACATGATATTACTGTAAAGTATATCTTGATTTTAGTGTGCTATTTTTTTCCTCTTTTTTCTTGATTACTTTTTTTTAAATTATGGCATAAAAGATTTTGTGTTTCTTAAACTCTTTCATTCTTTATCACACTAATTTAACTTACTGTTTATGAACTATAGCCTAATATTTCAGTTCTTTAGTAAATAAGCATGAAATACTAATTTCCAACCAGTGAAGCTTCTAAACTGTATTATACACAATTATAAAATAGCAATACAGAAAAACTTTGTTTCACAGTAACGTTCCGTGGTTGATACGAAAGTACTCACTAACATATAATTCTCTGGCAAGATGAGTGTATGGAATTAAAAAGACAATCACATAATTAATATTTTAGGAATCAATACACAGGTAAAATACATTTATTAAATAGTTTACTAATTCCTTGCTAGTCTGGATTCTATCTTTATTGTTACTCCTTATTACTTGCTCTTTCATATTTTTTTTGTCTATTTGTGTACCCTGTATTGCACAATGGTTTAAACATTATAAACAAGCAAGGTTTGGCTTATTTCTCCACTTTTGCTAGCTTATATTTACAAATCCATTTTGGGGTTTCCCCTAATTTTGTGTTGGCTTATGTTTTGATATCACCAACTGTGTTTTTCTCTTTTTATTTCTTAAGTAGGAAAGAATATGTTATATTCCTCGTGGTTGCTTTTTCCTTACAGAATTCCCCTGACTCGGCCCTGACAGATCTTGATATCCAAGAGGGAGTCTGCTCGCAGGATTAAAGGCAAGAACCTCAATTAGACACTCTCTGATTTCTTCAGATGTTTTTTCTAATCTTTTAATATGGGATTATAGGCAGCTAGAACCTATGTTGCTGTTATAAAAATAGTGAAGACTCTTTGTTCTAAATCATAAGCACTTGGCGTTTTAAAAAGTCTATTTTTCTTAATTTGAGTTAATTCTGGTTTAGATGAGGATAATGAACTTTGGTCAGCTCTTTGCCATTCTGAGTACAAAATAGCTTGATGAGCACTGTGAAGCTCACACACTCTCCTCAGTATCTGCTGGAAAACTCCCTCAGAGACTGATTAGCTCACGCTTGTCACAAATAGGGGAGATAATTATGGGGCTTAACAGTCTATGTGGTGGATCTTTTGAGAGGCAATGGGTAGATCTAAGACTGTCTTTGGATCAACCCTAATTCTTATTATTGCAAATATCTTGTGAGGGTTTTTTTTTTTTCCCACATCCCCAGAGACTAAACATTGTTTCTTCCCGGAGGATGACATCACATTTCTTTTCGAGAAGATAAAATTGTCCAAATTAGATTATCTTTAATTAGTCTAATTTTATGAGCCATTCCATAAAGTTTATTGCACCCGTGCTGGCACCATGTTACAAGATTCTTATTGAATGAACTAATCTTTTGCCATGGAAATGATGCTTATAAACAATGTTGCTGATTTCTTTATTGCAATAAAGATTTCCTTCTCTGAAGCTTCAGGTTTCAATAGCTGTTTTATGGTTCTCAGTAATATCAGATGACTTTGTTTTAATGAGAATGTTGACTTATTCCAAATTTCACTCATTACTAAGTTATTATACTGCAAAATGATTTCATAGTGACAAAAAGCAAATAATTGAAGTTTCAGAAAATTTCATTACTATAAAAACATTCAGGATAATGTCTTCTCCTCTTTTAACATAATGACCATCTCTTTCCAAACAGCTTCAGTTTTAGCCTTGCTTTTTTGGTAATAGAACATGTTGTGGGCTTCTATTTAGACAACACATGACAAGGTCCCATACATTAAAGGGTAGGTTCTAGACAGATAGATAAAACAAACTACTGTCGCTAGAAATAATGTACTATTTATTAAATCCATTTTTCTGCCTTGGCTGCCATTTGCTTTCAACTTTACCTGGGGTGTTTCATTCCTCCCCAAAAATATGCTTAGATTTTAAATAGAATTGTTTTAAATTGAATTTTAAGTTGCTTAAAATGAATTACAGCCTCTAAATTAGAATTGTTGACAAGATGATCCTAATAAAATTTCAAATCACATGAAAATGTCTTGTGATTTAAATTTCGTACCCCTTTAAAGCCTGTTAAAATCCTTCATATCAAGTCTCTCACTCTTTATTTTAAAAATTTCAATTGTTTATGACATGAGTCAAATCCCTTAACTTTTGGGGTTTTTGTGTTCTGATCTTCGTAATTAGACAATTACAAAACATAGTTTGAAAAGCTCTAGAACACTGTGATTCTATGATATAAAATTCTGTTGTTCTCCGGAGACTCTTTTATTCCCAGAAAATGTTGTCTAATTGTTCACAATGAAAGGAATCAACTTTTGGTAAAGGGCTCATCAGCCTGTTGAGTGATTATGGTAACCTAGAGTTGTGAAAGTTCTGACGGAACTATTTAAACACGAGATCCAGTTACTGAGACCCATTTTTTTTTTTTTTTAAATAATAAGCTTCCACGGTGGGGGGAAAGCCTTCACTTTTAAATGGAATTGGCGACTTTTTCCTTGTAGTAACACCTTCAAATTGGAACAAGATAATTATTCCCCCCTCTAAAATATATGAGAGTGAGGATCCTTAATTGCTTCACTCAGTTACAATGTAAGCAGAGGAAAGACCTTGTTAACATGTTGTTGTATAAAGCTGAGGGAAGAACATGTTGTCACATAAAGCAGAGGGAAAAACTTGTTGTCCTATCAGAATAAATGCATCTATTTCATAGGATTTTCTATAGAATGAAAAATGAGAGAGGCCATATACTTGTTCTTCTTTTATGACTTCACTGGAAAGAAAAATATATATACATTTCAAACAGAAAACTTACATTTGATAATTTGCATTGTAAATTTACTTAATAAATCTAGAAGAAAAAATGAGATGATGATAATTAGCAATTTTGGACGGTTTTTAAAAGTAAAAAACTATTTCATCAGAGAACTTGGAGACTTAATAAAGTGATAAATCACAGTATGTTTTTGGGCACAAAGGCCAGTTCTTCACATTGTCTTTTCTTCATAGTTTTGTTGTTGTTGCTACCTTTCACCCTTTCTATTACCTTCCTAATATTTGGATTTAAAAGGAAGAACATAGCTGCTGGTTTCTGTCTGACTTGGTTTGCGTAACTAGAGAAGACTGACACTAGGTTTTTTCCACAGGGCAATTGAGGCTTAGTCAATCAGACTCAATGAGCCGCACTTCATTGATTTTTGGATCTGAGCTGCAATGGCGCCTGTTACTGTGAGCCACCCTGGTGTAGCTGACCAAGGCCTCTAATCCTCTTAAGCAGCAGTCAAAAAATTGAGATAAAAGCTAGCAATTCAACTGGTTCAAATAACAGATTTGACAAATTAGGAGGGTTCAACCCTGCAATGAAAAAAAATCAGTCTTGGTGGTTATTATAGGCTATGTTGCAACAACATAGATGAGATAAAAATCAGGTCATTGCAAACAAATGATTAGATATGCTAATAAGAGGAGTAATTTCCTTCATTTGGTAAATGCCATGAAAAAGAAATTGCGATATAAATAATATGTTGGTTTAACAGAGCTGAAATCATTAGGACTCCAAAGAGTCAAAAGTTAAATATTGTGAAATGACAATTTCTGTCTTTTTGCATGGAAAAAAAACCATGAAAAATAAAAATAAGGTCTAAAGAAATATTACTTTCCATGTTATACCCCTTTAACCTAATGACATGTTTAATATACTTCTGTCAACAAATGAAACATAGGAACGTGAACAGTTTCCAAACCTGTAAATATGAATAGTGGAAATATTTATGCTGCGCTGACCATTCAAATGAACTAAATCCAGCCAAACTATTTATGTGATAATTATATTCAATTCATTAAATTTCTTTTCCGACTCAGTCACAATAATTGAGATTCCTGTTTGAATGGACACAGACAATGGAAGTTGAATAAAAATTATCTTCTACCCTTGATGCTATCATAGATGTACTCTCAAATCATTATCCCACAATTTGTTCATAAATAGCATACGATGTCCTTCATATGTATAGGAGGAAGGAAAACCTCTAAAGTTTAATCTTAGCTACTATTTTATTTTTCTACTTATCTTAAAGAGAAATAAAGCAAAATATCCATATCAAAAGAAGGCAAAGTACTCTCATTTTTATGAATTTTATAGTTATTTGCATGCATGTGAGTACGCTGTACTTCCCAAACACTTAATCATTTTAAATATCTTTTTTCCCTTTTTTCTTTTTTCTTATCTTTGTACACTCAATACTTAAAATAATACCCAGAACATAATAAGTTGCTTGATAATTGCTTTCCTGCTGAATGAATAAACAAATAAAATCAAGTACTTTAACATAGATGAATTTGAGGAAAGGAAGTTGTTTTATGGGGAATTTTATAGTTCCCATTTCACACGATAATGACATTATTTCCTTAGGACAAATGATATAACATACTAGGTTTCTACATATTTAGACAACAGACTATTTTCTAATGACTTGAAAGTTAATATTTGGCCAAACTTACCAGTCACTACTTTATGTGGACTCATTACTACCATATGTGCCTTGTGACCAGATAATCAATCTAATGTGTCTATATATTTCTGTCACCTTACTTACATGTGGTAGGAACGTAACAAATATTTAGTTAAATGAATGGATGTGTAAATGAGTAAATAATTGTGTGATCAACTGAATACCTCCAATATTAGTTATATCCATTACACAATTGCATTGAAGAACTGTAGCTAATTGGTCTCAATCTGCAGCCTAGGGAGTAAGGGCAGTTGAGGGCAATCAATACCTATTCAATTTAATTCTCCAAACATTTATTGAGCAGGTATTGAGCACGTGTTCACTCTCTACAAAATTCTATGGCTGATCCTTTGGGAAGGTACATAGATATGAGGAATTTATGTATAATAAAGAGACCAATGAATAACAACAATATGCTTGAGACTATATTAAACAGACATGCCTAATTAAGCCACCAGATGTTCTACAAAGTGAGGAGGATGATAGAATATGTGTAACTAGTTTTTCAGATAGGTGCTTGAAATCCTTGAGTGAGTTGAGATACAAAGCTGGCCCGGTACCTGCTAAATTTGCACTGTTCCTGATTTATTACCTTATTTGACCATCAACCTGTTCTGAGACCTACTTTTAAATAAAAATACCCTGACGAGAAGTGAAACACCAAATTTCCAGTCTTTCCAATATTGGGTGCCTCCTTTCTTTCACTAGAACCACCTTCTCCAGCAAGGAGGCTTTGGGACTTAGGACACAAGGAGAAAAACCTACACTAACAAGAGAAAAAATAAATTTAATAGAGGGGATGAGGGTTTGCCAAGAGTAGCTTACCTAATTTCCAGATGTTTGTCCCTAGGTGATAGTAGAAGAGGATAATCTCATCATTAGGAGCACAAAGCGCTCTCCATCTAGTTCATAGTTTTCCCAGAGTTGCAATATCCCTGCCCTGGGCCATTAAGGGTTTCTTGCAAACGAAAATAAGATTAATATATGCTTGATGACTATTATTAATTTAATTACCTAACAAAGTTACTTAAATAATACAAACAACAATCATTTTAATTAAAGAAATTAAAGTCCCAAATAATCACACGTCCTTTGTCTTTGTTAACCTAAAATAGGGGAATGAAATTTGCTGAATCTTGTACTTTCACCATCTATTGAAGAAAATTCCAATAAATACTCATCAAATATTCCCAAAGGAGACTTTTCAGGTAAAAGATGTCAATATGCTGATCAAATCAATGCAAGAATAGTACACCTGATTATAGCTCTTCAGAAAATATATGTTTATATAATTTAATGAGAATGGAATAATTTGACCACAATAGAATCTTATTACTGTAGTTCATTATTTGACATCATAAACAAAATTGCCAGAGTCAAAGGTCATGCTTCCTGAATTTTAAAATGACAATTAAAGCCCGCTATAGAAATCAGCTCTAAATCACTTTAAAAAATGAATGTGTGACAAGACAAAAAAGCATTTAAATTAGTATAAAATCACTAAAATCACTAAACAATAGCAGAGTGTTATTATCTGGGGCAAAAAAAAAAAAAAATGAAGTATTACCTTACGGTTGACTTTATGGTGTAGACCCTTTTAGCTAGTCATAAGAAAATGGTGGTGTCCCAACTGTCAATCTTCACCTTACATCTTATCTTTTATCACTGCAGTGAGAAGTCACACCATTTATTAAACTTGATATATGCCAAGTGTTTGCATCCTCACAAGAATCATGGAAGGTACATATTATCATCAATATTTTACAAATGTATAAATAGCCAAGCCAGGGGTTGAGTGTAGATCCATCTGATGCCAAAACTATATATATATATATATTTAATTACTTACTTCTGTCTCTAAATTAAAATGCAAATATTTTATTTCAAATGGAGCATAAACGTTTTGAGATCAAGATCTAGAACTAGGCCAGGCACAGTGGCTCACGCCTGTAATCCCAGCAGTTTGGGAGGCTGAGGCGGGCACATCACAAGGTCAGGAGATCAAGACCATCCTGGCTAACACGGTGAAACCCCATCTCTACTAAAAAAAAAAAAAAAAAAATACAAAAACTTAGCCTGGCACGGTGGCTGGCACCTGTAGTCCCAGCTACTCAGGAGGCTGAGGCAGGAGAATGGCGTGAACCCGGAAGGTGGAGCTTGCAGTGAGCCGAGATCGTGCCACTGCACTCCAGCCTGGGGGACAGAGTGAGACTCCATCTCAAAAAAAAAAAAAAAAAAAAAATCTAGAACTAATAAGGAGGATGGGATGCCCCTCTTTCTTCCGAGGCACAGCACTTGAGAGCTGGGTGACATATAGGGTACCCAGCTACGCAGTTCCCACATGTCCTGCAAGTGTTTCTTGCCTACACTGTATCAGGTGCTGTCTGACTCTCGGGGGTTATAGCAGCACATACAACCGACAAAAATCCTGGCCTTTGTGGAAATTAAATTCTAGTGGGGAAGACAATAAATAAAGTAAATACATGTGTTATACTTCAGATGAGAAAAGCAAAGTCACTAAGGCAGGTGAGATTGAGATTTTCATTAGGGTAGCCAGGCCAGTAAACGGCACTTTTAAATAAAAACCTAAAGTGAGAGAGCAAATTGTGAGGAGAGCTAGTTGAAACACATTCCAGGAAGAGGGAAGACCAAAGCAAGCTCTCTGAAACAGGAGCCAGCTTGATACATTTATGGGACAATAGGGAAACAAATGAGGCTGGAAACAAGTGAGTGAGAGAATAGCAGAAGATGAGTTCAGATGGATGACAGGTAGCCACATCATGTAGGGCCTTATAAGTCGAGAACATACCTGGGCTTTTATTCTGAATAAAACTGGAAGGCATTAGAAAGTATTGAACACAGGAAATATATAATTTGACTTTAGCTTGACAGGAGCTCTGCAACTGCTGTGTTGGGAGTAGATGGAAATGTGCAGAGGCAGAAGCAGGGAGACCAGTTAAAAGACTATTGCAATAATCCCGGCAAGATATGACAGTGGCTTGGACAATAGAGATAGCCTTGGAAAGGAAGAGCAGTGGTTGAATTGTGGGTATATCATGGAATTAAATGCAACAGAATTCTCTGACTGATTGGATATGAGATACAAACAGGAATGAACTCAAGTGTGACACAAGTATAGTCACACTTGATTGACTACAAAAACAGAGTTCCCATTGGCTAAATTCAGGAACATAATACTTCAGATTTGCATTGCAAGACATCTGTCACCAAAACTCCACTAGGCACACAGTGTCTAATGGGTAACAGCAAAGTACTATAGGGCCAATCTTACCATGGCATGCCAAAGGCTTTGTTTTTATTGCTCACATATTTTCCTTACAATGGCTATAGAATCATGGGTCTACATCTTTCATCTAGGTTCAGCTACCTTTAAAATTGGGGGAAAGTTGTAAATTCTTTCCACAGAAAGATAAGATTTGTCACACATGTAGAAACTTGCATTCGGTTGCTGGGGGTGTGGATGAAGGCATTTCACAGAATTTATAAAGACATCTATGGGTTCCTGTTTAAGAAGCTCTGCCAATGGCTTTTTTTTATTTATTTTTTATTTTTTTTTAGATGGAGTCTCACTCTGTCGCCCAGGCTGGAGTGCAGTGGCGTGATCTCGGCTCACTGCAAGCTCCTCCTCCCGGGTTCACGCCATTCTCCTGCCTCAGCCTTCCGAGTAGCTGGGACTACAGGCGCCTGTCACCACGCCCGGCTATTTTTTTTTTTTATTTTTTAGTAGAGACGGGGTTTCACCATGTTAGCCAGGATGGTCTCGATCTCCTGACCTCGTGATGCGCCCGCCTCGGCCGCCAAAGTGCTAGGATTACAGGCGTGAGCCACTGCGCCCAGCCAATAGCTTCTTCAATAGGAATTTTCCTACCTATCTTTTGAGAAGCTACTCACCTTTGCTTCTAAGGCGATTGCTATCCACACTGTGTTTTATCACCAATAGGTTTCTTCATGAAATCATTTGTGTCATAATGAAGAGCTAGTTGCGACCCTGACCACAGTGTGAATCTGCAGCTTCCTGCAAGCAAGTTCTTTAATAACTAAAAAAACCTCACTGCTTATCAGAATAATTTATTTGAGAATGAATTTTTATTACTGCTCCTTATCACTTGATAAATTATTTCCTTCTAAGTGCCCCCAGTAGGGTTAGAATCTGCACAATCTTATGATTTAACTTCTTTTCCAGGGATCCAGAGGGGCAAAATAAGAGTTTGGGAGTTAATGATAATTATTATATCTGTTTCAAAAATTTACCCCACCCTTTTATTTCAGTTAATTAACCCAATGACTAGTGACTACTAAGTACACTAGGTATCACCAGTGTGCTAACTAAGTGCACAAGGTAAGGTGAAAAAATGCAAGAATAATACAACTTATTTGAAGAAATAAAACATAAACACCAAAATATTTAATATGAACTCCCTTGTTTGGCTATGTGGTAAGAGTTGTTGAAAATAATGACTAATATAAGACTTCAAATATGGCAAGCAAACCTCTCAATATCTTCACCCTCCTTGCTTTCACAGAGCTGCTTATGTCTAAGATCACCACTCATCTACCCTTCTATTAAATGGAGGCTGCTAATTTCCCAAGCTTCCTGAAGCTTTGATCAAGACATCGATTAGGTATCCATTCAACTCTCTACTGACATTATTTTTCAGTACTACTAATTCTCTACCACCTATTTGAAAATTTTCATTTGCAAAACAAAAGACAAAATTTAAAAAAAACCACTACACTATATCATAATTGCAAAAAAAAATGTTACATGGTAAAAACAAAAGTATAGCAGGTTTGCCCACCATTTACACATGATTACATGTGGTTGGTTGTATTTTCTTTGAAATTCTAAGTAAACTGACCTGCAAACAAGTAAACTGTTCATAGGAAGGAAGCTTTGAAGTCTGAATCACCTTTAGGTTTGACTGTCTTATCTACCAGAAGACTAACTCCCATATGGTGGGGAAGATAGTCATTTTATTCATAGTTGAAGCCTCAGAGCTGAAAGTAGGGCTTGGTACATGTTAGGGCATTACCCAATTAATTTTTTTGCAGTTGCCTGCCTACTTATTCTCTAGACTTATTTTATTTTCTTAGGAAAAAATCTAAGCCATGACCTCTATTACCACTATAGCGGTCATGTTTTGTACCACATGATTCCACCTCTTTCCCATGCTTGCTAACAATTCTCCTATCTTTTGAGAAGCCACTCCTCTTCCATTGCCAGTTATTTGGAGGAGAGAGAGGGTCGATTTACCTCTCAAATTAATGGCTGGGTTCTAATGAGCTTAAGCAAATTTTTGTTTGTTTGCTTTTTCAAATAATTTCACTTCCTACCCCAGCCTCTGTGGTTGGTTTAGAAATGGATCTGTAATTTTTCCTAAAGCCCATGAGATAAAAGTTTCTGAGAGAGAAAAGTTATTTCTTCCTTGGGCTCTGCTAGAAGCGCTCATTCTCTTCCCCAGGAATAGTTGGTGTATAGGTAAGTGATCTGATACTGTAGCAGGCTTTATTAATACTATGAGAGGAAAGTCTGGATTTGCCAGGAGTTTACCATATGGAATGTGAGAACAAAACCAACTATAAATAAGACAAACAGAACCCCTGCACTCACAGAGCTTGTATTTACTATACACATGAATTGTCATTGTGGATTTTATAGTATTCTAAAAATTATGTGAAGTAATACATCTCTCTATTAAGTCAGTTTTACTTTGTCACTTATAACACAAAGAATCCTAACTGATGCAGTACCTTGCCAATAAACTTCCTTTTTTCTCCCTGAGACAACTTGAACTAGTTCCTTTTTCTTGCAACTAAAAGACCCCTGACTAAAACACAGTGGTTGAGAAGAAGGAAGGGATATTCTCAGCTGGAATAGCATGGTTTCAAGGAGGTTGGGGCTTGATGTTGGTTTCAAGGGTGTGTTAAGAATAGCTCTTATTTTAAAAACCAACTATGTGCTAGAGTTTTTTATTTCTCATCTCTACTCCCCACCTCATTGCTGAAATGCATTATTAAACACATTTTACAGATGAGAAAACTGAAGTTATATGCATCTAAATGACTCAAAATAGTATAATTAGTAAGTGACATAGCTGGGATTAAGCATCGGTTGGCTCTAATGCTAATCATGACTGCACTGTGCTGACTCTGGACTGAGTTAGACACATACCGTTTATCAAAGTCATTTAGGTTATTGGCTTTTGGGTATAAGAACATAATTCCTTTGCTTGAACCTGGGAGATGGAGCTTGCACTGAGCCAAGATCGCACCAGTGCACTCCAGCCTGGGCAACAGAGCAAGACCCCGTCTTGAAAAACAAACAAACAAAAAGAACATAATTCTTCACATAATTCTTTATTATGCAGGATGGCCCCATCCATACATTGCAAGATATTTAGAATCCCTGGACTTCTCGTTACATGAATCTTATTCACTTAAGATACAAAATTGCCCTACATATTTCCAAATAACTTCCTAGGTGGCAGTATTAGGCCCAGTGGAGAAATACAAGTAGTAGATGAGAACAAGAGAGCACATTTTAGATATGAATGAAGTTCAAGTTAAGAGACAGAAATTTGCATGGCAAAGTTTAACAGACTCGAATATCCTGGCCTTGATCAAAATGTACATCATAGCTGGGCACAGTGGTGCACACCCGTAATTCCAGCTACTGGGAAGGGTGAGGCAGGAAGATACCTTGAGCCCAGGTGTTTGAGACCAGCCTGGAGAACACAGTGAGAGTCTGTCTCAAAAAAAGAAAGAAAAAGAGGATACCACAAGATGTAGTAGAAGACAATACTGGAAAGACTGGTACAAGGTGGTGGAAGGCTTTCATTGACACATTTTTCAAACATTCTTTAACAGATGACAGGAAGCCTTTGAAGGTAGCACAAAGCTGCATTAAGTTCAGGTTTTAGAGTCATGCAGAGTTTGATCTAATTCCAGTTCCCTCACATCTATCCATTCATTATTTAATCCATTCATTCAATCTATATTTTTGATAACCTACTGTGTGCCAGGCACCTTATTAGGTGCTGAGGACTCAATGAATGACAATCACAGTTCCTGCCCTCATGAAATTTACAGACTACTATATACATAAATTCCCTATTGTTTATTATGTACATCTACTACACACATAATAAACATTAGTCTACATGGAGATTACAGCCTACTACATATATTTTAGACCTTTCAGAGCTTCAGTTTCCTATATTAAAGATAGGAGGTATTATATAACACTTTTTGTGAGAATTGGCAATAATGCCTGTAACTTATCCGAAACACATGTGCTCAATTAAGTGTGGCCCTGTTAGAAAAGGAATATGTTGAAAAGTTTTTTTTGAAAATTCTGTTGAAGGAAACTTTTCAACATATTCCTTTTCTACAGGGCCACAAAAAAATTCTGTTGGAACGCCTATAATCCCAGCACTTTGGGAGGCCAAGGTGGGTGGATCATGAGGTCAAGAGATCGAGACCATCCTGCCAAAATGGTGAAATCCCATCTCTACTAAAAATACAAAAACTAGCTGGGCATGGTGGTGAGTGCCTGTAGTCCCAGCTACTCGGGAGGCTGAGGCAAGAGAATCGCTTGAACCCGGGAGGCGGAGGGTGCAGTGAGCCCCGACATCACGCCATTGCACTCCAGCCTGGGTGACAGAGGGAGACTCTGTCTCAAAAAAAAAAAAAAAATTCAGTTGAAAATTGTTATGGCTGTCAATATCCGGTAATGATTTAAAAACATATTACCTTTTATTTTCCTATTTGAAATGGGAGAGGAGGGGTAAATGTGCATCACCAAGAGGACATACGTGTATGAAATGTTTAGTACCTGCTTAATATCTATATAGTTCTCCCCAACTCCCACAACCATGAAGAAGAGAAAAGTCTATAGATAATAGGATTTCACCTAAAGCAAAATTAGTGGTTCCTTGAGGGCATTTTGCAATCTTCTCAATGTGTTTGCCTTAAAATAACTTGTTTATATACCTATTTCACATGTTAAAATGAGGATTTGTTGTGAGAAAGATTGTGTATTTCTAACCCCAATGCTTGGATTAATAAATGTTTCATTAATTAAAAAAATAAAACTCTTCTTGTAGCTTTTTACCAAGTACTAAAATTCCTTTTAAATTTGTGCTGGCACTATGTCTCTCAGAGACACAATGAGCAGGTTTTCTGCACAGCTTTTGTGGACACAGAATGTACAAGAACTACATCTTCGTTGCTTTAAACTATGGAAATTTCTGAGATGTTTCCATACCATACTGTAGTCTATCCTAATTTTATATTATAATTGGAAATTTTCCAAAGATTTTGAGATTTAGAAATGCTAAATATTTAAGTGTTTCCTGACAATCTATCCAAAATATTTTTCTGAGATT
This sequence comes from Gorilla gorilla gorilla, assembly GCF_029281585.2. Lineage (NCBI taxonomy): Eukaryota > Metazoa > Chordata > Mammalia > Primates > Hominidae > Gorilla > Gorilla gorilla. The sequence continues at coordinate 92,886,334 of NC_073238.2, read as the reverse complement.
GTCTAGAAGATATCTGCTTTAAAGTGCTAATTCATGCAAAAGAGTATTGTATAATGTAAGTTGTCAAAATGAGATACGTTAACAAAAATTCATTTTTCACTTTTTATTTTTAACCAGGTTAGCTATTGGAGTTGCATGTATGCAACTATGCATATATGGTGTCTGTCTCATTCATTATAAGTCATCATAAATGGTGAAAAACGTTTCCAGCCTAGTAAACAACATGGCATTACAAAAAAGTTAAAATTAAAAAAAAAGAGCTCTGCTAGCAAATGTAGGTATTTAACCGTAGCTCTCCTTGAAGGTTAAACTATAGAAACCCTAGAGGTAATTGACTCCAAAAACGGACCTGGTGGTATTAAGCCTACCCTATTCCTTGCTCCTTTGACATTACTTTTTTTCTTCAGTTGAAGGCAAAATTCATAAAACAAAATTTTTGTCCAAATATGAGTGGTTCATTTTTCTAACAGCCTAGAAGGGATGATCTCCTAAAGCAAAAAATAATTTTAGAAAATGCAAACTGTTATTTCCTCAGTGGTCATATCTGTGTTTCTCTCTCTTCTGTTCCACAACATTCCTCCTCATTTCTGGATTTTAATCACACAGCCCTAGCACAGAGATTGGTCTAGGGTGAGCACCTGACCAAGATGGACCAGTCATAGAACCTCCTTCCCGCTGAGACGAAGCTGTTACGCAGGGGTAAAGGAAAAATGAGAAGTAGAGAAGGGATTGATAACATTCAAGTCTCTGATGCCTGGTTTGCTGTTTCATGACTGTTGTTCCGGCAGTTTCATTATAAGAGCCAATATATTCCATGTTTTGCCTAATTTAATTTTAGTCATGGCAGCAACACTTGACAATCAAGGCAGTCTTACATCCTAAGTAGTACAACTACCCAGTTTTAAAGTTTACTTTTCTGTCACCCACTTATTCCACTCAATCAAAAAATTAGATGAATAAAGTGAAGCTAGTGGAATTAGACCAGTGAAATTAGCACATGTCAGAAACATCTGGCGTTTGATTAGAAACACAGATTGCCAGAGCCCTACCTACCTAATGAGTTTCTGATTCAAGGTCTGTGGTCAGCGGAGGAGGGCTGAGAATTTACATTTCTAATAAGTTCTCAGGTATTGATGGCCCAGACTCCACATTTTGAGAACCACTGAATTATATTAAAGTTTCGATACAACACTATGCTGTCTTCCCAAAATGCAATTCCTGAAGCTCCATGTAATAATATGCAACAGGTTGTACTGCATAAAAAAAGAGGAACATTATCTAGGATACTGGATTAAATAATAAGATAAATAGACAATGTCACTGTAGGACCCCTCCAAGGTTTTAGTATACTAATATGCAAATCTTTAAGAGGTGGAATGTAGTATGAAATGTTTCCTAAACTTGTCTGACTTTGGAAACCCACTCTTTTATTGCAAAGCATGTCTTAGAACTAGTGTTCTATGGATTGTATAGAAAATACACTGAAACACACAGATGTTAAGAAAGGCAAATGTTTCTTAGGAACCAGTAAGGAAAGAGCTTCTGAAACAGAAGGTGGAAACTGATACTGTCAAAAACTGTAGCTAAACAATGTGTTCAAAGACACATGCTAAATTAGATCATTACTTATATATGCATATGTATAAAACTAAAGAAATTGAATTTCATAAAATACAGGCATTGGCATATACAAATTTTTAAAGATAAAGCTGGACATTTTACTATTTTCTTATAATTCCTTTCTTCTTTTAAATGACAAAAACTAGACAATTTCCAATCACTTCCAGCTTTAGTTGTACTTCTCTGCTGGATAAACGACAGGAAGCCTTTGAATTGAATCAAGAGCTTGGTTATTAGTGACGCTCATAATCTGTTGTGCGGCACAGAAACACTGGAAGCACACCACTGACCCATGTAGGAGCAAGTGCTGCCACTCTTCAATAGCTCAATTCCCCTCAACAATAAGTAGGAGCTGAGTTTAGCGCAGATGAAACCAACAGGTTGTAGAAAGAAAAAACAAAACAACTAAAATTCCCATTAAATCCAGTTTACCTCTCTGGACCAGGCTGCAGATAAAGCAGCTAAAATAGATGCCTGGTTGTAAAAGTCTTTAAGAAAAAGAATTGTTTCAAATTAAAACATTCTGAAGGCCCTGATCTTTAAATTTGTTTAATAGCATTTTCAATAGACATTTTTGTACCTTAGATGTTAATAACATGTTTAAGCTATGTTCCCTTCTCTTATATTGGTTTAAAGAACAATAATGAACCACATATAGAATTTTCCTCTTTTTCAATCAATGTACATATTGAAAGACTTTTCCTGGGCAAAGTGTAAGGTAAAAAACTTCCTAAGGAATTCGAAGTCTCTGGACAGAGAAACTAAATCACATCACATAACAATTAAGTTGACTAAAAAAAAAAATTGTCTTGTGAATCTTGCTCTGGGGAAATCTGAGTATTTAAGATGTGGCTGAGAGAGCCTAGAGCCCTAGAGAGCACAGAAAGTCCCAGAGGGAGTCCAGAAAACCCCAGAAGCATTTGTACTTGCAAATTTTTCTTCTCATCAAAAGTGAAATAACTGTTCTCTCAGACAAGTCATGGGACAAGGTTTCATTACAAGCCATGAAGGTTTATATATGTGGGTTTGTACCTTACATGATGTTCTGATGGTGAATCTCTAAACATTAGAAGCATCCTTAAAAATTCATTGTGCTTATCCAGAGTCTCTAGCAAGTAGAACCATCCATAAATCAATGCAAATTATAAAAAATGTGAAAATTCAGCAGTTCAGTGGATTTGATGAACATTTCAAACTAGTTTTTAAACATTAAAGATTCAATGCGATTGAAAAAAGCTAACACAAGAAATTTAATTCTTTACTGATGATGTTTACTTGTGAATACTTTTCCCTGCAGTGGAATTTTATCTACGAATGTGTGCATTTGAAACAACAGCTAAGAGAAATTTGTAGAAATTTAACATAGAAATTTAGACATAATGATTAGTTATTTTAAAGCAAAGTTACATTTTTATGTATAGTTGCTAATGATAATTTCCCAGAATGGTGGGGAGAAAAAGGGAATTAGGTACCTTTGGAAAACCCTATGACAATATTAAAAAAAAAAAACTGGGCTAAAATACCTAAATCTACCTACTGTGGATTCCATTTTGTCACTTGTGAAAAGAAGTAATTGGCCTAGAAGAATCCAAAGGGCCTTTACATCGCTAAGAAGTTATACAGTAGTAATTATTCAAAAAAATTACAGTAGTAATTATGGTAGTAATTTTTTTCATCAAAATAAATTGCATATAATTCTACCTCAGTTAGGGTAGGTCATTTCAAAATTTGGAACCTATGGTCTTAGAAACAGAGTCAATCACTGTGGATTTAAACAAAACACATATGGGGTTACAGCATCCAAACACATTTCATCTATTGATACTCATTTATTTCTAATAGTCATGTTTTTTATTATTTATAACCTATTGAACATGTCATAGTCTCTAAAATAAAATAAGATTATTTTTGAAATACATGTATTAAGTGTAATATAACAGAATTGAAAACATTATATAGTGAAATAATAGGGAGTTACAGCTCTCAAAAGATATGTAACTTGAGACTTCAATGGGACACAGTATGATAATTACCAGAATAAATGTAGGACTAAATCAAATCTCTTGTCTCATCAGAAAGTACATGGGACTACAAAGACAGGAAGTAGCTACTGAACTGAATTGCTTCTACGTGATTATTTCAGGTGGTAGTGAAGTGGTAAGACATCATAAAGTCATTGACACTAAATGTTGCCAGAGATGACAAAATAATTTAAGATGCCACGCTTCCCACCTCCAGGGCCTTCAAGGGAGGTGGGAGGACAAACAAACAAAAACAAGCAAATATTTTGCTGTGAGTCCATATGTAAGCATATCTGTACATGCAGGCATATATAAGTAATGACTCCTCGCAAGAAGACTGCAAGCCTGTGTGCCCAGTCATGGAAAACTGAGCTCATATTTTCAAAACGAAGACATACTGGGCAGCAGCAGGAGGCCTGACAGAGAAGCAGCACCACTTTCAAAACTGGAGGCACACGTGCTGTTGCCTCCTCCACAGAAGGACGGTTCTAGCAAGAGAATACAGAGTGGGATAGAAAATTTTGCAAAAGTCACATAATCAATGGGCAAGCACCTCTCTTCCCCTGGGTATGAGCATCTCCAACGAATGGAAGCACAGACTGGAGACAGGAGCCCCGCTGAATATTCTAGGTCCTAGAGTCCAAGGGCTTCCCATTTCTTCTCTATTTTCCATCATCAGAACAGAAGGATTTTGTAATTAGATGTGGATATTGAGCTTTGATATTATCCCCATCTTTATCCTCTGATAGAAATGAAATTCCCACTCATTTTATTTTAATGACGTCTTTGATCTTTCAGAGAATGGAAAAGTTGGAACCTTTAACTTTTGGCTAAAGGAATTATCTGGCCAAAACCTCTTTAGTTTACTTTACAGGTAAGGGCACTGATATCAAGAAAAGAAACTTTCCAGAGCCCTTTCTCCAGTTTCTTTCCTCTAAGTCAATGCTCTGTGATCTTTATTAAGATATCTTATCTTACCACTTTATTAAGATATCTTATCATACATATGCTCCATTAAAAATTAAAAACTGCTTGCTGCCACCAATATGAGATTGTGTACTCCTAGATATTTTTAGAATTGATATCCCTCTCTTTTAGGTTCTAACAACCTAAGTTACCTAGTATATAAAATTTAAGCGACCAGAGAGTGGATCTTATCCTAATAATCTTGAGGGCATACTGATTTCTTTTCATATCTACTCACTACAAGGGATGAAAAGTAGCTTAAAGTTGGCTGAGGCAGAAGGCAGATGGACAAAGAACTTTTGGGGCTTCGGGTATAGCCTTTAGATTGATTGTTCAATCAGGAATAAAGTTACAACATTGTCCCCACAAAGATCTATAAAATATTTATTCTATGTTATGTTCTTTCTTAAAGTTGTAATAAAAAGAGGTCTCTTACACAATGCCCAGAGCCCACACGTGAGAATGATTGAGGAAGAAGCTGGACTCAGTGTAAAACTGAAGCTGAAACTCAGAGCAGGCATTGCAGTTTTGCATATAAAACTAGAGCAACACTATAAGGAAATATGTAGCCCAAGGTTATGAGACATCAGTGATTCATTTATCATGAAAAAAGGAAAAAAATAGAAATATCTCATTGAATATTTTCGGTCTCAAATTTTGCAATGGATTTATGACTTTATTTTAGTAAGGAGGGTAATAACAATGTCAGTTATGATGCCATATTTTATATGTGTAAGTATGCCTATAGTTAATAGAATTCATCAGGCAGTAGGTTTGGGTACTATTTAAAACATGGGTCAGAGGGGCATTAATTCTATTCAAAGTGTCCATCTGTTGCTGCCCAACTTGCACGGAGGGTTGCATAGCAACCCATAGTACTGCATGGATATGGTTGGCCTCCCTCTGTTGCTTTTGTTTGCCCTCTGAGAGAGTTGCCCTTGATGGAGAAACAGTAGGTGTTCTTTTATTTATATATTTATTTATTTTTTGGCTGGAGCCTGGCCTGGTGAGTGGGGGCTCATTATAGCCTGCTGAGCTAGATAGCATTGTGAGGCAATATCTGACATATGAATGTAATTTATCTTCCTGGCATGATTCTTCATCCCAAACTGATCCCCAAATTCCTAGGACTGCGGAAGTATAGCAATTAAAAACAAAATATCAGGACCTTTTACTGGTATACGCAGGAAAAACACACGGCAGAGCAGGCAGAGGGAAGGGTTTGGAAGCTTGACTCCATTTTGTGGCACTTAAAGTTATAATACTCAATTTCAGCATATTTCTGAGCATCTGGTTTTCTCAAATCTATATACCATGAAATTTGTTAAATGAAAAGATTATTTAGGAAATCAGATGTTCTTAAAGGCGTCTTTGCAACTTGTATCAATTCTAAATACAGTACTTACATTTTCTTGAACATTATTACATGTTTTAGCTACTCAGTAAAATTTGCAATGAATCTAAGCATCTGTAATCTTACATAAAATAAGCATTCACTTGGCTTACATTATTTCTAGTATCAGCTGTAATTTCAGGGTGGACCAAACAGCTCCTGTCTCCTCCTTGGACATCATGGATATGACTATAGGCCACTGATAAATAACAGTCTTAACAGATCATCAAGATTCAAAACTATCAGTAAGGGGCTCTTGAAGAAAGAAAATATTTTGAAAGAACTGAGAACAGTGTATTTCTAGAGAAACTGTTACAGTTCACTAATAGAAGAATGTAATCAGGACACCAGAATATTTTCTGTTTGTCAGTTGTTATAACTCAACTTAGCTGTTTATACTGTTTTTCAAGGCACAGTTTCAGAGAAGCTCTTAAGAAAATCTCTGACGCATCTATTTCAACCTTAAACAATTTTAACTTATAATTCTTTCAGTTAATAATCTTTAAACTAACTTTTAATAAGGACCTGATTGCCAAGGCAACCTTGAGCACACTTCCGAGGTATTTTCTGGAGGAGGTTGGTAATATGAATAATATTCTCACCTTCATTGTTATTAAAAATCTAGTTTCCAGATGCTGAATTTCTTAGTCATATAGTCTCTGTATGACCAGAATTACTTGTTTTCCTATGTGTCAGAGAAACTGCAACGGTCCTGAGCAGAGACGGATCTCAGATGCGGGGCTGGCTCACAGTGAAATATCAGGTGAATTCCAGCATATATCTTCATTGGCTTTTGGTAAGGTGACCATATAATTCGTTCTCTACACTTAGTCCCTTTTGAGAATGAATGTGGGTCTAAACACACAGAAGGCCAGAACAACTGATGTAAACAAAGACATTTTTGGGAAGCAGACATAAGGCCACGCTAAATGTAGGGGAGAAGTCAGGGATACAGTTGCACAAGTAGGCACCAAGAAATGTCACATGTGAAAGTAGAAACTAGGGGGAAAATGTTATATGGTATGTTAGCAAGAGCCTAAGGTTTCAACTTGCCAGCCTAGGTTCAAATTCTGGCTGTGTCATTAATCACCTTTGTGACTTTGATGAAAACATTTAGTCACCCTGAGATTCAGTGTATTCATCTGCAAAATGTGATCATTGTACCTGTCTTTAAGTTGTGAAAATTAAATAAAAACATCTAATTTTAGGTGCTTAGTACAGACCCTGGTTGTGGTAATTCCTCTAAAAATAATAGTTACTTTTCTAATTATTTATCTAAGTCTATACACATGAGCCAGAAGAGGCAGCCACATTTAGAGATATAAGCAAGAGTGAAGTACTGGAGTGGCTTTACTAAGTCGAACCCCCTTCTTGGTCCCTTGAGCATCTTTAATGGGTCTTTGGAACATGTGACATCTTTCTTCCAGTGGAGAGTGTTGCTCTTAAAGGTACCAGTTATTCACAATCACTCATCTAACAATAACACAATGTGAATAAGACAAAACAAACAAAGAAGAACTCAGAAAGGTATTCTCTTTATAACTCAGAGTCATTCTTATGTTACTTAAACTCTTCCAGACTCAAATTATTCACTTTTAAAATGGAAATACTAATTTATACCTACATATGGTTGTGTGAGGATTAAATAAAATAATGCATTAAGGCAAACTGCACAAGGCTTAGCGGTAGTACCAAAAAACAAAGAGTAGCAATGGAGCTTATTTTTTTAACCTATCAACTTTCATCAACTTCTGACTCTGCTTGTAGTTTTCTCACATTTGTTTGTAGAATTACCTCACAGAAAAATGTTCCCTCCAGAGAACACTATCAAAAAAAAAAACACTGAAAAGTGAACACAATATGGTGAAAAAAATCCTAAAACATTATTTATTTAATTTATTCCACTGTTTGTTAGGACTGCAACTTAGCTATTGGAGAAAAGTAGCTAATAACTACAATATTGAGTATTTCAAAAGGCTGATATTTAGTAGTAAAATGTCAAACTCTATGGAACTTAAAAGAGGAACTTATACATTAATTTTTCTGAGTATTATGCAATTTTCCCATATACTTCAAAAATATACTTTAGAGGTTATATTAAATATACCTCACATATTTTTAAATTTCTAAATTTTAATTGATTTAGTCTAAAATTTATTCAAGAATTTGAAAGACTCTCTTTTTTCTCAACAATATGATTACTTACTGTTGGATATTAAATATATTCAATTGACCTCATATCCATATATTTAAAAGTTCAAAACCTTCCGTTCATGTGATACAGAATATAGCAAGATCATGAAAACTTGTTTTCAACAGTATAAAAATGTTTATTTTCTAATTAGTAAAGTATTACATGTTCAGTGTAGAAACCTTGAAAAATAGGAAATTAAAGATTATTCCACCATACAAAAATGATATACTTTTATAAGAAAAATTGAAATTATAACTGTTTATTCTTTATACATATGCTGCTTTACTTCATTTAACAATATTATCAAGATCACTGCAGGGGTGAGGCTGGGGAGCAACCCTGCTTACTACCCCACAGTTTTCCCATAGCTAGGAGTTTTCCCCCAACAACTCTGTATAAGTGAACACTCAGCTTCCTCTTTACCCCTTACTCACCCACAGGAGGAGAATTAAGGAGGAGCAACATTCCTGTCTGGTGAGTTTGCCAAGAATTTGACATTCACTATGTTGCATTAACTAGAAGCAGTAGCACTGCACTCAAAAAGCAATGCATTTCTCTCCTTTTCTCTTTTTTTCCTAATTGTAAATATTTTTACATATATGGGTTTAAACATCATTTAAACTGTATCCGCCCTGTATCACCATTGCAAAAAGACCCCAACACCTGATTTTAATTAGGCATGCTTCTCTTATTAACTACTTTCTATTACCCACATTACAGAAATAGGATTAGACCAGGAAAACTTGTTTAATTTAACACAAAGGATGCCCCACCAGGGGGCTGAGTTGGTGAAAGACAAGAATAATTTCATTCTAAAGATTAACTGGTAGGGTAAGCTCCACATGCGTATTCCTAGCTCCTAATTACAGACCAACACTCTCCCTGAGGTGGCCACCTCACCCAACTCCGGCCGGCAATGGGAACGTGCCTAGGTTCATTTGTCTGGCAAAATGCTACCTATTCATTTGTCTACTAAAATGCTGCTGTAGAGGAAGTATACTGGTTTCTAGATTAAAAAAACACAAACATATTGTGAAAGTTGTGATTACCATGAGACAAAGTTTTGTTAAACAATGGATGGTTAAAATAGTCATTCTTCTCCATTTATCTAACTTTTTTTTTTTTTTTGAGACTAGGTCTCACTCTGTTGCTCAGGCTAGAGTCCAGTGGAGCCATTACAGCTCACTGAAGCCTTGACCTGCAGGGCTCAGGTGATCCTCTCACCTCAGCCTCACCAGTAGCAGGTATGCACCACCACAACTGGCTAATTTTTTGTATTTTTTGTAGAAATGGGTTTCACCATGTTCCCTAGGCTGGTCTTGAACTCCTGGTTCAAGCGATCCTCTCTTCTTGGCCTCCCAAAGTGCTGGGATTACAGGCATGAGCCACCACACCTAGCTGTGTACCTAACTTTTAGTGGAGGGTTTAGTATATGCAGACACAGGGCTAAGCAAAACAGCATGTCTCTTCAATGAATCCTCTTAAAAATCTTATAAGATTATTTTCTTTTATTATACATTATCTACATATAGGGAAATTGAGCTTTGTAACTTGTCCAGGGTCTCAAAATTAATACACAATAGTCATGATTTTAACCCAGGAAGTCCAATTCCAGAGTTCTAACTTTCAAACTGTTTCATTCTACTGCCTTCTTGTGCTAGGGCCAGCATTTGGATGACTGTTAATTCTGGCATTGATCTTTTAATAGCCTGTGACATAGATGTTATGGGGTGAAAATTACACTGATGATCAACTTATGATCTGGCTAACTGGGTTGTCTACCTAGGCATTCATAAAGAAAGGCTGATCTATGTTCAAACACATTTTCTTAACCACAGGATATATGTTTGCTTCACTAATTGCTGAGAACAGATGAATCATTTCACACAAGTCTGGGTTGTTTTGTGTAGTGATGTGTAGAGGATCCAAGGAGAAAATCTGATCAACATCATTTAAATGGCAGAGAATGAAATATTGGCACAGGAGTGTAGGAATATCCTGCTTAGCTAATGTACAATATGTAGGTATGTAACATGTCTTTTTCTTCCTTTCTGCTTTTAATGTTTTGTCTTTATTAGTAGTTTTCAGCAATTTGACCATAATATGCCTTGGTATGTTTTTCTGTGTTTCTTCTGCTTGGGGTTTGTGGAGCTTCTTGGAACTCTGACTTTATAGTTTCTATTAAACTCAGACAGAGGAAGGGAGACCCTTCTGAAGATTTATCTCTCTTTTTCTTCCTTCCTCTCTTTTGGTTATTCTGCTCTGCAAATTCTAGATGCACTGACCTCCTCAAAAGCCCACCTATCTCTCTATCTAAATAAGACTACAAAGCTATTTACGACAGTCCGGAAACTGTCTTTGGTAGTAAGGTAGGCAATTTCTGCATTTGCCTGGTTAATATGTCATAGCAGGGACCAAGAAACACATTTAAGAGTAATCTGGAGAATTCTAGATTAGAATAGAGATCTATAAAGATGGATAGAAGAGAACTTCTTCATGCAAATATTGACCTGTGACTCGGAGTTCAATGTTCTGAAAAGAACACTCATAACCTATCTGGTAATTTATTAGAATGACTCTGTGACATTATTATGGTTTATTGTAAATGAAGTGAAGATAAAAGGTATAGACTAAGGTATAGAAAGCTCAAAGGGTAGAAGGCTCAATAAGGTAGAAATGTTAATGTAAATAGACTATGTAAGAACTGAAAAATCTACAGCCTGATAAGTTTACTGAGCAGTAAGGACACTTCCTCCACTAAGACCACAAAAAATGTACAGGAGAAAGTAGGTAGATATTAACTTCTTTGAACAACATCATGATTGCTAACCCCTGTAAAGTCAGGTTGACTGTGGAAGATGAAGCCTAATATGAATAGAGATCATGGGATTCTGGAATTGCAGAAACCATGGAGTAGCACTTAAAAGTCAGAGGAAAGGTATATATATTACTATATTGAGCATGAAGGCCAGAATGACCTTAAGGGTGCTTTCACTCACAGGAATCTGTGGCATAGCTAAGGGATTATGCAGAATCTGGAGGCAAATAGTGAACAGTGGCCAGAGGTTTTATCAAACCACATAATTTTAAAAAATGAGAACTAGCTGGCATAATTCTGGTATCAGCCACTAGTGTGGAAAACCATGGTCTTTTGTTAATTTTCCAAATTTAAGCAAGTTTCTGGATCCAGTGCTCATTGATTAAAGGGAAAACATGGTTCCCTTGTATAAGTATCTTGCAACACCATTGTAGGTATATACATTGAATATTCTGCTTCTTCCTCAAATTGCTGACCTAACATCATGTATCATAATAACTATATACTAAGAAAGAACAATATCTACATTTTTAATCAACTGTTATAGGGTCTGAGGTGATACCAAGGGACCTGGAATGCCACTGTGATCTTCTGGTGAGAAAAGGGGCTTATAGAGGATAAATGTTAAAGTTTTGATTTAAGCTAACAATGGGCACAACGAGTCCTGAAACTCATCCTTTGGTTAATTCCTGAATTCCTAAGTATACAATTTTGATACATAGACTTAAAAACTGGAAAGAATTGCCCTGACCGGTGGAATAAGGGCTCTATGATTAAAAAAAAAAAAAAAGGCAAGTGAAAGACATGAAAGTTTCTGCTCCTGGTCAAAATAGATAATCAGAAGAAAAACTGAATCCTGCGAGGAAATACAGAGAAGCATTTCCTTAATAGGCTTAAAAGATTTGAGTAGTGGTCCTTTATGATATTGTCATTCAATTCATCTAGCCACCACACAAAACGGATGTATTGTGATGGATGAAAATGGACTATCATAAATTTAAAAGTAAAGCAGCTGTGGTACTAGATCAACACAGCCAATGACATTTGGTTTGCAGATGTTAATCTGGCAAATGCATTTTTTTGAGCCCCATCAATAGGGAGACAAAGAAGTTCACTTTTACATAGAAAAGATGATAGTACATATTTACTCTCTTGCTCCAGACCTACTGTTCAGCTTTCTGTCAAAATATAGTTTTCAGGAACATTAGATATCTTGAATTCCTCAGAACGTCATATAGATCCACTATACTAGTGGCAGAATGCTATTTGAACATGGTGAGTAGAAAGTGGTAAGTATCTTAAGATCCTAATATGACACATGCTTGGCAGAAGTTGAAGATAAACTTGACAAAGATTCAGGGCCCTGTCACACAAGTTGAAGTTTTGGTGGTTCAGTGGTCTTAGATATGTAAAGACATCATCTCTGTAATATTGTGAAATATATATTTGGTCTTCATCCCCATTTCCTGGCACACAGTTCCTAAAACCCTTAGAATCTCCAGTGATGAGTGTCTTTGTATGCTAATGAGGTGGCTGGTAGCTGAGGGCTCCTAGGAAACATCATAGTAGGGGATGGCCACCAGAAAACCCAAGGCATTTAGCCCCACCTGCCAATCTCTGGAAGGGAGAGAGAGGGCTGAAGGCTGAGAGATCACCAATAGACGACGATATAGTCAGTCATGCCTATGTAATGAAGCTTTCATAAAAACTGAAAATGGCAGAGTTCAGGAGAATTCAGATAGTTAAACACGTGGAGGGTCTTGCAGGGTGGTGCAGTGGAGGGGGCATGGAAGCTCCATACCCCTTCTCATATGCCATGCTTTATGCTTCTCTTACAACTGGCTGGATACGCATCTGAATCCTTTGTAATATGCTTTATAATAAGTGGGTGCAAGTGTAAGTAAAGTGTTTCCCTGAGTTCTGTGAGCTGATCTAGCAAATTATTCAAACCTGAGGAGGGAGTCATAAGAGCCTGCATTTTGTAGCTGGTCTGTCAGAAGTACAGGTCACAACATGGGACTTGCAGTTGGTATCTGATGTGGGGAGGTGTGAGTCTTGTGGAACTGAATCCTCAATCTGTGAGATCTAACACTATGTACAGGAAAATAGTGTCAGAATTGAATTATAGCACACCCAGCTGGTGTCTGCTGAAGAAGTACTTTGTGTATGGGGAAATAATCCTCACACATCTGGTGTCAGAAGTGTGGTGTTGAGTGGTTTGTGAGAGTTGGAGAAACACTTTTTTTCCTATCCCTAATAGTCTCTAATATAAATCTCCTTCTGATAAGGAAAAGTAGAACATTTGTTGAATTCTTTGGAGTTTGTAGGTAGCAAAGAATACCTTTGTTAATGCGAATCCAATTGATTTATTCAGAAGACAGCCAGCAAGAGAGGTTTCTGTAGTAAGTCACACTATGACCTAAGGTTCCACACAAACATACTCTATGACCCTGAAGTTTTGATGGCAGTAGAGATGCTTCTGATAGGTAAAAATGCTGTGTGGAGTATCCGATAACCCTCAGTAGGAGGGTAACAATGCAAATACCTCAGTTTCTGGAGCAAGACTATACCTTCTGAGTCACAGAAATTCTCACTGTTTGAGAAACAGCTCCTGGTACACTATTGAGTACTTGATCCTGACACACCAAGGAAATATAAAGCCCTGATACGCAACGAGGTGAAATCCTGACAAATGGAAATTGAAAAGTGGCAGATAAAATTCCTATTCCCTTCTCTTCTGAACAGGCTATCTTTAGATTCAGTTTTTCTTGTTATTTCTCAGAAGACCATCTTGTGAGACGAAGTGACCAGTTGTACTGGATAGCTCAGTAGCATCCTCACTTCAGTCTTCCTTCTGCCCTGTGTCGCTTCCTTTTTCCCTCACACCTAATTTTCTGTGATAACATTTTCAGTAAATTTGTAGCCCACAAACATTGCCTCAGTTTCTGCTTCCTGGAAAGACCAAGAAAGGGTCTCCTACTTAAGACCCTTCAGTGGTTAAGCCTGTTGTTTCAGCTCTGTCTTTCTAATCACCTCTCTCAACACTTCTTGCCTTGCAGTTTATACTCTAATGATATCAAATTGCTTTTGCTTCCCTATAGAAATCAGGCTGTTTCACACCTTTAGACCTTGACTTATGCTCTTTACTTGGTCAAGAATGCCATCTTTCATTCCCCTTTAATGTGTGAGATGTAATGATCTGTCATTTGTCTTATAGGAGACTGTCTGACACACCCTATGCCACTGATACACTGAAAACATCACCAGTGTAGCAGGACCCTGAATCTTCATGATACTTACCTCCTATGCTTCGATAGGCATGTGTCATACAAGGGCTGTAGGATAAACTGGACGGCCATTAGGAGACAATATGAGGTAGGGTGGATCACCTATGAGAAAATGTGAAGGACATTTTGAAGCTATTTGTTAAGTGTCTGGACCCTTGAATTTAGACTGTTGACTGAAATAAGGAAAATCCGGGCTGTGCCCCCACCCCACCCCACACACAATTTGGACAAGAAGAAAAAGAACTCACTTGAGAGGGGTAAGATTTAAGAATATGTGCTCTACTTTTAGATGAAGAAAGGAGAAATCCTGCAAGTGCAGATTTCTGATCCAAACTTTCAAAACTTGGAGAATGTTATGCAATAAAGAAATCAAGGTAACATTTTACAAACCAAATGAAGGCTGTTAATTACAGCTTAGGCTATTTAGATTTGGTTCAACAGTCATCACATTTACAGTAAACTTCACCTTTCACTTGAGGTAGAACAAATTGATTCTCCCTTTAGTTCAAATATGTTTGAGTGCTTTATCTTTGCTATGTGCTATGCAAGGAACTTAGAGTACAGAGAAGAATCACACAGGCTCTTTGCTATCAGGGAGCTTCTAATCTAATCTGAGGCATTGCCCAGTCCCACTGATCATGGTTGGAGAGCTACGAGAGAGGTATGCCAGGGCACTGTGGGAGACTAGGAACAAGGCTGTCCAGTGTGCACGAGCAGAGGAGGCTCCCTTATGACCCTTGCACCCTAAAGTACAGCAAGACAGAAACATTATGAATGAGGATAAAGACCCTGTCTGTAGCAAGTAGGATCCATAACAATGAATACTGGGTATGTATGTGAGTATTCTACTGCAGAGAACTGCCAGATTTTGAAGAAAAGTGGGCCCATTTAATATCATTGTTAGCGGTCTTTTTCTCTCATAACATTTGTTCTCTATCCTGCTCTTTTCTAACTCAGTAAAAGACTTCTGGGTATGTTGAAGCTGTTAATAATTCCTATTTAGTTTTGTTTTCCATAAACTTGGTCAATTTTTTCTAGCATTAAAAAAAGTTCTTTCCAGCTGTGATTTTAAAGAAATAGCCTCTTCCATTTGTGTCTTATGAGTAAGCCAACATTTCAAATTTAGCAGTTGAGCTAAAACTTCTACACTTTTTTCTCCTTCAGAAAACATCTTCCTCCTTTCTCACTGGTAACTCTGTTTGTTTAAAGTCCTAACTACGGATTCTCATGTGCTATCCTATGTAGCAAGCAGGAGGGGGAAATCTCCGCCCACCTGGATTCATGCCATTTTAGTCCTTTCCTCCCAGACTGAACAGACAATTATTAAGACTTTAGACTTCTTTGAATTCTGCTTGATGTTGAATGAGGTTGTTTACTTCGCAGTTCTGGAGGTTCACACATCTAAAATTGAACAGTTCATATAGTTGGATAATGGTACGTGACTGTAGTCTGAGCATGAAGTACATTTGGATGGCGTATATGTCAACTGAATGCAGGTAGCAATAAGCATGTGTGTTCTGAAGACAAATGAGCAAATTTGCCTCCTTAATTCCTGTAGAACATAGAGCCTCCTTTGTCTTGCGTTGTCTTTCAGCAAACAAAGAAGCAACTTGGCCACATAGCGCTCACGTTTTATTTATTTATTTCCCCCTTGTAGTGTTTTCAGTCCAAGCTGCCCTACATGAAGGAATCATGTCTATGTATTAGCAAGGCCAGACTATTGCATGGGAAGTTCTCTTTTGACCACTGCAACAGATTAACTGTTTGCCATAAGGAAGTCTCTTAACCTCATGGCATTTCCCTTTATGCTCTCCAAGTGGAGGATAATAATGCTGGAAAAGAAAAGTGACTTGATATTCACAAATAGGAAGCATCCTTTCAATGTTTTTGTACATATGGGTTTCTTGTTACAATAATAGTACTATCTTAATGAACCTAAAATAATCCAAGAGGGTTCTACAACACTGCTGTGTGGCTAATAAACCAATTTTTCAGTGTGTCATCTTTTTGTAAAAAAATATTGAAGTAAAAAATATTTTACTTCACCTGTTCATTATCCATGGGAATATT
The DNA here is from genome assembly GCF_029281585.2 of Gorilla gorilla gorilla. Taxonomy (NCBI): domain Eukaryota; kingdom Metazoa; phylum Chordata; class Mammalia; order Primates; family Hominidae; genus Gorilla; species Gorilla gorilla. Next base: position 92,869,965 of record NC_073238.2, on the reverse strand, counting down.
TTGATTGTCATGCAGGAATTGGTAGATAAGTAAAAAAGCACACATATACTAGCTTAGTAGTTTAAAGGCCTCTTACTAGGTGTGAGCTGAGAGGAGTATAACGAAAAACAAAATAAAACAAAAAATACATAAAAATAAAGCTTTTACCATTCATTTTGGTGCAAATAGAATTCATTTTATAAAAGAAAAGCTTACAAAGACTAGACCTCTGGAACTTCAATTTTTATTTGTGTTTCATTATAATCTCACCTCTTCAAGAAAAAAAATGCAATATCTACTAAGTCATTAGCACAATATAAAGCCCCTTTTATTAAATATAAATCAGAGGGAAAATATCTAATATAACCTTATATTGACACTAGTTACATTTTTTTAAAATGCAGATACTCAAATATTATTGAGAAAACCTAAATCATTGAAGAATATGTTCATAAACTAAAACAAAAACTGTAGTGCAGTAAGAGAAAATGAAAGAACCACTCCTCTTTCCCACTAACCTAGCCATATTGAAGCTATTTCAGTCAGCCAACAGCATTGATTCAATATCCACTAGTACAGAGCACTGCATATGTTCTTTGAGTTCAATCAAATAGAACATATAACTCTTGCCTTTAAAGACCTTTCTTTCTAATAAGTCTCCATTAACACAGAAGCATTGAAACATATTCAGAATCCACAGATTGCACTAAGATTTACACAATCAATGGACAGGGAAGGTTAAAGAATGGGCAGCAGAGGAGAGTCCAGAATGCAGTCAGGAGTGCTAGTTTTGATCTCATCAAAGTATCACACCCCATCAACTTTTCTGGCTTCGTACCATGTAATAGTACAACCTCTGTGGATAACCAGAGGTTATCAAGGACAGCTGTGAGCATAAACAGCAGCGATGAGGACCATCAGATAGTCATATGGATGTGTTTATTGTTCCTGCCCTTGGGAGGCCCAGAGGAGCTGCCTATTTGTCCTCTATGTCTAGAAGATCAAGAACCAGAGGGAACAGAGACACTTCCTTGGGGTGCTTTGACAGAAGGCAGGAGACAGTTGGCCTATTTCTACACTCCCAGTCTGGGGAAAGGGGAGGCGCTGTGGGTCTGTGATGACTTCCTGCCTTAGTGATTGTCCTCTCTTGGAAACTCTAACACAAAGACCCAAGTTCCAGTAAGCAAAGAAAGAAAACTAACAATCCATTCAAGGAAAATACATCAGAACAACAGAACTTGTGCCGGGCCAATAGAGCAGTTAGAGTAAAGACTTGACAACTTGAATAAGGAATTAATAAGAACCCTTCAGGAAATTCAAGTATAGCACTTGGGAGACTGTGGATATAAGTAATTTAATACATGAATCAAAGGAGATATGTAGAAGTGACCCAGACGATCAAGGGAGTCAACTATGTCCCAACATAGAGGGCAAGAACATGAAGAAATGAGAATGAGGGGAAAGATAATACTTTCAGAAGTCTAAGAGACCAAACATGCAAGTAAGAGAATTTCTACAAGGCAATGTAAGAACTGGGACAAAAGAGGAATGATTAAAGACATGATAGAGAAAATGTTCTATAAATTACATAACAAATCCCTGTAGTCTCTTGGTAGATTGAGAAGAAAAGATACACATGTAGGAAAAAAAACTTTTAGAAAATATTTCTGAACTTTAAGGAGAAAGAGATAATCTTAAAACTTTCAAGTGAAACAAGTTACAATGAAAAAGAAACTGAAAGACATTGAGCTTCATCAGCAACACCCGAGAGGAGAAGACAGTGAAATGACACCATCACACTACAGAGGAATTTTATTGCAAGCCACCATATCAAAATTGATTATAAATTCACTTTAAATAATTATGATATTGGCAAAAAATAGACAAATGTTTGTAGAAGAGCCTAGCAATTTTAAAAATAAACCTACATTCATAGGACATTTTAATATCTGACAAAGGTAGAAGTTTAGTCTGCTGAGAATATTATGATGATGCAACTGGCTCCTGGTTGAAAAAGAATATAAAATTGTATGCTAAAATAACATAAAATTGTTCCATTATCCTATGCTCTATTCAAAACTAAACTCCAGGTGAATAAAAGCACTATTTTTAAAATTATGAACAAAATACTTGTAATTCAGATCACAGATTATATTATTAGTATTCATAATAAAACTAACTGGAAATAAAGTAAATGTCCATCAATAGGGGAATTACATGAAAATTTATGGCTCATATTGCAAGATTATAAAGTCATTAAACATAAGTTAGGGTCATGCTAATTGACTCAAAGGGACTTTCACTGGTCGTGGAATAAAAACAAGAAAATAAGAAATGAGTTTTTACCTTCATGCTTATAGAAATTTACAAAGACTGATTACATCTATTATTGGAAGGCATGGAGGAAAAGGTTTGGGTTTATACACTGGTGTTTGAAATTTCCAGTGTTATACTTTATTGAAAGTGTCTGGATTGAATTGAATTCAACTAAATAGAATTCAGTTGACTCATAAAGAATCAAATGCAAGTTCCCATTCTGTCTGTTTTAGACTCTATTTTACAAACAAAAGAATTAAATAGAAATAAATAACTATAAGCGACATTTAGAAAGGTCTGAACTTTTGAATACAATCTTTCTGGGTTACTCATGTTCTCTTGTTCAAATATACATGGGATATCACATTGTCCTTGTTATAGCTTTCTCAATTATATGAATAGGTAACATTAAAAATTGTGCTCCAAGAGTTCATGGCATGGTTAAAGCCTCCTAACTTTACAGCACCTTAGATATTAGTCTTGTGAGCATTGTCTCTACCTGTGGCAGCATTATAGACATATTGTATCTGTAAAATGACATGTGCTTATTTTTAAATTTGGTTTTGTTTGAGTATTAGTCAGAATAAACAAGGTAATGCTGCAGTAACAAAATAACCCAGCAATCTCAATAGCTCATTAAAAGTAAAGTTTATTTCTTAATCCTACTGCATGTTAATCAAGGGTCTGCTTCAAGTAGTCACTCAGGAACTCGGTTTTTGCAAGTTCCACCATGTTCATTGAACACACAGCCTCTTCATGTCATGGAACACCCAACCACTTCATGGGAAGGTGCCACGAAGAGACAGTCTTCTTTTGGCAGGGGATAAGGGTTTTGGACGTTTCCTCATTGGTCATTAAATTCTTTGACCTGTTTGTTCACAACTTGTTGAGTAGGACTAGTTAATTTGTACCTGACTGAGGGGCTGTGAAAGAGAATTTCCCAGATGCTCAGAGGAGGTATAACTAGAATTGGCTGATCCCTTTTGTTCTGTACCAAAGTACATTTTGAGGATTTAGGGTTGTGATTGTGTTTTGTTTTGTTAAACTGTAAGTCTAAGTCATAGATGGTGGTATGGTAAAGGAGGCTACAAAAATTAATTTATTCAATAAAAAATGCTATAAAGGGAATTTAGATACCTGCTAAGGTGGCTGAAAGGTAAGGAAATGGAAGATTTCATGGTGGCAGCCTAAAGAAGAATTGGATGCTATTTACAGTAACAAATAAGGTATGGAATTAGGTTATAAAAACAATGTGTAGGAATTGCAAAGAAAGGACAAAAGGCAGCTAATAAAGATAAAGGAAGCAGACAAGGCTGCTATCAAAGTGATGCAGCATAATATGACATTTCAAAATAGTACAGCGGAGAAGAAAAGCACTGAATATGATTTGATTGCTGAGACTGACATTAAGCAACTGTGGCTGCTGCTGAGTCCTCATGTTTACGGCAAACCTCCAGTACAGTGTGTATGATAATTTGGCATATCATGTTTTAGGATTTAGCTTGAAGTCAGGCAGTTAGCTACAGCCCTGAATTCTGAATAAGATATTAGTTTTGTTTTTACTTGAAGTACTGAGAGCTTCCTGAAATTCTTTTTTCTCTAAAAATACCACAGTTACAAAAGCATGACAAGAGAGTTCACATATGTCTTTGAATTAACTTTAACAAATGCCATATTTTCCTTTTTCAAACAGGTATCTTCAGGCACTTCACTCTATACCCTGTTATGCATTCAACGTGCATGACCAAGATTTACCCAGTGAATTCTGTCTGTAAACAGCAAAAGCCAAGAGCAGATTTCCCAGGAAAACCAGACTCTAATGGTAGATATCACCTCACTGACTATAAAGTTAGATACTGTAATATAATCCAAAACTTTAACACACATGTTTACCTCGCCACCCGCTATTAACTTATTTTCCTTATAATGGATGGTTGGTCCTCCTTCTACTATATGATGTATTTGTATTTGTACTATATGATGTATATGATTAAATTGTATTTAATATATTGCTTGTCATCTACATCACAGAAAATTTAATAAACACTTACGTAAACCTGCTATTATAATCACTCTCTAAAAAAAGAAACTTCATTAAGTCCACTTTAAAATTAAATTTGAGAATTCATCCTAACTCATTATTATGGACAAATATATGTAAATGGTGACATTTTAATACAGTCATTTGAACATATTTTTAAAATTGATGAATGATTGCCAAAAGCAAATTTTCTGAAAAGTAATATTTTAGACAAAGGGCCAAAAGCTGATTTTAGTCATTGAAGTGAGTAATTTCCTTTTCAAACCTCTTGACATCTGAACTATAATCATTTTCTGTCTCCCCAACATAAAAGATGGTTAAAAATTTATAGAGAAGAAAATATTAAAAAATGAGAACATTCTGAGTCACTAACTCAGATTCTAACAATCCGAGTTAGTGACTCAGAATATTCTCATTTTATAAGATTTTCTTGAAAATTACGTTTTCAAGGTCCTAACAGTGTTGTTCCTTGAAAAACATGCAATTTATTTATCATATATTTTACTAATAACTAAAATCAGCTTCCATATGCTTTATTAATAAAGCAAAGCCATAAATGTAACAGCAAAATAGATACATTCTTGCTATTTCTAGCACATCATCTTCATGATGAGGAATTTAAAGTGATGGAAGCATTGAAGTAAAAATTAAAAATTTGAAATTTGAAGTTATCCACTTAAAAAATTTGGAGCAATATAAATGAAAATATCATTCCTAAGGATATAACTGTTGACATTATTGTTTGTTAAGAAAAATTAGTATTTAGCCATTATAATTTGGAAAGACATAATACATCCTTCAGAGAGATTCTTCTTCTAATTGCCCCAACAACTTAGATTATGGTGTCACTAAGTTCCATTCTGTCTTAATCCTATACTACAATTATTCTTCTCACACTCCTAGGGAGATTGAATCCACTTATATGCTTTTAATTATCATCTATGTGCAATGACTTTCAAACCCTACAGCTCTTGATTCTGAGTTTTAAGCCTAAATAGCCACATCCATTCAGGATGTCTCCATTTCATTGGCCACAAGTGACTCAAACTCAATTGTTTCAAAGTTAACTTCATCATCCTTCACCCCCAACTTCCCTGCCTTGGATTAAAAATTGGGATCTTTCAATGGCATTTCAATGACCCACACCAACAGACACTAACTTACTCTTGATATCATTCTAGACAGCTTCTCCATCTTTATACTTGCCTCCCTACCCTAACACATATCTAATCATTGCCCAGTCTAACAGTTCTATCTTCTAAAGAAACCATTAATTTTTTTACTTTCATTTTTTAATATTAGCATACACACTCAGGCCAGGACTCTTCTCTGTTAAATTACAGTAATCACTTCCTAAGCTTTCTCCTTAACAGCCTGGCCTTGCCAATTCTAATCTATTCTTCACATTGACACCCCTAAAATGCAAATTGGGCCATGTTAATTATGTTTCCATCAAAATTCTTCAGTGACTTCCCAAGAAGGATAAAATCCAAAATCCAAAACGCATCATACATCTCCTTCATGACTTCTGACATTCTCCACTTTGCATTCCAGGCACATCAAACTTAAATCCTTATATATGCTATGCTCCTTCTCAATTGTGTGATCTGCAGTAAGAATATTCTTCAGTTAGGAACATTATTTCTTCATTTGGTTACTTATGGATCCCAATGTTAATATTAATTATTGTGGGAGGCCATTTTTAAAACCCTTTATAAATTTAAGATTGGTATTCTCTCTCTTTCTCTCTCAAACAATTTTATTGAGGTATAATTGCTATAACAAAAAACTGCCACATGTTTAAGGTACACAATCTGATGCGTTTCAGCACATGCATATACCTATGTATGATACCATCCCCACAATTAAGATTATGAACATATCCATCCCTCCAAAAGATTTTTTGTGTTCGTGTGTGTGTGTGGTGTGTGTGTGTGTGTGTGTGTGTGTGTGTGTTGGGGGTCAAAATACTCAATATAAGATCTTCCTTCTTAACAAATTTTTAAGTGTACAATACTGAATTTTAAACATAGGCATTATGTTGTACAGCAGATCTCTAGAACTGATTCACATTGCATATTTTCTCTTATGACTAAATAGTGTACAATTCTTCATAGCATGTGGCTATCATACCTTGTTTTAATTATATACAAACAGTCCCCTCTTTGCATGGTTCCAATATGCACAGAGTTTAATTATCTTGATTTAGTTAAATCACACAAATCACCCAATAACAGAGTTCACATTAAGTTGGCAGGGTATATTACCTGTGAGTAATTGCATAAGTTATAAACTTTTCCGCTATCTCTTTAGCCTACAAATCACTTCATAAATAGCAAATATGCATCATGATCAGTTACCAATAACAGAACTTCTTTCAAAGTCTGTCAGTGTTTGGTCACTATGCATCTGTTATTTTGTTTACTTAGATAAGAAAGCATTTGGTTGTGTTGCCTTGTTGTCTCCCTATAATTAATCCACATGATATTTTACAAAAATGGAAAATGGAAAGAGGAAATCGGCCAAGAAAAATGAAAGTGCAGCAAAGAAGCAAAAAGTGATAACGTTAGAAGTGAAATTTGGATTGTACACTAATGGAGTTTTAGAAAAAAATAGATGACTATCAGAACATTGATACTGCTGCAATTGGAGAAACTCTAGATATGCTGCCAGAAGAATTTACCTAGGATGAATTTATTAATGTAAATAAGGGAAGTAGTTGTGATGAAAAGAATAAGCGATGTCCCAGCAAAATTAAAGAACTCTCAGAGGTATTTCACAACATTTAAAGTACAAGGGATAAAGTGTTGGAAGCTGGTCCAGATTTAGAAAGGAGCATGACAATTCACCAAGGCATTAATAAGATATTTGCTTCCCATCATTATTTATATGAGGAGAAGGCAAGCACTATTCAAACTATACTTGATAAATTTTTACAAAGAACTACAATAGTCATCTTATTGTTTCTAATGTTTTAAATTACAGTGCACTAAAGAAATATTAGTTTTAGTACATTTTAACACGCCGTCATAATACAAACCCTCAATAAACTAAGTATTGAAGGAACATACTTCAAAATGATAAGAGCCATCTGTGACAAACCCACAGCCAACATCACACTGAACTGGCAAAAGCTGGGAGCATTCCTCCCGAGAACTGGAACAAGACAAGAATGTCCACTCTCACCACTCCTATTAAACATAATGCTAGAAGCCCTAGCAAGGGCAATCAGGCAAGAGAAAGAAATAAAAGGCATCCAAATTGGAAACATTGAAGTCAAATTATCTCTGTTCACTGATGACATGATCTTACACATAGAAAACCTGAAAGACTCCACCAAAATACTCCTAGACTTGATAAACAACTTCAGTATAGTTTCAGAATACAAAATCAGTGTATAAAAATCAGTAGGATTTCTATATACCAATAACATTTAAGATGAGAATAAAATCAATAACAATCCCATTTACAATCGCTACACACACAAATACCTAGGAATATATTTAACTAAGGAGGTGAAATATCTCTACAAGAAGAACTACAAAACACTAATGAAAGAACTTACAGATGACACAAGTAAGTGGAAAAACATCCCATGCTTATCAGTTGAAAGAATCAATGTAGTTAAAATGACTATGCTTCCCAAAGCAATCTACAGATTCAATTCAATTCTCATCAAACTACCAATATCATTCTTCCCAGAATTAGAAAAAAATCCTAAAATGTATATGTAACTAAAAAAGAACCTGAATAGCTAAAGCAATCCTAAGTGAAAAGAACAAAGCTGGAGGCATCACATTACCTGACTTTAAATTATACTATAAAGCTATAGTAACTAAAACAACCTGGCACTGTTGTTTAAAATAGACACATAGATCAATGAAATAGAACAGAGAACCCATAAATAAAGCCACATACTTACAACCAACTGAACTTCAACAAAGTGAACCCATAAATAAAGCCACATACTTACAACCAACTGAACTTCAACAAAGTTGACCAAAAAAAAAAAAAAAGGGGGGGGGGGAAGGACTTCCTACTCAATAAATGGTGCTGGAAAAATAGGGTAGCCCTACGCAGAAGAATGAAACTGGACACCTCTCTCTCACCATAAACAAAAATCAACTCAAGGTGAATTAAAGACTTAAATATAAAACCTGAAAAGATGTAAGTCCAAGAAGAAAACCTAGGTAAAACTCTTCTGGACCTTGGCCTAGGCAAAGAATTTACGACTAAGATCCCAAAAGCAAATGCAACAAAAACAAAAATAGACAAATGTAACTTAATTAAACTAAAAAGCTTCTGCACAGCGAAAGAAATAATCAGCAGAGTAAACAGGCAACCTACAGAATGGGAGAAAACATTTGCCAATTATGCTTCTGCCAGAGAATTCATAACAAGATTCTATTAGGTTTGTGCAAAAGTAGTGGCAAAAACCACAATTACCTTTACACCAACCTAATAAAAAGAACTCAAACAACTCCACAAGAATAAAACAAAACCCACTAAACAGTGGGCAAAAGTCATGACTAGACACTTCTCAAAAGAAGACATGCAAGTGGCCAACAAACATATGAGAAAATGCTCAACCTTTTTTTAAACATCAGATAAATACAAATTAAACCACAATAAGATATCATCTTTCACCAGTCAGAATGGCTATTATTAAAAAGTCAAAAGCAACAGCGGTTGGCATGAATGTGGAGAAAAGGGTATGCTTATAAGACTGTTGGTGAGAATGTACATTAGTACAACCTCCATGGAAAAAAGTATGGAGATTTCCCAAAGATCTAATTATATAACTACCATGTGACCCAACAATCCCACTACTGGGTATCAATCCAAGGGAAAATAAATTATTTTATCAAAAAGATACCTGCACTTGTATGTTTATTACAGCGCTATTCAATAGCAAAGTCATGGAATCAACCTAAGTGTTCATCAGTGGTTGGTTGGATTAAAAAATGTGGTATATATACATCACAGAATACTACACAGCTATAAAAAAAAGAACAAAATCACGTCTTTTGCAGCAACTTGAATGCAGCTGGAGGCCATTATCATAAGTGAAATAACTCAGAAACAGAAATCAAATACTACATGTTCTCACTTATAAGTGGAATCTAAACAGTGAGTACACATGGACATCAAAATGAAAACAATAAACACTGGGGACTCCCAAAGTGGGGAGGTTGGAAGGAAAGTGAGGGTTGAAAAACTACCTATTGGTTACAATGGTCACTGTTTGGATGATGGTCACTGGAAGCCCAAACCCCACCATTATACAATATATCCATGTAACAAATCCGTACATGTACCCCCTGAATCTAAAGTAAAATAAAATTTAAAAAAACTACCAAGTTTTTGCAATAACCTAGACATTGAAAGACAGGATACAAACTTACATGTATATAATTTCAAGTGTATAAAATATGCATGTAAAATAATAAAGGAATATAGCATAAAAATGTAATAATTGTGCATCAGCTAAAGTCTTCTAGAAAGCTGAAGCTAAGAGAGAGTTGGTGTGCAAGAGGTTTATGTAAGGTTGACGGAGAAAGGTTGTGGGTGTAACACCTATGGAAATTAAATAAGAGGTAGCAAGTTTGAGCAGAGAAAGGCTTAGCTCATAGTGCAGATCTGATATCTGATACCTGTGAAAATAAGGGGAGGAGAAGGAAGAATTTGGCAAAGAAAGTCTCAAACTACTGTGTAGATCTGACAAGTCCTTGCCAACCCAAATATTGCTCGTTGGAGGAGTCCTCCGATGGCCAAAACAGCCAGGACCTAGATGTCCTGTCATGCTCATTTCATGGCTTTGGAATAGTCTAGGAAAAAGAGGACTTTTGCTCAAACATTGTCACAGATCATTACAGTGCTGCAGCTGGAGGCTGTCAGTCAACTGAACTCCTCACAACTGAATGACAAGTTTTTTTCAGGAAGGGAAATTGTAATCTCTTGGTGGAATAATGGGTAATCGTCTAATTTGTATAACTTTTAGCAATTATAACTTTTAATTATATATATAACTTCTAATTATAACTTTTAATATATATAACTTTTAATTATAACTTTTAACAATTATAGTCTAATTTGTATAACTTTCGTTTTTTTTATGGTAGGCATGTTCTGTTTTTCTCATTTCAAGAAGTAAACTTTGATTTTTAAAAAATTAGCCTTGAGGTTGTCATCAGCCAAGACACAAAAATAGAACTGCAAATGTTTTACATGCAGTGAAGAAGCATATGAGAAAAACTTCAACATCACTGACCATTAGAGAAATGCAAATCAAAACCACAAAGAGATAGCATCTCACATTGGTCAGAATGGCTATTATTAAAAAGTCAAAAAATAACAGGTGCTGATGAGGTTGCAGAGAAAAAGGAATGCCTATACACTGTTGCTGGGAGTATAAATTAGTTCAACCATTGTAGAAAAGAGTGAGTGATTCCTTAAAGACCCAAAAACAGAGCTACTATTCGACCCAGCAATCGCATTACTGGGTATATATCCAAAGGAATATAAATTGTTCTATCATAAAGACAGAAGCATGCATATGTTCACTGCAGCACTATTCACAATAGCAAAGACATGAAATCAACCTCAATGCCCATCAAAGATAGACTAGATAAAGAAAATGTGGTACATATACACCATGGAATACTATGCAGCCATAAAAAATAATGAGATCATGTCCTTTGCAGGGACATGGAGAGAGCTCAAGGCCATTATCCTTAGCAAACTAACAAAGGAACAGAGAACCAAATATCATATCTTCTTACTTATTAGTGGGGGCTAAATGAAAACAGATGGACACATACAGCAGAACAACAGATACTGGGGCCTATCAGAGGGTGGAGGAAGGAGAGGATCAGCAAAAATAACTAATGGGTACTAAGCTTAATACTTGGGTGATGAAATAATCTGTACAGTAAACACCCATGACACAAGTTTACATATGTAACAAACCTGCACATGTACCCCTGAACTTAAAGGTAAAAAAAAATTAAATTACATTAAATTAAATCTATACTCTAGGGGCAGCTAGATAACATTTAAAGCACCCAATCATAAACCCACCCTCCAGAAGTGACCATTGCAAATACTTTAAATATTGTTATCTAAATCTTCACTAGAGGGTTCGTTAATTAAAAAGTATATTAGTTACACAGTGGTGAAATGTGCTATGTTGGAGGACTGGAAAGAGTAAAACACCACTGCTCTTGTACAGACAATCTGAGTTCAGCCACTATTATTTGAATTTGCTCCTCTGAAATTCAGATGTTGCCAATGTGATGGTATTAAGAGCTGAGATTTTTAAGAAGTAATTTGGTCGTGAGGACTCCTCCCCTCATGAATGGGATTCGGTGCCCTAAAAAGGTTTAACAAAAGGAGTCCATTTTTTTCCTGCCGTTGCACTTTCTGCCACCTGAGGACACAGCATTCATCTCCTTCGGAGGCTGTAGTATTCAAGGCACCATCTTGGAAGCCAAGTGCAGTCCTCACTGGCGCCTTGGTCTTGCACTTCACAGTCTCTGGAACTGTGATATAAATATCTGTTCTTAATTTTTTAAAAAGAATTGCAAATGTTTTTAATTATTGCTTATTTGCACTGTATAACATCAATATCCACCATAGGCTATTTTAAACACTTTGAATTAACTCATTTCAAGGTTTTTTTTTGGTTAATTCTAACTTCATATGACTTTCCTTGCACTTTGTTTTAGCTCTGTCATTGAAATTCTCCCTTTGTAATAGATGCACGTAATTAAGAACAGAAACATCTGAAAGGACTGTAGAAGACACTTACTCTAGAGACCTTCAGATGGAGTAGTCAATGAAGGGTGAGGATGGGTGAGCTCCATCATTCTCAGCCCATTCTCTTTTATGTGTTTATTTATTAAGGTGCTAGTACACAAAATTATCCTTTAAACAAGTAGTTCTGCTGCTGAAAAGGATACAGTCACTGAATTCAAAATTCTACTAATTCTGTATAGCCTGCCCACAAATCCCTATAACATAATTGTTTAAACCATGGTTCACTACCTCCAGCACTGAGTAAGTCACTACCTAATGAGACAAGTGTGTCTTTAGACTACTCTAATGTAGAGAGTTATATCTCTAAATGTTTGACAATAATGAACATAAACATTAGTCTCGCTACCCCTGGTCTGTAGTAAAGGATTATTTCAGTTGTTTTGGGTCCATTATTATTTGGACAAATGAAGAAGCAAAACTGTTAAAAGAACGGGAGTAAAATAGAATGTTATGTACTATGATTTATATCCCTAGAGAATTCTTTTCTATGTTGACATTGGCATTTATCAGAATGACACTGAGTATATCCCCAGTATATATTTGTTGAAAGAACTAATGCTATCCACTATCTTCATTAATTAGTTGGAAATCTGTTATACTAAATTGTTGCCTCTTATCACATGAACATAAGAAGAGACTGTGGAAAATACCTCACATAGTCGTGAATATAAATATGAATTTTCTTGTTATTAGTGAAAACATGCGGCCTTCTAGTGATGATGTCTAAGTGACAAAGATACTTCTTTTAATAACTCTCATTCTGAAATACTGCCATTCTGTGTCTACTGATGAATAAGATCATATATTCTTCTTTTGTATTAATAATTTCGAAATTGTCAACAGCCAGGTTTCTGACTTATCTCCTGTTCCCCATGTTGCTTTAGAACACTGAAAATACGTTGCAACAGGCCAGGTGACTCTATCTATCTGTCTATCTATCTATCTATATATCTATCTATCTATCTATCATCTATCTATTTTTGTGGTTTAAAACTATTTATTCACTTATAATTTAACTGGATTAGGTATTTGGGCAGGGCTCATCTGGCACAACGTGCCTCTATTCCACGTGGTATTGGCTAGGCTTACTCATATGTTTGTGGTAAGTTGGCAGGTCAACTAGGGGTGGTTGGACATGAATAGCCTCACTCACATGTCTAGCATTGGGCTGGAGCTACAGCTAGGATTCAATGGCCTCTCCTGCAGGCTGGCTTGGCCCTTTGCATGATGGCTAGGTTCCAAGCAGGCAAGAGTGGAAGTTGCAAGCTCTCTTGAGGCCTAGGCGCAGAAATTACAGTGTCATTTATGCTGCGTTCTGTTGGTCAAATCAAGTCACAAGAACAGCTCAGATTCAGGAAGTGGGGAAATGAACTCTACTTCTTGATGGGAATTGCTGCAACCAATTTCATTTCTTATTTATTTATTTGTTTATTTGAGATGGAGTTTTGCTCTTGTTGCCCAGAATGGAGTGCAATGGCGCTATCTCAGCTCACTGCAACCTCCACCTCCTGGATTCAAGCAATTCTCCTGCCTCAGCCTCCGAAGTAGCTGAGATTACAGGTGCCTGCTGCAACGCCTGGCTAATACTTTGTATTTTTAGTAGAAATGACTCCTGACGTCAGATGATCAATCCTCCTCAGCCTCCCAAAGTGCTGGGAGTACAGGCATGATCCACTGAGCCCTGCCTCATTTCTTTTAAATAATGAGATGAATAAGTTTTCTGTTTGTTTGTTTGTTATTGCCTTGATTTATCTTTCTTTTCAAATGTCACGTTACAACAAGCCTTACTTGGTTAAAAGATGTCTTCTGTGATTACTTGGTGTGGTCAGGGGTTGATTTTTAGGAGACTCATTTAGAGCACTAAATGCCTTTTGTAGAGGAAACATACACCCTGGTCTTCCTGAGGTGGTCCCAATTTTTGCCAATAGGCCAAGATTCTCTTCGGTTTAAACTTTGTTTCATCGTCTTTAACTCTCAATGTGGTATTTTGAACAACAAACACTTTTTAAAACCTATCTTGAGTTTTTATGACCTGATGGGTACTTTTGTTTTTACCTTTTCAAGGCAAAGATAATTTTCTTGGATAAAATATGCCAACAAAATATGAATTAAGTAGGTCTGTTATCTTAGCATCTAAGAAAAAAGGACCTATACCTTTCTTAACCTTCTCGCTTTTAACAAATTAAAATGAGCTCTTTTGGATCATTTTAAAAGAAAGCAAGCTCCAGCCAGTAAGAGACATTCTTACTCATACGGTTTTGGAAAACACTTTTGTAAACATCCTTGATGAAAAGTCCATTTTTTCACATTTTGCACATGTTCTTTAATAGATAAGACTCAAGTTTATTGATTGAGTTTTGTTTTGGAGAGCCACATCTCTCTTAAAGATCTTCCTGTTAAGAATTTTAGACCATAGGCCGGGTGTGGTGGCTCATGCCTGTGATCCCAGCACTTTGGGGGCCAAGGCAGGTGGATCATCTGAGGTCAGGAGTTCGAGACCAGCCTGACCAACATGGTCAGGCTCTCTACTAAATACAAAAAAATTAGCCAGGCATGGTGGCACATGCCTGTAATCCCAGCTACTTTGGAGGCTGAGGCAGGAGAATCGCTTGAACCTGGGAGGCAGAGGTTGCAGTGAGCCGAGATTGTACCATTGCCCTCCATCCTGGGCAACAAGAGCAAAACTCCATCTCAAAAAAAAAAAAGACCATAAAATTATATTTATGTTTTCTCTAAATTGCTTCAAAACAACCAAGAATATACTGATTCCTCATTTTTTTTATACTAAGGTATTAATAAACTTAAGATGATACTTTTGCATTTTACCGTCAAATTTCTAACTTTACACATTTTCTTATCTGGCAAAATCTGTTGCAAATGAAAGCTCTTCCGCTTAATCCCACTACTTTTTGTAAATTATCATCAAGGAAGGTAAAATTAATTTATGTTATTCTCTGCTTTAAGTTAATGAATCTTTGCCTTGATGTCTGGATAATTCACATTTCTATTACTATTACTCTTATGCTTGGCCCATGTAGAATGCTACTGTCCTTTTCTACATTAAACTTTAACAAGAATTTATACATTTTTTCATAAGGTTCAATATACTGATGATTTTGTAGGCTGCATTATGCATTTCTTCAATTAAAATGGAAATGTGGGGTAGGACTTTCTTAGGGTCTGTGCATTCTTTATAAAGCCCAGTTGCTCTGGGGAAACAGCCAAGAAATTGGTCAGGATTATTTTTTAGGGGTTATTTTACTGGAGATTTTAAGAACTAATAACATCTTGAGTTATTTTTAGTTCAGGGGGATGTGGAAAGATATGCAATTGTAAAGTATTTTGTTGTAGATTAGTATCCATAATGGAAACCTAAACTGCAGATATAACTACAAACCCAGTGCAGTTTTTGTCTTCTGTATGTTGTTGGGGGAATCAAGTTTTACACATAGCAAGCACACGGCCTCCCTGATTCAGGATGCCTTTGTTAGGGTCTGTATTAGCCCTTAATTTTGTTGAAATCCTTTTTCCTTCTTCCTCTTGACAAGTAAGTTCCAAAATATAGTTTATTTTATCTTTCATCATTGAAAAGTGTGTTCCTTTTTCACATATGGGCAGTTCATACAAGGCAAAAATATTAAAGTTGGTTTTACTGTGTCATATAACTTTGATGTATATCAAACTAATTTTGACTAGTTTTGATCCTAAACCTGAAAACATGTAATTAATAATTTGCCTGTTTACTTATGACCCAACTGTAATTCTTTTATTAACAAAAGATTATAAGGAAGGATCCCTTATTAAGCTGATGACTAGACCTACAATTAATTTTCCTTCAGTATATAAAGTATTGTACCAGAGTATTAAAAGATATGTAATATTTTATTGACTAATCTATCCTTTAAAAGGAATACATTTTAGGATGTCATCATTTTGATGTGAATCATGTGAATGTTTATAAAATCCTACTTATTATACATTTAGTGTTTCAAGAGATTCATTTAATTGCCTTTTTGCCCACATATATTATGTAGTCTCTTTGCAACTGTTTTTTTTTTTAAAAAAAGACATTAAAAGAATGGTTTATGTAGAGAAACATTAGTGGATGTTAATTGTCTCCCCACCTGTATTTATGGGTGTTAGATCACTGTTTTGCTCGTTGAAAAGCTGTATTATCAGAGTAAAAGTGTATTTGTAAACTTTATGGGAACCAAAAATTAGGAACAAAACCGTTTTCTTTAAAAAGAAATGGAAATGTGTAGTTTCCACTCACAATAACATCATTCCCATTTCTTCTTTTATCTTCATCCCACCTTTATTCTGAAATTCCAGGAAGTTAAAATTCCTTGAGATAGAGCATTACTTTCTCTCTACAAAACTGTTTTTTTCTGTCATAATATTCAACTGCTGAATATCATTACATTAGGTCTTACAGACACCTATGTTGCACATTTACCCCTTTGCATTAAAACTTCCCATTCATTTATGTGTTACTCATAATGGATATTGTAACATAGGCATCTGAATAATATGTGAATGTGAATATACTGATCTTTTCCTGTGTGTCTAACCCCCACTAAGCAGAACCTGTCAGAAGAGTTTATAAGATACCTTATTTGATAACATGTTTCTGGAAAACAGAGCTGAATAACAGAAGAGTAAAAAGTTAATGTATGTTAAAGGTAATTTGGAAAAGTTCATATATATTACAAGGAGTATTATTAAATAGACCTCTTCTGCAGGCAACAGTTTTGTTATATAATAAACAAACACCTAAGGAATGAAAGGGAGAAGGTTTTAGACATTGATTTCCAGTGCCCACAGTGTTTAGCTTGGCCCAAAGGAGGTTATCTTCTTTCCACTTCTGAGATATCTGTGCACTGGGTTCTTTCAGACAATCCAGGCAGTGGCACCTGAGAAACCTTGGGGCCAGAGTGAGACCTCAGGTGTGGCATTGAAAAGTAGAAGTGGGATGCAGGCTTCCTGGACCTGCTTTTGTAAATCACCAGAATCATATTTGAGATCTGGGTTGTAAGATAATCCATAAGATGCACCTTACACTTAAGAAATATATGGTAAAAATAAAAAATAAAATAAATATATACATTACTGCCTTGCATTTAAAAATACATAAAAATTATTTAACAACTCCCTCACAATAAACTACTCAGTAGTTATGATTTCATCTGGGCATTTGCTTTTTTACTTATATCATGTTAATTATTTTGTAATTTAGTGTACTCTCATAACTCATGAATAGGGAATATAAATGGTTGGTTTATATATTTGGTCCATTTATTCAGGACTTATGTACTAAGAACTCTGAAATATATGAAATTTTACCCTGCTTGCCAACTAGCAATTTCTTGGATATTGGTACAATATCCTGAGTCAGAGTTGGAAAATAGTTTATAATTCATAGAAATAAGAGTAGCTAGAGCTCATCATTTTTGCACTGGGTCTCTGTGCACCAATTCCCACAAGACAATATACAGTGGGTCAGAGAGCACCTGCACGCACAGTTGTTTGCTTTATAGGAGAAGAACCCTGAGTTTAGAGAACCTGAATCTTTTATTTCATAATTGGCAGTAAGAATGTTTCCTTTTGCTCTAGAAAGAGACACTATCTTTATATTCAGACTATTTCACTTTTTGTTCTGGACTATTATTTCAAGGGTATGCAGCCAGGACTGCATGATCTGTGAGGACAAGCAGGAGCCCCACTCCTTCTGAGATGGCAGGGTAGCAGCTCTGTGAGTGTGGCTGGAGCCATCCTGCTACAGCTCCAGCCCTGGGCATCTCTGTGCTTTTGGGGGCCTTGGAAGTCCCCCTCCTACCCCCGCAGGCTCAGAAGTGCCTGCTCCCACTGAAGGCTCCAATCTCAGAACAAAGTCAGGGCTGAGCCCCCGTGCTGTTGCAGTCAGGCCAGGTGTGCACACACTTGGGGCAGTGCCAACATGCCAGTCCCCTGCTGTCTTAGCCCCACCAGACTTAGGCCAAGTGGGTGCTGAGGACAGCCCAGCACTGGTCTGAAGGTGGCCCTTGGCATGAACAGCCTGGGCGCCATGAACAGCAGCAGTAGGCAGACGTGCTCCCAGACAGAATGGAATGGGTCCCTCGTGAAGACCCACCTTCAAGAAGGAAAGGGCCTGAAACCTGGGGGCTTGGCCTCCAGTCCCACCATCTGGAGGAAGAACTTGTGGTGCTTTTCCCTGGGCCCACCCATGGCCACCCATGGGCAATCAGCACGTACTTCCTCCCCTCTGAGGCCCATAAAAACCCCAGACTCAGCCAGACTTGAAGAGAGGACAAAAGACAACAGGGAGACAACCAGACGACCTGCCAGCAAAGAGCAGTCACCCACTCCAGGGCCTCCTCTCTGCCAAGAGCTGCAGAGATGACTGGATGACCTGCCTGCAGAGAGCAGCTACCCATTCTAGGGCCTCTTCTCTGCTGAAAGCTGAAAGCTCAGTGGGATGACCTGCCTGTAGAGGAGCTTCCCACTCCAGGGTCTCCTTTCTGTGAGGAGCTGAGCACTTATCAGGACACCTTGGGTATGGAAGGGAGGGGCCCACTGTGGGTCTCCCATGAGTTGTTCTATCACTCACTAAAGCTCCTCTTCATCTTGCTCATCCTTCGCTTGTATGCATACCTCATTCTTCCTGGATGTAGGATAAGAGCTCAGCACCTGCTAAATGGCAAGGCTAAAAGAGCTGTAACACAAACAGGGCTGAATCATGCTCCTTGCTGGCCACATCTTGGGTGAAGGAAAGGAGAGAAGAGCTGTAGCCCTTCAGGGACCCCAGACCTGGGAGCTCCCCAAGCCAGGACTGTGACTCCCTCTTTGGGGCCCTGTGGTTTGGGAAGTCTCAAAGCTTCTAGGTGCCACTGCATTCCTCAGTGACAGTTGGGGAAGGTGCTTGTGGTGTGCCTGGTTCAGCCACAGCATTGGGGAGAGCCAGCACCTGTGCTGGCACCTGGTGCTGCCCACCCTGTGGCAGCAGCAGGCTTGTCTCAGCAGTGGCTGGAACACACACTTGCTTACACACCCCTTGCTGCTCCATGCCTGTCTCACCCTTGGAGGCATGATATACAGGCTGGTAGCATAAGCTGAGCACAGCCTGCTAGGCCAAGTGGGCCTAATGAGCCCAGTGGCCCCAGGCAAAACTCAGGCAAAGGTGCCACCAGCCACCGAGGTTTCTGGCCAGAAAAGCGACACCCCCAAAGATCCCATAACATTTTTATACAAAAGAAAATAAATGAAGCAAGTGTTTGACCAACAGATATTCACTAATAGACATTCTAAAGATACACTTTGGCCAAAAGAAAGTGATCAGAGGTGGAGGCTCTGGGCAGCCAACAGATGTAGAAGCAAATATATATTTAAAAACTTAATAATGTCTTTGGGTGAGGGGTGCAAAATATACAGAACAAAAATATCACACAGCCAGCTGGAGGTGATTGAGCTGATGTGTTCAGATTCTCATGTTATTCAAGAGATGGGGAAAATATAGATTAGATTTAGACTAAACCCAAAGCAAGATGAGGAAATAAGTAATAAGAAGAAAACAGAAGTTAATGAGATAGAAGATAAACATATAAGAAAAAGAAGGATCAATAAAGCCAAATGTTTCTTGTTTAAAGGAATAATAAAATTCACAAACTAGTGCAAGGCTGAACTAGAGAAAATGAAGGAGGCACAGTAAATACTGTCAGCAACAAAAAAGTGGTTTAAGCACACATGCTGCAAAAAATAGCAATATTATAGAAACAGTGCAATTAAATTTGAAAAGAAATTGAAATTTATACAATTTTCCAAAATTGATTCAAGAAACAACAAAAAGCCTGAGCAATTATTTAATGATTAAATAAATTAAATTACTACGTAATTCCTTTCGGAAAAGAACACACCAGGCCCAGTTGGTTATACTAGTGAATTCTAGTAAATATTCAAACAACAAATAATTCCAGTCTTACACAAACTATTCCTGCATACAGAAAAAAAGGAATTTCTACCCAACTCCTCAATTAACAAAGATGTAATAATCCAAACTCTATATTAATAAATTAAATTTTGCAATGCATAAATAAAATAGAATACGGTGACAAAATTAGGTTGCTTTCAGGAATGCATGGTTAGAAAATAATGTAATTCACCACATTAACAGATTAAAAGAGACTAATCAAATGATGATTTTTGACAGACACAAAAAGGAATACAAGAAAATTCAACATTCAGTTTTAGCAAACCAAGCATAGCTTAACAATTGATATCTATAAAGCAAAAAAGCTTTACAGTAAACATATTTAATTGTATAACATTGAAAACATTTCCAGGGAAAAATCAATATGCCTAGCTTCATTATTTCCATTCAACATTAAGCTAGATGTCCTAGCCAGAATAGCACAGCAAGAAAGCTGAAATTTATAATATTTGAAAAGGATGAAAACGTAGTCGTTCTTATTTGAAAATGATATGACCATAAACATCAAAAACACACAAAAATTTTACAACTAAATTATTTCCTTAGAAAGATGATGGCTTGAGGGTTTTTTCCTTATAAACATATGCAAAACCAGTCACATTCCCATACAGCAGTAATAAATAGTTAGTAATACAGTTTCATAATGGCTATAATTTACAATAGCATTAAAAGCTATAATGAGGAGATGTTGGTCAAAAGATGCAAAGTTTCAGTTAGGATGAATAAGTTCTGGAGGTCTGTTGTACAGCAAGGTGACTACAGTTAATAATAATGCATTGTATACCTGAAAACTGCTAAGGAAGAACATTTTAAATGTTCTCCGTCCCCCAAAAGTTAAGTATGTGAAGTGATGGATATGTTGATTAGCTTAATTTAATCATTTTACAGCATATACATATATCACAACATCACATTGTACACCATTAATATATATAAGTTTTATTTGTCAAGTATATCTTAATAAATTGGAGAAAATAATTATAAAGTATAGCATAAGAAACCTATTAAAATATTTGTAAGATCTTGATTGGGTAAATAGAAAAGCTTTTAGAAAGACATTATAAAATACCAGGCTGGGTATTTTATAATGGCTCTTGCCTATAATCTCAGCTCTTGCCTATAATCTCAGCTTCTTGAGAAGCAGTTATAGGAGGAATACTTGAGAACAGGAGTTCAAAGCCAGCCTAAGCAACATAGGGAGACCTCCATCTCTAAAAATTAAAATAAATTAGCTGAATGTGGTAGGTATCCATATGGAAATTTAAAAAGTAAACAATGGTTCCAGTTGGGCTAATGACTTAAATTGTCTTATCAAAATTATAAAACTGTAAGACACAATACGGGTTAGTACCTTTATGACTTTTAGGTAGGAAACTAATTCTTAAATAGGGAAAAAAGTACAAACAATAAAGGAAAAAATGAATAAATACCATTACATTAAAAGTGAGATTCAAAAAAGAAAAATCGAAGTCACCATAAAGGGAGAAAAAGGACAAGTTGCAGACTGGGAAAAGATATTTACAGCACGAAAGTGATAATGTATTCTGTTAGAATACGTAGTGTCCACAAATCAATAAGAAAATGGCAAATAGCTCAATATAAAAGTGGGCAAAAGTCTTAAACACTTCCCAGAAAGAAAAATCCAAATGGCCAGTTATCACATAAAAAGATGCCATCACTAGTGATTAAAAAAATGTAAACTCTAGCCTTAGGATTATGACATTTCATACTCAACACGTTGGTAAGTCATGAAGTTGGACAGTTTCAAGGGTTGCAGAAACTATCCCCTGCCAGGAGGTACATATCTATTAGAGTAGGCTAACTGCATAACAAACAAATTCAAAAGTAATTTAATATAGAAATGTTTATTTTGTTTTTAACGTAAACCAAAAAAGATATCCCAGTTATCAAGTAGCAGGGACCCAATATCCTTTCATCATGTACCTCTGTTACCTCCAATATGTGGCTTCTGCCCGGTGAGGTGGCTCACACCTATAATCTCCACACTGTGGGATGCTGAAGCCAGACGACAGCTTTGAGGCCAGGTGTTCGAGGCCACACTGGGCAACATAATGAGACCTGATCTCCATAAAATAATAATAATAATAATCTAGGTGGGCCTGCAATTCCAGCTACTCGGGAGGCTGAGGTGGGAGGATGGCTTGAGCTCAGGCATTTGTGGTTACAGTGAGCTACGATTGTATCACTGCACTCCAGCTTGAATGACAGAGAAAGACCCTGTCTCAAATAATAAATAAATAAACAAAATGTGTGGCTTCTAAGACCATCCTGAGGTGGTCTTCTGTCAGCCAGCAAGAAGAGGGAAAGAGTTGAAATGAACTGTATGTGGAAGGATTTTACAGGCCAGACTGAGGCACAATCTCCACTGCTGAAATACCATTGCAAGACATCTAACTATGCAGCCTCCTCTAACCAAAAGGGAAGCTGCTAAACGTAGTTTACCTGTGTGCATAGGAAGAAGAAGAAACGAAGAGTTGATCTCCATCACATTGTGTAAATTCTTAGAAATACTTTCACAAAAAATTTGGCATAATCTAGTAATGTTGGAAATGTATACAACACATCACTTCCTGTTGCACATATGTGTACCAGTAGACATGAACAAAAAAGCAATGTAACATTATAAAATTATGTTATATATATTCTGTGATAGAAAGTAACCTACATATCCATCAACTTTAAGTGGAAACAAATTGAACATTATACTGCACTGAAAATTAATAAATCCCAGCTATTTTCAACAATGTAAATAAATCTCAGAAGATATAAATACATATGAAACCTATCAAAACCATTTTTATTATTTTAAAGTGGATAAAAGTAAATTTTATTATTGATATGGCTTGGCTCTGTGTCCTCACCCAAATCTCATGTTGAATTGTAATTCCCAGTGTTAAGGCAGACACCTGGTGGGAGGTGACTGGATCATGGAGGTGGATTTTCCCCTTGCTGTTCTTATGATAGTGAGTGAGTTCTCACAAGATCTGTTGGTTTAAAAGTGTCTAGCACTTCCCACTTCTCTCTCTCTCTCTCTCCTGCTGCCATGTGAAGACTGTACTTTGCTTCCCCTTAGTCTTTCTGCCATGAATGTAAGTTTCCTGAGGCCTCCTCAGCCATGCCTCCTGTACACCCTGTGGAATTGTGGGTCAATTAAATCTCTTTTCTTTATAAACTATCCAGTCTCACGTAGTTCTTTATAGCAGTGTGAGAATGAACTAATACGATTATTTTGTATTTATCTTTCTAAATTGACAGATAACATCCATTTTATAAAGTGATCAATATTAAAAATAAAATTTCATTCAGGAATACAAATATGTATGGAAAAAACATAAAGATAAACAGGTTCAGAACAGTGATTAATTCTGAGGAAGGAAGAAAGGAAAGGGATGGGATAAGGAAAAAAACAAAGCATCTTCCACAGATAGGTAACAGTGGTGTTATTTGCCTTAAACGGGATGCTGGGTATATGGGTGTATAGTACACCATTATTCTTTAATCTTTATATTTTACATTGCATTTTGTAAGTGTTGTTTTGCAACTACTCAATATTTCATTTATAAAAGCATGTTTAATTAAAAAGTTATAGTTCTTAAAAACTACCTTTATTAAATCATCATATAAAGTACATTGGTAAATGCATGGTATTGGATCCTTTCTAACTCTTCAGTGAGTATTGTATACTCTCATAGGCATCTCTGTTCTGAAGGCTAATAACTACTGTTAATTTAGTCATCATGTTTTAATTTAATGCAATTACTCATACACAAGTTAGCATCTGAAGTTTTTTGCTATTAGACCTGTGTCTTTGTTGACTGTGGACCTGACTTTTATTAAGATCATATCCTCATCACAGTGAGCCAAAAGCATGTGCCTTATTTCTCTCTTATTTCACATTGCTTTACTTTACTGGTAACCAGATTTTTCTCTAGAAAATTGTTTTTATGTTCCCACTAAACATTTTCTTCATTTCTTCTCATTTTAATAATTACATTGGAAAAACTCTAATTATTATCTCCAGTATCAGAATTTTAGCAAACATAATCAATTTGAATTTTAATATATTTTGATATCCTTGTACATTAACTATAAAATTTAATATGATGTCTTGTATTTAATGACATGTTACTATATTATTTCTGCCATGAAATGGCATCACTCCTTCCATACAGTCTCTCATTTGTCATGGTGAAATACTTTTTCCCCAATTAATTATTAATACAATTTTAGCATGAAGAGATTCTGTTTTATACCACATGATTTTATAATTGCATTCTCATGAAAATAATCTCAGAAAACTAAAACTATTTTAGGGCATAGTAAATTATGCAGTCTTCCCAATTGCAGACACTGTTTAGAAAATATTATACTAAATGAAATTATAAACTGGGTGACAATAATTTTCCAAAATAGAAAATTTTTTTAATTTCCCTTACTCTTAGATATCTAAAATTACAAATATTTGAGGATTCATTTAAAACTCTTTTTTACTTACATAAACAAAAACAGGGAGGGAGTTCTGCTATTATTTTCTGGGATATTTGTGTTTATAGAACTACTTAAATTACATTGCTAGCTTCAGATGTTCCTAAAAGGACATTATGTTATATGGGAGGAAGGGACAGAGAGATGTGACAGAGGGTCAATAGATAGATGGTAGATAGATGGATAGAGGGATAGATAGATAGATAGACAGACAGATCCTTTTCTGATTTTTGATTATAGGGGATTGATAGTTTGTGAAGGAATCTAGTGGGCTAAAGGACTTATTTGGTTATAGAAATCTCCATAATAAAGTCGATGTGTCAATTGCTTACCCCTAAATGCCAGACCTACACACAGGTGCATTGGGCTTCAAGATGGTAAAAGCGTAATTCTAAGGGAGAGCAACAAAAGAGGCCCAGTTAACACTGCGTCAATACCCCATCAACATCCAGAGATGGCGTTTGAGGGGGCTATAAAGTTGCTTTGATCAAGGATCCCCTGCACAGCCACATCGGACCAATCTTGAAAATATATATTCATGTCTCTTAGGTGCAAGGTCAAATCGGTCTTCTAAGGACACTTCTTAACTGGACACACCCTAGAACTGCCATAAGGTTAGCCTCTAAAACCCTGGGCAGCCCAGAATGCCTCAACTGGATATAGAATATAACCAGACGGATTTTGAGGGGAAAAAAAGCCAGGACTGGCATTTCACTGCCTGTGGCCCCTATGTGGATCACTGCCTTTGAGTCACACTTGGACCCCATGTCTCCTCTTCTAGGAAAAAGTTCTGTGAAGAGTGATACCAGGCTCTGGGATTTCCTCCAGAGGATACTCACCACATTCCTGTCCTTCATGCTCTCCCAGATTGCTGTGAATCTCTAGCATCACCTCAGGAAAATACCATGAAATTTCTGCTTCTAGGCTAGGATGACTTGGGAGAATGTTGGAGCTGAATTTCATAGCTTGTGACATTTTCTGAGCAATGTAAATGCCCTGAAGGGATTCAGGAGCCAACACGATGACCAAAGCCCCTCGAATAAGTTGCTTTCTCTACCACTGGCCTTAGAAAAGAACTTTCTGTATCTGTTGTGGATCATAATTGTTTTAGATTAATCTTGAGAAAAGACAAAGAAAAAGCTGACCTGCCTTCAGATGCACCTTTTTGCTTTCCAGGTGATCAAGTCCTGTATGTCAGCTCTATTGAATAATTAAATAAGACCACCATCTTGCCTGTCCTCATCTTGTTCCAAAACCAGAATCTCAGTCATACACACTTCCAGATAAAAAAACAGGAGATTTCAGTAGGTATATGGAGAAGGAGCAGGCAGATTAGTTACACTTAAAAAGACTTGAGTCCCTGCATCCTTTTCCTTTCATGCTATGGTGCATGAACTCCTAACTCTTCCAAATTTCATTTTCACCCTCTCCTATGCCTCAGGGTGTTGGACATATTTTCAGCAAAGGGATATTTGCATGACTTTCTGAACATGTGTCAGTGTCCTTACTGCATATTGAAAATAATTAAAATGCCTCAGAAAGGTATGGCCCAAGGCACTAACTCCCTGCTTATCACATTCACCTGCCTACCAGAGAACAGGGCAGGCTCCTCTGACTGGCCATGGAGAAAAACTGGGCTGTAATAAATGATTTTAATAAATGCAAACTACAATCAAATGTTTTATGTTTTATGGGGTTGGCCCTTTAGGTTGATTATCCATTTATATGTTATTTTGTAAACCACATACATAAATTTTCTAGAAGTAATGATATTATATGTACACAATCTTCATTCATCAGTGAGAGATGTCACATGACCCAGTACTTAATTTTTATGGCTCAAGAAATGCTTAAGGTTTAGATAGTGAAAAACTGAAAAATAAAATGAAATCCAGCCCTGCTTTGACCAGACTGACATTGGGCGGCAATATTTCAGTACAGTTGCTAAATGTGTATCAATTTCTTCCCCTTCCTAGATGCACTGGTAAAGGTCATTCACATTTACTCACCTACTATGCAATGTCCCCTGTGGTTTTGTGGTATTCTTTTACATAAACTGTAAGTTCTATTTATAGCTTTCTCTAATTGCAGATTCTACTGTGTTCCCATTCTTTTCTGCATATCTGCTCTTAAAGTTACAGAGTTCTTGTTCAAGTGCTCTTTTTTCTTCTAGACATAAAAAAATGGTTGAGTTTGCATTATGATTGGTTTTTCTGTGAATAAATCTACCTGAAAAAGTATATTATAAAAAGTTATATGCAAAAACCTGTATATTCCTTATAGTTGACTTGATAGGATATTAACAATGTAGCAGTCAAATGATTTGGGTGGCTATCTCTACTTATGTTATACTCTATATGAAGTATACAAAAGATTATCTATATTATTGAGAGTAACTAAGACCATTCTAATTTATCTAATTTATCAGGTTTTATTTCAAAAGAAACAGAATTGTTAGATATTAGGGATGATGATTTTTCCACTTGAACTTAAATCTTGACTACAAAGATATCAAATCATCTCAAAATGGTTAGTTTCTTTTTGAGGAGCTTTTATTTCTTTGTTTTTACTGCTATTGATTAACAATATCATGAAGAAAATTTCTTATTGAAATAAATGTTATTGATAATAATGCAGAAAAATATTATAAATAGGTTAAGTGAGGGGCAGAAAAAGTAATTTTAAGCAATATATCTGTGTTATGTTTCCACTTTTTATGCTTTGCGGTATGCAACTAACGGAATACACATATAAATTTTATTAGTGTTAATTGCTTCAGTACCTGAATTCTTTGGCAAGTCTGAATATCTAAGTCCAATTCTAACAAAATCATGTACTTGTTCACTTTGCAAAGGTGCACTTGGAAGATAAAATGTCAGTAACTTATTTTATCTTTAATGTTTGAGGTTAAGCAATATTAATGGATAGTTAATGGCTTAATGAGTGGGCTACAAACCATTTAAGCATGCAATGAACCTTAGCTTTTCAATGACTTTCCTAATGAAAGATCTATATGACTGCATGTCTCGTGTCACAATAGAGATAGTAGGGAAGGTACCTAATCAATTGTGATGGTAAATCAATTGATCTGTAACCCTGTTTTCATACAGTGAGAAAGATATGGAGAGAGCATTTTACTATAGCTTTATTTCTAGCTGAAGATCAATAAATAAAAGAGACAGCTTACTATTTGAAAATGTTCCCTTTTACTGTGCTTAGAAAGCCCAGGCAGGCAGATTGATGTCCTATTTCATAGATATGTCAGTTTCCTTTTTCACTTCTCCAAGATTTAAAGTTCTTCAAAATTAAATATATGACAGAGAATATCTGTGAGCCTAGCATTTATTGTCATGACTAAGGTTCAGATTGAAGATAAAGCTGTGGCATGATAAAAAAAAATCCTATTTCATATTATAATATTCATGAGTATCATTTTAACATTGTCCATCAAAGAAAAGGTTTTATTATTCTCATTAGTTGATTCTTCTTTTAAAAACATAGAACATTAAAAACTAATTGTAATACTAGTGCTGTTAACATTCAAAATATAACAGTTTGAAATATTGTTAAGAAAATGAAAAGACAAGCCACAGACTTGGAGGAAATAATTGCATAACACATAACCGATAAAGGCCTTGTATCTAAAATATACAAACAACTCTGAAAAGTCAACAATTTAAAAAAGCACTTTATAAAGAGGCAGAAGGTCTGAACACTTCACCAGAAAAGATAAATGAACAGCAAATAAGCATATGAAAATACATTCAACATCATTACGCATTAGAGAAATTCAAATTAAAACCCCAATGAAATACTATTATCCTGCTACTGAAAAGGGTAAAGCTAAAAGAAACTGACAATAGCAAATGCTGGGAGGATGTGAAGCAACTGAAACTCTCATTACTCTACTGGCAAAATTTCAATTGTACCGTTGCTTATAAAGTTAAACACACACATATATAGAAAGCTGAAACTGGATCCCTTCCTTACACCTTATACAAAAATTAATTCAAGATGGATTAAAGACTTAAATGTTAGACATAAAACCATAAAAACCCTAGAAGAAAACCTAGGCAATACCATTCAGGACATAGGCATGGGCGAGGACTTCATGTCTAAAACACCAAAAGCAATGGCAACAAAAGCCAAAATTGACAAATGGGATCTAATTAAACCAAAGAGCTTCTGCACAGCAAAAGAAACTACCATCAGAGTGAACAGGCAACCTAAAAAATGGGAGAAAATTTTTGCAATCTACTCATCTGACAAAGGGCTAATATCCAGAATCTACAATGAACTCAAACAAATTTACAAGACAAAAACAAACAACCCCATCAAAAAGTGGGCAAAGGATATGAACAGACACTTCTCAAAAGAAGACATTTATGCAGCCAAAAGACACACAAGAAAATGCTCATCATCACTGGCCATCAGATAAATGCAAATCAAAACCACAATGAGATACCATCTCACACCAGTTAGAATGGCGATCATTAAAAAGTCAGGAAACAACTGGTGCTGGAGAGGATGTGGAGAAATAGGAACACTTTTACACTGTTGGTGGGACTGTAAACTAGTTCAACTATTGTGGAAGTCAGTGTGGTGATTCCTCAGGGATCTAGAACTAGAAATAACATTTGACCCAGCCATCTCATTACTGGGTATATACCCAAAGGATTATAAAACATGCTGCTATAAAGACACATGCACACATATGTTTATTGCGGCACTATTCACAATAGCAAAGACTTGAAACCAATGAAAATGTCCAACAATGAGAGACTGGATTAAGAAAATGTGGCACATATACACCATGGAATACTACGCAGCCATAAAAAAGGATGAGTTCATGTCCTTTGTAGGGATATGGATAAAGCTGGAAACCATCATTCTCAGCAAACTATCGCAAGGACAAAAAAACCAAACACCGCATGTTCTCACTCATAGGTGGGAGTTGAACAATGAGAACGCGTGGACACAGAAAGGGGAACATCACACACCAGGGCCTGTTGTGGGGTGGGGGGAGAGGGGAGGGATAGCATTAGGAGATATACCTAATGTTAAATGAAGAGTTAATGGGTGCAGCACACCAACGTGGCACATGTATACATATGTAACAAACCTGCACGTTGTGCACATGTACCCTAAAACTTAAAGTATAATAAAAAATAAAAATAAAAAAATAAAGTTAAACACACACTTACCATTCATCCCAGAAATCCCACTCTTATTTACTTAAGAGAAATGCAAACTTATATTTAAATAAGAGCCTTACATAGTGTTTATAATGGCTTTATTGTTAATTGCCCCAAACAATGGTAATAATCCAAATAGGCTTTAATTGATGAATGAATAAACAAATTTGAAAAAAATTCCATGCAATAAAGAGGTAGAAGCTACTGATACAGAAAATATCTTGGACAAATCTCAAATACATTATGCTAAATGAAAGAAGCCAGGCTCAAAAGGCTACATAATTTATTACTTCATTTATATGGCATTCTTGGAAAGGCAAAACAAAGGTACAAAAAACAGATCAATGGTTGGCAGGAACTAGGAGTTGGGAGAAAGGGCTAACTACTAAGGAGCATGGGAGAAATTTGGTAAATATGGAATTGTTCTATATTCTAACTGTGGTAGTGTTTACACAACTATGTGTATTTGTCAAAACTTAACTGAATTTAAACTAAAAAGATAAATTTTATTAAATTATACTTTAATAAATGTGAGTTGCAGCAACATAGAATAACATAATAACATGAAGAATTGTGTTATTTCAAAAA
This sequence comes from Gorilla gorilla gorilla, assembly GCF_029281585.2. Taxonomy (NCBI): domain Eukaryota; kingdom Metazoa; phylum Chordata; class Mammalia; order Primates; family Hominidae; genus Gorilla; species Gorilla gorilla. The sequence goes on along the minus strand of NC_073238.2, from coordinate 92,839,538 downwards.
CTAAATATATTAAAATTTCAACCCTTTACTTGTAGATGAGATGGCTATCCTCTGTTTGGTCTAGGGCAAGGATTGATAAACTGTGGCCCGTGAGCCAAATCTGGCTCACTATATATTTTTGTAAAAAAAGTTTTATTGGAATACAGCCAAATAATTTAAAGCTGCTTTTACACTGTAATGACAGAGATGAGTATTTGTGACAGAGACCATACGGCCAACAAAACCTCAGATATTTATCATCTGGCCCTTCTCAGAAGAAGATTGCTGACATCTGCTCTAGGGCTAAAACACTATACTTAATGAAATCCTCAATCCTCCCATAAAATTTAGTATTTTCTCAAAGGTACCCATTATTTAAATAAATTTAAATAAAGGAAATGTCATGATTAATAAAGCCAATCAAGCTTTGTGATAAATATTCATTAAGCATCTACCATATCCCAAGCATATAAATGTGAAATAACCATTTTTGCCATCATAGAACATAAATTCAATTCATAAAATTGGAGATTTTTCTTAAAAACTGAAAGCTGTATATTGAGATTAAATTTGAAGGAAGAGTTATTATTTTGTTGAATATTTAATTTATCCTTTCTATATCCACTATTTATTTATTTATTTATTTTTATATTTTTTTGAGACGGAGTCTCGCTCTGTTGTCCAGCCTGGAATGCAGCAGCGCGATCTCTGCTCACTGCAACCTCCACCTCCCAGGCTCAAGGGATTCTCCCACCTCAGTCTCCAGAGTAACTGGAATCACAGGCACGTGCCACCACGCCCAGCCAATTTTGTATTTTTAGTAGAAACAGGGTTTCATTATGTTGGCCAGGCTGGTCTCGAACTCCTGACCTCAAGGGATCCCCTCAAGTGATACTCAGCCTCCCAAAGTGCTAGGATTACAGGCATGAGCCACAACGCTCAGCCACATATCCACTGTTTTAATTTAAAATTTGGGTCTTTAATGGCCTCCTGGCCTGGCCACCATGCTACCCAACCATTTCACCTTTGCACTAGTTCCAGAGAGCTAAAGCTAATTATGCTTCTCCTCAATGAAGTTCAACAATAAAGTTGAATTCTGGTCCTGAAATTGTTTCCAAACCCCATGTAGGCATGACTGTCCATGATCTGGTTGCAACTTACGTCCATACTAATTTCTTATTCTTTCTCATATCCCTCATTTCTGCCATTCTAGGTTATTCCTAGGCCTCAAACATGCAACATTTTCTTCATTGACACATTTTCTTCTTCAACCTAGAAGATCCTTTTCCAGTTTTTTAGCCTCTGGGATGCCAATTATTTCTCATGGACAAGCTCATTTGCCAAATTCTCTGTGAAGTCTTTTTGATTCTCTGTATAGCATAATTGCTTCTTCCTGATTGTTTCCTTCGTACTCTGTAACACTGTTTCTCATGTCATATTGCCTTATTAATTGTTCAATTCTGTTTCTCTGTCTTGATTACATTGCACTGACAAAAGGGACCATGTCATGTCATTTATCATTTTCATACTTGCTCCATAGCACATAAGTTTGTACACTGAGTAGTAGGTATTTCATAAGTATTCCCTGAGTTGAATTTAATAAACTTCAAACTCCAGGTAAGCTATCTTTTGAAAATTCTTATAAATAGTGGTGACACATTCAAAATCCATTAACTGTATCATCTTCTGTTGCCTGTACCTCCACCTACATTAGATACTTATTTTTCTAATGGTATAAATAAAATTGTTTCTACTAGTCAAAACTTCTGGTCTTTTTAATCATCCTAATATTTTTTATGTTCATTGCAGTCTTTCCTTAAAATTATCTGTTTTTAAGTTTACATGGATTTATAGAGCAGACATTGAGGTATGGTTTTACTAGAGGCAGAGGAGAAATAAGCCAATGGTTTTTTAATCTAGGCAGGTCAGCCATTTTCCTCCTTCTCCAGTGGGGTGTTGTCTTTTTCAGCCAATTATTTTTAGACAATATGATCGTTCTCGTGTGTAAAAATCTGTTTCTGCACGTGGATCATGTCTAGAGTTACTATTCTCTGTTGTCCAGCCTTAGTCCCCACTGCCATTTGGAAAGTGTCTTTGCTCATAATAGCAAACAATTGGAAACAAGCCAGGAAACTATGTAGCATTTACAAATTGGAATACTATGGAGCTGTAAAGAAGAGGTAGGGATATCTCCATATACAGAATGGGAGAGATACAAGGAGGCATTGTTAACTTAAAAAGCAAGACCAAACCAGTAGCATGCTACCTGTGGTATATGAAAACAAAGAGGGATAATATATCATAGGAAAACATGCATAAAAACACTTTGGAACTAATAAAAAATTTCCTTTAATTAACATTTCCTAGAGAGGTGAGGAAGACTAGAAACAAAACAGGTAAGAGCATGAGGTGTAGTACCTGTTAAAAATAAGATAATCTGGAAAAAAATATTTAAACTGAAAATTTATAGTGACATAGTTTGGATATTTGTCCCTGCCCAAATCTAATGTCAAACTGTAATCCCTAATGCTGGAGGCGGGGCCTGGTGGGAGGTGTTTGGATCATGGGGGCAAATCCCTCAAGGCTTGGTGTATGGGAGCCACCATCCACCCGCCACCTTCCTGCTCCTGCTTCTGCCATGTTAAGTGCCTGTTCCTGTTTCAGCTTCCATTATGACTATGAGCTTCCTGAGGTGCCTCCCAGGAAGCTGATGCCAAAGCTATGCTTCCTGTATAGCCTGCAAAACTGTGAGCCAATTAAACTGCTTTTCTTTATAAATTATCCAGTCTCAAGTATTTCTTTAGCAATGCAAGAATGGCCTAATGCCCATCAGAGAAATGCAAATCAAAACCACAATGAGATACCATTTCACACCAGTTAGAATGGCGATCATTAAAAAGTCAGGAAACAACAGGTGCTGGAGAGGATGTGGAGAAATAGGAACACTATTTTTACACTGTTGGTGGGACTGTAAACTAGTTCAACCATTGTGGAAGTCAGTGTGGTGATTCCTCAGGGATCTAGAACTAGAAATACCATTTGACCCAGCCATCCCATTACTGGGTATACATCCAAAGGATTATAAATCATGCTGCTATAAAGACACATGCACACGTATGTTTACTGCGGCATTATTCACAATAGCAAAGACTTGGAACCAACCCAAATGTCCAACAATGATAGACTGGATTAAGAAAATGTGGCACATATACACCATGGAATACTATGCAGCCATAAAAAAGGATGAGTTCATGTCCTTTGTAGGGACATGGATGAAATTGGAAATCATCATTCTCAGTAAACTATCGCAAGAACAAAAAACCAAACACCGCATATTCTCACTCATAGGTGGGAATTGAACAATGAGAACACATGGACACAGGAAGGGGAACATCACACTCTGGGGACTGTTGTGGGGTGGGGGTAGGGGGGAGGGATAGCATTGGGAGATATACCTAATGCTAGAAGACGAGTTAGTGGGTGCAGCACACCAGCATGGCACATGTATACATATGTAACTAACCTGCACATTGTGCACTTGTACCCTAAAACTTAAAGTATAATAATAATTAAAAAAAAGAAAAAAATGAAAAAAAAAAGAGTTTGTGGAAACTCTATGTGGAATACATGTATCAGTGCCATATTTCCTATAGCATGTGCTCACTTCATGTCTCTATGACAATTTTCATATAATTCTTGCATTATTTCAAAGTTTTTCTTTTTTATTATATCTGTTACTGTGATCTGTAATCAGCGATCTTTGATGTTACTATTGGATTCTTTTGGGGTGCCACAAACTGCCCATAGTAAACAGTAAACCTAAAAAAAAAAAAAAAGAATGGCCTAATACACAGAATTTAAGAGTTTTACTTTATATTCTTTTTCAGCTTTTGTTTTAGATTCAGGGTGTATATGTACAGTTTTGTTACCTGGGTATATTACATGATGCTGAGGTTTGGTGTACAAATGATCCCATCACTAATGTACTGAGCATAGTACCCAAAAGTTAGCTTTTCAACACTTACCTTCTCTTCTCCCCACTCTAATAATTCCCAGTGTCTATTGTTGCCATCTTTATGTCCATAAGTACCCTATATTTAGTATCCACTTATAAGTGAGAACATGCAGTATTTGATTTTCTGTTCCCGCATTAATTCACTTAGGATAATGGCCCTCAACTGCATTCATGTTGTTGCAAAGGACATGATTTTGTTCCTTTTATGGCTGCATAGTATTCCAGGGTGTATATGTACCACAATTTCTTTATCCAAACCACTGCTGATGGGCACCTAAGTTGACTCCACATCTTTGCTATTGTGAATAGTACTGCGATTAACATATCAGTGCATGTGTCTTTTTTGTAGACTGATTTATTTTCTTTTGGGTATATAACCAGCAATGGAATTGCTGGGTTGAATGGTAGTTCTATTTTGAGTTTTTTGAGAAATAGTCAAACTTCTTCCCACAGTGGTTGAACTAATTCGCATTCCCATTAACAGTGTGTAAGTATTCCTCTTTCTCCATAGTCTAACATCTGTTGTTTTTTGAATTTTAATAACAGTCATTCTGACTGGTGTGAGATGGGATCTCATTGTGGTTTTGACTTTCATCTCTCTGGTGAGTAGTGATGTGGAACAGTTTTTCATCTGTTTGTTGACCACTTGTATGTCTTCTTTTCAGAAGTGTCTGGTCATGTCTTTTGCCCATTTGTTAAATGGGTTGTGTTTTGCTTGTTCAGTTGTTGAAGTTTGTTATAAATTGTCGATATTAGACCTTTGTCATATGTAGAGTTTGGGAATATTTTCTCCCACTCTTTAGGTATTTCGTTTACTCTGTTGATAGTTTCTTTCACTATGAAGGAGCTCTTTAGTTTAATTAGGTCCCACTTGTCAATTTTTGTTTTCATTAAAGTTGCTTTTGAGTACTTAGTCATAATGTCTTTTCCAAGGCCAATGTCTAGAATGGCATTTTCTAGATTTTCTTTTAGGATTCTTATACAGTGAGGTCTTATGTTTAAGATTTAAGAATTTTAGAGATGCACATTAACATGGCTTAAGATGAAAATATTTTGAAGATAATCTAATAAAATATGCTAATGCTTTGAGTACTTGTTATGCAAGAAGTAATGAGTAGATCATTCCATAGACTGTTGAGTTAGAGGTGAGTATTTTACACAAATTTATAGCAGTCTTATTTTGTATGATTCTATCTTAGACACACGTTTCAAAAATATTACACAGGGTGTTCTCAGTCAGCTGCCCATTTCATTTTAACCATTAGTGAATGTAAATTTGGTCTTCTTCTGAAGCAAAAGAAGAGCTTGAGAACTGTAGAAGGTAGAAAAACCCTTAAGATTAGGCCATGCTTTCATTTATTTCTTTATGAACACATATTGAGAAGTCCTTATAAGAAAGCTAATAATAAAGTGCCATGAAAATTTAAATAAATGCTATACCTTAAAGGATTCCATGTTATACTAGACATCCAGATACATCTATAGCTAACTAAATACAAATGACCCATACACTTGAAACATTTTTTAAAATGAGAGATAACAAGGTAATATGTAACATATCCAGAAAAAAATAAATTCATGTTTGAAAGCAATACATCAAAGAGGTTTTCATGTCTAGTTTTGTCCACTCTGGGTCTGCAAACTTGATACTAAGATGAAGGTGGGACATCCAATGCAGATATCAATTCCTGGAGGCTATATGGGCATAGTGATTACTGGTGCATGCTGGCTGCACAGGTTTAAAGCCAGATGCCACCACTTCATAGCTAGATGAGATTGTGTATGATATTACAGAGAACAGAATGATTGAGAACAGTGCAGTAAAACAATTAGTGGAGGGATATTTTATTTTAATAAAAAAGAAATTACCTGGAGGTAATTTTGATAGCTATTGCTTACTTCTACTTCATAAGGGTTGCACAATCCTATACTCTTTCCATAAAAGTCTAACAGTGTTTGTTTCTCCATGGTCTCATCAATAAAACGTATCAACAACTTTTTAAAAAAGTATTTTCTGCCAATATAATAGGTGAGGAAAGATATCTAGTTTCATTTTGCATATCTTTTATTATAACTAATGGTTCTTTTCATATTGTAATGCTATTTGCATTCCTTTTTCTATGAACTGTCTAGCTCATAAAAATAAGCATGGAACAATTCGATTGGATTATTGGTTTATTTTATATCAATTTACATTAGCTCTTTGCGTATAATAAAGATTGACCTTTTTATCTATTATAAGTTGCAGATGTTTCACTAATTTGACATTTGTCTTTTAACTTTCCATATGGTTAATTTTTAGTGTTGTCTTGTTTTTGTCTTGGGGATATATGTTTTAGTTTTACACGCCAGAAGTTGCCAATTCTTTCTTTTATGCTTCTAGATTTTGGGTCATAGTTAGAAAACTTGTTTTTTCCAGTCCAAAATTATGAAAGAATAAACCCATATTTTCTTCTAGCTCTTCTTTTTTTCACTTTTATTTTAAGTTCATGGATGTATTACCAAGGGTTCTCTAGAGGGACAGAACTAATAGGAGATATATATATATATCCCAAAACTGAAGAACTTGGAGTCAGCTGTTCGAGGGCAGGAAGTATCCAGCATGGGAGAAAGATGTAGATCAGAAGGCTAGGCCAGTCTCTCTTTTCTCATGTTTTTCTGCCTGCTTTATGTTCACTGGCAGCTGATTAGATTGTGCCCGCTGACGCAAATGTTAATCTCTTTTGGCAACACCCTCACAGACACACCCAGGATCAATACTTTGTATCCTTCAATCCAATCAAGTTGACACTCAGTATTAACCATCACAAGGGGTACAGGTGCAGGTTTGCTACATAAGTAAACTTGTGTCTCCATGAAAATGTGAGCAAAAGACATAAACAGACCGTTTTTCAAGAGAAAACATACATGTGGCCAACAATCATATGAAAAAAAGGTCAACATCACTGATCATTAGAGAAATGCAAATCAAAACCACAATGAGATACCATCTAATACCAGTCAGAATGGCTATTATTAAAAAGTCTTCTAGTACTTTTATGGTTTCACCTTTCACATTTAAATTATTTATTTCTCTGGATGTACAACATCTTGTTTAGTTAAGGATCCAATTTTGTCTTTTTTTCTGAATGGTTACCATTTGCTTTAATGGCATTAATTATAAAGAATGGCCCATCTTTACTTTATTGATTGGAATTGCCACCTTTATTATAACCTAAATTCCCCTGTGTATTTGGGTCTATATATTTAACTTCTCTTGTGATTTTTCATTGGTCTGTTTGTCTACTATGCATTCTAATTGAATTTTAATCTCATATTTCTCTTAATTAAAAGAAGAAACGTTAAATAATGTGGAGAATATGACTTGCATTTCAAATTAACAAGTTTGACAATTTTTGTTGCTGTTTCCAGCACTTTCTAGTTTACACTACTGCCTAAATCTTATTTTCTAGTTTATAGTCTGGCGTGTATATTATTATAGATCACATTGCAATATAGAAACATTCTTTTGGAGCTTTGAACCCTGTATCAGCTTTAGGGATCTGTAAGCAGGTATAGGGTTTCTCTAGAGCAGACTGGGGAATAACCTCAACCTTTAGAAGTCAGATTGCTGGTCTGTAGCCCTTGCTGACAGTGCAATAGAGTCAACAATTTATTTCATGTCCTCTTATGTGTACTAAAAGTCTGGAAACATAATCTCCCCCCAGACCACTAGAGATATGGAACAAATCACACAAAATATTATCAATACAACATAACACAACTAGCTGTACCTCTCACATTCCCAGTAAGCCCAGACTGATTGATGAATATAAATTTCTAGGTGGAAGCCAGAATATCAACTGCCTGAATGTGGGCTCATGAAGACAGAAGGATGCTTTCGTCCATTTCATGATTTAATGTATTCGCTTAGAGGCTGTTCCTGGCACCATTCGACTGACATAGTGCTCAAATCACATCAGTCTTACCACACTGGTACTTAACATCACACTGTTAGCCTGATTTTAATAGAAATTATTTGATACAAAGAACTTGCTGATAGTATTTGCAGACAGTGGAGAAGTATAGGTGTTCCAACAGATAACAGTATGATTTCTCACTATTTGTTCTATTAATGACAATCATGGTTGCATTCTTAAAATATGCCTTTAGAGGATGCCAGATAATAATTGTAGCAACCATTTTTGTATCTCCTGTCATGTGCCACGCCCACTTTTTTCATGAATATTGATTGAATACTGACAAAATGGTTCTGCATTGTATTGAAACTAAATTATGAATGTCTGCATTTCTTCATCTTTCCTTAAACTTCTTTGACTTGCTGGTAAGAAATACAGATGATCAACTTTGTGTTAAGCATATTGCCTTCCAGTTTTCTATCTTGAGAGGTAATCAAATCATCTTCAGTCTAAAGAATTGGGTGTCTTAAGTGTTCTCTGATTTCAAAGATTTTAAGAATTGGAAAGGTTTATCTATGTTAAGTGTAAATACTAATGTCACAGTATTAAAATTTGCCACCAAACAAAAAATGGTTTTATGTCCTCTGAGCTTTCTTATTTGAAATACCAAAAATCTGTAAGTCTCTAAGCACTGAAGATACTGACTCATGTATTTGTGGGAGACAGAAAACGAATAGAGGATAATCTCTTTTCCCCTTTAGAATTTTACAATTTCTTGCTCCTTACTCTTTATTTTGTGTAATAAGAGTACAACTCTACCACAACATGGGAAACTCTATTGTCACAATCCAAAAAGATGTACTTCAGTGTTAACTACTAATTGTGCCAGAAACAAAGCTAAATTGCTTCTCAAAAATTACTCTTACATGTATTTATTTAACCAAAATGTAAGAAGCTATTTATAGATAAGCCACACTTTTTTAGGACAACAAATATGGCTCAAGCTAAATATGATATAAGGAAATTGGAGTCTTAACCTGTGTTTCTGCAGCCCCTGTCCTGTTGTGAAAAAAAAAAACATGGGTAATAAGAGATAATTGTTGTAATCTATAAAGCATGCCTTCTGTAAAACATGGGTAGAAAATCTTTCAACATTTCAGGACCTCACTTCTCAAGTCCTTTATGATGGCTATTGTTCCTGGAAATATCCAAGAGCAACATTCTTTGGAGCGCTCCAGGATGAGGTAACATGGAAATACATAGCTAAGATCTGACTCATAAACAATGGGCTACTGAGTTGTGGCTATCTAATTTTTTAAAAGATGGTCAAAAGTCTTTATTTACATCCAGCATTAAAATGGAATTATACCACTTTCTTCTAAGATAAGGTGGAGATGTCATCATTCCCATTTTGCAGATGCATAAACAAGCTCAGAAAAGATAAGAAACACATCCAGTGTACCACAGCTGGAAAGTGTGGCAAGTTAGATTTAAAAGCAAATCATTAGGGAACAGGAAAGGGAGTGAGTGAACAACTGAGAGATAATATAATTAAATATTAAATGGAAATGTGTCATCTTGATAACCTAATGATGTAGCAAAATCTCCAGAAATACTTCCTAATATTTAAATATGTAGGGAAGTGGAGATTTTTCCATGCTGTAATTCTTCTTAAATTTAATCTTTATTTATAGCTCTTATTAATATGGTAGCAATATGGAAAATTAATGTTTGAGACTTTCTTTTTTCTTTCTTTTAGAAAAGGAAAAGCATTCAGTGTTCAGGTGACTTGTGCTAAAGATAAAAGGATGAAAAAATGGAAGCTGTGGAAATTTCCTCATGTCTTATCATTGGAAATTATATTGCATCACCAAGTTTTCTGGTTTACAAAACGATAGCATAGTAAAACTACATTTTAAATGCTGTACCAGCTAACCTAATTAGCCTGCATTACAGATAGGGAATCTGAGGCCCAGAGAATGAAGTTACTCAACTAAAGTTACATAGGTATTTAATGGTAGATCTAGGGTTCTATTCAGCGTATCATGATTACAATGTCTGATTTCTTTTCCTTAATATGGTCCATATCCTCTCATTAGGCCATTCCTCTTAGCAGCTACAAATTTGTAGATGATGTATTTCATAATTAAATGTGGTTAAACAAATTAAAATTTCCACCTAGACCAGAAGGTCCTACAAACAAAATGTTTCCAATTAGCATTGTCTGTGCAGCCAGTAAAGGTGTGAAAATGGACAAGGTTAAAACTGGCATAATAACTATTTGAAGAATGGTTAAATAGACCAAAGCTGTTGCCCTTTTGCTATCTCCCAAAACAGTGTGATTCTGTTCTCTTCTGAGCCTAGAAAATATCTGACAGTCATCATTTTTTCGTAAAATTTATGTGCAGATTTTTGCAAACTAAGATTAACAGACAATGAAGGAAGGGCTGATCTGAGTGTATGAGTATAGATAGATAGATGTATAAAATATATGTGTGTGTGGTGGGGGGGGTATATTGTTTTTCTATTCATTGACTTTTGAAAACAGAAAACTCCTTACCATCTAAAGGAATATATCCAAAAGGGTGAAGTGTCAAGTGGTATGATTTGGTTGAGATGCACAAATGTTCACTGAAGACCGGGTGGGTTTCAAGTTAAATACCTGAAGATATATAAGACATAGTATCTACTTTGCATTAGTATTTTTGCAGGCAGGGATCCCTGACTTCTCTCCCTCTAATCATTTCAAATTAGTAAATCAGGAAATCCCAAAATCTGTTGGGAAGGGCTGTTAGAAAATGTTAGGTCCTAAAAGGATGGAACCAAATTCTGGCTCTGTCACTTTCCCACTGTATTTCTTTGGTGAATTTTTAAAATTTTGATGAATTTCTTACCTAGAGTAGTGACTGTATTCTCTGATCTCAGAGAAGTCCTAGCTTATACTTGTTGTCTTGGATTAATTAACAAGACCTTCCTCTTTTCAAGAGCTCCTCATTTTCTATAATAAATTATATGATGACATGTCAACTTCAGAACGGTTTTAAGAATTAAATGAACATATGTGGCTGTGTGTATAAAAAAACTTGACAAATGTACAAATGGAGGTTAAAAATGAGAAATCCAATAAATGAATAAAAGATTAATGAAGAATGAAGATTTTATTAGTATTTTAAGATATAACCTTTTCAGCATAGGCACAAGCTCTTTCCAAGATCTTGGATTAATTTTTCATAGTATGAACATATGGCAAGTGTTTTTCCTAATATCACTATGTGGCAGAAATAGATCCCATGTCCAGATACATATATTTCATGGATCCAGTGACATTGATTTACTTTTTATTTACTTTGAAGTCATTGGGATACAAAGAAATATAACATTGTAAATTCAAATGTTTTCTTTGCAAACCAGAAGGCTTTGTGATCACTTATTTCTTTCTCTTCCACCAGAAGATGAGTAGCATGTAATATTCTCTCTGAATCACATATGAAAAAGCACAGGACTTACTTCTGAAGCAGCAGAGCCCTGGAGGATTATTCCACTAGAATAACCACTTGCGAAAATATCTCTACAAGATAATGCAACTTGAAAAAGAAAACCCAAGGTGACCCCTTAATTACTAACATTAGAACTCAAAGCTCTTGGAGATCTAGGGGTTTTTCATTTAATACTTAGCTAAATAGGTTAAGATTATAGAATAGCCTAAACAAAGTCAGTATTGATATTGTTTGTGGAATATGGAAAAATATTTTCCAAATTATTAAGTGACAGCCTTAAAGGGTCCACTAAGACAAAAGGCAAAATGGACCCCTCATCCTCTGACCTGTGTAGCAATAAGCTAGGTTTATGGCTTGCCTGCTCACCTCAGGAAGTGGTAATAACAGCCATTATTTTCTGTGGAAGCAATGCCTGTAACCATGTCATCCTCTGATAAATCATACCAATTGCATCTTATTATCACACCGATGGTTCAATTAACTCACATCACCACTCAATTTATCAAATTAAAAAGGAAGGGTTTTGTGTGTTCTAATAATTGTTTCATTAACATAAAACTAGTTAAGAACCAAGAAGCTTCAGATCCAGATTCATAATGTCTTTATGCAGTTTTGTTTTGATTTTGCTCTGATAGTCGTACACTGACACATCTTGTGTTCTATTAGTTGTCATTATTATTCTTTCATTAACATACATATGGCTATTGAATGTGGCAGGTTTTCATAGAAGACAAACACAATATTACAGAACAAAATGGTGACCATAATTTTGAAGATCTAGGCATGTTTTTAAGCATTACAAAAGCTTTAAAATAAACATTGTCATCAGTTCAGTATGGAAGTGGTGTACTAACGAAAGAGCTACGTTAAACTAATATATTCAAGGAGTTTTAAGATTAGAGAGTAAGGAATTTCAGAGTAAATTTTAAATGATTCTTAGAAATTTTCATCTAACTAGAACAGATAATTCTGTTGTTTTATATAAATAAATCAAGCAAAAGATATATTTCAGAGGCATTGCCCAGTGAAAATTAATTTTGGAAATTTTAAGTCAGATGGTTGGAGAATGTCAGCCATACTTTAATCATTTCACAGCAACTTCTTCCAAGCAGAGTTGTACAATCATGTGTTTAAATTAACCTTATCACTACACACTAATAATAGTTAATGTTATATTGTCCCATACATATCAATTTTCACAACCCTTTCACATTATTTTACCCTTACAGCAACTACATAAGTTAAATATGATCTTTCCCATCTTACAGTAGGAACCAAGGTTCACAGGGGTTATGTCACCCAAGTTGAGTCATCCTGGTATGTGTCCATGCCAAGACTAAAGTATAGATATTCTAGTTAAAAGACACTTGTCTTGAAATCAGAAAAACAGCTTCACTGTTTATTAATTGAGATATAATTTAGTTAAAATCTGATTGCCATGTTTCTCATTTCTAAAGTGAGGCTTCTATCACCCAACATAATGAGTGTGTTAAATAAAATGTGTGAGTAAAAGCACTTGGCACATTGCATACACACTCAAAAAATATCCTTTATTTCTCCTGGTGTGATGCCTTGCTACCTTCTTTACTTACTTAAACACTGCCAAATGGAGGTGGCCATGTGGGTCATGTTTCTGGTAACACCTACAACTGATTCTATGCTGGTCTCTTTTTATCCTAATAGATTCCTCTGTTTATGACAATGGTGATCATTGAGAATGGCACTTTGACCATCTCTACTTGGATAACCATAAACCCAAGATTCCTCATACAAAATTTATCTCATTCTTACCCTATTGGTTGTTATTTAGACTTTCTTTTCTCCAATCAGGCCATATCTTCATATAATTCGGAAATTTTAAAACAGCTTTTATGTCTTTTTATTTAATTCTCACAACAGCCCAGGAATACAGGTATCCCTGCTCTCAGTTTGGACTAATTTTATCACTATTATCATAGTCTTAGAGACTCAGAACATTCATATATTTTCACCTCTTCCCTACCTGGTTATCTGAATCCAATTAGGCATGAAGTCCTGTCCTGCCAATTTCAGCTTTGAATTGTCTTTCACATTTTATTCTTTCCGTATATTTCCACTTTCCCTACTCTATTTTAGGCCCTTTAGTTACACAGCTGGACTGCTGTAAAACACTTTTCAGTTGGTCATTCTGCCTCCAATAACTCCCTATATCAACCTCTTCATGTTTATTCCCAGGTAAACCTTCTAAAATAGTACTTCAATCATGTCATCCCTATGCTCAGGGCCTGAGGGTATCTTCCTGTTGCTTTCAAGACCAAGTCTAAATTCTTTAGCACAGCATCAAAGATCTGTCCTCATTTTTGTAATTTTATCTCCCTGTGTATCCATATGAAATAGGTCTACTGTTATTTCCCAGAAACATCCTGCAGTTGTGTAACTGGAATTTTATTCTCATCATATTTCCTTTTATAGGTACTTTGCTTCTTCTCTCACACTTTTTCACTTTTCTTTTCTTTTTTTTTTTTTTTTTTTTTTTGAAAGAGGGTCTTGCTCTGTTACCCAGGCTGGAGTGCAGTGGTACGATCTCAGCTCACTGCAGCCTCCACCTCTCAAGTAGCTGGGGCTACAGGCACGCACCACCACGCCCGGCTAATTTTCGTATTTTTAGTAGAGATGGGGTTTCACCATGTTAGCCAGGCTGATCTCTAACTCCTGATTTCAAGTGACCCTCCTGCCTCGGCCTGCCAAAGTGCTGGGATTATAGGCATGAGCCACAGCACCTGGACCTTCTCCCACATTTTCTAAAAGCAACTTGTTCTTCCAAGTCTTATGGAGATTCCATGTCTTCCATGAAGTCTTAACTAGCCAAAAGTGTTTATCTCCTCACCAGTTCAACTGATCTACATAATTTGTTCTGTGGACTGTGCATACTTCTGGAGGCACATCGTTCATCTCTCTCTCGTGTCTTAAACTGGACTTTCTGAAACCCTGTCTTTGGCTCCTCATAGAATTAGCTTTTACATATACCTGCAGAGCTATCCTTACTCTGCAGGTCCTATGCTGGGGAGGTGGGGGGGGGGGGGGGGGTGGGAAGAAAAATCCATTGAATTTTGTATCCTCTCCAGATTCTGAACTCAAACGAAGGAGAACACAACTAAACTAACATCTTGGGCCATGGATTAATTAAAAATCTATTTTTGCGGATAACAGAAACCATCTAGGCTCATGAAACCCTTCAGCTTTCTGACATATCTGGAAACATTTTGATATTTATTTTAATTTTATAATTATCAGATGAAAAGTAAGAAAAACTCTCTACCTTTGTTAAGACCTGACACTGGAATCACACAGCTGGTAGCAAAGTTAGTTATCATCTAATCCAAATCTTAATAAAATGTTTTACTCTTCTAAACATGAGACTTCTATGATTCAGAAACACTGCTGTTGAATATGGAAACACAAACTACATAATCTAGATTATATTTTAGCAGAATAAAAACTGACATTACATATATATTTTTATTCTGCTCTGTTTTCTTTAGTTTTCCTCCCACTTATCCACTTCCTTCTTCCCTCAACTCCCACACCTGTAACCCCAGCACTTTGGGAGGCCGAGGCAGGTGGATCATGAGGTCAGGAGTTTGAGACCAGCCTGGCCAACATGGTGAAACCCTGTCTCTACTAAAAATACAAAAATTAGCTGGGTGCGGTGGTACACACCTGTAATCCTAGCTACTTGGCTACTTGGGAGGAGGAGAGGCAGGAGAACTGCTTGAACCCGGGAGGCGGAGGTGGCAGTGAATGGAGATTGCGCCACTGCACTCCAGTCTGGGCAACAAAGCAAGATTCAGTCTCAAAAAAAAAAAAAAAAAAAAAACCTCTAAGGACTGTGAGTTTCATTAATCTCAAACTCCCATACTACCTAACACATAGAATGTCCCCATGAACATATGCAAATTAAATTGCAAACAACAATGCATCTAGCTAAACAAATAGAGAAGAGACGCTCAATTTATGCATCTTCAAAATGAAAGAAGATTATAAGCGTAAGCCACCGTACCCAGCCTATACCTTAACTGAAAGTAAGGTACTCTCAATTAAGGTATAGGCTGGGTACAGTGGCTTATGCTTGTAATCTCAACACTTTGGGAGGCTGAGGCAGGTGAATCACTTTAGCCCAGGAGTTTGAGATTAACCTTGGCAACATAGTGAAACCCTGTCTCCACCAAAAAAAAAAAAAAAAAAAAAATAGAAAAAGTAGCCAGGTGTGGTGGTGCATGCCTGTAGTTTCAGCTACTTGGATGGCTGAGGTGGGAGCATCTCTTGAACCTAGGAAGTCAAGGCTACAGTGAGCTGAGATCCTACCACTGCACTCCAGCCTGGGTGACAAAGTGAGACCCTGTCTCTAAAATAAAATAAAAGAAGGTATAACTCCCTTACAAAGGACAAAAAAATCAAATTTTTAATTCTATCATGTAAACTCTAATTATAAGAGGGAATAATCAGCATCAGGATGTTACCAGTATTTTAATTTGTGCCAGAAATTAGCCTAACACTCAGTACTGTCTAATTTATTGAATAATAATGTCATAGATGGTTTGACTGCAGTGCAGCTATTCAAAAGTAAAAGAGAGAACAGTCGATGTAATTACCTAGTCAATTTAAGAAAAGACTCATAATTTTGTGTCACTTAGTTCTCATCTCTATCTTGAGCCGTAAAAGAACCCTTCATTATGTAAACTATGTTAACTATGACCAAAGTGGTTGATGATCCCAGACAAGGTCTATCAGATGAATCCCGATGCTTCCACATTCACTGACTTGCTTCTTCAAGGGTCACTGCTGAATCAAATACCTGGTGGGAATATTTCCAGTAGCTCTATCAAGATTATTTTAAGAATAATTTTAAGCCTGTATGTTAGATACTATTTTGACAAGTTGCTACGGCTTTGCTGTTACCCTGAATGTGCCATTTTCTTCACATCTCTCAAGTGAGAAATCACCAGAGATCTAACCAGTGATTTAGTGTTCATGCATGCCAGAGAGAGGCTTCAATGGTTCATTAATGTAGGCTGATTCCCACTCCTGCTGCCTTTGATTCTGGTTTTAATATAAGCTTCCTATCTGTGTGACTGTCACGGGCATAACCTGAGCACAGAGCTGGCAGCTGAGAAACCAGAAAGTTATTTTTCAATCATGTATAGGAAGCCTCATTATTTAGACCAAAATTATAATAATAATAAATGTAACTTCTTCATATCACCCAAGTGACTGTCTTGAGTGTGTTGTTTATAAGTCATTGTCAGCCTGTGAAGATCTCTCTTGTTACGTATGAAATTAAAAGTGATTTTGTGTTAAGATCCCTTTTATACACTTATATTAAAATTCTTTTTCCAGAAGTGCTAACAATTATTTTGTATGACCAATAGAGAATTGCAACAGTTTTTGTTGTGTTGATACTGAATGACTTATGATGCTGAAAAACTAGTGAGGAAACAAAATAAGATGGCCAAAGCAGGCAATCTGGATTTTATGTATCAAAAACACTTGATGGTATGAGTCTTCCCAAAGAAGCAGTGACTCGCTTAGTGGATAAACCAAGAAATAATGAAAAGGAATAGTGTCATAAAAGATGCCTTTAAAATCCATTTGTATCTTGTCCTCAATAGCAAAGCACCGCTTGGAGTATTTTTGTTTTGTTTTATTTTTTAACAGAAGGGATGAAAATGTATCTTTTTGTAGTAGCTCAGTGAGGTACCTCAGAAAAGTTGGAAATAAGCCTAAGGCACTAACACTCGTCCAAAGGTCCCTGGCCTGGCAGCACAAGCAGGGTTCCCACTAGGCCCAGCACTCATGAGATTTGCATTAGATCTCTGGGCTTTAAAGCACACAGGCAGCAAAAGATCGAGGGGCTGATACACTCTCACATTTCAGCACTAATTAGATAAAAAAGGGAAGGGCAGGGCATGCACCATTGTGTCCTGGAACAGAGAGAGAACACTAGTGAAATCTGAATAAATGCTGCAATTTAGTTAATAGTATTTTACCAAAGTTAATTTCTTAGTTTTGACAAATGTACCATGTTGACATGAGAAGAAGCTGAATGGAGTGTTAATGAGAACTCTCGTACTATCTTTGCAACTTTTCTCTTAATCTAAAATTATTCCAAATTAAAATGGTAAAAAAAAGAGAGCAAGAACAGTGGTTCTTGATTCCTCTTCAGCTATTGGGTTGTGGTTATAGGAGACAGGTAAGAGCTATGATGCAGTTATCACTCAGTAACATATCCCATCAGCACATACAGAAATTATAATACCAATAATTTACATAACTGAAGAAGTAAAAGACAATTGGCTATCATTAGGCTGATTCACATAACCACTCACAACAGAGTTTCATTTTCCTATAACACTCTAACTCCATCATTTTGTCTGGAAAAGATAAGCTCTATGCTCTAGGTCACAATTAATTAAATTAATGAAGAGTCCATATTTTATACGAGCCATTATTCAGAACATGATAGGTTCTGTGACTATTTACAAATTAGGGAAAATATAAAATTGACCCTATATGCAACCATTAAATAGAGATGTAATGTTTAGAACATTCAAATTCAACAACAACAACAAAAAACAACTTTCAGAGAAAGATTGAAATTGTCCTGAATTATTCTGTTGTCCAGATCTGCTTTATCACTGTTAGCTGGGGGATTTTTGCAGACTTCTTAACTGCCCTATGCTTCCATTTCCTTACTGAAAAAAAATGAAGCTGCTAATAGGATCTGGGTCCAAAGTTTGACAAAAAAAAAAAAGTGAGATAATGTAGGCACATTCTTGACAAAGTAAGCATTCTGTCACTTTTTATTAGGGTTTCAACATCACTTGGAATCCCAGGGCTGTTCACACAAAGGCTGCCTGTAAAAGCAGACAGTACTTGGCCAGGTGCGGTGCCTCACACCTGTGATCTCAACACATTCGGAGGTCAAGGCGGGAGGATTGCTGGAGACGAGGAGTTCCAGATGTGCCTGGGAAACAAAGTGAGACCCCCATCACTAAAAAAAAAAAAAAATAGAAAATTGGCTGGTCATGGTGATGGGTGTCTGTAGTCCCAGTTACTCCAGAGGCTGAGCTGGAAGGATAGCTTGAGCCTGTGAGGTTGAGGCTACAGTGAGCTGTGATCATGCCATTATACTCTAGCCTGACGGAGTACAATGTCTCAGAGTATTCTTTTAAAAGTAGACAGTACACAGATGGACATTGGTCTAAACTTCAGGCCCTGAACTATAGTCTGTGTTTCTTCTAACTAGCACAAAACTGCTGATAAATAGGATTGCTGCATGAAGCAAGCCAATACAGTGGGCAGATGTTAGATGAGTTCAAATTACAGCTGAACAAAACTTAAGGTATATTTGAATGCTGAGTTCTTCATATTTTTTCATATTTGTCTCAATCTTGTGGTACTCTGTAAAGCTAATGGTCGCTGATAATGCAATGAATAATTTGCCATTGTAAACTCGAGCTGCAAACTGAATGGATAATCTGTCCACTTTCTGTTGCTTGGGTTAGGCTGATGTGCCAAAATAGAATATAGAATTTGTAGATAATATATACAGAACTTAAAATTTTAAGATAAAGAGATGATGCCAGTATTCTGCTTGGGACATTAAACAGTAGGTGTTTGGCTTTCTGGGTGGGTGGACATTTGCTGCTCGGGAGGTCACCACTTCCTGAACTAGAGAACCTTCAGAGGCATCTCTAACCTCCAGGGGCAACGTCACAAGAGTTTTACATGCTAATTGGCAGACTCTATGAGGTCACTCCCTACAGCACCACTTCCTTGTGGAATGTAAAGACAGTGTGCCAGGATCAGCCAGACCACCTGTGGGCGGGTGAGGAACAGTACTGGGGGTAAATGTGGAGGCACCAGCTCTTAGAGCCGTCCCTTCCCATCCTGTTTGTAGCTGGAATGCACAGCCTTAACATACTATTCTGCTTAATCAATTCTGCCATCTAGTGGCTACTTTCCATCCTACTACTTTTCCTTTCCGGCTTTCCCTGTCTGATACAATCGAGGGACAGATAAGGATGCTCAAAGCCTGGGATGCCAGTTGATAGTGGGTGGGGGAAGAGGGGGAGGGAAATTGCAACCCTCTCATAAGAAAAGTAATCATTGGATGAAAAACAGGAGAGGTTCTTGGGGCCTTACCTCCAGAAAACCAAGCATATAGGAGTCATGCTGGGCTATGTGGCTTCAGATCAGCAGAGAGAACAGCAGGCTCAGAGACCACATGTTAAGCAAAAATCCAAAAATCTTCAAAGACCTTCCAATGCCAAAAACCTGTGATGAAAATCCCCCTGGATCTCAATCACCTTTGAAGGCAGCCTCTTGTTAGCCCTGCCCCCTCCTTTCTCTGAGAGCTGCGTGTGCCCCTACTCTGGGCCCCAAGCTGGTTTTTTTTTTTTTTTTTTTTTTTTGAAGAAAAAGAAAGGTTATTTGTACTCCTGAAGACATACAGGGGAGAGATGCGATTACTTATAGCTCAAAACCCTTCGCTTTTGAATGCAATTTACTTACTTTATGTCTGCAAACTCTGATATTAATGGATCACCATATATCTTAATCATCAGATTAAGATAATGCACTAATAAAGATACCATCTGATAATTGAGACTGCTGCATGTTTCATATTGCCATCAGAGAGTAAGTGTAGGAGTCTTTGGGATGCAGTACTGAGTGAGGAAGGAATTATTTCCATGATTGCTGATGCTTTTCCAGAACACTGATTTTTTTTTAAAAAAAAAAAAGCAGTGAAACGTTTATTTGAAGATAAAAATAAAATTTTGTTATGAACCAGTATATTAGGATTTCTCACAGCATTTCAAACAAACATGGAATTCAATAGGAACTTTATATATTTGTGTTACCACTGACCTGAGAGCAAGCTGAAACTTTCCCCAAGAATCAGTATGTTGAATGCTGCAAAACAGAAACCTTTGCAACATTTTTCTTGTTATAAAATAAATGCCAGTTATTGGTGAAACATTCAAGAGACTAGAGAAAAGTATAAATTAAAAAATGATAATCAAAAAAATAATCAATATCATTTTCTCTCCCTTGACTTAAATATTGTTGACACATATTTTATACTAACCATTTGATTGCCTTAGTATGAGGTAGTTATTTTTGTTTCTGCTGACTTTCCCTTATGTAGTTTATAATTTTTATTGTGAGCTCGTCTTAAGTTGGTATTTTATTACTGTTGTTGTTTTATATGATTGTCTCCCCTGAGGGGGTGTTGTGTACCCTCTTCTTACGGAAGACCTCTATATTTGCTTTTGCAGAGTGCCCCAGAGACTTTGCTGGTTTCAGATATTCCATTAGTTTCTCTGCTCAGGAATCATATACAACATGGATGTAAAAATTTGGACTTCAGAGTAGAGGTTTTGATTTCTCCTGAGAGGTTTATTTATTTGCCTATAGAAAAGCTTTCTTAACTTTTCTCAGAGCTGTTCTTTAAGAACGGGGCAACCCTGGGAGGCGGAGATTGCGGTGAGCCGAGATCGCGCCATTGCACTCCAGCCTGAGCAACAAAGAGCGAAACTCCATCTCAAAAAAAACAAAAAAAAAAAAAAGAAAGAAAGAAAGAAAGGGAGGGAGAAAGGGAAGGGAAGGGAGGGGAGGGGAGGGGAGGGAGGGGAGGGGAGGGGAGGGGAGGGGAGGGGAGGGGAGGGGAGGGGAGGGGAGGGAAGGGAAGGGAAGGGAAGGGAAGGGAAGGGAAGGGAAGGGAAGGGAAGGGAAGGGAAGGGAAGGGAAGGGAAGGGAAGGAAAAAGGGGCAACCCTTCCAGGCCTAACTTTATGTCTTGGGCCTCATGGCATGGTTTCCCCCCTGGACGTATATTTGATTAACAATATCCCAAGAACTAGAGCCCTAATTCATATGCTTACATTCTGCCTATGGTTAACCTCCTTGACTCTGCAACTAGACATTTTCCTTCTAACTCATCTTTAGATTTTTACTAAAGCAATATTGTTATATTTTAAATATATAAAGCACTTCACAAGTTTTAGTGGAAAGTGGCTCACATTGGGTCAGTCTGCCATATTGCTGGAACTCAAGTATTTTCCTGTCTGTGTATACTGTTTCATATAGCTGAAATAGTACACCACATCCTCACACCAAATTCTCCCTAAATTAGAGTAAAAAATAAGTTCTGTCATTCAACCCCTTCAAAGCTTCCAGGGTTAAACTCCTGCTCCATCTGTTCTTTTACTTAGAGACATCCAGCACTACCATCTGTTTTGAACATGTTTTATAGTAAGTGTTGTGGCCACTGATAATTTATACTTATTAAGAATCATTATAGTATAAAAATACCAAAATGTAGAAATAACTCACTTAACATTCTTACAACAAGGCACTCACCACGCAGTTGTAGAGAGCTGTAGAGTATTATATTAAAATCCATGAACTCAATATTTTAGATCTGAAAACTACCTTAGAAACCATTTGCAGTAACCAACTCTTATAATTGAGAAAACTAGGCCCTAAGAGTTCAAGAACAACGTCCTAAGGTCTCTGCAAAACCTCTAGCAAAATGGCACCAAGGCACTGTGTACTGTTCAGAATCAACTCAACACTCCAAAGTAAAATAAGTATCCAGATAATCTCCTTATTAAACTTATTAATAAACCTTAAGGCGACTATCTGGAATGAATAGTTATTAGCTGGGTAGGGTGATGCATGCCTATACTCCCAGCACTTTGGGAGGTCGAGGTAGGAGGATGACTGGAGCCCAGAAGTTCAAGACCAGCCTGGGCAACATGGCGAGACCTTGTCTCTACAAAAAATAAAAATACAAATTTTAGCTGGGCGTGGTGGCGTGCACCTGTAGTCCTAGCTACTCCTGAGGCTAGGTGGGAGGATCCCTTGAGTCCAGGTGTTCAAGGCCACAGTGAGCCATGATTGTGCCACTGCACTCCAGCCTGGGTGACAGAACAGAACCCTGCCTCTAAAAAAAAAAAAAAAAAAAAAAAAAATTGTCTGTGTAACTTATGACACTTTTCATTTTAATGTTGTAATATGTTAGAGTCCACTCACATTGTCTGTAGTTCTAACAGTTCCATAATTTACTTTTAAAATTTCAACATAATTAATGGAATCCTAACTAATGCCAAATAATAATGGTTTGTAAACGAATACAAACCATTTTGCAGCTACAGGTGTAAATGTTTTATCAACATTTTATTATGTTGCTAAAATCTCTGAATATATGAACCACATAAATTTTTTCTTCCTCATTTTATGCTTTGTTTTACTTTTATGTCACTTGTGTTTCTTTTTTACCTTTTATTTATTCCAATGTGGATTTTATGGGAACACAGAATGTTTTGAAGGTGGCTTGACAAGCTAGAGCAGTACGTTTTGCTAGAAATGGTACTTTAACCCCTATTGCCCTGCCACAAGAAGATCATGGATCTCAGTGAGACAGGTTTTTGTTCACAAGGATCTCAGGATATTTTATCTTTTCCCCCAAGTGACTTGATCTTTTTTTCTAGAGAATTTGAAGATAATTTGTTAAAATTTTTTATTGGTAACTTTTTGTCTGTAAACAAATGTAAAAACCCTGTACACATTTTCCTAGTATGTCAGAAATACAGATGTAATATTAGCAACAAGGTTTAAATAGATTGACTCTTAATTCTGAGTATCTGAAAAGAATACATAAACAATGATTTTCCCAAGGGCCAATGCTAATGTTGGGTTAGAATGACAATCTAAAATTCATTTGGTATTTAGATTAGGGTAGATATTAGTTCCTCCCACAAACACATAACCCCCTGGCAGGCATTTTGAATTTACACTCATTCAAGAGGTGATATTTAAGATGTGATGTTTTCAAAAACTGGCACAAACATTAGATAACTACTATGTCAAAAGGCACATTGATATTAAAATGCTACAGGAGGTCTGGCTCTCCAAGCTTTGGTTTTGGTAAGCAGTACATGCCAGATGTTTCAGAGAAAAGCATAAAATCTACATTATGTGCCTAATTGTACTATATTACATAACAGGGATGGAGATTTTTTCTTTCCCCTGACTGCAGCTGGTGATAACAATATGCCCCGGAGCATGAAAGAATCAGGCACCCTGAATACAGGGGCAGCTCTTCACTGTGCTTCTTCTGGCAGGGTGGGGGAAAAATTTTAGCTTCAAAAATCTCCACATACACAGACAATAGCAAATACTCCTAATATAACAAGGTATATGGATAGGGACTAAACTACTCGACCAATTAGAGTAGACCTCTACTGTAGGGAATGAATTGGAGAAAGAACTTGGCAGTAAATCCTATACTATTGCAGATCTACACACTATGGATAAACTATCTCCGTAAGGGGATATGACTGGGTCTCCGAAAAGTCCCTGGCATTAATGAGGATCTTGCCTAGTTAAAATATGTCATAGAATTAAGCTGGTCCCAATAGGCTTTTTTTCTCTCATTATGTCAGAGGCTGGTCATACAAAGGAAGGAGTGGAGGAGTGAAAATTGTTAAAATGGAGTAATCACGTTTTGCCCTTCAAAACTTAAATCCACTATTGACCAATGAAAAGATAAAAGGAGCAGAGCCTTTCAGTCTTGCTACCTTCTACATTCCTACCTAGAAATACAGTATTTCTACATCAGCAAAGAATACTACCTAGGCATGGGTCTATTATACTTTATTGTACCTTACGCATAATTTTTGGATGTAAAATGTTTGGAGTTACTCTCGCATTTTTCTTCCTGTTAACACCTATCACATAGGATGTCTACTAGGCAAGTCAAATCTTTAGAGCAAATTACATTCCATATACTATATTCAAATGTGTAAGATAACACCTGTCTCCAAAAAGGAATTGGATTATTACTAAAAGAGATTTATTAAACTGAAGTCTTTTCTTCAAAAAAGTATTTTTTCATTCTAAATCATTATCATATAAAATTATACTTAAGTAAATACCCAACTCCTAGGAACTCAAAATTGTCAATCTCTACTCATTTATTGATTGATAGAATGTAGCTACTTTTTTTTTTTTTTTTCTGAGATGGAATTTTGTTCTTGTTGCCCAGGCTGGATTGCAATGGCGTGATCTTGGCTCACCGCAACCTCGGCCTCCAGGCTTCAAGCGATTCTCTTGCCTCAGCCTCCCGAGTAGCTGGGATTACAGTCATGTGCCACCACGCCTGGCTAATTTTGTATTTTTAGTAGAGACGGGGTTTCACCATGTTGGTCAGGCTGGTCTCGAACTCCTGACCTCAGATAATCCACCCGCCTCGGCCTCCCAAAGTGCTGGGATTACAGGCGTGGCCTCTGCACCTGTCCTGTGGTTACTTTTTATTCTGACATTAAGAGAGAACATCGCAGAGTGAAGACTTTACTTTTAGTACTTCTTTAACAAAATAATTTTGATCAAAACAGTTACAGAACTTTGCAATATCCTGTATGCCATCAGATAGTAATGGAGTCAGCATGATAGAAGTCCTATTTGTCTTCCTGAGATAATCTTTTACCTGTCATTGGTTTGCATGTTCTTATGTCTCTTTCCCATCTTTTCTATTTTCCTTCTCTCTAAGTTTTGTCTCATTCTCTTGTACCAGAATCTCCAACTTGCCTTTTTATAAATTTAAAAACTTACTATTAAAGAAATCTGTAGAGTATGTACATTAGATTGTAAACTAACTTTTTTGGCAACTTAAAACATGATTTTGTACAAAATGCAAACAACAGTTTTGTGTAATGCTGCCATCTAATGGTGCCCATGATGCTTGACCCCTCCATACTTAATTAAATAACCTATTTAACGGAAGAACAAGATATTAATTAAGACATAATCCTTAGATTTTCACAAGTTTTAGAAAAATCTATATATATATAATGCATAGAATGAACACTTTTGGAAACAGTGTTTTAAGTTGTTGGCATATTTAAATAGTGGATTCTTTTATAGCTGATTTTAATGTCAATCCAGTTAACTCAGACCATTTAGTTTCATGGTTTATATTCTGATAATTTCTCCCTCAGTTAAAGACAAAGACTTTCAATAATTGTCAATCTAGCCATTAATTTTACAATTCACAAGTAGCATACAAATGTATTTTTTTATTGTATGTATTTCCTTAGGTTTACATGGGGGGGGTGGGGGGGGGCTGGCCTTGACCCACAGGTGTTTCCTCTTAAAGAACAAATCTGTGTGTTTTTCAGTTTTGCTATATTGTATGAAGCCATAATCTTATGGAGGGAAAAGGGAACTGCTCAGCATTAGTCCTGGAGCTGCTACAAGCATACTGTACTGCCTTGGCTGAGATATTTACTTCTCTGAACTTCAGTTTTCTTATTCTTGATTGAGAGAATATAGTAGCTGATTTCGTTTCTATATCGTTTCCAAAGTATGTTATTTGAATGACGTCTCCAACTAAGACACATGTAGTATTATAGTTTATTTCCATGTTATGGGCACAAAGTTTTTACAGCCATAGCTCTGTTTTTCACCATTGATACAGCTAGAGGTGGGAAATAGTGACAATTATTTTAAAAAATAAATTATATTAGGTTGGTGCACAAATAATTACGGTTTTTGTCATTGCCATTGGCAAGGTTATCTGATACTACAGAGAAAAGGAAGGTTGTCAGATACTGCAGAGAAAAGCAATATGTTTTGCAAACACACATTCACTACAGTAGAGGTCTACTCCAGTTGTCTATTTTAGTCCTTATAAGTAAGTATTATACCTAGCTATTAAGAACACTATTATCCTTTGTTGTTAAAGTAGTCTATCATATTATCTGAGAACATAAGCAATTATAAAATCTTTTTTAACCAAGAAGAAAATATACACAGAATAAATATGAGTTAGTAAGATTCAAATAATATTTAAGACTATGTATTTCATATAGATAGGGGTATGCTATGTTCATATCACACGTGCGAAGAAACAAAAAGGCATCCTAATTATGCTTACATATTACATTTCTGGTCTAGGAGCACTTTACTGTAAGTCACCACAAATATAAAATAGCAGAAAGAAGAAAATAATATACTGTCAAGACAAGTCAGAATAAACACAAGAATACAGTAATAACAAGCCAAAATCAGGATCACAGAAGCTCATTAAATCTGATGGACACAGGAAACCGCCCAAAGTACAACAAATAGCCAAACTTGGAACCACATTGACAACATTCTCTAATTTTATTCAAGCTCCTAATTAAAAGACTTCTACTTAAGAAATGAAGCTAATATTTTTGTATTCATCTTATAAGGGTCAGTAGTCTCAAACACGTAAAATTATTTCTTAAGGCAACTTACATGTCTTCAGTTAATACCTTTACTTATTAAGAAGACAAAAAAGGAGAAAAGTGACTGTATAGCTTCAAAAATTTTCACACAGGCACACAGGGAGAATCCAGGTTTTATTTTTGTTTTTGTTTTTTTGGGTTTTTTTTTTTGTAAGTCTAGTTACTGTGAAGATAATAGAAAAATGCTGGGGAAGTTGGAGTTCCAGATTAGGAACAAGTTCACATGCTCTCATGCTTTTTCTCTCTTCTTCCCTCCCTTCCTTTCTCCTTTCCTATTTTGCCTTTCCTTTTGATAATTTTCAGTTATATTAAAGGAAAATTTTAAAAGTTCTTAAGGAAAATATAAAATAAGAAAATCCCATTCATTCAGTCTTCTCTGAGAGCTAAGTATCAGCTGAGAAGAAATACTCAGTCACTCTACAGTCCCGTTATACATCATAAACTCTCACATATTTATAGTGAAATAAAAATGTTTACTGCCTGTCTGGATGCATTTCCCAGAAAAGGAGAAACCAGTGTCTAACTCAGAGTGCTAGGAATGTTATCTGATACTACAGAGAAAAGACCAATATGTTTTGCAAACACACAAGTAATAAAATACTTGAGTAAGTTCTGAAAGGAGAAAGGAGAGCTGGAGGGAAGAGGTAGGGGCTAAAAATCATTAAGAAGATTTTGGTTATAAACCAGAGCCCGATCTGCACACCAGAAAAAGAAAGAGTCTCAGAATGGTAAGATTAAAGTATCTTAGAATTTGGCAGTCATTAAAAGCCCAATTTTGTGTTCTTGGGGTGTTTGTATGTCCTATTGTGCTTTTCTGACCTAGATTAGTCTAGTTACTCAGAACACAGCAGTATAGCTTTGCAATAATATTGCCCCATGGCTTAATTTCCCAATTAAACTTAAACAAATTTCTCAAATGCTCATAAAACCCTTGGTGGTGAGATCAGTGCACCTGAATAGTTAATTATTTGAATGTCAGTCTGAGACATAGATAATTGGCAGCTAATAGAAAATGCCTAAGACCTGAAAACAAAAGATTCTTCTATGGCTGATCAGGGAATAAGTGAATAGATTTACTAAAATGGAGATAATTTTTTTGTTTTTACCCTAAAGAAGTGGAAAGATACTAGAAGGCTGAAAAAGTATTTAAACCTATAAATAAGAAAGAAGAAAAAGGATCATTGGATTGTAATTATATTATAGACGATGAACTTCGGCTGCAGTCAAATGATAGAACTAATATTAAGAGACTATCTCTGTATGTCTCTAGACCAAGTGATCATTTAACAGAAAATGTCAGGGTTATCCTGGCTAAAAATATTTTTCTTCTTTGGCTATAATGTTTCAACATATGCAAATATGAAGCTAAGTAAAATAAATATACGTATCAGACAACATTTTACAAAATAAAATTAATCTAGTGACTGTCATAAATCAACTTAATTATATAGTTAGTAAAATAGCTTGAGATTTGGCTGGACGATGATAAACCAGAGGTGGTCATAAAAGAGTTGGGGAGCTCAGGAGAGGTCCCAGTGGGAAGCCCAGGGAATTAGTCTTGGGCTCAGTCTTACTTTACATCTTAATTACTGATTTCAAAGAAAGGCTAAACTGCACATTAACTACTTTGCAGATGGCACTAAACTGGCAAACACTGGGAATTGCAGATTAAAAATCCAAAGGGATTTTAAGAGGTTAGAAATAGGAAACAGTGAAATCTAATCCTTTAAATAATAATAGCAATGATGATGATGGTGACAAAACAAAAATTCTGGTTAATTTTTTTGGGGAGGTATCACATAGAGACACACAAAAGAAAACATTCTTCTTTAAGACACCAAGTCCAGAAATCTAATGTGCAGAAGCAAGCTTGAAACAGAGCAAATGCTGAAATAGATGGAGTTGAAAAGAGGGGAATAATGAATCTAAAAATACGAGTATGTTTCTGATATGGTTTGGATCTGTGTCCCTGCCCGAATCTCACATTGAATTATAATCCCCAGTGTTGGAGGAGGGGCCTGGTGGGAGGTGTTTGGATCATGGGTGGCATTGGATCATGAGTTCTCACGAAAGTTTTATCACCATCCTCTGTTGGTACTGTAGAGTGAGTGAGTTATCACAAGAACTGGCTGTTTTAAAAGTGAGTAGCACCTCCCCACCTCTCCCTCTTGCTCCTGCTCCGGCCATGTAAGATGTTCCTGCTTCTCCTTCTCCTTCTCCTTCTGCCATAATTGTAAGTTTCCTGAGGCCTCCCCAGAAGCCAAACAGAAGCTGCTATGCTTTCTATACAGCCTGCAGAACCAGAAGCAAATTAAACCTCTTTTCCTTATAAATTACCCAGTCTCAGGTATTTCTTTGTAGCAGTGTGAGAATGGACTAATACAATTTCCTAATCAAAAATCAGTTTAGCCCACTTTTTTTTTTCCATGAGGTTGGGAAATATAATCAGTAGTCCATTGCCACTATGTGTTCATTTCCTTTGTACCACTTGACTCCTCAAGTAGCAGCCTCTATTTCTTATCCTTCATATTGATATTCCTCTTGGAACATAGAGATTCTTCCATTAGGGCTGCTGAACTAGGTGATGTCTCTGAGAAAGAGAAGACAATATGAGTAACATCCATGTTTGCCTCTCATCTTTTTTGAATCACTAATGGGAACCGGCGTGAGATGAAGGAGGTATCAGGTACAAAAAGAATATACTCCAAATGTCTGAAAGAACAATATAAATGCTGAGAAAAGTTATCAATGTACAAATATTCCAAAAAATGTATCAAAGCCAGAGCGGTTAGAAGTAAATATTTAAATGAAACAATGAATAAAATCAGCCTGGAATATTCTACCAGGAAGTGAGGAATATCTGTCTTGTAGAACTCTGAAGAAATTCTGGGTTCAGAATTAGCAGATGGCCAATTGTAGGAAAGAGAAGTGAAGTTGAAACAGAGGAATCAATAAAAGATCTTTGATGGGCCATTATGCAGTCTATGCGCCCATCCCACTACTTTAGCTCCACGGAGGCCATGAAGTTGGCATTCCCTCCAGGCATAGCCTCTTGTTGCTTCCGCAACCACTAAATGCCCTCCTCATCCTGGAATTTGGAGGGTTGGAGACATAGACAACCAATTCTGTATCCACTTACCCTAAATTGCAACTTCTTAGCCCTAGGGCTATCAAAGTAGGCTTGTTCAGGTAAGTAGGGGGAGGGAAGAAATTGTGGCCACTATCCCCTCCACCTACAGCCTTAAAAGATGGAGCTCTACTGATTTGCAGAGTTGAGCAGCAATTATAGCCACCCACTTGGCCTGACTTGGCCACCACAGAAAAGCCAACTGAGCCAAGTATAATTCCCAGGAAAGGTAAAACTTCCATTGAAAATCCAATAGCAGGGGAAATTCACACCAGGTACCCTTTTCTTCCATGAGATCCCTGAACAGATAACCAAGCATCACCAGGCAAATGAGAAAAACCAGTAACAGGAAAGAAAATAACAACCAGAAGAAACATAGACCCTGGAGAAAATATATTCAGTAGGATGGTAAAATTTTTAGAGCAATCCAGGACATATTAGGCACACGAGATAAGAACAAGGGAAAAAACAGGATATAATGAATGTGACCAATAGAAGTTAGAAAGAAAGATAATTTAAAACTTCAAAGAAAATAAACAAATAGCCCTGGTCATGAAATTCATTATCTAGATAAAAAGCAAGTTAAATATAACACGAACTTAATAACTGATGTTGTATTTAAAAGAAGAATCAAATTGACTTTAACTCTAAAAATATTTTTTAGGGTGACCAAGAGGTGAAGGCAATGGGTCTATGGAAAGAAAACTAATTTGAACAAATGACTTGGCTCAGCATTGAATAATATGAATATGATCAGACCAGCATAAATATTAGTTACTGATTTTCAAATTTTATCATCAATCTATTGTCAAAATATGAAGACTTGATTGGGGTTGCTGGAGAGGTAAATGTTAGTAAACTTCACAAGATCAAAGTAAACACGTTGGACTTTCAGGAGGAAGAGAACCTATGGAGGAAAGGGCAGAAGCACTCATTTCTTCATCTCACAAAGAGAGAGTCAAGAAGTATTGGCAGAAGTTGATGGAAAAAAAAATGAGAGGAGGTTAAGAAGAATACTATCGATAGTTTAAAAAGTAGTTTTAAAACCTTTAAAGTAATGATATTAAAATATCTAATTGAGAGAAGGTAGAATACTATGAGATAAATCCTCATGTACCGAATTATGAAGACAAGATGTATTTTAGTATTTTTTTAGTCAAGAAATAGAGGTACAAGTATATCATTCGGAGTTGTGAAGGTAATTATCACCCCAAACTAAAATTATCACCCCAAACAGTTAAAGGAGCTTACCTTTGAGGAATAGAACCAGAGGTGGCCATTAGATGTTCTTTTGCTGGGTTTGATATAACCTCGGTAAGGTCAGAGAGTTTGCATCTTGCCAAAACTCCTATGTGGAAACCTAACCCCCATAGTGATGTTATTAAGAGGTGAAACCCTTAGGAGTTGGTTAGGTCATGAGGGCTCCACCCTCATGAATGGGATTCGTGCTCTTGTAAAGGAGCTTGAGGGTGATATAGGAGTTAACAATAAATTATTTAGGCAGATAGTGAGGGTAAGGAAGTCCTTGGAAAGGTTTTCCTTTTAATGAAAAGCAGCCCCCAAATAATTTGCTTTTCTAATGCAGAGTAGCCTGTAAAATTGAGCTGCAGACATAAACAAGCAAGCTGGAAGCTTGCACAGGTGAATGCTGACAGTTGCGCCAATAGGAAAAGGCTACCCAGGAATAGGCATGTTCAAAATGGCGGCTCCATCTTCTCTTCACTTTGCCAACCACATGTACAGTAAGGAGCAGACAAGATGGCCAAGTAGAAAGCCTACTTGCATAAGATTAGGGTGGGGCCATACAGCCTTTCCTGCTGCACCAGGTAAATGTCACACCTGATAGAACCAATCTGTGCATCCCACATAAATCAGACACCGCCTCCTCAAGCCTGCCTATAAAATCTGGGACAGGCCAGTGTGGTGACTCATGCCCGCAATCCCAGCACTTTGGGAGGCCGAGGCAGGCAGATCACTTGAGGCCAGGAGTTCGAGACCAGCCTGGTCAATATGGTGAAACCTCCGTCTCTATTAAAATACAAAAAAATTAGCTGAGCATGGTGGCGTGTGCCTGTAATCCCAGCTACTTGGGAGGCTGAGGCAGGAGAATCACTTGAGGTGGAGGTTGTGGTGAGCCAAGATCGCACCACTGCACTCGAGCCTGGGCAACAAGAATGAAACTGTCTCAAAATAATAATAATAATAATAATAATAATAATAATAATGATAATAATAATCTGGAGCAGTCTGCTGCATGCCAGTTTTTCCCTTTCGGATCTCTCTCTCTCTCTCTCCCCCCTTCCCCCTGTTTCTTTCTCTCTCACGAGAGAGCTACTCTCCTTTGTCTTTCTTTTGCCTATTACACCTCCGCTCCTAAGCCCACTCTTCATGTGTGTCCCTGTCCTAAATCTTCTTGGTGCGAGATGATGAATCCCGGGTATTAACCCCAGACAACAATGCTGCTTCAAGGGGGCCATTTTTCTCTTCTGCCAAGTGAGGACACAGCAAGGAGGCACCATCTATGAGGAGTGGGACCTCCTCAAAATCATGGGACAGTGAATTTGCTGGTGCCTTGATCTTGGACTGCCAGCCTTCACAACTGTGAAAAATAAATTCCAGTTGTTTATAAGCCACCCAATTTATAGTATTCTGTTAAAGCAGCCCGAATAGACTAAGACAAACCCATAAGTACGTATTCCTCCAATAAAAATAATGATCAATATACTTCATCTATGGTACTTCATTTGTTTCAAAGAATATGGAAATTAACTGACTAGAATAAAACTGTTAACAGATGTCATTTTTTGTACAGGTGAATAGTTGATTCAGACAAAATTTGAAAAGTCATATCTGTAGACATCATAAAGAGACATGGTTATAGATAACATAATGTATGTATGTATACCTGTGTGTATATTAATGATCTCTCTTGCTGGTCTCTGCCTATACCTCCTTTATGCACTATCTAAGATATTTTACCGACAGTGCAATATTCTACAAACATTAAGGATGTCTTTCTGCCTATAAGATAAATACAAATTCTTTAGTAGGAACTACATTAGTCAGGATTCTCCAGAGAAACCAAACAAATCAGAGATATATACCTATATCTATGTGTATATTTATGTCCCTATATTTATCTACCCTCTACCTATCATCTATCTATCTGTATATAAAAAGGAGATTTATTATGAGGCATTGGCTCATGTCATATGGAGGCTAAGAATTGCCACAATCTGCATTCTGCAAGCTGGGGACCCAGGAAAGCCAATGGTGTAATTCAGTTTCAGTCTGAGAATGAATGGTGTAAATACCAGTTCAAGGGTAGAAGAGGAGACGGGATGTCCTACTCAAGTAGTGAGGCATAACAAAAGGGATGAATTCTTCCTTTCTCCACCTTTTCTTATATTCGGGCTCTTAAGGGGTTGATGATTCCCACCCACATTGGGGGTGGCAACCTACCGAGGCCACTTATTCAAATGTTAATCTCAGAAGCACCCTCACAGATACACCCGCAAAGTCACATATAATCTGGGCATTTCATGGCCCAACCAAGTTGACACATAAAATTAACCATCACAGGGCCCTTCATAATTTGGTGGCAATGATAAAACCTGCCCATCATTCAATACAATTGAATACAACCCTACCCATCCATTAAGTTTATGCTAAAGCCACACCTGCTCCATGGAGCCTTGCCTGACTCTCTTATAGGATGGGAGGCTGCACTATAATCCCATCACTCACCTTCTTCACCATTCTTCTCCACCCTTCTTTCTTGATCTGTCCTCTGCCTTCTCCCCAGCAAACATTTACTGATCACTTAATGTGTGAAAAGCTAACTTGACAACTAGTCAGGGGCTATTTGTAAAGTTTTCTATATTGCTCTTGAGCTTTCCATGTTTCTTTGACTGGGCTTCCAAGCATGAATGTAATTTCTGTGAAGATTAGGACTACATCTCATACTTGTTTGTATATCTTGCAATGCTTACAGTAGTGCTTTCAACAAAGTAGACTTAATAATTTTTTTTGTGTTAAATGTATTTGCCCCTATAACTTTTTAAACAAAGTGATGATGTTCAACTTGATGTAATTCATCTTACATAATTGTGAATTTTGTTTTATGAGACAATGTAAAGTCGAAATAAAAATTGAGGAAATTTGGAATCTGAGTTGACTCCTGGTTCCATCACTTCCTGTCCGTGTGACCTGGAACAATGTATCTAATCTACCTTTGCCAGAGTTTTGTCATGTATAAAATGTGGCTAATAACATCTATATAAAGTACTGCAGAGGGCAGTGGTAAGGATCAAATGAGACATGAAGAATGCTCAGGATTGTTCTTAATGTTCTTGTGAAAGGTGCAAATATTCCTGTGAAAGGAAAATAAATCTTGCAACCCCCAAATCACTAACAAAGGGAAAAGTCAAGCTAAGAACTGCAGACAAATCTGCCTCCCATTCTACTCCTAAATAAAACAGCTACACAGATTAAAATGATAAATACCTCTCTCCCACTTTGTCTGCAAAGAAATTCCTTGTGGATAAAGGACAGACAGAACTCAGTCATCTTTCTGCTCACGTGAGACAAATGCATATCTGATTGCTTCCTTTGCCCTATTGTTTCACTAAGCCAGACTAAGGCATAAGTGACTATTCCTGTAAATCGTATATTCAGTGACAGGCTAATCAGAAACTTACAAGAATGTAACCATTTGTCTGTTATTTACCTATGACCTGGAAGCCCCTGTCCCACTTTGAGTTGCCCTGTCTTTCCAGACCAAACCAATGTACATCTTAGACATATAGATTGATGTCTCACGTCTCCCTAAAATGTATGAAACCAAGCCGTGCCCTGAACCCCTTGGGCACATGTTGTGAGGACCTTCTGAAACTGTGTTAGGGGTGCCTCCTTAACCTTGGCAAAATAAACTTTGTAAATTGATTTAGACTTGTATCAGATATGTTTTGGTTTACATTCTAAAGTCATCAGCTACGTTGTTATTTTCAGGACAAATGAACTCTCAATTGCTTAACACCTAACAGGTAGTTCTCACTCAAATTCAGCTGTAGGTCAATGAGGGGAGGAACACACAGAGGCCCCTGCTCAACACAGGCTCTCAAGCATCTAGGTTGATGGACACTCCACTCTCTGGAACATCTGCAGTACCCGCCGCAGCAGAGGGAGATGGGGGTCATGGGCTGGGTCCTCCGTGTGTGGACCCGTAAGTGACCCATCAGTACCGCCCAGTAGCAAGAACAGCAAGGGAGTTGGAAAGTGTAGGGGAGCAGATTAAGCGATTGGCGAACCTCCTGTCTCTGCCACGGATAATAATGGGATCTATAGAGAGAATGGCAGCAAGTAGAGACACAGTTGAAAAGACGTAAAGATCACAACAAAGTCATTTCTGGAGTCAGATTTCAGAAATATAAATTTTTGAAGGAATGCTGTTGAATTAAATATTTTAACATAATACTCATTGTTAGTTTGGCTTCTGAAAAGCAGTACTTCCCAAAATTTTATTATTACTTTTCATGTTTTAAATTCATGTTTCAAACTTTTTCACGGATTGCAGATGGAAAGAATCTTGTTTTTAGAATCAAAAGTTGATCTTAGCCATTATTTTCAGTGTGAACGTGTTTTACGTACCAAAGCGGAACTTCTTGTTTGCTGCCAGCAGGGGGAGGTGTAAGAATTCTTTAAGCTTCCTCACTAAACTTAAGAGAAGCTGAAAGGCGCAGAGAAAGTTACCGATTATTAATCACTTCCCTAAAATCAGCAGGGTTTCCTGCAGAGAGACACTGATTATCTTGGAATGTTTTGAATATAGGATCCATTAGAATAACAAAAAGCACTTGAAAAAAAAAAAGCTTGTGTAAAGATGCTCTAAGTTTTTCTCTGGTTTTGTTTCATTTTTCCGAAATAAAATTTGTGACTATAGACTGCTTCACTTTTGGGGGGGATGAGCTCCTGCATATTTCTGACATAGAAATACAGAAACGAGTCACCTTTATCTGAGCCTATGAATTCTCTGATTCTGTTAGGGAGCTGAGTCCTTCATTCTTTTCTGCTGTTCCTTAAAATTTCTTACACTTTCCCAGGAGTAACTGCTGATGTCCTATCAGTGACTGCACTACACCTTTGCTATCCTGCTGATTATTCATCAATGTCCTTTCTCCGTGATTAAGAGGTGACACATCATCGCATATGGTCAACTTCCTGACTTTTACTCAGGGGTTTAATGGAAGGGATTGTTTTTTGGTTTGTTGGTTTGTTTCTTTGGCCTCTCTAGCTCATAAGAAAAAGTATCTGAATTATATGTAAATCTTATATTTTCTTCTTAGTTGAATTTTAAAGTGTGTGTAAAATGAAGAAAATATTATACTAGAGTAGAGGAAAGAGAAGCTAATAAAATTTTCATCTAAGAATAATTTTATTGTTTTTCTATTCTTTTTTTCTGGTTGTCACTTTGTGCAATCAATCCAAATAATTCAGATCACAAAACTATCTCTTCCTTTGATTCTCATATAATATGGTACTTAGTTAAGTCTTTGGCATTTTGATCCAAACGTTTTTCTAAACCTTATATCTGCTTTTGTCTATATAGCCGTGGCTATATAGACGATCTAGAATGTGGCATATTGTTCATCTTTTACCCTCAGTGAATTATGAGATTATCTAATTTGTTGCATAAATACATACAGAGGTATCTTTATGCTAGAGTTACAAAAAGTTACACTGCATTATTCAGAATTTTAAAAACTTATTTTAAAAAATTAAGTCTACTATATAACTCCATATCCTATTGCTATGGTTTGGCTCTGTGTCCCCACCCAAATCTCATCTCATATTGTAATCCCCATAATCCCCACATGTCAAGGGAGGGACCTGGTGGGAGGTGATTGAACCATGCGGATGGTTTCCCCTATGTTGTTCTCATGATAGTGAGTGAGTTCTGACAAGATCTGATGGTTTTATAAGTGTTTGACAGTTCCTCCTTCAC
Organism: Gorilla gorilla gorilla; assembly: GCF_029281585.2. Lineage (NCBI taxonomy): Eukaryota > Metazoa > Chordata > Mammalia > Primates > Hominidae > Gorilla > Gorilla gorilla. Next base: position 92,802,699 of record NC_073238.2, on the reverse strand, counting down.
AGGCTCTCTCTTGCCTGTCGCCATGTAAGATGTGCCTGCTTCCTCTTCTGCCATGATTGTGAATTTCCTGAGGCCTCCCTAGCCACGTGGAACTGTGAGTCAATTAAACTTCTTTTCTTTTTAAATTACCCAGTCTCAGGAAGTTCTTTATAGCAGTGTGAAACTGACTGACACATCTATCATGTATGATTTTGGAAAAAAATATTATCAAAATAACTTCAGTCTCTAATATGTTTTCTAAGAAATTATAATTTTAAATTGCAATTTTCCACAACTTTCTTACTTTCGTTTTTTGTTTTTCTGTTTGTTTAAGAGATGAGGTATCACTGTGTTACCCAGGGTAGACTCAAAATCCTGTGCTCAAGTGATCCTCCCCCATCAGGCTCCTGAGTAGCCGGCACTGCAAGCACACACCATCATACCAGTTTCTACTTTCTTTAAAAAGTGTTGCTTTAAATATTTGCTACTAGGAATAAAGTCTTATGACAGACATATTAACTTTTAAAAGAAGACAACCTTAGATCAGAGTCTCTTGAAAGATTAAATGTCCTCTGTTAAATGTAAACAGTTCACCAATTTGGGAACATCTGTTCATATAGCTGGAGTCTAAAATATTTGGATTGGCTTGACAGACATCCACTGTGAGACTTGCTACAGTGTCAGCAGTGTCTATTCTGCCTTCTTACCACCTTCTTCCATGCCAAGTCTTGCTCCTTAGCCCCAACACACATTCGCAAATGAACTTTTACTCAACTCTTTATACATCATTCTTTGACATTCTCTTTCTAATATATTTGAATTAAAGATGAGAAGAAGAAAGGAGGAGGAGAAGAAGGTAGAGAGGAGGAGGACAAGGAGGGGGAGAGTACGGGAGAAGGAAGAGGGAGAGAAGGAGGAGAAGAGGAAGAATAATGGTAGTAATAGTGATGGAAGAGGAGGGAGAGTAGGGAAAGGAGAGAGAGAAAGGAAGAGGCAGAGGGTAGAAAGCAGAGAGGGCGGAAAAGGAGAAGGGTGACAAGAAGAGGAAGAAATATATATTTTTTTTCACCAAGCAAGAAGCAACGCTGAAGGAATCTTCAGTTGTAACCACCCACATCAGTGGTGTAGCAGCATCTCTGGTGTTCTCTGATTTGGTCTGGTTCCATTGATGCTGGTGGTCTCTGCTGACATGCCGTCTCAAACTAGATTGTGTCTAGAAAAACTAGATTTGTGGTTTTTCTGAGATGGCATACAGCTCACTGTTTCTTGACCATCTCAGAAAGAAGAATGCTTCCTTCTGCCCTTCCCTCCTGGTAAGCACTGTTTGTGTTATGTGATGGCCACTTGGTTAACTTGGAATCACCTATGAACTCTGTTCTCCTTCATATGGAGCCAAAGGAACCCCTGAGGTCTTCCCTGTGTTGTGGAGATCAGAAAAGTCATGCTATCCTTCTCAGGCTAGTGTGGTCTACACCAGCAAGTTTTGAATCTCCTAAAATATCTGGAAGAACAGCAGTCATCAGTGCCTTAAATGCAAAACTGACAACTCCAGATAATGCAGAACTCCTTCACTATAGTCTACTCAGCTAAACCAAGGCAAAATAATTGGCCTAAAGATTTCACAGCTCAATGAGCATCCAGCCAGGGGGTAGATGTCGGTTTCCCTCTCCTTGCAGACATCCCCAATGTCTATGATTTCGGAGGGGTCTTTTTTTATCACTTGGGTAGGATAACCTCTTCTCTTCCATCACAGGGTGGTAAGGTAAAAATCTTTCATTAGTAACACTAAATTTCCCTCCAGGCCCATGCCCCGAATGGCCTTCCCTTTTCTGAGTCCTCTCTACCACTCTGGGAAGTAAAGGATGCTTATGTCAGTGGTGGCTGGGCTGGCTCTGCCATTTAGAAAGTGCTGGCTGGGGCTGGGAGTAAGAAATACATTGTTTCTCTCTTTACAGTGGGGTCCTTAACTCTTCTTTGTTTTCATTTGTGGATTCCTGTTCCAATTCTATAGCAACGGAAAAATCCTATTTAACACCTTATTTCACATTAGTTATTGCTGTTAATTATTTTGATCATTCTTCAAGGTTTAAAATATAAAATATTCACATTAGAAAATAAAGGGCCAATGATGATAAATTAATTTCCTAAGAAAATAAAGGGCCAATGATGATAAATTAATTTCCTAAGGTCACTCAGCCGAGAAACAGTTAATTCTATTTCTGCCTGATTCCAAAGTCCATGCCCCCCACTACACCTCATGACTGCCCTTGGTAAAGTATTTAACCTCTCTGGGTGTCATTTTTCACATCCACAAAGCTATGAGGATGAACTATGTTTCTGTTATTATTCTTTTGATTTAAAATAGTTGCTATTAGCTTAACAATGTATTTTATTAGCTATGTGAATATTCAATGGATATCTTTGATTTCCCTTAACTGAATATTCTTTAAATAAATATTTAGTGAAGATACTCACTATACACCAGGCACTGTGCTAAGTATAGGTATTATAACACTGAATAAAAAAGTTCCTCTTCTCATAGTTTACATTCTAGTGTGTGTATGTGTGTGTGTGTGCACTCATAGAGATGATAAGTTACCAAGTATATTTCATTTACATATATATGTATATAAAAATGTAATTTGCACAATATATATTTAGAAAACATAGAGACATAAACATATTAAATGTAATGTATACAAATTATAGCAAGTAGTGGTATATTTTATGAAATAAATATGTAGGATAAAGATAGAGAATGAAAATGGGGTGCTTTTTTGTTTTGAATCAAGAAAAAACTTTCTGGATGGAGAGTGGAGCAAGATAGCGAAAAAGAAACTTTCATCATTCTTCACTCCCTCAGGAAAACTAAATTGAACAACTACCCACACACAAAAAAGCACCTTCACAAAAAACAAAAATCAGGTGAGCAATCACAGTACCTGGTTTTAAATATCATTGAAACCAGTACCTGGTTTTAAATATCATTGAATCCAGTACCTGGTTTTAAATATCATTGAATCCAGTATCTGGTTTTAAATATCATTGAAACCAGTACCTGATTTTAAATATCATTGAAAGAAACACTGAAGAGGTAGCAAAGACAGTCTTGAATTGCCATCACCACCTGATGTGGTTAGGCTTTGTGTCCCCACCCAAATCTCATCTTGAATTATAATTCCCATAATCCCCACATGTCAAGGGAGAGACCAGGTAGAGGTAATTGGATCATGGGGGCGGTTTCCCCCACGCTATTCTCATGATAATGAGTGAGTTCTCACGAGATCTGATGGTTTTAAAAGGGGCTCTTCCCCCTTCACTCAGCACTTCTCCTTCCTGCTGCCTTGTGAAGAAGGTGCCTTGCTTCCCCTTAGCCTTCCACCATGATTCCTGAGGCTCCCCAGCCATGCTGAACTGTGAATTAATTAACTCTATTTCCTTTTTAAATTACCCAGAATTGGGCAGTTCTTTATAGCAATATGAAAATGGACTGATACACCACATCTTCCCCGTTTCCTGGCAGCGGCCATATGGCAGAGAGAGAGAATGTGTGCACTTGAGGGAGGGAGAATGCAGTGACTGTGGGACTTTGCACTGTAACTCAGAGATGCCCTGTCACAGCAGAAAACAATACTGGGCAGAACTCAACTGGTGCTGATGAAGGGAGCATTTAGATCATTCTTAGCCAGAAGGTCATTGTTGATCCCAGTGGTGGGAACCTGAGTTTCAGGAAACCCCACTCCCTCAGGCTAAAGGGCTCTGGGATCCTGAAGAAACTTGAAAAGCAGTCTGGCCCATAAGGATAGCAATTACTGGGCAAGTCCTGGTGCTGTGCCAGGGTTGGAGCCAGTGGACTTGAGGGGCATGAAAACTAGTGAGACACCAACTGGGGTAGCCAAGGTAGACTTTGTGCCACCCATTCCCCAACCCCAGGGAGTGCAGCTCACAGCTCCAAGAAAGACTCCTTCCCTCCAGTTGAGGAGAGAAGAGAGAAGAGTACTTTGTCTTGCAACTTGGATACCAGCTCAGCCACAGTAGAATCAGAAAACATGCACAGTTGTGAGGCCCAGATTTCAGGTCCTAGCTCCCAGATGACATTTCTAGACAAACCCTGGGTTAGAAGGGAATCCGCTGCCTTAGCAGGAAAAGAAGAACCTATTCTTGGCAGGATTCATCACGTGCTGACTAAAGAGCCCTTAGACCATCAATAATCAACAATGGTACCTAGCTAGTACTCTCTGCAGGCCTTGGATGAGACTGAGACATGTGCTGGCTTCAGGTGTGACCCAGCACATTCCAAATTGTGGTGTCTATGGAGATAAACTCCTACTACTTAAGAAAAGGAGAAGAAAAAGCAAAAGGGACTTTGTTTTGCAGCTTAGGTACTAGCCCAAGCACAGTGGGGTAGAGCACTTGAGGTCCTCTATTCCAGGCCATTGCTCTTGGATGGTATTTCTGGACCCTCCCTGGGCTACAGGGGAGCCCACTGTCCTGAAGGGAAAGTTCCAAGCCTAGCAACATTTACCGCAAACTGATCGAAGAGCCCTTGGACCTTGGGCAAACATCAGCAGTGCCCAGGTGGTACTTGCTTTCCAGCCCTGGCTCTCAGATGGCATCTCTGGACTCAGCCTGGCTGGGAGAAACTTGCTACCCTGAAGGGAAAGACACAAGCCTGGCTGTCTTTTCCACCTACTGATTGTAGAGCCCTAGGGCCTTGCGTGAACATAGGTGGTAGCCAGGGAATGATTATCGTAGGCTTTGAGTAAGACCCAGTATTGTGCTGGCTTCAGATCTAACCCAGCACAGTCCCAGTGGTGGTGGCCACAGGGGTGCTTGTGTCACTCCTCCTACAGCTCCAGACAGCTCAGCACAGAAAGAGAGACTCTGTTTGGGAGAAAGTAAAAGGAGAGAAAAAGAGTCTCTGTGATAATTCTTTGGTATCTTATCCAAGACTACCAAGGTGGTACCTCTAGGTGTCTGCAAGAGCAATAGTGTTACTGGACTTGTGATGTCTCCTAGTGCATATACATTTGCAGTGGCCAAAAACAGATTACAATACTCAAGTCCCTCTGAATACCTGAAAAGCCTTCTGGGGAAGGACGGTTACAAACAAGCCCAAATTGTGAAGACTACCATAAATACTCAACTGTTCAAGGCCCACACACTGATGAGCATCAAGACCATGCAGGAAACATGACCTCACTTAATAAACTAAATAGGGCACCAGGGACCAATACTGAAGATACAGAGATATGTGACCATTCAGAAAGAGAATTCAAAATAGCTATCTTGAGAAAACGCCATGCAATTCAAAATAACACTGATAAGGAATTTGGAATCCTATCAGATAAATTTAATAATAAGATTGAAATAATTAAAAAGAATCAAGTAGAAATTCTGGAGTTAAAAATGCAATAGACATTCTGAAGAATACATCAGAGTCTCTTAATAGCAGAATTCTCAAGCAGAAGAAAGAATTAGTGAGCTTGAAGACAGGCTATCTGAAAATGCAGTCAGAGAAGACAAAATAAAAAATTTAAAAAGAGTGAAGCATGACTACAAGATCTAGAAAATAGTCTCAAAAGGGCAAATCTAAGAGTTATTGCCTTAAAGAGGATAGAAAGTGAGAGATCAAGGTAAAAAAATTATTCAAAGGGATAATGACAGAGAACTTTCCAAACCTAGAGAAAGATATCAATATTCAAGTATAAGAAGTTTATAGAACACCAAGCAGATTTAATCCAAAGATTATCTCAAGACATTTAATAATCAAACTCCCCAAGTTCAAAGATAAAGAAAGGATCCTAAAAGCAGCCAAGAAAAAGGAAACAAATAACATACAATGGAGTTTCTATATGTCTGGCAGGAGACTTTTCAGTGGAAACCTTATTGTCAGGAGAGATTGGAATGACATATTTAAAGTGCTGAATGAAAAAACTTCTATCCTAGAAAAGTATATCCCGTGAAAATATCCTTCAAAACATGAAGCAGAAATAAAAACTTTCCCAAGCAAACAAAAGCTGAGGAATCTCATTAACACCAGACATGTCCTGCAAAAACATGCTAAAGGAAGTTCTTCAATCTGAAAGAAAAGTATGTTAATGATCAATAAGAAATCATGTGAATGGCCAGGTGCAGTGGTTCATGGCTGTAATCCCAGCAGTTTGGGGGGCCAAGGCAGATGGATCACCTGAGGTTGGGAGCTCGAGACCAGTCTGACCAACATGGAGAAACCCCATCTCTACTAAAAATACAAAATTAGCTGGGCATGGTGGCACATGCCTCTAATCCCAGCTACTCCGGAGGCTGAGGCAGGAGAATCACTTGAACCTGGGAGGTGGAGGTTGCGGTGAGCCTAGATCGTGCCATTGCACTCCAGCCTGGGAAACAACAGCTAAACTCCAACTCAAAAAAAAAAAAAAAAAAAGAAAGAAATCATGTGAATATGCAAAACTTTTTGCTGGTAATAGCAAGTACGTATAAAAAAACAGAATATTATAACACTGTAATCATGGTATATAAACTACTCATAATTTGAGTAGAAAGACTAAAAGATGAACTGATCAAAAATAACTAAAATCACTTTTCATGACATACAGAGTGCAATAATATGTAAATAGAAACAATAAAAACTTAAAAAGCAGGGGATGAATTTAAAGTGTAGAGGTTTTATTAGTTTTTCTTTGCTTATTTGTTTACTTATGCAATAGCATTGTCATAAGTTTAAAATAATAGGTTATAAGATAGTATTTGGAAACCTCATGGTAGCCTCAAGTCAAAAAACACAACAGATACACAAAAAAAATAAAAAGCAAGAAATTAAAACATACCACCAGCAAAAAACACCTTAAATAGAAGGAAGACAGGAAGAAGGAAAGAAGGAAGAGAAGATCACAAAACAATCAGAAAACAAATAACAAAATGGCAGGAGTAAGTTCTACTTATCAATAATAATAATGTAAATGGACTAAACTAAACTATCCAATCAAAAAACATAGAGTGGCTAAATGGATTTTTTAAAAAGACCCAATGATTTGTTGCCTACAAGAAACACACTTACCTACAGACATAAGTAGACCAAAAATAAAGGCATGAAAAGAAATAATCCAAGCAAATGGAAACCAGAAAAGAGCAGGAGTAGCTACACTTACGTCAGGCAAAATAGACTTCAAAACAAAAACTATGAAAAGAGACAAAGTCACTATATAATGACAAAGAGATCCAATCAGCAAGAGAATATACCAATTGTAAATATATATATACATCACTGGAGCACCCAGATATAAAAGAAAATGTTATTAGAGGTAGAGAGAGATCAATATAATATTAGCTAGAGACTTCGACGCCATACTTTCAGCTTTGGACAGATTATCTAGACAGATCAACAAACATCAGACTTAATCTGTGCTATAAACTAAATGGATCTAATAGGTATTTACAGGACATTTCATCCAGGAGCTGCAGAATATACATTCTTCTCTTCAGTTCATGGATCATTCTAAAGGATGGACCATATGTTAGGCCACAAAACAAATCTTTAAACATTCAAAAAAATGAAATTCTATCAAGTGCCTTCTCTGACCACAATAAAATGAAACTAGAAATCGATAGCAAGAGGAATTTTGAAAACCGTACAGACACATGGAAATTAAATAATATGCCCCTAAAGTACCAGTGGTCAATAAAGAAACTTTAAAATTTCTTGAAACAAATAATAATGGAAACATGATGTAAGAGCTATGAGATGCATCAAAAGCAGTACTAAGAGGAAAGTTTATAGCTATAAGCTCCTACATCAAAAAAGTAAAGACTTCATATAAACAACCTAATTGGGCATCTTAAAGAACTAGAAAAACAAGAGCAAACCAAACCCAAAACTAGTATAAGAAAATAAATAATAAAGATTGATGCAGAATAAAAGAAATTGAAATGAAGAAAAAAAAACAAAGATCAATGAAAGAAAAAGTTTTTTTTTTTTGAGAAGGTTGACAAAACTGACAAACCTTTAGCTAGACAAAGAAAAAAAGAAGACCAAAATAAATAAAATCAGGGATGAAAAAAGAGATATTGCAAGTGATGCTGCAGAAATTCAAAGGATCACTAGAGGCCACTATGAACAACTATATGGCAATAAATTGGAAAACCTAAAAGAAATAGATAAATTCCTAGACACATACAACCTACCAAGACTGAACCATGAAGAAATGCAAAACTTGAGCAGTGCAATAATAAATAACAATGTTGAAGATGTAATAAAAAGTTACTCAGCAAAGAGAAGCCCAGGACCCAGTGGCTTCACTGCTAAATTTTACCAAACATTAAAAGAAGAACTAATACCAATCCCACTCAAATTATTCTGAAAAATAGAGGAGGGGATACTTCCAAACTCATTCTATGAGGCCAGTATTACCTTGATACCAAAACAGACAAAGACATCTCAATAAAAGAAAACTAGGTCAATATCCCTGATGAACACTGATGTAAACATCCTCAACAAAATATTAGGAAACTGAATTCCAAAACACATTAAACAGATCATTTATCATGGCCCAGCAAGATTAATCCCAGGGATGCAAGGATGGTTCAACATATGTAAATCAATCAGTGTGATACATCATACCAGCAGAATGAAGGACAAAAGCCATATGAACATTTCAACTGATGCTAAGAAAACATTTGATAAAACTCAATATCCCCTTAGGATAAAAAAGTCATCAATAAACTAGGTATAGAAGGAACATACCTCAACACAATAAAAGCCAAATATGACAGACCTACTGTTAGCATCATACTAAATGGGGGAAAACTAAAACCCTTTCCTCTAAGATCCAGAACATGACAAGGATGATCACTTTCACCACCATTATTTAACATACTACTAGAAGTCCTAGGTAGAGCAACCAGACAAGAGAAAGAAATAAAGGGCATCCAAATTGGAAAAGGAGAAGTCAAATTATCCTTGTTTATAGACTATATGATCTTATATTTGGAAAAACCTAAATACTCTACCAAAAAACTATTAGAACTAATAAACAAATTTAGTAAAGTTGCTGGATACCAAATCAATATAGATAAAAAAATTAGTAGTATTTCTGTATGTTAACAGCAAACAATCAAAAAAAAGAAATCAAGAAAGGAGCCCCATTTACAATAGTTACAAATAAAATAAAATACCTAGGAATAAACTTAGCCAAGGAAGTAAAAGATCTTTCCAATGAAAACTATAAAACATTAATGAAAGAAATTGAAGAGGACACAAAAAAATGGAAAGGTTTTTCATGTTCATGGATTTGAAGAATCAATATTGTTAAAATATCCATACTACCTAAAGCAGTCTACAGGTTTAAAGAAATCCTATCAAAATACCAATGACATTCTTTGGAGAAATGGAAAAAACAATCCTAAAATTTATATGGAACCACAGAAGACCCAGAATAGCCAAACCTATCTTGAGAAAAAAAAAAAAAAACTGAACTAATCACATTACCTGACTTTAAATTATACTACAAAATTATAGTAAACAAAATGGCATGGTTCTGGCATAAAAACAGACACATAGGCCAACGGAACATAATAGAGAACCCAGAAATAAATGCATACACCTACAGTGAACTCATTTTTTATAAAGGTGCCAAGGGAAAATACATATATTGGGGAAAAGACAGTCTCTTTAATAAATAGTGCTGGGAAAAGTGGATATCTAGATGCAGAAGAATGAAACTAGACCTCACTTCTTGACCTGTACAAAAATCAAATCAAAATGGATTAAAGACTTAAATCTAAGATCTCACACTATGAAGCTACTACAAGAAACCATTGAGGACTCTCTCCAGACATTGGACTGGACAAAGATTTCTTGAGTAATACCCCACAAACACAGACAGCCAAAGAAAAAATGGACAAATAGGATCACTTCAAGCTAAAAAGCTTCTTCACAGCAAAGGAAATAATCAATAAAGTAAAGAGACAATCCATATAACGGGAAAGAATATTCTAAAACTATCCACTTGACAATAGATGAATAACTAGAATATATGAAAAGCTGACAATTCTATAGGAAAAAATCTAATAACTCAATTTTAAAAATGGGCGAAAATATGAATAACTATTTCTCAAAAGAAGACATACAAATGGCAAACAGGTATACGAAAAAGTGCTCAACATCATTAACCATCACAAAAATGCAAATCAAAACCTCAATGAGATATCATCTTACCCTAGTTATGGCTTTTATCCAAAAGACAGACAATAACAAATACTGGCAAGAATGTGGAGAAAAAGAACTCATACACTGTTGGTAGGAATATAAATTAGTACAATCACTATGAAGAACATTTTGGAGGCTCCTAAAAATAATTAAAAATAGAACTACCTTATGATCCAGAAATCCTACTGCTAGGTATATACTCAAAAGAAAGGAAATCAGTCTATCAAAGAGGTATCTGTACTCCCACGTTTACTGCGGCACTGTTCACCATAGCCAAGATTTGGAAGCAATCTAAGTGTCCATCAACAGACAAATGGATAAAGAAAATGTGGTACATGTACCACAATGGAGTATTGTTTAGCCATCAAAAATAATGAGATCCTGTCATTTGCAATAAAATGGTTGGAACCGGAGGTCTTTATGTTATGTGAAATAAGCCAGGCTCAGAAAGACAAACTTCATATGTTCACACTTATTTGTGGGAGCTAAAAATTAAAACAGTTAAACTCATGGAGATAAAGAATAATGTTTACCAGCATCTGGAAAGGGCAGTACAGGGGAATGGGGGATGGTTAATGGGTACAAAAATATAGTTAGGATTAGTAAGATTTAGTATTTCATAGCGCAGCAGGATGATTACAGTCAAATTAATTTATTGAACATTTTAAAGTAACTAAAGGATTGCCATTGGATTGTTTGTAACACAAAGAAAGAATAAATGCTAGAGGAGATTATACCCCGTTTACCCTAATATGACTATTACACAATGTATGCCTGTATCAAAATATCTCTTGTACCCCATAAGTATATACCTACTTTTGTGAGTATGTACCTACTATATACTCACAAAAATTAAAAATTAAAAAAAAAACCTTTCTCAGTAAATGTAATCTGAGCAGACATGTGAATGAAATGTGATCATGATGCTATTTAGATATCTGGAAGATCATTTCAGGCTGGTGGAGCAGCTAGTGGAAAGGCTTCAACATGTTTCAGAATCAGCAAAAGGCCAGCGTGGCTAGAGAGCAATATGCAGAACAGACAGAGGGCAGGTGAGTCAGAACAATTATGGAGGTATCGTGGCTGTAGTATTGACTTTGGATTTTATTCTGAGTGAGATGGGAAGCCATTTAGAGCAACAGAATGAAATTACCTGACTTTTTATAGTGAGCATTTTAACTAATGGATTGAGACTAGACTAAAATGGAAGCAAGTGAGGAAGTGTGGAGACCAGTTAGGGCTACCACACTCACATGGGAAAGGTGAGGGAGACTGGGACTTGGGTGCTAGCAGTTAAGATGGTGAGAAGCAGTTGGGTTTTAGATGTGTTTTGAAAGTAGAGCTGACAGAATTTGCTGATGGGTTAGACATGAGATGTTTGAGGAAGACAAAAAGGCCAAGCATAATTACAAAAAAATTTGGCCTACATTTACAGATATTCAGAGGATTAGGTTTGAGGGGTAAATTCTAGAGGTTGCTAGTGAACATGTTGAGTGTTATCTGAATTCTTGATATCCAAGTTTAGTGGTTGAGAAGGTAGGTCAGAGAATGAGTCAAAGAATGACAAAATTTTGAAGATCATCACCATGATCTTTTTGGGCGAGATTTTCTCCAGTCTTGGGAAAAATATGAAACTGAGGTACAGAAAGATCAACTGACTTTCTGACAAATTCAAAGCTAGAAAACAGCCATTATCCTGAGGAAACTGACACAGGAACAGAAAACCAAATACCACATTTTCTTACTTATATATGGGAGCTAAATGATGAGAACACATGGACACATGGAGGGGAACAACACACACTGGAGATTTTTGGAGGGAGGAGGTTGGGAGGAGGGAGAGGATTAGGAAAAATAACTAATGGGCACTAGGCTTAATAACAGGGTGATGAAATAATCTGTACAACAAACTCCCATGACACAAGTTTACCTATGTAACAAACCTGCATATGTACCCCTGAACTTAAAATAAAAGTTAAAAAAAAATGACAGAGTTGAGAATCAAAGCGAGGTGGTCTGGATCTGGAGTCCATACTGTAACCAATGTGCTATGCTACGTTGGCTCCCCATTTATTTGAGCCCCCATTCTTCAAGATTTTGTCAGCTATACTGTTGCTTTAAAATGTGTCAAGGTTCATAACACTTACATTCTATCTCGTTAATATATTTCCCACCATTAATCTTTATTCTATACTTAAATGTTCTCAATTATCACCACCACTCCTTTTACATCAGCATCAGCCTCTCCATCCCTGATTTTTTAAAGATATTTACTTCTTGGTGGACTTGATTCCATCATCAGTTGTGTTCTTTTTTTCCTTTCTTTTTTTTTTTTTAGAAAGGCTCACACCCATCTCATGCAGCAAGGTAATGTTTCTTGCAAATGTCTAGCTTTGACGATATATCAAAGAACCATTTGTTTTTTAGTATAACTTCCTTTCCCAAAGAATTTTGCAGACATGGCTCTCCACTGTCTCTTAGTACTGTGTGCTCCTTTCCTTGAATCTTTTCCACTTATATTTTTGTTGGCTGCTCTTTGTCATCAAGTATTTTTGGAGAAAAATTATAGATATTCTTGTCTTCCTTTTATTTGTATGTTGAAATTGTCTGACAATTGCCTTTATATGTCAGTTGACAAGTTATCTACTTACACTATTTTAAGTCACATTTCTTCTTCAAAATTTGGTATCAGTCATCCCAGGGACAGAAATGCAACTGTGGGTACCAGAAGCAGGGTTGCATTTTAAGCAAGAAGCTGTAATATACCTTTAGACCATTATGTCAAAATTCCTAAGGGCCTAATAGAGTAGATTGTGCCTTCACCCCATCTGGCAAAGCTGGGGTTAACAGTGAATGTTACTGTGATACCAAGTGGTCAGGTATACCTCACTAATTCCATACCTATGTAACCCTGCCCCATATGGTTGGGGGTAGACTGATGGAGAAGCCCTTGCTACACTGGTACTGCTACTAGCAATCTGGGCCAGCATAGTGGCCAAACCTAATGTCCTCTCCCAAGGATATTAGAAAAAGTGTGAATAAAAATGAATAACACATGAGGAGAGGGAGAAATAGTAGTTTGGAGTAAAAGAATAAATAATTGGGTTATGCAACCAGAGAAATCCAACATTATGAAGCTCAGAGCAAGAGAATAATATTGTATTTCAGCACAATTATACCAGATGTCCAAGAAAATGAAGCTATATGTTTGCCAAGGCCTAGTTTTTGGAAACTGGCAAGGTTGAACAGCAGTCTACAAACCTGACTGACATCACTAAGAGACATTCTGGTCATACGATATGATGGGAAACTGGACAAGCTGTTAATAACTAAATGAAATTTTAATAATATGCCAATGCCTTGGACTCCTACTTCTCAGGCCACCTGTACCTCAAAAGGTAGACATTATTTGGGAGGGAATTTCTGAGAACTTCTTCCTACTGGGACTTCAAACTCTGTGATGTTGTAGCTCCCAACAGACTGATCGCTGTGTAACCAAATGCCTAGAAAGGTATCTGATTAAAATGGGCAAATCGTAACAGCAGCCAGCCCAACATGTCACTGTGTGCTATGCACAAATGTACATCATCCTTGTTTTGTGGATGTAAAACTACCAAGTAAAATAGAGAAATACAATGGGTCCCTGATGGGATTAAAGCAGTGAGCATCACCTGGTGGATCCCTTAGGGAACAGTCCCACCCAGAGACAAGAAACGCTGTGGGAGGCCTCATGGCACACTCAAACCAAAGTACATCAAGGAGTGACTACCTCTCATCTAACTCTAGTACAGAAGACCCAACATTTGGGGGTGTAAGACATGTATCCTAACTGCACTGGTGTGATAAGTGCCAGTCTAGTTATCCTGAGACAAGCTGTGTTTGCTTTTAATGAGTGGCAGTCAGAGGAAAACTAGAATAGAGAGGGTTCTCTTCCACAAGGAGGGCAAATGATGGGAGTTAGCCCTGGAAATATAATGAAGCTTTAGCAAAGTGGGTCATGAAGACTCAATAAATAACGTAGGGTACTGCTAAAACCCAGTATTGGGAAAGGATTTGTGCCTGGATCCAATAGGGCCTCAATTATTTTAATACACGTGGAAGCTGAAGTGGGCATAAGTCAGTGGCCCTCTATTCTAGCTCCTGAAGCTCAAGGGGCACACCTATGGGAATCTTATGACTCCCCAAACACGTAAAGTTCTTTGGAGGCACTTTTGATTTACGCTGATGTCTTGTGACAGTTCTGGCTCCCAGAATAGTTTTCTAAATACTACTCATGACTTCCCCATTGGAGGGAAGAGAGCCCTGTTACATAATAACAACACACAATGGAAACCAGTCTAGATTTGAGCCTGTAAGGTGAGATGAGATGATTGGCTTTGTCCTCAATTGTAGATTCTATTGGGAAGGCAAAGCAAATACCTCTGTAATTCTTACTACTTTGTTGTGTATTCTGTAATGAAACTGAATTATACCATGGTCATACTATAATATTGTGTAATACTGGCATTGTTGGTAAGATTCAATTACACTAAGTAATAAGACTTATGACAATACTAATATTGATTATAAAATGTATTGGGAGATTGACTTAAAGCTCCTTCAGGGCATACAGCTTATGTATTACCATTTTTATTTTATGCACAATAACTACTAGCCTGAGGAAGAACTGGATCTGGCTAATCATCCTCTGAATTCTGTGTTAAACAGTTCTTCACAAGCTTATCATAAGACACAAATAACAGTAGGTCAAGGGGGGAAAAGAATAATAAAATTAACACAAGGATTAAAAAAGTGCATAATGGGTTTACAGGACAAATCAGTTGTTTCTTTAAATCTATCCCCGTACTGGCTTCTCCAAATGTTAGGCATATTTGTGTTGGTGCTATTGCTATATACATGCCACAAATGCTGCACCAAATGTAAATGTTATAACAAATATCATCATTTTTCTGTGGGAGGTTCATGGCCAGAGACCAAGGGGTAGAATTTTCCATTGTTTTCTGGCATTTAATGTTAGCATTAAGAAACCAAACCCCAACCTATTTTGTTTTTACACCTTAGAGGTGGCTTTCTTTTCTGTTACCTGAAAATTTGCTCCTCTATTCTTGAAGTTCAACAAGTTAAACGTGATATTTGTCAGTGTTGGTTGCTTGATGATGATGATGATAATGTGTTTCCTAAAACACACTACCCTTCATTAAAAACTCTAGATGTCAATATATGTTTCAGAAAAAAGTGTTATTCCATTATTCCTTTCAATACTTTTTCTGTTTTACTTACTGAATTTCCTATTTCATGGACACTGGTTTTCATTTTTGTTTAATTTTTAATTTTTGTGGAGACATAGGTGTATGTATTTATGAGCTACATGAGATACTTTGATATAGTCATATAATGTGTAAAATCACCTCAGGGTGAATGGGGTATCCATTGCCTCAAGCATTTATCCTTTGTTTTACAAACTATCCAATTATACCCTTTTAATTATTTTTAAATGTCCAATTACATTTTTATTAATTTATTTTGGACTATCTTTGAAATCAAATTTTATTATTATCTCCATAATTTTTATTGACTTTTTCTTAGCAACTCCTCTAATTATCTCAAGCCTCTCTGGAAAAGTAATTTGATATTCAACCATTTATTCTGTCCCTGGGTGTTATTTTTAAGATACTGTTTCTGTAATAATGTTATTTGCATTCTTAATTCACCAATAACTTCTTGTATTAGTCAACTTATAATAATACTAAACTCTTTTATTGTGGGCTGAATTTGAAAGGAAATTTCATTTGTTCCTTGTGGTATGTTTCCTTCCAGAACTAGTCTTAAGGGATTCTTATTTTTTAAATGTGGTATATTGTCACAATTTCCACGCCAATTCTTTGCATTTTCTTTCTGGTTGAGATGAGTAACTCAACCAAATCTATTTATTTCAGCCACTTGGCCCCCTTGAAGGCTCAAATTAGCTGTTTCATCCACGTTTCTGTAACCCGATGGCAGTGGTTAAGTGTCTGTAGGAGGAAAATGGAAGTGGGGAGGAGCTCATTAGAGTCTATGTGCGTCCCTCAGAGGAGGTCACTTCACTTATTTGGGAAAGAATTTTAGTCCTAAAAAAGAATCTATTGGGACTTTGAATTTTTTCGGAAATTCATCAGGAAGTCCTGGAAAAAGTCAGTCCTCTCCAGAGGATTTTCTCTGGTCCATTTCTATTGGCTCTGTTGGTGTGGCCTTTTCTCTACTGGATTTTTCCTTGACTCATCCTGGAAGAACTCTCTTATCCTCTCAGCTTCAGCTTGCATGCTGCTTTCTAACCTGGTGGTGGTGGGTACAATTTTAAATAAGAACACTGAGCATTTTATCTCTCCAATTCTGCTACTGTAATATGGGAGTAAAGATAGGAGTCTCCATATTCAGCTCCATGCCAGACAGTTTGCCTCGATCACCACATTTTGAACTTGGTGACATGTGGTTCCTCCTCTTTTCTTATTTTGTTGTTGGGTGAACTTTGTAACACTTTCACTTATTTATATAATATTTGATTCACTGTATTACCTACTGGGTGAGAGGACTTCTGTACTCTGGCTTTATTCTGCCGTTTTACCCTAAAATCTATAATATTTTAATATAATTCTATTATTATGACACAAGCAATACATATCCATAAACACACACACATGCAACATGTAAGAAAAAAAAATCTGTAATTCTACCATGAAGTAATCATTATTGTTAAGGTAGAGATAGTATTTTTCTATGATAATATAGATAACTTTTAATGAATATATAATTATATGTTAATCAACTTTCTATGTATGTATATGTTATTTTGACAAATTAATATATAGTTTTGGTTTGCTATTATTCTCTTCCTTTAAGGTGCTTTTAAAGTATGATTTTATATCAGTAAATATTGTTTCAAATTGATCCCGTGCATCCCATTTTATGACTCTAATTCTTTTAACCAGTATTACATTGTAGGGTACTTAGATTTTTTCCAATGAGTCCTATTTTAAACAATGTTGAGATGCACATGTTTGTACAGCATACTTTGTGATATTGCTTTTATTTTCTTCAGACAAAGCCCAAGAGGTAAGCGCAAATGATTATTTGAGAAGGAATCCACATTCATACTGAGACTGCAAACAATATTGTCTTTCTTCAATTACAGTTGGCCTAGATGGTTTGGACACTCTGGGAACAACTATCTTTGATTTCTATAACAACTAAATTTTGGAACTAAAAAGACAATACTAGAATATGATAGTGCACATGTAGTTATAGCACTGAATACATTTCCAAAAGGATTTATATAGCAATTGATTTGGATCCTAAGCCCTCATGACCAAGATCCTGAATTTTTTAAAAAGCTACTACAGAGCTGGTAAGTGACTAATGTATTTTGCTGGATTAGAAGACATCAAGCTTCAGTCTTATGATTAGCAATTTAAAGTGTTATTAAAAATTCTAAAACTGCATTTAAGTGATGAAAAATTGCTGTGTCATACTGAGACTACTAAGAACAATGTGTGATGCAGCAATAACTCATCCAAAAATAGCAAACTCATGACTTGTTTCTTGTTTTGCCCTTACCACTGAAAACTTCTCTTTCTCTCCAGCACCGTCAGCTACCAGGGATGGAGAGGGAAGGGACAGAGAGAGAAACTCATGAACTCACAAATTTGCCCTGATGCAGCCATCTGCAAGGTCATCCCACATACACTAACATCTGCTGGGACTTGGATGCAGCTGCTCTGAAGGGAAGTTGGGACAGAAAACGAAAGGGGCTGTTGCTCAATCTTTACTTTCTTTGGCTGCTAGTGCTGGTTCATCCTGCATAAAGCACTGGCAATGGAACAAGCTTCTATTGACCAAGATATTATCATGTTGAGACCACTCCAGAAATCCCAGAGTCCCCAGTGAGAGTGCAGAATTCACCCCATTCCAGGTTGGACTGAGTCATTAGTAGAAACAGTCCTAGGGCCACTTTCTTATAGTCTAGGTGTCTCACAAAAACAGTTCATGTACTCCATTTTCTAGGGCAGGGAGCTCTGTTCCCAAACCACAAGGGGGCTGAACAGGATCCCAAATTTGCATCTCTTAAGAAAAGATCCACTTCTGACCCTGACCAAAGGTTGTTTTTGTTTTTTTCCTACATTGGAACTCAATTTTGCCCACTCCATATGCTTCTGAGGTCTTGTCTCATATATTTTTTCTTATTCCAAAATTCCAGTCCCAAACAGGAATGCTCCATAAAGTGGCTTATGCAGAGCTTCCTCAGTAAAAACACAAAAAGGGCAGGTGCATTGGTGACTCTCCTGAGAATGTTGTGTGCAATGATACATCTTGATTCTCCTATCACCTCAAATAAAGCCAGGCCTGTTGAATGAACAAAGCAGAAAATCAAGGGACATGGATAAGCAGATAAGTTTGCTTCCAAGAAGAAAGAGTAGTGATCCCTCAGGAATACTTGCCTTTTCCAACCTATGATCTTCCTCTGTTACCCAGGAGAATGCCTTACTTCAGCTCTGGCAGGTGTGAGTAGGGTAGACTTTGCTCAATTAATCTATGAACTTACATTTTATTGAGTTCAGCCAGCCTTGTGCTATGTGACTTAGGAAAGTCACAAACATATGCATGCCTCTGTTGTCATCAAATCATTTGAAAAATGCTAAACAAATTTTGGAGGTAGTGTTTGGTGTTTGAGATGCTCTTACATAAAACAGAGGCTAGGCAGCAAATGCCATTTTGCTTTGAAGAGTCCTGGGATTAAACCAAAAATGATAGGTGATCATATTTAATAGAATTAAAACTAAGATACAGCTGGAATCCGATCAGATCACTAAGCAGGAGAGCCTTGCCATGCATATAGAGATGTCATGAACAGAGCAAACAAATAGGATTTACATGTAAGGCCCAAAATAGAGGACAAAGGGACAAATTCCCCAAGACAGAGGCATTTACTTGGATTGAGCTGTTTTTCACTTGCACAATTTTTAAAGCTCTTCACCACAACATCAATGTTGTATAAACTGCTTATAGCAGACCCAAGGCATGCATTGTGGAACTTACCCAACAGTAGCTGATTTCTTGCAACCTGACACAACTAATCAGGTAGCCAAACAGTTTGGTGTGGTGGCCAGGTTGACAGAGTTTCTGCCATCTTTCACATGTGGCTTCCATGTTCTCTGCCATCTGCATTCCAGAGGGCCAGGAACACGGAAGAGCACATGTGGGAGGATTTTAATGAGTCAGGCCTGAAATGGCACATGTCACTCCCTCTCACATTTTATTGGCCAACAGAGTCTCAGACAGAATTGGGAAACAGGGTTCAGCTGAGGCTTAGACAGAAAAGGAGAACATATGTTTGGTGAGAAGGCTCTTTCTCTAGGGTATTTGTTTAATCATATAAAGGTTAATAAAGATTCTTCCACACAGTGCTAATACAGACAAGAGATGATAATGGAAAACACTTACTGAATGTTCGTGATGTACTTGGCACTGTTTTGTGAACTGTATATGTATAAATTACATCAATCCTCACCAATTTCTGAGATATATAATGCAATTATTTCCACGTCCATACAGATGAGGCAACAAAGACTCAGAAAAAATTAAGCAAGTTTTTCAAGATCACATAGCCAGCAAGTGGCAGAGCAAGAAACTCAGTTAGATCCACTCTGGACCTACACCTCTAGGCAGAGAGGTAGATCAGGACGTCTGCCTGACTGCAGAGGCTGGCATGGAATGTTTAGATGTGAGTTCAAGTTTACAACCAGACAGCCTGATACCCTGAGTCTGTGATGTGGTCTAGATACTCTTTACCTACAATGTCAAAAATCTCCTGGACCAGAACTCAATGTAATGGGCTTATTATTTACTTAAGCCTCTTTAGTTTTGGAGAATTTTTATTTGTTTTTAAATTTATTTTTATTATATATATTTAAGGTACATAACATGGTGTTTGGATATACATATATATGTAAATCAGTATTTTGTTTTTGTTCTGGTTTTGATTATTATTTTTTTAACCAGCCACATGGTTTACAATGTGCAGTTTCTATAAACACATAATTGTAAAAATTAATTTTATTGTTAAAGATCACTAGTTGAGAGCCACACAGTAAATTGTTCTCAGAATTTAGTCCTAGCATAAAGTTTTTCTGTCCCAATGATCTACTAGTAGTATTCACCTTTATTTCACTGTAGAAGTTAATATAATGCATCACAGTGTCCTTTTTGCTAAATATACAAGAAAGCTGAGATTATTTTTTCAATTTTACCAACCCCCTCCCCAAAAAGACTTTGATTTTTAAAATGTAATATTTTCTTTCCCATTTTCCTCTGCCTTTATTATACAACTTGTGGTTTTTATCTTTATTTTAATGGACTGATTCTGTGTGAACTCTTTATAGATGACTTCAATCTATTTCCAGAAGGAAACTGGTTAAGATAGTAGGGAACTGAGACTTGAGATTTGAAGGCCTTTAAGAGTTTGGCCAAATTATATACCATAAATCTTAAAGAAAATTAAAGGGTATTTCCTAGGTTTCCTTCAAGGGTTTTCACAGTTTTAGGTTTTGCATTTAAGTCTTAATCCATCTTGGGTTATTTTTGTATATGGTATAAGGAAGGGGTTCAATTTCAATCTTCTGCATATGCCTAGCCAGTTATCCTAGCACTGTTTATTAAATAGAAAGTCCTTTTTCCATTGCTTGTTTTTGTCAGCTTTGTCAGATATCAGATGGTTGCAGGTGTGCAGCTTTATTTCTGGGCTTTCTATTCTGTTCCATTCATCCATGTGTCTGTTTTTGTACCAGTACCATGCTATTTTGGTTACTATAGCCTTGTAGTATAGTTTCAACTCTGGTAATGTAATGTCTCCAGGTTTTTTCTTCTTGCTTAGGATTGCTTTGGCTATTCAGGGTCTTTTTTGGTTCTATATGAATTTTAGAATAGTTTTTTTTTCTAATTCTATAAAGAATGTCATTGGTAGTTTGAAAGGAATAGCATTGAATCTGTAAATTGCTTTGGGCAGTATGGCCATTTTAACAATATTGGTTCTTTCTATTCATGAGCATGAAATATTTTTCCACTTGTTTATGTCATCTCTGATTTCTTTCAGCAGTGTTGTGTTATTCTCATTGTAGAGGTCTTTCATCTCCTTGGTTAGTATATTCCTAGGTATTTTTTATTGTTGTTGTGGCTGTTGTGAATGGGATTGCATTCTTGATTTGGCATCTAGCTTGGATGTTGTTGGTGTATAGAAATATTACTGATTTGTGTACATTTCTTTTGTATCCTCAAACTTTGCTGAAGTTGTTCATCAGATCGAGCAACTTTTGGGCAGAGACTATGGGATTTTCTAGGTATAAAATCATATCATCTGCAAACAGAGATAGTTTGACTTCCTCTCTTCCCATTTGGATGCTTTTTATTTCTTTCTCTTCCCTGATTGGTCTGGCTAGGACTATGTTGAATAGGAGTGGTGAGAGAGGGCATTCTTGTCCTGTTCCAGTTCACAAGGGAAATGCCTGCAGCTTTTGCCTGTTCAGCATGATGTTATCTTTGGGTTTTTCATAAATGGTTCTTATTATTTTGAGGGTTGTTCATTCAATGGCTAGTTTGTTGACGGTTTTTAACATGAGAGGATACTGAACATTATCAAAAGCCTTTTCTGCATCTATTGAGACAATTAGGTGGCTTTTGTTTTTAGTTCTGTTTATGTGATGAGTCACATTTATTGATTTATTGTTTGCATATGTTGAATCAAACTTGCATCCCAGAGATAAAGTCTGCTTGATCATGGTAGATTAGCTTTTTGATGTGCTGCTGGATTTGGTTTGTTAGTATTTTGTTGAGGATTTTTGCATCTATGTTCATCAAGAATATTGGCCTGAAGTTTACATTTGTTGTGTGTCTCTGCCAGGTTTTGGTATTATAATAATGCTGGCCTCATAGAATGAACTAGGGATGAGTCCCTCCTCTTCAATGTTTTGGAATAGCTTCAGTAGGAATGGTACCAGCTCTCTTTATACGTCTGGTAGAATTTGGCCATGAATTCTTCTGGTCCTGGGCTTTTACTGGTTTGAAGGCTTTTTATTACTGATTCAATTTCAAGAACACATTGGGCTGTTCAAGGTTTCAATTTCTTCTGGGTTTAATCTTAGGAGGTTGTATGTTATCATAAATTTATCCATTTCTTGTAGGTTTTCTAGTTTGTGTGCATAGAGGTATTCATAATAGTCTCTGAGGGTGTTTTGTATTTCTGTAGGATCAGTGGTAATATCCTCTTTGACATTTCTTATTGTGCTTATTTTGATATCTCTTTTTTTATTTATTTCTCTAGGTAGCAGTCTATCAATCTTATTTATTCTTTCAAAG
Organism: Gorilla gorilla gorilla; assembly: GCF_029281585.2. Classification (NCBI taxonomy): domain Eukaryota; kingdom Metazoa; phylum Chordata; class Mammalia; order Primates; family Hominidae; genus Gorilla; species Gorilla gorilla. The sequence continues at coordinate 92,780,132 of NC_073238.2, read as the reverse complement.
AACAAAGTTCTGGTTTCATTGATCTTTTGTATGCTTTTTCACATCTCAATTTTATTCTGTTCAGCTGTGATTTTGGTTATTTTTTGTCTTCTGCTAGCTTTGAGGTTGGTTTGTTCTTGTTTTTCTAGTTCCTCTAGGTTTAATATTAGGTTGTTAGTTTGAAATCTTTCTAAATTTATGATGGGGACACTTAGCACCATAGTTTCTTTTTAACACTGCTTTAGCTGTGTCCCAGATGTATATTTTCTCTCATTCATTTCAAAGAATTTTCAGATTTCTGCCTTAATTTTATTGTCTACCCAGAGGTCTTGTTTAATTTCCATGTAAATGTGTGATTCTGAGCAATCTCCTTACTATTGATTTCTACTTTTATAGTGCTGTGCTCTGAGTGTATGGTTGGTGTGATTTCAGTGTTTTTGAATTTGCTGAAAATTGTTTTATGACAAATTATGCAGTTGCTCTTAGAGTATATACCATGTGCAGATGAGAAGAATGTATATTCTATTGGTTTTGGGGGAAAGTTCTGTAGATGTCTGTTAGGTCCACTTGTTCAAATGTCAAGTTCAGTTCCTGCCTATCTTTGTTAGTTTTCTGCCTTGATGATCTGTCTTATACTGTGTCTGACAGTTTTTTAAATTACACTTTTAAATTTTAGTATAAGTCTAGATTCACCTATAATTGTAAGAAATTACCCAGAAAGATCCCCTGAACCCATTACCCTGTTTTTTTCCAAAAGTAAGAAATTGCAAAACTATATTACAATATCATAACCAGGGTATTAACACTGATACAGTTCGAGTACAGAACATTTTCATCACCACAAAGATCTTTCATTGTATAATTCAGGATCTCCAGAGAAGCAGAACCAATGTGATAAATAGACAGACAGATGACAGATGGAAAAATATACAGATAAGGAAAGATTTATTATAGAAATTGGCTCAGGCAATTGTGGAGGCTGAGACATCCTACAATATGCCATCTGCAAATCGGAGAACCAGGAAAGCTGGTGGGGCAATTCAGTTCAAAGTGAGAAAACCTGAGAACCAAGGGTAATGATGACATAAGTCCCAGAATATGAAGGCCAGAGAACCAGAAGCTATGATATCTAAGGGCAAGAGAAGAGGGATATCCCCCCAGCTCAAGAGAGTAAGAGAAGTTTTCCTTCCTTCTCCTTTTTGTTCTATCAGGGCCCTCAATGAATCAGATGGTGCCTACCCACACTGGTAATGGTGCATCTTCTTTACTCAGTCTACTCTTTCAAATGATATATTTTTTTCCTGAAACACTCTCAGAGATATACTCAGAAATAATGTTTTACCAGCTATCTAGGCAAGTCTTAATCCAATTAGGTTGGCACAAAAAGTTAGCCATTGCATCTCTCTTGCCCTTTTATAGCCACACCCACTTTCCTCTGCTCCACCCTTTGCACTCCTTGGGCCCTGGCAACCACTAATCAGTTCTTCATTTCAATACTGTGTCATTTCAATAACATTTTAAATGGATTCATATATAAGAGGCAGAAAAAAAAAACCCGGGAATTCACCACTTTGTCACTGCTTGGATCCCAAGAGCCCTAGCTGGTCTCTTCATTTTTGTTTTATATATAATGTCCAAGGTTTTTAGTTGTACTTAATGGAAGGGATAGGAAAAATATGTTTACTCCAGTTTTTTGGAAGTATCTTGATGTACTTTTAAACATGGATTAATATTTTCTATAGGATCAATGTAGGCTTAATATATTATCATTTTCTTCTATTTCATTAATTCATGCCCTATCAAGATTTAACATAGATAGAAGTGTATTATTTTTAACATCAAGATGAACCATATGTTTTCAAAGCCCCACAAAAACCCCAAGTGTATTGGCGCTCCATTTGCATCAACTTTAAAATTTGTATTCAGATGAAGCTTTGGTGGGATAGTTAATCTTCTTTGAAGGAAACTCTCTTTTGTAGTAAAAATGTGCTAGTTCAGTGAATCCAAAACATGGGTGAACTCAAAACACTGTGGATACATTTACTTGGAAGATTCTTTTCACTAGAACACTGAACATGAAGAACGTACCTTATTATGTCAGATATTAGTAAGTTTCTCTTTCAAGCAACCTTCTATAATTAGATAATAATAGCTGGAGATTGTTAAAGTAAAATTAACTTAACAAAAGATATTTACTTCAAACTTTACTTCCTCTGCCTTAATTTAAGCTATATTTAAAGTTAGGAGTTACCTTTTTATTTTTATTTTTATTTTATTTTATTATTATTATTTTTTAAGACAGAGTCTCACTCTGTCACTCAGGCTGGAGTGCAGTGGCACGATCTCTGCTCACTGCAACCTCCGCCTGCCAGGTTCAGGGGATTCTCCTGCCTCAGCCTCCCGAGTAGTTGGGTGCCCCCCACCACATCTGACTAATTTTTGTATTTTTAGTAGAGGTTGGGTTTCACCATGTTGGCAAGGCTGGTCTCAAACTCCTAACCTCAAATGATCCAACCATCTCAGCCTCCCAAAGTGCTGGGATTACAGGCATGAGCCACTGCACCCAGCCAGGAGTTACCTATTTTAAGCAAGCACAGTAAGGAGATAATTAAAACCTTTAGAGTCCAGTTATTAAAGATTTACAACTACTTAAGAACTACACCAACCTTGAGGATAATGCACAATGAAGAATAGAAGAAAAATATGAAGAGTAATTAAGAATAAGGTCATAGAAGACAATCTCTGGAGTAATGCCTGCATTTAGTACTATTCATGAAAAAAACAGGAAGCATATATTTGGGAATGAATTTAACTACTAGGAAACCACAGTCCTATTTATTCTGAAAGCCTAAATTTCAACATTTTCTTATCTAAAAGTAAAATTAATTTAGCATTTTAATTGAACATTCTCCCTCATCTAAATACCATTTTTTTCTCCTAGTGTTCAATAGCTATATGCTATGAAACTATATTAGCATATTTTTGTGAATCTCTAAAATATATCTGAAATTTCAAACCTCATTTTTACTTTTGATACTATTCAAAAGTAGTCTATATTTTTGTAGCTAATTAAAACTAACATAAGAAATCACTACAATTAGAGTACATCCTACATAGGTAATTCACTTATCCGTTCATTTATTTAACATTTATTTACTGGTCTCCTTTTATATGCCAGGAGCTGTGCCGCATGTTAAAATGTTAAAACACCAAATAACTAACAATTCTTACCCCTGTAGAACTGATGTAACAAGATGTGAAGAAACCCTACATAACATAATTTAGAAATACAATTATAATTTATGGAAATGAAACTTAAGACTGCCTCATTCGTCTGTTGTTCAGTTATTTTCCTGAATGAAATAGACAATTGCAGTGCCTTTAGTTTATTTTGCTGTGCCAGTGTAGCCCTAAATTTATAACTAATGTCAAGTCCTCCTAAAAACAACGTAAGCAACAGTGTTGTTTGGTGCCTTAGCATTGTGGTTGACATCCCTTTTGATGTGCCACAAGATATGTAAACAGTAGAAGATACATATGGTATATCTTCCTGACAAACAAATTTTACTGCAAAATTTTTAGGGGAATAGTTATATAATTGTATCAATAACTAATTTTAGTGTTATATTTATATTAAAACTCATATGATTATATTAGGAAGGCAAATTTTATATAAATTTTTAAAATTAAAAAATGAGACAAACATATCTTTAGTTGTTCAGTCGACAGCTTCATCTTCTGCCTATTCTTAGACATTTTTGTTTCAATGAAAAAGTTTGCATAGGGTACCTCTAGGTTATTTTCCCCTGTTGCAATTACTCTATTAGAATCAAAACCATCAGAAAATATGGCTTGTGATAATTTTTAATCTGCAGACCTGAATCCCAGAGACTTTCATAGTCTCCCCCATTTCTTCCACTCACTCTTATGGGACTAAAGTGCACAAATACAGTCATGACCATTATGCCTGTAAGCAGTGTGAGAAGATGATTTAATGAACCATTTGTCATCACTTATTAATACGTTATTAAATCTGCTCTAGAGTTTTATCAGAAACTTTGTCATGATAAACTAAATAAAATAATTTAGATATGTGCGATCCTCCTCCTTTATATGATCTGCTTCACTTATTTTGCTTGTGATTTAATCAAAAAGCTCTAGACTGCATTGCTGGACATTTTCCATAGCCGTCCAAGTCCATTTCTTTGCAATGAAACTTTTGCAAATCTCAGTTCTTTAAGAAAGAAGTAACACCAGTGCTACAAGCTCTACAGATTTGTAATGTTTAACAAATGTAATCATATGAGCTAAAGCATGCCAGAAGATAGTACAGAAAAGGGAAACAGAAAATTATAAAACTTTCATGTTAATATCACCCTCAGGCTAGTTGTAAAGGGAAAAGAGAAATAGCACAAACTATGTATTATACATAGCCAAAACAGGATAATATAAGTTAAAGACATTAATAAGTCATTTCTTCTTAAAATGTACTTGTAGCCAAGTTTCAATGCATGAATCTTTGAAGAATATAACCTCCCACAAATTACTGATTTTCAAAAGTGCATTATTAAGGAATTATCTAAAAGATCTTTTTAAAAAATATGGGTATATAGTAGGTATATATATTTATGAGTTACATGAGCTATTTTGATACAGGCATGCAATGTGTAATAATCACATCAAGGTAAATGGGGTCTCCATTTTCTCAAGCATTTATCCTTTGTGTTACAAACAATCCAATTATACTCTTTCAGGTATTTTTAAATGTACAATTAAATTACTTTTGGCTGTAGTCACCCTGTTGTGCCAGCAAATAAAAGGTCTTCTTGATTCTTTCTATTTTTTTTGGACCCATTAATCACCCCCACCTTTCCTCCAACCCCCATTCTCACTACTCTTCCCAGTCTCTGGTAACCATTGTTTTACTATTTCCATGGGCTCAATTTTTTTTTTTTTTTTAGATTTTTAGCTTCCACAAATAATCGTGAACATGTGATGTTTGTCCTTCTGTGCCTGGCTTACTTCACTTAACACCATGACCTTCAGTTTCATCCATGTTGTTGCAAATGACAGGATCTCTTTCTTTTTTATGGCTAAATAATACTCCATTGTGTATATGTACCACATTTTCTTTATTCATTCATCTATTGATGGACACTCAGGTTGCACCAAAATCTTGGCTATTGTGAATAATGCTGCAATAAACATGGGAGTGCAAGTATCTATTAGATATACTGATTTTCTTTCTTTAGAGTAAATACCTAGCTGTGGGATTGCTGGATCACATGGTAGCTCTATTTTTAATTTTTTTGAGGAAACTCCAAACTGTTCTCTGTAGTTATTGTACTAATTTACATTCTCACCAACAGCGTACCAGGGTTCTTCTTTTCTCCACATCCTTGCCAGCATTTGTTACTGCCTGTCTTTTGGATAAAAGCCATTTTAACTAGGGCGAGATGGTATATCCTTGTAGTTTTGATTTGCATTTATCTAATGGTCAGTGATGCTGAGCACCTTTTCATACACCTGTTCACCATTTGTATGTCTTCTTTTTAAATGTCTATTCAGATCTTTTGCTCATTTTTAAACTAGGTTATTAGTTTTTTTCATGTAAAATTGTTGGAGCTCCTTATATATTCTGGTTACTAAACCCTTGTCAGATAGATAGTTTGCAAATATTTTATCTTCTTCTGTGGGTCTTCTCTTCACTTTGTTGGTCATTTCCTTTGCTGTGCAGAACTTTTTAGCTTGATGTGATCCCATTTGTCCATTTTTTATTGGTTCACCTGTGCTTGTAGGATACTACTCAAGAAATCTTTGCCTAGTCCAATGTCCTGGAGAGTTTCCCCAATGTTTTCTTGTGGTAGTTTCATAGGTTTAGGTCATAGATTTAAGTCTTGAATCCATTTTGATTTGGTTTGTGTGTAGGGTGAGAGATAGGGGTCTAGTTTCTTTCTTCTGCATATAAATATCCAATTTTCCCACCACAATATTTTGAAGAGACCACCCTTTCCCCAGTGTATGTTCTTGGCACCCTTATCAAAAGTGAGTTTATTACAGATGTATGGACTTATTTCTGGGTCCTCTATTCTATTCCACTGGTCTATGTGTCTGTTTTTATGCCAGTACCATGTTGTTTTGGTTACTATGACTCTCTAGTATAATTTGAAGACAGGTAATATGATTCCTCCAGTTTTATTCTTTTTGTTTAGGACATCTTTGACTACTCTGGGTCTTGTGTGATTCTATGTAAATTTTAGGACTTTTTTCTATTTCTGTGAAGTATGTCATTGGTATTTTGGTCAGAATTAAATTAAATCTGTAGATTGATTCTTCCAATTCATGAACATAGAATGTCTTTCCAATTTTTGTGTGTCCTCTTCAGTTTTTTCATCAATGTTTTATAGTTTTCATTGTAGAGATATTTCATTTCTTTGGTTAATTTCAAGGTATTTTATTTTATTTTATTTGTAGCTATTTTAAACGGAATTACTTTTTTGATTTCTTTTTTAGATTGTTCACTCTTAGCATATAGAAATGCTACTGATTTTTGTATGTTAATTTTTGTATCCTGCAACTTTACTGAATTTGTTTTAACAGTTCTAATAGTTTTTTTGGTGGAGTCTTTAGGTTTTTCCAATTATAAAATCATGTCATCTGCAAACAAGGATAATTTAACTTCTTTCTTTCCAATTTAGATGTCCTTTATTTCTTCTCTTGTCCAATTGCTCTAGCTAGGATTTCCAATACTATGTTGAATAACAGTGGTGACAGTGGGCATCCTTGTAGTTGTTCCAGATCTTAGAGGAAAAGCTTTCAGTTTTTCCCCATTCAGTATTTGTCCCCATTCAGTATTTGTCTAAAGAAATTTTAGAGAATGTAATATTGTCACCTGGTTTCATAAAACTGGAATGGCATCATTACATTGAAGGTAATGAAAAAAATAAACTATAGGATAATCTTCAATTGGTTAATCAATGACTGTTAAAAATGGGGAAAGGAAACTATATTTAAGTAGTACTTATAATAAGTATAGCAGTTATACATAGTATTATATATACTTACATACAGTATTTGTATTTCTATAAGCATACATTTAGAACTTATATGTGTATATAGTACTTATATATACACTTACACGTTACGTTAAGAAGAAACAAGGAAGACATAAAAGTACCTAAGCTGAATTTCCAGACAGGAAAAATATGCCTAAGGAACATATGAAAATTATTTTATAAATTTCTTGGCCTGAAGTATGAAGATTTTGTTGATTTAAAAGGAGATGTCCTTAAAATTATCTAGCCAAAGTACGTTATAAAGACAGATTTTATTTTTCTGTTCTCTACCTTTTCTCCTACCACCCACCCTTCCTTCCCTGCAAAGGAATTGTTTCAGAAGCTGATTAAAACCTCATCTGGGTGAAGGAAAGTCCAGAAGTTCTCTGTGGATTAGCAGTGGGGACTGGTGCTGCCCACAGAGGTTCTCTGGGCTCTGCAGTTAGAGTGTCGCTGGTTGTCTTGCTCACTGCTCATGTTCTGGCATCTCCTTCCCTTGGAAGCATCTATTCACACTGTTTCCCTAGATATATAGTATAATGGCTTCCCAGGAAGATAACTTGTGGGAGACAAGAACAGAAGCATCAAATAATTGTTTTCAAAATACTGTCTCAGTCATGGTAAAATCTGATTGTAGAGTTTCCATAACCAACTCTTTAATTTAGGAGTATGCCAGAAGCAAAGTTTGTAAACTGATCACATAGGAGTCTACCATCTCCAGTGAAGGGCTAGAGCCAAATCTTCCATTTTGCTTCTGGCAGTGTACAAAATGCATCATGTGGGAAAGTCACGTTGTTGATTATCAAATAGCTACAATCAAATCCTCTGTTAGTTGTAAAGAATGAGATAAAGTAACATTTTGTTTGTTTACTTATCAGAAATACCTTTATCTTGCCAAATAAATATAATTTTGTTTTAATTGGTTTAAATTCAAGTTCATGCTCTTAGCATTGATATTGCCTTCGCTGAAAGATGCCACCTCTTCCAAAGTTCACGTTACTTTAACAAATAACAGAAGATAATTCTGGAGAATTCTGCCCTAAAATGTGAGATCCCCAGGGACACTGAACTGCATTTTACTTTTAAGTTTTCTTTTAACAGCATCTCACATTCTGACCCGAGATTGTCCTATTGAAGTATGTCTAAGAGAAAAATAAATATTTATGCAAAATTTTAGTTATTTACATTTTATGATAGAAATACTTATGGGATAGGCTTTTGAAGAAAGAACTAGTTTGACGCATTTTGGCAACATCAATTGAGATTTGAGTATAAGGAACAAGTTTGTCAGTTTAGGAACTGTTTCACATGGGCAAAACAAAGATTATCTTGTATTTTATAGTTAAGTACAAATGACACAGAGGGTTTCTTTATTTCTCATAAGTCAATGATAAACATTAAAGTCGAATTTGGTGTAAATATTTCAAAAGGGTTAATATTGGCCATGAAACAGTTTTTGCATCTCAGAATGTTTTATAAATTAATGCTTTTATGGCTAAATCTCATTAGCTGAAGATTAACTTAAGATTAAAGAAATGACTGATAAATGACCTCTGTTTCACTCAGGCAAATTGTATTCTTCAGACTTAACTATTCATATAGATCATGAAAATGACCATGAAATATACCCAAATGAGCATAAAAATAAAGTTTAAACAAACTATCAGCAAAATAAGTCCCACAAGACTGCTTCCCAAGTAAGTTAAATTCAACTAACATTTATAGAGTACTTACAAATTGCAAAGCATTGTTCAAAATGTACAGAGGACACAGAGATGACAAAAGTATATTTCCTGCCACCAAGACCCTTAGAATCTATTAAGTAAAACAGGCATAGAAATTATTAACTCTAATACAGTGTAAATATAATAAAATTATACAATAAAATTATTTGTTGAGAGCATTATATGTGTAAGCTATTTGAATAAGTGTTTCTCATTAGTTAACATACTTCAGCTCCCCAAATTGTAAGAAATATGCACTCCTAGTAATCCTGTTTTCCAGATGGGGATACTGAGGCTTAGAGTTAAACGAACCAAGGTCAGAAAAGTCAGAGGCAGGATCTGAATCGAAGAGAGTTTGTTGTGATATGAACAAACTGCCACAAGAAGCAAGAATAGTAAAAAGAGAAAATAATAGGATCCAGAATCTAACTATACAGATTTGAGTTTAAATTGTGTCTTTGTTTTTAACTAGCTGCATGGACTGAGTAAATCCTCAAACATGCCTTTCCAAGCCTTACTGTCTATAATTTTGAAGTGGTGGTTATATTCATCATTATATAGGGCTACTGTGGGGCTTATATGGTTATTTATAACCAACCAAGTTTAGCATACTACACTTGGCCCCTCCCCCAAAATTATAACCATTTTTATTTTAAAAATGGTCTTACATCAGTTAGAAATGGAAATAATCTCAAAATAACAGTGGCTCAAACACTCAAATGGTCATTTTCTTACAGAAAAGAAGACAAGGGTTAGGAAGTCCAGGATTGGTGTGGCAGCTCCATGAAGTCACTAGATGCCCAGACTCCTCTATCTTTCTCCTCTGCCATTTTTGGTGTGTTGTTTCCATACTAAAGATAACCACATGTTCTAGGGTGGATGCTGGAGTTTCAATCATCTCACCCACATTCCAGAGAGCAAAAAGAATAGAAGTCAAAATGAGTTTGTTTCTAAGTGTCTTTTAAAGGGCCTTCGTCAAGTCTCTCACAACACATCTACCCTCACAGGTCTAAATGGTTAGGTACAACAGCCCTGAGCAGCCTTGGAATTGTTATCTTTATTCCAAGTGGCCCTATGGCCAGCTAAAAATTGGCATTCTATTAGTAAGGTGGAAGATAAGGAGTACTGGATTGGCAATTGGTACTCTGTATCATGACTTTGATAAGAACATGTTAACCAAAGATAAAATAAAAGATTGAGAAAAGAAAACACTAGATCCAATTCTTTCTTTCTTACATGAGAACACACTAACACACCCTCATGCAAAGAAAAGAGTGTGCTATCTTATAGTCATGGAAAATAGAGAAGTCACAGAGCCTGACATTGACCTTTGTATAAACAAATTATAACACCTGCCCCCCAAAGATGGCATCAGAGATAGAATTTCCTCATGGAATACGATAGTTGGCATTCCCACAACATTGACTAAGTGAATTGGGTGACAGTTAGTTTTGGAGTATACTTTTTAAGCAATTACAGAAAAGAAAGTAAAATGAGAGTGAGTCAGCAGGTTTTCAGTGGCCAACTCGGGTGGAATTAAACACAAAAAGGAGAAAACTTCTGCATTCTATTTGCTGTAGTTAATTGTTTTCTCACTCTTAACACTCTTGCCTGTTCAACCTAGGTGTTGCATGCTCTAATAAAATTGAAAAATAAGCTGACACGTTCACCTTAAGGAAAAGGGGAAGGGACGGGGGAAGGGGAGGGAAAGGAAGGGAAATGATCACTTGCAGGCATTATCATTCAAGGCTTTCAACTAAGCCTCTTCCCTGGGAAGCATCAGAGGTCATTTCAGGGAGCCGCTACAGGGGGAACACACAGGACAGGAAGGTCTGCGTGGAAGTCTCACTTAGCCTACAATCCACCACTTCCATTCTCACCCCCACCTCCCAACCTTTGCGGCTGCCTTGGCCACTGCAAGGAAATAGCGTGTTCTCTACATAAAGGGGTTCTCAAAACTCAGAGATTCTGGCTGACAGTACTGGGCTCATGTCTGAACTCCATGACAGGCTGGCTGTGCAGCTTTTTGGCACAGTTAGTTATACATTTTAAGCCTTGTTCTAATCATCTGTAAAGCAGGGATGTTCATATCTGTAGTACTTGCCTCATGGAGTTGTTCTGAGGATTAAGAGCTTGGTAGAGTACTTCATAATTAGCTAACACACAATAAATATTAGCTATTCTGCACTTTGGAGTCAGCTTGGTGTACCATGGAATCTACGTCCTAGCTAAGCAAATTAACCTGCTAGGTCTCAGTTTCCTGAGGATCTGGTACCTTACAGGTTCTCAATAAAAATGTAAGTGTTTTGTGATAATTATTACATGTATTTTATTTTGAAATATAAAATACATATGTAAAGCAAAATGAAAAATTATCTATATATAATATTTATAAAGCCAAATGCCTTATCTTTCTTCTTGTGTACAGAGAACTACCAATTGCAATAGAATTATTAAAACAGCCTGAGAGCTTTTTAAATTTATATTTTGTCTTTTGATTGTTCTGTTTTCTCTGTATTATCCAAAGAAAGGCAACTGAATTTTTTTCATTATGAGTTCTGAAAGTTTTCTGTTACATATTATTTAACTGCCAGTGTACTTTATTGCAATATGCCAGTGAACTCACTTGATACACATCCTTCTGGCTTTCATCCCCTCTCAAGTGATGATATAATAAGATATATTATTTAGAGGGCAGATATAGATTTGACTTAGTCATAAACCAGTGTAACATAAGGTTCCTGACTCTTAGATCTGACACAAATTGCTCTCTTTTAGTGGTAGTACAGAATGTTGAAGTAAGGCTGGATATGTAAGCTTACATTTTTATTTCATTAGAGAATGCAAAACTCATTGTATTTAACTGACAGTCTCAAAACATCTCTGCCAAATCTTAAAGTCTCTAGACTTCTGAATTCCAGAAATGAGTTCACTGACCTAAATATTTGGAAAGGGAGGAAAATGCGTTTTCCCAAAAAGGAAATAAATCTACCAAAGTAAAATTAGGGAGGGAGAGACATTCTCCTTGGAATAAGCACGTTTGGATTTATATACAGTGCATTAGTAGATGGTGTATTTTGGTGCATTGTGATAATCAGAAAAGTTACAGTATGTCCGGGACTCTGTACACAATAGTGTTAAGCAATTGTTTCTAGGAACAAGGTCATTTAGCTAAGTGGTGTTGGCTATTGATACCACTGCTTTTGTTTTTCATGTGGGCAAAGCATCAACTGTTTTAAGACCAATGGCACATTTTCATGATAAAGAGCTAGGTATTAGGGAATTGTTTGAATTATTTTGCAGATTAATTGTAAATCCAGAGTTTGATAACTTAGTCAATACCAGGAAAAGTCTACTATATTTAGGATTGGGGTTTCAAGGTAAGACTCTTTTCTACGCATTAAGTCTGAAAACCAGTAGCCACCAAGTGACAGGTGATATCTTCCAGTAGTGCCACTTTCTCACTACTGTTTTAGGTTACCTCAACACAAGAAGATATTGTTCCTATAGCTTCAGCTCCAAAATAATATGTGCTAGAATTACTGGGATGCAAGTAATACTCACATCCCATAGACCTCTTCAACCTCACTATTTAATAGACATTCAGAATATAAGCATTGCAAATGGAACACAGTAACCTGAAACATATCAGCTTTGGTTTTCAAATCTCAATACTATCGCTGATAATGGGTTTTTACCATTCCCTAACCAAGCACTTGCTTCCTTTCCCCAAGAAAGATATTCCGAGTTTATACAAATAAATACTGTGACATTACTGGTATAATAGAATAAACACTAGGTTTGAGTTAAACACGTCAGGTCGAATTCTGCTTTTAGCTATTACAGGATTTGTAACCTTGGGTTAGGCTTTTAGTTTCAGTTCTTTGTTGATTAATACATTTATTCATTGAATGATTAATACACTCCAATGACTGCTCTAGGCAGTAAAGAAGATAAGAAACAAATTCTTGCTCCTTTAGAGCTTATAACCCCAAAGAAAGGAAGACAGTTAAGAAATACAACATAAAGTTGTGATAAATTCCATGAGTAAAAATAAGGCCTTGAAACATTGGACTTAAACTTTATTTAGACCAAATTGACCTAACAGATATATGCAGAATATTCTATTCAACAGCAACAGAATACACATTCTTCTCAAGTGTACATAAGACATTCTCCAGGATAGGTTATGTTAGGCCACAAAACAAGCTTAACAAATCTAAGAAAGTTGAAATCATATCAATTATCTTTTCCAATCACAATGGGATAAAACTGAAAATCAGTAACAGGAAGAAATTTGAGAAGTTCACAAATATAAGAAAATAAACAAAATGTTCCTAAACAACCAATGAATCAATGAAGAAGTTAGAAGAAAAGTGTAAAATATCTTGAAAGAAATGAAAATAGAAACATGCTAAAATTTAAGAGATGCAGCAAAAACAGTTCTTAGAGGGAAGTTTATAACAATATATGCCTACATCAAAAAAGAAAAAAAGATCCAAAATAAAGAGCCTAATGTCACCCTCAAGGAACTAGAAAAGCAAGGACAAACTAAGCCCAAAGTTAGAAGAAGAAAGGAAATAATAAAGACCAGAGCAGAAATAAATTAAATAGACTAGAAAAGCAATAGAAAGGACAACTAACAGGTGATATTTTTGAAAAGATAAAGTCAACAAATCTTTAGTTAGACTACGAAAAAAGATACAAGACTAATAAAATCAGAAATGAAACAGGAGATATTGCAACTGATATCACAGAGACACAAAGAATCATGAGACTACTATCAACAATTACATGCCAACAAGTTTAATAACCTAGAAGAAATCAATATATTCCTAGATATGTAAGACCTATGAAGACTGAATCATGAAGAAATAGAAAACCTGAACAGACCAATAAAGATTAAAGAGATTGAATCAGTAAAAAAGAAGCCTCCCACTATAAAAAAAAAAAAAAAAAGCACAGGACCTGAAGCCTTCATGTTTAATTCTACTAAATATTTAAAGAAGAACTAATCTCAATTCTTCTCAAATGCCTCCAAAAAATTGAAGAAGTAATACTTCCATCTTCATTTTAAGAGACTAGTATTACCCTGATGCCAAATAGAAACAAATACACTGTAATAAAAGAAAATTACAGGCCAATATCCCTGATGGATATAGATGCAAAAATCCATACCACAATGCTAAGAAACTGAACTCAACTACATACTAAAAGAATTATTTACCATGATCAAGTGGGATTTTTCCAAGGAATTCAAGGATGGTTCAACATACACAAATATATAAATATACCACACTAACAGCATGAAAAACAAAAACCATATGAAAAACAAAAACCGTATGATCATCTCAATCGATGCACAGAAATATTTTTTTCTTCTTTTTTTTATTATACTTTTAGTTCTAGGGTACATGTTCACAACGTGCAGTTTTGTTACATAGGTATACATGTGTCATGTTGGTTTGCTGTACCCATTAGCTCGTCATTTACATTAGGCATTTCTCCTAATGCTATCTCTCGCCATGTCCCCCACCCCATGACAGGCCCCGGGGTGTGATGTTCCCCGCCCTGTGTCCAAGTGTTCTCATTGTTCAATTCCCACCTATCAGTGAGAACATGCAGTGTTTGGTTTTCTGTCCTTGTGATAGTTTGCTCAGAATGATGGTTTCCAGCTGCATCCATGTCCCTGCAAAGGACATGAACTCATCCTTTTTTATGGCTGCATAGTATTCCATGGTGTATATGGATACACAGAAATATTTTACAAAATTTAACCTCCTTTAAATTTAAAAAACTCTCAACAAATTAGATATAGAAGAAATGTGCCTTAACACAATAAAGATCATATATGTCAAGCCCACAGCAAATATTATACTCAATGGTGAAAAGCGGAAAGCTTTTCTTCTAAGACCAGAAAAATACAAGATGCCACTCTTGCCACTTCTGTTCAATATGGTACTGGAAGTCCTAGCCAGAACAATTAAGGCAAAGGAAAGAAATACAATGCATTTAAATTGGAAAAGAAGAAGTTAAATTGTCTGTTTGCAGACAACATGATCTTATATACAGAAACCTAAGGACTCTACTAAAAAAAAAACTGTTAGAACTAATAAATGAATTCAGTAGAGTTGTGAGATACATAAAATCAACATACAAAAATCAATAGCTTTACTATACACCAACAATGAACTACCCAAAAAGGAAATAAAGAAAACAATCCCATTTATAATAGCTACAAAAATAAAATAAAATACTTAAGAATACCTTTAACTAATGTTAAATGTGAAAGACCTTACACTGTAAAACACTGATGAAGGGAATTGAAAAAGACACAAATAAATGGAAAGATATACCATGTTCACAAATTAGAAAAATTAATGTTATTAAAATGTGCTACTACCTAAAGTAACCTACACAGTCAATACATTTCCTATCAAAATTTTAAAGACATGTTTCTGAAATAGAAAAGGCCATTCTAAAATTTGTATGAAGTCCCCCAAAAACCTGTAAATAGGCAAATCAATCTCCAGCAAAGAGAACAAAGCTGAAGGTATCACAGTACCTAATGTCAAAATATACTACAAAGCTATAGTAATCAAAACAGCATGGTATTGGTAGAGAAATGAGACCAATAGAACAGAATAGAGATCCCAGAAAGAAATCCATGCATATATGCTTGACTAATCTTTGGCAAAGGTGCCAAAAACACATAATGTGGACAGGACAATTTCTTTAATAAATAGAATTAAGAAAACTGGATATCCATTTGCATAAGAATGAAATTGAATCCTTATTTTATATAATATACAGAAATCAAATCAAAATGGATTAGTAACTTAAATGTAATTCAATCCTTATTTTATATAATGTACAGAAATCAAATCAAAATGGATTAGAGAATTAAATGTAAGTCCTGAAACTACTAGAAGAAAACTACCAGATGAAAATGTAGGAGAATAGCCAAGCACAGTGGTACATGCCTATAATTCTAGCTACTTGGGAGAATGAGGCAGGAGGATCTCTTGAGCCCAGGATTTCAAGGCTGTAGTACATCATGATTGCACCTGTCAATAGCCACTGAACTTCTGAAGCCTGGGCATCAGAGAAGGATCATGTCTCTAAAAAAATAAAGAAGAAGAAGAAAAAGAAAGAAAGAAAATATGGGGGGAAAGTCCACGACATTGGTCTGGACAATGATTTTTGGTATATGACTTCAAAAGCACAGTCAGCTAAAGCAAAAATAGACAAACGGAATTACATCAAACAAAAAGCTTCTTCATAGCTGAAAAAAAACAATCCACAGAGTGAAGAGACAACCTATGGAACAGGAAAAAATATTTGCAAACTATACATATAATAAGGGATTAATATCCAAAATATTTAAGAAACTCAAACAACTCAATAGTAATAAAACAAATAACCTGATTTTAGAATGGACACAGGAAGGGGAACATCACACACCGGGGACTATTGTGGGGTGGGGGAGGGGGGAGGGATAGCATTAGGAGATATACCTAATGCTAAATGACGAGTTAATGGGTGCAGCACACCAGCATGGCACATGTATACATATGTAACAAACCTGCAAGTTGTGCACATGTACCCTAAAACTTAAAGTATAATAATAATTTTTTTAAAAATAGGAAAAAAAAAGAATGGACAAAGGATCTGAATAGACATCTCTCAAAAGAAGACATACGAATGGCCAACAGGTAAATGAAAAAATGCTTAACATCACTAATCATCAAGGAAATGTAAAGTAAACCACAATGAGATATCACCTCATGCTTTTCAGAATGGCTATCATCAAAAAACAAAAGATAGCAAGTGTTGAAGAAATTGTGGAGAAAAGGGAACCCTTAATTAGTAAAGTCTTTATGGAAAACAGTATTGAAGTTCTTCAGAAAACTAAAAACAGAACTGCCATCTGATCCAGAAATCCCATCACCTAGTACAATATTCAAAGAAAATGTAATCAGTATGCCAAAAATGTATCTTCACTCTTATGTCATTGCAGCATTATTCCTAATAACCAAGACATGTAATTATCTTAAATGTCCATCAATGTGGTAAGAAAATGTGGTATATATACATGATGGAATACCACTCAGCCTCAAAATCAAAGAAATACTCTCATTTTTGACAGCATGGATGAAACTGAAGGATATTCTATTAAGTGAAATAATCCAGACACAAAAAACAATTACTACAATGATCTCTCTTACATGTGGAATCTAAAAAAGTTGAACTTGTAGAAGTAGAGAGTAAAATAGTGGTTACCAAAGATTGAAGGGAGGGAGCAGGGTTGGGGAAATGTTTATTTAAAATACAAAATTTCAATAGCTAGGAGGAATAAGTTTGAGAGGTCTATTGTACATATTTCAAAACATTATGCTGTACATTATAATATATAATTTTTATTTGAAAAGAGCCTACACTGTACACTTTAAAAATAAAATTAAAATATAGCAATGTAAGGAGTCTAGTGTTGTGGAGGGTGATATTTTTGACAGAGTGATAAATGAAAGCTTTTCTGAGACCTAAAAGAAGTTAGGGAGTGAAGAGACGCATGTCTAGGGGAAGAACATTTTAGGAACAGAGAATTGCAGGATATGCATCCACTTTTAAGGAAAAGCAAGAAGTCTCATGTGATGAGGTAGAGTGGAGGGTTGCATAGGCATGAGATTGGAGAGTGGACCTAGTGTCAGATCAAGTGGGACTATGGGGCAATGTCAGAAATTTGGATTTATTTCAGATATGATGGAATTCGAGTGACCTTTGGTAAAAGATCACTTTGAATGCTGTAGGGAGAGTGGACTGTTGGGGTTCATAGTAGAAACGAGGGGTAGGAATTTAGAAAACAAAACGTGGAAATGTGCTGCATACTTCCCGTCGACCTAAAATTTGTTAGAGCTAAAGGTAAAGTACAGGTTGAAGCAAGGAATAGTTTCTTCTTCAGTGAACTTAGCTATCATCAAACACTTATATGTACTCTCTTTTACAATGCTGTCCCAGGAATTTCTACTCTTGGGTTTCAGTAGCTTATCCAAAGAAAATGTTAAATACCTCCTGCAGGCTGGTCTTATAATCTTGGCAGTGCTCTGCCCCATCCCTGCCAGAAAATGACTCTAAGTGGTTTCTGTAAGTGAGTATTATCCCTGAAAATTCTGCACTCTGCTCCTTGCTAGGTTTTATCTTTGGTCAAAACTTGCTTCTGCAACACTCAAGTGCAGCATATGGCAGAACCAGAAGGAATTAGCTCTGTTAAGACAAAACATTGTACAGGATACTGCACAACATTTTGCCTATTTTAACAACAGATTCTTGACTCCATTTTCCAGTTTGCATAAATATTGTCCAAATATGTTAACAATCCCAAGAGAAATTCTTTTAGAAACTATTAATTTCAATTCTATAGGAAACACAGAAATTGCTTTTCTCTTAGTTTAAAATTAAGCTAACCTAAAAATATAACAGATTAGACAGTTCCTTCTGATCACCTCTCCTAGTCTTTATCTCTCTTCTGGGTTAACCACAAATAAGAATTTGGTATGTATCCTTTCAGAATTTTTTCTATTCATGCATATCAGGCCATATGGTATAATTTAGTGTTTATTTTTCTTTTTACACATTTACTTATTTTATATTTGTGAATATTTTCTTTTGCATATTTATAGAAAAGTATTACTCTATGTCATGGTGCTAATTGGAATGTAGTTCTAACAATTCATCTAGTAGAACTTTCTAGGAATAAATGACATAAGTAAATACTCTACTGGTAAGATTATAAATTGGTTCCACTTTGTGATGAATTTGACACTGTCTGTGACACTGTCTGATTAAATTTAAAATACAAATAACATAGGATCTAGCAATTTTATTTTGGCTGTCTATTATCTTACTCTTTTTAAGTGCTGCAGTGCATTCTGCAGCATTAATATGTCAAAACTTGTTTAACAATTCCCATTTTTATAGCAATTAAAGTTTCTCTATTTTTTTTAAAGCCAAGACTGCAATAAACATCTTTTATATACTTCCTTTTACTTGAAAACATCACATGTATTGCTCTAGAATAGATAGCCAAAATGTAACTACTAGGTCATATGCTTTTTGCATTTTAAATTTAACTAGATAGTATCAAATTTATCACAAAGTAGAATTAATTTATGGTCTTATCAACAGAGTACTTAGCTATACAATGGCCAAGCCATGATTATTATTATTGTTGTTTTGCCATTCTAGCAGGTGAAAAATGATGAAAAGTACTACTAGTAGATGAAAAGAACTCATTCCTCACTGGTGAAAAGGGCTCTCATATTTGGTTTAAGTAGTTTCACTATTCCTAGAAAACTTGACTAGCTTTCTATATTTTTATTGACCATTGGTAATTTTATTTCTGTCAATTATCTGTTTAATTATGTAACCATTTTTCTATTGTTATTGGCTTTTTTCTTATATATTTGTAGAAGTTATTTATATTTTTGAATATTCTTTGTCTCATATATTCTGCTAGTTGATGTTTCTTTTTAATGGTTTTAGTGTATCTTTTGTCATACAAAACTTAAAATTTTGTTATTGTCGAATTTACTTTTTTCTTTTTGTGGTTCTCCTGTTGTAACTTTGTTTTTTGTTTCTTATTTTAAAAGGCAATCCCTACCCCAATTAATATGTACATGTTTCGATGTTTGCTTCTTAGATTTGTCAGTTTATCTGCTTACATTTAATTATTTAAGCCATTTTTATGTGCTTTTATTAATAGTGAGGAGTAAGGATCTAAAAGTAGTTTTACTTTTTATTTTTAATTAATTAATTAATTTTTAAATTTTACTTTAAGTTCTGGGATACATGTGCAGAACATGCAGGTTTGTTACATAGGTATACATGTGCCATGGTGGTTTGCTGCACCTATCGACCCATCATCTAGATTTTAACACCTGCATGCATTAGGTATTTATCCTGATGCTCTCCCCCACCTTTCCCCTCAACCACTGAAGGCCCCGGTGTATAATGTTCCCCTCCCTGTGTCCATGTGTTCTCATTGTTCAACTCCTACTTATGAGTGAGAACATGTGGTGTTTGGTTTTCTGTTCCTGTGTTAGTTTGCTGAGGATAATGGTTTCCAGCATCATCCATGTCCATGCAAAGAACGTGAATTTATTCTTTTTTATGGCTGCATAGTATTCCATGGTGTATATGTGCCACATTTTCTTTATCCAGTCTATCATTGATGGGCATTTGGGTTGGTTCCAAGCCTTTGCTATTGTAAATAGTGTTGCAATAAACACACGTGTGCATTTGTCTTTATAGCAGAACTATTTATAATCCTTTGGGTATATACACAGTAATGGGATTGTGGGGTCAAAAGGTATTTCTGGTTCTAGATCCTTGAGGAATCATCACACCGTCTTTCACAATGGTTGAACTAATTTACACTCCCACCAACAGTGTAAAAGTGTTCCTATTTCTCCACAGTTGCACCAGCATCTATTGTTTCCTGACTTTTAATGATTGCCATTCTAACTGGCATGAAATGGTATTTCATTGTGGTTTTGATTTGCATTTGTCTAATGACCAGTGATAATGAGCTTTTTTTCATGTGTTTGCTGGCCACATAAATGTCTTCTTTTGAGAAGTTCCTGTTCTTGTCCTTTGCCCAATTTTTGATGGGGTTGTTTGTTTTCTCTTGTAAATTTGTTTAAATTCCTTGTAGATTCTGGACGTTAGCCCTTTGTCAGATGGATAGATTGCAAAAATTGTCTCCCATTCTGTAGGTTGCCTGTTTACTCTGATGATAGTTTCTTTTGCTGAGCAGAAGCTCTTTAGTTTAATTAGATCCCATTTGTCAATTTTGGCTGTTGACGCAATTGCTTTTGGCGTTTTAGTCATGAAATCTTTGCCCGTGCCTATGTCCTGAATGGTATTGCCTAGGTTTCCTTCTAGGGTTTTTATGGTTTTAGGTTTTATTCTGAAGTCTTTAATCCATCTTAATTTTTGTATATGGTGTAAGGAAGGGGTCCAGTTTGAGTTTTCTGCATACGGCTAGCCAGTTTTCCCAGCACCATTTACTAAATAGGGAATCCTTTTCCTATTGCTTGTTTTGGTCAGGTTTGTCGAAGGTCAGATGGTTGTAGATGTGTGGTGTTATTTCTGAGGCCTCTGTTCTGTTCCATTAATGTATATATCTGAGGAGCTGGTATCATTCCTTCTGAAACTATTCCAAACAATAAAAAGAGAGGGACTCCTCCCTAACTCATTTTATGAGGCTAGCATCATCCTGATTCCAAAACCTGGCAGAGACACAACAAAAAAGAAAATTTCAGGCCAGTGTCCCTGATGAACATCGATGCAAAAATCCTCAATAAAATACTGGCAAACCGAATCCAGCAGCACATCAAAAAGCTTATCTGCCACGATAATGTCAGCATCCGAGATGCAAGCCTGGTTCAACATATGCAAATCAGTAAACGTAATCCATCATATAAACATAACCAATGGCAAAAACCACATGATTATCTCAATAGATGCAGAAAAGGCCTTCGACAAAATTCAACACCTTTTCATGCTAAAAACTCTCAATAAACTAGGTATTGATTGAACATATCTCAAAATAATAAGAGCTATTTATGACAAACACATAGCCAATATCATACTGAACACGCAAAATCTGGAAGCATTCCCTTTGAAAACCAGCAGAAGACAAGAATGTCCTCTCTCACCACTGCTATTCAATGTAGTATTGGAAGTTCTGGACAGGGCAATCAGGCAAGAGAAAAAATAAAGGGTATTTAAATAGGAACAGAGGAATAAGTCAAATAGGAATAAGTCAAATTGTCTCTTTTTGTAGATGACATGATTGCATATTTAGAAAACCCTATCATCTCAGCCCCAAACTCCTTAAGCTGATAAGCAACTTCAGCAAACTCTCAGGATACAAAATCAATGTGCAAAAATCACAAGCATTCCTATACACCAATAATAGACAAGCAGAGAGCCAAATCATGAGTAAACTCCCATTCACAATTGCTACAAAGAAAATAAAACACCTAGGAATACAACTCAAAAGGAATGTGAAGGACTCCTTCAAGGAGAACTACAAACCACTACTCAAGGAAATCAGAGAGGATACAAACAAATGGGAAAAAATTTCTTGCTCATGAATAGAAATAATCAATACCGTGAAAATGGCCACACCACCCAAAGTAATTTATAGTTCAATGCTATTCCCATCAAGCTACCACTGACTTTCTTCATGGAACTAGAAAAAACTACTTTAAATTTCATATGAAACAAAAATAGAGCCTGTATAAATAAGACAATCCTAAGCAAAAAGAACAAAGATGGAGGCATCACGCTACCTGACTTCAAACTATACTACAAGGCTACAGTAAATAAAAGTTGTTTTTCAAATGGAAAGCTCATTGTCTCAAAACTATTCATTGAATGGTGCATGCCTTCTATCCAGATTAAAAATTTCACTTTGTTTCCACCCTAGATTTCCATATATACATGGATCTGTTTTCAGACTTCATTCTCTCCATTGATGTAATCACTTTCTAGTTCTCCCTTTATTTTTTTTAACTTTAAACTTCATGTATACAACTGTCGTAGTATGCTTTGTGTTGCAAGTAGTGGAAAACTCAACGGAAACAGATAAACAATTAGAGGAATTATTGATTAGCTACTGAAATTCAATAGCAGGATCAGATTCAGTATGGATTTAGTCTAGTGCCTCATGTGATATGACCAGGACATAGCTTATTAGTTGCAAAACAGCTTTTCTCTCCCTGTTTTAAAGCTTTTCTTCATTAGCCCTGACTCCAACCTTGGAAGCTCCACTGCCATGTTGCAGGAAGGTGATAAACAAAATCCTGTGTCCAGGATAATTCTCTGAAATTTACTTTGATTAAATCAGCTTTTGCCTAGATTACATGCCCATTCCTGAACTAAACTTCATGATCAGGACTGTGGGAAATTTCAAATGAAGGTTACAAATGGGACAAAGAGTCAGTATCCATCCCAAATCCAGGATTTTCTTCTTGAGCAACTGGATGGAATGGTGGTACTATTTTCAAATACAGGAAAGACTCAAGGAAGAAAGTGTTGGAATTGGGGGTAGTGAAAGATTAGGAGTTTATTTCAGATAATTAATGTGAAATGCTTGTGAGTCATATTTAAACAGATATATTGAGTGGGCAGTTGGACATATGAGTCCAAAATTTAGGGGGAAATTTTGGGCTAGAGATATAAATATGGGACTCATCCTAGTTTTCTATTTTATAGATGAAATATAAAGCTGTGTGTATTAGTCCACTCTCATGCTGCTATGAAGAAATACCTGAGATTGGGTAATTTATAAAGAAAGAGGTTTAATTGACTCTCAGTTCTGAATGGCTGGGGAGGCCTCAGGAAACTCACAATCATGGCAGAAGCACCTCTTTGCAGGGCATCAGGAGAGAGAATGAGAACCAAGTGAAGGGGGAAGCCTCTTATAAAACCATCAGATCTCATGAGAACTCACTATCACAGCACAGAGGAAACTGCCCTCATGACTCAATTATCTCCACCTGGTCCCACCCTTGACACAAGGAGATTAGTACAATTCAAGGTGAGATTTGGGTGGTGACACAGTGCCAACGATATGACTATGGAAACAAATAAAATCTTCTTGGAAGATAATTTAGAGAGAAATCAAAGGAGGCCTAAGAATTGCCTTTTAGGAACTCCAATGTTTACATGTTGGATAGAGGAGAGAAACATGCCATATAACAGCCTGATAATATGTCCCCTGTGAAACAGCAGGTAACGTGAGTGTGATGCCAAGGTCTTAGAACAGGTCATTATGTAAGATAGGAAATCTAAAACATGAGTGGATATTCATGAAGTATCTAGACAAGAGGAGAAAATATACTTAATTAATTCATATGTAGACATAGATATACATGCCCAAGTTCACAATAAAAGTATGTTAGAAGGCATGTAGATGCATTTGGTGATGATGTGGTTTGACTGTGTGTCCCCACCAAATCTCATGTTGAATTGTACTCTCCAGTATTGGAGGTGGGACCTGATGGGAGGTGATTGGATCACTGGGGTAGTCCTTCATGAATGGCTTAGCACCATCCCCTCGGTGATAGTGTGTGAGTGAGTTACAGTGAGCTCTGGTTGTTTAAAAGTGTGTAGTGTGCACCTCCGTCA
The DNA here is from genome assembly GCF_029281585.2 of Gorilla gorilla gorilla. Classification (NCBI taxonomy): domain Eukaryota; kingdom Metazoa; phylum Chordata; class Mammalia; order Primates; family Hominidae; genus Gorilla; species Gorilla gorilla. Next base: position 92,756,176 of record NC_073238.2, on the reverse strand, counting down.
TCTCTCTCTCTTGCTCCTGCTCTGGCCATTTAAGATGAGCCTGTTTCCCCTTCACCTTCTGCCATGATTGTAAGTTTCCTGAGGCCTTCTCAAAAGCCAAGCAGATGACCAGCATCATGCTTCCTGTACAGCCTGTGGAACTATGAGCTAATAAAACCTCTTTTTTGACAAATTACCCAGTCTCAGGTATTTCTTTACAGCAATGCAAGAATAGAGTAATACAGCGATGCAGGATAATTTTGGAATTAGATAGACCAGTAACTGTCTACTCTGACCAAGTTGCTCCATGTCTGGAAGCTCTAATTTTATCTCACGTTAAATGGGATGAATATGCCTCATAAACTTACTGTAAAGATTGATTATAAGATATAGGTGAGTCCCAAATAAGTTTTTTTTATTTTTTTTCATTAAAATTGAAAAATTAGGGAAAAGGGGGTTACCCATGGTGTGTGAGGAATAGTTCAGCATATCTATGTCTAAACTGGGTTGATTGGGAGGCTGAGAGTTTTCTAATCCCCACAGTAGAGCTTCATTAAGGGTGTGTCTTGTCAGAAGCTGACATGACAGAAAGGACATGGCTTGGCCTGGCTGTTTCTCCTTGACCTTCTGATGTCTTTGCTCCTCTTGTTCCTCCCACACACATACTAGCTATAGAAAGTCATTTCCCATTTCAATGTCAACTCCTTCCTTTTGATCACCTCTAAGAAAGTACAGTGTTTACTCCTAAGTGATGTCTTCTACATCTTAAGTATGTACATCTGAGTTTCTCTGGACTCCAGGTCATTTAGGAATTGCCCTCTCCAGTTCTCTGCTGTGTCAGTGTTTTATATTCCTTATTCTTTTAAAAACTGCTTTTCTCAGTGACTTCTTCATGCATTAGTAGACTTCTGGAGCATAGATGTTGCTTTGAATAGTAATCTAGTTTCCCATCACTTTGATTTACTTCACAACTCCAGGGTTACAAGATATTTTTGCTTCAACTTAGTGTTTTAGAATATTTTGACATTACAAAACACTGAAGAGTAGATTGTGCAAAACAATGCTGTTCTCAGTACAGAGACCAACCAGATGACCTAATGTGTCTTTTCAGTTTCTAACTTCTATGATATCTTACAGTATGGAATCTCTTTATAGCATAATAGCCCTTTATATGAAGTAATGAATATTTCATCTAATTCTTTCTTCTTTTTGCTTTTGAGATACAATGTCGCTTTCTGATTAAACTACACACTGAAGTTAGAAAGCCGATGAACATCTTTCAACATCTTTCAACATCTTTTGTAGTCTTTTGATCACAAGGTGAAATCAAATTTGTTAAGGTCTATACATTTTAATCAATATAAGTAATAGAACACTAATTATTTGAGTTTTTCTTGTGTAGGCAATAAAAATACAAGACCAAGAGCACATGATCCTCCTCTTTTAAGTTGTATTTATTTTTATCAAAACCTTTCACCTCATTCAAAATCAATTCTATAGTCACTAAATCATCTAGTGTCTTTCGTTTTAATATATCAGCCCCACTTTCTTCACTAGATATGGTACATGAATAATGTGCTGTTTTTTTCATTATCAGAGTTTAGTTATACCTAACACTTTATATCTTCAAAAATATTTATAATTATTAACAACAATATAATTAGAAACACAACAGAACTTGACTTATTTCAGTAAAACTTTCTTGCCAACAGTTAAATTTTGTTAATATTTTCCAAGCAGTTTAAGAAATTCTTACTACATATTTTGAAAACAACAACAACAAAATTTACTTTCATGGTCTGGTGTTCCATACATTAACAAGGAGGAAAATAATTTTATTGATTGCTGAATGGTATGAAAGGTCTTTGAAGGAGGCCCATATGTCTTTTAAGTACTGAAATACTGCACAAGACAAATGCTCTTCATAAAATCTGGTTCCCAGAACAACCCTGGACAGATGGTAATATGGTTATATATACAGTCATAAATAACAGTTTACTGGTCAATTTCCATTGAAGTCATAAAAAGAAAACTGTTTACATAGAGGATTTAAAATGATATCATGTTTGTTAATTTTAATAGACTATTTTTCAGAGCAGTGTTAGGGTTACAGCAAAATTGGGTGGACGGTACAGAGATATGGCATTAATAACTATACCAACTGAGACTGGGACTGTAAAAACATGAAAACGAAGTTGCTTTCCTACAATAATTGCACTACATTTAGTGCAATTAACTTCTTTAATGGCAAAGAAAAGAGTAAAGGTAGATGTAACTGACAGAAGCATCAGCTGGAGGCATCCTCATCCATGTGCACAATGAGGAAGGTTAACCCTGTTTAGCAGTTTGAATACACGAAGTAGCTAGCCTATGTTTGGGGCATGTGGCTGACTGTACTGGGAGGTAGTTACATGTAAGAGTGAGAGGGAGTCAACGAAAAGAGGCACAGGAAGGTCTTCAGGGCTGTGAGAGCCTAACATCAGAATCAATATCTCCAGATTATTCAAGCCAGGGACATTGAAAATGTCATTCTGAAGTTTTGACACTCCAACCACCTTGCTAATAGAAGGCATCCCAGCAGCCTAAATGAAATAATCTGTGAAAGGCCTGAGGCCTTTAATTATAACCCCCTTAGGACGCTGAACCTGAGAACAGATCCATTTAATCCAAGACTCCCTTTTCACTTATACAGAAAATTAAGTTTGACCAGAGAGAAAACCTAGATGAACTGCCAGTGGGGTCATCACAACCTTCCCTGGTGAATCAGAGAACCTTGATGTTTGGTTGTTGACACCTTAGGTATTTAGATGAACTCCCTTTCATCGCTTTTTTCCCCTGTAATATTCCCACAACCCCAACTCAAAGCACATCCTTACATTTGATTTTAAAATTATTCAAATAAGACTGACTAGTAGCCCAATTTTTCTCATCATTTTTCTCATCATTTTACTCTGGTAAGAGAAAACTTCTCCCTCTTTCTCTCAGTTTCTCAGGCATGTGAAAAGATGCAAGAAATAGGAAATATGAGCACTGAAAGCCCATTTCGCATGCTCTAGATTTATAAATGCTTCAGAAAATGAACTGGTAAATATAAGATGGTGCACTTCATCATTGTTCTTAAATATGATTATGCAGAAATTCTGATTAATTTCAAATTCTTCTACTTTTTAAAAGCACAGTTATGATAAATAATCTTGTGATATGTTCTAAAAACTAAATAAAATTAGTCCACCACCAAAGCCTAAAGTTATCTGCATTTGTCCTCATTTGCCACATTTTCACATGACCACATCATTATCACTACTCATAAATCACTGCATCTCTATCAAAAGCTATTATGTGTATCCATAATGAATCTAGTTTGAATATAAAATAATCTTTCTAAAACACAAAAAGTATTTCTATAATACAAATCTTTGTGTTTCTTTTCTGCCTGAAAATCCTCATTGACTTTCCTTCACGTCTATCATGTTCAAGTTAAATCTTAACATGGTATTTCCTGCTACAATCAGAACCTAACTCACTACCCTGTCCTTATGGTTCAAGTGGCCTAGAGAACTGGGCAACTGTTTCTCATTCAAACTTGCCCAGGATGTTTCCAACACTCTGCTTTGGCTCAAACTCTTCCTTCTGATATACAGTGCCTTTCCCTGAAAGCATTGCACTTGCCGTCATATGAATGTCCTTAATAGTGCATCATTGACTTTCAAATTTTACCAATATCTTAAGGCCCAACTTAAGTTTTACCTCTTTTGTAAACCCTCCCTCCCTAAGGTTGTCTCACCAGAATTAATTTCTCCATCCATTGGGTCACCATAGCAGCTCATCCATACATCTCTGACATCATTGGCCACTCTGCACAACTTTGAAATCATTTGCATATATATTAGGCAGTGATCTCTGTGGCCCACCCACCTTCCAGAGTATGTTCCTTACAATTGGCTGTAAATGGTTTTGTCTTGAATTTAATTGACAATAATGCAAAACTAAAGCTCTGAGGCTATATTAACACTCTAGAAGATGTTGGTCCAATGTGAAAATAACATGTCTTCATAAATATATTAGGAACACCTCAGTGTTTGTTTCAATATGTAAATAGACATGTTTGATAGCTAACAGTCTAAGAAAGATGATATTTATTCAGCTCAAATGATTAAGGAAGCATTAAAAAAATCTGTAGTGACAAAAAGAAGCTAATATTAGGGTCAAATGGGAAGACAAAGACATACAATAAAACAACAGAAAACCCAGAATATTTACAGGGTTTAATAAAAACCATTCCCTGTAAGTTCAAATATGTATTACAAAGTTTACACCCAATTTGAGAATAAAGGGAAAACAAAGTATTTTAACAAGGACTCATCAGTTGCCGCCAGCCTCTGAGGCTGGCTTTTACCGCTTACTGCCCTGCTTTCCTGAAGAAACACTGCCAATCTGAACAGCCTTAATGCTATCAGACCCTATCAGAAGGTGGGAGGTCTTGCAAAGATTTCAAATGTTGCTAATACAATCAATATCTGGGTTGCAGTTACACAGACAGTTGCCATCTGTTGGAACCTTTATATATTGGATTCCTTTAGTAATCATACAGTAGCTTCCATTCAGAAATTAAATTCTTTCAATTCACTTATGAGAAAGCAATACTATGGCTCTAAGTCTGGAAGTCTCTACTGTCAAAAAGCATTCTGTCTTACACTTAAGCCTGGAAAAATCTTACCTCCCAATAAAGCTTACCCTTTTCCTAACTCCTCCTCCTTCAGCCCTTTTGGAAGCACAATGCTCACTGTTTATATTTCCCACCCTTGAAGCCTAGGAGCCATCTCAGAAATATTAAGGAGATAAGAGTACCTATAAAAGCTCTTAAGATACTCTTAAATTTAGAGCAAACAATGGACTATTTACTTGCCTTATCTGAGGATGGGTGTTCCCTTCAGTTCATTAGAGAAGACTAGAGCAGAGGAAATTTACACAAGGGACTTTAGGCCTCACAAATCTCCTAGGAAATGGCCAGATTTTCAGGGTACCAGCCCTTCTGACCTCAGCCAGTCCATCCAGATTCTAAATAGAATGCATTGTTTCAGGTAAAATCCTCCCTTTTCTTTATGAAGCTACAATTATATATATATATATAACTAAAATAAGATTCACATAGGTAGATCAGGTAGATTTAAGAATAATGCATCATTCAGGTGTGAACTTGAATAGCCTTAAAGAAAACAAAAACAAAGGTTTGGAAATAAACAAAGACTACCCAAATAAGAAAAATCAGAGATTACTTATTGGGAGCTTGCCATAGCAGGAGAGTCAGCCTCCATCGCTTGCATTTGGCAGAGACCCAAGGGCAGGCGGGGGAGTGGGAAAATTATACAGTAAAAAAAGGGAAGGCAGCCAGGCGCGGTGGCTCACGCCTATAATTCCAGCACTTTGGGAGGCCAAGGCGGGTGGATCACGAGGTCAAGAGGTTGAGATCATCCTGGCCAACATATTTAAACCCCGTCTCTACTAAAAATACAAAAATTAGCCGGGCGTGGTGGCGTGCACCTGTAATCCCAGCTACTCGGGAGGCTGAAGCAGGAGAATCGCTTGAACCGGGGAGGCGGAGGTTGCAGTGAGCTGAGATCGTGCCACTGCACTCCAGCCTGCGCGACAGAGAGAGATTCCTTTCAAAAAAAAAAAAAGAGAGAAGGCTTCAGGTATGTTCTGATGGTCAATTTTTGGAACTGAAACAGGAGAGTTCCCTTATTCACTTCACAGGACATGTGACGGGGTATGGCTCGCTACTTCTGACCCCTAGGGGAGCATGCAGACGGGCAGGTGCAGCGAGCGGCCGTGGGGAGCATTTTTTGGGTTCCAGCCCCACGGCAGTGTCTAAACTGGGTGTCTGAGACTCCTGAAACTCAAGAGGGCTTATGTTACAGTGTGCTCTTTCAGCTTTGCCGTCTGCAAATGGCTTGTGTTAATCAGCTCAATCGACCCTCACAAGGGCAGAGGGCCAGTGTAAGAGCTGTCTGTATCTCAAGCTCTTGCCCAGTGTACCAGGAAAATTGGGTCACACGTGGGCTCGAAGGATGAGTGCAAGGTTTTACGGAGTGGTGGAGGTGGCTCTCAGAGAGATGGATGGGGAGCCAGAATGGGGGATGGAGTGGGAAGATGGTCTTTCCCTGGCGTTGGGCCACCCAGCAGCCAGACCCTTCTCTGACTGCCCCCAGTTGAACTCCCCTCAGGGTCCAGACCTCCCTTCTCTTTTCTCTTTCTCTGCTTTGTCATTCTGCCTTCGCTGGTCCGCTGGTCTGCTGGGGTCTGCTGGTGTCTGCTGGTCTATTCCTCTGCTCCTCTCAATATTCAGCTGCTTGCGTCTGTGCCTGCTATGGTCTCAGGTTTACATGGGCACAGGATGGGGTGGGGGTGTAGCAGGCAAGAATGGTCTTGGAAAATGCAACATTTGGGTGTAAACAGGAGTGCCTGTTCTCAATCAGTTTCATGGGCACAGGCCCAGGAGTGGAGCCCTCACCAGGAACCCCACCCTTTTCTACCCAGCGCTTCCCTGTCCCCCATCTCGTATCAGAATGAGGAACCTGGAGGTGAGCTAACCAGAAACAAAGCATCCTATATGACTAGCTTGGGGAGCACATTTGGCTTTATCTGGTTGAGCTTGAGTTGAAAACAGGGGTAAAATTTAGGGGAGCTGGCAGTAACCGAGCAAGTGCTGACTGTTTGGAACTGATTGCTGCAGAGGTTGTGGTTTGGCTTCCTAGGCTGGTTGTTGAAGAGGTAGTGGGTCAGTGTTCTGTTTTATATGTGATCTGGCCACTGTCTGTTTGCATATTCGGTCTCTCACAGGGTTTCTATTGTTCATTTTTTAATTATTTGGAAATGAAATAATATTCAGGAAATTATTGAAAAGTTAAATAGAAACTAGAAACTTATCTCTGGATATTAATTCTAGAACTATTTATATTATAAAGGAAAGCACTGGTTTTTTACCACCAAAAGAACTCATTATCTTGGAACGAGTTTCATCAAAATAGCATCAACATTTTCCATTGAGGAAAATTCTTGGATTATGAGCTAGAAACAAAAGCTGCCCAAACAGTGTCTGTTTTTGTTGATTCAGTTTCAAAATAGAATTATAAAAGAATAAGTGGCTTGATAGGTCAATATTTCAACCAAATAGTTATTGAAAAACAAACAAACAAACATATAAGAACCGATGAATAAGAGTATGAGACAAGTAAAGACTCAAAGGCTGTTGTGAAGATAGTGGACAGCAGCACACATATAATAAATGCCTTGTAAGGAGGTTGCAGAGAAAAAGGAACACTTTTACACTGTTGGTGGGAGTGTAAATTAGTTCAACCATGGTGGAAGACAGTATGGTGATTCCTCAAAGATCTAGAGGCAGAAATACTGTTTGACCCAGCAATCCCATTACTGGGTATATACCCAAAGGAATATAAATCATTCTATTATAAAAATAAATATTCATTGCAGCACTATAGCAAAGACATAAAATCAACCCAAATGCCCATCAGTGATAGACTGGATAAAGAAAATATGGTAAATACATACCATGGAATACTATGCAGCCATAAAAAGGAACAAGATCCAGCAATCTAATACAGGAACAGAAAACCAAACATCGCATGTTCTCACTTATAAGGGAGAGGTGAACAATGAGAACACATGGACACTCTGGGAGAGGAACAACACACAGTGGAGCCTGTAGGAGTGGGGGAGGGAGGGCATCAGGATAAATAGCTAATGCATTTGGGGCTTAATACCTAGGTGATGGGTTGATAGGTGCAGCAAGCCATCATGGCACACGTTTACCTATGTAACAAACCTGTATGTCCTGCACATGTATTCTGGAACTTAAAATAAAACAAAGAGACAAGATTACGTCCTTTGCAGGGACATGGATGGAGCTGGAAGCTGTTATCCTCAGCAAACTAATCTAGGAACAGAAAACCAAATGCAGCAAGTTCTCATTTATAAGTGGGAGCTGAATGATGAGAACACACGGACACATGGGGAGGAACAACACACACTGGGGCCTGTCAGGGGATGGATGGTGGAGGGAGATCATCCCAAAAAATAGCTAATGAATGCTGGGCTTAAGGTGATGAGTTTATCTGTGCAGCAAACAACCATGGCGCATGTTTACCCATATCACAAACCTGCACATCCTGCACATGTACCCTGGAACTTAAAATAAAAGTTGAAGGAAAAAAGTCACCGATAACTGCCTTGTAAGCTAAACCAACAAGACTTGGAGATTCATAAGCTATAGAGATGAGGTGAAAAGAGGACTCTGGGGTGACTCCCTTGTCTCTGATTTTGATGATGATGTAGGTGGTGAGACTGTTGGCTGAAATTGTGGATTTAAGAGTGGGCACATTCAGAGGTCATATTCAGAAAAGGAAAAAAAGCCCAAGGGGAGAGACAGAACTAGAGATACAGACCTAGACTCCCTTTAGAGTCACTCATTCAATCATATTTTTTGAGTGGAGAATCCAAATAATAAACAACCAATTAATTGCAGCTGTAATAAGTGCTATGGTGGAGCTAAGAGATCATCTTACAGGGGGAACTCAACTATTTTAGAGGATCAGGAAATGCAGAAGTAATATATAAACAATTAGCAACATGTGAATTACTGGGAGTTAGCTGGTCACTGAAGGACAGATCATTCTGGGCAGAGGGAATAGTGTAGGCAAAGGCACTAAGACAGGAAGAAGTATATTCAAGGAACTGAAAGCTGATGAGGCAGAAGTAGAAAAAATGGAGGAATAAATGTTTCTATATATGACTGATGAGGCAGACAGACATCATATCATACAGAACCTTGAGGTCCATGATAATCTGGGATTTTATCTAGGGATAAAAGGGAAGCCATTAAAGTAGGTTAAGCAGAGAAATTTCATGAACAGACTTTCATTTTTAAAAGATGATTTTATTCACAGTGAGGTATATAAATTAAAAGAGTACAAGAGCAGATGTAAGGGACCGGTATGGAGGATATTGAAGTAGCCTATGTGAGAGGGAATAGCCATGGAGATAAAGAGAAATAGGTCAATTTCAGGCATAATTAGAAGAAAGATTAGAAATCTTGGTGATTGGTAGAATACTGATCCCAGTGAAGGAAAGATATCCACGATAATTTCCAACTTTCTGGCATGAGCCATACCCTGGGCTCAGAAATACTGGGGGAAAGCCAGGAGTGGAAAGAAAATTATGAGCTTCGTCTTCAACATGTGAAGCATAGGATGCCCATGAGATCAACAAGCACTGACGGCAATGAGACAGTTGTTGGTTCTACAGATCTGGAGCTCTGAGAAAAGTTGGAGTAAACAGAAAAAGCACACTTATAGATAGTGATTGAAGCCATGGTGATTTGGTGATAATTGAAATTAACTAGAGAAAAAGGATTAAAGAAAAGGCCTGAGACAAAACTTTGAGAAATCCCAACTTATTTAAGGCCAGGTGGAAAAGAATGAGGTGGCCAAAGTGTAAAGGAGGAGGAAAACCAGAAAAGTGTAAGGTTATGAAAGGCAAGGATAGAGTGTTTCAGTAATAAGGGTATGGTGAACTGCCTCAGTACCCCAGATGGATCAAGTAAGAGGAGAATGAGAACATGGCCTTGGAGTTAGTGACATGCATGTCACTGGTGACCTCTAAAGAAGGGCTTTGGGTGCTATAGTGATGATAAAAGCCAGACTAGAGTAGGTTTGAAACTGAGTAGGATTTGAGAAAACGAAGGTAATAAATACAGACAGTGCTTTCAAGAGGTTTGGACATAGTAGGGATGACAACTGGATGGGAAAATAGATATGAAAGGAGGCTTTGGGCTTTGTTTCTTTTGTGTGTTAAATTGTTAAGGCTGGAGCAGGTTCAATTGCTTATAGGATGGAAGAAGTCAAGTCAAGGGGATTGAAAAGATAGTTGTAAGAAAAGATAATAGACAGTGCAGGGTTCCTGAAGTGAAGTGTGGAAAGGACACGTGGAAAAAGGGAGTCATTGGCATACAGTGCTAATTACACCACAAGGATGAACACTCCACAAGTGTGATCATTGCAAGGCTCTTGTATCAGTTCGAACCCCGAGAGCGCACCAACAAACAACACAAGGCTGTGTAGAACAACACGCTATTTTAATGAGCACCTGGGTGCAGGCAGGCTGAGGCCTAAAATGGCGTCAGCCCCAAGTGAGGACAGGGCAGGGGTTTCACAGTCCTCTGTAAACAGGAAGTGTTCCAGTCTGATATGATTGCTATGTAGTACCCGCATGGCCTCCCTCTCGATCTTCAGGGGTATGTGTCTTCTGTCCTGCTCTCTTCCTGCTTCTGCTACCTTGCTGATGCATGCTGCTGGCGCAAGTGACCTTGTGCCTTGGGACTGGGCCTGAGGAGGGGGGAGTTATTCATTCCCTTTAGCTTTCAGGCCCCAGGCAGAATCTTTCAATCATCTGATCAGCATGATGGGTGTAGATCCACCCTGTGATCTCTTCATCATGACATAAGAACCTCTATGTAAGCCATTTCTGAAATTTAAGCCTCAGAAACTTATAATTCATTATTTAAGCATTGAGATTCTGCTCACGAGCCGTTTCACTGTTTTACCTCCATCTATTTTGTGTAGCTAAATATGTGATCCAGAGACCCTCTGAAGGAAGCAGACTGTTCCTGCAGGACCCAGGAGATGTGTCAAAACTGTCAGTGCCCCAACTACAGAAGTGGGAAAGAGAGACCCTCCGCTCTTAGACACACATCCCCACTGGAGAAGCTGAAGATCTGTTTGCAGGAGAAGTTTCTGACTTTACCTGGAGCTATTTGGAGAACTGAGCAAAATACAGAGGTAGAAGAAGCAGCAGAAAGTCTCTGGGAGCTTGTTGGGTCCCCAAGCAGGCCATTTCTGCCTGGCACCACAGGGATCCAATGGGAAAGGAGCAAGGGGTAAAACTACACAGGGAGAAGGAAATCCCTAGCTAAACTTAGTGAAAATTAGAAAGAGGTGAGTGAAAATTAGAAAGAGGTGAAAATTAGAAAGAGGTGAGAAGCCTCCTGGCCAGAATTTGGGGGAGGGCAGACTCCATAAGGCTTTCTCTTTCACAGCTGGGAGGTGCATAGCCTGGGGCAGGTTTTCAAGCCCTTATTGCTGTCTGCCTGGAAACCATCTGGGGACTGTTGCCCGGGGCACTGTAGGAGTGAGACTGGCACTGGCTCTTTGATTTGTGTGAGATGCGGGTGAGGCCTGTGACTGCTGGCTTTCCCCTACTTCCCTGACAAACTTCGTGACTCAGCAAAGGCAGCCGTAATGCTCCTAGGTACACAACTCCAGTGACTGGGAATCTTACCCCCATTCCCCACAACAGCCACAGCAAGACCCACCCAAGGAGAGTCTGAGCTCAGAGATGCCTAGCCCTGCCCCCACCTGATGGTCCTTCCCTACCCATCCTGGTAGCAGAAGACAAAGGACATATAATTTGGGAGTTCTAGGTCCCCACCCGCTGCTGATTCCTCCCCATGATACCACAGCTGATGTTCTCTGGAAAGCACCACCTCCTGGCAAGAGGTCAACCAGCACAAAAATAGAACACTAAACCATCAAAGCTAAGAACCCTCAAAGAGTCCATTGCCCCCTCTGCCACCTCCACCAGAACAGGCACTGGTATCCATGGCAGAGATCCAAAGACAGTTCACATCACAGAACTCTATGCAGACAACCCCCAGTACCAGCCTGGAGCTGGATAGACTCACCGGGTGGCTAGATCCAGAAGAGAGAAAAAAATCACTGCAGTTTGGCTCACAAAAAGCTAAATCCATTAGGAAAAGGGGGAGAATATGACATCAAAGGAACATCCCATGAAAAAAAAGGATCTGAACAACAGCCTTCAGCCCTAGACCTTCCCTCTGACAGAGCCTACCCAAATGAGAACGAACCAGAAAACCAGCCCTGGTAATATGAAAAGCAAGTTTCTTCAACACCCCCCAAAAAATCACACTAGTTCACCAGCAATGGATCCAAACCAAGAAGAAATCCCTGATTTACCTGGAAAAAAAAAATTCAGGACGTTAGTTATTAAGCTAATCAGGGAGGGACCAGAGAAAGGTGAAGCCTAGTGCAAGGAAATCCAAAATACGATACAAGAAGTGAAGGAAGAAATATGCAAGGAAATAGTTTAAAGAAAAAACAATAAAAAATTCAGGAAACTTTGGACACACTTTTAGAAATGCAAAATGCTCTGGAAATTCTCAGCAATAGAATTGAACAAGTAGAAGAAATTCTGACCTCGAAGACAAGGTCTTTGAATTAACCCAATCCAACAAACACAAAGAAAAAAGAATAAGAAAATATGAACGAATCCTCCAAGAGTCTGGGATTATGCTAAATGACAAAACCTAAAAATAATTGGTATTCTTGAGGAAGAAGAGAATTCTATGAGCTTAAAAAACATATTTGGGGGAAAAATGGAGGAAAACCTCTCCAGCCTTCCTAGATGTTACGGGGGACTTTGTGCTTATAGCTCCCAAGACAGTGGCGGGCCGCTCCCAAGATGGAGTGGGCCGCTCCCAAGAGGGCGGCAAGCCTTTTGTTCTCTGACCTGGGGTTCTTGGCCTCACAGATTCCAAAAAATAGAACCTTGGGCCATGCAGTGAGTGTTATAGCTCTATTAGAAGCCGTGGGTCACGGAAGAGAACTGTGGAACCCAGCGACTAGTGTTCCTCTCGATTAGAATGAACAAAGGCACTTAGCCTGCAGGAACAATGGCTAGCCTTTAGCCCAATCGGGAGCGGCAATGGGCTCCTTGATGAATCAGGAGCGCAGCCGACACCCTGCTGGATAGGGAGGGGTGGAAGTCAGCAGCGGGTCTGCGATGGCGGCAAACAGAAGTGGTGGATGGCGAGCGAAAGCTCAGCTCATCAGAAGAGTGTGCAGTTGCAAGATTTAATAGAGTGAAAAACAGAGCTTCCATACAATGGGAGGGGACCCAAAGGGGGTTGCCACTCCCTGCTCGAATGCCTAGGTTTATATCCTGATCATTATCCCTCACCCTGTGCTCTCAGGTGATAGATGATTTGATTATTTTTTACCTCCTGTTTTTAGCCTAATTGGTATTTTCGTGAGCCCTCTTTACTACCTGATTGGTCTGGTGTGAGCTGAGTTACAAGCCCTGTGTTTAAAGGTAGGTGCAGTCACCTTCCCCAGCTAGGCTTAGGAATTCTTAGTCAGCCTAGGAAATCCAGCTAGTCCTGTCTCTCATAGAGACCTAGACATCCAAATATAAGAAGCACAAAGAACACCCGAGAAATTCATTGCAAAAAGATCTTCGCCTAGGCATATTGAGTTCTTTCCCTTAAAATGAGAACACAAGGGCATTATTACCCACCATGAGGCCTCATATGATATTCCCCATTCTGAGCCCAGAACACCCAGAACTTTGGAAATTGGCTATTGCCATGGTTGGCCTGCGAGTATGGGAAGAGGAAATTTTCTGTCTGTTGTCCCCACTACCGCCCCTCACATCCGTGATTCTGAACCCCATGATAAATCCCCTTTGAACTCTCTTCCTCTTTTAGATGCTGATCCTCCTTTATGGGACTCTGATTGGCCTTATGATAATTCTTCTTCACCCAGGTATGCGCCTCCACCTCTTCGGCATTCCCGAGCACCTCGGATTGCTTCTTTACAGTGGAGGACATCGGGCGTTGCCACCGCCGCTTCTCTCCCTCAGTATCAATGTAGATTGAAACATTCTGCTTTGTTTACCTCCAACCTGACTATTCCTATACAGAGTTGTGTTAAGCCTTCTTACATGCTGTTAGTGGGAAATATCAAAATTTGGATGAACAATCAAACTGTCCAATGCATTAATTGTCATTTATACACTTGTGTTAACTCCCATTTTGACTTCAGGAAAAGTGTAATGTTGGTGTGAGCTTGAGAAGTGAGAAGGAATCTGGATACTGGTAACTTTACCCAGACCTTGGGAATCTTCACCCTCAGTACATTTAATTAATGAAGTGTTACAACGAATTCTCAAAAGATCTAAGAGATTCGTTTTCACTTTAATTGCTGTGATCATGGGCCTAATTACAGTAACTGCACTGGTCACCACTGCCGGAGTGGCATTACACCAATCTATTCAAATGGCTCATTTTGTTAATGATTGGCAAGCTAATTCCACCCAAATGTGGAATTCTCAACAGGGCATTGATCAAAAATTAGTTAATTAATGATATAAGACAGTCTGTTATTTGGCTTGGAGATCAGCTAATAAGTCTCAAACATCGCATGCAAATGCAGTGCGATTGGAATACTTCTGATTTCTGTATCACACCATATTCCTACAAGAAGACTGATCATTCATGGGAAATGGTCAAAGGACACCTGCTGGGTAGGGAAGATAATTTATCCTTGGACATAACTAAATTAAAGAAACAAATTTTTGAAGCCTCTCAAGCTCATTTATCCATTGTGCCTGGAAGTGAGGCACTAGATCAGGTGGCAGAAAGTCTTTCTGGACCAAACCCCACAACTTGCATTAAGTCTATTGGGGGCTCCACCGTAGTAAATTTTGGAATTATGTTTCTCTGTTTAATCAGCTTGTTTTTAGTGTGCCGGACCAGTCAAAGAATCCTGCGTCAAAAACGAGAGAATGAATAAGCCTTCATTGCCATGGCACATTTATATAAAAAGAAAGGGAAAGATGTTGCAGGAAGTCAGGGACCCCAACTGGAGGGACCGGCTGGAGCCATGGCAGAGGAACACAAATTGTGAAGATTTCATGGACATTTATCAGTTCCCAAATAATACTTTTATAATTTCTTATGCCTGTCTTTACTTTAATCTTTTAATCCTGTTATCTTCATAAACTGAGGATGTATGTCACCTGAGGACCACTGTGATAATTATGTTAACTGTACAAATTGTTTGTAAAACATGTGTGTTTGAACAATATGAAATCAGTGCACCTTGAAAATGAACAGAATAACTGATTTTTAGGGAACAAGGGAAGATAACCATAAGGCCTGACTGCCTGCAGGGTCGGGCAAAAAAAGCCGTATTTTTTTTTCTTGCAGAGAACCTATAAACAGACATGCAAGTAGGGAAGATGTTGCTAAATTCTTTTCCTAGCAAGGAATATTAATATTAATATTAATACCCTGGGGAAGGAAAGCATTCCTGGGGGCAGGTCTATAAATGGCCACTCTGGGAATGTCTGTCTGATGTGGTTGAGATAAGGACTGAGATACGCCCTGGTCTCCTGCAGTACCCTCAGGCTTACTAGGGTGGATAAAAACTCCACCCTGATAAATCTGTGGTCAGACCAGTTCTCTGCTCTCGAACCCTGTTTTCTGTTGTTTAAAATGTTTATCAAGACAATACGTGCACTGCTGAACACAGACCCTTATCAGTAATTCTGCTTTTGCCCTTTGCCTTGTGATCTTTGTTGGACCCTTATCAGTAGTTCTGCTTTTGCCCTTTGTCCTGTTCCCTCCGAAGCATGTGATCTTTGTTCTGCCTTTTGCCCTTTGAAGTATGTGATCTTTGTACCTACTCTCTGTTATTACACCCCCTCCCCTTTTGAAACCCTTAATAAAAAACTTGCTGGTTTGAACCCCTTAATAAAAAACTCAGGTGGGCATCATGGTCCTACCGATATGTGATGTCACCCCCAGCAGCCCAGCTGTAAAACTCCTCTCTTTATACTGTCTGTCTTTTTATTTCTCAGCTGGCCAACACTTACGGAAAATAGAAAAAACCTACGTTGAAATATTGGGGGCAGGTTCGCCCAATACCCATTTCTTCATTATACAGTAAAATCCAACATGATACTTCCTTCTGGAACAGACATTGAAGTTTTGCTCTAATCTGTGGAAATTGTCCAAATGGCATACAGCAAATGAGGAAACATCTATTTAAGAAAATCTACTAAAACTCAGAACAATGAGAGTCTGTAACATTTGAGCCACCTTCTACACTCTCCCTCTTTACCCTAAGCTCAGCCTAACAGAAACTTCAATCCAAGTTGTCAAAAAGATGAGTTCCTTCTCTTTACAATTTCTGATCAAGAGTTGCCATATTTTATTGGGAGGGGGAAACCACTAACATTTTTCATCCTCTCCAACTCCATGAAGAGGATATATTCCAGGTCCATGTTGCCAAAGGGTTGGTGGCTATCTTCCTCCCACCGGCTCTCAGTCAGGATGGAGTGTCTACTCTGTGCTTGGCTGGCAAGAAGATTGGTGTTCTGATTTTCCTGACATGAACTCAATCTTTGGGCAGCACCCCATGCCAGGAGAGTCAAGACAAAAAGTCTGGAGGACCAGAGGCTAACTCCTCCAGCCAGTGCCTGGAGTAGGGTTGAGACATCTTAACCAAATGAAAGGGGAATCCATAGGAAAAGGGACATCTGAATGCCCCCCAAAGGAATTGATTTTATTTTAAACAGAATATGGTGAAGTTCAAGTATAAGGGTACTAACAGTGGATCTCTTGGCAGAAACTCTACAAGCTAGAAGAGAGTGGGGGCCAATATTCAACATTCTTAAAGAAAAGAATTTTCAACCCAGAATTTCATATCCAGCAAAAACAAATAGCTCTTCTTAAGTGAGAGCAAAAAGTTTAACCATAAGCCAGCTAGTTCACCAGACAGAAAAAGAGAAAGAAGTACATAGGAAGTGCCCTCCTGGGATCTCCATAAACCTCAAAAACTGTCTTTAAAAACTACCACTGCAGCTGGGTATGGTGGCTCATACCTGTAATCCCAGCACTTTGGGAGGCCAAGGCAGGTGGATCACCTGAGGTCAAGAAATAGAGACCAGCCTGGCCAACATGGTGAAACCCCATCTCTACTAAGAATACAAAAATTAGCCTGACTGGTGATGGACACTTGTAATTCCAGCTACTCAGGAGGCTGAGGCAAGGGAATCGCTTGAACCCAGGAGGCAGAGGTTGCAGTGAGCCAAGATCACGCCACCACACTCCAGCCTGGGTGACAGAGCAAGACTCTGTCTCAAAAAACCAAAACAAAAACCAAAAGAAAACAAAATAAGAAATAAAACTAATACTACATGGGTTTAATCAGATAATGCTACAGAGCAATTTATGAACTCCAGACACGCCGCCTTAAAAGCTGTAACACTCACCACGAAAGTCTGCAGCTTCACTCCTAAGCCAGCAAGACCACAAACCCACCAGAAAGAAGAAACTCCAAACACATCCAAACATCAGAAAGAACAAACTCCAGACGCGCCACTTTAAAAGCTGTAACACTCACCGCAAAAGTCCGCAACTTCATTCTTAGAGTCAGTAAGACCAAGAACCCACCAATTCCAGACACATTTTGGTATGCCCCAGGGCATTGTCCAAAACAATAGAGCAATCAGCTGATAATTTGGATGTGATATCAAATGAGCCAGGCAGCTTAACAGAGAGATCAGGAAAGGAGAAAGAGCCCTGCTAAAACTGTTGTCCCAAGTAACTATGAATGTCCAAAGCTGTGCCTTACTTAGGAGAGACACTGCAGGGAAATAGGCTTCATTAAAATAGACTGGCCATGTCACCAATCAATAAACAAGCAAATGATAATGAAAACAGCCCACCTAACAGGGAAGGGGAATCATTAGTCCTTGCTTAGGAGTAGGCGAGGTGGGATGATTTGGGGGTACAGAGGATTTTTTTGGAGTAATGCAAATATTAGAAAATTGGTTGTGGTGATGATTACACAACTCTGTAAATATATTAAAAGCAATGGAAAAATCATATGGTATGTGAATTATATTTCAAGGAAGATGTTTTAAAAATACCTGAAATTACTATTTAAGCATAGAAACCAACAGTTCATCCTCAAACGCTCTGAAATGTATTTAGACTGCCAAGTGAAAGATGTTTTTCAGCCAAAGCAGAAATTGTAAACTTGCCTAGGTTTATTCAAATAGTTTGGCAGGGAACCTGTGGGAATTGAGTTCTGGGCTGATGGTCAGCCAGCACTTCCAGTGACCAGTAGTGACGGAGGGTGGCACATCATTTATCATGTTTGTTGCTGGCTAAAATAAACACTGCTGCCTCTGGGCCATGCACTGGACATGTAAAATCTTCCCAAGTCTGCAGTGCTATGAACTCTGCAGACCTATGTATGTTATCAAAAATATCACACTGACCTTATGCCTGTGAGCATCAGACTAGTAAGGAAAGTGAAAGATTTTAGAAAAGGGAATCTAATTAGAAACATCCCTTTATCCTCATATCGTTCTATTTGTTTAAAAAGTTTACCATTTTCAGGTGATGCTCCATTTTTTATTGCAATTTTTGAGTGTGTTAACAAGAATGTTTTCTGAACTCATCATTGATTTGCTTCTTCTAAATGGAAACCTCTTGTCTGAACATTTATGTGTCTAAGACCAAATAGTGTTCATTCTAACTTGCATGGGAGGTGTTCGCTGTCAATTCCTGTAACTTATTTAGCCTTGACTGAGGAAAGCTATTCTTCTGCAATAATGATGTTCTGTGACTTTCAGTATAGCATTGGGGGAATATTTAGGGGGAAAAAATGACCTGCTTAAATAGTCAAATCAGTGGCAATTATTGAGATAACAGTCATTCAATCATCTAACGTCATTAATTCAACATATGCTAGAGATGGTGCTAGGTCTTGAGGCTGTAGAAGTGAAATAGTAACACCTTTTGCCCACCCATTACAAGGGTCTTGCCTGACACTCCTACAACAAAAGACAGGTTACAAGAGAAAAGCATAACAAATTTATTTAACAAAGTTTTACGTGACACAGGAGACTTCAGAAATGAAAGCCCAAAGATCCAGGGAAAACTTGACAGTTTTTCGCTTGCACTCAATGCAGGATCAGCTGTATAGAAATACGATTGGACAAAAAGGGTGTGTTGTAATGGTGATAAACTGAAGGAGCCCAGTAAGGCCTGTTTTTTCAGATTCTTCCGGGCCTCTCTATGTAGCATTCCTTCTTCCAGGTATAGGGTATGACACCTGTCACATAAGGACCCTCAAGGGAAAAGGGAGAAGACCAGAGAGTAAAGTTTATAGGTTTTATGGCCTGTTTTCAAGGAGAATAGTTTTAGTTTCTATGACCCACTTCTGGTAGAGAAATGGGGAAAGGAGAAGGGAGAATAGGAGAAGGTCAGAGAGAAATTCTTGCTTCTGAGGCCCTTCCAATTTCCTTCCATTGAAAGTACTCAGCAGACCATGGTGTTATATTTTGGGATGACATGTTCTAAGCCCCAGCCAGGCCCATGGCAGTGCCTAAGATATAGCACACACACTCAAGGAAAGCCCCAGTCAGTGGCATTGCCTTAAGGTGAACTCAAACTGCCGACCTGAAGGGATGTCTGTGATGCAAATTATTATTTCCATGTCTATTCATTCTTTTCTTTCTCTCAGTTAAAGGGAAAGAATATCCCAAGTCTTTGTATTCAGAGGAATGTTCATCCTCATTCTCTGAATATCCATCCAGAGGGGCTAGAGAAGTGAAGTGAGAAATTATAGGTGCTTACACAATCATGACAAATAGAAGACACTTGGATGCAACACTACCAACATCCCTTGCTGTCTTTTACCCTAAATTACTTGTGAAATTGAAATATAGTTACAAAAGCATCTTCCTCATTTCAAACAAAAATTGTGAAATGTGTAAGTTACAATTAAGAGGTTATAATTCTTAAAAGAATTCCAAAAAGCAAAAGCTTCCAAGTAAGTGTAAATCACATCAGGAAAGTTGAGAAAATAATTTTTAAAAAGTAGAATGAGGGAGGCAATCCTGGATCTTATTGACAGGACAATGAAAGTAATAGCACATGGACTTTTCATTACATTGTTTCTTAAGCTGGTATTATGTGAAATATAATAAAATGATTGGTATCACCCTAGAGACATCTGAACCATCAAAAACTGGAGAGCAAGAAAAAAATGACTAATGGAGAATCTCCATGCTGTTGCTGTAGTTTAAACTGACAGAAAGCACCCCCTCTCCCTTTCACTCATTGTGGACTCACCCTTAGGACTAGCTCTGGTGATGGTCTCCAGGCTCAACTGACGTCACTTCAGGTCTTTTTGGAGTCTGTCTCTTTCTCTATTTTCTGCCCAGTCAGATACCACTGTAGCCTAGTGCACTTCATTTTAAATGAACTTAGGAAAATGTTCCTGAACATCTTTAAAAAAAAGTACTGTTTTTCTATCTTTTTAATCCATGTAATACTTTCACTTGATTTTTTGGAAAACTTTACATGGTGCTGAAAAGCATATGTAACTCAACCCAAATCAATAGAAGCAAAGGTTTCTGTTTTCGTAGTTGCCTCTACATTTCCATAGTACATGCTTATGTAGCTATTTCTTGATTGGTTAGTTTCAGACATCACGTATTGACTTACCTTTAGATGAGAAAAGGACTTACCCTCCTTGCACTATATCCTGCCTTCCCATTTTAGATATATCATCATATCTCATTAAACAGTTAAGCCTTACATTAATAAGTCTATGTAAATACAATAATTGATTAAACAGTCAGAAAGTTACTATGATTCAATTTGCTTTTGTGCTTCAGACTTTTTCTTGCTCTTGCCATATATATTAATCAAATACTGTTAGTTCTAAATCGTCCATCTACCATATCAAGTGCTCTTTTATTCTGTGGATCTTCCTTTCTGTCTATCTTCCTGCTCCAAACCAAACTGGCAAATCTCTAAACCTGTCTGTGTGTGACAGTTACTTAATATATTATTGGGAAACTTCATGGCAGTATATAGAGATATTCCTCATTCCTTTATTTTACTTTTTAATTTTTTTCAGTTAACAGTGGAGTCTCGTCCTGTCTCCCAGGTTGGAGTGCAGTGGCATGATCATAGCTCACTGTAACCGTGAACTCCTGGGTTCCAGCAATCCTCCCACCTCAGCCACCCAAGTAGCTAGATCTAGAGGTGCATGCAACCATGCCCATTTTTTTCATTTTAATACTTTTTTTTTTTTATTGTAGACATAGAGCCTCACTTTGTTGCCCAGGCTGGTCTTGAACTCCTATCCTCAAGTGATCCTCCCACATCAGCCTTCTAAAGTGCTCAGATTAGTGACATGAGCCATGGCACCTGGCCCCTCATTCCTTTTTATAGCCGCATGGTATTTCATTGCTTGGGTCCACCATATTTTATTCCAGCAGTCCCCTACGTATAGAATTTTTTCTCTTTAGCTTTTTGCTTTTGAAATAGTGCTGTATCAAACAGCTTTGAGCATAAGCCTTTTATTTTTTATTGATTCCTAGAATTGGTATTACTTGGTCAGAGAATAAATGTATATGCAATTATTCTAGATATTGCTAAATTTCCTTCCATTGGGTTTTATATTTTTGCGCTCTCTTCAGTTATAAATATAATTGCATGTTCACTCATAATCTCTCAAACAGAGTACTTGTCAAATTTAGGGAAATCTTTCAAATTGATAAATCAGAAATTGGATCATAATTTTGAGTGCAGCGGCGCAATCTCGGCTCACTGCAACCTCCACCTCCCTAGTTCCAGCAATTCCCCTGCCTCAGCCTCCCGAGTAGCTGGGCTTACAGGCACATGCCCGCAGGCCCGGCTAATTTTTAGTAGAGACAGGGTTTCATCATGTTGGCTAGACTGGAATAATCATGTTCTTAATCTGTATTTTGCTTATTGTGAGTGAGACTAAGCATTTTTTTCACATTATTCACAAATATTTAAACTTATCAATTCACTCTGCTCATATTCTATAGCTCATTTTAGAATTACAGAAAATCATTTTATTTTAATCTATTATTATTTTAATGACAAACTAGCTTAGAATCAGGTCATTTTCTATAGGATTACTGGCCTCTTCTGTATTTTAGAAGCTATTTATATAAAAAGACATTGACTTTTTATCTATGATATAAGTAAACACATATCTGGTCTTGTTATAAATTTTGCAAGAAATACTCCCCTGTGAAATAAACTGATGGTTATTAGAATAGAAGTTATATAACATATACTGCTGAATTAAGGACTTAATCCATCAATTCCAACCTTATTCGATCCTTTTACTTTTTTAAAACATGATAGATTTTGAATTTTGTCAAATGCCTTTTCTGTGTCTATATAAGCAGATATAAGCATGAGGTATTTTATCTTAACTCTAATGTGTTAGATTTCATTAATGGGACTTCCTGATATTTAACGACTCTTCAATTCCTAGAATAAAGCTTACTTGGTCATAATGTATAGAGTTTTTAAATAAATCTATTTGCTAGTAATTGATCTAAGATTTTAATGCAGATATTTATAAATAGGATCGGTCTGCAGTTTTCTTTTTTCATTGAATCTGTCAGGTTATAGAAGAAAATATTTTGCTGATTTTATAAAAATAAACTTAAAAGTTTAACCTTTTTTTCCCTGGACTGGAAAGACTTAAGGTGCATTGAGATTATATGATGTTTAATGTGCACTTTAGAGAATGAAGTAAGAAGTTTGTGAAGCCATCAAAGTCTAAAGCTTTTATTGTGATGGAGCTTGTTAGCTGCTTCCCCTTTTCTTCTATGGCAATTGCTGTCTTTAGATATTCTCTCTACTGGGGCCAATTTGAGTAAGCAGTATTTTTATACAAAATTTTCTTGAAAACTGGCATAAGACAGGGATGCCCTCTCTCACCACTCCTATTCAACATAGTGTTGGAAGTTCTGGCCAGGGCAATCAGGAAAGAGAAAGAAATAAAGGGTATTCAATTAGGAAAAGAGAAAGTCAAATTGTCCCTGTTTGCAGATGACATAATTGTATATTTAGAAAACCCCATCATCTCAGCCCAAAATCTTCTTAAGCTGATAAGCAACTTCAGCAAAGTCTCAGGATACAAAATCAATGTGCAAAAATCACAAGCATTCCTATACACCAATAACAGACAAACAGAGAGCCAAATCATGAGTGAACTCCCATTCACAATTGCTTCAAAGAGAATAAAATACCTAGGAATCCAACTTACAAGGGATGTGAAGGACCTCTTCAAGGAGAACTACAAACCACTGCTTAACGAAATAAAAGAGGACACAAACAAGTGGAAGAACATTCCATGTTCATGGATAGGAAGAATGAATATTGTGAAAATGGCCATAGTGCCCAAGGTAATTTATAGATTCAACACCATCCCCATCAACCTACCAATGACTTTCTTCACAGAATTGGAAAAAACTACTTTAAAGTTCAAATGGAACCAAAAAAGAGCCCGCATTGCCAACAAAATCCCAAGCCAAAAGAACAAAGCTGGAAGCATCACGCTACCTGACTTCAAACTACACTACAAGGCTACAGTAACCAAAACAACACGGTACTGGTACCAAAACAGAGATGTAGACCAATGGAACAGAATAGAGCCCTCAGAAATGATATAGCACACATCTACAACCATCTGATCTTTCACAAACCTGACAAAAACAAGAAATGGGGAAAGGATTCCTTGTTTAATAAATGGTGCTGGGAAAACTGGCTAACCATATGTAGAAAGCTGAAACTGGATCTCTTCTTACACCTTATACAAAAATTAATTCAAGATGGATTCAAGACTTAAATGTTAAACCTAAAACCATAAAAACCCTAGAAGAAAACCTAGGCAATACCATTCAGGCCATAGGCATGGGTAAGGACTTCATAACTAAAACACCAAAAGCAATGGCAACAAAAGCCAAATTGACAAATGGGATCTAATTAAACTAAAGAGCTTCTACACAGCAAAAGAAACTACCATCAGAGTGAATAGGCAAAGTACAGAATGGGTGAAAATTTTTACAATCTACCCATCTGACAAAGGGATAATATCCAGAATCTACAAAAAACTCAAACAAATTTACAAGAAAAAATCAAACAAACCCATTAAAAAGTGGGTGAAGGATATGAACAGACACTTCTCAAAATAAGACATTTATGCAGCCAATAGACACATGAAAAAATGCTCATCATCACTGGCCATCAGAGAAATGCAAATCAAAACCACAATGAGATACCATCTCACACCAGTTAGAATGGTGATCAATAAAAAGTCAGGAAACAACTGGTGCTGGAGAGGATATGGAGAAATAGGAACACTTTTACACTGTTGGTGGGACTGTAAACTAGTTCAACCATTGTGGAAGACAGTGTGGCAATTCCTCAAGGATCTAGAACTAGAAATGCCATTTGACCCAGCCATCCCGTTACTGGGTATATACCCAAATGATTATAAATCATGCTGCTATAAAGACACATACAAACATATGTTTATTGCAGCACTATCCACAATAGCAAAGACTTGGAACCAACCCAAATGTCCATCAATGATAGATTGGATTAAGAAAATGTGGCACATATACACCGTGGAATATTATGCAGCCATTAAAAAGGATGAGTTCATGCCCTTTGTAGGGACATGGATGAAGTTAGAAACCATCATTCTGAGCCAACTATCACAAGGACAGAAAACCAAACACTGCATGTTCTCACTTATAGGTGGGAATTGAACAATGAGAACACCTGGACACAGGGTGGGGAACATCACACACTAGGGCCTGTCCTGGAGTTGGGGGAGGGGGGAGGGATAGCATTAGGAGATATACCTAATGTAAATGATGAGTTAATGGGTGCAGCACACCAACATGGCGCATGTATACATACGTGACAAACCTGCACGTTGTGCACATGTACCCTAGAACTTAAAGGATAATAATAATAAAAAATATATGTATCTATTTTATCTAGGTTTTAAAATGTAAGTTGCCTACAGGTTTTTGAGTTTTTTTGTTTTTAATAAAAATCCTACTGTATACAACATTAAACATGGACACACATCTTACTCTCAATATTTCAATAATACCACCTGGGCTATGATAATCTCATCATAGCTACTATTAAACAATATATTAGTTATATATTCTTAACTTGAATGTATTGTACTTTAAGTTGTACTATTTTATTTTTAGCTAAATTTACTTATAGACTTTCTACTAATTGGCAATTTGCCAGCTTACAGGTGGACATGTGTGCTACTTCTGTACATTTTTATTGCAAAGAAATCCTGTAGAAGACCTGCTAGAAAGGTCTCCCATCTTTTCCAGTGAAGCGTACTTTGGCAGATGAAGCAAGAGAAGATTTAGGTAGTCAAGCAAAATTTAACATCTCTCTCTTCTATAGTGACACTGAAACATTTTCTAGACCTTGATAAGTCTTTGCGACAACGCCCTCATTCTTGTACCATTTCCTCCTTTATAGTTCCCTAAGCCCTCATCTCTTTTTATCTCTTCTACCTGAAAATCACTTCTCTGACCTCCCTTTATCTACTAAGAAAATATTTTTAATATTTCTTCTCTCTTTCTCTCTCTCTTCCCCTCTCCTCTATATGCCTCATTTTGAAACATTTGTTCTTCCAAAGACATCATATTTATTAAAGTTACGTTTTTTCACTCATACTATCAGTGTTCCATGATTGCGTATCAAAGCAAAGAATCCTTTAAGATTCTTAGCTATTCTTTAGGATCGCTTACAACACTTAATACATTTCTCTTTCATTTGCTGATATTTTTAAAAATGGTTCTTTATCCCTACTATATTTTGGGGATTCCCAGGTCTAGAGATTCTATTCTAGGGATGCACAATAAAATACTTCTTTTCCAAGTAGTCCCAACAAGAAGAACATAGAAACTTGAAGAAGCTGAGTTTCAGTGTACATGGAAATAGCATGTTTCATTATGCAAATAGATTTCCCCTGAACTGGCCTGCATTAAGAAAGAGCATCTGCTAATTATACCAGGGGGCAAGACTACAAAGGCCAATTTACATTCTATGTGTGGTGTCCTTGATTTGTTTCTGAGAACCAAAACAATATAAAGGGTTACAGATGGTTTAATTACTGACAGTCACTCCCTTACTTTCTCCCTGAGGGTGTCAGGGTCTGAGGCTCTGCTCACCTCAGAGCAGTGGCTCAGCCACCCTGGCGAAGGCTTCCAGGATCCCCTTAGCATAGGCTCAAAGGTGGGGGTCTTTCTGTTAGCCTCTGAATGACACTATGCTCAATATAATGATAAATAAAATGAAACAAACTAGTGGACTCCTTCTATTTAATTGCTTCCTCCTTGTCTGCTGCTCGCCTTTGTCTATGTTGAAGTAACTGCTTCCTCTCACTAAAGTACATTCTTGGTGAGATTATTTTTCTTGTATCTTATCCAAAGTTCTGTTTTGCATATGTGTGTGTGTGTGTGTGTGTGTGTGTGTGTGTGTGTGTGTGTGTGTGTGTGTGTGTGTGTGACTTATCCACAGACCTGATTAAAATCCAATTATCAAGGGACAGTGCAACACAATAGGTTGCATCCTGGAGCAGCAGCTGTGAGACCTGCACTCTCCTTCCAAATTTGGCTCTTATTGGTGGAGTGGCCTTGAACAACCTCTTTTGCTCAGTTCCCATATGCAAAAAATAGGGTAACAATGAATATTTCACAGGAATTTTATAATTAATAGTATATATGAAAACATTCATTAAAAACTAAAAAACCATATATGAAGAGAAAAAATGCAATTACTGTATGCTTTGTAGCACTTATTTATTTAAAGCTTATATCTGCCAGTCCTCTTATAGCTAATTTTAAGTCTATTTTTAAGTACATTAAAACTTTGAATATTAACAACAACTCTTTAAATAGGTACTGTTATCCTCATTTTACAGATGAAGAAACTGAGGTTCAGAGAGGTTAAGTACCTTGCTGAAGGTCACACAAGCAGAGTGGTTTGGCTATGGAGGCTAGGTTTTTGATCATGACATTGTACTCCTTTGTGTACAGTATCTTGGGCATAAGAGGCCCCCCAAAAGGAGAAAGAGGTAGTTAATTAAGCATAGTAAGTTATATATAGTAAAAGATATTTAAAAGTTTTTAATACTGTGCTTTGACATATTCAGCATCCTTGGCCTATTAAAATAAGCCCACCAACTTTCTAATTAACAGAGCCCAAACTGTAATTGTTATTTCATGTTTATTTTCAAAGCTACTTGTGAATGGCAGCATCTGTGAGCTTTTGGTGGACGCTTCTGTAGGTGCCTTCCAAGTAGTCATTCAAGTAGGACAAACAAAAATTTCATGCAAATATTCATGAATACTGACAGTTTTTAAAAATCTGTACTATTAGAAAGTGATTGTATTTGTTATCTAAGAGTTAACCTATGTCTAACAAAAATGTTTATTTTTTGAGTCACCAAATTTATTTGAAAACCTTTCCCATTCAGGTAGGAGAACACTGATTTTCATCTCATTTCAATTTAAACACTGTAATTCCTTCTCACCACACCCTTCAAGAAAAGTCTATTAGTTATTTTTCCTTCCATATTTTTGGTTGCGGTTGGTACAGGTGAATATACATAAAATGGACCTATTGATTTCAAGGCAAATATCATCAATTACAGCCACTTAAGATTAGGACATCCTCACCTCTGCTCAATTTTTACTGGTGGTGACCCACATAGCCTGTGACTTGACATGGTCTATTTTAACCTTCTCAAGAACCTATTTCCAATGCCCTAAGTTGTAAATTTGTCTCTTATTTTATTTCATAGAATGGTCCTGAAGCACTGAACTTGTCAAAGCAGGATTTTTGCATTTTTGTATTAATCAGTATGTAAAATGGAAGGGCAGCTTATGGGACACAAAGTACATAGGCTGTTTTGGGGACATTTGGATCTAGGAGCACCTGGTGGCATCAGACAGGGGAAAAGAGTAAGGAATTGGTCTGGCTATAATCTCCAACTTCTTCTCTCCCCAGAATTTTTGAGATATATGATTGATGTTTTCCTATATCATATGAAAAGCATTATACAAAAGTAGCTTTGAGAGTTGACAAAACTAAGCTATGTGGAAAGGATTCCCTATTTAGTTAATAGTGCTAGAATAGCTGGCTAGTCACATACAGAAGGATGAAATAGGACCCTTACCTTTCACTGTATCAAAAAATTAATTCAATATTGATTAAAGGTTTAAATGTAAAATCTCAAGCTATAAGAATCTTAGAAAATAACGTAGGAAGCATCATTCTGGACATCAACTTTGGGAAAGAATTTATGATAAGTCCTCAAAAGCAATTGCAACAAAAACAAAAATTGACAAGCAGGACCTAATTAAACTAAAGAGCTTTTGCATAGCAAAAGAAATACATCAACAGAATAAACAGGCAGCCTACAGAATGACAGAAAATATTCACAAACTATGCATCTGACAAAAGTCTAATATTCAGAATCTGTAAGGAATTTATACATCTCAACAAGCAAAAAATAAACAATTTTGTTAAAAAGTGGGCAAAGGATATGAACAGACACTTCTCAAAACCACACAAAATTTGCCAACAAACATATGAAAAAATGTTCAATATCACTTGTCATCAGAGAAATGCAAATTGAAATCAAAATAAGATACCATATCACATGAGTCTGAATGGTCATTATTAAAACAACAAATTCCAGCAAGGCTATGGTGCAAAGGGAACACTTATACACTGTTGGTTGGAATGCAAATTAGTTCAGCTGCTGTGGAAAGCAGTTTGGAGATTTCTTAAAGATCTTAAAACAGAACTACCATTTGATCCAGCAATTCCATTACTGGGTATATACCTAAAAGAGAATAAATTATTCTCCCAAAAAGACAGCTGCACACATGTGTTCACTGCAGCACTATTCATAATAGCAAAGATATGGAATCAACCTAGGTGCCCATCAGTGGTGGATTGGATAAAGAAAACATGGTACATATGCACCATGGAATACTATGCAGCAATGAAAAAGAAGAAAATCATGTCCTTTGCAGCAACATGAATGCAGCTGGGGGCCATTATTCTAAACAAATTAATGTAGGAACAGAAAACCAAATACCACATATTTTCAATTATAAGTGGGAGCTAAACATTCAGTATAAATGGACATAAAGATGGCAACCAATAGACACTGGGAACTACTAGAGCAGAGAAGGAGGGAGGAGATCAAGGGTTGAGAAACTATTGGCTACTATGCTCACTACATGGGTGACGTCATCAATGATACCCCAAACCTCAGCAGCATGCAATATACCCATGTAACGAACCTGCACATGCATCCCTGAATCTACAATAAAAGTTGAAATTATTTTTAAAATATTAAAAATAAAGTCTTTTGGCTGGGTGAGGTGGCTCATGCCTGTAATCCCAGCACTTTGGGAGGCCTAGGTGTGCGGATCGCCTGACGTCAGGAGTTCGAGACCAGCCTGGCCAACACGGTGAAACCCCATCTCTACTAAAAATACAAACATTAGCTGGGCTTGGTGGCAGGTGCCTGTAATCCCAGCTACTCAGGAGGCTGAGGCAGGAGAATCACTTGAACCCAAGAGGCAGAGGATGCAGTGAACTGAGATCGCACCATTGCACTCCAGCCTGGGTGACAAGAGCGATACTCCTTCTTAAAAAATAAAAAAAAGTGGCTTTTAATACTAATGTAAAAGATAGCTTTGAGCCCCTTTTTCTTCAGAAATTGTGGAGCAGCCATGGTGTTTAGGAGATCTGAAATCCCAGGCTTCCTTCTTCTTGTTCTTTTATGCCTTGGTCTCACAATTCTCTCTTTAACATTACACGTCCAGTGCTATGGATGTTTTGAGACTGTCCTCATTTTTTTTTCTTTTTATAAGCATCTCAAGATTGGACTCATTGAATAAGATGAAAGTCTTCTAATTTAACTTAGTCTCAGTTTTGGTAAATTTTTTCTTCCTTACTTTATCCCCATGAATTACTTCTACCAATGATTTTGTTGGTAAAAATTCCTTACAACGACAGCTGTTTAACAACTTGAATTCTTGTTTGAAGAAAAGTTGGTTCACATGCTACATAAAATGTTAACTGTCAACTTCAAAAAAACAGGAGATATATTTAAATAGTATATATGAAATTGTTCTGGGTGGAAGATGTTTGTTTTTGCCAAGTGCAATAAGAATTTATCAAATATTTTACCATTCAAGCCCCTTTGAAGATTATCTAAATCATGACCCTTCCATTTCCATTACAAGCATGTCGTCAAACATGATATTCTCATAACATCAAGGGCAAAATGGCAACTTCTCATGTTGTACTTATTGCGGTTGTATCCCATATATTCCTGTATATCTTTGTATACTATAAAAGCACAATAAACCTTACAATATATAAAACCCCAGTAACTCTGAATCTAATGTATTATAATAATCATTTTCTGACAATAATGAACATTTTTCCCTAAGAAAAGAACATTCTGTACATTATCCAGGGTGGGGCATGGGAAATGAGTCTCAAGGTTATCTCTGGTTCCTGGACATCTATAATTCCTTTTCTGACAAGTTCATTTGTAACATACAATACACATTGATAAGTTATCAGTCATGTGAAAATTTGAAGGAAGAAAAAAAGTACCCATTGAATGAAAGTTCATTAATCTTTTATAACAAGGTTTCAAAGTATATTTAAAGTATATTTTGGTTCTGCTCGCTGAATGTTACATTGAGGACATCTGATCTTTGGCAGACAATGAGGTATCAAGCCCAGGTTTCCAACAAATAAAATTAAATAAAATGTCATTAAATTCAGCAAACAAATATTTGGAATCGACAAGGTATATGTAACAAAGTATGTATTTCAAAAAGTAACTTAGCTGTCTTACTTTCATTATACAGAGAAAATTGCACCAAATTCTTATTTCATTCCCCATCCAAGGGCCACTGAGCCACTTGCCTAAGTAAGAGTAGCATGAGCATCACTACTAGCAACTGTGATATCCAGAATACTAAACTAGCTTAATGAAATATATCTGCCATTTCCACTTTATCAATAAATGAACAGTATCCAGTTCCTGTGTTATAAATTCACACCCATTTCCCATCGGAATTTTAATTGAAGCAAAATACAGGAAATCAGAAAGATAAAACCACTCTCAAAGACAAAATATCCATGTTCTTGATCAGAAATAGAAACGAAACACAAAGTAGATGGGGCTTGCTGGTTCCAGAAATGGAAGCAAGTAGAGCCTACTGGCAGTTTGGTTTCCAGTGCATGATAAAAACTGAAAGTGTCCCGCTGGAGATAGGACTAAGTAAGAATTCACAACCTGAAATGAGGTGCTTCAGTGGGGCTCTCCCTGCCATGATGGAAGCTCAGAACAGTGGTGCTCACCACGTATGTGAATCAATGGTTAGAACTATTATACAATTGCATCACTAGGGGGACATGAGGAAGTAGATAATGCCAAGAAATGAGGTGAAGACTACACCACCCAATAGCTTGGCGTCTGGATTGCACTATTTACAATATTGATGTGAGATAGAGGCCCTCTAGCCACACTACAGACCATGACAGGCTTCCAGTCAAGATGGATCTGGAAACTGATATTCCAAAATTCATGAAGAATACCAATTTAGGAACAGCAGCCATGAGATAAATTCAGTCTAGATAAAATATGAAAATATAATAGAGAAATATGAAAATCAATTTGAAGCATATATGTTAAGGATCTTCAAAGAGATGTAAAAAGTACAAGACCACTGGGGGGAAAAAAAAGAAAATATAAAATAGCAAAAAAGAACAGAAAAAAATAGTGAAGTAAAAATCTAACAAATAATATAGTAAATGAAATAAAAAACTAAAACAGAAAACCTCTCAATTGGTTTTAGTAATAGAGACAGCTAGTGAACATAGGAAAATCCTGAGGCATTCTGCCAGAATATTGCAGAAGGATAAAGAGACTAAAAATATTAAAAACTGGTTAATGGAGATGGAAAAGAGTTTGAGAAGACTCAACACATGCTAATTGGCACTCCAAAAAAAAAAGAAAGAAAGAAAATAGAAGGAATGGCAGAAAAATGATATTTAGAAAGTGAGTAGCTAAGAACTTTTAGATTTGAAGAAAGATAAACTTAGACCATGAACATCAAGTACCAAGAGGGTTAAATACAAATAAGCCTGTGTTTAAATATACCATGGCAAAAAATAAAGGTTATTAAGGGTAAAGAGAAAAATCTTGCGAAGTGACACAGACATCATATTCAGAGACACATGGAGATAAGGGTGCAGAATAGGAGGAAGGTTTAATGTAGTACCTTGTCTTGTTTAAGAATCAGCAGGAGGCTGGGTGCAGTGGCTCATGTCTGTAATCCCAGCATTTTGGGACACCGAGGCCGGCAGATCACCTGAGGTCAGGAGTTTGAGACCAGCCTGGCCAACATGGTGAAACCCTGTCTCTACTAAAAATATAAAAATTAGCCAGACTTGGTGGCATGCACCCGTAGTCACAGCTACTCGGGAGGCTGAGGCTGGAGGATCACTTGAACCCGGGAGGTGGAGGTTGCAGTGAGCTGAGATTACCCCACTGGACTCCAGCCTGGGTGACAGAGTCAGACTCTGTCAAAATAAATAAATAAATACATAAATAAATAAATCAGCTGGAGATATAGAATAACTTCTGAGTTATAGAAAGTTAGAGTCAAATATGTATGTGATAATAAAATATAAATACAATGTATGGTTTCCAAACTAGTAGAGGGAATAAAGGAGAAAAATATTACCAATTCAATAGAAAGCAAGAAAGAAGAAAGGAAAAATCAAATAAACCATGAAAATTAAGCAAATCAGAAACAAAGAGAAAACAGAAACATTAGTAGGTAGAATTCCAAACAAATGAGTAAGTATAATAAAACTTGGTGGATTAAATTTTCTGATTAAAAGGCAGATTATTGGATGAGACTGTTAAAAGTAAATACATTTCTAAAATGAAATGACTCAAAAAGTTTAAAAAGAAGAGAAGGAAAACAACACGCCACATAAATAACAAGAAACAAAAATCGAATGATCAATATTAATGTTGGAGACAGAATCTAAGATATTTCTAACAGTGGAATACCATTTGTCTACATCCAAGTATAGAGACTGATTTCATGGTGTTTCCTTCGCCACCAATTCATAAGTACGGCTTTGAAATGAACAGTTAATTTCACAAGAAGTAAGGTTCAACTTTGTGTGTGTGTGTGTGTGTGTTTCAGGGGGCTTCTGAAAAAGGAAGGAGCAAAGGACGCTTATGACGACAAGCATATTTTAAAATATAACATTCAAAGCATTTTAAAATTTGATACAAAATGTACGTCATCTGAGCATTGGTTAGCTTTCTTCTCCTGGTGCCGTCAAGCTTTTAAAAATAATACTGAGTCAAGCTATCTATAATTGTATTGTGTTTTCAATTAATTTCAGTAAAAGCTCTTGTTCTCCATCTACCCCTGTACCCGTTCTCTGTGACAAGGGATGTTTGCAGTCTGACTAAAGAGGATTATGTATTCCCACCCCCTAGACTTTGGTTTCTGTCTTGTGACTTGACTTGCGATGGAGTGTTATTGGGTGTCACATGACCAACAACATGAAAAGTGCTTGCATTATTGAGCTAGCTCTCATTCGCCTTTGCCATTGCCACAAGAAAAACATGCTTGTTTGGGCAAAAGAATTCAGCCATCCCAGCCACATAAAACCTACAACTCACCTCCAGCTGAACCCTAGACAAAAAACCAAACCCACCTGAGATCAACAAAGCCATACAGCTGAGCCCATCAGTGAGCCCACAAATCTATGAGATTAATTATGGCTGTCTTAAGTCCCTGGCATTTGTGAGTAGCTGGTTATACAGCATTGTGATAGCAATAGCTAACTGACACACACTGCACTATATTCAACAATCTTTTACTCTACCAAAGATTTTCACTGACAAGTGCTAATTAGAGGCTTAGTATTTGGCTTCAACCATGACCTAATAGCCAAACAGAATTTTTAAAAATCAAAAACTGAATCACAGAACATAGAGTATATAATAACTACATTAAAGAAAATGACACTTTAAATTTTCTCTTTCCATAGCATGTAACTCAAGAAACTAGAAAAAGAACGAAGTAAACCTCAAAAAAGTAGAAGGAAGGAAATTATAAAGAGTAAAAATCAAAAAAATAGAAAACAAAAAAGCAATTAAAATGTTAATGAAAACTAAAAGTCGATTGTTTCAATAAAGTGATAAAATAAATGCATCTAGCATCACCTATTGAGAAAAAAGAAATTAATTAAAAACACAGTAAAAATGGAGGAATATAAATGCAGAGACAGTAAAGAATAATAAATAACTGTAATGGGTGGAAAAATAATTGGTGAGCTAAGCATTTATGAAATAATATTTTCCACCTTCTCACCTTGACATATACACCCTCCCTAGGTAATCTTCCTTATCCACATAATTTCAATGACCGTATATATTCTAAAAGTTATAAAATATTTACTTCCAGAACATACTTCTAAGATTCAGATCTACAATTCCGATTACTACTTATTGGACAACTAAAATTGGATGTAAAACAGGATATCAAAACCAACGTATTTTTCCATCCCTACTCTCCTTTCCCCTAATTATTTCTTGAATTTTTCAATCTGGGTTTCAGTCTGGGTTAATGCAATGACCACCTGTTTACACACCAATAGATAAAACCTTAATTAACTCCTCTCACCCTGACTTCATCAATTTGGTAATTTGGTTCTTTGGATTCTTTAATTAGCTTTTACCAAAAACAAATTCTCAATCCTTAATAAACTATAGTGTGCAAAATATGTACTGACAATATGAAAAATGTTTTTGACGACAACCTATAATATCCTTACGTTTTATTTAGATAGTGTGTATTTAATATAGTTTTTGTTCTTTAAAAAGACATTTTGCTTTCAAAGAAGTGAATGGTATATTAAAAATGAAACAAAATTAAATCTATGCCTCACTGACCTAACCTTAAATATTTGCGATGATCCCTTCATAGAGTATTCATAATGCTAAATATTCTTTCCATGTTGCCAAGATAGAGCAATTGAAAAATACATTAAACCACTTTAAACAAATTTGGAGGAGCAGTGCATTTAGGTGGAAAAAATTTCCTGTTGTTCATTTATTAACATATTTTTCCATTCAAAGTCAGTGAATATTATATCCTAGGTATTGACTTAATGGAGATTACATCTTAGTGCTATGAGACAAACAAATATACAAATACATGTATACTGTATCTGTTGGGGATATTGCAATGAAGGAAAATGAAACAGGGTAAGAGAGAAAGAGTTTTGGAAGAAGTGGTATACGTAGGGTGGTTTAGGAGGCCTTTCTGATCGAGAGATATTTTAAGCGAAGGCTCGAAGAAAATGAGGCAGCCAGCCATCTGGATAACTGAAGGAAAAGTGTCCCAATCATGAGGGCAGCAATTGCAAAGACCTTGAGTGCTTGGCATGTTTGAGGGAAAGGAAAACAGTCAATATGGCCAGGAAGAGTAAGTGATGGGGGAGGGGGATGGAAAATGATGTTGGGTAGATAACAGGGGACAGGGGGATTGAAACAGCTGGATCAGTCATGAAAGACCCGACAGAACATGGTTAGAGCATTGCCTTTTTTACTGAGTTAGATGGGACTCTATTGATAATCCAGATACAATTATTTAGGGCATACTATAGTGAATTATCAGAAAGAAACCATATCATGAAATATTTGAACACTCTTGGGTATGTATTTAGTATCTTAGATGTAAATGTACCAGTATGTTTAGTGACTATAAAAACTAGAAAAAAAGTCCTTCTACCATACAAATGTAGCTTTCTTTACAACAAACCGGTATTTTTCTTTTAATTATCACAAGACAGTGTTGAACAAAGGTTTTGATTTAGAATAATCAGCCTATTAAACCCACCAAATATTTCTTTCCTGAAAAAAGCACATAAAGATATGACAAAGATAAAACATGAACAAAAAGCATGAATATTATATTTATGAAAAGAAAATTTGAGCAATATAGTGTGTCTGTATATTATCTCCTGTTGGACAAGCTCATAGAAATTTTGTCCACGCAGCTGGCCGTTGTGATCTGCCTTGATTGTATAATAAGGCTTCAGCTAACCAGACAGCAAATAAGCTGAATTACTCACAATGTAGCCCCAGAGAATGGGCGAGGAGACTTGCACACAAATTGTATCATAATGTAGTAATCATACTTTTTAATTAAAAATATAAAATATTTCTCAGTATATTTCTCAGACAGTTCAAATGCTGATGGATCCAATTCAAAACCAGGTATTTGGACACTCTACTCTTAAATAATTCTTAAGTTTATTTGTTTCTCATCAATCACTGTTTTACCTACTCTATTTCAATAGTCCCTTTGCCCATCCCCTATCCTCTGCACTACAGTAGAATGTACTCAGGCAGTGACATGCAGAAGTTAAGAGAGGGGGCTTCATTTAAACGGCCTGGTTTAAAATCCCAACACGCCGTCACTTAATAGATGAATGATGTTGGACACATTCCTTAACTCCTTTATTTGTAAAATGTGAATAATAGTATTTCATTCACAGTGTGTTTTTGAAGATTAACTATGAAATACATATAACAAGCATTCAACTGATAACTTGAGGATGATCATGATTGCCAAAACAATTTTTAAAATATAAATTCAGTCCAGCCCTCTTTTGCTTAAAAAAAAAAAAATCCTTCAACGGCTTTCCATCACCAAGAGACAAATAACAAATCCCATGGCAGGTAGAGTCCCTCATGATTGACAGGTATCTTCCCTTTGAGCCCCTTCCCTCATTGTTCTCCCTATTAAGCACATGTCAGCCACACTGAATTACTATACTTGTACCCCATCACTCCATACACACTACGTTCGTACATACCATTCATTTTATTTGGAATGTCCTCTCTCCATTCTGCTTCTTCTACCTGGAAAAACTAACATTACAAATTTAACTTAAACATACTTTCTCATTGAGGAGAGTTCCCTGAATTATTGGAATCCCTGCCTCTCTCTCTAGAGGACTCTATGTTTCTCATATCCACATTCTCATTGTTTGGTAGACTGCCAGACATATACTACACTCCTGATTATTGTGTATGGAATTAATTTAGGCTTCAGACATCAGTGGAATTTTTTCCTAAAGAGAAATTTCTGTTACGAACAGCTATTAGATCTCAGAAAAATTTTAAAGATGTGTTGAGTTTCACTAACACCTCTGCTATCTAAACTGATAGAAATGATAAAACAATAACAACACAGATATGTTTTCTAAGCATGTTGAGAAATAATTTGCATAATAGGCATGTTTAAACACTATTGCTCAAGCTGAAGTTGACTAAAAATTCTTGAACATTGCTATTTTTTGATGAGAATCATAAAAATAAAGCATAAATTGATTAAATGACAGAATAATAGACAATTAAATGATATAGCTATTCTATTCTTTTTTAAAATATTAGTTTTAGCAGCTATTTAAACTTTAAAGAACAAGCTTGATATATTGTTCTGTAGAAAGCACCAATTTATAGTCTCCAGAGATATTATGAAACTAAAAGTAGCATAAATCTTTAAAAATAGTATTTTATTTTTCTCTATAAACAGTAGTGGGATTCAGGAGTCATCAGTTTTGGGGGGTTTTTTAAAGACATTATAAAGGAATTTGAAGAAAATAAATTCCACTTTAACTGTTTTGTTGGTAAATTTTAAAGTTTCCTAAAAGGATGCATATTTTGAATAACTTCCTTAAAATTTTTAATATGCCACCTTGATCTAGTCACATTAAAACTTTGGGCATATGATGACTGCAATTTTTAGATCCCTTAACTATGCAAAGGCTAAATAACAGGGTTCAACAGAAAAATAATGTCTAGTGTTTAAGTTATGTAATGCAAAAATATTAAGAATTTTTTGACCACACATAGGACAGGATAGTGGGATTCTTGATCCTCAAAGCATACAAAATCATCCCACTATGAATGTCCCTGCATGGAAAGACAATACACAAGCTCTTTGTCTCCGTGACCTGCCTGAAAATGAGTTTACCCAGCCAAGGCTGCAATTATAGAGCAATTAACTTTCCTTCTTCAGGCCACTTAAAGTTTGAGAGGTGGGCTACTGATGTGGGAGCTAGCTCGTGGCACTGGCAGCTCCCTTTGCCCTCCTTAAATCTCGGGAAAAGTAAAGCGAGTGGTGTCCTGGCAGAGTGAACCTCAATCCCAACCTCATCCCTCAAACTTCCTCTGCACTTGCAATGCACATTGCTTTGTGTAAACTAAGGCAATGGGGAACCGGGATTCACTAAAATAGGAATTGCACCTTCTAGTCAATGAAAATGAGCATATCCTATTCAATATATTGAGAAATATCAGAGCTGTATGGAGATGCTTGTTGTTTAAGTAGACAAACAGGAAACTATGGTACTAAGTGTTCTTACAAGTTCTGGTTAATGCCTGTTCCCCATCTGAGATATGCCAGTTATGTTGTGCCTGTGTTGACACTTCTGTTCTCTATGTGGTTTATATATGGGTCTTAAATTGAGTTAACTGTAGCCTGGTTAGTGATATTAGCCATACATATGTACATGCACACATTATAATGGTAGGAAAAAAAAGATCTTTGATGTTTGTAAATGACAATATTGACCATAAAGAGGCTGTCTTTATTGAATGGGAAGCCAACCACAACAACCCTCTACGCATAAACATCTGCCTAAGTACACAGTTTACAGAACAAAATCTATTCATAGTCCACACATAAACAAGATTTCTTCCTAAACAATTTTGTCAATATTTCTTGGTACTCACATCTGTAACCAACGAAATTCTCTATATGCTCAAACTGTCTTGTGAGTGTTCCCTTCACTTTCCTTATCTGAGGGAAACCTGTCTCTCCCCTGAAATTCTTTCCCTGGCAGCTCTCTCAAATGGAGCATTTTTTCCTCCCACAGTCATCTCGTCTTTAGATCTGGTGATGAGGAGAAGTTATTACTGATAATTACCATTTCCAAATGCTTACCTTCCTTACTCCCTAAAAAAGCCTCATTTTTGAAGCTCTTTCTATCCTAAGATTTGCCTCTGTGCATTTCCCTAGGCTATTCCTGTCATTTGTTAAAAGTTTCTTTTAGCAGAGTACTGTCACTCTATCCTATGTGATTGTCATCGTTCTTAGCAATTTCAGTATCTATGTGGACTGTTCTTCCAACATCTTGGCCTCTCAGTTCCTTGACTTCTCTACTCCAATGATCTTGCCCTCTATCCCACATTAGCTACCCACTCTCAGGCTAATATCCTAAATATTGATGTTTCCAATAACTGTACCCCTTCTATTATCTCAAGTGTAATCATCCTACTTTTTGACTAATTGTAATGCTTCCTATTTTCTAGCTCACTGTCTCTAGTACTCAAATTCCAATAATTCTTTGGCTATACTGGAATTTTCTACTTTGTCTTTGACCCTAATTCCATTCAAAATT
The DNA here is from genome assembly GCF_029281585.2 of Gorilla gorilla gorilla. Lineage (NCBI taxonomy): Eukaryota > Metazoa > Chordata > Mammalia > Primates > Hominidae > Gorilla > Gorilla gorilla. Next base: position 92,716,872 of record NC_073238.2, on the reverse strand, counting down.
TTTCTTTCCTGCTTTCAGCTTATATTCCTTCAACTCTGCTTATAACTTCCTATTATATATCCTCAGTCACTTGCTGCTTTGCTCTTAGACATACTCTCCTCACCAAACTCCAAACTTAGTTAGATCCAACTCTTTGCCTACTCCATGTATAACAATGTCCTAAACATTACTGGAGAAAAATACTCAACCATGCTGATCTTAATTTATATTCATTTCTTTTATTTATAGTATTTTTATTCCATCTTATTTCTTACTTTCCAATTTTGACATTCTATAATTATTTTTCTTGCTGTTGATGTTTTTTCATAAAGCCTATGATGACATAAATGAGCTCTCATGTTAACCAATATGTTTATATTAATAAAATCATACAGCACATATTCTTTTTTGTCTGGCTTCCCCTACTTGGCATAATTATTTTAGATTCACTCATACTGTACCATGTATCAATTGTTTATTCATTTTGTTGGTGAGTAGTATTTTATTGTAACATAATTTGCTCCTCCATTCACCTGTTGATGGATATTTGGATTGTTTCCAATTTTTAAATATTTTAAATAAAGCTACTATGCACATTTATCTACAAGTTTTTTTGGGGCTCAGGCGATCCTTCTGCCTTGGCCTCCCAAAGTTCTGGGATTACAGGTGTGAGCCATGGCACCCAGCCAGATCACATCTTTTTATCACTAAGTAACTTGAAACCCATGAGTGGTAATTACTCAGTAAGATATGGATATACTGCAGTTTGTTTATCTATTCACATATTGCAGGATATCTTGCTTCCTTCCAAGCTTTGGCAATTATGAATAAAACTTCTGTAAATATTTATGTGCATATTTTTGTATGAATATAAGTTTTCAACTTATTTGGCTAAATACCTAGAAATGTGATTGCTGGATCTTACAGTAACACTATATTTAGTTTTGTAAGAAACCGACAAGCTGTCTTCCAAAGTGGCTGTACCATTTTGTATTCCCGCCAGCAATGAATGACAATTTCTCTTGTGCCACATCTTCATCAGCATTTGATGTTAGCAGTGTTTGGATTTTCACCATTATAATATGCATGTAGTGGTGTTGCATCATTGTTTTACTTTGCAATTCCTTAATGACATAATATTCATCATATCTTAATAGCTTCTTTGCCATCGGTATATCTTCTTTGGCGAGGTGTCTATTCAGATTTTTTTTTTGCCAATTTTTCAACTTATATAGTTTTTTTAAATTATTATTGAATTTTAGTAGTTATGTGTGTGTTTTGAATACAAATCCTAATTTTTTATTGAGTTGATGCTTTATCTGTAGGGATACTGTGAGGTCTGGGGGAACATGTATCATCATTGACTAGAATTGGGCTTGCTTCTGTTATATTCCATGGAGGCAGAACAGATCCCTGATAACTTCAATTTCTTAACTAGATGTCATCTAGACATCTCTGTTGTAGTAAATTCAAATTCTATAGCTGAATGAGAGAAGATTGTAACTGCAAGTTCTTGGGAGGAACCTATTTTCCCATCCTTAGCTGGGGCTGAAACTGACAAAGGCCCCCAATGTATTAGACAGGGCCCACCGGAAAGACAGAACCAATAACAACAGCAAGAACACCACCAAATACATGTATACATATATATACACATATTTTTTTTCTTTTCTTTTTTTTTTTTTTGAGACAAAATCTTGCTCTATCACCCAGGCCAGGCAGTGATATGATCTCGGCTCACTGCAACCTCCGCCTCCTAGGTTCAAGCGATTCTCCTGCCTCAGTCTCTCAAGTAGCTGGGATTACAGGCACCCACCAACATGCCCAGCTAAATTTTGTATTTTTAGTAGAGATGGGGTTTCACTGTGGTTTCCAGACCAGTTCCAGGCTGGTCTAGAACTCCTGACCTCAGGTGATCCACCTGCCTTGGCCTCCCAAAGTGCTGGGATTACAGGCGTGAGCCACCGCGCCTGGCCTAAGTCTGCTTTCTCTTATACCTTCACAGTCCTTACATACAGCAGGCATTCAATAAAAGTTGTTTGAATTTTAAAAAGTCTAATATTGAATGACGAAATAAACGAATGATGAGGCTGACCCTTAATATAGCTAAGCCAAATAGATCTTTATAATAAAGTTTACTTTTAAGTTAAAAGCTTGCATTTTCACTAGTAATTGAAAATACAGCCTTCAAATACAGCTGGGCATTTCTATTTGGGGAATAGCTTGAGAAGCTCAGGAACAATGTTATATATTAATTCTCTGGGAATGCTTGGTATACAACCACCATACAGGTGTTTCCTGTTGAGACTCCAAGTTCCCATGCAAGAACTTAGAGGACAGCTGAGAACAAAACTTAGCCTGCTTAATTATATCTGCCCAGTGTGCTGCATAAAAAAGTCATTGACCAAAAATAACATGTTTAAGTAATGTTCAAGTTGAGATACAGACCAGCAGCAGTCAGGAAATTCAAAATTAAATCTGATCTCCACCCTTCACTTGCCTCATTGTGCCCACACAGCACCAAGGTCAGAAATTAATTGGAGAAACTGCAAAACACACAGCCTGCAATATTTCAGCACAGTAAGGTCAAGGGGAAAATTTAGTTAAAACCTTATTACAGTAGTTTACAGAAACATATTACTGTGAATGTGAAATTAGAGTCTTGGCTTGATGGATGTGTCACCTACCAGGGTAATTTGTTGGGAATAATTTGAAAATGTAAGTGAACATAATTAAGCTTCTGTTTTATGGTAGTCTGGTCATTTGTCTCCAGGTGCACTTGTCTCTGTAGATTTGACACTGCAGATGCCTAGAATATAATGAGACATGTTTCAGTCACTCAGTTTTAAGTTAGTATTTGGGCATCTATGGATTAAAAGAGGACCTTAGAGTTGACCATAAAGTTGCAGTTAATATTTTCACGCATAATTTTTCTTCTGTAGAATCCTAAGTATAAGATAAAATCTCAAGGGTAATATTACCTTGAAAACCAGTGGAATACTACAATACTACAGTGAAGCCCTTAGTCAGTCTTCCCTAAAATGAAGGAAGCCACACCCACCTGGAATTATAAATGACTACCTGGTTATTCAGTATGTGGAGAAAAGTATTCTGTGAATTTTAGACCATCCTATAGGTATATTAATACTTTTCTTTTAGAAGTCTTTGTAATTCTGGCCAAATTTATCAATGTCTTCCTATTTATTTGAGACACTGCTGCTTAGTGTTAATTGCACTATTTTCTTTAAATACAGAAAACAACATATCTCTTCTTTAAGAAGCTTAAGGAAAAGAGTAAAAGGGAAACAGCTGTAGAAAATCAGAGAGTATCAGAATTTGATTTCTTTAATACAATGCTTAATCATCTATGATATACTAATTGAAGATTGTTATTTGATTTATACTAGAGACTCCAATTATGCCTACAAAGGTTGAAAGTGAAGATAAATATATGGTTAACTCAGAATAGCTGTTTCCTAAATCATCGTTATTTTTCTTTTCATTATAAAATTTAAACTAGAATAAATTATTTTGAGTTCAAATCACCTTTGTTTTTAATTATTCAAAATAAACATTTTCCCAAAAATAGATTTATATAACTTTTTTAAAGGCATATTAATTGATATTCATATTTGTAATGTGTCTTTCAAAGTGAGATTTAACATTTCTAGTACCTTGTGCTCCAATTAACAACTGTTCATGGATGTTGCAACTGCCTTTAAAAGTCAGATTAAGTAAGAAAATATATTTCATTGCTCTACAATATTTTTTAAAATGCAGATAAATCTAAACTTGTTTCAGAATTAGATCTGTTGTTTAATTTCTATATCACATGTATGAGTTTGACTTCCAGGGTTGCTGTGTTTATTCTTTTCTCAAGAGATCTGGGAGAAGGGCTCATTATGAGGTTGTGCCATGTTGCTAGGCAGACGGGTTCAGCATTCAGATATTCTAGCTGTTCTAGCGACTTTTCAGTTCTCTGACTTTCTCATTAAATTTTTGTCTACTCTCTTCTATGCTTCTAAATAGCAGACACACACATAATGATAAATGTGTTATGGGAATGACTAGTTCCCTCACTACCAGGGAGTTACATAAGAACAATTCTGTATTCACCATTTTCAGGCACAAAAGAAGAATAAAAGCGTACCCCAATGTGACCTGCTGCACAAAATACCTTTTGTTATCAACTTAAGTGCTCTTCTGAATCCTCAAACCACCCATTGACAGATTTTCTTTTTCCCACATACATAATTTATAAGTCATCTAATTAATTTTTCATAAGTTAAACAACTGTTAATATTAGTTCCTGGACTTCACGAATGGCAAAAATTAATTTTTTCCCTAAATGCATTTGCAGCATCTTCTACACTTTCTCCAATGCTATATAGAGCGTTGAATATTTGGAACTTTAAGTTGAGGAGTGGTTTTAGAATTCAGTCTCTGGGCAGACAAAAGCTTCCACACTGTGAGCAAGTCTTAGCGGAAGATTGCTTAAGGGAAAATCCTATACCACATGATATATCACTGACCTTTCTCCTCTGTCCTTGTTACACAGAGAACTGAACCCCTTCTCTGTCTCCATTTATGGAGTATTTGACAATGACTGATAGTTTTGTGTTTTTCATAGCTGCCATTGCATTAAAATGCAGTTGCTGTTACATGGAGTCTCAGAGGGCCACAGAGTAAATCTGAAGGGAGCAGGGAAAAAATAGCACAAAACCTTCATGTGTCAGAATACATCAAAACCCACCATCTCAAATTATGAGTAACTCCTAAGTTTCTGGTACATAGCAGGAATGAGGAACAAGCATCGACTGTAGAAAATAGAACTATTTGAAATACAAACTTGGGATGGTCTCCTGGCTCCTGGGTTGAAGGGGAGAGATTAGATGTTAGACCACATTGACAGGCTTTGATGGCTTTTTGCTTCTCATTTGGGTCTGAGATACGACTAAAATCCTCAATTTGAGATCACGCGAGGGGCTAGTAACCTGACCTCAACAGTTAAGTAGAAGCCCACTCAAAAAGTGATTAGAAAGTAAGAGAAGCCCTCAGCTCCTGCCTCTCCTCTCTAAAGTCACTAAATCCAATGGACACCCTTATGTGTCTCTTGAATCTGTTTGCTTGTTTCACACCCACAGCCACTACCCTAGTTTGGCCACCATAATCTCTTCCCTGGATTCGTTCCAACACTGGTAACCTGACAGCCCATCTCTTCTTTCCCTACTCTGTTACACGAGTAAACATCCTGCAGCACAATACTGTGTCTCTATCCTGCTTAAAACCCTTTATTAGCTTTCCAGTGCTCCTAGGATGAAGCCCAAAGCTCTTCAAATGACTTATAAGGCTGTGTGAACTAACATCCTGTTCACACCTTGTTCCAGCGGTGAGAAGGTCTACACAAACCTAACTCCAACAGCCTAGGATGCTGAGACACTGAAGAAAGAGGCTGACAGATACAGTTTCTTAGAAAGAAATATTTAATAGGGACATGTGAACAGAAGCCATGTCTGCATCTCAGTTGACCATGAGACAAGATGGTGGATCCTCTCACTGTTACCTCATATGCTCAGGGCTTATAAACCATAGGGAAGGAATGTGTAGGACAATTGAACTGGACCCCTCAATGAAAGGCAAGAATGCTATGTGAATCTGCCAAAGGGCAGGATGTATGGTCAAGGTTGTTTTGACCTCAGGGCAGAATTTACAGTAACAGTAGATGAAGTAGAAATCTGAGAGGCATTCTCAGAATCAGGGTTAATCAGAAGTCAGCATGGCAGATTTGCATCCAAGATGGAATTGCTTTAGTCTTCACGCACTGTAGCTTGGATGTTCCACGTTGAAACATCCTAGAAAACTCCTTCCTTGACTCTGCACGTGGCCACCTTTTCATCAGCACCTGGGCTTTAATACAAACGTAGTTTCTGACCTCTCAGTCTGGGTTACCTGCTTCTTCCATTACATGCTTCCTTATCATTGTTTTTGCTCTCTATAGTGGGCTACATCATACTGCATTATAATTGCTACTTTAGTTGTTACTTGCCTGTTTTACCCACTACACCACAAAGAATTTAGCTTTCAAACCATGTGAAAGCAATACCTCCCCTTCCAGACAAGGCTATAATGAATCAGGACATAAAACTCAAAGGCAAATTAAGTAACAGTAAAACATTGTTATTATCAGCTTTTATCCATTGACATTCTTATATAAGAAAATATATTTGAATTTATCAGACTATCCCACTTCAATTTTTCTGATTCTTAAACTTCTTTCACATTAATATGTAGTCTTATGAGTTCTCTGAAAAGTTTCTTATATCATTTCATATTTCTGAGTGGTATATGGTAAAGAAGTGGCCTTTAGTAAAGAAAACACAAACTATTTTGTTTTATATTCATTCATTAATAAAGATTAATTACAGGGCTTATTTTATAACTTTTGGACCTTTCAATACAGTTAAATTCTTGACTTTTTCCATTTAAGCGATGCATGCTTATTGATTTTTTAAAAATTAATTAAGAAGGAAGCATTACTTGTTGACTACAAATTTTTGTTGAATTTTTTATTATATTATTTTTGTTTGGGGGACCAAATATTTATTAAAGAAGATTGAAATTTATGTGTTATGACATCAACAACAGATAAATTATGGAAGCAGAAATTCTTTACTAGAGCTAAAATAATTATCTGGTTATGTTTTTTAATGATAAAAGAATACACACAAGCAATGGTCTACACACTGCAACTAAAGATCTGCTTCATTTTTTCAAAATAAAAAGCAAAACTGAATATGACTTTCATTACACTTTCTGTTTATAACACGGGTTTAATATACTAGTGACATCTTGATGCCTGATAAGAGGATTGTAATCAGATGTATGAAATGTCCAGATTATAAAGATTATAAGCAATCGTTCAGAATGATTACATTTTATACTTTACACACACACACACACGCACATCTCTTAGTTTAACACAATCAAATTTACTTGACCCTTTGTTATCGTCCAATGTATGTGTTCCTGGTCAGCCTACCATCTTCCATGGGGTTATTTTGGGACTCAGGCTAGAGCCTAAGAATCCTCTGCCTGTGGCTAGCAGATAAAGAAAAGAAACTAGAGAACATACACTGTCTATAAGTGAGAACAAGCTACACAGCCACACTTGACTGTAAGAGTTGTTGGGAAATGCAGTCCTGGCCTAGGTAGCTGCCTCTCAGTGAGAGGTTTGAAAGGGGATGCACAAATATTTGGTAGACAGTTGCCATCTCTACTGCAAAAAGAGAAAGAGAGAGAGAGAAAGAGACAGAGAGAGAGGGAGAGAGAGAGAGACCACGAGCATATTTTTTTTATAATGTGTAGTTAAAGGATGTGACTTTACCGGTAACAAGTTTGTGTCACTTATTGATGATCTGATAGTGCACTGCAACGAATTTAGTTTTCAAAAAATCCTCCAGAAAGGGATGTTGAAAATACTTAAACTCCCCATTCAAATGTGTTACACAACAAATTCTAACATATTAGAGACACCCAGTGGGCGAACATGCACTGCCAAATCTGCTTCTTTTGGAACATTCATTCCATAAAATTTATCCAATTACTATATAGTATATATTCCTTATCAAAATGATGTCATTGATTAGAATGTTCCTAGTTCTACACTGGCTTTCTAAAAAATAATTTAAAACCACACACATTCACTGACTTAAAACAGTGCTGCAAGAACTTTACCACAACCCAGGTGCACTATGATCAATTAAATACTAATTATAACCCAGGCAGGTATATCTTCTCAGCTCACACTTGTATTTGTGCATTAGGAGGAGGACACCAATATCTCATAACTGCATGATATTGTACTTATTTTGTGTTAATTGTAGATTTGGGATTTTTTTAATAATAATGAATTTGAGCAAATATTAGATATTATTCATTATATAACATTCCAGCTTAAGTCTTCAATGATTCTGTATTGATACAGACAACAAATTTACATGCTCTATGTCAGTTAGTCATGTAGCTTCCCGGCGTGTGCTGTCTTATTACAGGGGAAGAGAAACAGTAGGAACTAGGGCTGAAGATGCTTGTTTTCACACAGAAGAAAAGATCTGGTTTAACTCTCAAGACAAGACTGTTCCACCTCTTGTCTTTACATGGATGAATAAATGAAAGCCGGGTTTTTGCATCGTTATCTTTGTATACCTCCTAGCAGCTGGTCACAGTGCCTGGCATGTCATAGGCACATTAGTTTTCTAACAATGAGTTACAACTTACCACAACGTATTGGCTCACACCACTACCCATTCATTATCTCATAGTTCTGTAGGTCAGAAGGAGGGAGAGATTTAACTGGGTTCTCTGCTTAGAGACTCACATGACAAAATTAAGGTATCAGGCAAGCTGTCCTGTTATCTGGAAGCTCTGGAGAACAACACACTTCCAAACGCATTCAAGGTGTTCGACAAATTCAGTCCCTTGTGCTTGTAGGAGTGACATCCCCATTTCCTTGCTGGCCTGTTTTCTTTGCCATGTGCCTCCCTCCATCTTCAAGCCAGCAATAGTGCATCAAATCCTCACATTTGGAATCTCTCTGACTTCCTCCTCTGCCACCAGGAGAAAACTCTCTGCTTTTAAAGAACTCATGTGATTAGGTTAGGCACACCCAGTAATCTCTTATTTTAATGTCAACAGATCAGTAACCTTACATCTGCAAAATGCCTTTTGCCACATAGCATAACTTAATCACAGGAGTAACACCACGTGACAAGGGCCATGGGAGCCATGATAGAATTCCACTTAGCACAGTAGAGGTAGGGTTTGTAACTCCGCCCACTGTAGTGCTTTCTAGTGGATATCACCTTGCGGACAAGGGAGAAATTCTTCCTGATGTCCAAGGTACAGGGGTATGCCTTATGTAGATTAGCATTGCTTGTCTGAAAGCAAGCATAATGTTTCTCCTCTGTATCATACAGGGAACCTCCTACTCTTGGATTTATACTGTTGTACCTGGAGAAGCTTCCTGAGACAAGTTGACCTTTCTGTTCAATTCCTAGCATGGTTCTACTTAGGGATCAATTGGTCAAAATTCCTTATAAGTATTCAAAACTTCTTTTCTTCTCTTTCTAAACACCTCCTTCTAGGTAATCTCAACCTGACCCCCAGTTTTAAATACAAGTATATACTGTGACTATACTATACAGTTCTGATTCCTTTTCTGAATTCTATTCCACCTTCTTGAGATGTCCACCTGGATATTTATAAGGTATATAATCCTTCACTCTTATTTTCCACATACCCTAAAGCTGCTCTCAGCCTTCTCCAAACCAGTAATTGGCAATGCCATCAACCTAAATTTTTAAGCCAAAAGCATGAGTCATTCTCAATTTCTGTCTTTCTCTTCCTCTCATCAGAATTCCATCAGCAAGTCTTATCTATGCTATCTCTAAAATATGTTTCAAAACCATATTTCTACTTCTCAATAATAGAATTACATTATCACTATTTTGCAACTGCTAATTTAGAGATCTGAGTGATGATTATCAACAATTGTTAACATCCCAAAAAGAGACACTCAGATATTGTGTACCTCCTGATGGAAGGACATTTGGCAAAGAAAAGAAAAAAAAAATAAACCTGAATCCAATTAAACGTTTAGCTCTAACTTGTTACAGAAGACACAGGGGATAGAGGAACACATAAAATGACACCCTTATGATGCAATTAGGTAAGTCCAAATTGACAAACACTCTTAATGAAGCCACACAAATTCTTTAATGAATAAGTTACAAGGAAAAGAAAATAACAAGAGAGACATAAATGTCACATCAACCAAATGCAATATATGAACATAAGGACCTTGACTCAAATAAATCATTAAAAAGTCATAAGACAAAGAAATTTGAACACTGACAGGATATTTGATAACACTAGGGTAGAGGGGAATAGCAGATGAAGAGAGGATAGAACAATCCTTATGTTACTAGCATAAATAAAAGATAAATATTTAAGGTGAGGTGCATTCCAATTACCGTGATTTGACCTTTAGACATAATATGAATGTATCAAAATATCACATTTACCCTTAAAATATGTACATCTATTATGTATCAATAAAAATACATACATACATAAAATTAGACATATTAGCAGTAAAGTTGTACTTGATAAAAGTTGTTATGATTAAAATCTAACAGAAGGACTGAAAAAAAGGTAAGGATTATTGTCCATGTTTAGGCATAAATTAGTATTGTATTCAAAATATAAATCCTTGTCTATTAAACATTTATATTGTAATATTTATGGATTAAATGATATTTAATCCATAAATTTTATGGATTAAATGATATTTAATCCATAAATTTTATGGATTTTATATTTGCTGCAAAATAATCTGGAAAAGTTAGTGAGCTATATAAGAAACAAAACTGGCAACGAGTTGATAATGGTCAAATGTGGGTGATGGGTGTGTCAGAGTTTATTTTACGATTTTTTTCTAAATTTGTATGCATTTGACATTTTCTTTAATAAAAAGGTCTTTAAGACATTCACTTCTTGCCAGTTCCACTATTGCTACCTCATCAGTGCCACCATCCTCTCTTACCTGTGAGGCATATGAGAGTGCCCCCCTGGGTACTCCCTTTATCCATGGTAGCCTCCTTTAATCCATCCTTTTCATAACAGTCAGAGTGATCATTTAAAACTCAAATCAGCCAGGTGTGGTGGCTCACACCTGTAATCCCAGCATTTTGGGAGGCCAAGGTAGGTGGATCATCTGAGGTCAGGAGTTCGAGACCAGCCTGGCCAACATAGTGAAACCCTGTCTCTACTAAGAATACTAAAATTAGCTGGGCATGGTGGTGTGTGCTTGTAATCCCAGCTACCTAGGAGACTAAGGCAGGAGAATCGCTCAAACTCAGGAGGTGGAGGTTGCAGTGAGCCAAGATTGCACCACTGCACTCCAGCCTGGGCAACAAGAGAGAAACTCTGTCAAAAAACAACAACAACAAACTTAAATCATATCCCATCTTCTTCACCTTGTCTCCTTTAATGACCTTCCCCAAACTTCTCATTCAACTGAAATAAAATCTAAACCCCTGACCCACAAGGTCCTTTGTAATCTGGACCCTGAACGTCTCTTTAGACTCATCCTACATGTCTCTTCCTGATACTCTGGCCACCTGGAGATTCTTTCTGTCTCTCAGACATGTAAGCTATTCCCTTCTCAGGGCCTTTGTCCCAGCAATTCCCTCTAGCTGAAAGACTCTTCCCTGAGCCCTCTGAAGGGCCTGCTTCCTCCTGTTCTGGTTTCAGGGAGGCCTTTCCTGGTACTGCTAAGAAAAATGAGCCATTCTGTCATTGTCCATCACACGAGTCTGTTTCTTTGCTATTCTTTTATCACTGATATTTAGGTAGCCAGTTTGTTCATCTATTTTTACCCACTAAAATATAAGTCTTATTTGCACAAAAAAGAGGGCCTTTTTCTATGATGTCCCCTGTACCTAGAGCTGCCACTCAACAAATATTATTTGAATAAATCAATGAATTAATTTATACAAGATCTAAGTTTCTGTTTCAGTTCTACATTTGTGTGAGTCTTGTTTTAGTTAGTATGTGACCAGGAAGACTATACAGAAGAGTTCAGCTCTCCTCTTGTAGGCCTGTGACTTTGGGAATTAGCTTCTCCACACCTCTGCCTATTTCTCTGTAAAAGGAGACTTCTACTAGATTATGAACATTAAATCAAATTTTATTCTTCATCTACCTATATTCCAAGTACCCCTTTCTATTGTCAATAGTACTTAACACATTTTAAATTACATGTGTATTTATATTTATTTAAGTTATATACATTATATAATTAACATCTACCTCATCCTAGCTGTGAGAGCAAGGACCATATTTGTTTTCACTTGCTGTTGTATCCTAGTAAGTATCACAGTAATTGGCACATTCTAAGCTCAGTACTCATATATAGAATAAGGGAATAAGTGAGTAAGTGTTTACCTATACTATGCCCACTATATAACAATTCCTCAATAAAGGGTACTTTTGCTATAATGGAAATGGTGGCAGTTCTCTTAGCATTAACCCAAAGGATCAGGTGAATGAGGCCATACAACCAGATCTTTGAAATGGTCATGAATCTCAAATGCCCTTGTTGCAGGCAAAGAATTGGATGACAGGTTTCCCACACACCCACTGTAATCTCTGGTGCCAACACTCTTGGTTTGACAGCTGAATTCTCACTTCCTTCGTCTCTGAGCCTGCCATGATCATCTAAGTCAGCTGGCCTGTGTGGCTCACTGCTTTTACTTCCTGTTTGCTTACTCATTATTAAACCATTTCCTGACTTCTATGTTTTACCTCAGCCTGGGAACCTAAAAATGACTTTATTACCCGGCTTTCTAGGGCTTAAAATCCTGCCCTAAACTCTAAGTGCACTACAGCTTTCTGACAAGAATAAAATAATGAAATAGAGTAGTAGAAACGAATACAATCCTCTTCTTTTATAGAATAAAATAGTAAGGAATGCTTCCTGGTACCTAACATATTTGGTTAGATTACAATATCACATTGCTATATTTCATAAAAGCATTTTATTTATACTGCCTATTAAGTGCATTGGCATCAAAATGTATTTTTTATTGTACCTAACTGGATTTGTGTTTAAACTTTTTTTGCCCCCATCCACCTTAGATTGGCTCTTACTAAATATATTTTTTTAAATGAACCAATTTTCTCAAGCCCATTTTGTATTTTGTTTCTGATTTCTAGAATATCGGCACTGTCACTTAGCATAATATTTTCTCTCAATTATAATTTCTATTACTTTCATTCATTGAAATGACTATGAGTTTGACCAGTATGTCTGTCTAAATTTGGAGATCAATTATGTTAAATATATCAAATATTTGAAAATGGGATTAAAGAATCTTTCAATAACAGTAAAATGTTCTCTCTCTTGAAATAGATCTGAATTTGCCTACTATCAGAGACTTAAATGTAGAAGAGACAAAACATAAGAAAAATTATTTAAGGAATATTTATTTATTACCTACAAGGACTAGGTTAACCCATACAGGATATGCTTTTTTAGTTTTACTTTGTGATTTTATGATTCTTATTTATAGTGTCTCTAGGACTTTCTATCTGGATACAATTCATTTAATTGCATCCAAGTTATTATCCTATTTAACACACAGGAGTTTTCATACTAATGTAGCATACTGATTTAACATTCCTTTTAAATACCATTTCATAATCTTAAGTTTATTTCGAGAAAGTTGATAAAATATCTTAAAGCTGGGTTATGTACATGTCCCACTCACAATTTATATAGAAGGCACAAGAAATAGCTTCCTTCACTGCAGAACAATTTTGACATCTTTGATAAGAAAGCAAGAAGCCAAACTGCATGCTGGGATCATCTATCTTGAAAACAGTCCATGTTTTCACCCAGAGTCATCTGCAAAGACGCACAGACAGCTGCAGACCCGTCCTGCCCAGAGACGAGCCTTCCACACAATCCTGATGAGGCTGCTGCCTGTAGTCCGTGGGGTAATGGCTGACCTCCGACCCTGCCTGACAGCCAGCACTTTTGTCATCTTTCTGTGCAACAAGTCAAATTAGGCTATAATTGCTGCACAGACAATGGGCTGTAATTACACATTCACGTCCCAGAGTCTGGTAGGAGGGAGATGATTGCGGTTGGAAGTGGACAAGGAGAAGTCAAAAAGTCAAAAGACAAACCACTTTTTGATACTTTTCTCCAAAGTGTGGCTATACTGTGGACTCCTCAAAGAGGAGAAAGAATCAAACGACACCGGAGAGCAACCACTCTCATTCAAAATACCATAAAGACATTACTTTCATGGACTTTAGTAGGCGTGATACACCAAAGGTTATGTGACTAATAAATAAAAGCAAGGACAACTATGGTTCCCACAACTATGGTTCTCTGCAGTTCTCTGCAGATGCTGTTTACTGTTACTAATCTATTTTATTTGAAAAAAATTAAGAATGGAGCTATATAGGACTTAGGAGAGACAGGACGTGCAGTCATATTTCTCAATGTGTTTTACCATATCAACTACTTTGTTTTTGCTATTCAATTTTTTAATTCTGGGAGTTATTCATTAGGGTGAGCCAAAGTTATTCTAAAAAAAATTTAAGCCCAATTTTTAAATATGCAAAACATTTACAGTAGCAAATTAAGTAGACTGAACAGCTTAAAAACACCCATAAAAGCAGGTCTGCCTTTGCTGCCTTTGAGACCATCTGCAAAATTATTGGCACCTTTCACCCTCCCTATCCAAAGTTGTGGATCTACCAAGGAAGTTATAGTTTTCTCAGGAATGAGATAACTTGTATTTGTTTCTGACATTTCTTTTCTGACATTTGCTCTTCCAGCATCTTCTTGAATGCCTTTAGAGCTAAACACTTGCCTCCTAATGAAGCAGCCCATGACATCTTGAAAGAGCGCTGTCTGTTAAAAATATCTTCCTCATGTTAAAAAAAAATGCTCTGGCTTAGTTATCATTCATTCATCCTAACCTTATATCTTGTATACCAGTCCTTGGTCACATTCCACTTGGAAAATCATTTAATATTTAAAGATAGCTATAATACTACCCCACCCTCACCCCAGCAAACATTCTTTGTTTTCTCTATGACATGACTTCAACTCTTAGCAATCTAATATGAATATATATCCATATGCTTTAAGGCACCTAGAACTTAAAACAATATTCCAGAGGTGATCTGATCAATGCAAAGAGTCTGGCACTGTTTGCATCATTACTCTATTGTTCTGTTAATAAGCCTGTGATTACAGAGATTCTTTGAGCACTCATGCCAAAGTGTTGTCTCTCTTGAAGCTTACCATAAGCCAAAGCCTCAGAGTGTTTGATCTATTTGCTAAACCAAATGTATATCTTCTCTCACCTGTTTTTACTTTGCTTTGTTGGACCTAAGGGCCAGTTCTTACATTTATCTTCATTAAATTTCATATTGTTCACATCAACCTAATAATACCAACTTTCATTATCATCCTATATCCTGATTCTACCATTCAAAGTATAAGTACCAATCAAATGTTATTAGTAGAATAAATTAAGCAAAACTGTCAGTAATACAAATGATCTATACTTTTGTACCAGTAACTTAAATAAAAATTATAGGATTATACAGTAAGTCATTGGGACTGCCTTCCATATTTCATTCAAGGAAGCAGTTAACTGAAGTAATCAGAGCCAAAGTCAACACTAGACATCTTCTGCTAACATGATATTAATCCAGTGTTGGGGCATATGGCCTTGTAGTCAAACATTTTTTTTTTCACATTTCAAGAAGTAAAGTTCAATACTATCTTCCCACCCTGACCTTGTCTACCGCCCACCCTGACCTTGTCTACCTCCCACCCCTTCCTCGTGGCCACTGTTTCCTCCCCAAATTGCAGAAAAATCAGGAAAACATTATAGCATGATTGAATAAAGATGGAGATCAAAGTAAAGCCAGATGAATTGTCATGACCATGATTTATTCAACCAGGAAAAACGGCAGTGGGGGCAGTAATGTTGCAGAACCTTCAATTCTGGTTGTTACTGACTGAATACTCTACGGAAGATAATGACCTCTCACTCTAGGAAAAAGAAAAACCAGCCGGACACAGTGGCTCACGCCTGTAATCCCTGTACTTTGGGAGGCCAAGGCAGGTGGATCACGAGGTCAGGAGTTCAAGAGCAGCCTAGCCAAGATGGTGAAATCCCATCTCTACTAAAAGTACAAAAATTACCCAGGCGTGGTGGCTGGTGCCTATAATCCCAGCTGTTTGGGAGGCTGAGGCAGGAAAATCACTTGAATCCAGGAGGCAGAGGTTTCAGTGAGCCGAGATCATGCCACTGCACTCTAGCCTGGGTGACAGAGCAAGACTCTGTCTCAAAAAAAAAAAAAATTACCAACCATAAAATGTCCAGGACAAGATGGATTCACAGCTGAATTCTATCAGACATTCAAAGAAGGATTGGTAACAACCCTATTGACACTATTCCACAAGATAGAGAAAGAGGGTATCCTCCCTAAATCATTATATGAAGCCAGTATAACCTTAATACCAAAACCAGGAAAGGACATAACAAAAAAAAACAAAAAGAAAACTGCAGACCAATATCCCTGGTGAACATAGAAGCAGAAACCCTTAACAAAATACTAGCTAAACGAATCCAACGGCATATTGAAAAGATAATCCACCATGATCAAGTGAGTTTCATACCAGGTATGCAAGGATGGTTTAACATACACAAGTCAATAAATGTGATACACCACATAAAAAGAATTAAAAACAAAAATCACCTGATCATCTCAACAGATGCAGAAAAAAATCTAGCATCCTTTTATGATTAAAATCCTCAGCAAAAGTGATAAACAAGGGACAAACCTCAGTGTAATAAAAGTCATCTATGACAAATCCACAGCCAGCATAACACTGAATAGGGAAAAGGTAAAAGCATTCCCTTTCAGAACTGGAACAATACAAGGATGCTCACTCTCACCACATCTATTCAACATAGTACTGGAAGTCCTTGTCAGAGCCATCAGGCAAGAGAAAGAAATAAAGGGCATCCAAATCAGCAAAGAGGATGTCGAATTCACTGTTTGCATATGATATGTTTGTATATCTAGAAAACCCTAAAGACTCCTCCAGAAAGCTCCTAGAACTGATAATTGAATTCAACATAATTTCAGGATGCAAGATTAATGTATACAAATCAGTAGCTCTGCTATACACCAACACAAACCAAGCTGAGAATCAAATCAATAATTCAACTCCTTCTACAATAGCTGCAAAAAAATAAAATAAAATACTTAGGAATATACCTAACCAAGGAGGTGAAAGACCTCTACAAGGAACACTATAAAACACTGCTGAAAGAAATCAAAGATGACACAAACAAATAGAAAAACATTCCATGCGCATGGATGGGTAGACTCAATATTGTGAAAATGACCATACTGCCAAAAAGGAATCTACAAATTCAATGCAATTCACATCAAAATACCACCAGCATTCTTCACAGAACTAGAAAAAACAGTCCTAAAATGTATGTGGGACCAAGAAAGAGCCTGCATAGCCAAAGTAAGACTAAGTAAAAAGAACAAATCTGGAGGCATCACATTAACTGGCTTCAAAATATACTATAAGACCATCATCATCAAAACAGCATGGTACTGATATAAAAACTGGCACATAGACCAACATAATATAACAGCGAACCCAGAAGTAAAGCCAAATATGTACAGTGAACTGATCTTCAACAAAGCAAACAAAAACATAAAAGTGGGGAAAGGATACCCTATTCAACAAATGATGCTGGGATAATTGGCAAGCCACAAACTGAATCCTTATCTCTCACTTTATACAAAAATCAACCAAGATGGATCAAGGACTTAAATCTAAGACATGAAACTATAAAAATTCTAGAAGATAACATTGGAAAAACCCTTCTAGACATTGGCTTAGGCAAAGACTTCATGACCAAGATCCCAAAAGCAAATGCAACAAAAACAAAGATAAACAGGTGGGACTTAATTAAACTAAAGAGCTTCTGAACGAAAAAAGGAAAAGTTAGCCAGCAGAGTAAAAGACGACCCACAGAGTGGGAGAAAGTCTTCACCATTTACGCATCTGACAAAGGACTAATATCTACAAGGAAGTCAAGCAAATTAACAAGAAAAAAACAATCCCATCAAAAAGTGGGCTAAGGACATGAATAGACAATTCTCAAAAGAAGATATACAAATGGCCAACAAACATATGAAAAAATTCTCAGCATCACTAATGATCAGGGAAATGCAAATCAAAACCACAATGTGATACCACCACCTTACTCCTGCAAGAATGGCCATAATCAAAAAATCAAAAAATAATAGATGTTGGTGTGGATGAGATGAAAAGAGAACACTTCTACACTGCTGGTGGGAATGTAAACTAGAACTGGTACAACCACTATGCAAAACAGTGTGGAGATTCCTTAAAGATCTAAAAATAGAACTGCCATTTGATTCAGCAATCCCACTGCTGGGTTTCTACCCATAGGAAAAGAAGTCATTATATGAAAAAGATACTTGCACACACATGTTTATAGCAGCAAAATTTGAAATTGCAAAAATATGAAACCAGCCCAAATGCCCATCAATCAATGAGTGGATAAAAAAATTGTGGTGTATATATATACACACAAACACAATGGAATACTACTCAGCTGAATTAATGGCATTTGCAGCAACCTGGATGGAACTGGAGACTCTTATTCTAAGTGAAGTAACTCAGGAATAGAAAACTAAACATTGCATGTTCTCATTCATAAGTGGGAGCTAAGCTATGAGGAAGTAAAGGCATAAGAATGATGCAATGGACTCAGGGGAATGCAAGGGACTTTGGGGACTCAGGGGAAAAGTGGGAGGGAGGTGAGGGATAAAAGACTACAAATCGGGTTCAGTGTATACTGCTTGGGTGATGGGTGCACCAAAATCTCGCAGATCATCACTAAAGAACTTACTCGTGTAACCAAATAACACCTGTTCCCAAAAACCTATGGAAATTTTTTAAAAAATTAAGGCCTTAAAGTCAGTACAGTCTGACTTTTCTTTACACATTTTTTCAGTGTAAAATATGTGTCTAATATCAAAATATGGAAATAACATAAAAAAATGGGAAAAAGAAAAATGCGTTATCTAACATCACTACTTGTTAATAATTATGTTTAATGTTTTTATGATATCTTTTCAATCTTTTTTTCTACCTAGTCTTTAGAAGAAGAACAAAACTAACTTGGGGATCTTATATAAAGCGTTCCATATCCTGCGTTCAAGTGTTACACTTCTTTCACTTACCATAATGGCATGTGTTTTTCATGATATTTGTAAGCATTATTTTTAATGGCTATGTTATTAAGTGCAAACACAAGAAATCCCTTTACTGGTTGATATGGTTTGGCTCTGTGTACCCACCCAAATCTTATCTTGAACTGTACTCTCATAATTTCCACATGTTGTGGGAGGGACCCTATGGGAGATAATTGAATCATGGGGGTGGTTCCCCCATATTGTTTTCGTGGCAGTGAATAAGTCTCAGGAGCTCTTATGGTTTTATCGGGAATTTCTGCTTTTGCATCTTCCTTCTTCTCTCTTTGCCTGCTGCCAACTATGTAAAGTGGGATTTGCTCCTTCTTGCCTTGCACCATGATAGTGAGGCTTCTTTGTAAGTCCAATTAAACCTTTTTCTTTTGTAAACTGCCCAGTCTGTCTTTATCAGCAGTGTGAAAACGGACTAATACACTGTTCCCCTATACTTTTACTTACAATTTGTTTCCAATTGTTTGTTATAAATTATAGTATGGTGAACATATTGAGACACAATTTGTTCTCATTATTTCCTAATGATATATTCTCAAAAGTGGAATTACTGGGCCACAGTGATATGTTAAGCAGCATAGTAAGGTTAACAGACAATTTAATTAAAACTCCAGATATATGACTTCTAATTCCAGCATTTTCTTTTCTAAATTACTTTGTAACATTGGTTAAATGGGTACATTGCTCTGGTCTTCAGTTTCTTCAGTTTCCTCACCTACAATATAAGAAGGCTAGACTAAATTATTCGTGTTTTAGGGTGTCTACCTTTGTTATCTATGAGTGCATAACAAATTAGCCACAAAACGTTGTGGCTAAACCAACAATTATTCTGTTATTTCTGATGATTCTGTGGGTTGACTGGGTCTCAGCTGTATCTTCTCCTGCTGGTCTTGCTCATAGCTCCTTACACAATTGCAGTCAGATGGGAGCTCCATATTCAATATCCAAGATGGAATGTCCAAGATGGATGCACTCATGTACCTAGCACCTTGGCAGGGATAGCTGGGATCAGCTGGGATCCTAGGAAATCTGGGCTTCCCTCTCTCTCTCCCTATAGCCTCGGGGTGTCCCCTCTTCATGTGACCTCTCTGTATAGTATTTCCATGTTGTCTCTCCATGTGGTCTCTCCTTCAGGGCAACAGAACTTCTTATGTGGAAGCTCAGGCTCTCAGAAGTTCAGATATATCATCACTTCTGCCACCTTCTCTTGAAACAGCAAGTCACAGGATCAGCCCAGCTTCAATATGAGAGGGACAATGCAAAAGCATGGATACTAGAGGCCACCTTTGGCAAATAGCTATCACATAGTATCTGACTGCAATAGGGTCCTTAGAACTCTAGGATTTTAATGATTTGAAAATGTGCAATCCATATGTGGCAAGTGCTATGATGGTCTATGTATTACATTAGGGACAGTGTAGTGAATCTCTCTTATCAAGGATGTTTATTTTACTAGAACACTCAATTTATCAACTCTTCCGGGAAAGAAGTGAAAGTATTCACAGAAAGAATACTGGAAGCATTCTTTCACTTTTGGGAAAAAAAATAGAGAAGATTTACTCTACTTGTGTTAAAATAATTGCACTATCCTCTTTGTGCTGGCAATCTCTACATTTACATGTTAGCTATCTGCTGCACAGAAGGTATACATCAATTGAACCCCCCACACCCTACCCCAAGAAGAGTACCTGGTGGAAGATCCAACAGTATCTGGGAGTAATGGAGTTTTCTCGCATGGAGTTCAGAAGATGGTAATTCTGACTGGGTTTTACTGACACTCCACATGATTGGGGAAACCAAAACAAGATTAACCAGAAATGAGCTTTTGGAGTGATGAAAAATTAATCTCTTCTACCCACCCTCACCTAATAAAAGATTCTGTTCCTTTCAATAGATTGATTTTATTATGCAATAGCTGAGTATATACACTAAGCCCCATAGAACTGAGACTTCCAGGCTGTGATAAAACCAAATAACCATTGTTACAGACAGATAACAAAGCCAGACTTAATAACATTTTATTAATCCTCAATGCCAAATTATAAATGCTTGAGAAAAATATCCTTTTTCTCTCATACTATGGGAAAATGGCAGCTTTTTATTAAGTCTATCGCTTAAAAGTTAAACATTTGCTCTTTTTGCTGCCTGGCAGTGAGAACTGAAGCTTCCAGAGTGTTTTATTTATTTATATGGCATTTGCCTTGACATTGCCCAAGTAATAATACATAGTAACAGAGACAGATGAGAGTTCTGTATCATCCCTTCCCTCAGGGCAAACCAGGCACAAATAGACCTCTAATGAAAAAATCCACACAGCAGAACAATAAGTAACAGGGAATAAAATGAGAAAAACAGTTTCTAAGCACAGCCTTTGAAAATTACAGAAGAGAAAAATCTACTCAAAGTGGAGTAAGGCCTCTTCAGCTTTCACACTATACGGTGGGTTTTAGTTTCATTACTTGATTCTTTAGCACTAACCAGTTTACCTCTAAATCTAATATCACCTTTTTTGGCTTCAAGGAATAGCAATGACTTCAATGGTGCTTTATTCATAAAATGGTACTTGCTCCTAAGTAGCAGCTGAAATAGACAATTTTTTGTATAAATTTAGAGGGTACAAATGCCATTTTGATTCATAGGTATATTGCACAGTAATGAAGTCTGGACTTTTAGTGTAACCATCATCCAAAGAGTGTGTGTTGTAATTTCTCATCCTTCATCCCCCTTTCTCATCCTTCACCCCCCCAACACACACACAATTCCAAGTCTCCATTGTCTATTTTTACACACTGTGTATCCATGCATACACATGACTTAGTTCCTATGCATAACTGAGAATATGTGGAATTCGACTGGTTTTGAGTTGAAATATAGAGATTTTTAAACCAAATATAAATATGATTACCCCAGATGTGCTTATTTCCTGCAAAGCAACTACCAAGTTATTCAACAAATACCCTGTGATTGCCAGCTATGTGCCAGACACCATGCTAGATCCTAGGAATACATGAAAGAATAAGATATTATTTTTGCCCTCAGGAAATGTTAGTCCAGAAGAAGCAATAGACCACTAAGCAGGCTGGAGCCCGGGAAAGTGATATCCAGCCAGTCTAGAGCTTCAGGGAAGGATACCCAGAACTAATAGCTTCTGAGATAGGAAAGATTCAGGAAAATTGGTCAAGGAAAGAGGAGTGAGGTGAGTGAGCTGTAGGTGGCTGTATGGGTACTGGCCTTCAGGGAGGAAGTTTCAGGCAAAGGAACATGAAGTATAAAGGTGCTAAGAGCCAAACATAGCTCTGGGGGACCTCTAGACTTCTTAGATTCAGAAGCTAACACCTACCAGCGTGTACTTCAAAATATTCCATTCTATTTTATGACTGAGAACAGAAATCACACATCCTTAAGGAGCCCTAAACGTTTCACCAGTGGGTACATGCCCATTAGTGTTTGTATCCTTATGTAAGTAAATCATGTTTCACCAGCTTGTCTCCTCACTGAGGACCTCTTGTTTTCCACAAAGTCCACTCCCTTGACCTTGTGCCATTATTTCTGTAGATCATCAGAGGGAATTAAAACTGTCCTCATATATCACTGGTTCTCGACCAGGGATGTTTTGCTTCCCAGGGGACATTGGGTTATGTTGATGATAAAACATTTTTGGGTAGAAGCCAGGGATGCTGCTAAATATTCTTTAGTATGTAGGACAACTACTACCTCAAAGAAGTATCTGGCCCAAAATGTCAATAGACAAGTGCTGTGGGCCATCAAAAGTACTTCTGGAATGTTAGCCAAGTCTAAATGCAGGACCTCTTATCTGGTATTCCATCCATTGGGCTGTTTGGAGCTACTCCCCAGACCCTGGGGCTACAGGCCTCCCATCATCTACTCTTGAGTTCGTGTCACTGATAGCTTATGCCATGTTGGGTTTCTTGCCTCTGATTCCTCCATGTGTCCTTAGCCTTTGCCTCCAGAGGAGTTGCTTGCCCAGTATCTGCAGTTCCCACAGGTAATATAGCTTAAGTGGGCTTCATGAAGACATACAATAATAATTAGGCTTTCCAGGGTGTGTATTCTTTACCATATTTTGTTCTAAGTGCTTTAAAGGCACAATTTCCTTTATCCCTAAAGCAAAACAATAATTTTTATTTATTTTACAAACAAAGCTATCAACACTGATAGAAGTTAAGTAGTTTTCCCATCTTACACTGCTAATTTTAAAAACCTGAGGTTTTTACCTATCAAACCAGCTCTGTTTGACTCTTAACCTGCGCTCTCAATCAGTTCACTAAACTGCATGAATCCCAGACAGGTGTCCATCCTCCATGATTGGCTTTGGCTTAGCCAAAGTCAGTAAATAGACTCTTCTCACATTCCCTAAGCCTCATTCTAAAAGAGACCCAGCTTAACTAAATACTAGCAAATAATATAGTTTGTGGAAAAACGAAAATTTTTTCACTGTGATATGTGATTAATTTCCTTTAAACTGTATTTGCTTTTTCTGCAAGGCCCATTTTTAACCAAGTTTCTATCCTCCTTAACTGCACTGATCTGTCCATACACACAATCTCTGTAATCTCTTTTATTGTCCTAAGCAATTTAGCTTTGACTCTCAGCTTTGTTCTATTGTCCTGAGCAATTCAGCTTTGACTTTCAGCTTGCAAACCTCAAGTGAAAAAAATAAAGAAAATCAGAAGTAAGATGTTTCTTTCCACCTTAAGAAGCATACCATCCATTGTTTCTTAAGACTGTTGAGGGTTTCTGTCTCAGACCTCATCAAAGTCTTCATTCAAAAATTTTTTTTTCTTTATAGTATTTAGGGAATAGGGAATAGAGGCAGGTTCCATTGTTAATTTTTTAAAAATTCTTTTTATAATTTTTGCATACGCAATTTATCCAACCTCTGAATTAGCTTTTAAGATTTGCTCCACTGAGTGTAAGTTCCTTAAGGAATAATGATAATCATAAAAGTCACTACTCATGATGTTCTAGACATCGAACTAATTCATTTATGTAAGACAAAGGTCAGCGAACTACAGACCACAGGCCATATGTGATTCATTGCCTGTTTGTGTATGGCCCACACGCCAAGATGACTTTTACATTTTTAAATACATAATACTTTAAACTAAAAAGTGTTTAAAAACAAATGAAAGTTTAGAAAGCATATTCTGGAAAGGATCAGCTATTATAATGATATGAAGATATGTGCCTTGCACTGTAATTTTCTATTTTTATAAATTTTAAAACAAGTTATATCTTGATGTGAGCTTAATAAGGATCTCTCCTCCTCTCTACTGCTTTTTTTTCCCAAATAGCTGTGAATTCCAACTTCTTTTTATGAAGTACAATTTAAAATATCAAGCCATGTAACATAATTAATAAAATTGACTTTCTTTGTATTCTCTAGACATTTGTTTAAAGATGAAGAGTAAAGCAAGATAATTATCAGGGTAGAAGTGGAGTTGCTACTACATGGCCAAGAAAAGTGTGAATGTGCTGCAGTGATTGGTTGATCCCAAGGGCAACACACTCAGCCAGACTGAAAAAAAGCAGGAAAGGAAAAGAAAGAAGACAAGGGATTTTTTTTTGTCCTACTGAGTCTCCGTATGTTCTTTCTGGCTGTCTGTACCCCTTCTCAATGGCATATTATCTAGATCTTTTCCTTAATGCTTCAGTTCTATTTCTCTGCCTACGTAAAGTTTCTCTCTCACACACATTTTGGGACCTCAAGTTCTACTCTGACCAATAAAATTTTGAAAATGTAATTATTATAGGTCATTCTTGGAAATATAACACTATCTAAAGGAACCCATCTCTTATGGTGGAAATCTGGTACATGGTAGGCAATGAGAAAGCTTTTCCTAGGAAAGGGGTGCTGCTCAGATCACCCCTGAGGGCTTCACTGGTCATCTGTGCTGTTGAAGATGGAGCTGACTACATCACCTGGGTTACTGAGACTATAAAACAATAGGAGAGGGAAAAAAAGCAGAAGAAGAGAAATCTCCTTTTTGCTTACTACTTATAAAACATTTCTTTTGCCTCTAGTGGGAGGTGTGTGAAAAAAGGATGTACTTCATATATACAATAATTGGGGATGGGCCGGAGTAGGAGAGGTTCCAATTATTATATGGCATATATTAAGTTTATTTTATTGTGAATAATTTTGCTTGTGAGGCACTAAAAAAGGGAGGGAGAAAATCACATCTATTATCTCTTTGCAGTTATAGTATAATAATAATGGTCATATAATTGGTAACTTAGCAATATATTACAGTGTTATCTTTAATTTGCCTTTCTAATTTATTTAATATGACCAGATTTAAAAAAAACAAAATCCATAACCCAACACATGCTCTTTCAAGGATTCTGCTTATGGAAAAATACAGAACCCTAATATATTTGTAGAACTTTCTAATACCCTGCCTCATCTATGTTAAATATAGATTTTTTAAAAAAAGAATATAAATCTGAAAGTGTGCTTATGACTAGTAATGTTTTAGGATAAAAAATTTATTTAAAAGTCATTAAACTTTAAATGCTTTGTTCTTGTAAACTCTTTATGTACTCAACATTTTCTCTTGAAAAGAAATGTGTGAAATAAGGACAGAATTCTTTTAAAAAACTGCTGACATGAACTGTGGCATGAAATACATGCCTTCAGAAAGCTCACTGCTTTAACTCATCAGAGAAAAATTAAGCTTTCACATAATTTCCATTTAATGTTATATTAATTGCATTTCCTTAAGTTATAAAAATATGTAGGATGCTGTAAAATATATCACATGCTCAATATGGCTCTGGAGGGATATTGGTTTAAGCCGAAGAAGCAACCCAGGGTGAAGCTACAGGACTAGCAACAATTGGCTACCGTTGAGGGATCCAGTTCTCAAAAAGTCAATACCAGGAAGACAATCATCAGCCATAGGGAGGTATTTACAAATGAGAGTCCCAGCCTGTGCGGTGGGATTTAGGCATGAGCCTCTAGGACATTTTAGTTGGAGATGAGCCTGACAACAGCAGGGGTGATCCTACAGGGAGAGACAGAAAATAAGACCCTGTGAAGTACTAACAAGTCTGAAGTCTAATTTCCACAAACAGAAATGAAGTTTCCCAGAATAAGGCTAAAACCTAGTTCCCAGTGCTGGGTCAAACACTGATATTGGATTACAACACCAGTGCCTGAGTTCCACAAGTGTAGATCAGACTCTGAAATTCTTTCTCAACACGGCTAAGATAGGTCTTAGAAGCTTGGATGGAGTTGAGGCTGCAAGGGACAATTAGGTAGTCCCAGCTGTGGGAAAAGGCAGATGCAATGTTCAAAGCTGCACAATCTCTGACAGCAGAAAATCAAATGCACATGTAATTATATTTCTTACTGGGGAATGGAAAAGATGGTATTGCATGGGAAACTTTTAAGGATGGGTGGAATTGAGATACACAAAGAAAAGAGGGAAGGGGCATTCCAGGTGGAATGACTAACATAAGCAATGAGATAAGGAGTTGCTGTCGAGAAATGACAAATTTTTATTATGTGGTTGAGCGAAGGGTGATCAGAAATAGGATGGGCCCCGGTGGTGATAAGTGAGGGTTTGAGGAAGCTGCATTTGAGGAATTACAGGTACATAAGGGGTGAAAGGAGGAATACATGGAAGCAGAATGGGCCCAAATAATGACATGCTTTGGATGACAGCTTCAGGAACTTAGGGTTTATCTAAAGGCACCAGTTGGCATTCAATATTTAGAGAGGGAATTAATTGAACTTAACTCTCTTTTGGGAGGGTAACTTTGGAGACAGTGTGATGCATTTGCATTCTAGTGGTAGCAAAACATAAGTCTCAAACTAGGAGAGAGCAGTAGCACTACCACAAATCATTTGAAGAACTGTAGCTTCAGTAAAAAATGCATAATTAAGATAACTCAAAACAGTTAAAATTCAATAAGAAAAACATCTGTTCCCAAATTCTATCACTTGATAAGACGTTCCAGAATTTCCCAGATGCTCCCAGACCCACCACCAAGATTCTGATTAGTAGTTCCTGGACGGGAGCTTGGAATCTCCATTTCCAACAATGATTTAGGAACAATAGCTGCATACAATGCTTAGTGTCCACCAGGTCAAGTGGATAGAAAAGACATAGGTGGCAATTTATTGACCTGGAAAAGTTCACACTGTTGTGTTCTATTTGTGATCACTCTTCAAATGTGTACTATTTACATACTTTTTTCTACATATTTTAAGTTTCAATCAAAGTTCATTAAAATACAGAAATTGAATAGAGTGTTTGAATAACAAAATAAGAATTTAAATTAGTACTTACTTTAGTTTTTATGTTCTAATTTAATATTTAATTCTGTTAATCAATAGAAACATAATGCGATGGCTAGTTTTCAACTTGACTGTGCTACGAGATGCCCAGATAGCTGGCAAAACAGCATTTCCAGCTGTAACTGTGAGGGTAATCACAATATGGGCAGGCATCACTAAATCTTTTGAGGGCCTGAGTAAAACAAAAAGTGGAGAAAGGGCAAATTTACTCTGTCTGAGCTAAGACATTTATCTTCTCCTGCTGTATGACATCAGCACTCCTGCTTATTGGACTTAGTACAGGTTTACACCACCATTGCCTCCCTTCTCCTCACCACCCATTCTCAGACCTTCAGAATATGACTGAATCACATGAGTGGCTTTCCTGGTTCTACAGCTTGCAGACAGCAGTCTGTGAGACCGCCCAGCTTTCATAACCACATTACCCAATTCTTATAATAAGTCACCTCTTCTACATATATTTATATGTATTCTAATGATTCTGTTTTTCTTGAGAACTCTAACATACATACCTATGTGGAAAATTTGGATCTTACAAATATTTAGAATTCACTGTTTTTTGAGTATGATTTGGATATTGTCAAACATTGTATTTATTAAGTTCACAATAAAACCATCAAGAAACTGCTTCTTTTTAAATTTTTTTATATCACTTTAAGTTCTGGGATACATGTGGAGAAGGTGCAGATTTGTTACATAGTACACATGTGCCATGGTGGTTGCTGCACCTATCAACCCATCATCTAGATTTTAAGCCCCGCATGCATTAAGTATTTGTCCTAATGCTCTCCCTCCCCTTGCCCCCCCAACCCCCTACAGGCCCCAGTGTGTGATGTTCCCTTCCCTGTGTCCATATGTTCTCACTGTTCAACTTCCACTTATGAGTGAGAACATGTGGTGTTTGGTTTTCTGCTCCTGTGTTAGTTTGCTGAGAATGATGGTTTCCAGCTTCATCCATGTCCCTGCAAAAGACATGAACTCATTCTTTTTTATGGCTGCATAGTATTCCATGGTGTATATGTGCCACATTTTGTTTATCCAGTCTATCATTGATGAGCATTTGGGTTGGTTCCATGTCTTTGCTATAGTGAATAGTGCTGCAATAAAGATGTCTGTGTGCATGTGTCTTTATAGTAGAATGACTTATAATCCTTGTTTTTAAGATAACTAGTTAATGTATCTTCTAAGTGTAAGGTGATGGCAATTCTTTAAAAGAAGAATTAATAGGACTTGGTGACAAGTCATAGTACAAATTGATTATGGAGAAGAAAACAAAAAGATTTCTTCACAGGTACATAAACTTGGTGTCTATTTTAAATACATGTAAAGTATTGATCCTCATCTCACATGTAATAAGAGATGCCTCACAAATATCTGTTGAACTGAAATGTCCATTAAGAAATTGCAGTACCAAAACTTGGGAGAAAGAGACAGATAGCTTTGACCTATATTTTTAAGGATAATAAAAATAAAAATGAAAGTTAACGTCATAAGAATCGATGAGCTTTCTGAGAGAGAGAGAGTAGCTACAGAGAAGACAGTCTGCCTAACATGACAGCACAATTCTCCTGGGTTTAAAACTCCTGTGTGTCTGGGTGTGTTGGCTCACGCTTGTAATCCCAGCACTTTGGGGGGCCAAGGTGGGCAGATCACCTGAGTTCAGGAGTTCAAGACCAGCCTGGCCAACATGGTGAAACCCCGTCTCTACCCAAAATACAAAATTAGCCAGGCATGGTGGCAGATGCCTGTAATCCCAGCTACTTGGGAGGCTAAGGCAGGAGAATCGCTTGAACCCAGGAGGCAGAGGTCGCAGTGAGCCGAGAGTGCACCACTGCACTCGAGCCTGGGTGACAGAGTGAGACTCCGTCTCAAAAAAAAAAAAACAAAAAAACAACAAAAAAAAAAACCAGAAAAAAACAAAAATACATAAAACTCCTGTGTGTTCAAGAGACCCCTATTAAAATGCAGAGCATCAAGTGAGCTAACAGAGTTTTAAATAGTACCAGCCAACATTTCAGAGAGGCTGCTTTTTACTGAAATAGGCCACCTAACAATGTCAAGGCAGAGAAAGAAGCTTCTGGGCAGTAAGTGTGTGAATGATGAAAGGAAGATGAATGGGAGGTACGAAGGTGGGAAAAACAGACTGAAGTAGCTTGTCACTTCTACCTAGGACCAGTCTTGCTTTTAAGTATAATGAATACCAGGTAATCTTATCAACATTTCTATGATAACTACTAGCCCAGTTTATTTTAGTCAACACTCAGCTCTGCTTAGAATGTCAACTATATTTTTAAGAAGCAATGAATTCTTTCACAATTCAAAATGTATAGATAGGTTAAAATGCTACTATTTTGGAATGTAGACATTGGCCTGGCCTTGAGAATAAGAGCATTTTCCATTTTTCGGATGTTTAGCGCATGTCCCCTACTGTATGTTGGCACGTGTCACAACCCTGCAGCATGTGAGTGAGTGGTGACCACACTCATTTACAGGAGCCCAGGCTCTGACTGGATGATGGTCTGAGGTTGCATGACTGGTAGTCACAGACTTGGGACAGATCTGTCTGATTCCAAAGTCTCCGTCATATTGTCTTCAACAGTGTGGCTATTTTTATTTTTGAAATAAGTCGAAATCCAAGACAGAAAGAAATAAGAGACGGCAATATATTTCTAAACCTTCCAGCAGCTGCTATCCAACCTAGCATATCATAGGTACCTGTTTTGTTTTGTTGAATTGAATAGGTAAACTTCTGGCTGATTTTGAGCCTGTCCTGACTCTTTTGTGGTAACAAGCTCCCCAAAATAGTTAAATGAAGCTTTAGCACAAATCCTCATCTGGAAAAAATGTACAAAGTTAATGATTCAAGAGTAATCATTATTGAAGTAATTTATAAGAAAATATTGCCTGATAGGTTGTCTAGCGAGAGAGAGTCTCAACACCTCCTTGGTGGACTACATGCCAGGCACGGTGGCTCACTCCTGTAATCCCAGCACCTTGGGAAGCCGAGGCAGGTGGATGCCCTGAGGTCAGGAGTTTGAGACCAGCCTGACCAACATGGAGAAACTCTGTCTCTGCTAAAAATACAAAATTAGCTAGGCATAGTGGCGCATGCCTGTAATCCCACCTACTCGGGAGGCTGAGGCAGGAGAATTGCTTGAACTCGGGAGGTGGAGGTTGCGGTGAGCCGAGATTGTACCATTGCACTCCAGCCTGGGCAACAAGAGTGAAATTCCATCTCAAAAAAAAAGGTATATGGTTATTCTTATTTAGTATTTGTACAGTCCAAAAATATATATTTATTTGGTAAGAACAAAGTATTTGCTCAATGCTCTACACAGTTCCAGCCTAAACTAGGAAAACAAAATATATTAGGACCAAGACACAGTACCCAAGTGGGTGGTCAAATGTCAGAGGTGTAGACCTAATTATTATTTATTTATTTTTCTGGCTCTGCTGTGGGAACCTTGGTCTTGACTCCTCTGAGTCCCAGAATCACAATCTTCAGGAAGAGATTCCAGCCACACCTCTTGTCCTAATCCCTAATCTTAGCTCAGGAAACCAATAAGCTTCAAATGTATATACCAGGATGTTTTCCTAACCCTCGGTAAGGACTCAACCATGAGAGTGTTGCTCACAAGGAGGGCCACATCCCTCCTCTGTTCTTTTTCTGGTTTAATACATCTGCCAACATGTCAATATATTCCCAGGATGAGCTTATTCTTGAGAACTAAATATGTTCTTCATTTTAACATAAAGTTAGAATTCTGTATTCATGAATCAAAAAAAGAGACGTGAAGTGATCAGCCATGCTCAGATGACCAAGGGAGCTGGGAAGGGTATTATAAACAAAATAAAAGGGAAGAAAACTATTTTAAGGAATCACAACAGTAGAAAAAGTGCCTTGCTTTTTTCTCAGAAGGTTACATTTCTCAAGCAGGAAAAAAAAAAATTAATCCCTATGCCTCCCGAAAAGAACATTTAAAATCTTCCTAGCAATGAAAGAAGTCACTATGTCTCCCATTAGTTTATAAACCATAAAATAAACTTTGTGTCTGAAGCCTTAAAAACAGAATAAAAGCTATACTTCAATATTAATCATGCATTTGTTAAAAGGGGCAACACTTTTAAAATAATGAACCACTGGCATTTAAGTGTTGCTACAATGTTCTAAAAATGTACTCTGAATATTTTAGAGGAAGAGATGATTGGTACGGCTACACCTTCTAACGTAAAACATATGTGCTTCAAAAATAAACTTGGATTTTAAATGTTTAAAAATTTATTTGTATCTTGTCTAGGTTTAGCTTTATGAGTAATTTCATGTTTGCAATATTAATTCTTCTTTTTGAAACCAGTTTGTCAACTGCTTTCAAGTTTTTAAAAATGCAACTAAAATTTTAAGCTTAAAACCTCAAATCTGTAAAATTCAGTGATTTTTTTTTTACAGCTCAAAAGATGTGGCCTAGTATGATATTCACCCTTTAAATTCCTAACTTTAGAAAAACATTCTGTAATGTAGTCCTATATACCACCACACACACAATCATATACACATGCATATATATCTCCAACTTCTATTTTATTATATATGTGTATATGTGTATACATATATAAACATATATATAAATGTATTTTTTCTGACAAATCTCTTTAATAATGCCTTAGAAATAAAATCAAATAATAGATTTATTGAGCAGTGATACAAATAGTTCCAATCAAAATAAATTACCCTAAATAATTTTTTCCCATTTGCATTACTGATATGTAAATTTGATATCTACCTTTACATGAATAAGAAATCTAATTTTGGCCAGGTAATGATCAACCTGGTATTAAATCAAAATTACATGCATGGAAGAGGGAGAGATATTACAAATCATGTTCAAAACCAATTATAGCATAATAAACCTTTCTATACATTGGCAACTAGCTTATATTTTGACTAAGATTTCACTTAACAGATCTTTTGAAATATCACTTTTCATTATGTTTTATTGTTCTCTCTCTGTGCATGTATGTGTGTGTATATATATATACACTATTATATATGGTATATAATAGTATATATATGTGTGTACGTGTACATACATACATACACACAAACACACACATATACTCTTTTAACTAAGATCTCAGTGAATGAAGAAGTCAACAGCTAATTGTTAGTTAATTGTTTAGGGAAAGAGATGTAGAGAAGTAAACATAAACTTCTATTTTTTCAGTTATTAGGAGTCATGACTGAAACAGACACAGAAATAAATATTTGATTTAAACATATTGATGTTATAGTCCCAAAATAAATAAAAAGGTTCAAGAGGCTCAGTTCATCATTTAAAGTGTGTGATAATTTTTAGTAGAGACCCAAATGCTGTTGTGTATTTGATAAAGAAAGAGAAACATATGTTAATATAATAACAGCTTTTCATTTTTTCCTATGGTGACAGAAAAATCTAAAGTGACTTTTCCCTGTCACTTTGGGTAACAAACTAATCCTGGAATGTTGGAGGGAGAATTTAGCACAACATGTTAAGGAAATGCAGATGGAACTGATGTTTTATTAGATGTGCTAAAAATATCTTTATGCTAGGAACTCCTTTCTTATCAAACACCACGGGGGCCCAGTTTCTCATCCTATGAACACCAGTGTGCTTTGTGGGAAACAGCCTGTTCTCTTTATATTTAAAACTTGTATTGTGCTTTATCTGGAAACCCGAACAAAAAGTGCTGCTAAATTAAGAGATACATGGCATCTTCTCTCGTTGACATAGAGACCATGGCTGTGATAAATATGGGCTAATATGCTTCGAAGAAAAACAAATAATCACAAGGGAAAACTTTATACTCTCCTGGAGGAAAAAGGAAATAATTTCAAAACTTAAATATTTTATAGGATAAACAATCACAAATCTTACCAAGGTGATCTAGTAAGAATACTCTTTTTTTTTCCCCTTGCACAAAGAAGATTATAATCCTTATTTAACTTGAAAGGAAACCTTAGTTTTATCTTATAAAATAAGATAGAAATCTCTAGGGCGGGACACTGGCTGCCTCATCAGTTATTATAATTTTATAAGAAATGACCTTCAAACTGTAGAGCATGAAATTAAGCAAAAACATTCTGTGTATAAGAAGAGCATTCCTAGACCTTGCCCTCAGCGCAGATCTGTTATCATTCTAGATTTATCAGTGACGAAATTGGACACACTCGATTTTCCTCCCACTGGTAATATTCGCAGTCAGCATGAATAGACTTTCTCAGCACAGTTTTCAACTCCCGGCACAACAGTATCCTTCTTCCAAACTATAGCATAAATCACAGAAAAGTATCTCCTCATTTGTTTGGGATGAGTTTTAATTCAGAAACAATTTATAGTAATATTCTAAGAGACTGACTGAATTTGCTTTCCCAACTGAAAAAGGAACCAACTATTTGTTATTATTTAACGAAGCTTTGAAACATGAGGAAGTCAATTATTCTTCAGTGCAGGTCTGTATTTCTTTTGAAATATTAGAAATTGAAGAATAGTAACAATAACTTAATCTTACCAAACACCATTATTCTATGCTCTTTTCTATGTACTTCCCATTATTAACTCCTCAAAGTGTCATAATAACAAGATAAAGTAGGTACCATGAGTATCACCATTTAACAGATAAGGAAAATGAAGCAACCTGACCAATATTACATTAAGAACTCTGTGGAAAAGTCAGATTTTGAAACCAAACGGTTAGGCTCAAACATCTATTCTCACAACCACTGTGCTAGTAACCTATGGCCTTTTAAAAGGCAATTGCTCATTTTCCTACCTTGTTGATGAGATTATATTTTTGCTGTAAAGCAATGGTTGTTCATTTTATATTTCAAAATGTTTCAGTGCAGTGCAGAGCCTGTGTTCCTCTTCTTTTATTTTATGACTCTGTGTTTTTTTTTATTGGATGTGATTTTTAAAATCATAAATATTTTTTACACTCCAAAAAAATTATGGAGTGAACTAGTGGGATCACACATAAGTATTTGCATGATTTTCAGTTTTTATATGGCAGTTATCTTACTTTTATAATAGGATTTTGCAGGTTGTAAGCTCAGAATTTCATGCTGAAAAATAAGAAAAATCCAAGCTCTTGTCATTTCTAGTTACCATAATTTGCTTCTTTCTCTTTGTAACAGTCACTCCTGTACTGATATGAGTTTTGGATAATTTTTTTATTTATTTCAAGTGATGTACAAAGGGGACTCCTGCATTTTCCCTGTTCCCTGAAGAGATTAAGAACTTCTGAGTGGAGACAAACGGGAAAAAATATTGTTTGTGGAACCTTGCCTAGGCTTGATGAGAAGGAGGAAAGAGCTCTTACAGCTAAAACTAATCAGTAACTGTGGTTTCTCCAAACATGGAAGAATTTTCCATCAACAGTCACAATGGGGACTGTCTAGTTGGACCATCATGGAAGATGGATGTGAGTAAAACCGGATTACTTATTTATTATTTAAATGTAGAGACTTGACTTTAGTAGCATTTTGGGTGCTACAGGTATACATAATTCAGTGATCTAAATTAAAGTATAATCCAATAAAAGTTATACCTATTATTGTCGTTCCCTTCTACTGAAAATTCAAAAGAGAAAAAGAAAAGGAGAGGGGAATATGTTTGTGCTCTAATGTTATGAATGTAAGAAACTGTTACAAATATTTCCAATACATAGACCATTATTTAATTTTTCTGATGTTTTTACTGTTTAAATTCAGCAGATAATAGCCTTTGCAAGTATATAGATAGACAATGACATTTCAGGCATAATAGGCATGACTAGTAGTGGCTTTTGTTTTGTTCTGTTTTTCTCTGAAAATAATCTTCTATAGTTACTTTATGTTGCTACCGTGAAACAAATGATCCTCCATTTACCCCACTGGATAAATTTGAAAAGATCCCATTCCACCATCCTCTTTCATCCCTACCTGTCCCAAACTGTAGATGGCAGTTTTGTTATCATGCCACCTGAATTAACCTATTAGAGAGAATAGAGACCGTTAAATGTACATGTTTTATCAGAGCTGTGTGCACCCATTGTTGTGATGTTCTGCTCATGTTCTTCTGAGTTTCCTTAGGGATCTGGGGAGTTTGGATGGTGTAGCTGCAATGACAGAAGAGGACACTGTCCATTGTGGCTTTGAACAGACATGATCCATTCCCGGTGGTAGAGCCTTATCATTCAGTCTGGGGAGTGGACTGGAATCCAGCTGGCACTCATCGTCCCCCTGTCCTGCCTTGGCAGGGGTTGCAGTACACTAGTGATGACACAGCAGCCACATTGAGGGGAGTAGTTCTAATTCTACTCTCATGGACACCCATCTGTGGTGTATCATTGGTGTCTGGTGGCTTTTGGAAATTCCAATATATAGCACAGTCATTTCTGTTTCTAAGTGGAGAGCACTTTTCAACTTAGCAAGAGTATAGTGAAAAAGTGGGAGTTAGCAACCATTAAAGTTTTGGTAGCTTCTATTGGGCACCTAGAAACAAAGCCTAAAGATGAGAAAAGATCAATAAGCCCTGTAGTAGAATCACATGAAAACCTTACTTTGGGATATTTTTGTGCATTTTAATGATTTCTGACTTTTAAATTTACTTTTCCAAAGCTGCCATTCTTTCTCAGGCTCCAAACTAATACTGAGAAGCAAGATTTAGGGGCACTGACCATGCATCTGATAAGTCATTACTTCAGGA
Organism: Gorilla gorilla gorilla; assembly: GCF_029281585.2. NCBI lineage: Eukaryota > Metazoa > Chordata > Mammalia > Primates > Hominidae > Gorilla > Gorilla gorilla. The sequence continues at coordinate 92,680,932 of NC_073238.2, read as the reverse complement.
AATATGTACTAAGCCCTTTTATGTGACAGGCACTGGAGTAAGGAAAATGGGCAAATAGCACTTGCTTCAAGGAGAGAAGAGCAACATGTCAGAAAGCCAAACTGAATTAAGGAGAGAAAATTAAATTTCTCATTTAACAGCTGCAATAATAACATACAAATAAATCTACTGATCAATAAGGGATGTACTTTCAGGTAAGTTTTCAAACTCAGCAAGCATTAGAACACTAACCAATACTGAAATAAAGCCAAAGGCTAACTGCAGAACCACCAATTTTATTTTCTAATCAGATAATATTTCAAGGTTGTAGCCTTCTCGAAAACCTTTAAACATTAGCCTATTCCTTAAATACATGCTTTGCCTGGGAGTTAATACTAGGCATGAATAAAATTTTTTTTATAGAAAAAAAGACAGGTAACAAACATATATGTTTACAGTATATAATCTATATACACATATATTCTGAATATGTATATGATATGTATGTGCATACATACACTTTCCTTAGAATTTCTTAGTAATTATGAATATGGTAAGTGTTACTGTTAGTGTCAAAGAGATATCTAATAGGCTGATTCCAAATGAGTGTAACTACACTAAAATTTCTGGCGCTCTGGGAGATACTATCTTTTAATCAAGCATTCTTTATGAATATATAGATAGTTTCTGATGTTCAATAAAATAAAATTACCTTTAAGAGCTTTTAAAATATAAAAACATGTTTTACAATACTTAGACTTACACACTCGAGGTTAAAATGCTGCACACTTTCAGAAAGTACCACAATCCCAATTTCCAAAGTTGGTCTGTGTCTGGGAGAACGCCACACCTTTTCACACCGTGTGCAGGGGGAGGAAGGCAAGGAGCAGGACACCGGTCAAAGTACAAGCCACGTACACTCATTTCCTTTTGGCCTAGCCTTGGGTACCTCTTTGGGATGTGCAGATCCAGGTGAGGCACCACTCCATCCCAGGTCTGATGGATGTCCAGCCCCCACGGCCACCACCTTCTGCCCACCTGCCCTGGGAATGCCCCAAAAGGGCTGTGAAAGCCTTCTAAAAATGGGTTGAGCAGGTGTCCTGAAGCAGTAGGAGGCAGGAAATTCCTTGCTACCACACTGGGATTTATGCGAATCGGATCCAAACCTCCCTGGATGAATACCCGAGGCTGAGGGTTTGTGCCCTGGAGCATCCCTGAGAGACTTGAACTCTAGCAGTAACCCGCACAGTGTATCAGTGTGCCAGCTGTCATTGTGTGGTCTCTCAGTGGCTTTTAGCACAATTTTCTCACAATAGCATAGAGACTGAAACTCATGACACTGGACAACAATTAAAGCTCACCCTGAAGAACTAAGGTGGCACAGGGGCCAGTGCCAGTGGCTGGCTGCACAGAGCTACATCTCTGTGTTCCTCTCTCAGCTCATCTTCCCAAGGAAGAGAGATCCTGGTATCTCTCCACAAAGAACAGTTTCCATTCCTATCTGATGTGGTAACATTTGTTCCACATTTAGCATTTCAAATCTAAATTGCTCAGTCCCATATAAGATATACTTGATTGACAGGAAAACTCAGATATACTGTTAGCTGAAGCTCAGCCAGGAGCCACAGATTTTGAGGCCAGACTGCAGGAACTCAACCCCAGGACTCTCACGCACCGTCCCCAGAGGAACTCTGGAAGGACTTGGAGAACACAAATGACTTCTGCAGATGTACCACAACAATGCCTCTCACTTTATGTGTTAGCTCTTATCTCAGAGTCAAATTGATAACAATGGTAATAAAGGAAGCAAACACTTATCTGGTATTTACTAGGTGCCAGGCCATTGTAAAAGCTTATTTACTTTGGTTTATTGAATCCTCATGTACAAGATGACGAGGTACATTTTCTACTGTACCCACTTTACAAGTAAGAAAACTGTGGCCCATTTCTCAAAATGTTTTGGAGAAAACAGTGCTCAGAGAATATGCATTCCTCTAAGCAACTAAAGCAGATGCAGCCTCTTTTTAGAAGTTTTCTGAAGAGCCTTATTCACTGGGCAAGACGTGTCATATCCTCTTGTGTAACACCCCAAATTTTAAGAGCTTTTCCCAAAGTCTATTTTTTCAGGTCACAATGTTCTTTATTGTCCCTAGAGCTTATATGATAGCAGCAGCAGTGAAAGGATTGTACTCTGGTTCATTCCCAAAATCCCAAACGAAAAGCACAACTTTTTGTTCTGACATCATAAAGTGCCCCAGAAGGGCACTTTATGTGTCATAAATTGCCTCTGAAGTGCCCCAGGCTCTCATTTTCTTTATACCCCAACCCACGCCAGTCAAATTTAAACTGTTGTCTCAGCCTTATAATTTTATTTAACATTCTATTATAGTATTTTAACATTGCAACAGAGTGATTTTATTTTATAAATAGTTATTAATAATCTATGCTGAGCCAGACAATTAGACAACACAATGAACATGAATTAGACAGGTAAACATTCACATACTCACAAAGTTTTTTCATCTAGTGGGGGACTCAGACATTTAACAGATAATACAGCACACAAATGTGCTAGGAAAGGAGTAGTAGCAACCACGGGGAAAAGACATCTTTACAAAGATGATTTCTACATTGAAATAATACAGATGGCGAGAATATTGTCAGGTGAGGAGGCAAAGATGTGGAGGCTGGAGGTGAGAGCTGAGTGGAAGGAGGAAGCAATTAGGCAAGCAGAACATCATGTTCAGGGTCAGGAAAGTGGAGCATAAAGCCCAGGTGAGGAAAGCAGCACAGTCTGGCCGAAGATAGAATTTATTCAAGAAATGAGATTGGAAAGGAAAGCAGGAGTGTATAACAAGGATGGTAAACCATTTTAGGGAGTTGGCACTTTATCCCTGGGGCAATGTGGAATCACTGAATGATTTTAGGCAGAGAGTGATGGGATTTGAGTTATATTTTAGAAAGATCACCGTCTGAAATAATGCAATCAATTCAAAGAGAATATGCTAAAGTCAGAGACCAGTCTGAAAGGCTGCTACAGCTGTGCAGGCCATTTTTGCGATGACTTAAACAAGGATTGTGGGAGTATGAACAGAGAGAGAAGTGGTTGCTTCCCAGAGCTATTTAGGACATAGCCCCTTTGGGAAATTGTCATCAACGGCATATTGGGCAAAGGGGTCCGTTGCTGAATGCTGTTAACTAAACTAGGGGCACAGGAGGAGAGCAAGTTGGGAAGAAGACAAAAATCAATGAGTTCATATTAGGTATGTCAATTTTTAGCTGGAGTATCCAATTGCAGATGTCCAGTTAAAAGAAATTAGGTATGTCAATTTTTAGCTGGAGTATCCAATTGCAGATGTCCAGTTAAAAGAAAATAGATATACATACCTAGAGTTCAAGGAATGATCTGAGATGGATTTATAATTTAGGAGTCAATAGCAGAAATAAAATGTAACCCATAGGAGAATATATGATTGTTTAAAGAAAATATAGAGAGTATTAAAACTAAGAAGACCCAATAAAGACCCTCTCCCACTGATTATCTCCTATATATTCATTCATTTATCTCATATTTATTGAGTGCAACTATTAGGTGAGTTGCTATGGAACGAAAGCAATATATTCTATATGAGAAACTGAAAACCAGAGAGGCTAAATAGCTTAAAAATATGTGTAAAAACTGAGACTCTTTCCTAGTTGAAAGATATTTCTACTACATCCATTTACTTCTAATTTAAATTAGACATGCTTTTCAGAACTAGTGGAAGTTCAAAATCCTCACTTCTCAATTCCTTGCACTTTCACTGCTGTATTTTCATCATTCTTACGTTTGCTTTAATATCGTGAATTTGCCACTGTCAATAGGCAGCATAACTCTCCTTAGATAATATATGTTATGGACACATATCCTAAATCAAACTATCCTTTATTCCTAACAGTCTACTTTGTTTACAAAAATTCAATGGTATCCTTCATACAAATAAACAGAGAAGAAGTTTGTTTATAGTTCTTCTAGAAAACAAAAGGATCCATACTTCCTAAAGCAGCCTTGTAAATAAATAATGGAGCTGGTTTTGTCTCAGTTCCCATCCCACTGCTTCCAGATAAATTCCTCCTCCTGGTGACCTAAACAGGCCCTTTCTTCTGTGGCCCCAGCCTGGAGAAGATCACTTGTTGCATTTATGTTTATGGCTCCTACTCCTCAAAAACCCATTAAATCAAGACAACACAGATCACACTGTATTCCAAGGCTCCTACCTTCTTGCTTGAGTTTAATTTAGCACCAATTTGGTGTGATATGATTCTGTAAGAAGTTTTTATAGTTTCTCTTTATGTGCTACAAGTTTAAACAGAATATTAACAAATTATTTTCTTTCACACTATCCTTCATTTTGCTCAATTATTATTGTCCCTTGTGAAGTGATTGTGCTATTTCTGTTGCTACTCCTTAATATGACTTCTGTAATTATTCTGATTATTATTCAGCATCATTCTGGGTTTCCTAATTAGTCATACCTCTTCAATTTGTCATCCTGTATTGTTATTGTTTGTTTAACCATGAACTGTTACCTCCTTTAGAATAAAGACCACCTTATTTTGTGCACCTAGCATCTAGCACTGTGCCCAGCCAGCATACAAGAGGCATGCAATAAATGATTATTTTGTGCCTTATTTTGTGTGCCTAGCATCTAGCACTGTGCCAAGCATACAAAAGGAATTCAATAAATGATTATTCAATAAAGAAATGCGCAAAGGAATGGGTGAAGATACTGCTTGATCATTATGATCTGGCTAGATTATCTTTGGATCAATATTATTCAAAATTTAAAAACTACTCATACTTAGAGGTATGGATGGCAATAAATTAAATCACTTGGCTAAATTACAATAACTTTAGAAATCATAAAATATGTAGGAATAAATCTAGTGAAAGATGTATGAGACAACTACATAGAAAGCTACAAAATGTACTGACAGAAATTGAGAAAGATTTAAATAATGAGATATACCATGTTCATGAATTGGAAGGTTCAATATTTTAAAAATATCAGTTCTTCCTAAACTCACTTATAAATTTGATGTAATCCTCCCAACCAAAATTCCAGAAGGTGTTTCTGTGGAAATTAATAAGCTAATTTTAAAGCATGTTTGAAAATGCAAAAGGCCAAGAATAGCCCTGGACAAAGATTACTGTTAATACAAGAAGTCAAGCCAGTCACATATAAAGCTATTATATTTAAGAAAGTTTGCTGTAGACTCAAGGATAAAAATATAGACCAGTGAAAAAGAAGAGCACATTCAGAAACTGACCGATTATTAGAACTGTCACCTGATTTATGACAAAGGTGACACTGCAGTGCAGCAAAGAAGGATGGGCTTTTTACATAAATGATTTGGGGTCAGCTGAATTGTACATGGAAAAAGTGAATCATGACCCCTTCCCAAGCCTCACACAATACACAAAAATCAGTTGTAGATGTACGGGAGATCTAAATGTAAAAGTAAAATAATAAAGCTGTTGTTAAAAAATAAAAAATCTTCGTAACTTAAAGCCAAGCAAAGATTACTTAAATAAGGTTAAAAATGTACTAGCCATAAAAGAAAAAGTTATAAATTAAACATCCCTGTTAAAATCACTTATATTAATCAGAACATGACTAAGGACTGAAAAGGAAATACATCAACTAGCAGAAGATATTGGCTAGGTATCTATTCAACAAAGAATATTTTATTTCCAGGATTATGAGAACTTCCACAAATCAATCAGAAAATGGCAGACAATTAAATTTTTTAAGTAGCCAAAAGTTTTGAACAGACATTTTACAAATGAGGATATCCAAGTGACTAATAAATATATGAAAGATATTCAGTTTCAGTAATCATCAAGGAAATGCTAATTAAATCATAGTGATATGCCATGTACATATACACCAGAATGGATAAAATGAGAAAGGCAATGCCATATTTACCAATATTATGAAGTAACTGCAACCCTAGACAATGACAGTTTTCCAGATTGGTTGAACTGATTTGCATTTCCAACAACAATGCAAACCAGTTCAACCAATCTGGAAAACTCTCAGTGTCTATTAAACCTGAATGTACTCAAATGCAATGACCTAGCATTTATTACTTAAGAATATAACCCACATAAATGCCATTATAGACTGAATTGTGTCCTACCAAAATTCATATGTTGAAATCCTAACCACTAATATGACTGTATTTATTTGGTGGCAGGGGCCTCAAGAAGGTCATCAGCATTAAATGAAGCAAAAAGGGTGGAGCCCTAATTCAATAGGAATGATGTGATTATAAGAAGAGAAAGAGACACCAAAGCACAGAGGCAAGATGGTGTGAGGACACAATGGGAAGGTGGCATCTGCAACTAAGGAGAGAAGCTTCTGGATAAACCAAATTTGCTGACCTCTTAACCTTGGACATCCAGTCTCTAGAACAGTGAAAAAATTAATTTATGTTGTTTAAACTACATAGTCTTTGCAACTTTGTTATGGCAGCCCTGGCAGACTATCAGAAATGCATTAAGATGTTCACAAAAAGAAATGTACAAAATGTTCTTAGCAACATTCTTGTATTTGGTTATTCTGAGAATAACCAAAGCCTAAAAACAGTCCAGATGTCCATCAAGTGTAATTTGTATAAATTATGTTTATTTATTCCAAACAATGTAATTTGGCAATGAAAACTAACAGATTACAGCTAGACACAGCAACAGGAATAAATCGCAAACATAATGTTGAGCCAAAGAACTAAGTACAGATGAGTACGTCTTGAATGATTCTATTCATATAAAGTTATGATGAATCAGTCAAAATGAATCTGCTGTGTTAGAAATCAGGAATCAGGAGACTGGTTACCCTTGGGGGTCAGTAACAAAAAGGGAGTGAAAAGGGGCTTTCTGAGATGTTGCTAATATCCTGATCCTCAATTTCAGTGAATGCTGGTTACATGCATATGTGTCTTTTGTGAAAAGCCACGGCACCATCACTTATGCAGCTTTTTGTGTGTATATTATACTTCAATAACAACAAGCAAGTGATAGATCTGGGACTCAAACCCAGGCTTTGAGGCTCCAAATCTCTTGACTTCTCATTATATTGTTTAAATGGTTTTATATTCCAATTATATCAGATAGTTTTAGATATCTGTATCTAATTCTTTCACATAATCGATACCAACAACTCTTGTCTTAAAGATCTAGAACTTTTGCCATGACTAAATAGCTCCCAGTAATAAAGTTCTCTTTACTGAGCTACCCCTTCCTTTTCTTTTCAGAACATTTTTTGTTTTCTTTAATTCAGAGAGCTGGTGGCTTCCATATTTATTGTTTTCTCCCATGAAGCTTAGAAGCTGGCAGGGCTTTTCTGCTCACAAAATGCCCTGCATGCCTACACTGAGTGGAAATTTCCCATGCTGAGTCATGCTGGGAATATGGAAAAGCCCCTGGCTTTAAAAGTTCCCAGAAACTATTTAATCTTCAGTTCATCAAACGCACCCAGATTCTAATTATGGCAAGACGCAGTACATGGATTTTCACTTCTTACTTTTAACTCATATTTTTCATTTCAATCTCCCAAGTATTTACTCTTTCACCTAATTTTTTTTTAATCTAACCCATTTTTTTCCGCATGATGAAATCAACTGAGACATGTTTCTGAAGTGTGGCACAAGCCAGAGGAAGGGCCCTCATGTCCACGGATTTTCTATTTATTAATTTAAAAATAATTAAACCTAAAAAGTGTTCATGTCAAAGCCTTTAATATATTTTCATTCCTTATCAACAGTTCTAATTGGCATTTACATCCATTTCTAGGTCTACATTATCTTATGATAAAATAACTTTATTTTACTATGAAATAAATATAATTAAAGAAAGAAACATAACCAAAATTCTTGGAGAGTAAAAAATATATACATAGGTCATTTTTTCCCCTTCTCTGCTATTATAACACCTCCCGTTATCAGTTCTCTAAAAGAACAATTCCAAACCTCAGAGTGTGCTGAGTCAGTTTATCAGCTTCTCTGCCACTTGCTTACTAGTATTTTTTGGACAACAATCATACCCACCTCTCTGCCACACTCGCAGGAAATATATTTATTTCCACATATCCCCTCCTGGCTTCTGCACATCTAGATTCCTGTTCCCCTCTCCAAAAGCTGTTGCTAGCAGTCACATTTTTTTCTGCTGATCAAAGAAGAAAAGCAAAATCCATCTCTCCTTCTCTCCCTCCCTCCTTCTCTCTCTCCCTCCCTCCTTAAATCCCTTTTTCCCACTTAACTTTTGGAAAAACAATTGCACAAGAAATTAGAAAACCCCAAAGATAATATTTTCAAATTTCAAGAAAATTATAAAAGATACAGCTTTTTATTTGTGCCTCAGGATGCACAGAAAATAATGGATTTTCATACGGAAAAAAATAAATTTCAATGTTTCAAGAAAAAAAAATGTAGCTGGACCAATCCTTATCAAGCCTTGAATGTGATCCCTTTACTCTTGACAATCAAGGACTCTAATCTACAGGTCTTTTACTTCTAACTCATTCTAAAATACATTTCAACTCACAGTTCCAAAATTCAGCCTCTTGAACCACTTTTCCTGTACTTAAACCTCATTACCTATCTATTTTTCATGACTTTCTTTGCTATAAAGGTCATGCATTAAATTACCATATTTCTTCCCCTTATAATTTATATCAGCAGGTATTAATTTTCTTAATGAATCATCAACTATTTATCAAGAGCCTATCATGTACCAGGCATTGTTTTAGGTGCTGGGCTACAGATATTAACAAGACAACTAATAAGAAGTTGCACTAATAAATACACAACACAATACCAAAAAGTAATGTAACTATCAACAATGACCTATATGAAAAGGAAATTAAGACAATCCCATTTACAATATCATCAAACATAGTAAAATACTTTGGAATACATCTAACCATGGAGGTGAAAGATTTGTACACTGAAAACTATAAAACATTGATTAAAGAAGTTAAAGTAGGCACAAATAAATAGAAAGACATCCTGTGTTCATAGATTGGATGAATCAATATTGTTAAAACATCCATACGACTCAAAATAATCTATAGATTCAATGAAACCCCTGTCAAAATCTCAAAGATGTTTATTACAGAAGTAGAAAAAAAAAAGCTCTAAAATTCATATGGAACTCCGAAAGACCCCAAACATCCAAAGAAATCTTGAGCAAAAAGAACAAAGCTGGAGGCATTGCACTTCCTGATTTCAATATGTATTACAAAGCTACTGTAACCAAAACAGTATGGCACTGGCATAAAAGCATAGAACAGTGAAACAAAATAGAGACCCCAGAAATAAGCCCACATATGTATGGTCAACGGATTTTCTACAGAGTGCCAAGAATATACATGGGGGAAGGGTAGTCTTTCAATAAATAGGGTTGGCAAAACTGGATATCCATCTGCAGAAGAATGAAATGGGATGCTTATCTTTTACCAAACACAAAAATTAACCAAAATTGATTAAAGATTTGATGTAAAATTTGGCATCATAAAACACCTAGAAGAAAATGTAAGGAAAAAACTTCTCAACATGGGTTTTGACAAAAATTGTTTCTTTGATAGGACACCAAAAGAACAGGCAACAATAGCAAAAATAGTAGTGAGACTATAACAAATTTTTTAAAACTTCTGCACAGCAAAGAAAATAATCAACAGAGTGAAAAGGCAAACTATGGAATGGGAAAAGATATTTGCAAACCATATATCTGATAAAGGGTTAATATCCAAACTATATAAAGGATTTCTGCAACTCGAGAGCAAAAAATAAGTAATTTGGTTAGAACATTGGAAAAGGAATCAAGTAGACATGTCCCCCAAAAGGACATACAAATGCCAACAGATAATATAAAAACATGCTCAATAGCATTAATCACCAGGGAAATGCAAATTGAAACCACAAACAGGTATCAACTCACATTGGTTAGCATGGCTATTATCCAGAAAACAAAAGATAACAAGTGTTGGTGAGGTTGTGGAGAAATTAGAATCGTCGTATACTGTTAATAGGATGTAAAATTGTACTGCTGCTATGGAAAACAGTATGGCAGTTTCTCGAAAAACTAAAAATAGAATTACCATATGATCCAGCAGTCCAACTTCTGGAGATAAAGATAGATAGATAGATAGATAGATAGATAGATAGATAGATAGATAGAGATATGTGTGTGTGTGTGTGTGTATGTATCAACTGAAATCAAGATCTTGAAGACATATCTGCACTGTCATGCTCACTGCAGCATTATTCACAATAACCAAGATATGGAAACAACCCAAATGTCCATCACAGATGAATGGGTAAAGAAAAGATGGCATATATATATAAAATAGAATATCATTTAGCCTTTAAAAAGAAGGAGATCCCTTTGGGAGGCTGAGGCAGGCAGGTGACCTAAGGTCAGGAGTTCGAGACCAGCCTGACCAACATGGTGAAACTCCATCTCCGCTAAAAATACAAAAATTAGCCAGGCGTGGTGGTGGGTGCCTGTAATCCCAGCTATTTGGGAGGCTGAGGCAGGAGAATCACTTGAACCTGGGAGCCGGAGGTTGCAGTGAGCTGAGATCATGCCATTGCACTCCAGCCTGGGTGACAAGAGTGAAACTCCATCTCAAAAAATTAAATTAAATTTAAAAATAAAATAAAATGAAGGAGATCTTACCATTTATGATAACATGGGTGGATCTGTAATACGTTATGGTAAGTGGGATAAGTCACAGAAGGACAAATACTGCGTATTCCTCTTATATATAAGAGATGCCTAAAATAATCAAAGGTACTGAAGTAGACAATAGAATGATAGTTACCAAGGGATTGGTGGGAGGGGGAAATAGGAAGTTGTTGTTCAATATGTATAAATTTACAGTTATACAACATGAGTGAGTTCCAGAAATCTGCTGAACAACCCAGTGACTATAGTTAACAATAAGATTTTGTGAACTTAAAAACTTAAAGAGAGTAGATCTCATGTGAAGCGTTGTTACCATAAAAACAAAACAAAGGGACACAAGGAAAATTTGGAGGTAATGGATATGTTTATTACCTGGCTTGTAGTAATGATAACGTGAGTGTATACATTTGTCCACACCCACCAAACTGTGAGCATTAATTACATGCAGCTTTTTGGATACTAGCTGTACCTCAATAAAGCTGAGGGGGAAAGTGATATTACTGTAAACAAATAATTTGGCCTCATGACGGGTGGAGAAACTATTTTAGAGAGTGTACTAGGGAAGACTTCTCCAAGGAGAAGACTTGAGAAGGAAGTGAGGACCCTAATAAAGTGAGAGATCAATACAGGCAGACAACTAGGATAGATCATTTCAGTCTGGGAGAGGTGGGAATGGGGGAAGAAGTTCAGCAAGAGGAAGTCCCTGAGAAAAGGTTCAGCATGGCATGTTTCAGGATCTGCAAAGCAGCTGGTATAGTTGGACATGAGTGGGAGCAGGGTAAGAAAGGAAGTTGGAGAGCTTACCAGAATGGATCATTTAGGGCCTTGTAGGCAATGGCAATGAGTTAGAAATGTATTTGGTGTTTATCTTCCAAATTATATTTGGAAATATATATGAACTTTATTCAGCTACTGGGAGACATTGGAAAGTCTTAAGCAGGGGCATGACTTGAATTGACTTAGACTTGCATTTGGTCTTGCTGGCTGGGGTGTGGAGAATTGACTATAGACATAGCAAGAGTGCAGGGAGACATCTCAGAACATCCTCTGTCTCTCCTGGTTATGCAGACTTGGACATTTCTCGGATATGGCACGAACATTCCATCTTAGCAGTTCACTCTCTGCCTTTTCCTCATCTATCTTGCCTAACTCAAACCTAAGACTCTGCCACCTTTCTGCTGCATCAACCTAAGCTGCTCCCTGCTAATGGAGAGCAATCCATACACCCACAGCTGACTTACATTTATTGGAGTCCATTTAAGGGAGGAGACCACCCCTCATATTGTCTTATGCCCAATTTCTGCCTCCGAAGAAAGAAGAAGTAAAAACTAAAAGGCAGAAATGAAATCCACCGGCAGACAGTCCGGTGCCACACCCTGGGTCTGGTAGTTAAAGATCGACCCCTGACCTAACCGGTTATGTTATCTATAGATTCCAGACATTGTATGGAAAAGCGCTGTGAAAATTCCTGTCCTGTTCTGTTCTGATCTGATTACCGGTGCATGCAGCCCCCAGTTATGTACCTGCTGCTTGCTCAATCAATCACAACCCTTTCACGCAGACCCCCTTAGAGTTGTGAGCCTTTAAAAGGGATAGGAATTGCCCACTCAGAGAGCTCAGCTCTTGAGACAGGAGTCTTGCCGATGCTTCCGGCCGAATAAACCTCTTCTTTCTTTAATTCAGTATCTGAGGAATTTTGTCTGCAGCTTGTCCTGCTACATTTCCTGGTTCCCTGACTGGGAAGTGAGGTGATTGGTGGATGGTCGAGGCAGCTCCTTTGGTGACTTAAGCCTGCCCTGTGGAACATCCCTGTGGGGGACTCTGGCCAGCCCAAGCAACGTGGATCCTGAGAGCACTCCCAGGTAGGCATTTGCCCCGGTGGGACGCCTTGCCAGAGCAGTGTGTGGCAGGCCCCCGTGGAGGATCAACACAGTGGCTGAACACTGGGAAGGAACTGGTACTTGGAGTCTGGACATCGGAAACTTGGTAAGGCTAGTCTTTGGAACTTGCCCACTCCATTTGAGTAGAAACGTGGCTTGATCACCCATGGTGTGCCTTTATCGGCACTTTGGTTTTGGTTTTGGTTTTGACTTGGTTTGAATTGCTTGACAGGACTGGTCTTGGGAACTCGCCTACTCCATTTGAGTGGAAGCATGGCCTGATCATGGATGGTGTGCCTGTACCGGCACTTTGGTTTCTGTTTTTGATTTGACTTGGATTGCTTGATACTTCGGTTTTGTCTTTGACTTGGCTTGAATTTCTGGATACTCTGATTTTGGTTTTGATTTTTGTTTGGTGTAAACTGTAAAAGTGTGTGTGTGCCTTTTTACCGGTTCTTTGTTTTGTGGTGTGCATGTGGTGTGAGCGTGGTGTTTTGCCTCAAAGAAGCATGGGTCAGGCACAAATAAGCCCACCCTACTAGGAACTATGTTGAAAAATTTCAAAAAGGGATTTAAGGGAGACTATGACACCAGGAAAACTTAGAACTTTATGTAAAATAGACTGGCCAGCATTAGAGGTAGATTGGCCATCAGAAGGAAGCCTGGAAAGGTCCCTTGTTTCAAAGGTATGGCACAAGGTAACCTGTAAAGCCAGGGCACCCAGACCAGTTCCCGTACATAGATGCTTGGTTACTGCTGGTTTTAGATCCCTCCACAGTGGTTGAGAGAATTGCAGCATAAGCGGCTGGCAGAGGCAGAGAGAGAGAGAGAGAGGAGAGAGACAGAGAAAAGAGAGAGGCAGAGAGGAGAGAGAGAGAGACAGAGAAGAGAAAGACAGAGATATACAAGTAGTTAAGAAAAAAAGTGTACCCTATTCCTTTAAAAGCCAAGGTAAATTTGAAACCTATAATTGATAATTGAAGGTATTCTCCATAATCCTGTAACACTCCAATACTACTTTGTTGTCAGTGTAAACAAGGGCGTATCCCGAAAGCACTGAGGCCTTCCTATCAAAAATCCTTAACCCAGTAGCCCGTGGATGGCCCAAATGCATTCAATCTGCAGCAGCAACTACTTTGCTAACAGAAAAAAAGTAAAAATAATAATAATAATAATAATAATAATAATAATAATAATTTTAGAGGAAACCTCATTGTGAGCACACCTCACTAGTTCAGTTCAGAAATATCCTAAATCAAAAAAGCAAAAAAGTAGCTTACTAACTCAAAAATATTAAAGCAAGGGGCTATTCTGTTAGAAAAAAAAAAAGCCATCTATACCAATTCTAAGTTAATTTGGACAAAACAAGGTCTTATTAATAGCAAAGGATAATTAAAATCCCAAACTTGCAAGGTTTTCAACAAAAGTAAAGTTTGCTAAAAGTTAACAGTGTAACATGTTTTATACTAATTTCTATTCTTGTGGCCTTAGACAGTCTAGTCCACAGACACAAAAGAAGTTTGCTTTGGAAAAAAATGGTTATCATCTTCAAAAAAAAAAGGAAAAAAGGGGGGCAGAATTTATGTAAAAAGAGTATTATATGGTAAATTCTTGTCCTGAAATAAATTAGCTCGTTGTTTAAAGAAAGAAATATTTGTAATAAGTCAGAAAGTTGAAGCATGTTGAAGAACTGCCTGCGAAAGTCATGAAAAAAAGGTTATAAAAGGAAATTCATGCAAGAAATGTTGTCTAGTTTAAAAGTAATTAGGCCCCCTAAATGTAAAACTATTAAAGAAACAGTTTATGTGCAAGGTATATAAAAAAAGTAAAATATACTTTTAATAGAACTATAAGGAGGCATAAGAATGTAAAGTTTTACCTACATTAAAAGGTTAAAAATATGTGTGTTTTGTTTTAAAGGTTTAATCAAGTTTTAAAATGTTAATTGAAAAAAAATTCTGTGTGTAAACATTGGCTAAAGTTAAAGAGGTATCATCCAGTTTTTCTGTAAACTGGACATTAAAATAAAAGCATAACAGGTTTTTCTTGAAGTACCAACCTGCTGTTTAGCAAAAATTATAAAAGGTTAAAAAGAGTATATAAAATCTTACCATATAGTCAAATATTAAAAATTAGATAAATATGTCTACAAGATTTTCTTAAAATTAGGTTTAACATTAATAACACATTAATATAAAGGTAAAATTTAACTTATCTGGTATAAAAATCATACAGGAATCATTGTTAAATGTAATGGTATTTGGCTTTCTTTGGTTTAAAAACTAATAAAAATAGGTGCTAAAGGAAATTTCTCAGTAACAAGGCACTAAGGACTATAAAGTCCACTGCCAAGGTCCCCACATTTAAAACAAATGGTCAATTTCTTAAAAATTATATACTTGGCTTATCTTCCACTTAAAAGTCTTTTAGTACACGTACCACCCGTAGAATTTCCAGTAAACCAGCACCAGCCTGAAGATCACGTTCTCATCAAAAAGTGGAAAGAAGAAAAACTCGAGCCAGCCTGGGAAGGACCCTACTTTGTGCTACTAACCACCAAGGCTGCTGTTCATACAGCAAAAAAGGATGGACTCATCACACCTGAGTCAAGAAAGCGCCACCCCCTCCAAAGTCATGGGCCATAGTCCCAGGGGAAAACCCTACCAAACTAAAGCTAAGAAAAATTTAACTCTTTCCATCTATTCTATTACTCTTTCTTCTTTCCTCATTCTATTTTATACCATCTAGTTATTAACATAACCAAGTCAATTTCACCTCAAACTATTGCATTTAATGCTTGCCTTGTTATACCCTGTGGAGACTTGCCAAGTCAAAGACAGCTTTCTACTTCAGAAAAGTACTTCTATCCCTCTTGACTCTCCTTAGACTGGGCATTGGTAAACTAGGACCGTTTAATCGGGGGAGATTTCGATAAAGACCCCAGTGCCAACCAGGAGTCTTGCCCCCCAACATAGAGCTTTTATGCCATAGTTGGTCCAACATTCTGTGGACCACTAAAGAGCAAGGATGAACTGCCCCAACTGGTTTTTATAATTTCCTAAAATCATACATTCATTTTACTAGAGGATCATAGAAGTGAAAGACTTAAAACAAACTTTAGCAATTAAGTCAGGATACCAAGATGCAAATGCCTGTTAAAATGGATCAAATATTCCGTCTGCATGTTAAACAAAAGCAATTGTTATGCTTGTGCACATGGCAGGCCAGAGGCCCAGATTTTCCCCTTTCTATTAAGGTGGTCCTCCAGTTGACCAGGCGTAGGCTGCATGGTAGCTCTTTTCCAGTATTCTACAGCCTGGAGTAATAAGTCATGCCAAGCTCTCTCTGCTATATCCCAAAGTCTGGCACTCTGTGGGTCAGCCCCCAAGGGCCATCCAGCTTCCACCTCCCAGCACTAAGTTCACTTCGTGTCTCTCATGACAGGGAGGAAACTTAGCATCCCTTGGAGACCTGAAGGGATGCGACGAGCTTAAGAATTTTCAAGAGCTTATCAATCAGTCAGCCCTTGTTCATCCCCGAGCAGATGTGTGGTGGTATTGTGGTGGATCTTTACTGGGCACTGTGCCGAATAACTAGAGTGACACTTGGGCTTTAGTCCATTTGGCTATCCCTTTCACCGGGGCATTTCATCAACCAGAGGGAGAAAAAATAAGACATCATAAAGCGAGAGAAGTCCCTTATGGATCTTTCAACTCTCACATCTATTTAGATGCAATTAGAGCCCCGCAAGGAATACCAGATCAATTTAAAGCTTGAAATCAAATAGCTATAGGATTTAAGTCAATATTTTAGTGGGTGACAGTTAATAAAAATGTAGATTAGATAAACTACACCTATTACAATCAACAGCAACAAGCTTTCCATGAGTTAAAAAAAAAAAAAAAAAAAACTCATGTTGGCCCCAGCCCTGGGGCTACCTGACCTGACAAAACCCTTTACACCCTATGTGTCAGAAAGAAAAAAAAAATGGCAGTTGGAGTTTTAATCCAGTCTGTAGGGCCTTGGCCAAAGCCAGTGGCCTATCTCTCAAAACAACTAGATGGAGTTTCCAAAGGCTGGCCCCCATGTCTAAGGGCCCTGGCAGCAATGGCCCTGTTAGCACAAGAAGCAGATAAGGTAACTCTTGGGCAAAACCTAAACATAAAGTCCTCCCATGCTGTGGTGACTTTAATAAATACCGAAGGACACCATTAGTTAACGAATGCTAGACTAACTAGATAACCAAAGCTTGCTCTGTGAAAATCCCCACATCACCATTGAAGTTTACAACACCCTAAACCCCGCCACCTTGCTCCTGGTATCAGAGAGCCCAGTTAAACATAACTGTGTAGAGGTATTGGACTCAGTTTATTCTAGTGGGCCCAACCTCTGAGACCAACCTTAAACATCAGTAGACTGAGAGCTATACGTGGATGGGAGAAGCTTTGTCAGCCCCTGCAAAGTGACTCTGAAGAAGACAACAAGCCCTGCTCCAGTCACACTTGGAAGCTGACTGGTCCACACACAGCCAAAGCATGAAGAAACTCATCACAAGACTCATTTTCCTTAAAATTTGGACTTGTGCAGTAAGGACTTCAACTGACCTTCCTCAGACTGAGGGCTGTTCCCAGTGTATACATCAAGTCACTGAGGTAGGACAAAAAGTTGCTATGGTCTTATTATTTTATAGTTATTATAAGTGTACTGGAACTCTAAAAAAAAACTTGTTTGTATAATTTTATTCTATATAAGGTATGTAGCCCAGGAAATGACCAACCTGATGTGTGTTATGACCCATCTGAGCCTCCCATGACCACGGTTTTTAAAATAAAATTAAGAACTGAAGACTGGTGAGGGCTCATAAACAATACAAGTAAAGTGTTAGCCAAAAAAAATAATAATAATAAAAAAGATAATAAATAGCCCTCTGAGAGAATTATACAATATTATAGGCCTGCTACTTAGGCACAAGACGGCTCATAAGGATACCAGACCCCCATTTACATGCTCAACCAAATCACACAGTTACAAACTATCTTAGAAATAACCACTAATAAGACGGGCAGAACCTTGACTATTCTGGCCTGGCAAGAAACTCAGATGAGAAATGCTATCTATCAAAATAAATTGACTCTGAACTACTTGCTAGCAGCTAAAAAAGAAGTCTGTAGAAAATTTAATCTTACCAATTGCTGCCTGTACATAGATGAACAGGGGCAAGTAGTTGAAGATATAAAGACATGACGAAACTGGCACATGTGCCTGTAAAAGTGTGGCACGGATTTGACCCTGATGCCATGTTTAAAAATTGTTCCCAGTGCTAGAAAGATTTAAAACTCTTATAATAAAAATTATAGGAGTAATAGGAACCTGCTTACTGATGCCTTATTTACTACCTGTACTCATTGAAATGGTAAAAGGTTTCACCGCTACTCTAGTTCACCAGAATGCTTCAGCACAAGTGTACTACATAAATCACTATCGATCTGTCATGCCAGAAGACATAGACAGTGAAGATGAAAGTGAGAACTCCCACTAATAAAATGAGTGAGAGTCTCAAAGTGGGGGGAATAAGAGATGAGACCACCTCTCATATTGTCTTATGCCCAATTTCTGCCTCCAAAGAAAGAAGAAGTAAAAACCAAAAGGCAGAAATGAAATCCACAGGCAGCCTGGTGCCACGCCCTGGGCCTGGTAGTTAAAGATCAAACCCTGACCTAACCGGTTATGTTATCTATAGATTCCAGGCATTGTATGGAAAAGCACTGTGAAAATCCCCGTCCTGTTCTGTTCCGATCTGATTACCGGTGCATGCAGCCCCCAGTCACATACCCCCTGCTTGCTCAGTTAATCACAACCCTCTCATGCAGACCCCCTTAGAGTTGTGAGCCCTTAAAAGGGACAGGAATTGCTCACTCAGAGAGCTTGGCTCTTGAGACAGGAGTCTTGCCCATGCTCCCAGCCCAATAAACCTCTTCCTTCTTTAACTCAGTGTCTGAGGAGTTTTGTCTGTGGCTCGTCCTGCTACACGTTCTATAGCTTCCCTTTGACTCAGAAAATACCACCAGGGGTCTGGAATATTCCAGAATCTTTGTTTCTTACATTTGACATTTCTTATTTTATACTGGGTCTAGAATTTAAGCTCTCTAAGTTGAAAATACCCAAGCTGAATAAGTATGGGTATAAATACAATTTTGTTCAGTATTGATTTTAGAAAAGTTTTAAATGAAGCAATTGTTCTTTCCAAAGCTTCTCCATCAAGTAGAAAATGGAGACATTGGTTCCTAAAAAATCTTGGAATTTTACATTAATCTGAAGCTTGAAAGGCAAGTGGGAATGTTAAAGAAACATTCCAACCAATTTTGCACAGGTCAAGGAAAACCAAGTTTTTTCAAACATCATGTCTCTTGTTTATTTACAAAATCAGATACGTGCAGGCTTCTGGTGTTGGTGGAATGCAGCTGACCTCGCAGAAACATTTCTGGCTGCTCATTTACACTTTGAAGTTGTTAAAATTTTCCAGAGCAAATATCCTAATTTCTAGTAACACAAGGTATGTCACGTACAGCACAACTACTAGTTTAAAGCAGAGTCAAGCTAGAATACAGAATGGCTGTTCCCAGTCACAAGCACATTATCCCTACTGAATAAAATGAAAATGGTGGAGGCGGGTAATGTTTTGAAAGTAGGATAAAGATTCCTCATGACTTTCCTTGTGAACAGGGGCCTCAGATCAGCCTGCAGTGGACATCAGAGAGATTCACGTTACCCCAGTGTGAAAAATAATGAAGCACAATGCATAATTGTCACTAAGTTCTTAGAACTTTCTCAGACCCAAACTACCATGCAGAATGCATTACCTCAGGCTCTGCAGGGTCACGAGGGAGATAACCCAGTGTCAGGACAAGTAAATAGACATAATTGTACCAAACTCCTGTCATTATAACAACCCTTTAGAAAAACTGGAATTCCATTTTGCTCAGCTGCTTTCCTTACTCTATTGGAAAAAACAAATGGTCTTTGCAAACAGCAATCCTGAGTGTGTAAATTAATTTCTAACTTTACAGTTCAACCACAGACCTGGTTACAGAATTAACTTTTAAAATGAACAATTTGTTTTGTATTCTCACCTGAAAATATTACTGTTTATGAAAAATGCTTAATAAAATTTAATGTTTAAAAAATAGAGGCAATGACACAAAATATCCAATTACATTATTGCTATGTAACTAATAGGAACTCTGGTGCCACAAGGCTTAAACGAAACTCAGTGCTTTTTAAGAAGCCATTTTTCAGTGCTTCTTAGAAAACTGTTTTAAAACTCTCCTACTTTAAGACCAATGGATGTCATTTTACAATACCAAACGCTGAAGTAACTCTAAGTATCTCCTAAATTGTGGAAGGGTGACGAGAGTTAGTCTCTCATTACTCCTGAACATTTGTCCAACTTCAAGAACAATCTGGGACCTGAAAAAAATTGATGTTATTTCTCAAACGGCCTAACTTATGGAGGCAGAAGATGTGAGTATGATTTGATTCACCAATGATCAGCTGACTCTGTGACTAAAGTCCTCAGCTAATTACCTTATTTAAGAACATGTTGTTACCTACCCCTCATCCCTAGCACACGCTCTGTTTCCTTCATAGCACTTAATAAAACTTATAATTATTTTTATTTTCATGTTTATTTACTCACTCATCAACTCAAATATATATGAAGGCAGAAAACGTGTCTGCCTTGTTCAACTTAGTATTTCTTCCAATTCATAGTTGAAAAAAAATGAGCTCAAAGATTCATGCATTCATTTATCCATTCAACAGACATTGGCTAAATTTTTATTTTATGTAAGCACTAGGGCCTACAAAAGAGAATCTACTTCACAATATTTTTAAATATTGAATGAGATCATATGCTTATTTTATGAAGTAAACATATAATTAAAGTGAACTGTTGTTATTATTTACTTAATATAAAAGGATTCTAATTCCAGAGAAAATAGCATCTCTTCCTCTACAACCAAGGAGCAAATATTCTCAATGTTGCTTAAGATAACAGAGTTGTCAAACATAGGTTTCTAACCTATGAACTAATCTTCACATTAAAAAAAATGCATTATAGTATGTAAATATATGGGACAAAATTCTATTTATATTTCATGATTTTCATTGATAAAAAATTGATTTCATATGGTGTAATATTACTGATAAGGAAATCTTTTGTCTGAGTTCAGTCATAATTCTTCATGAACTTAGGGAATAAACTTGAACTGTTCATGGCACACAGTCTTTTCAGTTCACATTTATATGAACAATGCATTTGGATGCCTTTGTTGTTGGAGAATCTCAAGGAGAAGACCCAAGCAAGGCTGAGAAGAAGCATCAGAGGCAAGGCAGAGATGCAGGATGCCTTAAGGCATAGTAGCTCACTTAAAGGAAGACGTGGTTCAGACTGCAGTATCAAATAAACATCTACATAGCTCTTAGGAGGAGTAAATATCAAGGCATAATGGAAACCTGAGTGAGGACAGCAAAACAAAGTGTGTCAACTGATAATACTAAAAAACTAGCCTTTTAGAAGATAATTTAAAATACACATTTTAAAAACAGAACATTATCCGTTATATTGTAACCATAATTCTCTACCAATGTAGGTTGCACTATTGAAATAGATGCATCAGTTAAGAGTGAGTTACCCTTCAAGAAACAGAGAACACAATTTGCAGTGGCTTTGCAATAAGGAAATACTATTGAGACAAGAAGTCTAGTGGTAATTGACTGTAGACAATAATGTAGTTGCTCAAAATAACCAGGCTGCTATCTGTGTGATTCTCTTGGCCTTTTATTCACTATTATAAGACAAATACTTCTTCGGGAAATTCAGGGTTTAAAGAAAGAAGGATGATGGTGCTGGAGAAAGTTCGCTGTAGGGTTTGGCTCACATCTCATTGGCCAACATTGAGTCATGTGGCACTCCTGACTGCAAAAGATGTTTATTTAGCCTCTATAGAAGAGATTAAAGAAGACAAAAAAAGGTTGGGGATGTAGGGTTGAACAAATCAACCTACAGTATCTTCCACATTTCTTTTTCCTCTTAGTATGTATTTTTGCTTGTGTGTCAAACTCCAAAATTATATTAACAGATCCTGAAAAAGAAATATTATTATTCAGTCTTCTCTTAATTAATAGGGACTTTAGCAAATGTCATGATGATTGATTTCCACTTAGGTTACTTTGTATTTTATATGTTAAAACTTTCAGTACTTCTTTGGAAACAATTAAACTAGGATTTTTAAGCCATGGTTTTTAGTGAATGGGTTATTTAGAGGATTTCCTAAGGGTTTTGACTAATAAGACATGTCAGCCGAAAAAAATATTTGCTGTCCCTTTAGGGATTCAAACTATTTAGTGTTACATAACACTACTCTGATACCTTTGTAGCTGACTGCTAATAAACTGCACAAATGTCATCATTTCACATAGTCAGTCTCAGAAGAAATCATAAATATAAGAGATAAAAAAATTTTTACTTCTGCAAAAACCCCATCCAGATCTATGCTTATCTATGTTGAAAGAGTAACTGTGCAAAAGAAGTTCCAAATTTTATTTTTAGGAGACTGTGAAAAAGCATCCAAAAGGACATCCATGGGATATTTCTCCCACATTTTTATTTAACATTGTTATTTCATTGCTTAAGAGTTTAATTATTTTGTGCATTCTGAACATCATTTTGAGAAATGCCTGTAAGAATTAAGCATGTTTTGTCATTAAAGTCAAATTCTGATCAATTCAAATTTATTCAACAGACACATTTATTTAGGATTTACTGTGTGTTAAAAACTATTGTAGACAGAGAGTAGGAGGGAATACAAAGAAGTAGTGGGGGAGGAAGGCATGTATTTGTTGTTAGGACAGTATTGTTTGTGTGCCACATATAAGAAGAAATAGAATGCTTTTGTGGGGGCACAGGTGAGGAGTACCACTTCAACACCACCCAAATGAGTAAGCCAAGGAATTCCTGTGGAAAAGTGTATGACCCTTGCTTCCCGAAGGGTGGATTATTACTGAGTCTTAGAAAGATAATTCTAACTGGGGCTGGGTGCTGTGGCTCACCCCTGTAATCCCAGCACTTTGGGAGGCCAAGGTATGAGGAGCACTTGAGCCCATGAATTCAAGACCAACCTGGGGAACATAGCAAGACTCTATCTCTTCAAAAAAATAAAAAAAATTAAAATCAAAATTAACTGGGCATGGTGACACACACCTGCAGTCTTAGCTACCTGGGGGGCTGAGGCGGAAGGATTGCTTGAGACCAAAATGTTGAGGCTGCAGTGAGCCATGATCACAACACTGCACTCCAGCCTGGGTGACAGAGCCAGACTCTGTCTCTAAACAACAATAAAATATATAAATAAGTAAATAAAATAAAAATTATAATTAAGAAACCCATTACTTTCTCTACTATAGGCTGCCTTACTTACATTTTAAGAACCCCTTTTCAATATCTAGAGCTTCCTATTTCCCCCTCTAGCATTTTCTTTACTTGTGTACTGATTTCAGGCACAGTGTTTTCAACACATGGAATCAATAATCTGACCACTCCTTATTGCTCTTGCATTTTACAAAAGGATCTGAAGAAACATAAGATGTTTGGGAAGGAAAACTTTAATTCCTCTTTGCTCTTCTGATTGTTACTTAAGTTTCTGGAACTCCAAGACCAATTAAAATTATCAGAGAATCTCAGAGTTTTGAACAATAACAGAATTACATTTACTAATCCTTCATCCCATTCTTCAATAATTCCCATATCTTTCTGCTCTCCACACTTTACTGTTTTCTCTTCTTGTTCTAAGATTTGATCACTCTGCCTATACCAAAATGGCAGAATTCCTGGGCATTTCTTAAACTTCTCAACTAATAATTGATTCAAATGAAGCATGAAAAGAGTTTTTTTAATCTAATGTTCACACTTATCCCTAATACTTAGCTCTCACAAAATGTAACATCAAAATTTTCTTGACTCTTGATATGTTGCACAGCTACAGCTAATAGTGGAGTAAGAATGAGAAGTAGGCAGTGATTTGGGTTTGTGTAATACTGAGCTGTCTATTGATAATTCAATGAGGACTTTAAAATATATCTATGCAAACCTTTCTGTAAATGTGAACACGTGCATTTCTAGGACAGGTTCATAGCTTTTACCAGATTATCAGAAGAGGGCTAAGACAGGAGGAAAGAAATGATAAGAATATTTGACCAGTATAAATGATGCTTACATAACTAATGGTACTTACTTATGTATATGGTAATGATTTGGATCCATCTCTCATCAAGTGCTCCTTTTCCTCTCAATGCTTATTTTTCCTCACAAATGTTAGTCCTTTCTCTTCTACTATTCATGAGAGCAAATGCAGGAGCCAAGAATTTAGGAAATCCCCAGGCAAAGAGGATTAGCAAATCTGCTGACTTTTTTTTTTATAGTTTTCTACTTTATTCTTTTTTCTCTTTTATTATACTTTAAGTTCTAGGGTACATGTGCACAACGTGCAAGTTTGTTACATATGTATACATGTGCCATGTTGGTGTGCTGCACCCATTAACTCTTCATTTACATTAGGTATATCTCCTAATGCTATCCCTCCTTCTTCTCCCCACCCCATGACAGGCCCCGGTGTGTGATGTTCCCCTTCCTGTGTCCGAGTGTTTTCATTATTCAATTCCCACCTATGAGTGAGAACATGCGGTGTTTGGTTTTTTGTCCTTGTGATAGTTTGCTGAGAATGATGGTTTCCAGCTTCATCCATGTCTCTACAAAGGACATGAACTTATCCTGTTTTATGGCTGCATAATATTCCATGGTGTATATGTGCCACATTTTCTTAATCCAGTCTATCACTGATGGACATTTGGGTTGGTTCCAAGTGTTTGCTATTGTGAATAGTACCACAATAAACATATGTGTCTTTATAGCATGTGTCTTTATAGCAGCATGATTTATAATCCTTTGGGTATATACCCAGTAATGGGATGGCTGGATCAAATGGTATTTCTAGTTCTAGATCCTTGAGGAATGGCCACACTGTCTTCCACAATGGTTGAACTAGTTTACAGTCCCACCAACAGTGTAAAAGTGTTCCTATTTCTCCACATCCTCTCCAGCACATGTTGTTTCCTGACTTTTTAATGATTGCCATTCTAACTGGTGTGAGATGGTATCCCATTGTGGTTTTGATTTGCATTTCTCTGATGGCCAGTGATGAGGAGCATTTTTTCATGTGTCTGTTGGCTGCATAAATGTCTTCTTCTGAGAAGTGTCTGTTCATATCCTTCATCCACTTTTTGATGGGTTTGTTTGTTTTTTTCTTGTAAATTTGTTTGAGTTTTTTGTAGATTCTGGATATTAGCCCTTTGTCAGACAAGTAGATTGCAAAAATTTTCTCCCATTCTGTAGGTTGCCTGTTTACTCTGATAGTAGTTTCTTTTGCTGTGCAGAAGCTCTTTAGTTTAATTAGATCCCATTTGTCAATTTTGGCTTTTGTTGCCATTGCTTGTGGTGTTTTAGACATGAAATCCTTGCCCATGCCTCTGTCCTGAATGGTATTGCCTAGGTTTTCTTCTAGGGTTTTTATGGTTTTATGTCTAACATTTAAGTCTTTAATCCATCTTGAATTAATTTTTGTATAAGGTGTAAGGAAGGGATCCAGTTTCAGCTTTCTACATATGGCTAGCCAGTTTTCCCAGCACCATTTATTAAATAGGGAATCCTTTCCCCATTGCTTGTTTTTCTCAGGTTTATCAAAGATCAGATTGTTGTAGATATATGGTATTATTTCTGAGGGCTCTGTTCTGTTCCACTGGTCTATATCTCTGTTTTGGTACCAGTACCATGCTGTTTTGGTTACTGTAGCCTTGTAGTATACTTTGAAGTCAGGTAGCATAATGCCTCCAGCTTTGTTCTTTTGGCTTAGGATTGACTTGGCAAGGTGAGCTCTTTTTTGGTTCCATATGAACTTTAAAGTAGTTTTTTCCAATTCTGTGAAGAAAGTCATTGGTAGGTTGAGGAGGATGGCATTGAATCTATAAATTACTTGGGCAGTATGGACATTTTCATGATATTGATTATTCCTATCCATGAGCATGGAATGTTCTTCCACTTGTTTGTGTCCTCTTTTATTTCGTTGAGCAGTGGTTTGTAGTTCTCCTTGAAGAGGTCCTTCACATCCCTTGTAAGTTGGATTCCTAGGTATTTTATTCTCTTTGAAGCAATTGTGAATGGGAGTTCACTCATGATTTGGCTCTGTTTGTCTGTTATTGGTGTATAAGAATGCTTGTGATTTTTGCACATTGATTTTGTATCCTGAGACTTTGCTGAAGTTGTTTATCAGCTTGAGATTTTGGGTTGAGACAATGGGGTTTTCTAAATATACAATCATGTCATCTGCAAACAGGGACAATTTGACTTCCTCTTTTCCTAATTGAATACCCTTTATTTCTTTCTCCTGCCTGATTGCCATGGCCAGAACTTCCAACACTATGTTGAATAGGAGTGGTGAGAGAGGGCATCCCTTTATTGTGCCAGTTTTCAAATGGAATGCTTCCAGTTTTTTGCCCATTCAGTATGATACTGGCTGTGAGTTTTTCATAAATAGCTCTTATGATTTTGAGATACGTCCCATCAATACCTAATTTGTTGAGAGATTTTAGCATGAAGGGCTGTTGAATTTTGTCAAAGGCCTTTTCTGCATCTATTGTGATAATCATGTGGTTTTTGTCTTTGTTTCTGTTTATATGCTGGATTACATTTATTGATTTGTGTGTGTTGAACCAGCAGGATGAAGCCCACTTGATCATGGTCAATAAGCTTTTTCATGTGCTGCTGGATTCGTTTGCCAGTATTTTATTGAGGATTTTTGCATCGATGTTCATCAGGGATATTGGTCTACAATACTCTTTTTTTTGTTGTGTCTCTGCCAGGCTTTGGTATCAGGATGATGCTGGCCTTATAAAATGAGTTAGGGGGGATTCCCTCTTTTTCTATTGATTGGAATATTTTCAGAAGGAATGGTACCAGCTCCTCCTTGTACCTCTGGTAGAATTCGTCTGTGAATCCATTTGGTCCTGGACTTTTTTTGGTTGGTAGGCTATTAATTATTGCCTCAATTTCAGAGCCTGTTATTGGTCTATTCAGGGATTTAACTTCTTCCTGGTTTAGTCTTAGGAGGGTGTATGTGTCCAGGAATTTATCCATTTCTTCTAGATTTTCTAGTTTGTTTGCATAGAGGTGTTTATAGTATTCTCTGATGGTAGTTTGTATTTCTGAGGGATTGGTGGTGATATCCCCTTTATCATTTTTTATTGCATCTATTTGATTCTTCTCTCTTTTCTTCTTTATTAGTCTTGATAGCAGTCTTTCAATTTTGTTGACCTTTTCAAAAAACCAGCTCCTGGATTCATTGATTTTTTGAAGGGTTTTTCATGTCTCTATCTCCTTCAGTTCTGCACTGATCTTGTTATTTCTTGCCTTCTGCTAGCTTTTGAATGTGTTTGCTCTTGGTTCTCTAGTTCTTTTAATTGTGATGTTAGGGTGTCAATTTTAGATCTTTCCTGCTTTCTCTTGTGGGCATTTAGTGCTATAAATTTCCCTCTACACACTGCTTTAAATATGTCCCAGAGATTCTGGTATGTTGTGTCTTTGTTCTCATTGGTTTCAAAGAACATCTTTATTTCTGCCTTCATTTCGTTATGTACCCAGTAGTCATTCAGGAGTGGGTTGTTCAGTTTCCATGTAGTTGAGTGGTTTTGAGTGAGTTTCTTAATCCTGAGTTCTAGTTTGATTGCACTGTAGTCTGAGAGACTGTTGGTTCTTATTTCTGTTCTTTTACATTTGCTGAGGAGTGCTTTACTTCCAACTATGTGTGATGTGGTGCTGAGAAGAAAGTATATTCTGTTGATTTGGGGTGGAGAGTTCTGTAGATGTCTATTAGGTCTGCTTGGTGCAGACCTAATAAGTTTGGACTAAGTGTGACGTGGTGCTGAGAAGAGAGTATATTCTCTTGATTTGGGGTGGAGAGTTATGTAGATGTCTATTAGGTCTGCTTGGTGCCGAGCTGAGTTCAATTCCTGGGTATCCTTGTTAACTTTCTGTCTCGTTGATCTGTCTAATGTTGACAGTGGGGTGTTAAAGTCTCCCATTATTATTGTGTGGGAGTCTAAGTCTCTTTCTAGGTCTCTAAGGACTTGCTTTATGTATCTGGGTGCTCCTGTACTGGGTGCATATATATTTAGGACAGTTAACTCTTGTTGAATTGATCCCTTTACCATTATGTAATGGCCTTCTTTGTCTCTTTTGATATTTGTTGGTTTAAAGTCTGTTTTATCAGAGACTAGGATTGCAACCCCTGCTTTTTTTTTTTTTTTTCCATTTGCTTGGTAGATTTTCCTCCATCCCTTTATTTTGAGCCTCTGTGTGTCTCTGCACGTGAGATGGGTCTCCTGAATACAGCACACTGATGGTTCTTGACTCTTTATCGAATTTGCCAGTCTGTGTCTTTTAACTGGAGAATTTAGCCCATTTACATTTAAGGTTAATATTGTTATGTGCGAATTTGATCCTGCCAATTATGATGTTAGCTGGTTATTTTGCTCATTAGTTGATGCAGTTTCTTCCTAGCATCGATGGTCTTTACAATTTGGCATGTTTTTGCAGTGGCTGGTGCTGGCTGTTCCTTTCCATGTTTAGTGCTTCCTTCAGGAACTCTTGTAGGGCAGGCCTGGTGTGACAAAATCTCTCCAAATTTGCTTGTCTGTAAAGGATTTTATTTCTCCTTCACTTATGAAGCTTAGTTTGGCTGGATATGAAATTCTGGGGTTGAAAATTCTTTTATTTAATAATGTTGAATATTGGCCCCCACTCTCTTCTGGCTTGTAGGGTTTCTGCCAAGAGATCCGCTGTTAGTCTGATGGGCTTCCCTTTAAGGGTAACCCGACCTTTCTCTCTGGCTGCCCTTAACATTTTTTCCTTCATTTCAACTTTGGTGAATCTGACAATTATGTGTCTTGGAGTTGCTCTTCTCGAGGAGTATCTTTGTGGCATTCTCGTATTTCCTGAATTTGAATGTTGGCCTGCCTTGCTAGGTTGGGGAAGTTCTCCTGGATAATATTCTGCAGAGTGTTTTCCAACTTGATTCCTTTCTCCCCATCGCTTTCAGGTACACCAATCAGATGTAAATTTGGTCTTTTCACACAGTCCCATATTTCTTGGAGGCTTTGTTCATTTCTTTTTACTCTTTTTTCTCTAAACTTATCTTCTCACTTCATTTCATTCATTTGATCTTCAGTCACTGATACCCTTTCTTCCAGTTGATGGAATCAGCTACTGAAGCTTGTGCATTCATCACGTAGTTCTTGTGCCATGGTTTTTGGCTCCATCAGGTCATTTAAGGACTTCTCTACACTGGTTATTCTAGTTAGCCATTTGTCTAATCTTTTTTCAAGGTTTTTAGCTTCTTTATGATGGGTTTGAACTTCCTCCTTTAGCTCAGAGAAGTTTGATCATCTGAAGCCTTCTTCTCTCAACTCGTCAAAGTTATTCTCCATCCAGCTTTGTTCCATTGCTGGCGAGGAGCTGAGTTCCTTTAGAGGGTGAGAGGCATTCTGATTTTTAGAATTTTCAGCTTTTCTGCTCTGTTTTTCCCCCATCTTTGTGGTTTTATCTACCTTTGGTCTTTGATGATGGTGACGTACAGATGGGGTTTTGGTGTGGATGTCCTTTCTATTTGTTAGTCTTCCTTCTAACAGTCAGGACCCTAAGCTGCAGGTCTGTTGGAGTTTGCTGGAAGTCCACTCCGGACCCTGTTTGCCTGGGTATCAGCAGTGGCAGCTGCAGAACAGCGAATATTGCTGAACAGCAAATGTTGCTGCCTGATCGTTCCTCTGGAAGCTTCGTCTCAGAGGGGAACCCTGCCATGTGTGGTGTCAGTCTGCCCCTACTGAGGGGTGCCTCCCCATTAGGTTACTCAGGGGTCAGGGACCCGCTTGAGGAGGCAGTCTGTCCATTCTCAGACCTCAAACTCCCTGCTGGGAGAACCACTACTCTCTTCAAAACTGTCAGACAGGGACATTTAAGTCTGCAGAGGTTCAAGTAATGATGAAAGATTGCATAAAAGATATTTGAGTATAGGAGAAAATGTAATATTAACGTTCTTTTTTAATCACCTATAATCTCTCAATAATTCAAGTACACTTATGAGAGATCATTCACCCCTCCTTGTCATCTCCACAATCCCTTCTCTCCCAACAACACCACCCTGCCATTGTGGATATTGTCCTTCCATTGCAGGCAACAGACAACCATCTTGTAAATACATATTCTATATCACATTCCACTCAAGGTGCTCAGATCAGATAGAATGAGGTAAGAAGATGGTGATATCTTAGTAAATACACTTGAACATAAGCCTTCACATTTACATTAATTTCTTCCGTAACATCAGCCACCTGAGGCTGAGTCATTCCTCAAAATGTTAGCAGAACATCTTTAGATCTTGTTTAGTCTCATTAATATAAAGCTAAGGTTCTCAATGCTGGCTGCACATTAAAATAACCTGGGGGCTGGGGGCAGTGGCTCACGCCTTTGATCCCAGCACTTTGGGAGGCTGAGGCGGGCGGGTTCGAAGGTCAGGAGATCAAGACCATCCTGGCTAACATGGTGAAACCCCATCTCTACTAAAAAAATACAAAAAATTGGCCAGGCGTGGTGGTGGGTGCCCATAGTCCCAGCTACTCTGGAGGCTGAGGTAGGAGAATGGCGTGAACTCGGGAGGTGGAGCTTGCAGTGAGCTGATATTGCACCACTGCGCTCCAGCCTGGGAGACAGCGAGACTCCGTCTCAAAATAAATAAATAAATAATAAATAAATAAACAAATAAACAAATAAACAAATAAATAAATAAATAAATAAAATAACCTGGGAAAATTTGAAATTACTGATGCCAATATTACAACCTGAAGATTCTGCTTTAATTGTACTAAAGTCATGGTTCTTATTCCAGGCTATCCATCAGAATCACCTGTGGGTGTTTTTAATGATCTACATGCCTGTTCTCTATTTCCAGATAGCTGAATATGAATCTCTGACATGTGAACTCCCTATACAATTGTAGTTTCCAATACTTTGCAAGTGATTCTAATATAGAGTAATGGGTTGAGTCTCATTACTCCACATTCACACTTCCTCATTGGTCCAAAATAGGAAGCCCAGCTCTAGTCAATGGAATAACTTCCACATGGTGTTTAGTTTTTTGCAAAAATTAATCACTCAACATTTTAAAAAGAATTTGTCACAGACCCTAACATATAGCAAAAACAAAAACGTGGCCTTGGAGTAAATCAATTTATAATCCTTTTATGTGATTTCTTTTGAATGGCCAACATTTTACTGTCTGCAAATAGATATTCCTAATCACTATGCCCTGGTCTGAAGTTTTCAAAATTACCCAAAGTCATGAATGCTGTTAAATATATATGGTTTCCTTCACAAAATATATCATAGGATATGAGTGGACAAGAACAAAACCACATGAAAGTGTACATGCAGGCAGTTCATCCAGGATTACTCACTAGCAAACAAAAATAAAAGCTGATATTTATTCAACGATTATTATCTGTTTAAAATTTTCTGACAACCTTGTAAGCATTATAAAATTTAGTTCTTATGACTGCCTTCTAGGATAGGTATTATTGTTATTCCTAAATGACAGACTGGGAAAATAAAAATTAGGAAGCTTAAGTGATGCTTTTGCTTATCAGCTTCATAGAACTGTGATGCCTAAGTAAAATTACAAATTACTATATCATAGCGATTTTCACAATAACATAAAAGTAGTCAAAATTATGACCTTTATGCCTGTAAATACCAAGATTTGCCTGCTTGCATTCTAATGAATATATTAAATGAAAGTCTGTTAACGCTATCACATAAATGCATTGCCTTCCAAGCCTAAAACCCCATGATGTGAACTTTCCCTCCCAAAATACATTAACTTTTTTGGTTCTGTTAGTGCAACTGGTGGATAATACTTAAAATGGAGTTCTAAGGAAACAGACAGTGACTCAATTTCTACAGAACAGTAGATTCATGTTTAAACAAATACACACAAATTTATTCTGCAGTGACAGAATTTATTGTTCAATGATTTATCAATATTATATTATTACAACTGAATCCATATGGACCAGAAAAAGATTATTCACACAAATCACAAAGATACTGTGGTAGGTAGAATAATGGGCTCCCCCAAAATGCCCATGTCCTAGTCCTCAGTCCCTATGAATATGCTTTCTTACATGGCTAAAGGGACTTTATAAGGACCTTTAGAAGGCAGATTATACTGAATTATCTGGATAGGCCCCATCTAATTACTTAAGTCCTTAAGAGTAGAAGAAGATAGGCAGAAGACAATGTCATAGTGATGTGGCTTGGAAAGGCTTCAACCCACTTCTGTAGATTTTGAAGACAGAGAAAGAGGCCATGAGCCAAGGAATGTGGGTGGCCTCTAGAAGCTGCTAAAGGCAAGCAACTAATATTCTCTTATAGCCTCCAGAAAGGAACACAGCCTTGATTTTAGCCCAGTAAGACCTGTGTCAGAGTTCTGACCTACTGCACAATAATAAATTTGTGCTATTTTTAGCCACAAAATTAATGGTAATTTGTTACAGCAGTAATAAAAAGCTAATACAAGGCAAGGATGCCCACTTTTGCCACTTATGTTCCGTAAAGTATTGGAACTCCAAATTAGACAAGAAAAAGCATCCAAATTGGAAAGGAAGAAGTATAATTATCTGTGTTTGGGGATGACATGATCTTGTATGTACAAAGCTCCAAAGAATCTACAAAAAAAGCGATGGGATGCAAAAATAATTTCAGTACATTTGCAAGATACTACATTAACATAAAAAATCAGTTCAGTTTTTGTACACTAAAAATGACACATCTGAAAATGAAACTCAGAAAACAATCCCATTTACAGTAACATCAAAAAAAAGTTAGGAATAAATCTAACCAAGAAGGTGAACATATTCACTGAAAAGTGTAAGACACTGATAAAAGAAGTTAAAGCACACACAAATAAATGGAAAGACATCTCAGGTTGAGATGCCTTCTCATCTCAGGATGAGAAGAATTAATATTGTTAAAATGTCCATACTACGCAAAGCAATCTTCAGATTCAATCCAATCTCTGTCAAAATCCCAATGGTATTCTTTACAGAAATAGAAAAAATCTTGAAATTCATTTGGAGCCACAAAAGACCCCAAATATACAAAACAATCTGAACAAGAAGAACAAAGCTGGAGATATCACACTCTCGATTTTAAAATATATTAAAAACTACTGTGATTGAAACAGTATGGTACTGGCATAAAAATAGATAGATAGATAGATAGATACACAAACACATACACACACCCCAATGGAACAGAATAGAGAGCCCAAAAGTAATTCTACACACCTAAATTTAACTAATATTTAACAACGATGTCAAGAATGTACAATAGGGAAAGGGTAGTCTCTTTAATAAACAGTATTGGAAAAACTGGTTATTTACAAGCAAAAGAATGAAATTGAACCGTTATCTTACATGGTACACAAAATTTAAATCAGGTTTAAGACTTAAATGTAAAACCTGAAGCCATAAAACTCTTAGAAGAAAACATAGGGAAAAATATTCTTGATGATGGACAATTGACTTGGCAATGATTTCTTGAATATGACACCAAAAGCATAAGCAACAAAAGCAAAAATAGACAAGTGGGATTACATCAAACTAAATACTTTTGCATGGCAAAGGAAACAATTAAAAAATAAAATGGGAACCAACAGAATGGAAGAAAATATTTGCAAATCATATATCTGATAAGGGATTACTATCCAAAGTATATAAGAAACTCCTAAGACTCAATAGCAAGAAAATGAACAATTTAATTTTTAAAAAGGCAAGGAACTGAACAGACATTTCTCCAAAGACATACAAATGTCAACAGGTATATGAAAAGATTCTCAACCTCACTAATCATTAGGGAAATGCAAATCAAAACCACAATGAGATATCATCATATATCTGTTAAAATGACTATTATCAAACAACAAATAAATAAAAGATAATGAGTATTAGAAAGGAGGTGGAGAAATTGGAACCTCTGTACATTATAGGTGGGAATGTAAAATGGTGCAGTTGCTGTAGAAAACAGTATGGAGGTGTCTCAAAAAATTAAAAATAGAACTGCCATACGATTCAGCAATTTCACTTCTGAGTATGTATCTAAAAGAATTGGAATCAAGATTTTAGGGAGATAGCTACATTTTTATGTTCATTGCAGCATTGTTTACAATAGCCAAGATATGGAAACAACAAATATGACCATTACAAATGAAGGATACAGAAATTTGCTATATACCTAAAACAGAACCTTAAAAAAAGAAAATCCTGGCTGGGCATGTTGGCTCACACCTATAATCCCAGCACTTTGGGAGGCCGAGGCAGGGTGGACTACCTGAGGTCAGGAGTTCGAGCCCAGCCTGGCCAACATGGTGAAAACCCATCTCTACTAAAAATACAAAAATTAGCCATGCGCCATGGCACATGCATGTAATCCCAGCTACAGGTTGAGGCAGGA
This sequence comes from Gorilla gorilla gorilla, assembly GCF_029281585.2. NCBI lineage: Eukaryota > Metazoa > Chordata > Mammalia > Primates > Hominidae > Gorilla > Gorilla gorilla. Next base: position 92,646,674 of record NC_073238.2, on the reverse strand, counting down.
GAATCGCTTGAACCCAGGAGGTGAAGATGGCAGTGAGCCCAGATCGTGCCACTACACTCCAGCCTGGGTGACAGAGTGAGACTCCGTCTCAAAAATAAATAAATAAATAAATAAATAAATACATTCTTAAAAAAGAAAATCCTGCCTTTTGTGACAACTTGGATGAATCTGGAAGACATTATCCCAAGTGAGATAGGTCAATCACAGAAGGACAAACACTGCATGATTTTTCTTACACATAAAATACTTCTAAAATAGCCAATGGTATAGAAGTAGACAATAGAATGGTGTTACCAGAGAATGGGAGAAGGGGCATATAAGGAGTTTTTATAAATCTTGTATAAATTTACAGATATAGGAAATAAATGAGTTTCAGAGATCTTCTGTAAAATAGTACCTATGACTAACAAAAGTTCTTATGTACTTAAAATTTTTTTTAACAGAGTAGAGCTCATGTTAAATGTCAACACAAGAAACAAAAGAAAAAAGGGATACAATATTGGAATTGCAAATTATAAATCAAAAGAAGGGGGAAGTAGATAAGGATATAGATAGGGCAGCATTGCCTGCAGGTTGGAGTTGAGTGATTGGGGTTCATCATAATATTGTATCTGTTTTTGTGTACATATAAAATTCTCCAAAAAGTGAAGTTTTAAAAAATACTACAGGTTAGAAAGATTGGCCATATATTTCTTACTTGATGCCAAATTTAAAGGACAGTTGGAAACAACTAAGTTTTCCCTATGAATTGATACTTCTATCTGTCCTGTCCATTTTATTTTCCCTGTCACAGCCATCCGAGTTCAGATATTCATTATATGGTCCCTGGGTTCCTGCAATCAACTCCTACCTAATGCCCTTTACTTCATTCAACATCTCCCCAAATCCATCTCTCTACCACAGTCACTCTAGCCTTTATTATTCCATTCTAACACACATATGCTATTCAAGGGTATTCAGTATGCAAATTGATTTGCTCTACTTTTAAGGTTTTCCATCCTTTAGTCCAGACTATTTATTTCACTACCCTCTAACCCAACAGATAGTAGAAAGCCCAATCTCTTTATTCGTCTAAAAAATGCCATGTTCATTCTGGTTGTAGGTGGCTAATCCTTCTCTCTTCATGCATTCCAATTCTACCAGTCTTTTAAGACTGATTCATTTCCCTGAATGATTGTTTTATTTTTCGATTTCAAATAAATGGAAAATAAAGTATATATATATATTTTAATCTTTAAAAATACAAATACAGTATACATATGTAATATATATCTTCCACCTTAGTAACTCTATGGTATTTATTTAATTGGACCAACTTAATAATGTCAGTTACTCAGGAACTGGTCATTTGAATATTCATAATGAAAGGACAGCTCTTTGTCATCTCAAAACTAGTTTTTGGCATTAAATCTAAACCAAGTTTGGTAAATGCTACCTTTCTGAGGTGTTGTTTGGGGTAGTGGTTTGATTTTTGGTTGTTTCAAAGCATTTCTAAGGATGTACAACTAAAAGATAAAGACATTAGAAAATATAAGATGGTTGTTCTTCTCTCTTTCTCTCACAGTTTGGAATCCAGTGTCTTGAGATGCATTTGCTTACTGTAGACTAAAGCTGCCTAGAAACTGGTGAGCTGGCTGGCTCCCTCAGCATTTTCTCTGCAGTCATTGTCCCTTGTACAACGCTTTCCATAAAGCCCTGCTTGTGTTAACCTCAAAGGAATGCAGTTTGCCTGGGGTCAAGGCCTCCACAGCACATCCATGAAAATCAGCAATGTGATGGGGTATACAATATCAATCTACAGAGCAATACAAGGGCCCCTTGATAGGATAAACAACATCTTAGGTCCAGGGCATCATGAGATTCAGGGTAAAATTGATTTCTACTTAAAAACATATTCACATTATCTAATAGAGGGTCTCTGTTCCCATTAAATTTTTTCTTCAGCCACAGTATTTTTACTTTAAAAACCCTAAATATTGTAGTACTTTAATTTTTCTTGGGTTAAATTAGCTTTTTGTATATATGTCAGAGGCATTCAAACCAGAGCGACTCCATTTTGAATGAGGGCTAGGAAAATGAGGCTGGGACTTGCTGAGCTGCATTCTTAGAAAGTTAGGCATTCCTGGCCTCCAGATGTTTGCAGTTAAGGGAACAAACTAATAATGTTTATTAAACAGACTCAGACTTAGGAGTGTCCACATATCCCAATATCTGGAGAACAGAAGCATTCCTAATTTTGCTTTAAAGATAATAACACTGATTTTTTTGCAAAATATAGTAATGAAGAAACTTAATCCTTTATCACAAACCCTTGTAGCAGAGCACATCTCCCCCACATATACAAGCACTGTAGCCAGGGTGGATGCATTCCTTCTCCTACTTTTGGGAACGTCCTCCTCTTGTCTATGGAGTAGCTGTTCTTTCACCACTTTACTTTCTTAATAAACTTGCTTTTACTTTGCGCTCCCTAAATTCTTTCTTGCATGAGATCCAAGAGCCCTCTCTTGGGATCTGGATCGGGACCTCTTCCCTGCAACATTTCTGGTGACCATGAAGGGATTGTAGTGGCGAAACCCCCGACCCAAAGGCTAACTTTGGGTAAGTAGGGTTGTCCGGTAACATATTTCTGGCAAACCACCAAATGGATGATACTGAAGACACCCCGAACCCAAAGGAAATAGACTGCAGCACTGATTGGACGACTTTGGGTAAGTGGGGTGCATACTTGAGTAAAGAATGGGATTGGGTTAGAGGCCCAATTTAGGGGAGTTAGAGTCTCTCCTAAAGACTAAGAGGGTTAAAGCCTCCTCTCAATAAAAGGCACGGACACTTGACAGACCTTGGGTTAGAGGCCCAACTTGAGAGGTTAGAATCACTTTTAAAATTTAGGGGATTAGAAGCCCCTCTCAGTAAAGTCCCTTTTGGCTAAGAACGGGTTTGACACCACTGGCTATGCTGTTCGTATTCATCAGCCTTGTTCTCTTTGCTGCACCAATCAATTTCTTGGTTGCTGTCTCTGTTTCACTGTCATTTTCAGGAGACTTAACTGTATTTGAACTTATTCTTCTCCTGTGCCCCTCCCAATTTCTGTCCATTAGTTTGTGAAACATTGGGAACAAAAAGCATTGAAGGCTCCATCTCTAAAATTGCTGATTGAGATTTGATATTTAACAGCTACAGCCAATAAGATTAGATAGATGTGGTTATGTTTTGTTGTCACTATGCTGACTAGGTGTGATTGAGAAGCACTAAGATGGTAATCAGGGGACTTTTCTCCTTGCTGTTTTGTTTCATTTTGCAAACTGAAAAAACAAAACAAAACGACAACAAAAAAAACACTTCTTTCCTTCTTAGATTCAGGCAGACTGGCTTTGCTTATCCAATCCACCCTACTGCTATTGACCAAAACCTGCTTGCTCTGGTCATTCCCATCTAAATCCTTTTCATTTCCCTTGCCTTATTAAGCATTTTTGTCAAAGTCCATGTTGTGGTTTATCTAAGATTCATGGCTCAGCTCACCTATGTTATTTGGGTAATGTGAATAAGAGAATTCAATTTTCGACAGGGATCCCCTCATTAATGTAGCTGGCCTTAAAAACCTCTCTTATCCTTTTTAGTGGAACTTGGCCAGTGGCAATACAATCTCGCAGGTTTGGAACTTTTCTTTCAAAAATCACCTGCCTCCTTCATGGGAACCCTGGCATCAATTCCAAAGAACTCACCAGTAGGATGTATTCTTGAACACTGGGACCAGATTAAACTGAATGGGCTTAAGATGAGAAAACTGGTGTTTCTATGTAATACTATTTGGCCTCGTTATTATTTGTAAAAACAAGAGAAAGAGCCTCCTACTGGAACTACAGTCTTTAATACTGCACTTCAACTTGATTTGTTTTGTAAGCTGGAGGGAAACTGGGATGAAATACCATATGTTCAAGCATTTTTGCTGCTCAGTCAGGATAAAACCCTGCAGCAGGTGTGTGCATGCTTGATGAGAGGTAAAGAAGAAAAAGATCTAGACATACTAGGTGATTCTTTAATGCAACCCCCCACTGCAACAGTTTAGGGGCACTTTTGGGTGGAGCAGAGCCTCCTTCTGTCAGCTCTGAAGGTTCAGATGTGTTGGTCCTTTCTCCCTTCAGCCCACCTGAATGTTCTATTGGAAACCCTTTGTCCCCTCTTCCTTACCCATCTAGTCCCACACTATACCCACCACTCCCTGAGGAACTCAGCCCAGCAAGTACTACTTGTAGTGGAGCCTCCTATCAACCTCCAAAGGGAAACCTTTGTCCACTTAGAGAGGTGACAAATGGGGAAGAAGTCACTGTGAGAGTACATGTTCCCTTTTCTGTGTCTGATTTGGCTGTATATAAAGAGGAGTTTGGTCATTTCTCTGAAGACCCAGGAAAATTCATAGATAAGTTTGAGAAATTAACTCTGACGTATAGTTTAACTTGGCAGGATCTGCATGTTTTATTGTCTCTGTGTTGTACAGTGGGAGAGAAACAACACATCTTGGGGGCAGCTAGGACCCATGCACACGAGGTATTGGCTTGCAACCCAAACCATGATATATATCAGGCAGGAGGTATAGCAGTTCCAGATCAAGATCCAGAGTAGAACTATTAAAGGGACAGTGAGGACTTGGGGAGGAGAGGTTATATGGTCACTCTTTGGTTGGAAGGGATGAGAAATGTATGAAAAATCCTGTTAACTATGGGAAGGTTAAGGAAGTTTCTCAGGGCAAAGAGGAAAATCTAGTTTTGTTTCAAGGGCATTTAGTTGAGGCAATCCTGTGCTTTGTGGGATTACTCACAGATCCTGTGCTCTGTATCTGCCCCTTTAACATGCTGGTCCAATTGTCTGGAACACTATCTCCTGCCTATCTGCCAGGTAGGTTCATATTTGGCCTTCAAGACTTCAAGCATTATTTCAGCAGCTTTTTTTCTTTCATCCCCAAGCGGACTTAGATACCTTGGTTTCCGTGTTCCCATAGAACTCAGTGTGTCAATTAAGGTCTAAGGCTGAGCTGAAGTGGAAGACATTTACTGGCGTAAAAGTTTTTGGAAGACAAAGGGCAAAAGGTGCAGGAGAAAGCAAGTAAAGGCTACAGACTGTGATGCATGTCTAAAACCTATAAGAAGATAGAGTAAAGGTGGACAAGTCTCAAACTGCAGTGCGAAGTCTTGGCCAGACAACAGGGGACCCTCATCTCAGACTGCCATAGAAGAACTTAGCACTGGGCAGTACCAAGCTCTATCCATTCTGCTATGTTCAGTCATTAATAGGGGCTGTCCAGAAAGAGTGTAGCATCAGCACAAATGAATGCTACAAGAGATCCTGAATTTGCTGCAACTGGAATCTGTCACCTAAATTCCCTCCTTGTTGTAGATTTTCTCTTGAAGAGAAATCTAAGTGACATACCTGTGTGGCTGCATATTCTGTAATATCATAGACTGTATATTGTCATTCATTGTTTACTTATCTTTCTTCATCCTGAAGTGCCTTAAAAATAAACTAAATTTTAAAAATCAGTGATCAATTTTAAAGTATTTGTTAATTTTTGAGATGTGTAGACATTATCTTACATATCTTCATATTTGCAGATAAATGTTAAGTAAGCATTTTCCAAATAAATGTGTGAATAAATTAATACAAGAAAAAGCAGTACAGCAATCTTTTATGTTTTACTTCCCAAGGTATTTTCTTTAGCTTTGTGAGAACATCATAAACCATTAAGAAAGTATATTTTCTACTAGGACTTCCCTTTGTATTAATTTCATCTCACCAACTAATAGCTGTGGAATTTTTTGCAGTAAATGGTAGAGAAGGGACTGCTACAAGTCTTGAGTTGGAATAAAAGAAACAGAATATCAATATTCTTATAATAAGGATATCAAACTCATGTGCATGTGAGTACAATAGCTATTCTAAACCTTCATCTCATTCTTCACTCCATTCGACAGCCTTGATAAGCTCCCATTTCACTGAGAAACTAAAGCCATCTATCAGGTGTGAATTTCAGATCTCCTCAATGTCCATCATCCATTTGCAAAGCCTCTTAAAGACCACTAGTATATGAAAACATGGAGAATTGTAGACGTATCAGATATTAAGCACTTTACTATGTGCCAGTATGGTATCAAATGTAGTACCAAGCACTGCACTGTGCAATTCTCCCCAAGCTCAAATAAACACATGGATCTCAGGGAGGTTATATGTTAATCCAAAGCCAGATTCTATTTTTAGAGCAAAGATTTGAAGCTGACTTTATTTTACTATCAAACTCATGCATGTTAACCCATAACATCATTAACTCTAGCTTTAAAATTCCTCTTTGAAAAAAAAATTCCTATTTGATCCCCAAGGAAATCTAGTTCAATCAAAAGTAAATCTCTGTTCCACCTTTCTAGAAGACTTTTGTCTAGCACATCAGAGACTTTTGGGAGAATTGGACTGAATATACTTCAGAGGTCACTCTGAAGGCAAAATTGTTTGAATATGACTTGTAAGGCACCATTAAGTAATCTAATTAAGGCTTAGATATTTTAAGAATAAAAGCAGGTAACTATTTTCTCACAATAATTACCCACTCCCTTCTAATTGCTATTGAGAGAGTTAAAAGTTCACCATATATATTTGATTGAGATCTATTTAGAAAGTTTCATAGAGCACAGGGCACGGTGGTTGGCACCTGTAGTCCCAGCTACTTGGGAGGCTGAGGCAGGAGGATTGCTTGAGCAACATATTGAGACCCTGTCTCTACAAAAAAAAAAAAAAAAAAAATGAATTAGCTGGGTGTGGTGGTACACACATATAGTCCCAGTTGCTCAGAAGGCTGAGGCAGGAGGATTGCTTGAGCCCAGGAGCTCTGCGCTGTAACATACTATGGTCATCGGGTGTCTACGCTAAGTTTGGCATCAATATGGTGAGCCCCCAGGAGATTGCCTAAGGAGAGGTGAACCAGCCCAGGTTGGAAATGGAGCAGGTCAAAACTCCCGTATTGATCGGTAGTGGGATTGTGCCTGTAAATAGCTACTGCACTCATCTCTAAAAAAAATAAAAATAAAAAGATAAAGTTTCAGAGAGCTAAAATGAATTTGATTTATCTTTTAAGATGTTGAGGCCAGGCACGGTGGCTCACGCCTGTAATCCCAGCACTTTGGGAGGCCGAGGCAGGTGGATCACCTGGGGTTGGGAGTTCAAGACCAGCCTGCCCAACATGGCAAAACCATGTCTCTACTAAAAATAGAAAAAAAAAAAAAAAACAGATGTTGAGGTGGTCATTCATAGGAAATCTAATCCTATTGGATAAGAAATCTAATAAAAACCAACCTCTTTATGTTGAGATGATTGCAAAAACAGTGCCAATAAAATGATCATTAGTATTTTAGTGATAATGATTAGTGATCATTATTACTTTATATGTGGTCATTATAATAAAGGGCTCAAATAACTCCCCAGTTTAAATATACATTCTTCAATCTGTTACACTTAGTGTTATGAGCAATGTCAACTTTAACAGTAACTTGCTGTTTAGAAAAGCTTATTTAATTAGGCTAAGGCTTTTGAAGAACAGTCATAGATTTCATTCTTAATCCTGTACCCCCATAGGACTTGCTTGAAATTTTTCTCAAGTAAATACTTGCTTTAAAGAACCATTTCTCACCCTTGCCCCTTGCAAGTGTGGAAATAAATCATTTGTATAAACTTGAAACTGTCTAGGGTGATTTTTATGGAAATAACAATGGCAGTTCAACAATGGAAGTGAGGGTGGGAGTACAAACTGTTATAAATACATCACTAATAACGTCAGCGTATTTCCCTTGTCTTCCACAACTATCTCTGGGGAAATAAAAACACTGTTACATGCTCACTCGAATTCCTGTCATTGTGCTTTGTGGATCAGTCTCTCTAGTCTCAAACTTGCAGCCTGTGGCTGAGGTTATCATCTAGCCTGTCACATGGAGCCACCGACATAGAGTTGAAATCACTGGAAATGGGTTTTTTTTTCTCTTATAATAGAAAAGGCAAATGATTCATGAGCTCAGCCACAAATCAGAGTGAACGAAAAACAACTGGGTAGTAAGGCAAATCTTAGCTGCAAAACTAGGGATTTCCAAAGGAAACTATATTAAATATAAACCTGGTGTATAATTGTATTTGTTTCAAGCTTCTAAACCATTGAAAGTAATGACATAGCTAGCTTTACACCATGCCAAATGCATCCATTCCTTCCATATCTCCTCTGTACCCTTTTCCCCCCTTCTCTCTCATCCTCTAACATTCAAGAGAAAAGCTGAAGACAGCAAACCCCAGAATGGGATTCTATACTATAGAATATAGGTGTAGCTTATCCTAGGAGATTTTTGGCTTTTTCTTTAGATAACTGTTCTATAGAGAAACAGGTGTGCAATTTATCTGCACTTCTGAATTTACTTTCTGTGGTGTTTCTACACGTATATCACAGTTCGGATACTTGTGACTTTTAAGGGAATCTTATTTTGTAATTATTCATGCCTCAGACATGAGACAGGATTCATGGCATGGTAAATTTTTCAACGAATACTGAACAATGCCAAACGGTGGCAAAGCCTGACTATCTTTGTGTGATAATATCCACATCTGTGTCATATCTGAGTCTGATTCAGATACCTGCTTTGTCTCTTCGGATTATGTTTTTTTTTTTTTTTTTTTGGTTTTTTGCATGGCTTAGAGTATTTTCTTGAAAGCTGGATATAATGTATCAGATAATAGGAACTAAGGGAAATAGGCCTTTAGTGTGAGATTTTATATTAATCTGTTTAGGAATTTAGCTGGGCTCAATATTTGCTATAGCTGTAGATGCCAGAGGCTTCCAATTTTTCTAGTGTCCTTATTTTTATGTCCTTTGTTGATTTAAGCCTTCCGTAAGTACAATTCCTCAGAGAGACTCTCAGTCCTGCAGCCCTCTCAGCTACAAGTCAGTGTGAAACTGGAATACAGTTTATGTGGCTTCTGCTCCAGGTAAGCAGATATTGGCTAGGACCCTGGATTTGCCTTTCGCTCCAGATTTTGTTGTGACCATTTTTCCCTGTGATCTCAGTTCTCTGATAGGTCCAAGAAAAGTTGTTAATTTTCAGTTTGTCTCACATTTTCTTGTTGTAAGAATGGGAATGACGACTTCCAGGCCATTTACAAAATATTGGTGCACACACCAGAAGTCCACATCACTGTCTTGGGAATCAGTGAACAGGTTCACTTATTTGTTCAATCAAAAAGAATCTAAGTGATTGCCCAAAATCTTCCTAGAGTTTTAGTTTAGTAATTGTCTTGGATTTTTTTTTAGCAATAGCAAGAAAGTTCTGTATATTTTCACAACTAAAAATAAAATCAGCTGTACCAAAACATAAAATGTACACATGTACACCTCAGTGAACCCATGCATCCCTGAGACTGAAATTGTCAACATAGGACACTAGTACTGCTGCCACCTGTCATAATCCAACACCTTTGTAACATAAAGGGCATTGAGTTCACAGTAACTCTAAGGTATTTACACAGTCATTCAACAGCTACACCCCCTCCAAGATTTCACACTTGGAAATTTCCCTAAAAAAAACACAATTACCTACCAACTCTTCCATTTCTTTACCCCAGGCATCCATAACAAAAGTGTTTTACTACTAACTTTAAAACTTTTCTCCCATGTCTATTTGTTAGGTGAAATTCATCTTAGCTTCTGGGATTGGCTCCTACTCAACATGCAAGCACTAATCCTCTAACATGCAGGTAAACTGGACAACTTGCTGTTCACTGAACTATGCCTTGGAAGCTTTATCCATGCAGCTTCCATTGCCTGGAAACACTACTCCCTCCATTCTGCCTTTAGAAATCCTGTTCATTTTTTTAAATTAATGATAAGAACTTCACAAATTTACCTAACTCTATGTGAGAGTTTCTATCTTTGAACTATACAGCTCTTTATGTATGCCTCTATTATGCATTTACTATATTCTGACTTCCACTGGAATTTATGTGCACCTATTTATCTCCTCTAGTAAATGATTTCTAATTTCTTTTAGGCTGTAGCTTATACATGATGCCTATAATTGTTTTAAAACAATCTTGTAAATATAATGCATGAAGGGAGGAGATCAAGTTTGTTTTGGGAGCAGTGAGTTACTAAAGTTCATTCAATTATATAAACTCAGAGTTTATAGGAATCACACACATTCAAGACAACATATTAGATAGATGCATTCAGGGTATAAATGTTACTTATAACCAGGCCCTTATGTTAGATTGGTTCAATATTCAAGACCAAGAATCTTCTAACGCACTTTGAGCAATATTCCCCATAGAGCATTATTGCTTACACTGAGCCTCATTGGCCATCTTTATGTCTGGTCATATAACCTGGTAAAGCTTTCATGAAATCTGTATTTTATCATCCAGAAAAAAACATGGAGTTTGAGATTTTAATGATTTACTTTGCAATTTGTCCTCCAGACTGTTTAAAGGTGAAACAAGACTTAGCACCCCCATGAATTTCTCTATGTAGATTCTGTTAAGTGGTCATTTCACTTGACTATAACTACCTCAAGTGTTGAGGCTTTACTTTCCTGGGTTTTCTGAAATTTCCTTTATCTCTCCCAAATTTATTTCAATATGAAAGAAAAGGACTATATTATAGAAAGTTAGCAAAGTGCTGGTATCTGAATTTGTTGGTTAAAATTTTCTAGAAAAATCTATTTACTTATTTAAAAAAAAGAATATGGCACCTGAACTCAGAAGTGTGGGTATATTTCTGATTGCTGAAGTCAGTAAATAAAAAATGAAGGTGAAAAAGTCAATAGAAGAGAAACTAAGATAATGAAGAGGAAGTTGAAGTTTCCATGAGGAAAGGCCAAAAACAATTAGATTTCATAAGTCAAGAATGCTAAAGGCTGAAAGGAGGATGACATAAAAACATATAAAACCATTAAGTTATTGAGTAGAGCATACCTAGCTAAATGATTAGATTTTAAAACAATAAAACTAGGGAATATCTTTCGAAGTTTAGTTGAAATCAGAAGCAGTAGTACTTACGGGATGCTTAAACAGGCAAAGTTACTTCAGTTTGTAAGACTACGTGACATTTAACAGGCTAAAGCAGAGTTTCAGTAAAGCAATAGCTAAGTTCTAAGGATTATAAAGAGAGAGATGAAATGCATGAGTATATGAGAAACCTCCATCATTAATAGAGATTATCCCTAACATTTAGACTTCTTTAATGTCATGGGTTTCAACAAGAGTTCAGACTCTACGTGAGCATTTAACGGGATGAGATACATAAATTCTAATAGATTCAAGTCTGTCTGTGTACCAGAGATAATTTAGGTAAGTCAATTACTATATCCACACAGCACATATTGCTCTACAGGAAAGGGTTTTATACATTTTCAGGCAAGTTAAATCAAAGAATAGCTTTTATAGAAGGAGACAATAGACTCTGACCGGAATGTAATGACTACAATATGGAGAATTACTTAAGTCAGGAATTGATTTCTATTTTAGACTGATGTTGCCTTAAATGGCAGGCTAAAAGTTTCTGTCAAAAAGAGAAATTTTATTCTAGTAAAAACAATTTATGATATATTAGGCAGATCTTTGCAAATACATAATATTCCCTGAACTAATATTATCCATTACTATAAGTAGAGGGAAGTACTTTAAGAATAATTGAATCTGTTAAGAAAAAGCCTATATAATTTAGAAAACAAATAATAATTGCTTAAGAACAATGTTCTTGAAAATGCTTCTTTTCTCTATTTCATTTTTTTCATTGATTTGAATCAGCGGCTTATGAGTCATATAGATATTTTTAATTAATAGAAAAATTATAAATTACGTAGTTTTATCTAGATGTTAGATATGAGTAAATACAGTTATTTCTAAGGTTGAATAAATTATTGTTTGCATATTGCCAATTGGCCTTTATTTGATGTAAATATTGCTATAAATGATTCAAATCGTCTCCCTTATTAATTGGGTGCAATGTGATGCAATCTAAGAAAAGACAAAATATTATGAAAAGTCTGTTTGGCATATCTGAGAAGTATGTATAATCTAGTGGCTAATGTGTGGGCTCTGGATTTAGGTTTCTTGGCTTCATCTCTGCACAGCTTCATTTCTGTGCAGGCTTAGGCAACATATTCAACCTCTTTCCCTCTAAAATGTTTCATCTGGAACTAACCATCTTTCAGCGTTGTTGTGAAGATTAAATGAGATAATACAGAACACCAGAAACAAGGCTTGTTTGTAAACACTTTATAAATGTAAGATATTATTTTTCAAGCTTTTTTCTCTTCATAATATAATACCAAACAGTAAGGAAGCACTTTATGAAATAATGTTTAATTTTTTTTTTTCCCAGACAAGGCTTTTATTTCAGGGATTGTGCTCAAGTGCAAGGGAGACAGCAGAGGGAAGGCACAAGGATTCAATAGCTGGTTCCCTGAAAAAGGTGGTAGGGATTTTATTTTTGTTTAGGCAAAGCGCAAGAATTGACATCAGAGGTAAGCACATGACAGGCAGAACATGTGCAGGTCAGCATAGCTGTTGCAGTGGTTAATAATGTTTAAATTTTATCAGACTGCTTCATAATACTGACAAAGCCTTCTATTCTTCCATCTCTCTTCACTGATGTTTATGAATGGTAACAAAATACTAAACATCTCCTATAACTCCTTACTCAAAATGGTACTGTATATAACTCAGTATTCTCGACAAGGCTTTTGCTTTATTTAAGCATTAGTTCAACAAATGTTGAGTGAATATTTATTATGTGCCAAACAGATTCCAAAATGTAAAACAACTGTCCCTGTCCTACTGTCCAACTTAGAAAACTTCCAATCACCACCACTCCTCATCCTTTTGAAAAAATGTTAAAACCATCGTTCTGTTCCACCTTTCCAATGGCCTGTGCCCCCTCATTTAACCCGTTAAGAGAAACTGCCTCATCTGTAAAATAGATATGAAGCTGCTGTGAGGAAAATGAGCTAGCTAATAGAGAAGAACCTTGTGAACTTATGAAAGTGTTAGTTATTTGATAAATCACTAGAAGAATCTGGTCATTATGTAAGTTAAAGAGTAGATGATAGTGCAATACAAATAACTGTGGCTCCTTGTGAACTCTGGTTATTTACATTTATTTTCCTCAGAACAGAGAATAGACAAACCAACCATACCATCCCTTCCCTTCTAGTAAGACTTTTAGAAATAATTATGAGTGCCTATTGGTAGTTAAAAAAAATTATCCAATGACTTTCTTAATTCTTATCATACTGAACCTCTGGACTACTTCTTGAATCTCTTCCCTCCCTTGGCTTCTCTGATTCTTCTCTTTTTTATTTGATTCTTCCTTCTCAGTCTTTTTACGGGATAGTTTCTTTACTCACTCCCTGTACAAATTAATTATGGATAGCTCCCAAATATGCATCTGTGTCTAAGAACTATATTATGAGCTTCAGGCTCACATTTCCAGGTTTCAACCAGATATCACACCTAGGTATCTCCAAGGCATCATAAATTAAACTAGACCAAAACTGAAATCATTGTAGTTTTCCAAAAATTTCTGGGATTCCTGTCTTAATCAATAGTATAAAACATGGATCCATGCCAGAATGGCATCTGGGATCCTGTTCCCATCCCTTTCAACTCGCACACAGAGACCACATCTTGTGAATTCTGAATCATAAATTATACGCTTAACCTCCTTCCATCTCCCCTTCAAATATTCCAAGCCAAAGTCTCTTTATCTTGCTCATAGACTGTGGCAATTTTAACCCAACTGCTCTTTGTGCATCATGACCTACACACACACACACACACACACACACACACACACATCCAATTCATCTTTTCCTTGGCTTTGAATGAGATTTTCCGACAAACTAACCTGTTCATAACATGCAGTGTGAGTACACATGCTTCTCATGCCTAAGAGGTAAACCACAGTCATCTTAGGTTGGTGTATTAGAGCTTCCTGTTTCTCCACGTCTACTTTGCCAGACTTATTGTACTAAAACTCCATCTTCTAGTTGCCATTCCAGGCATTCTGAGATTAAATTTCCCAGGAAGATGAGAGGGTTTTATGTATTTCAAAATTTTATGAAGGTATTCCATTTTTCTGAAATCCCCATCTCCATTTTTACCTGGAGAACATCTACTCATATTTTACAGCTGAGCCCCATTATCACCTTCTCTATGACAAAAAAAAGTTAAACTGTTCTCTAGGTTAAATTTAACCATTTCCTCTTTTATGTCTTCCCTCCGTCCTTTTCATATCTTTACCACACACCTCCAATGAATCTCTTATAGTGAAGCTCATATCTCATTCCTCTTTGTTCATTCAACCCCCAGTGCCTAGAACAGCCCCTGGAATGCAGTGGTTAATTAATATTATTTGCTTGCACAAATGTATGAATAACTTAACAAATGAATAACTGTATTAATGGTGAATACAACCGTGACATGAATTTTATAAGAACATGGGTCTGTACATAAGAATTTTTATTCTTATTTTATTTATTTATTTATTTATTTATTTAGAGACAGAGTCTCACTCTGTTGCCAGGCTGGAGTGCAATGATGCCATCTTGACTCACCGCAACCTCCACCTCCCGGGTTCCAGTGATTTTCCTGCCTCAGTCCCCCAATTAGCTGGGACTACAGGCATGTGCCACCACGCCCAGCTAATTTTTGTATTTTTAGTGGAGATGGAGTTTCACCATGTTGGCCAAGATGGTCTTGATCTCTTGACCTCGTGATCTGCCCACCTCAGCCTCCCAAAGTGCTGGGATTACAGGCATGAGCCACTGTGCCCAGCCCATACATAAGAATTTTAAGTCCAGCATGCTACCATAATATAAAAAACATCTAGGAAAGAGAATCAGATATTTTCGTTGAGTGTTTACAATGTATGAATCCTTTAGCATCATTATCTCACTTAATTTGCAAGCAATTTTTAAGATAGGCATCATGGAACACCTACAACATGCAAAGCAGTTTTCATTCATGACTTCATTTAATCTTCCCAACGAATTTATGAAGAAGGTATTATTTTGGCAAATACACACATGACAACACTAAAACTCAAATTAGAGAATTTTCTAAAGATCAAAGAAGTTTAAAGTGCCAAATTTAGGATTCCAACTATTTCTCTGTGTCAGGCCTCTGAGCCCAAGCTAAGCCATCATATCCCCTGTGACCTGCACGTACACATCCAGATGGCCAGTTCCTGCCTTAACTGATGACATTCCACCACAAAAGAAATGAAAATGGCCTGTTCCTGCCTTAACTGATGACATTATCTTGTGAAATTCCTTCTCCTGGCTCATCCTGGCTCAAAAGCTCCCCTACTGAGCACCTTGTGACCCCCACTCCTGCCCGCCAGAGAACAACCCTCCTTTGACTGTAATTTTCCTTTACCTACCCAAATCTTATAAAATGGCCCCACCCCTGTCTCCCTTCGCTGACTCTCTTTCCGGACTCAGCCCACCTGCACCCAGGTGATTAAAAGCTTTATTGCTCACACAAAGCCTGTTTGGTGGTCTCTTCACACTGACATGCATGAAATTTGGTGCTGTGACTTGGATAGGGGGACCTCCCTTGGGAGATCAATCCCCTGTCCTCCTGCTCTTTGCTCTGTGAAAAAGATCCACCTATGACCTCGGGTCCTCAGACCCACCAGCCCAAGGAACATCTCACCAATTTTAAATCTGGTAAGCGGCCTCTTCTTACTGTCTTCTCCAACCTCTCTCACTATCCCTCAACCACTTTCTCCTTTCAATCTTGGTGCTACCCTTCAATCTCTCCCTTCTCTTAATTTCAATTCCTTTTATTTTCTGGTAGAGACAAAGGAGACACATTTTATCTGTGGATCCAAAACTCCAGCGCTGGTCACGGACTCGGGAAGGCAGCCATCCCTTGGTGTTTAATCATTGCAGGGATGCCTCTCTGATTATTCACCCATGTTTCAGAGGTGTCTGACCACGCGGGGACGCCTGCCTTGGTCCTTCACCCTTAGCGGCAAGTACCGCTTTTCTGGGGGGTAAGAACCCGCCAACCCCTTCTCCTTCACCCTTAGCAGCAAGTACCACTTTTCTAGGGGACAAGAACCCCCCAACCCCTTCTTTCTGTGTCTCTACCCCTTCTCTGCTTTTCTGGGGGCAAGAACCCCCCAATCCCTTATTTCCATGCCCCAACCTCTTATCTCTGTGCCCCATCCCTTATTTCTGTGCCGTGACCTCTAATCTCTGCACCCCAACCCCTTATTTCTGTGCCCCGACTCCTTTCCCACTTTTCTGGAGGGTAAGAACTCCCGGACCCCTTCCCTCTGTGTCTCTACTCTCTCTTTTTTCTGGGCTTGCCTCCTTCACTATGGGCAACTTTCCACCCTCCATTCCTCCTGCTTCTCCCTTAGCCTGTGTTCTCAAGAAATTAAAACCTCTTCAACTCACACCTGACCTAAAACCTAAATGCCTTATTTTCTTCTGCAATGCCGCTTGACCCCAATACAAACTCGACAGTCATTCCAAATAGCCAGAAAATGGCACTTTCAATTTTTCCATCCTACAAGATCTAAATAATTCTTGTCGTAAAATGCGCAAACGGTCTGAAATGCCTGACATCCAGGCATTCTTTTACACAACAGTCCCTCCCTAGTCTCTGTTCCTGATGCAGGTCGTCCCAAATCTTCCTTCTTTCCCTCCTGCCTGTCCCCTTAGTCCCAACCTCAAGCGTTGCTGAGTCTTTCTAATCTTCCTTTTCTACAGACCCATCTGACCTCTCCCCTCCTCGCCAGGCTAAGCTAGGTCCCAATTCTTCCTCAGCCTCTGCTCCTCCACCCTATAATCCTTTTATCACCTTCCCTCCTCACATTCGGTCCGGCTTACAGTTTAGTCCCACGACTAGCTCTTCCCCACCTGCCCAACAATTTCCTCTTAGAGAGGTGGCTGGAGCTGAAGGCATAGTCAAGGTACAAGTACCTTTTTCTCTATCAGACCTCTCTGAGATCAGTCAGCATTTAGGCTCTTTCTCATCAGACCCCATTAAATATATACAGGAATTCCAATATCTAACTCTGTCCTACAGTTTAACCTGGAGTGACTTAAATGTCATCCTGACTTCTACCCTCTCCCCAGATGAAAGGGAAAGAGTTTTTTCTCTAGCCCAGTCTCACGCTGATAACCGCTGGCTTCACAAGTCAGACCTCCATGAAGGCATTAGAGCAGTTCCCTGAGAGGATCCCCAGTGGAACTATCAGGCAAATTCCCCAGGTATAGCTAGACAAGATTACATGATTTCCTGCCTACTTTGAGGGCTTAAAAAGGCAGCTTACAAACCTGTTAATTATGACAAGCTTAAAGAAACTACCCAAGGTAAAGACGAAAACCAAGCTCAGTTCATGGCCCACTTAGCAGCAACGCTTAGACGCTATACCGCCCTAGACCCAGAAAGGCCAGAAAGCCACCTTATTTTTAATATGTATTTTATCACCCAATCTACTCCTGACATTAGGAAGAAACTTCAAAAATTAGAATCTGGCCCTCAAACCCCACAACAGGAATTAATCAACCTCGCCTTCAAGGTGTACAATAATAGGAAGCAGCCAGACGGCAATGCATTTCTGAGTTACAAATACTTGCCTCTGCTGTGAGACAAAACCCAGCCACACCTCCAGCATACAAGAACTTCAAAATGCCTAAGCTGCACACGCCTAAGCCGCAGCAGTCAAGCATTCCTACAGGACTTCCTCCATCAGGATCTTGCTTCAAGTGCCAGAAATCTGGCCACTGGGCCAAGGAATGCCCACAGCCCGGGATTCCTCCTAAGCCATGTCCCATCTGTGCAGGACCCCACTGAAAATAAGACTGTTCAACTCACCTGGCAGCCACTTCCACAGCCCCTGGAACTCTGGCCCAAGGCTCTCTGACTCCTTCCCAGATCTTCTTGGCTTAGCAGCTGAAGACGGACACTGCCCGATTGCCTCGGAAGCCTACAAGACCATCACAGACGCTCTAAGTAACTCTCACAGTGGAAGATAAGTCCGCCCCCTTCTTAATCAATATGGAGGCTACCCACTCCACATTACCTTCTTTTCAAGGGCCTGTTTCCCTTGCCTCCATAACTGTTGTGGGTATTGACGGCCAGGCTTCTAAACCTCTTAAAACTCCCCAGCTCTGGTGCCAACTTAGACAATACTCTTTTAAGCACTCCTTTTTAGTTATCCCCACCTGCCCAGTTCCCTTATTAGGCTGAGACACTTTAACAAAATTATCTGCTTCCCTGACTATTCCTGGGCTACAGCCATACCTCATTGCCACCTTTTCCCCCAGTTCAAAGCCTCCTTCACATCCTCCCCTTGTATCTCCCAACCTTAACCCACAAGTATAAGACACCTCTACTCCCTCCTTAGTGACCAATCATGCACCCCTTACCATCCCATTAAAACCTAATCACTCTTATCCCGCTCAATGCCAATATCCCATCCCACAGCATGCTTTAAAAGGATTAAAGCCTGTTATCACTCACCTGTTACAGCATGGCCTTTTAAAGCCTATAAACTCTCCTTACAATTCCCCCATTTTACCTGTCCTAAAACCAGACAAGCCTTACAGGTTAATTCAGGATCTGTGCTTTATCAATCAAATTGTTTTGCCTATCCACCCCATGGTGCCAAACCCATATACTCTCCTATCCTCAATACCTCCCTCCACAATCCATTATTCTGTTCTGGATCTCTAACATGCTTTCTTTACTATTCCTTTGCACCCTTCATCCCAGCCTTTATTTGCTTTCACCTGGACTGACCCTGACACCCACCAGGCTCAGCAAATTACCTGGGCTGTACTGCCGCAAGGCTTCACAGACAGCCCCCATTACTTCAATCAAGCCCAAATTTCTTTCTCATCTGTTACCTGTTTTGGCGTAATTCTCATAAACACACACGTGCTCTCCCTGCCGATTGTGTCTGACTGATCTCTCAAACCCCAACACCTTCTACAAAACAACTCCTTTCCTTCCTAGGCATGGTTAGATACTTTTGACTTTAGATACCTGGTTTTGCCATCCTAACAAAACCATTATATAAACTCACAAAAAGAAACCTAGCTGACCCCATAGATCCTAAATCCTTTCCCCACTCTTTTCCATTCCTTGAAGACAGCTTTAGAGACTGCCCCCACCCTAGCTCTCCCTGACTCATCTGAACCCTTTTCATTACCCACAGCCAAAGTGCAGGGCTGTGCAGTTGGAATTCTTACACAAGAACTGGGACTGCGCCCTGTAGCCTTTTTATCCAAACAACTTGACCTTACTGTTTTGCCTAGCCCTCAAGTCTGCGTGTGGTGGCCGCCGCCACCCTAATACTTTTAAAGGCCCTTAAAATCACAAACTATGCTCAACTCACTCTCTACAGTTCTCATAACTTCCAAAATCTATTTTCTTCCTCACACCTGACGCATATACTTTCTGCTCCCCGGCTCCTTCAGCTGTACTCACTCTTTGTTGAGTCCCACAATTACCATTGTTTCTGGCCCAGACTTCAATCCAGCTTCCCACATTATTCCTGATACCACACCTGACCCCCATGACTGTATCTCTCTGATCCACCTGACATTCACCCTATTTCCCCATATTTCCTTCTTTCCTGTTCCTCACCCTGATCACGCTTGATTTATTGATGGCAGTTCCACCAGGCATAATCGCCACGCACCAGCAAAGGCAGGCTATGCTATAGTACAAGCCACCAGCCTGCCTCTTAGAACCTCTCATTTCCTTTCCATCATGGAAATCTATCCTCAAGGAAATAACTTCTCAGTGTTGCATCTGCTATTCTGCTACTCCTCAGGGACTATTCAGGCCCCCTCCCTTTCCTACACATCAAGCTCGGGGATTTGCCCCTGCCCAGAACTGGCAAATTGACTTTACTAACATGCCCCAAGTCAGATAACTAAAATACCTCTTAATCTGAGTAGACACTTTCACTGGATGGGTAGAGGCCTTTCCACAGGGTCTGAGAAGGTCACCGTGGTCATTTCTTCCCTTCTGTCAGACATAATTCCTCAGTTTGGCCTTCCCACCTCTATACAGTCTGATAGCAGACCGGCCTTTATTAGTCAAATCAGCCAAGCAGTTTTTCAGGCTCGTAGTATCCAGTGAAACGTTTATATCCCTTACAGTCCTCAGTCTTCAGGAAAAGTAGAACGGACTAAAGGTCTTTTAAAAACACACTTCACCAAGTTCAGTCACCAACTTAAAAAGGACTGCACAATACTTTTTCCACTTTCCCTTCTCAGAATTCAGGCCTGTCCTCGGAATGCTACAATGTACAGCCCATTTAAGCTCCTGTATGGATGCTCCTTATTCTCTCTAGTCATACTCCTATTGACCGTTCTCAACTACGCATACATGCCCTGCTCTTGATTACACTGATGGTTTATGCTGCGTCTCCAAGCCATCACAGCTGATATCTCTTGGTGCCACTCTTAACTCTTAAAGTAAATAAATAATCTTTGCTGGCAAGGCTATGCTGAACCTCCTTAGGCACTCTCTAATCAGATGTCCTGGGTCCTCCCAATTCTTAGTCCTTTAATACCTGTTTTTCTCCTTCTCTTATTCTGTTTAGTTTTTCAATTCATACAAAACCGTACCCAGGCCATCACCAATAATTCCAAATGACAAATGTTTCTTCTAACAGTCCCACAATATCACCCCTTACCACAAAATCTTCCTTCAGCTTCATCTCTCCCACTCTAGGTTCCCACGCCCCCCCTAATCCCGCTCGAAGCAGCCCTGAGAAACATCGCCCATTATCTCTCCATACCATCCCCCAACATTTTTGCATCCCCACACTTTACCACTATTTCATTTTATTTTTCTTATTAATATAAGAAGACAGGAATGTCAGGCCTCTGAGCCCAAGCTAAGCCATCATATCCCCTGTGACCTGCACATACACATCCAGATGGCCAGTTCCTGCCTTAACTGATGACATTCCACCACAAAAGAAATGAAAATGGCCTGTTCCTGCCTTAACTGATGACGTTATCTTGTGAAATTCCTTCTCCTGGCTCATCCTGGCTCAAAAGCTCCCCTACTGAGCACCTTGTGACCCCTACTCCTGCCCGCCAGAGAACAACCCCCCTTTGACTGTAATTTTCCTTTACCTACCCAAATCTTATAAAATGGCCCCACCCCTGTCTCCCTTCGCTGACTCTCTTTTCGGACTCAACCTGCCTGCACCCAGGTGATTAAAAGCTTTATTGCTCACACAAAGCCTGTTTGGTGGTCTCTTCACACGGACGCGCGTGAAACTCTGCTCACCAGAATAAAAGTTCCACAAGTTAAATTTTGAAGTGTAACCTATATGTGATATTCACAGGTGTTTTGGAATGGGCATATGAGTTGCTAGTATCTTAGAATTGCTACAGAAACAAATATTTCCTAAAAAGGATATTTGCAGAGATTTCAAAATAGCCCATGTCATCAACATATCTTAAACATATATAACACAGCACGAGGGAAATTTGCATATTTTAACGCTTGGCAAAATAGCAAAGTTTGCTTTTTTAATGTTATGTGTTCTTTAGTTGGTCATAATGGATTTATTATAAATGGACATTCTCCAAAAGTCATTATGCTTCCTGATTTATTCATTTGTTTTAATCTTAGAGAGATTTGAATTGAACTAGAAATGCATGTAATTAAAACATTAAAGTTGAGCTCTGTTTAAAATGGGATTGAAAGAAAAACGGCTTTGGCAAACACCAATTATTGAACAGATTCACTTAGTATTTTTGGTCTTGACTATTTATAGTCCTTTTCAAAAAGTATGTCAAGGAAAAGAAGGCAAAGAAGCTATGACTGGACATACACATGCAATTTCAATGTCCAAAATATATGGTTACAAGCGTGAGACTGGAGTTAGATGGACTTGGTCTAAGGTCCCAGATCTGTCTGTCTTACTCACGCTGTAGCCATAGGCACAGGCTTCTCTGAGCCTCAGTATTATTACCATGTTTAACACTGTAGAAATAATACCTATTTCACAGGGATTTTGTAAGACTTTAACAAAGTAGACATAAATAAATAAAGGGAGTGACACATCATTGAGATCTCAATAGGTGGAAGCCACTTCTACCATTATTGTTTTAAATAATAAATCATGTTAAATTAGCCATAAAGATGGGTATTTCTCCTATCTTTTAAACATGTCCCTACATAGATATGTTCTGATAAATTTGATCCAGGGAGAGACACTGAAAAGATTGAAAAGGACATAAAGCTGTCTTTGATGTCCACTTTACTCCAGAGACTTTCAGCATCTTTGGTCCCCAGTCCTGGTTTCACCCCCTTATATGTGTGCCCTCTTTCATCTTCCTCTTCCGAGGCAGCCAGTGTCTAAAAGACAAGACTTCTCTCTTCTCCACTTTTGGGTCTATTCCTAACCTAGTCTCAACTGGCTCTTTCTTCACTTTTTTTTTTTTTTAATAATTCACCAACATAATTAAGTCTATGTTGTAAAACCAGATTCAAATATTACTTTGTCTTTTCTTTGTATTGTGGAAAATAGAATTAAATCTTACAGGAAACAGTTGTATAAAAACTAACTTGTGAGCTACTATCTCTTGCTAAAGAAAGCTGTAGCTGATTCGTGCAGTTCTTATTCATGATTTTTGTACAAATCATAACTGTTTTCATTGCTATGCCTATTGAAAAATGCCCTACTGAAAATAATTTGATAAAAAGAGGAGTTTTTTTGTTTTTTTGTTTTTTTGCTTTGCTACTACACTATTTCAATGCTAAGGAAAAATAGAGCTGTAGCTGAGCCTCAAAAAAGGCTGGAAGAAGGAACTCAAAGTCAGCAAGAGTGCTTCTCTCCCTCTCTTGGTTAGTTGATTACATTATTCTAATTGTGCACTGACAAGCCCTGGCATTTGTTAGAGGCCACTGATATCTCCTATAAAAAAGTGTTTCTCTGATCTACTTTGAAAACAAACAAACAACAACAAAACCACCTCAGAGAAGGTCCTTGAGAGGAAAGCTTGGATCAGGTAATTCCCCCACCGATCAGCTACAGCCAGTAAGGCTGGATTATATCATACAAAAATAGTCTTTGGGAGACTATTTCCAAAGTTTTTCCAAGAATGTCATTTATAAGCAGGTTTATTCAAACCTTAAAAAAATACTTGACTTCTTATAGAAAACTTGTGAAATTTTTCAACAATGCAAGGAAAGGCAGATTTGGGGGTGTGACTTTAAATAAAAACTCTAATAAAACTGAGCCTTTCCATTAATGCCTTTATTTTTATTTTAGTCTCAACTACGCATGTAACTATTTTAGATGTATTATTAAAAAAATAGAAATCTGGCCTTACTCGATGGCTTTAGTAAAACAGGCTGAAATTATCTTAGTAAACAACATGATCATGACATTGGGCGGCAACTATTTAGATGCTGCTTTTCAAAAACAGCATCTGGAGACTGAATTCCTGTTTCTCTTTGGCTTGCAAAAATCATTATTTTGCTGTTAAATATAGGCCTATGGATAATACACATTTAGAGTTTGGGTCTTTACCTTATAAGGTAAAAGTAGGTGTGGAAGTGTCATAAAATAGATAGTGCTACAAATTCCACTGGCACCATTAATGAGACCCAGCTGTGCATGTTAAACTCCTCAAAGACCAAACTTCAGGCACAGCATGCATTTAGCCAAAACTCATTATTTCTGAGAACATTTCAGAGTTGCCAGAAGTTCTATTTTGGCATATTGCAGATATATCAATAAATGCTGAGTTTTACAAATAGTTTGTCGTATGTACTTTTCAAAAGTTAATAAGTTACAAACTCAACATTTCTGACATGATTTCAGTTTCAGCTCTGCACTAATGTGCATGGTTTATGTCTACTGTTGTGGAAGTTCCTACCTGAAACCATCTCTCCATCACAACACTATTGTCTTCTTGAGAACAAACATCCAAATAATTAAGAAATCAGTCATGCTAATTTTTGGTTCCATATCATAAATGTTTATTAATATTAAATATAAATTAAGAAGAGGTGTTCTGAAGTAATAATTAAAACTGATACCATCACAGACCACTTATCTATATAACCCTCTCTGAAAGTAGGAGGGTTGGGAACATACTTCATGCATGTAAGTACATTTTAAGAACTTCTTGAAATAAACAAGTCATCTGAATCTATGTAGCTCTGTATGTGATGAAGAATCTGCTGTCTACTAAACTATTTTTTACTGCTTTCAGTTTTCTTGGTTTATTTTCAAGTGCTTATTGTTGAATTGTCATAAAGACCTGAACCATGTTTTTGCAGACCAGTAAACCAACAACTGAGGCGGTCAGTCCTGCCCATTTCCTGGTCCTCATATAGTTGATCATCCAAAAAAAGGCAATCCAACATAACCACCAATGCCAATAATTGCATAAACTTAGCTTTCAATCAATCCATAACTACGAGAATTCCATTCCAAGCCTGCACCTTTGCTAAGAAAGTTTATCATGAGGTCTGATGGTGTTCTCTTCTTATTATCTTCCAGAAACCAGAATATATATTAATAAAGATGATCTCTGACATTTCCTAGACAGTCACTGTATTCCACGCACTATACTGAATGATTTGCAAACATAACAGAATTTAAATCTCACAATGGAGACACTATTCTTACCCTTTCTTTTACCCAGAGGAAATAGCGAGGTAAAATGATTTGCATAAGGCTTCTCAGGTAGGTAAATGGCCAGGAGTCAGCGTTCCTGAAGTCCATGCTCTCCTCTTTCCCAGACTCCTTTCCTTGCAAAAGGGCATGATTCTTTCCTGTTTCTTGACCAGAGGTTTAAGTGGAAGGCTGTTAGCATGAAAGTGTTGGAATAGTCACCCGCCTTGTACAAATGGGTTTTCAGGGCATGTACAAATGGGTTTTCAGGGCGTGAACCAGCATCTAACCTTCAGAAGAACTAAGAGAGCTGATATTTCATTGCTCTAACATAGACAGATCTTAATCCCCAAATCTTAATGGCAACTATTAGTTACAGAAGGGGAAATCTATGATAATGTTCTCTTAGGAAAATAAAGGCCACCTAAAGAGGACATACATTACATTATGAGATCAAGCTGATGCCAACAAAATATTGGAAATATCAAAGAATATTCTCACATATGTATAGATGGAAAGGTGCATCTACCATGACCAGACCTTATACATTTATCTTTCCTTCTTCTCCCTATGTCCTATAGGTGACTGTTTGGGAAGATAAGGCCCTGTATATTTTGGTCCTCTTATTTGTATGCTATGAGGATTTCTAATAATCAAAACAATTCATGGTTTGGAGCCTAAAATATATTTGCTCATGTCACACAATTGAAACCTTTGAGTGATTATTTCTGTTGTCAGTCACTTCCAGAAATGTGTCATAACAAGCAGCAGAGTGACAAGTACAGGAAATGAATCACTAACCTTTTGACCTTCGTCAACGTCTGAACCTAAAATTTACAGCTGATGCACGTTTAAATAGGACTGAGTTTCTCAACTGAAAATGCCTACTTTGGATGCCACTTCATCTTTTGTTAATGGCCTAGAACTTAAGTAAATTTAATCACTATAAAAAATAATTTAAAAGTGGGAGGCTGGAAGATGTTTTTTGTTATTTTTAAATTAAGCATTAGACATATTTTGGGAAATACTTTGGAAGTTCTTCTTTAATGATTTGGTGAAAACGTCACTAAGACAATGGCATTTTGTCTTTGCTTCTTATCCCTAGAGCCAATTCAGCTTTTCCCTAGAGTAAAGGTAAGAATAGCATTGTTCTCAGACTTGATCTTCTCTTGACTTCAGAGAAGCTGTGTTATGTCTGGAATTCCGAACGAAAAAGGCCAGTTGTATTTTTCTGGCAAATTCATTGGCATTTATATATTTTAGATTAAATAACTTAAACGTGTTGTTAGGGCTAATTTTAAGCCAAACACATTGTTGATCCCTCCAGTGGTAAACATTTTCAGGAAAGACATTCCTCTTGAAAATGAAGCTCCTTAAAATATTATATTCTTTAGCTAATTTTACACCAAAAAATAGTATCATGAAAAAATATGTACAAAATATTTGGTAACAATACTGAAACCACCCTGTGATAAATAAAGGGAATGAAATATTTCCTAAGTGTACCTCTTAGTGGAAAATCAAAATTACCAAATATCAGGTTACTTGCTTCTTGATATAAGACAGTGGTTAACAGTACAGATTTAAAATATGATGATAATATAATAAAATATGAAGCCCCCACTCATATATATAATAAAAGTGATGTCTTATCCCTCCAAATTTTTATAAAAGATTAATTACTTGTCTAATTTGCTTGCATACAAATGATTAAATGTACCTGTATTAGTCTGTTCTCACACTGCTAATAGACATATGAGAGACTGGGTAATTTATAAAGTAAAGAGGTTTAATTGATTCACAGATCCACATGGCTGGGGAAGCCTCACAATCATGGCAGAAGGCAAAAGAGGAGCAAAGTCACTTCTTACTTGGCAGCAGGCAAGAGAGCTTGTGTAGGTGAACTCTCATTTATAAAACCATCAGATCTCATGAGACTTATTCATTATCATGAGAACAGCATGGGAAAAACTCACCCCCATGATTCAATTACCTCACACCAGGTCCCTCCCATGCACATGGGAATTATTATAATTCATGGTGAGATTTGGCTGGAGACACAGCCAGACCTTATCAATACCTGAGTAATAAGAACACTTTTCTTACAAATATTTGACTCTATCATAAGCTATGGATTATTCCTTGTGAATATCTAGATTAATGAATGGATAAAGATACTGGAAGAACAGAAATTGTGACAGTCTAAATATGTTACAGCTCTTGCTGTGGACAAATTTCATGCAAAGCATCCCAGTAATGATAATCATTCACTCACTTTTCCAACTAATTTGGAATTGGAAAAATATGAATACACCTATATCAGGTTCCTGATTGTCAAATTCACCTAAATATCAGGTCTACTTTCTTGCCAAATTGTCAAAAAGCGGAAATTTGTCTTAAATTTATCATGAGTGCCCAACTTTGTTCTAGTTCCTAGACACAGACTTCCTCAACCTCACACCCCCAGATGGGTCAACTTGTACTCTTCTTATGTAATTTCAGGCAAGCCCAGTCACTGTGTTAATCTAGAACAAGACAGGATAAAGTTCAATAGTCCAGCCCTCAACCTACCTCAACTTTGGATTCTCTGAACTTACTCAAGCATCCAGATCTAGGACCTGAGGGCTCAATGATCCCACAGTGATGCTTGAATCTCCAGCGTCTACTATGAGAAGTAGATAACTAGGTAATCAACAACAACCTCTCCAGAGAAGATAAATAGATAGGGATGTATTTATCTTATATACTGATATGGTTTGCCTCTGTGTCCCCACCCAAATCTCATCTTGAATTGTACTCCCAAAATTCTCACATGTTGTTGGAGATACCTGGCGGGAAATAATTTGAATCATGGGGGCAGTTTCCCCCATACTGTTCTCATGGTACTGAGTAAGTCTCACAAGATCTGATGGTTTTATCACAGGTTTCTGCTTTTGCATATTCCTCATTTTCTCTTGCTGCCACCATGTAAGAAGTGTCTTTCGCCTCCTGCCCTGATTCTGAGGCTTCCCCAGCCATGTAGAACTTTAAGTCCAATTAAACCTCTTTTCCTTCACAGTCTCAGTATATCTTTATCAGCAGCATGAAAACGGACTAATACAGTAAATTGGTAACAGCAGAGTGGGGCATTGCTGAAAAAATACCCAAAAATGTGAAGTAACTTTGGAACTGGATAACAGGCAGAGATGGAAGAGTTTAGAGGGCTCAGAAGAAGACAGGAAAATGTGGGAAAGTTTGGAACTTCCTAGAGACTTGTCGAATGGCTTTGACAAAAATGCTGATAGTGATATGAATAATAAGGTCCAGGCTGAGGTGGTCTCAGATGGAGATGAGGAACTTGTTGGGAACTGGAGCAAAGGTGACTCTCATTATATTTTAGCAAAGAGACTGGCAGCATTTTGCCCTGCCCTAGAGATATGTGGAAATTGAACTTGAGAGAGGCGATTTAGGGTATCTGGTGAAAGAAATTTCTAAGCAGCAAAGCATTCAAAAGGTGACTTGGGTGCTGTTAAAAGCATTCCATTTTAAAAGTGAAACAGAGCATAAAAGTTTAGAAAATTTGCAGCCTGACGATGCAATAGAAAAGAAAAACCCATTTTCTTTCTCCTCCATTTTTTGAGGATACATTCAAGCCGGCTACAGAAATTGACATAAGTAGCAAGGATCCTAATGTTAATCCCGAAGACCATGGGGAAAATGTCCCAGGGTCCCCATGCTGTGTGCAGCAAGCTAGTTATTTCCCAGATACAATGTGG
The DNA here is from genome assembly GCF_029281585.2 of Gorilla gorilla gorilla. NCBI lineage: Eukaryota > Metazoa > Chordata > Mammalia > Primates > Hominidae > Gorilla > Gorilla gorilla. Next base: position 92,618,222 of record NC_073238.2, on the reverse strand, counting down.
GTAAAGGCATTGGGTAAATACAGCCATTCCAAATGGGAGAAATTGACCAAAACAAAGGGGCTTCCGGCCCCATGCAAGTCTGAAATCCAAAAGGACAGTCAAATCTTAAAGCTCCAAAATGATCTCTTTTGATGCCATATCTCGCATCTGGGTCATGCTGAGGCAAGAGGTGGGTTCCCATGGTCTTGGGCAGCTCTGCCCCTGTGGCTTTGCAGGGTACAGCCTCGCCTCTGGCTGCTTTCGTGGGCCGGCATTGAGTGTCTGCGTCTTTTCCAGGCGCACGGTGCAAGATGTCGGTATATCTACCACTCTGGGGTCTGGAGGACGGTGGCCCTCTTCTGACAGCTCCACTAGGCGGTGCCCCAGTAGGGACTCTGTATGGGGGCTCCGACCCTACATTTCCCTTCTACACTGCCCTAGCCGAGGTTCTCCATGAGGGCATTTCCCCTGCAGCAAACTTTTGCCTGGGCATCCAGGCGTTTCCACACGTCTTCTGAAATCTAGGCAGAGATTTCCAAAGCCTCAATTCTTGACTTCTGTGCACCTGCAGGCTCAATACCACATGGAAGGTGCCAAGGCTTACGGCTTCCACCCTCTGAAGGCACAGCCTGAGCTGCATGTTGGCCCCTTTTAGCCATTTATTTGTGCATTCATCCATGCATAAAGTTTGGGCTGTTTCCACCTATTGGTTGTTGTGAATGGTGCTGCCATGATCATGAGTCTGCAAATACCTCTATTAAAAAATAGAACTGCCATATGATTCAGCAATCCCACTTCTGGATCTATAGAGAAAAGAATTAAAAGAGGTATTTGCAGACTTATGATAAATGTGGCATATACAAACGGTGGGATATTATTTAGCCTTAAAAATAATATAATTTAGCCTGTCATATGCTACACCATTGATGAACCTCGAGGACATTAAGCTAAATAAAACAAGCCAGTCCCAAAAAGTCAAGTACAGTATGACTTCATTTGTATGAGATTTCTAAAGTAGTCAAATTCATAGAAACAGAAATTAAAATGGTGGTTGCTAGGGATTGGGTGGAGGAAGAAATGGGGAGTTGTTCTTTGTGTTAGTCCGTTTTCAGGCTGCTGATAAACATATATCTGAGATAGGGTAATTTACAAAAGAAAGAAGTTTATTGGACTTACAGCTCCACATAGCTGGGGAGACCTCACAATCATGGTGGAAGGCAAGAAGGAGCAAGTCACATCTTAGGTGGATGGCAGCAGGCAAAAGTGAGCTTGTACAGGACAACTCCCGTTTTTAAAACCATCAGATCTCGTGAGACCCATTCACTATCACGAGAACAGCACTGGAAAGACCTGCCCCCATAATTCAATCATCTCTCACTGGGTCCCCCCCACAATACATGGGAATTATGGGAGATCAGATTTGAGTGGGGACACAGAACCAAACCTTATCATTCTTTCATACAAAATTTCAAATTTGCAAGATGAAAAAGTCACAGAGATCTGTTACACAACAATATAGATGTATTTAACACAATTGAAGTGTACACTTAAAAAATGGTTAATATGTTAAATTTTATATTATGTGTTTTTTTACCACATTAAAAGATACTCAAGGAATTAACCGCTTCTTGGATTTCCCATTTCTATATTCTGCCTACCTCTCTGCAGGGTACTTGGCATCTGTTACCTTGGCCATGTCCCCCTCAAATGCCAGCTTTGCATTATCTGCTGCCCTCATAAGAAGTAAGTCGCCTGTGCATTTCCCATGAGATTCTGTGAGTAATTTTCTTTGGATAATTCACAGCTGGTAAAGCCATTTCAGAATCACTTTCTCCACGGATAGCAATAATTGTTCTCTCTAGCAGGGCCCAAAAGAGAAGAAGCAATTTGCTATACATGCATCACTAGAAGAGATAAGCAAAAATCGCCTTATGAAATTGGCATGGCTTTGCAAGCCCCAGATGATCCCTTGCTTTGACAAAAGCATGCCATGACTCTTGGCCTAAAAGTTAAATTGTTCATCTAATGTATAGTAAATAAACACTCAGTAAAATCATTGTTTCCCTTTAAATTTTCATACAAATAGTTCTATTCCCCTACAATTAAATCTCAAAGCATAATCGGAAACTTTTTACAGATTTTGGCAGATTTTGATTAAAAGGTATTTCCATTACCAGAGCTTAATAATTAGCAGAAATGAAATTTAAAATATCTCATTGATTAAGTACAGTTGTTAAAAACAAAAGAAGAAGAAAAAAAGCCTGCTGTGGGAATTCTCCTTTTTGGCCTCTCCTAGCACATTCTATTCTGTACTACAAATAACTTTTACTTTCTTTAAAAAAAAAAAAAAAAGTACCTCTCTTTTATTTACCAGTAAATAGCTAAAGATCCAAGTTTCTCTTTCTTTTTGCTTTCTAACCTATTTTGACTATTTCACATCTCTTTGGATACTTCATTCAGGTATCAAAAGAATGGAAACAAGGAAAGGTAAAAATTAAAGAAAACAATTAGAGTCACAGAAAATACATAAACTCATTATAAATTATATTCCATATGAAATAACAACTCCCCAAAGAGTGCATTACACATGATAAGACTGTGCTGACATACAGTAATGATAGTGTTTTCTCCATTGCTGAGTGGCGTAAGAATAATTTAATAAATACAGTGTGCATTGACAAACCAAGACGGCACAGGTCCGACTGCCTTCTTAGACTGGAATTTCTAATATCTTTTCAAAGTTGTTACAAAAGTTCTGTGAACAGTTTTAAGAAGTTTGTAGACCAAGTTACACTCATTTTTTGCTTTACTGAGATTGGTGAAAAAAATATGTCAAAGAAAGGAATATAAAAATTACTTAAGTTATAAGCAGGAAAGCAAATTATTGTCTAATTTTAATTAAAGTAGACCATAGCCTAAAATAGCTGAACTATGTTGCTTTTCTCAGAAAAAAAGAGTGTATCTTGTCTGTTTCTCATATTTTCTATACGCAGAAAAGAATTAATGAAGTCTTATTTCTAGTTACATTAAACCTATCAAATTTTAATTACATCAGGGAATGAACTGTAATTTGGCACCATCAAGCAATCATTGATAACGTTTCAAATGTCAGATTCTCTCATTTAATCACACCTCTAATTTATGAGTGACATTTTAGTTATAGAAGCTGATAAGATGTATCAGATAAGTTGATGAAGCCGAAATAGTGTCTTAATGAGCGTTTTAATAGGAATAGCGTCCAAATCTAAAATATTCAAATTTTACCACTTTTAAAGAATAAATGAATTTTCAAAGAGCCCCTTAGGTATGGGTCACAGGATTGCAAACATTTGGCAAAACTCTTCAAGCTGCAGTTAAGCCCTGTCCATTTCACTGTACATACATTATACTTAATTTAAAAAAATTCTTTATCATGGATCCAGATAGCTACAGTCACTTAATAGAAAAGAAAATTCAAGAAATAGAAATTCTCATGCTATTTGCTGTTGACTTTTGCAGTCACTTTAAAACTTTTTTATTCTCTTATTTCAACCACTATTTGATCATTGAATCTGGTCCCAGAGGAATATGTGGAGAACCAATTGAACCAACTCTTTCTGTGTTTTTCGCACACCTTGTCTCTCAGCATTCATGATTTAGAGAGTTCAAGTTAGGTTTTGAGGGCACATTCATTTCAAGAGGATTACATGAAAGTACTAACTTTTTTGTGTGGCTAAAAGGGCTTTTCTTCGTTCTGTCACCAGGGGAAAAGGTTTATTTTGGGAATACTCCCCATGGCAAACCTCTTTGAGAAATGAATTCCGAATTGCATTAAACCCTGTCTTCAGGAACTTCTAGATAAAGCATTTAAAGGAGATACTGGGACATTGCCTATCATCAACTTTCTAACTTTGAGAAGTGATCTTAGCCAATCTGGAATTTTGATAGATTTCCTAGACACTTCATAAACGTTTAAAATAAGCAACTTTGTAAAAGACTCCACATTTACCTAGCCGAAAAAAAAAAAACCTCTCATAAATGCAAAATTAGTTCACAAGTTTGCAGGTAGGAATTCTTAAAATTTGATACAACTTTTTGCTCATATATAGAAGTGAAATTTACATAGTAGTTAGTTACTAGTGAATTCATAAATAAAATTTATCGATAACAGATTTTAAGTAATAAGATGAAAAAAAAAAACTATATCCATAGCAGTACTGCTCAAGGCATGAGTAATGAAAGTAACATTAAAAAAAAATATTGGCCTAGAATCTGTTTCCACTTTTCTGCACTTTAAGACACTCCTACAGAGGCAGTTTGTCAGTCAGACTGATTTATTGGAGCAAGAAGTAACTTTAATCCTTTTCTTCCATTTTACAAAAAGGGGAAACTGACACCCAGTCATTCATGAAGATCAATGAACAATTCTTTACATTTCACATGGTTGTCTTTACATGTTAAGGTGAAATATTTAAGGTTAAACTTCAATTGCATATTTCTGATGTCTAGAACACTGTTTCCCCAAAATAAGAAAAAAATTTGCTTAGCCTTTCTGCAATTACAATAATAAAAAGCATAGTCTGTGTAACCAGATAGACATGCATTCAAATCCTAGCTCCAATTCCTGGTCCCACAACTAACTAGCCACATGACCTTAACTGAATTACTGAGACTCAGTTTCACTACCTATAACATCATAGAAAATAATACCGAGCTGGAAGACAAACATCAGGGAATCAATGAGGTACTGTGAAAAGGTGCCTAACGCAGGTGGTAGACCCTGTAAGGAGTAGCTGATACTGTGTTTTAAATTCCAAATGAGGAATGTGTATATTTACCTTAAAATTGTTTGGCCTTTTTCTTGAGCCCAATGACCAGTTAATAAAGTATAATTAAATACTTTAAAATATCATTATCAATTTATAAAAAATATTTCTTAAGCTCATTTTGTGGCAGGTAGTGGGATGGTGCAGAAAGAACATATAACTCATTCAACTCCCTGTCCTGTAAAAGAAATTAAGTCACATGAAATCAATAGTGACCCATAGATGTCTCTTATGTGATCAAGTGCTTGCTAAGTTGTGGTTAACAGTCCAAAAGTGCTACAAGAAAAGTAAAGAGATAGACCTCAGTGAGGATTAGAGCAGACTTCCAGGACTCAGTGGAGGAAATTTGAGTGGAGATGGAGATGATGAGAAGGCCAGTGGGGAGAGAGAAAAGTCACCCCACAGGAGCCGTAGGCATGAACCCAACAAAGCTTGTATAGGAAGGGCAGATCCAACACTGGGTGGAGTCACCTAAGCAAAATATTCATATTCCAAAGCTTCCATATAATTCCTTATTCAGACAACATTGTATATTGTTACTTGGCTCAGCAATTGAATGTTGACCTCGTTCTTACGAGACAGGGAGGATAAGGACTGCAATTCAAAATAGCCAGATTTGGAATTAGCACTCACAACCCTAGACCATATTTCTCATTCCTTTAGCCTTACTCCGTAACCATGTTCCTAACCATATTTCACACTTAAAGTTCACCTTTTTAAATAGAAATTGATTTTCTACTTCCACTGTCCCAGAAAGCATTGCCTAAGAGCCAAAAATCCAAGGTTCTTGTCCCATTTATTCCATTAACTAACATGAAGCAAAAAACGAACCTCCTGTCTCTGGGTGAAACTGCTACATGGAATGGGTGCTTCTGGGTTTGAAGTTTCACAGATCCAGTAGGGATTTTGCTGATTGGAGGACGGCACAGTACTCTCCAGTGCATCTCCAAGCCTGACTTCCTGACCTCTTTTAAACAATCTCTGGGCAAAACTACCAGTCGCTGTTATTTTCCTCTCTGCGGTAAACATGGAGCTCAAGAATGGATAGAAAGACCTTATTGTATTGCTCTACCTGGTAAATAAATATCATGTTGAATTTGCATGGTAGCTTTCTGATTATTTTCATGTCTCCGATAAGCATCAAGTCTGTCATAGGTACAGTATAAAAATGCCTGAGATTGCCTAACACCGATACTGTGGCAGGAAGAGAGAAGCGCTGTACTGGGGAAAATGAGGAGTACTTGTAATCCTCTCTCGGGGCAGTGAGAGGGCCTGGGAAGAAAAGATCGAGCTGTTCCGTGTTGGGGTTAATGTTGGCTTGAAATGAAACTTCAGGGCAAAATGAAGCAGAGCAAAGAGCAGCGCCCACAAACCAACCTTAAATATCACAGCGGCGGAACATTTACCTGAAAGAAAAGTGACACTTGGCATTAAAAGTTCAATTATCACGTTCAGTGCAGAGCCTTGTTCTAGTCTGGAGCTGCCGGGTGTCACATGGTGCGTGATAACTTGCCCTTGATTTGGGTTCATTTGAAGAGCGTAGAACTCTAACAAATAAACAGCCTTTTGGGACCTGTCCCCGGACGAGGACTGCCCCCCTCCCTCGGGCAACTACTACTGATGCTGTCCAGGCATCGCCCAAGGGGAAAGGTTGCAGCGGGGTCAGAAGGCGCGGGAGGAGTCTGGCGGTGATTGATGGGGAAGGGATGAATGAATAAAAGTACTTGTCTGATGGCAGCAGAGACCCCAAGCAAACGGTGGAGGCTACACTGTCTGGCATTCTCGCAGCGTTTCGTCAGAGCCAGACCCGCCTGCAGCTCAAGGGAGGCGTGCTCCTCTCCCAGAGCAGGCTGGAACCCAGCTGGGTTCCGCGTCCCGGGAAGGTGGTCTCCATTCGTCGCTCTGCATCTGGTTTGTCAGATCCGAGAGGTAAACATTCGGGCTTGGTGTTGAATTAAAATCATTGATTGAACCTTATCCTGGGGCTTCGGTTTGGCTTACTAGTTTGGGATTTTAAAAAAATAAAAATAAAGCCTATAGAGAGGGCAAATTAAAATTAGGTTAGGTAAAGGAAGGAGCGCGAGTGTTTGAAGCCGTTTGGAGGGAACAGCGGTTTCCGAGTTCCTGCTGACTTGAGAAGTCTCTGCGGGTTTCCGAATCTCCGGCGCACTCCTGGGCGCGCTCGGGGAGCTGTAGCTCAGCCAGCCAGGGAGTAGCGGCTTTCATCCGCCGGGAGGAGTCTTTCGAGTTCAATCGCGGGGTATAGAGGTTCCCCTGCGGGGCAAAATGCAGAGCTTGACACGAGCCCTTGGCCTCTAGGTGCCTTAATTCCGCGGTTCCCACGCACGCTTTACTAAGACGTGTCTGTATTCCTCCCGTTACGTGAAAGAGTTCGGAGCTTTGCCTGGGACCCCCATCATTCCCTCCCTGGCACACCCCTTCCAAACGCCCCGCCCCACTGCATATTATTTACCCCCTCCTGGCCACGCGGGGGAAGAAAAACAGCTGAGAGGGCATCAGGAAGGAGTTTCGACCCGCGCTGGCGAGTCATGAGCGCCAAGTTCCCCACTGGCGCGCAAACTTGAGTTACTTTTGAGCGTGGATACTGGCGAAGAGGCTGCGGGCGTTATTAGCGTTTGCAGCGACTTGGCTCGGGCAGCTGACCCAAGTGTCCTGTCTTCCTTCCCCTGCTTGTCTCTAGGCTCTGAAACTGCGGAGCGGCCACCGGACGCCTTCTGGAGCAGGTAGCAGCATGCAGCCGCCGCCAAGTCTGTGCGGACGCGCCCTGGTTGCGCTGGTTCTTGCCTGCGGCCTGTCGCGGATCTGGGGAGAGGAGAGAGGCTCCCCGCCTGACAGGGCCACTCCGCTTTTGCAAACCGCAGAGATAATGACGCCACCCACTAAGACCTTATGGCCCAAGGGTTCCAACGCCAGTCTGGCGCGGTCGTTGGCACCTGCGGAGGTGCCTAAAGGAGACAGGACGGCAGGATCTCCGCCACGCACCGTCTCCCCTCCCCCGTGCCAAGGACCCATCGAGATCAAGGAGACTTTCAAATACATCAACACGGTTGTGTCCTGCCTTGTGTTCGTGCTGGGGATCATCGGGAACTCCACACTTCTGAGAATTATCTACAAGAACAAGTGCATGCGAAACGGTCCCAATATCTTGATCGCCAGCTTGGCTCTGGGAGACCTGCTGCACATCGTCATTGACATCCCTATCAATGTCTACAAGGTAAAGGGCGCCTGCTGAAATCACGGCGGGCTTGAGGAAGGGGGCCTGGTTGGAGACGGGGAGATGAGAAAGCTTGTAGAGGGAGCTTCCCTTTAGCTCCCTCTTAAGGTTCTGCCCCTCCTAAAAGTCAGTAATCTTTGGAACCAAATTCCATTTGGTTCTGTCCACTCATAAAAGTCAGTAACCATTGGAATAAGATTCCATTCAGGTCTTCAGTAGACCTCTGCTAAGCTTAGGACAAGCGTAGTCCCCAGTCTAGCAATGTTAGTATCACTTTGGGAACTTGGTGCACATGAAGATTTTTCTGGCCTCACCCCAGACCTACTGAATCAGAAACTCTGGAGTGGAGCACAGTAATTTGTATTTTAACAAGCCCTTTATGTGATTATGATGAACTGTAAAGTCTGAGAACCACTAGTCCTGAAGGATCTGGTCCCTAAGTGCACCTAATGGGGTACATCCTCTAGTCAAAAGTGTGTGGTCCATGGACAGTCAGCATCAATATTACCTGAGAGTTTGTTAGGAATGCAAGGCTACCTCAGACTTACTAAGTTAGAATCTGCATCTTAAGATCTTCTTGTGATTGATACGCCCACTAACTTTGGGAAGCACTGTTTTGGAAGACTTTGAAAGTAGCAGGTACAAAGTAGGTTTTTAGGAAATAAATGGCCTGGAAAAAAGAGATCCAGACTGGTAAGTAGGAAAAACACAGTTCACCTGCTGTGACGGACTGTAGCTACTTTGTATTAAATATCTACAGTGGGCCAAGGACTGGGTGAGATGTGTTACTTCCGTTATTCCTTCCAGCAGCCCACAAGTAGATATTACAATTAGTTTACAGATGACTGGTAGGATGATCAAAGTAAATGAATTAGAGGTGGAGCTGGGGATCAGACCCAAATCTGTCAGGTTCCAAAGTGCAAGCTATATGATGGCACCCCATCAATTATTTCATGGACAAGACCAAGGAGCACTCAAAATCTGTAAGGGTTTCAGTAGTTAACATTATTGTGTGATTACCATGGGCATCAGTAGAAACACACAAAGAGCCAGGTTGCTCCAGGTTGCTTTGGAACTCCAGACGCATCCCAGCACCTCTGGGCCTCAGTTTCCTCAATTCCACAATAAGGCTGCCAGTGCCCACTTACTGAGGCTTTATGGTGTTAAAAAAAAAAAAAGCAGTCTAAATAAAACAGTTGGAAAATTTCAAAGACATATGAAAATATTTAAAACTTTCCCAGCAGGAGCAGCAGCAGCAGCAGCAATAGAAAGTTGCACATAAAAACACAATCACAGTGTAAGGAAATGGAATTGTGCTTTGCAGATTTGCCTATAGCTAGCCCTGACTTCAGTACTTCAGTACAAGGGGAAAAAAATGGAATGTAAAGTTGGGAAATGTTGTAGGGAATGCTTTGACCTATTGGCAGGAGTAGTTACCATAAGGCATGCCTGTAAATTTCCCTTCATAAATCTCTAAAAATCCTAACCCAATAGCTATATTTTAAGGGGAATTCCAAACATTTCTGAGGTTTAGCGGTGAGAGTGGATTAGGATACAGTTTTCTCTAAAGGGAATCACCCCTGGAAATGGGGGAATCGATTGAAGAAATCCTAAAATCCTGTGTGGCTATTGATTCTGATGAACTGTGAGGATTTACTTGGTAAGAGCTGAAATTGAATCTCTAAATGCAGTCACAACTCCATGAGGGCCAGAAGTGACCCTTTTACTTCTTAAGACGTCCCACAAACTAAGTCTTCCCATTCTAATTTGGCAAAGGAATTTCAATTCAATTCATCAAAACCGAATTGAGAACTTTTCAGTACAAGGTGTTGTGATAAATTTAAAATAAATCTAACAAGATCTCTTCCCAAAGGGAGATTAAAGTCTAGTTTCGCTAGGTTGGCACAGGATTTTATGAAAGTTCTGTTTAGGGGGTCAGGAAACCCCACATGTCCAGCCCAGTTAGAAACCTTTCTAAATCAGACAGTAGCTGAAGTGCTGTGTAGAAGGTGGGATTGAGAACATTTTTTTAGTTCTGTTGTGTTGCCTCCAGGACAGATATAAATCAGCTCTTCCAGAACCATCTTATTTCCTCTGTCTGGTTAAATGAGTATTTGTGATAAACTAGAGAATTTCTGACTCCCCAAGAGGTCACACAGTTTCCCTTTCATTTCAAACTCCCGTATGATTTCCCTAGGAAGTTACACCCTTTTCCCTGAAGCCATCCAGTCTTAACATGACTGTGTTTTTACTTCTGAAATAAGCCAATGAGTCATTACAAATCTGTCCATCCATTAATCTATATGGGTCACAAACACATTCATCACATTACGTCCCATCACTAAGGTCATCATTATTGAATCCTACCTTGTGGCCTTAGGTTTAGCTTGAGACACAATATCATAATAACGGCTACCAGTTAATGATGCACTAGGCACTTGGTTTATTTCATTAAATCACTATAACAACCCTGTAGAGGAGGTATCGTTATCATTCCTGCTTTAGATCTAGGCAAACTACTTGTCAGAGAGGTGAAGAAGTAACTTGCCTAATGTCATACCACTACAAAGTAATGAAACTGGGGCTTGAACCCAGATCATCCAGCCCAAGACCCTGTGGTCCACCCCATCCCACTGCACAAAGCATGCTCAGGCACTGCATGGTCATCTCCAACCTTGAGTATTGTTTTAGGATCTCATTTGGGAGCATTTGGTGGAATTATGGCAAATAATATGCTATCCCACAGTAGAATACTTGGTAAACATTTTCAGAAATTAATTTGAGTCAGGATTTCTGTCTCTTGAAACCCACTTCAGCTGGTCTGTAGTGTGTAATATCAGTGGAAGTTATTCTAATGGCTTAATTTACCAAAATATCAAATCCAGGACTAGTCAAAAGCCATTTATTCTCCTAAATAACTGTGGCAACATAGTTTTTTTAATGCATTTAGAATTTCAGAGTAGTCAGGTATGATCATTCAGAAAAAAGTAATTTAAATGAGTTATGAAGGCTATATTTAATATATCCTAATATGAGAGGCTTAAATCTAAACCAGTGATTTCTACTTTTTTTGGTGGGGTTTTATAATTCTCTTTGAGAATTCAATATACACAATTTCTGGGGGTTTGTGAAATTCTCCTACTCTCCTGTTGGCACACTAAGGGCCCAGAGGCCCAGAAATGTCAATGTGAATCTATTCCATTAATCTAGAGTTTAATGAATATAGAGTTCAGTAAAGTTGACAAATCACAAAATGTCATAGCTCTTATTGGAAGCTACAGTCTTCAGGCTGTGGAACTGGTGGGACTTTATCTGGAGTTGCTGCAGTGGGAAGCTGAAAAGCATTGGGAAACATGTCTGATCTGCCTGGACTTCCTCAAGGAGCTGGGTCCCTGGAAACTTTTAGGAAGAATCATACCACTCTCACAGGTCTCCTGTGTTGTGGGTGAAATCCTGTGTTGAAGGCTAGGGAAGTGTCTGAGGACACTTAGCAAGTTGAGGCTGCTGAAGCACTTCAAACTCATGTAAACATGCAGAAAATAATAAGCGTTGCTTACGCTTCTCATAGGCACACACTAGGGCTATGCCTACATTACACAACACCAACCAGAAGAACAATGAAAACTTCAGGCATCCAAAGGAGATATTTATTTAAATATATATGCATGTGTACATGTACATACATTAAAATGTTAAGTTTTATAAGAATATATCAGTAAAAAGATGACTATCATTTGGCACAGGGCATGGCACATAGCAAGAAATGATAAATGTTATTAAAATGTGTGTATGTGCGTTTTGAGTATTCTGTTTTCCAGCTTTTGTTGTGACAAACATGACTACAAACGACATGTTTGTACATACGGCTTTGCACACATGTGTGACTACATCTGAAGGGTAAATTTTTATAACTGGAATTATTAAATCAAAATGTGTGTGCATTGTAATTTTGAAAGATATTGCCATATTGTGCTAGAAAGTTATTCTTGTACTCTTGGTATTAATCACTATTTTATATAATATCTCAATATGGATATAAATGCATATTAATGTTTATCTGTAATATGTATATGGGCCACCATGCTTAATATTTACATAGTCTACATATACATCAGAACCAAAAGCCAGTGCTTGACTACCTGATGTTAGGATGAATTTCTCCTTATTCACAAGCTACTTATTTTGCCCTTCCTATATATCCTAAAATAAATGGGGTAATCTAGATATTTGTTCACATGAGAGCCTGGTGTTCCACTACTAAGTTGTAGAAGCATAGATATCAAAGCTGGATAAAAAGCAAGACAGCCGGGTGTACTTGTAGATGCTATCAATGTGTTTATGTTGTTGTTTGGTTGGTTAGTTGATTTTGCTTGGTTTGCTTTGGCAATGATATTTAACAAAACTTGGTTGTAGGTTGGGAGAAGTTAAAAATTCTTGAGCAAATAGTGAGTTCTTAAATTACTTCTGAATTTTATTAACTCTCTTTGTGTTATAGTTACATGGATAACTGAGTTGAAGAAGTTAGCTCTCAAATATAGCTTCCTTTATGTGTAAAGAAATTGCATTTAAAAACAAATCTACTTGCAAACTGATAAGACAAATACCAATATCCACATTAACTAGTTCGGTAAGGATCCAAAGGTAATCAGGTGTCCAATGGTGATGGAGAGCTAAAAATTAGGCTGGTGACCCACTGGAGTGCTTCTAGATGGTTTTACAGTTAAGAACTGTAGGCTACTATTAGAGGCAAAGAGGCTGCATTCATAGTTCTGAAAGACAAAACTGCTGATCTTTAACGTTTAACTAGTTAAGGGTGGGAACATATAACATTAAAATGCTGGTATGTCAAAATGCGGAATTGCTTCACCGAACCCACAAATGAGTTTCGAGTGAAGTGACCTTGGCAGGTAATCAGACATTTTCTGCTTGTGACACAATCAGGATTATCTTTCTGAACAAATTTACCTTTTGCACTATCCTCTTAGACTACTTCTGGTACTTAACAAGTTTATGTATAATTAACTAGTTTTGTAGTTAAAAGTAAAAGTTGATGGAACACCACCAACTTTTGAAGTTATAATTTTCCAGTCAGTGAACTGAAGTATATTCATACATTCCAATCAGTAAACTGAAGCATATGCATATATAGCAACACAAGAAGTAAGGGTATCATTGGGAGAGGAGTCTAATTTATCCCAGTTTAATAACAATGTTCTCATTTCCAGTCAAGTAACTGAAATATTTTAGTAATATTTAAAGATATTTTACCAGCATAAGCATTCTGAACCAAAAGTGGAACCTGTATTATTTATGTAAAGCAAAATAATTTTTAAGGAGCACCAAGTAAGTGCATTTAAAGTATTAACTTTTAAAACGTGTTAATAAAGAGCCAGGCTTTTAGCTTGAATGACCTGGAATCAGTTAACAATACAGCAAATACCCCGACACCCATCTATCATAGTGGCTGCAACTGTCAATACTACACAAATGCTTCAGACAAATGATGTTATACAGAAGACATAAGAGTAGTGGGCTTTTTCCACTCATATTTTTACCGATGTCCAAATGAAAAAGAAAAAGAAAGCTTGATTTGTTCTGTATTATTGTCATAGTCAGATAACAGGTTGATAGCAGAATTCAAATAAACCAGAAACTCAGACTTCATATTCCCAATTCACTGTTTCACATGTTGGTCATAGATTTCTGTGACAAAATGGTCAGTAAGCACTTGGCCTTGGGCAATGAAAGGTTCCCTCGGTTCAACTTGATGGTATTTCTTGTGTTTGCCTTTGATCTGCCACTTGGTCACTCCGTAAATCCAAGCTTCTACAAATGTCAGGGTAAGGTTTTCTTTCAATATGGTAAGGCTTATCTATCAAAAGCTTTACATTTCTCAGTTTGCTCATTTAAAATGAGTCTTTCAAGATTGAAGATATTTCCATAGTTGTACAAAAGGATAACGTAGCCAAGACCCTGTTGTCTCCAGGCCAGGGAGCCATGTTCTTCAATTCACAAAGAAAACCATATAAGGGTATCTCTGCGTAGCTAATATGCTATAGTTGATTATTTTTAGAGAAACATGCCAAATGCTAATAAATGATTAAGTTCTTTAAAGGGTGTTGACAGATAAAGCCTGAGCTGAAATAAGATTCAAGATGTAATTTATGATGTGAAACATTCTCTTTCAGGACTTTGCACAGTTAAAAAGAAGTTGGTTATGTTTGGGAGATAGCTGAATGTGGTGTGTGGGTATACCTTAGCCAACAACTTCTCTAATTTTAGACTTTTTATTATTTCCAAGGCTTTTATTTTAGAGAGTTATTTATCCTTCCCTGTAGGGCCTCTGGTGAAAATGTAAAGGAACAAGAAAATGGCCAAAATGTGGTGGTGGATGGGAGAGAGGGAGAGAGAGAAGAGAAGGCGTGAAGGGAGAAGATAGAAGAGGATCATTCTTGAATCAGAAATTTATTAGCAAAATTGATTGAAGCATTTCTCAAGCAAGTCTCCCCTTTTGAGGCTCAAAACTGCACTCATGCCTGCTGACCTGTGTCTTTTCCCTACTTCTGTCTTCTTCAGTTTCATTGTAGTTTCCAGAAAGGAGAAAAACTATCCTCAGAATGTTTACACTGTACGCTGTCTTCTTCCCACTCACTCAGTGTTTTCAGCCTATTTTAATGAGCTTTCAGATTCCATAGTAATCAGACATTTTCTGATCACAGCTTATTAGTCTCCCATAAGATATTCCACAGATAGAATTAGGCTTAGGTATGGCATGAAGTTACTTAATAAGGTTTGTTGAATTCATGTAGTTTGCAAGTCTCGTTCTGAGCCAGGAGGCCCTCAGGTTCTCATTCTTCTGTGTCTTCAGATATCACCAGTGATCTTAGAAGATCCAGCTCAGATAAGTGAACTAATAATAGGCCAGGTTTGTGAATGGGGTTTGTTATTTCCCTTAGTTGGATCTTTTCAAAATATGTAATATGTCGGTGATAGTTTTAAAGCTCAAACTATGGATATATTTTTAAATTTAGATAATAAAAGAGTACAATCAATTTCTTTCCTGGCCTGTTACAGACTTAGAAATAAATTTCTGGTAGGAAAATATATTTGAGGTAAACTTCAATTTCTCTTAAGAAATATTTTTAAAAATTGTTTTCTATCTCTATGTTTCTCTTAGAGATTTTGTTTCAAGAACTTTAATTCATTTTCATAAGCCATTGTTCTATTTCAGCAAGTTATAGGAATCTTTCCAGAGCTGTGAAAAGGCCTCTGTTTTGTGGATGTGTGTGAAATAGATTCCCATGGACAGAACCGCTGCCTTGCACAACTCTAGGGGGCACTGTACATATTGTAATCTATTGAGATGGCATCCCTGGGGGATAAGCTAACATTATTTCTGACCCACATATTTCTAACTCACATAGGCTAATCTTTAAGTGATTAAGTGCATTCTGATGGATGCAGGGTAGAACTTGTAATTTATATTTGTCCTTCAGGGCACAGTGCACTGTATGTCAAGAAGAAAATATTTCCATGCACTTGATCAGCATATTGACTCTAAATTCAAAGCTTACTTTGAACTATTTCTCTGTGTATTAATACAGAAAGAGTTCTGGCATGGAAGTTCTTGAGTG
Source organism: Gorilla gorilla gorilla (assembly GCF_029281585.2). NCBI lineage: Eukaryota > Metazoa > Chordata > Mammalia > Primates > Hominidae > Gorilla > Gorilla gorilla. Next base: position 92,602,569 of record NC_073238.2, on the reverse strand, counting down.
AAGGTGCCCTATCTCATTAAAACTCTAGTTCAAACACAGAAAAACTCTTAACTACTACAGGAAACAGAGACAAAAACAGAATACACCCTTTCCTAAAGTTGTGAAATGCAGCTATTCCATTATTTTCCTTTTTTGACTCTTACTGTGAAAACATTTATATAATGCCAGTTGTTTAAAGAAACGTTCACAAATTATCACAGGATGGAATAGACTGCAGTCTGGCAAAGTAATCTTGGTTGTCCTCTTAATTACACCACTCACTCATCCTCTAAAACAATCATCTCTTACAATGCTCCTATGTTTACTGCATCTACTTCCACGAAACTTAACAATCCTCTCCACAGCTGAAGCTCTTCATAGAATCCCATTACATAGTGAGAAACAGTAGGTTCTGTTTTATATCAGTCATTGCCTTGACAAGTTTGAGTAGGAGAGAGAGGGTGGGAGAGGAATTTTTGTCGTTACCTTTTCCGCCCTGCATGGAAGAGCGGAATTCCAACAAGAGTCCAGCCCACTCTCAAGCCTCAATTCTAGAGTTTCTGACTCTATGTGCCAAGAAGACCTGATCATCAGTACTAGAAAATATAAATAGTAAATATACAGTCATGTCAATTATCTAAAGAATATATGTAGAATATGAGAACTGAAAAGCTCATGACAAATGTTTTGTCATAGATGATTTTTGCCGTGTGATCAAATTCATTCATCCACTCATCCGTTCATCGTTACTTAACAAACATTGAATGAGTGACCACTGTGTGCCAATCACTGTACTAGGCATTATAAATGTTGTAGAATATTCTGAAACAAATAAACAGTTAAAGCTCAATGTACACTTGTAATTTAATAAAGTAGAAAAAGAAAATGCTATGTTTAATGAGGTGAGTGAACATTTGCTTGTACAAGACGGTTAACTTTGGCATTTCCTGACTTTATGGGGCTTGACTCCTTTTGGCATTAACAGGGGTGTGTGTTAACAGGATTTTTTTTCTTCATTTATTATCTCAAGTATGTGATTTTTAATTAAAAAGAGAAATGAAAAATGTAAATCCCCCGGTTAGAGAGATTTTGTAGGATTCACTTCACAAAACCCTCAAATAAGTAAAGAATATTTGTTTCTTATTCATGCTATTTATCCTTTTAGAAAAATTTTAAACTATAGTATCAAAATGACTTTATAATGTAATAGAATAATTTATTTGGATTCTCTTGCCTTGTTTCTTTCTCAAGCAGCTGTTCCAAGGTAAAGTTATAAAATCACGGTCTTTCTTGAGTACAAATCTTTTAGCCAGTATGGCCACACCTTTTTTCAATCTAGTGCTTATTTATTTGTGTTTATCATCCAAAAGAAATGTTCTAGAGAAGCAGTATAAGCCTTAGGGTAAAATGGGTCAGCACAAACATAGGCTATCATTTTGTCAAATGGATACCATATTGCCAGCAGGACTTAACACTAACAACAGCTATTCAGTTAGATGAGACATCATGATATGAAAACCAGTGCCAGTTATGTGAGTATTGCCAACTGGCTCATATTTGATCAATGTTAGGTAACATATATTCAACTGAATTTTAAACAGGATTTAAAATTTTAATTTATGTGGAAGGGACATAGTGTCAATATTGAACTCTAAACACCCTTTTTGCGATCAGAGAGACTGCCTTTTGATTACATGTTTGAATTGTCTTCACTGTTCAGACCTTGCCCTTAAGTTATCTAATTTAATGGGGTAAAGTCCAAAGAAAAAACTAAAAATAGGGAATAAGGAATGTGTTATTGCTGGGTTTAAAGTTAGAGTTGCTTCCTCTTGCAGTAAAGTGAATCCATTTCCTCTTCAGTGGGGAAAGCTGTATCCTTAGACTTCAAATTATTGATGTTAGATGTTGTTATTTTTCCCAAAGAATGATGAAGAAATGAATGTCTAAGAATCATACCCATCTATAAGAACAATCTCTCACCAAACTTTTAAAGATGGCATCTTGGTTGAGAGTGAATTTTTTTTTTTTTTTTGGCAAAACTTCATAGTTTTTCCCCACCAGGGATACCTTTATATTTTAGGTAAGTTTCAAGCACTAGCTTGCCTAAAGACTTTCTTGCTAGAGGCCATTAAGATGACAGAGATGAGCATCAATAGTGGGCATGGTTTCTGTCACAGAGTATCAGGCTTTGCTGGGTCTCCACAAAGCCTTCTGATCAGTGAGGCAGAGGTTAAGAGTTTTAAAGGAAGAGCATTTAGAGTCTTGCCAAAGCCATCCTTCTCACTACAAAATAATGGAAGCAACAGTGCATGCTCTTCCCACATCTTCTATGGCCTTCCAGAGCCAATAGTATCCAGTTCTAAATTGAAAGCATGAAATGCTGAAAGCTGATAAAGGTTAATGCTCTCTCTCTCTCTCTCTTTTTTTTTTTTTTTTGCAGTCTCTTTCCCTTCAAAAGTGTAGACTAGAAAACTGTAATCTCTCCGTGGTGATTATGTGTCTGACTATCTCTCTGTTGAGCTTGAAGAGCATTGTTACAATTTTCAGTTTGTGTTTCCCTGTTTTCTGTGATAGCTTGGGTCAGAGGTTGGGCTGCAGGCCTCCAGTGGTATGAAGAGCAATAATCCAATTTCTAGGCTGAGCCAAAAACAATGGAAACCTCAAAACATGGCCTGGATTCAGTGCAGAGCTCATTTTCATCAGCCAGACTTCTTTCCCTTCAATGGTCTGGACGCTCATTCATCTTGATTCTTCTGATAGCGGTACCTACAGGACAACAATATTAACATATTTGGAAATAATTTAAGACAGAATAAAATATTTTAAAATATCCAAATGTTTGTACATTATTTGAATAAAATAACTAGGGGGATTAGTCAGGGTTCTCCAGAGAAATAGAACCAGTGGGTTAGATAGATGGATGGATAGGTAGATAGGTAGGTAAGTAGACAGACAGATAAATAGATAATGAGGAATTGGTTTATGAGATTATAGAGGCTAAGAAGTCCCATAATTGGCCATCTGCAAGCTGCAAATATAGGAAAGCCAGTGGTGTAATTCAGTCCAAGTCCAAAGGCCTGAGAAACCAGTCTGAGGGCCAGGGGAGATGAAATGAGACATTCCAGATAGACAGGAAGAAAAAGGGGCAAATTCCTTCTGCCTCTGCCTTTTGTTCTATTCAGGTCCTCAAGAGATTGGATAATGCCCACCCACCTAGGGTAAGGCAATCTGCTGTTCTGAGTCCACAAATTCATATACTAATTTCTTCCAGACACATCCTCACAGACACACCCAGAAATAGAGAATGTTTAATTGAGCAACCAGTGGCTGGTCAAGTTAACACATAAAGTTAACCATCGCACTAGGTGAGCAGAAGATTTTGCTCTGCATCTAGATATTTTACTATTATTTGACACATAGCTATAGGTTTAAAAAAATTTGATTTAATTCTAAACATTTTTTTTTGTGCAATCACCTCCTTCAAACCACTGTCGGGCAGGTATTATAGAGGTTGTAAGCATAGACTCTAGACCTTCTGGGTTCAAATGTGGATCTATTACTCACTTAAGTGAGCAAACAAATGCAAACATGTTGGTTTCCTAATGAAGAGTAACAAATTACCCTACAATTTAGTGGCTTAAAACAGTAAATATTTTTTAAATCACATTGTGTCTTTGGTTTGGCAATTAAGGAGTGGCTTAGCTGGGTGGCCCTGGCTCAGGGTCTCTCAAGAAGGTACATTTAAAATACTGGCTGGGGATGCAGTTGTCCAAAGGTTTGTCTAAAGCTGGAGGATCCTCTTATTCACAGATGTGGCAAATTAGTGCTTGATGTTTTCAAGAGGCCTCAGTTCTTTGCCATCTGGTTTCTCCACAGAGGTGCTTGAGTGTCCTCATGACATGGCAGCTGGCCTCCCCCAGAATAAGTGATCCAAGAGAGAGGAAGCCAGTTCTTTAGGAACTAGTGTCAGACATCACACATCATCACTTTTGTCACATTGTATTCATTGAAAACAAATCACTAAGTCCAATCCACATTCAAAGGCAAGGAAATTAGCCTTCATGTTTTGAAGGGAGGAGTAATCAATAGCAGAATATTATCTGAATAAGTTGTACGAGGCTGGGTCTAGCACAATCCTTGAAACCAGCTGGATAATTTTTATTCTTATTTCTAAGGGTAATTGGCAGTTCTTTTAAAGCTACATGGGTTCAAAGCTGGTTCAGACCTGTGGTGCACCAAGTCTCCCCCATTTCAGTAAATGGCTTCACCATGCACATGGTAAACCTCTGTGAGTGTCCTGACTTCCCACATCATGTGTCCAACCCATCAGCAAGTCCTGCTAGCTACCTCTACCCTTAAAATATATACAGCCTATAACCCTCTCTTCATAGCCTCAGGGCACACAGGGTCCAGCTCACCACTAGTTCTCATCAGTGCTTCCTTTCTTGGCCCTACATTCTATTCTACACTGGGCAGCAACAGTGATCTCTTGAAAAATATGTTAGATCATGCCATTTCCCTTCTTCAAACCTTGCAATGAATTCCCTCAAAAAAAGCATTCAAATTCTTCCCTCTACAACTTCATTTTCCATGCATTTGGGCTGGGTCAGTCTTCTCCAGCTTCAGTAGCTAGTAGCCTCATTGCTGTACCTCCAGTTCACCAGGCTTGTTTTGACCTCAGGGCATTTGCACACGCTCTTGCCTCTGCCTAGAATGCTCTTCGCATGGCTTACTGTCTTATTTCAGTCAAGTCTCTCCTCAAATGTTGTCTCTTCAGGGTGACCTTACTAAGAAGCTTATCAAGAAAACACCTCAAATCCCACCCTCACTCAATATGATCACAGCCTCTGTTTAACACCATTTTAAGTATGTATGTGTTTTTTGTCTGCCTCCCTCACTATAGTGTAAACTCCATGAGAGCAGGAGTGCTCAGAATGGTGTCTGGCACATAGTGAATGCTCAATAAATATTCATTGAATGAATGAATGAACAAGCAGAATTAATGAGTCAGTTGATTAACCCAGAAGTCACAAGATAGAGGCTATGATGGCTCACAGATGTATTTTGATAATACAATGTTATATGAGAGTTTTAAAAATATATATATGAATTGGACTTTAATAAATTGTGAGATTCATATAAAAATTCCAGTCTGGGTTCTTTTGAAAAATCAAGAGATTTTTGTATTTGGGGTCCCTTAGCACAAAGTTTGTGATGTCTACTAGCAGCTGCTCCTTTCAGACAAAGTTTACCCCAGACCCCACCCCACTCCCTGTCATCTTCCTGACACCAGTGACTTTCTGAGACCTGGCACCCTCCACTTCTCTGTGTTACCTGCCTGGCCCTGTAGGTCTTCAGGATCCTACATTAGGCATATATACGATAAGTCTGCCAACTTTTGTCCCACATGTCTGTGTAAGTTTTGACATCTAACTTAGAAATGAAGTTGGTCCTATGTTGAATCTCCAAGTCAAATTGATTATGAGACAAACATTTTAGCCTTTGACGTCATTCTAGTTATAGAACAATCAACTCAGCTTGACAAACTCGGTAGAGTCTTCACTACTAGTGAAAGGATGGAAAGACTCCATTGTGTCTCAAAATAATTTTCACTTTTGGAAGGTTGTTTTTCAAACTATTTTTAAGACCCATGGATTTGAAATACTTTTATTTTCAAAACCTCATGAACATTTGATCCAGATGTTTACCTAAAGTGATTCATTTACCAGTGTGGGACACACCACATTGTCCTAAGAAAGAAAATAACCACATTTAATAATAGATGGTTTCATAGTCTGCAGTCAGATAAAGAGAAATATATACGTGTACATAGATACACACTATATATATATTACATACTATGTGTGTGTGTGTATATATATATAATAGCAATAACTATTTCTTCTTGCTCCTTATACAGCCAGTCGCTGTTATATTTTAGAGTCTATGAGTCAAGCACTGTTAATATTAAACATCTGCTATGTGTCAGGCACTGTTCTAGGCAGTTGTGGAGCTCATAGTCTGTCTTACATTCCAGGGATCCAGACAGAAAAAAAACTAAGCAAACAAATAAGTTAATGTGATATGCCACAGGAATTGATAGACTATGGATAAAAAGGAAAAGAGAGTAGGGAGATAGGGATGTCTGACTGGTTACGGTATCTAATAGTGTGATCAAGGTAAGTCATGTTGAAAAGATGAAATTTGAGTAAGACCTGAAGGAGATAAGGGAGTTAACCAGGTGAATCTGTGGGGAAAGAGCCTTCTAGGATAAGGAAGGACCTACAGTGAAAGCCCTAAGTAGGAATGTGCCTGGTGTGTTCGAGCAACTGTGTAGCTACTCCTACTGAATGACTGTTCAGTTAGGTAAACTGACTGCAATGAAGAACAAGTGCCTGAATGCACATGCTGTTCTGCATGGAGTACTACTTCAGTAGGGAAGTCTGGTCTCCTCAGCTAAGGACTATTTATCATTCAATTTTAATTAACCCATATTTTGCTTTGGCCATGACCTGGGCATTTCAGACTCCATGACAGTATACAGGTTCAATTTTCAGGAGAAACTTAAGCGACTGGCTCAAGTTTGCTCTGATGAGGTGAGCTGAACTCTAAGCTACTGTATACGCATGATGACTTCTTATAAGCTGGCTGCATTTTCTTCAATCCCAACACACTTTCCTGTCCCATACATATATCAAACAATGGTGCTTTTCAAAGAAGTAGTCCATGAGAAAAAGAATGACAACCAGAATTTATCCTACTCTGCATGTTAATTACTCTTCACTAAGTGATATAATTCAGAGGGCATCTTATGAAACCCCCTAACAGAGCTTCGTGTCTTCTCAATGCAGCTGCTGGCAGAGGACTGGCCATTTGGAGCTGAGATGTGTAAGCTGGTGCCTTTCATACAGAAAGCCTCCGTGGGAATCACTGTGCTGAGTCTATGTGCTCTGAGTATTGACAGGTAGAAGCTTCTATTTAATCCAAGTATATTCTGAATATATACTATTGTTTTCCATGTTACTTAGAAAATAAACTGTGCAATTCAATAAAACTAAGGTATGCCAGCTTAAAATACAATTCTATTTTTATCTTCAGATATCGAGCTGTTGCTTCTTGGAGTAGAATTAAAGGAATTGGGGTTCCAAAATGGACAGCAGTAGAAATTGTTTTGATTTGGGTGGTCTCTGTGGTTCTGGCTGTCCCTGAAGCCATAGGTTTTGATATAATTACGATGGACTACAAAGGAAGTTATCTGCGAATCTGCTTGCTTCATCCCGTTCAGAAGACAGCTTTCATGCAGGTAAATTTTACTTTTTTTATTTTCCTTTCTGCTCTTGCCTTATAAATATTTAGCTATATTTCCCCTGTTCCCCACTCCTTGGGAAACTATTGACTTATGACTGTCCTTGGCATAAATTAAGGGTATAGATCCAAGGACTGTGGAGTTAATGGTGATCAATGACTCAAGCTGCAAGAAGCTAGATCACTACTTCTCTAAGAATCCCCTTGATCTCAGTGGCATAGATAAACCAAGTCCACATGAAAGAATTGATGTGAATTTATAGCTTTTCTACCCAAAGCCATGTTAGAAGTAAAATGCTTGGTGCCACAAAGTGAAAATAGCACTCAGGCAAAAGTTTTCTCAGCAAGGCAATTTACTTCTATAGAAGGTTGTGTCTCACAATGGAGCAATGGCGAGAGCATACCAGACAAGGGAGGGGAAGGGGGTGTTATCCCTGATGCAACTAGTTCCCACTGCCGCATCTTTCCCCTATTGGGTAGGGTTGGACTGCACAGTCTAAGTTAATTCCAATTGGCTATTTTAAAGAGAGCAGGGGTACGAGCTGGAGTGGTGGGGTGAGTAGTTTCAGCAGGAAGGACAGTTACAGAGCAGGTGAATAAGGATGACTAAGGACAGAGCAGGTGACTAAGGATGACTAAGGACAGAGTAGGTGACTAAGGATGACTAAGGACAGAGCAGGTGACTAAGGATGACTAAGGACAGAGCAGGTGACGAAGGATAACTAAGGAAAGAGCAGGTGATAGAGGCTAGGAGGGGGTTGTTTACTGAAACTAGGGGCAAGGAGATGTAAAGAATGGGGAGTTAAACTTTAAAATGGAGAACAAAGAACAGGGAAGCTGAACACACTGACATATTGGTTCTTTGAAGAGGAATTTACTGTATCCTACAGCCCCATAAGGACTGACAACTACTACGTAATCTGCACAAGATAGCCCAGTAGTTGTCAGAGGAATGGATGGTCCAGCAAATATTCAGATAGAAGTCACCCTGATATGGATGGAGTCTGAATGGCAAGACTCCCCTCTCTCTGTCTTTGATGCCAAAGAGAAAGCTGCCATTGCAAGAAACTTTTCATCCTGGTCATTTATTAAAGAACATTTGATTAGGGAATAGAAAAAGAATGATGATGCTCGTTTCCAGAAGATAGATCCTGAGTGTAAAAGGCTCTTCCCAACAGAATGAGTTAAGAGACATTAATGCAAAGGGGTCTGGCTTAACTATTCCCAAAGATTATTTTCTATTGTATACGTAAGGAGACTAAATAAAACTTTATGAACTGTATATATCATGCTAAGTAAAAGAATCAAGGACATAATGTGAAATTGAAAATGAAATTGCTATTTCCTTGTTTCCTATTAGTAAAAAGAAAAAAAAAGTGCTGCCTAGGTTACATAATTCCCTCTCCAACAGAGATATATCTAAAGCAATATGAAAAAGATAACAGAAAAGAAAAAGAGATATGACATAAGTCAAAAGCAGATTTTATCTTTTTGCGAGGTTAGATTTATATGTTACTGAGCTAAATGGTTAACCTAGACCTTTTCGTATCTGTTGTTCCCATTAAACAAACTTGCTAAAAAGTGAGAACTTCATCTAAACACTAAGTTATCTTTACATATTTAGGTGTTATATTTCACACAAAAAAAACTCTAAGGATATGTTTCTTATGTGAAGACAAAGCATTGAATTACCAAATATTTAAAATTTTGCCTAACTACTTAAGTTTTTGTGCATGCATAACACATTGTCTTAGAGAACTGAAATATTTTTGGGAAAATTTGTTTTATTTAACATGACTATTTATTTGTTCAGTAAGTGTGGCCTGAAAGATTCTGTATGATATATATAAACTGGATCTAATTTAGAAGATAATCATTCCCTGATGAATTTTTTTAAGTTTAACATTTGTTATATAAGATTTTCTTACAGAGAAGTATTAATCATAAAAATTCTCTCATCCCCATAGTTTTACAAGACAGCAAAAGATTGGTGGCTATTCAGTTTCTATTTCTGCTTGCCATTGGCCATCACTGCATTTTTTTATACACTAATGACCTGTGAAATGTTGAGAAAGAAAAGTGGCATGCAGATTGCTTTAAATGATCACCTAAAGCAGGTAAGAAAATACAAATATTTGATAACTCATGGTTGAATTTATAATTATAAATATGAAAATTATGATGATGATGATGATAAACTAACATTATTATATACCAGAGCATATTTCCTTTTTCTTGCTTCTGGTAGTTTTAAATAGATAAAGAATATTTTTATATTATTTATTTGGAGATATTCTATATAATCTAAAAGGATCTAGGGAGAATCAGAACTTTTTAAAGATGAATCTCTAGTCACTTCGGTTCCACTTCACATTAACTATTCCGTATAAAGCTCAGTGTCCTGAGTTTTTACACATGCCACTGACTTTTTGTAGACAATATTAAATGTCGTTTTAGAAGATAGCATGCTATGAGTAAAATGAGCCATCTCTTAAGGGTCAAACTATGGATTTATTTCAGAGACGGGAAGTGGCCAAAACCGTCTTTTGCCTGGTCCTTGTCTTTGCCCTCTGCTGGCTTCCCCTTCACCTCAGCAGGATTCTGAAGCTCACTCTTTATAATCAGAATGATCCCAATAGATGTGAACTTTTGAGGTAAGAAAGGCAAACTAGAAATGGTTTCGTAAATAAATGCCACTCAGAAGTGTTTCCATCGATCTTTTTTATAGGCAGAAAGACAGACTACCATTTTTCTAACCCTTAGGAAGTCATGGAGACTCCCAATTTTTATCTGAGGTCCTGTTGAGAGGGACAGGGAAGGGGGAGTATGAACAACACTGGGGACAGAGAGTCAGAGTTGTCAAGATGATGAGTGAGTGCCAAGGCGGAAAATGTCAGGTCCGATTCTCCAACGCGTTTTCTAAATTTCTTCTTTTCAGCCAGCTTCAGTACTTCCAAATGAGATTTTATTTTAAAAGAGAAGAATTGGGCCTGGGAAGGGGAAATGGAGGAAAGTCAGTAGAAATGCTACAGTTAGAGGGAGACACAGACAGAGACAGGCAGGGAATCATTGTTAGCAAAGATGAGTGATAAATTTAGAACCATTGTATATTGGCATTTTTTTTCCTTACAAAAGCACAGAAGCTACAATGACTACATGTTCAGAATAGCATATTTTTCAGACACATTTTGGGTTATTTTGTTGCAGCTTTCTGTTGGTATTGGACTATATTGGTATCAACATGGCTTCACTGAATTCCTGCATTAACCCAATTGCTCTGTATTTGGTGAGCAAAAGATTCAAAAACTGCTTTAAGGTAAGAGACTACCCCAAAATAAAAAGCTCTTTGTAATATGGCTCAAATATAAGCTTTCAAAACTGCTAATATATCTATCCAGACAGATTTAGTAAATTATCTTATAGTTTCCCTTTTATTACATCATGGATGATTTTTTTAAATACAACTTTTGCTTGTAAATCACTATAATTGTTTTTGCCTATAAATCCTAGTCAGCCACTCCCTACTGCCTCAGCCAATCAGTTACACTCATGGAATTGTTGACCAAAAAGTAATAAAAATTACATGCATTGATGTCTGATAGGCATCACATAATAAAATAAGGGCTAAACATGAATTAAAGGCCCTGTTCCCTGTTTTTGGTAGATTCTGAACTTCGCAGCTGCAATTATTATTATAACTAAATTAGTTCCTTTTTCACATGGACTGTGAGAATAGCAAGGTAAACAAAAAAAATAGTTTAGGTTTTACCTCTTTCTTCCTTTTTTGTATAACAGTGATGTGCTGTTCAATGTGAAATACATATAATTCCTTCTTCAGCTGCTTGCATTTTATCATCCTTCTATTCATTCACTCCTTCAACAATCTAACATGAAATAAAATATCCCCTCCCCTAATGTGAAAATCATCCATTTGTCCATGGTATTTCACTACTGGAAAGCTAAGAACGTAGCTCCCGTGTAAACACTAAGGCAGCCTATAACATTCTTCGCCCACTCATAACTCAAATTTTAGAGTTGGAAGAGAACTTCCATCAGGATCAACACCCTCATTTTATAAGACATAAAACAGTGGACTTCCCATTTTCTTTTACATATAGAATTAACAGAAGACAAGCAGAATGAAAAAATTTTTATATTTAAAAAAACTTCAAGAAAAAAATTGAAGAAAACTGAGATGCTTTTGTACTATATAACCTTATTGTTTACCAATATTGAAAAGAGATATGAGAACACATGGCTGAAAAAATAGGAAAGCAGTATTAAATTCATTGACATGAGAAGATATTTATGTCACTGTCAAGTGAGAAAAAGCAGGTTAAATCTCCTCAGCAAAGTGGCTTAGAATAACTTGGGATGAGATGTTTGTGAAAGTATCTACAAGGTTATGGAGTATACATACAGTACAGTCTCAGTAAAATAATTATACTCACATTCTCCAGCACATGCACATATACATGTGTATAATTTATTTCATGTATGTGCAAATATTTGTTTTCATGAGGAAATGTCTTGAATTATATGTTTATCAAATATTATCAAATAACCAAGAGTAAATATCAATTAAAAGTGGCTTTCTCTTGTTGAGAAATTTTAACTATGTAGGTTTTTTTCTTCTCTGCATTTTTTAGTTAAAAAATTATCATATGCTACTACTGTGATTATATTCTTTTAAGAGGGAAAATAAAAGAGCACTGAAAGAAAGGGCCCAAGAACTCCTAATCATACAAAGAAAGTCAGAACCCTGGAGAGGAGGAAGAGTTGGGAAAGGTGACTGATGTTAACATATAATGAGTTACTTTGTTTTGTACAGTCATGCTTATGCTGCTGGTGCCAGTCATTTGAAGAAAAACAGTCCTTGGAGGAAAAGCAGTCATGCTTAAAGTTCAAAGCTAATGATCACGGATATGACAACTTCCGTTCCAGTAATAAATACAGCTCATCTTGAAAGAAGAACTATTCACTGTATTTCATTTTCTTTATATTGGACCGAAGTCATTAAAACAAAATGAAACATTTGCCAAAACAAAACAAAAAACTATGTATTTGCACAGCACACTATTAAAATATTAAGTGTAATTATTTTAACACTCATAGCTACATATGACATTTAATGAGCTGTTTACGGCATGGAAAGAAAATCAGTGGGAATTAAGAAAGCCTCATCGTGAAAGCACTTAATTTTTTACAGTTAGCACTTCAACATAGCTCTTAACAACTTCCAGGATATTCACACAACACTTAGGCTTAAAAATGAGCTCACTCAGAATTTTTATTCTTTCTAAAAAGAGATTTATTTTTAAATCAATGGGACTCTGATATAAAGGAAGAATAAGTCACTGTAAAACAGAACTTTTAAATGAAGCTTAAATTACTCAATTTAAAATTTTAAAATCCTTTAAAACAACTTTTCAATTAATATTATCACACTATTGCTCAGACTGTAATTAGATGCAAATGAGAGAGCAGTTTAGTTGTTGCATTTTTCGGACACTAGAAACATTTAAATGATCAGGAGGGAGTAACAGAAAGAGTAAGGCTGTTTTTGAAAATCATTACACTCCTTTCACTAGAAGCCCAAACCTCAGCATTCTGCAATATGTAACCAACATGTCACAAACAAGCAGCATGTAACAGACTGGCACATGTGCCAGCTGAATTTAAAATATAATACTTTTAAAAAGAAAATTATTACATCCTTTACATTCAGATAAGATCAAACCTCACAAAGAGAAATAGAATGTTTGAAAGGCTATCCCAAAAGACTTCTTTGAATCTGTCATTTACATACCCTGTGAAGACAATACTATCTACAATTTTTTCAGGATTATTAAAATCTTCTTCTTTCACTATCGTAGCTTAAACTCTGTTTGGTTTTGTCATCTGTAAATACTTACCTACATACACTGCATGTAGATGATTAAATGAGGGCAGGCCCTGTGCTCATAGCTTTACAATGGAGAGATGCCAGTGACCTCATAATAAAGACTGTGAACTGCCTGGTGCAGTGTCCACATGACAAAGGGGCAGGTAGCACCCTCTCTCACCCATGCTGTGGTTAAAATGGTTTCTAGCATATGTATAATGCTATAGTTAAAATACTATTTTTCAAAATCATACAGATTAGTACATTTAACAGCTACCTGTAAAGTTTATTACTAATTTTTGTATTATTTTTGTAAATAGCCAATAGAAAAGTTTGCTTGACGTGGTGCTTTTCTTTCATCTAGAGGCAAAACTGCTTTCTGAGACTGTAAGAACCTCTTAGCTTTGTGTGTTTCTGCCTAATTTTTATATCTTCTAAGCAAAGTGCCTTAGGATAGCTTGGGATGAGATGTGTGTGAAAGTATGTACAAGAGAAAACGGAAGAGAGAGGAAATGAGGTGGGGTTGGAGGAAACCCATGGGGACAGATTCCCATTCTTAGCTTAACGTTCGTCATTGCCTCGTCACATCAATGCAAAAGGTCCTGATTTTGTTCCAGCAAAACACAGTGCAATGTTCTCAGAGTGACTTTCGAAATAAATTGGGCCCAAGAGCTTTAACTCGGTCTTAAAATATGCCCAAATTTTTACTTTGTTTTTCTTTTAATAGACTGGGCCACATGTTGGAAATAAGCTAGTAATGTTGTTTTCTGTCAATATTGAATGTGATGGTACAGTAAACCGAAACCCAACAAAGTGGCCAGAAAGAAAGAGCAATAATAATTAATTCACACACCATATGGATTCTATTTATAAATCACCCACAAACTTGTGTTTTAATTTCATCCCAATCACTTTTTCAGAGGCCTGTTATCATAGAAGACATTTTAGACTCTCAATTTTAAATTAATTTTGAATCACTAATATTTTCACAGTTTATTAATATATTTTATTTCTATTTAAATTTTAGATTATTTTTATTACCATGTACTGAATTTTTACATCCTGATATCATTTCCTTCTCCACATCAGTATCATGTTCTCTAATTATCTTGCCAAATTTTGAAACTACACACAAAAAACATACTTGCATTATTTATAATAAAATTGCATTCAGTGACTTTTTAAAAAAACGTTTGATTCAAAATTTTAACATACTGATAAGTAAGAAACAATTATAATTTCTTTACATACTCAAAACCAAGATAGAAAAAGGTGCTATTGTTCAACTTCAAAACATGTTTCCTAGTATTAAGGACTTTAATATAGCAACAGACAAAATTATTGTTAACATGGATGTTACAGCTCAAAAGATTTATAAAAGATTTTAACCTATTTTCTCCCTTATTATCCACTGCTAATGTGGATGTATGCTCAAACACCTTTTAGTATTGATAGCTTACATATGGCCAAAGGAATACAGTTTATAGCAAAACATGGGTATGCTGTAGCTAACTTTATAAAACTGTAATATAACAATGTAAAAAACTATATATCTGGGAGGATTTTTTGGTTGCCTAAAGTGGCTATAGTTACTGATTTTTTATTATGTAAGCAAAACCAATAAAAATTTAAGTTTTTTTAACAACTAGCTTATTTTTCACTGTACAGACACTAATTCATTAAATACTAATTGATTGTTTAAAAGAAATATAAATGTGACAAGTGGACATTATTTATGTTAAATATACAATTATCAAGCAAGTATGAAGTTATTCAATTAAAATGCCACATTTCTGGTCTCTGGGCTGGACTGTGTGTTTCATTGTTGTGAAGAAACAGATATACAGACATTCAACTTCCCAAGGTTGATTTTCTGGGTAATAGTTTCCAATGGCCTCTTTGGTCTTCCTTTCTTTGGTTTCCTGCCTTTGGAGCACTTCATTGTTTCATCATTATTGTACCTTAGCAAAGGTGAAAGTTTGAAATGAGGTTTACGGATTGCTCATTGCATTTCACAAGCTTCTTTTGAGTGTTTTCTGTGTGCAAGATGGGATGAAATTCACAAAATGCAAGGTCCCTACTTGATAAGAGACAGTGATGATAAACTTTAATATGAGGCAAAATGAAATGAGCACTAAATAACTGCACACTGATTGCTGCAGTAGTTCACCTGTCTGTGTCTCTCAGCATGTAATCCCTTTCTTCACCCAACAAAAATAATCCAGAATTAGCAATTGCTTTTTTCCCAGACAGTAAGGTCAAACCCAGCCGAGTATTCCAGAGGTTGCTATCATTTACCCCTGACCTTTCCTGGATTTCAGCTGCCTAATTTTAGCTGGCACTTCAAAATACAAGTGTTCTGAATCCCAAGGGCCATATGAGAAGTACAGAAAAGGATAACATAGGAAATACTCTCGTAAAGCAGTTGCCAAAAAGAGCCTTTGTTTTCTTGAACAGTTAGTTGTTAAGCAATAATAATAATGCCATCACAATTTATTATAGTAAAAGTACGCAGAAAAAATATAATTTACATAAGCCAAAGAAAACCAAGAGATGTGCAGCTCTAAGATGTAGAGGTCCAGAAATTCAAAAATTGTACAGGCCAAGGTTATAGAAAGCAGTGACTCTGGCATGACTGACTGACTAGCAAACATTATTAGCCAGCCTTTGAAATGACACACATTTAAAAATCAAAAGATTGAATAAGTATAATCAAATTTGGAAGTCCTGTTGAACACTTCCCGGATTCAAGACTCACTTGAGCAGAGGGAATAACCCTATCATGTTAGAAAGGAAGTATGTATGATCAGAAAAACACCGAAAGTCCAAAAAATGTGATATCCTTGATTGTGTCTGCAATTTAGTTGACCTCAAACAAGTCAGTTAATATATCAGAGCTTCAGTTTAATTATCTATAAAATATAAATATTAATATATTTACTAATTCTTACATCCAATCAATACATGTTAATATATGTACTATATAAAATACCCACCAATGTGTAAGTATACAAAAATGCAAAAGGCATAGCTACTGCCCTCTGGAAACTCACAATCTAATAGAGAACACAGACACATAAACAAATAAAGGCAGTTAATACATTTTAGGTACCCAAATATAGATATGTGCATAGTAAGAATCCCGGAGTTTAGGAGAACTCATCCAAGAAGATGGTACTCAAGTTGAGCCTTAAAGGAAGTTTGCTAAGCTAACAAGGGTTTAATGGCATTACTGGAAAAATTACTATCATCCAAGAAATGTGAAAGGGGTAAAGGAACATGGCCAGTTCAGGTGAAGGGTTGACCCGTAGCATGCTGGAGAGGGGTTGTGAGAGGCAGGGCTGGAGATGCAGGCAGGTCAGGAAGCACTCACATTCTTGGATGAGTTCTCCTCAACTCCAGGATTCTTACCATCTACATATCTATATTTGAATATCTAAAATACATTAACTCCCTTTATTTGTTTATGTGTCTATCTTCTCTATTAGATTGTAAGTTCCCAGATGGCAAGAGCTATGCCTTTTACATTTTTGCATGCTTACACATTGGTGGGTAAACTATAATCATATAGCTGTTTGCTCTTTACCATGGGCTAGTGTTTCTCAAGTATCTGAAGACCATATATCACAGAGTCATTTTGGATGATTTATTCAAAATGCGAATTCCTGGCTCCCAACTCTGAACTATACAATCAGAACTCCCAGGATGGGACCCAGAAATATTTACTTTAATGAATACTTCAAGTAGCCCTTATGCACCTAAAATTGGAGAAGCGCTACCATATAGATATTTGCAAAACATTGAGTATTTTCAACAAACAGTCATAGGATTAAGTTCTGCTTGCCTAAGACTGCTTTGAAAACAGCGCAGAACATGGGCTAAAGGACTACAAGACAGAAAGCGGACAGACTGGATAAACAGCTACCACAATTAACAGGTGAAAAGATGCAGCTCTGAGAGAGGAAAGTGTGCAGGCCGGGCTGTAGAAACAGGGCAGATCTGGAAGGGTGGAGTCAGCAGGGCATACTGGCCAGATGTGAGAGAGGAAGCTCAGTTAAGAGGTTTCTGGTTAGAATGGCCATTAACCTAGACCAGGGGTCAACAAACTATGGCCAGAGGGCCAAATCCAGCCTGCTGGTCTGTTTTTGTAAATAAAATCCTATTGGAATGCAGTCAGACCCATTTGCTTATGTATCGATTAAGCTTGCCTTCCACCATAACAGCATAGTTGGTTAACAGAAACATACAAATGGCCTAAAATATTTACTATCTGGCCTTTCCAGAAAAATATTTCTGACCCCTGATTTAAATAAGAAATATTAAAGAAAAAGAGAGGCAGCAATTGAGTTGAAAGAGAAAAGAGTTCTGGAGATGTAATGAATTCCATTTGGAAAATAATGACTTAAGGTATCATGGAGCATTCACAGAGAAAATTAGGAGGCATCTCTGGGTTAAAGACACAAACTTGTTTATTATGGTTTCGAGATGCTAATTAAAGAAGGGGGTGAATAGCAATACTAGAGGAGAAGTCAAAGAGTAGAAAAAAAGGAAACAAGAGATGGAGAGTAAACTGGCAGAGGTCCCAAATGCAAGAAGACTGGGCAGAGAAGAGAAATTCAGAAAAGACTGCAAGGAACAAAGAAAACTGGTGTCATGAAAGTCTAGAGGAAGGGGATGCCAAGGCAAAGGAGTAGGCTGAGAATCTGAGCAAAATGAACAGAAAAGAGATCTTTGTAACTGACAATCTGAAAAACATCAGAGACCTCATCTAAAGCAGTTTGTGTGTATGCATGTTTGTGTATGTGTGTGTGTGTGTGTTTGCGTGTGAAAGAGACAGAAAGAGGACAATATATCTCTGTTTTCTTATTTCCTGTACATATATATATATATATACATACACATATATATATTTTACATATATGTATATCATATATAATGTAACTTTAGTAGTAGAGAAGGATTAATGGTTAACTATAGTGGATTAAACATATATGTGTTTTTCATCCTTCTTCTAAAATTCCACTAAAATGACAAAAAAGAATTAAATATATAAACCCACAAGGACAGAGATGAAAGAGATGACACCAGCCAACTAGAAATGTTAACAAAATTGTGTAAGATGGAAACCAGGTAGATGGACAACTTATTCAGATTTTTACTTTCTCTACTAAATGTCTATCCAAGAAGCAAGGAGGCTGACATGGTTCACAACCCAGACCTGCCTCAGGAAGGGAGGCAGCAGCTTCCTTGGAAGGGAAGACAAGGGACTGAAGTAAGGCCAAAAATGAAAGAATTGATTCTAAGTCTAACAGATCCTGGCGTCCATAATTTCCCTATATAATCGGTATTGTTGAAAGTCAGATGACTTATTTTCTGAAGAGTTTGTGCCAGATTTTCTCCGGACTTTGGACTTCATCACAGCAAGAACAGCTGAAGGTAGAAATGTGGCCCCTGTCTGCAATAAAAAAGATTTAGCAAAGACTTGCCCCATAAACAGTGAGATCTTTAGCCCACATCCCTTTTAGCAGTGACTAGCAGCCTTGTATGTCCCAGCAAGAGAATGGAGATTCTGTTCTGAAAAAACAACCTGCCCCAGGGAAAAAAATACCCGCAAATATCAACATCAGAGTGAGAAGGGTTCTCACTGAAATGGGCTATGTTCTTGCTCCTTTCTGCCCATGTACATAGAATTTCCCAGTGGCCTCTTTGTGCCACATTTTGAAACATGAATGAGTAGGCAAAAGCCAGTAGACCTTTTAGGAAACACAGAGCAATAAGAAACAAGAAGCAAAACCAGTGTGATATATGAGCAAAAGGAACATTCAGAGATCGAGAAAGTGATCTTGGAAAATGAAAATATGCTAGGAGAAATAAAACACAGTAAAAGAGTTTCAACAGTCAAAGTTGAGAAAAGTAGAATATGAAGTTACTCTGCCAAAGTGTGTTTCCACAAAACTAAGGAAGAAAATGAAGGAATCCAGGAAACAGGTGACTCCAACACAGGAAATACTCAAAAGCTATTCCCAAGATGATAGAGGGGAAAAAACCCTAGCCTGTCTATGAAGCAATCAGTCAATCTGTCTTGTTAAAAGCAGAAGAGCAGAGGAAGAGTATCTCCAAGGAAACATACAACATATGGGAGTTTGTAGTCCCATGAAAGCACCCGAGGATAAATGAATGACAGCTACATAGAACAGCAAGCAAACAAGAAGAAATTAGACAATTGTTAGTCTCCCCCAAAATTCTTGCTTATATAGAAAAAATATATATAATCATACCTATATAGCTTGGATATGAGCAAATTCACCTTGTCTAAATAAACAGTAAAATTGTTTTAAACAAAACTGTGACATGAATAAATTGAAAGAAAAAGTAGAAGGAAAGTGTGCTTGACAGTTATGGCTTAAGAAAGTCACATCTTAATTTTCAATAGTAAAAATCCAACATTCACTTTGGGAAACCAATGAGGAGCATCTGGGAAAGTTGAAGATGCTAATCCTATGATTAAAAACATTCCACTTATAGAGAAACCACTTGTATGACCAGGATATAGACACCAAAATATTCATAGAAGCATTGTTTCATCCAAAAATGAAAACAATTCAAGCTCCATCAGCTATAGTTTAAATAACTAAATTTTGTGGTATATCCATACAATGGAACCCTCTTCAACAGGTTTCTCGACCTCAGCACTATTGACATTTTGGCCCAGAAAACTGCTTGTTATGGGGGTTATCCTGTATTTGGTAGGATGCTAGTAACATCCCTAGCCCCAACCAGTAGACACCAGTATTGTTCCCCCCTCCCCAGGTGTGACAACCACAATGTTTCCAGACATTGTCAAATGTCTCCCAGGGGAGAGCTGCTCCCATTGAGAACTGCAGCACTACTGTATGAGCCCATTAATATAAAGTGCAAAATCTGGCAAAACCAAGCTCTATTTTACAGAGATGCATACATAGTTGATTTAAAAAATAAGCAAAGGAAGACAAGGAAATTTATTATACAAATAAGGACAATTGCTATTCTTGAGAGACAGAGGACAGTTGTGATTTGGAAGAGATGTATGGGGATCTTTTGGCCTTGGAGCAGTGATTATGATGATGATGATAATGTTATTAATTTACAAGTTTATTCTTCATGTAAATGTACATGTTAATGTGTAATACAGTTATATGTGTAATGTGTAATTCAGTTATAATATGTGTAATATTATATGTGTAATGTGTAATAATATACGTATAATATGTGTAATGTTATCTGTGTAATGTGTAATATAGTTATATGTGTAATGTTAATGTGTAATACAGTTATAATACATGTTTTATAAATAATAAAATTTTATAATTATTTTTAAGTATACATGTCTTGTGTCCTTTTCTGTATGTGTTACGTTTAAAAAATTTGAAAGTAAAAAAATAAGCATATAAGTAAGATCTAATTGAAAAACAAAAAGTAGCAGTATAAACATATTATTTAGAAATGTGATGAGATATGCCTGCAAAAGCTGGGGGGAAGAAGAAGAAGAAAGTATTGTTTTAGGAGTTTAGAATTCACAAGAGCTAAAGGGGAGGTACAGTGAGCTGTTATTATTCCATACGAGCATTGTTGCAGTCCATGAGGTACATATATTAGTTTAATAAATGAAATAAATTATTTTTTAAAATGGAATAGTGGTCAAGTGGGGTATGTGGACACATTTCATGGATCATGAGCTCTGTGGCTATTTAAGCTAGATAGTTTATGTGCTTATCAATCACAATGGTGTTGATTATATTCTGCATGTCTGGATTCTTTTGGGTTGGCAAAAGTATCCATAGGTTATTTTACTAAATGACCAATATAGAAGTATGTTGTGGTGATTACTAAAGACATTGTGCAAACAAATCTCAAAAAAGGATTTTAAAACTATATCACTTTCAATACAATAGGCAAATTTAAATGCCTCACTAAATTAATTATTGAAAGCTTAAACTTTTGGCAAAATCAAAAGAAACAGAGAAAAAGAAAACACTGATGGGTAATTGAAAGTGAGTTTAATTTCATCACATAGCAGGTGGTACTAGAAAAATTATTTTTTTCTAAAAGGGTGAAACATAAGTGTAATCAATAATAATTAGGCATCATCATCCTAGTACACTTTCAGGCCAGGATATTTTTAATTATTCCAGTTGCTTAACCTGACATTTTGGTCATGTTTGGAAACTCATTGTATAAGTATATATTAAAAGATGGTGGAGAAAACCAAGTTACAAATCTGGGATTAAGTAACACTTCATTTTTTTCCTTTCAGCAGATCCAAAATAATCACTCACACAACATGGAGTTTGGTGAACCATGATAGGAAAAGCACAGAGTCACCTGGAATCTGTGGCACTTAAGAAAGTCTTCTTAGGGTAAGTGACATTTCAACTGGAGTCTAGAGTGAGTAAGTTGGCCAGTGGGGAGCACGAGAACAGAGAAATATTTCCCAGGAGAGGGGACAGCATGCACATAACCCAGAGATGAGAAAGAACATGACTTCTGAAAGGTGTGTGTGTGTGTGTGTGTGTGTGTGTGTGTGTGTGTGTTCAACATAAGCAAAGTCAGAAAGGGTCTTATATACTGAGGTAAGAGGTTCAGATTTGACCCAGGTAGTGATGGGGAGACACTAAAGTCTTTTAATCTAGGGATGTGCATTTAGAAAGATGACCATGCATGCACTGGAGACAATGGAGGAGAACAAATTCCAAGGAGTTCTAGAAATCCATTAAAAGGCCATAGGCGATTTAGGTGAGAGACACTGTCCAATAGATTAGGGTAATATCCTAGTCATGGAAAGATGTAGCTGGATTAAAAAGATGTTAGAAGGTTAATCAACAGGACCTAGTGATAAATTAAAAGTGGGGGTAATACAAAGGAAAGAGTCGACGATGTATTCGAGATTTCTAGCACGGGTGATGCTATTCACTGAGGGGGGAAATCACAAGGAAAAGCCAACCTGTAATTACTGTGAAAGGTATGTGTGTCAGGGGTGAGGGAAAAACATGTATTTCACTTGGCATATCTTATACTTCTGGGACTTGGAAAACATTTGTCTTTTTTTAATACATAAGAATCTTGAGAGAGTTTATCTACTGATGGAGATAAACTACCAGAAAGAGAGGTTGAACATGCAAAAGAAAGGAGACATTTGAGAGATATTTCAGAGAAGGAAGCCCTGACAAAGTTTGAGGAAGTGGGATTGTAGTCATAGAAGGAGAGATTGGGTTTAAATAGGAGGGGAGACAGAGATAACTCTATCCTCATATAAACAACTGCCTAGATTAATCTTGGTTTTAGACTCCATTTTCTAGCTTGCAGCTTCTAAAAATTTATTGATACAAGTAATCATATATTTCCAAAATACATTTTGAAGTACTAAAATAAATAATATTTAAGTTATTAATTTTATATAATGGCTTTCTTACACATAATAAATTATATTACGAACAACAAGGACTATACTGAGATTATTGTAAAAGAAAGTTACTTAATTGCTTTCTATACACATTGGTTGGCAGCTTGAGTTTAGATTGTAAATCCCATGGAAGTTTGAGATTATGCTTCTACCTCTTTTGTAACTCTCAGTGGTACCTTACCATGATATTTTGCACAGCTGTTGTTGACCTTCAGCATACGGTCATTTAAATGCAGATTTTTTTAATTATGGCTTGAGTAAGCAAGAAAATTTAAAAATTAGTGACTGATGACAAATATTAAATTCTAGGTCAGATAGCATAATAAATATTGATAGCTAAGCAATCCATTCAGCATTCCAGATATATCAGGAGCTGTGTAGCTTTAAAAGGTTTTCAGAGAGTGAGACTACATTTCATTTAAAAAGGAAATTGATTTTGGCTGTCATAAAATTATTCCTAGATTGTCAGTATTAGATATGTGGTCTAGCCTTGAGAGTACAGGACTGAAGCTTCTCCTTCATGTCCTTCCTTCACATGTAATTTTTCAACCTAATACAAATAGTCTTTCAGCCCTACTGTTTCACTAAAACAACTGTGTCAAGATCACCCAAAGCTCAGTGTTGTCAAAGTCACTAGGTGTTACTCTGTCCTTGAGACCTCTAAAAAACAATCAACACAGTTTATCACAATCTCCTGCTTAAAATGCTCTTATCATGTTTCCATAACATGTGTCTGGTTTTCCTCTTGCTTCATTGCCCAACCCTCAGTAGACTCCTCTGTTTCCTTTCACAGCCTCTATCATCCTCATGGAGGCTTGGTCCTGGACGGGTTCTTTTCTCTCCCTACACTCTCTTCATAGCTGGTCACATCCATTCCATTGAAACACATCCATTCCATTGAATTCCATTGAATCCACAGCATTGAATTATCTGCTGACCTCCTCCACATTTATATCACTAACCCAACCCTCTCCTGGAGCTCCAGATTCATCTTCACAACAGCCTATTTGGCATCTCCACTTGGGTGTCTCATGGATATATTATAACTACATATCTAAAATATAACTCTGATTTTCTGACTAAACTTGTTTTCCACCTCACCATTCTCAGTGTATCCCTATTCAGCAAAGGATGCATATTCTAGTTCTCTATGTTGAATCACTGGGGTCCTACCAGCCACTCAGTGATTCAACATAGAAAACTAGAATATTGCCTTTGATTCCTTCCTTTTTCCTCATTTTTTTCTTACAAAGCAGTGGAAGTTCTACTTCTCAATTCTATTCCAATATGTCTCTCAAATCCATGCACTTCTTGCCTTCTCTCCTCCGCCTACGTGGATAAAGCCATCATCATTTTGATATTGTGACTGTCTACTGATTTATCTCTCTATTTCCACATGTATAAAATAGTAACATCTTAAAGTGTGTTTTGGATCATGTCACTATCCTCAGTTAAACCCCTTAATAAACTCTTATTGTAATTGGAATAAAATCCCAAATCTTTAACATAACCTATAAAGTCTGCAGATGTGGACTTTTTCTATCTCTTCAACAACATCTTGAGTCACTTTCCTTTTTTCTTCCCATTATATAGGCACAGTGGTCTTCTTGTGGATCCTCAAAGCCAACCACTTTCCTGCCTCAGGGCTTTTGCACGTACAGAATGTTTAGGACACTCTCTCTCTTTCCACTGCTCGCATGGCTAGATACTGTTGTTTATTTTTACTTTCATGTCTCAGCTTAAATGCCATCTCCTCTAAAGGTGACTCCTCCTCTAAAGGGGACATTTAAACTAAGAGTCAAAGAAAAAACCCTCCTACTGAAAGATTTTTATTTTTTCTGTCTGAGCCTTTAGCAGGTTTCCTTCGTAACTCTTACCACAATTTGTGATTTCTTTATTCTTTGCTTACTCGATTTGGAGGACGGAGGTCATGTTCTCCTGGGCAAAACATTTTAAAGGCAGGGACCATGGCTACCTTGTTGACCATTACACACTTGGTACAAGTGCTCAAAAAAAATTATTGACTGAATGAAACACTCCATATAAAAATTACTCTCTGAAATAATTGCAAGACAATTGTTTATTCAGCCTTAAACTTTCTCTTGTTCTGTATAAACAATTCAGCTACTTAAAAACTTCCAAAAAAAATTTTTTCCCTCTAAATTGCTTGGCTTTGTATTCCTTCCTTGACTTGCTTGAACTGCTTTATTTTATTCATTTACTCTAGTCAATGAGAGAGCAGTGAGCAGAGATAATCCAGTACTGTGCGTTTTCACCTTTCCTCAAGCCTAGAGCCCATTCTAGACACAGTACGGAATATTCTAGGAAAATATCACATTTTACCTGCCATAAATATAATGACACTAATTCAAATCACCTGCAAGAGCAAATAGCCTTTCTTTTATGGAAAAGAATGATGATGGATGTTATAGTAAAATGAGATTTATTTTTCAACTGTCTTCTGTAAAACAATTGCTTGCCTAAATTCATACGTACACACCCACAAGATACCTAATATAACAAACACTCTGTCTAACAAAACGTTTTAAGTTTACCATTACCAAGAAAAGTAGGAACCGGGAAAACATCTTAGATAATAGAATTAGATAATTTGTTTCCAGGACTCTTGCTTGAGAAATTATTTTTTGAATGTCAACTTTAAGTTTTCAGTCAGAGTTAAACCAATGTCCATAGGTCAAGGCACAAAAAATAGAATAATAAATTGAGATAAACTCCAACATATCAATAACAAATTATAGGCCATTCAGCACACAACAGCAAATGGGAAGAAATAAATCAGGGCAGTGTCAGTCCAGAGAACCCAGCCACTGTGTGTTCACAATAAGCTCCCTCTAATACAAATGACCAATTAGGGGTAGCAAGGGGAATAGCCTGCTTTTCTTATCTCTAATGTTCACCCCCAAAATGTAGCATCTCTTAAAAAATACTTCCACAAAATTATCTAGATACAACCTTTAGCTCTGTTACTGAGGAAAAGGAGGGATTGGTCAAAATGATTTCTAGTGTGTCATTTTCCAAATATTGTGTTTCCTAAGACATTGACTGTACCAAAAGTGGGAGAAGGCAATAAGATCACATGTAGCATAAAATCAAAAGGAGAAAACAAAATCCGTATATTGTGTGTTTTTTTGCCTATGCAGAGATTTCTAATAATTATGTGGTGTGAAAATGTAGATGAGAAAAAGTGATGTGAAGAAATCTGTCCCTTTTGTCCCACGTGCAAATATTAATAAGCTGACCTCATGTTGCTATTAACTACTACTTACAACCAGAGTCTACACATAATCATGCCTTTTAAATTGTGGTATTTATAAGTTCAGCAATGAGAGAAATTCTTCTAACTACCAACCCACCCCACCTCTACCTCAACACATGCATTCAACTATAAACAGACTCCCCACCTCAAACTTGGTGAAGTGTTTTTAAAGCCCAACACTAGATTAGGAAATAAAGCCCCTTTCTTTCTCTGAGCAGCAGCCTCCTTTATCTAACAAGTTGTAGCATGATTTTCAATCTGGTTTTCTCAAATAAAAATACCTCCCTGAAAGTCCTGTAAAACCCCTCAGATGTAAGTAGCAAATTTTCCCTTCTTTCCATTCATTCAAATGGAAGCCTTTCCTTTTGAGATAATCTACGAAATTTTAGAATCATACTTGCATAAGAACATATGTGCATCCAAATCCCATAAACAATATCACAATAACCTGAAAGTGTATGATTTTAAATTTTTGTTCTTATTGGCCACACTGGAAGTGTTGTCTCATTTGGCATGCCAAACAGTGCTGAATGCCCAAGTGTCCTCAAATCACCTAAGTCTTACAATTATCTGTGGATACCAGGGCACACAGCACTGTTTGGCATGACAAATGAGACAATTCTCCCGGTGTGGCCATCTACTTAAAAGTCAACTCTTCCAGACTACCCTATATGAAATAGCAACCACTCCCTGCTTGGTATTTTCTACCTGCCTTTCCTGGTTTTATTTTTCTCTGTAACAACGTTTATCAGATCTGCCACATAATTGATTTGCTTATTTTGTTGTCTATCTTCTTCAGCTAGAATCTCAGCTTTATGAAGGCAAGGACTATGAATCTTTGGTTCACTGCTCTAACCCTAGAACCTAGAACAGTGCCTGAAACAGAGTAGATACACAATAAATATTGATTGAGTTAATCCATTCATTCACCAAGTGTTTATTATGTACTTATTGTGTTCCAGGCCAAGAGTTGTTGAGTGTTGTTACCCAAGATTACATGAGCGATTGGCCACAGAGCCAGAATGAGTGCACAGGTCTCTCCAATGCCTCTCCTATGTTCTCTCCAGTAGGTTCTACTGTCTCCTGCTTGGGAACTACTATTTCTGGTAATTTCCTAGATGAATAAACAGATTTTTTCACAACCTATTTAACTGAAAAGTTGCAACGTGACACCCACATGGCATATCATATTCTTCTACATTCTTTAAATCAAAAAGCAAGAAGACAATAGACTACATAGTGGAAAAAAAATCTGCATTTTCAAGTGCATCAAAGAAATGTAAAATGATGAAACTAAATTTTCCTGTTTCTTTGCATTTTGACATTGGAATATGGATAAGTGACCTGGTCCCTTTGAAAGGTATGAGACAGCAAAGACTCGGAAACAGGAAAAGTTATTTTATTTTTTCCTGGTAATGTTTTTCAACTGAACAAGTAAACATGAGTATATCTGCTTCCTGAACATTGCATAATAACAACTTTAAAACTGCCAACTGGAAAAAAAAAAAAAAAACCATTGATCCCTGAACAACATGGGTTTGAACTGCACAGGTCTACTTGTATGCAGATTAATTTTTGTCCTCTGTCATCCCAGAAACAGTAAGACCAAGCCCCCTCTTCCTCCTCTCCTAAGCCTATTCTATATGAAGATGATGAGAATGAAGATCTTTATGATGATCCACTTCCACTTATTGAATAGTAAATATATTTTCTCTTTCTTATGATTTTCTTAATAACATTTTCTTTTTTCTAGCTTACTTTATTGTAAGAATACAGTATATAATACATATAACATACAAAACATGTGTTCAACAACTGTTTATCAGTATGGCTTCTGGTCAACAATGGGCTAATATTGGTTAAGTTTTGGAGAAGTCAAAAGTTACATGTGGATTTTCAACTGAGCGAGATGTCTGTGCCTGTAACCCAGGGTTGTTCAAGGATAAACTCTTTATCCTTTTATTGCTATTTTAAGCCTCTGAATAACTTCAGATCTAAGAAGTAAGTTGTCTCAGTAATAAACAACATCATTTAAAAACAATTTATATAATATTAAGCTCTACTTAAATCAATCTTTTCTGTAATTCAAAGAATTAATGGCATCTTCATAAGGTATGTGAGGTATAAAAAATTTATTACAAATTTATAAGACAGAAACAGAGACACACACTTTTTTTATATATCATTGGACACAATGTACATTTTGAATGCAATTTGAATTCTCTACTTCTTTTAGGTACCTGCCAAAATCCTAGGAATATAAGAGTAAAAATATAAGAAAGAGTTAAAAAGTATTATATCTCTTCTCTAGAATTTACTTCTCTCCATTTTTCTTAAGAAAATAGAAATGTATGTTTAGGGTAAAAATGCCATTCTACCATTCTTTAGAGTTTAACTGGTGTTCTATAGATAATCAAAGTGTACTAACAGGCAGGAAGGTTAAATTTCAACTTTTGAGACTACAAAAGTTACTTCAAGTAATTTCTGGGCTAATTTCTCAACACTTATAAAATCCTTTGATCATATTCTGCTTGTTCACCTTTTATCCTAATCCTAACAGCTTTTTGTTTATTTATACCAATTTCCCTATGGGAAAGCATGGATACCTTTACATTCTTATTTTACCCATGATATTATCAGATGCTCTAGGTTCTTCAAAGTATGTCCCAGGGTAACTGACTGTTAACAGACAGCGCTCATTTCATCACAAAAAATAAAGAAGAATCATCAGAGTTCTGAAAAATCTCACCTTGACATCTATTGAGTCTTTCCCAGCTAATCTCACTAGAGTATTCTAAGACAATTATCCCTATATATAAAAAAAAATATGTATTTGACAGACTCCACAGTATCTGGTTCAGTGATAGGTATATACTATATGTCGCAAAGGTTGGTGAATATATAAAAGAAGTCCACTCATAATGAGAATATGATAAGAATGGCTCCTCCTGAAAGATTTTATTATAAAACCTATAGGCATTTTTATCTTAAGTTGAGTTAAAAAAAAAAAAAAAAAGAAAAAATCTCAATTCTGGCCGGGCGCAGTGGCTCATGCCTGTAATCCCAGCACTTCGGAAGGCCGAGGTGGGCGGATCACGAGGTCAGGAGATCGAGACCATCCTGGCTAACACGGTGAAACCCCATCTCTACTAAAAATACAAAAAATTAGCCAGGCGTGGTGGCAGGTGCCTATAATCCCAGCTACTCGGGAGGCTGAGGCAGGATAATGGCATGAACCTAGAAGGTGGAGCTTGCAGTGAGCGAGATCAGGCCTTTGCACTCCAGCCTGGGCGACAGAGCAAGACTCCGCCTCAAAGAAATAAACACACAAACAAAAAAACTCTCAATTCTTTATGGTATAATCTCTGACTTACAAAAATCCTTGGATTATTAGCAGCATTTAGGTTCTTTATAAATTTTATTTAAAATACTATTCATTTGTTTTGAGTTTTCCTAATGCCAACTGTTTAATAACAATGGCAAAATCCATGCAATGAAAAAGAAGAAAACCTTCCTAGTTTGAACAAAACTATTTACTGGCTAGCCATATGTAGAAAGCTGAAACTGGATCCCTTCCTTACACCTTATACAAAAATTAATTCAAGATGGATTAAAGACTTAAACGTTAGACCTAAAACCATAAAAACCCTAGAAGAAAACCTAGGCATTACCATTCAGGACATAGGCATGGGCAAGGACTTCATGTCTAAAACACCAAAAGCAATGGCAACAAAAGCCAAAATTGACAAATGGGATCTAATTAAACTAAAGAGCTTCTGCACAGCAAAAGAAACTACCATCAGAGTGAACAGGCAACCTACAAAATGGGAGAAAATTTTCACAACCTACTCATCTGACAAAGGGCTAATATCCAGAATCTACAATGAACTCAAACAAATTTACAAGAAAAAAACAAACAACCCCATCAAAAAGTGGGTGAAGGACATGAACAGACACTTCTCAAAAGAAGACATTTATGCAGCCAATAGACACATGAAAAAATGCTCACCATCACTGGCCATCAGAGAAATGCAAATCAAAACCACAGTGAGATACCATCTCACACCAGTTAGAATGGCAATCATTAAAAAGTCAGGAAACAACAGGTGCTGGAGAGGATGCGGGGAAATAGGAACACTTTTACACTGTTGGTGGGACTGTAAACTAGTTCAACCATTGTGGAAGTCAGTGTGGCAATTCCTCAGGGATCTAGAACTAGAAATACCATTTGACCCAGCCATCGCATTACTGGGTATATACCCAAAGGACTATAAATCAAGCTGTTATAAAGACACATGCACACATATGTTTATTGTGGCACTATTCACAATAGCAAAGACTTGGAACCAACCCAAATGTCCAACAATGATAGACTGGATTAAGAAAACATGGCACATATACACCATGGAATACTATGCAGTCATAAAAAATGATGAGTTCACGTCCTTTGTAGGAACATGGATGAAATTGGAAAACATCATTCTCAGTAAACTATCGCAAGAACAAAAAACCAAACACTGCATATTCTCACTCATAGGTGGGAATTGAACAATGAGAACACATGGACACAGGAAGGGGAACATCACACTCTGGGGACTGTTGTGGGGTGGGGGGAAGGGGGAGGGATAGCATTAGGAGATATACCTAATGCTAAATGACGAGTTAATGGGTGCAGCACACCAGCATGGCACATGTATGCATATGTAACTAACCTGCACATTGTGCACATGTACCCTAAAACTTAAAGTATAATAATAAAATAAAAAAAAATTAAAAAAACTATTTACTGATAGATTCTCTGTTGCTGAATGGGGATTTTGGAGGTGATACAGTCAGTGACTTCCTTAATACAGATTCTGAGGAATGTGTAACTGTATTAACCACAAAAGAGGGAAATCACCATCAGGAGAAAACAAAACCTTAGGAGCTTGGCTTCCATCCCATTTCAATCAGAGCAAATCCTCTTATTTCTGATCATTTTATTGGGGTTCTAGGGAAAATATTTCTTCTACTAAACAAAGTATGAAATTATTCGATTATTTTACCATTCCCATTTTATTCTATGGATAAGGCAACTAAGTCCCAGACTTGGTCAAGATCTTGCAATTAGTGATTGAATATGCACAATAACCCAAGCATTCTGACTTCCAACCCCAAATTCATTTCATTACAACAACCTGCTTTCCCATTAAAAAAAAAATTCATTTGAAACACAAACAATATGGACTAGGTGTACCATCAACCTTTCCAAAGTATTTTGGCTACGTACTGACAATTAAGGGCAGCAGGACAAACATGACCAACTCTCAGTTAGTTATCACCATGGAATCATTTACCAAAGATGAAGCTTGAAAAAAGCACCCACTTTCCCTCTATCATATGACCTATTGATGACCTTCTAGCTAGACCCAAGGAATCAATAGGAAAATGCCCCTCAGTTGTCCTGGGACACTAAATGGAAAGAGCATAGGCACAATCTCATTTCCCAGATCCCTGAATCCTAAGGAACAAAATGGCTTCTTGTGAGGTTGGGAAACAAGATAAGTGGTAATATTTTTATTTCAGGAAATAGAAAAGACTTCTGGAGTAAAGATACATTGCAAACACACTCTCAAGTTAATACTCGTGAGTAAATGCTCATGCACACCCACTAGAATGGCTATAATAAAAAATTAGACAATAACAAATGTGGATGAAAATGTGAAGAAGTTAGAACCTTCATATATTGCTGGTGGGAGTGTAAAATGGTGTAAACACTTGGGAAAAGAGTTTGACAGTTTCTTTAAAAGTTGCACATAAATGTATATCATGACCAAGTAATTCTACTCCTAGGTATCTACTCAAGAGAAATGAATACATATGCTCACATAAATAATTGTACACAAGCTTTGTTTATGGCAACCTTGCTCATAATACCCCAAAACTAGAAACACCCCATATTTCTACCAGTTGGTGAATGGATAAACAAAATATGATATATCCATGCAACAAAATTTTATTCATCAACAGAAGAGAATAAGTTACTGATAAATCAAATACCATAAATGAAGCTCAAAAACATTTTGCTACATCAAAGCCAGATACAAAATTCAGATACAAAGCCAGATATGAAATCTACAAAAGGCAAATCAGTTCAGACAAGGAGTGAGTCAGCGGTTGGTCGCCTAAGGTTGATGTCAAATGGACACAGAATTCTTTCTGGGGTGATGAGAATGTTCTAAAAATGGATCATGACAATGATTGCAAAATTTTGTAAATTTACTAAAAGTAATTAAATTGTATATTTAAGTCAGATAAATTTTATGCTATGTAAATTAGACCACAATAAACCTGCTTTTAAACAAAGAAGTAAACATTGACAAAGAATGAGTAAAGTCTGCAGATAGGTACAGCATGCAGAAACTCCAGAATGTCACCAGTGATCCAAGTCAGGCTTAAATCAACTTTAAGGTAACAGGCTAGAAAAAGCAGATATTTTGCTATCAAAAGATTCTTCATGCAGAATTTTTCATGCAGAGTCCAAGGTAAGATCAATACCTTACTTTCTCTTTATTGAGCACCCTGCATAACGGTTGTGTGTAAATGGGAATTTTGTCCTGCCAGAAATCAGACCTGTTCTGAAGCTTCTTGAATAGTAGTGAGTCTTCTCACACATCTATACACCATAAACCCTGCCAAGCCCCATCACAATGCTGGGTAGAGTGTAAAATCGTATTTTTGTTTGTTTGTTCATTCTGTGTTAGCCTAGTTTTCCGGCCCTAAGTAAAAGCCAATTAAGTCCATACCCCAACCACGTCCCTTGTCCAGCTGTCACACAAGAGCCCTAATCACCCCAGGGCCAAGTACCACACAATTAGGAATGGTCCCTATGTATTAGTCTGTTCTCAGGCTGCTAATAAAGGCATACCCGATACTGGGTAATTTATTACGGAAAGAGGTTTAATTGACTCACAGTTGGGGAGGCATCACAGTCATGGCTGAAGGTGAATGAGGAGCAAAGTCACGTCTTTGGTGGCAGGCAAAAGAGCTTGTGCAGGGAAACTCCCCTTTACAAAACCATTAGATCTCGTGAGACTTGTTCACAACCACAAGAACAGTATGGGAGAAACTGCCCCCATGATTCAAATATCTCCACCTGGCCCTGCTCTTGACATGTGGGGATAATTACAATCCAAGGTGAGATTCAAGTGGGGACACAGCCAAACCATATCACCCTATATGCCTCACAGCCTAAAATTACTCAAATTAGCCAAACCACAGGAAGCCCAGAAACCTAGATAATCCCACCCCTTTGCCATACATAAGCTGTCCCCAACAGCTCCAGCTTGCCTGTCCCCTAGAGCAATACACGTATGGCCCCATCTAGCAGCCTTCTCTCCTTCAGAGTTGTATGTAGCAAAAAGTTCTGCTTTTTATCTATCTACATGTCATTATGTTATGTTCTGCCATCAAAAGTTTCTCTAAATCATATAAAACAACAGAGCCGATGCCTTATGACTAAGGAAGGAGATATCTACATAGACCCTTTTATCATCAGGACTTTGGAATACACTTTTTCCAAAACTTTTCATGTGCTAAGGACTTTCATTAAGTCAGTCTAACTGGTCTGGAAGTATCTGCCCTTAATTTTCTCTCCAATATCTTATCTAACAACTCTCTCTAAAATATTTTTAATTATTTATTCTCAAACAAAAGGGCAAGTAATCAGAACTGATTTTGACAAAGAGCCTATTAATATGCTTTTATTCTTTTTTATTTTTCTTTAAACACAGTAACTATTTTCCCAGGATTTTTCTTTTATCCTAGGAGACTTTTGACAAAAATGAGAAATCTCTAATATTGAGGCAGTCCACCTAACTTCTTTTCTAATACAACTAGACACATGGCATTTTCGTGCTTATAAAATTTGAAACTCAGTTTTTAAAACCTGAGTTATACACTTACAAACTGACAAAAAATCATTCATTTCCTTCAGGACTGACTGGTGTACCTGCTCTTTAGAGAGACTTTGGAAAATTTAAAGTATTTGTATCCTGGCTTCTGTCTTTCTTCCAAAAAGCTGAATGTTATGGTTACAAGGTATTGGTTGAGTAAGTAGCCTTTAGTGGCTCCAGATTTTCTTTGGTAAACTCTTACATGCAAAAAGTCAGCAGTGTGACGTACTTTAATGAAGAGGAATGTGCTGTTTATTCTCTTTTCAAGTTTGCCTGCCAGATAATATCACTCTCCTCTCTCACAAGGCTGACTTTTCAGATTGTTCACTTTTACAGGAGATTCAACAAACAAAGCATATAGGCAATAAGATGTCTATCAGAAGAAGTTTGTCTGATCCTCCATCTGCTCCAATCTCTACTTGTTGACTTACAATTGTTCTCAACTACTTTCAGACTAGCTTTCCAAACATTCACAGTAATTCTAGGAGCTAGGGGTTGAGATTGAATGTGAGGTATCTCACATAGCAAAGAATACCCAGTAGGAGTTAAAGATGTTAAAACCCATTCAAATAAGAATTAGACTTACAGAGATTTATTCTTTCCACCAGACAAAATTCATTTGCATTGTCATAAACAGGAATGATCTGCATTGCTATGGACCTCCGAAGACTCATTTAATTAAGTCATCAAATAAACTATCTGAGAGAAAACTGCTGATAGAGATAACTTTAGACTTAAGGCCCCATAAGTCCTAAAATATCCCATTTACTAGTCTGCAAAGTGCTAGAGATTTTTATACTGAGATTATGTTTTTTAATATAGTTATTATTAATATCTCCAGAATGTTCTTGCTAAAAAGCACCACTGTCAGGAAGAATAGAATATATTATTAGCATAGATGAGTTTATGGAATTTTTATAGAGAATAAATTCTGACAGAGTGTGACCTCGCCAGCCTAATTATCCAAAAAACTTTTTTGACAAGAGCAAATATTAAAAAGCCTTATTCCTGTCTATACTCATTTATTTGCACAAACACTAGAGCTTTACTGTGACTAGCACAGCTATAGTCAAAAATTTGGTATAAACCAGCCACGCCTGGCATAGACCCTGAAATAGTTATGGATATTATACTTAGACCAACTTTATTTCCACATGAGATTTGAGGTAGTCCACACACACACACACACATACACACACAAATGTAAGCTAAAGAAGTCCATAATTTAGAAATAAAAAACTACCAAAAACCTTAAGAAAATAAAAAAATCCAGAGCTATATCTTTTCTATGAATGATGTAATTGGTTACAAGCTGCCTAACTTATATGTTGTTGGTATATCATTTTTTAGTACTAAAAAAACAAACAAAATCTTAAGATTTCATCAGGAAAGAAAGTCTTCATGGGTTCTATGTTATGGAAAATTTTTCAAACGGAATATACTCAGGAGATATTGACTAATATAAGGGCCAAATCCTAAACAAGCTAAAAGCAACTGCAGAATGATAGCTTATATGACGGCATTATATATAGATCCCTGAAATTATGTTTTTCCAATATTTGTAAAAGAACAATTCCCACAAACAACTATCAACATTCTGAATGAAGAGATAAATCGGATAACCATATACATGTACCTACTCCACCCCCTAAAAAAAGATAAGTGTGTACACTCTCATGGAAATTTTTTAAATCATACTTTTAAAATGAAAAACATTTTGAAGTACATTTTGAGTAAGTGCAAATTTTATCTGAGTCCTCTTTTGCAACAGCTTGACTTCAAGTTCATCCTCCACTCCGTAATCAATGTATGTTTTTCGACTTGGTATATGCAATGATAAATATCAATGTCATTGGTTTAAGAATTCATATACTATTACTTAGCATGACTAAGTTGTCAGAACAGCTTTCATTTAAAGAAAGAAAACTGTAATCTGTTTGACTAGCCTGCATTAAATATAAAATATAAAAAGAAGAATGATACCAGAGGAAAGAGTTGGCAGGCTGCTCATGGCAGTGACTCACTGGGCAATGCTGCTGAAAACGAGGTAAACACACATTTCCTTGCAATATCCACTTCACAATAAAATGATATTTGCTCTTTTCCTCTCACGTTCGTATGTATTCTGATTTTGGATAAAATTATTAGATTTATGTATTTCATATTAGGAGACTCACACTTTCAGCTTTTGGCTACAGAGGTTCATATTTTGTCCACTCACCTTAAGTAGACTTGAACCAACGTCATCTACCTATCTCGTTATAGACATTCATTGCAATCCTTGGTTATAACAGGATATTATTCAAATTCTTTTGAGCTAAAACAGAAAAGTTCAATGAAAATCAGAATTTGTCTTCATGGTATTTTATGGACTTTAATTTCCTTTCAATTCAGGTTTTAAAAAATCATAAAACTTTAATCCAGTTCATGTAACTGTGTTCATTGCTATAAAACATGGTTTTAGCCTCTTCATTACTAGACTCTTTATTGCAAATATAAGTGGAAAAATGCAACTTAAATGCTTATATATGTTCATATAACAGGTATTCATATAATTCATATAATCATGCCCTTGAACAACTAAAATGTAAACTGGTTAAAATCATAGGGCTCAAAGAGGGGACACAAGTCCTATGGGCAGATGTCTGCTACTTCAGTGCTTCAAAAGACTATATCAAATGTGAGTTAGTGCCTGATAAGTGCAAACCTCTAAGGAAAATCCTGGCTCCACCTGTAGGCTCCACTTCTACTCAAGCACAGCAGAAATCGATTCTCCTGTGGATCACAACTAAAAGTTTAAATTTGGCATCCACTCAATACGGCTGTCCTTGAAATCAACACAGAATACCTGCTCTACCAAAATCAGAAAAAGACTTCAATTCCATCTAGCATTAGGTAAAGGTTCCAAATACTTGAGTTGAGAGTTGAGAAAGAATCTAGGAGACAGCTAAGTCTGGCATGTTCTTCCTTAGGAGCCCTCTTGCCTTGAACACCAACACTCTGGTTGCCTACTTACTGCTGGGTCTCTTTAATTTGATTCAAGCATCCACCCTAAATTCCAGGCATCCAGTCCCACTGGAATGCACCACAAGCAATGTCAGTGTCTGTCCTCAGTGATGATGAAGGAAAAACATCACTTCCCACAAATCCCGATCTAATTTTAAATTTTCCCTAGTCCCCTGTTTTGAACATGTGTGCGCGTGCACACATACACACACACACACACACACATACTCATTTCTTCCTTCAAGTGATTCATACTGAGGCAATAGAGAGGTGTGGAGAACCCTGGAAGGACCATCTCTCAGCATTAACCCCAACAGCAGGATTAACCCCATGGTGCTTCCACTGGCAGCTCTGGTCAGCAGGTCAGCAGCTGCAGCCCTTGAGGTTAGCACCAGGGCTTGGTGGTTTCTTCCAGCTGTTCTGAGGAAGAGTGTCAGCAGTCGTCTCGCTGCAGCAGTTCTTGTTAATACACAGGGTTTTCCATGCGTGCCCTGGTTCCTCAGCTGTCTCCTCAAGTACTACATCAACATCATTATTACTGAGAACTCACAGTGCAGTATCTGTCCCAGTGGGAATTACAGTGGTGCATGTCTCTTCTGGTGAAAGAATCTACTTAAGATGCAATTTATACTCGGGTTGCTGTATCAGGACACTTCCCAAAATTTCCAGAAAAATTCCACTGATGGCAGAGGAAAGAGGATGTGTGACCTCCAAGGTTTTGAGGTTTAACGTGAAGTTGCATAGATTTAGGAAATTTTGCAAGCACAATTTTTTTGATGTCTCATATTTCAGCTTAAAAATCCAAGTAATTTTTGAAATTTATTTTCTAATATATTTATATTTATCTTAGTAAAAAATGCTTTTCTCCTCAACCCAACCCTTCAATCTTTTAGTCCAAAAATAGGTGTCCTATTTATCTTTTGTCTTGCCTACCCATTGTTGTATTTCACTCCAGGATGATGATGATGATGATGATATGATGGCAGTGATGAAGACAATTATCATGATCACAAAATATTTAATAGCCAGTTTTTATTGAGTGATTACTTCATGTCAGGAATTATGCAAAGCCCTTGGCAAGCATTATCTCATTTAATTTTTAAAACAACCTTATCAGCTTTTACAAGTATTATTCTCAGTTTGTAGATGAGCTAAATGAGGCACAAAGGAGTAAAGTAACTTGCCATTGACAAACTTTTAACTAAAAATCTGAGGATTCACAATACCAACCCCCACAGAAAAGGAAATCGTTGATTAATTTTTCTAATTTTTTCATTAAGAGGATCTAACAGTTTCTTACCATAAATTCCAGTGGGACAATGTACTCAGAAATTTAAAAGGGCTCTTGAACCAATTAACACAGACACAACAGTAACTAGGTAACCAGAGTTACACCAAGAAAACTATGTAAAGACAGAATTTGAGGAATTAAATAATGCCAAAGTAAATTTGTTTGATAAATTCTTTCTCAACCCTCAGATATTTGGTATCTTTATCACATGCAGATGGAAGTTATTCCATGAATGAATTCTCTTTCTGGTACCTATAGAGCAGATACTCTATATTGGTTACAACGAGAGCCATATGTCCTGAGGCACATGTCTCCCAGTATGTATCACACTTGTGGAAGTCCATTCAGCATCTTTTTCTTTATGTCCTAAAGCAGGACTCAGGTCCTTATTTCTTTTGTCTCAGAGGTAGCCTTTTCCCTTAAAGTTGCTTGCTCCA
Organism: Gorilla gorilla gorilla; assembly: GCF_029281585.2. Lineage (NCBI taxonomy): Eukaryota > Metazoa > Chordata > Mammalia > Primates > Hominidae > Gorilla > Gorilla gorilla. The sequence goes on along the minus strand of NC_073238.2, from coordinate 92,564,017 downwards.
CTTTCAACAGCATTCCCCAGGCAGTGGATGAATTTCAAGTAATTGAGAAACTTGGCCAAAGTTCAGATAGATCTTTATAATGATCTCTTCATGGAACACTGGAGTACCTGTGCAAAACAGGTCTCAGGAGTATACTTGGCCACTTTGTTACATGAGCTGGACATGGAAACTAATTCTATTGGGGTAACTGAGTTATACCTAAAATTGGTTAATAATAAAAGATCTTCTCTCAGGTCTCTTCATTTCTTTAGCTGACTAAAAATGTCTTCTCTGACCCATTTCAAGTATATAGCCTCTGTCTTCATAATAGGTCTCTACAAGAAGTATTCATTTGAATAGTGTGCTGGAGTCTTTTGCAAGGCTTTGGCTAAAGCCACGAGTCACTACTCATGCCCTTACATTACTGTCAACCTAGAAAAGTTTCATTGAAAATTTCATTCCAGAAATACATAATCTCTAAAGAAGAGCTTGGTATGCTTCTTCATTCATCAATTGGAAGCTATGTAACTTTTTTTCTTTTCTTTTTTTTTTTTTTTTTTTTTTTTTGCATTAGTGGCCAGGAATTTTGAACTCAATTTAATGTCCTAATGAGGTAATACATTTATTTCAGGTGCTTGCTAGCATCTATTTCAATACCGCAGCTTGCTTCAACAGTTATAACCCTAGCTGCAAGTTAGAAACTTCTGTTTAAAAATACCTGATGTCTGAGATAGTGTCCAGCCCAGATCTAAGGGTGGGGCCAAGGAACTGGAATATTTCAAATGATCTCCAAGGTGATGCAAATGTAGAGGGAGATTTCAGAACCATTTCTATGGATGTTGTAAATTTGTTTTAATTTTAGTTGTCTTATTTGTACACTAATTTATTTACATGAACTCAAGTTGTTTTGAAAGAAAAGAATCGTAATATACAAATGCATAAACCATCAATCTTATACTATTGAACAGATCTACATCTCACCAGTATGTGTCAATTTTGGCTGTCCATCAGCATCACTTGGTGAGCTGATAAAATCCTAATGCCTAGACCATATCCAAACCAATTAAATCATAGTCTCTGAAGGTGAGACTGAGGCACTGATCATTTTTAAATCTCCTCGGATGATTTTACACGCAGCCGAGGCTGAAAACTAATGATCCATATTCTCTCCCCACTTCTTAGCAATGTCTTGAAATAAGCATGTTCATGGGAAAAAATGTTAAACAAGTCAAGTTTATATTTTGTTTTAACCTAATCTTTTTATGGCACTTTTCTTCCTCAGCTGCTTAGCATCTACATCTTGTTTCAAGCCAAGGGGCACTTACCCATCTTACTTCCCTTCTCACGGAATATGTTGCAAACCCACAGAAACTGCTCATTATTCCAGTCTCTCAAAGTCTGACTGGCTAAGTCCAAGGACATTCACATGCAGAAAAATCCTGCTTGTTCTCATAAATTTTCTAAATGGTAATACAATCTTCATTCATTTTTTCCATATTTGTTACCCCTCCTGATACCTTCTGGAGTAGGTTCTTGAATATCTAATCTAGCCGACTAAGCTTTAATTGGCTGATCAGTTTTGCTATTCGGTTCGTTTGTTGACTTCTTTATCAGTTGTTTGCTGAAAATTTCTAATTTCCTCATAGCTGAATATCAATATTATTGACATTCTAATACTAGTATTGATCCAATTACATAAGACTTCTTTGAATTTCCTAACTACAGCAATACATCTACCATGAACAATTAATTGCTCTTCAAATTATACCATTTCACCATGCAATGACTTGCCTTTGCTTTTATAGAAATAGAGCATAAATTGGTGTTTGCCTGGGGGTAAGAAAGAGATGGGAGCAAGAAAAAAGTGGGTGTGGCTATAAAAGGGCAACATGAGGAATCTTTCTGGTGACAAAAATGTTCTGCATTTTTTTGTTTTCTTTTTTTGAGTTGGGGTCTCATTCTGTCATCTAAACTGGAGTGCAGTGGTGCGATCATAACTCACTTTAGCCTCAAACTCATGAGGTCAACCGATCACCCCTCCTCAGCCTCCTGAGTCTCTGGGACTACACGTGAGAGCAACCACAGTCACCTAATTTTTAAAAATTTTTTGTAGAAAGGGAATTTCACAATGTTGCCCATGTTGGTCTCGAACTCCTGCCCTTAAGTGATCTTCCCCGAGTCAGGCTCCCAAAGCATTGGGATTACAGTTATGAGCCACCATGCCTGGCCAAAAATGTTCTTTATCTTGAATAAATCAATGTTAATATCTGATTGCAAAATTGTAGTTTTGCAAGATGTTACCATTGGGGTAAACTGGGAAAAGGATACATAGCTTCTCTCTGTATTGTTTCTCACAAATGCACATGAATCTACAATTATCTCAAAGGAAAAGGCTTTGTAAAATTTATTTTTATTTTTATTTTTTTGAGACAAGATCTCACTCTGTCACTCAGACTGGAGTGCAACAGTGTGACCACAGCTCACTGCAACCTCAACCTCCCAGGCTCAGGTGATCCTCCCACCCCAGCCTCCCAAGTAGCTGGGACCACAGGCATGACCCACCAAGCCCAACTAATTTTTGTATTTTTTGTAGAGACAAGGTTTCGCCATATTGCCCAGGCTGGTCTCAAACACCTGGGTTCAAGTGGTCCACCCACCTTGGCCTCCAAAAGTGTTGGGATTATAGGCATGAGCCACTGCATCTGGCCTCAAAATGAAAAGTTTTTCAAAGCAAGTCCCATGGCTTACAATGCCTGCATGGAGTCACCCCAGCTTAACCCCTGCCTCACTTGGTTCTCTCTCGCCCTTTACTTTCTACACTTAAGCAATGCACCATTTTGTCTCAAATAAATTATACACATTCTCTCTGTCCTTAATGGAGGCACAAATGCACCAGCCTTCCCCACTTTCTTCCCCACTTCCCCACAACCATTCACCTCTCTTTTTCATGTCATTTCTCTAGAAGTGAGTCAGTCACTTCTAGGAAGTGAGTCAGTCACTACCATTGGTAGCTAAGTCAGAAGGATTGCCTGCATCGATTACACTGGACCTAGGGCTAGTCTTCCCAAGACAACACAGGGCTTGGTTTTGAGTTCAGAATGTCAGTCCAGGTCTGTGACTCCCTCATGGCAACTTTTCCCTCAGGAGTCCATGTGTTCACTCCTTACATTTCAGCCATTATTTCTTTTTGACTTTTTTCTGCTTTTTCTGTCCATTATTTCTATTACATGTGTGTTGGTGTGCTTAACAGTGCCTCACATTTCTCTGAGACTCTGTTCATATTTCTTATTATTTTTATCTGTTATTTAGATTAAATAATTTCGATTGATCTGTCTTCAAGGTAGATGATTCTTTCTTTTGCCAGTTCAAATCTACCATGAAGCCACTCTAATGACGTTTTCATTTTAGTTATTGTACTTTTCAACTCCAAAGTTTCCATTTGGTTCTTTAAAAAAATTTCCTTTTATTGATATTCTCCATTTGATGAGACATTGCCACCATATCTTCCTTTACATTTTTAAGCATGATTTCCTTTAGTTTTTGACCATTTTTATAATAACTGCTTTGAAGTTTTTGTCTGTTAATTTCAACATCTGAACCTTCTCACAGACAGTTGCTGTTGCTTACTTTTTTCCTATGTATGGGCATTTCAGGTAATACAGTATAGCAAATCTGGGTCCTGATCTCCCCAGGGCTTATTATTGTTGTTGTTGTTTGCTTATTTATTTGTTTATTAATGTGACTATACTATTTTAGTGAAGTCTATTTTCCCTACAACATGAAGCCTCAGACACTGATCCTCAGAGGGCAGTGCCTTGGGCATGGCACAGTCACCTTGAGATGACAGTAGTTTTAGCCAGGCTCTTTTTGACTGTCTTTCCCTCTGATTCCTTTGTTAAGATGTTTGCCTCTGTTGGTATCAAACTCAACTGTTAGGCTCCACTAAGTGCTGACTGTTGCTTTGTTGTTTAGACTACATGCTGGGGCATACATGTCTCCACAGTCTGATCCAATTAAATTCAAGCCGTTTTGTAAAGGCAGTATTGAGGCCAGACTTTGAGGTTTGTTCTCACCTCAGGAAAGCTCTTCTTATTTGTCTTTTTCTCTGATTCCTTCTGATAAAGTAGCTAACCTATAGTTTATCTTGTTGCTTTCATAAAGCTATCAGCTTCTTCTTAATTGCTTACTACCAAAATCTTCATTGTTTTTAAGAACTCCTGTAGACCTGAACTTTCTCATACTCTGTCATAAATAAATCAGTTCCATTGGGAAGATTGTTAGTGTTCTCAGTTCCTATAACCTGCTTCTCTACCTAGGCAAAATCTCTGAACCACCAGAGCTGAAGGTAGGGTTAGTGCCTGCTGCTCCAAAATGATACCCATGCTTTGTGATTAGGGAATTAAGCAAGGACTGTAGTCTCTGGTCTTCTCAGCTTGACTCTCCTCTCTCCTAGTGTAGATCCTCTACCCTATGAATAAGCTGAGCCAAGGACAAAGGAGCCCCACCTTGCCATGCCTGGTTTAGAACTTCCACCCCATGAGCTGGATTGGGGAATGTTAGCCTCCAACCTCTCAGCCACATGAAAATGCTGATGGCCTGACCCTCCTGGCTGGACCCTCCCAGTCCTTGACTGGGAGCTGGGGGAGGAGAGACATCAAGAAAGTCTTGTCTTTTTGACTACACTCACCACACTCACCCAGAGGGGACCTTCTGACACAATGAGCTGGGGGAGAGGAAGAAAAGGGAACAGGTCATATCTCAAGTGCCACAGACTCTCACTGTGCCTTCTAAGATAGTAAATTTTCTTGAACAAATGTATCTTCATTTTCTGTATGAAGACACATTTGTATCTTCTTTATACCATTTCCAGTTACTTTAATTATTTTTGCAATCATTTTGACCAGCTGTGGTTGTATCCCAGGGTAGCAGGACTGTGGTTCTCCCAACACTGCTGTTACACAAGCCATTCAAGTTAGAGCTATCTTGATTCCTTTGAGAGGCTCCAGGATTGTGATTCTCAGAAGAGAAAGCCTGTGGTTCCTGATTCTTTTCCTTCCCTGAAGCTTCTTAGACCTGTATGCAAATTCCCAGTAACTTTGGTACTATATACCAAGATAAGAGAGGTGGCCTTTCAAACCAAAAGTGAGTATATTTTTCTACCTTTCTCACAGAATGATAAGTATCTACTCTCATTATTTTTTTATAACCAAAAATTTACATTTTCTCCATAACAAAAACCTTGGGAAGGAACTTGAGATTGCCACTGCTAGATATAAACTGGCAGGCAACCATCAAACTGCAGTCTTTCTTGCTAATTTTTTTCAGATTCCACATTATCAGTTGTGGAAGCATGTCAGCCCTATTACATGAGTTCAGTATCATTTTTCCCATCAAGAATATAACACCATGGGGTTAAGAATCATTTTGTCCCTAGCACCTGATACATGATGTGTGCCCGATAAATACTAGCTGAATAAACAGACATTGATTATAAGAATTCATGTCAGGACACTGCTACACTTGATACTTGGGGAAAAATTGACAATCCTGTTGGTGAACATCTGATTTGAAAGTAGCTTAAAGACTAGGCCATTCCTAGAAATGAATGCCATCTAAAATAGCTGTTGGGAGTCTGATATGTTGTGTCCCTATGTTTTCCCCCTAGTGCATTCTCCATCACTCTCTCCCTCTTTTCCCCTCCAAGTGAAATCATACTACCTTGATATAAGGTTAATTCAAAGGTTAGCCCTGAAAAGAAAAACATTGCCTTATAACAAAAGCCTGGAAAGAACACGGAAAAACGCACCCATTTGCCTTGGTGATAGAATGGCCCTTATGGATTGATCATGCCTTTGGCAAATTCAAACCATGTGATGGCTGAATCCATTTTTTTGCATAGTGAGCTCCCTTCTTCACCCATATCCCACGACCCTGGACTTTAGGTTGATCTGAGGTTCCAGGGCCAAGATTATCACTAGATTTGCTGCATCTGAATTCTGCAGGCAGTTCATTCCCAGAGCTATCTATGTACTTTAGATTTTATTGCACCTGATTGCTTTGGGAACAAATAGTCCCATCCTGAGGTGACTGACACATAAGGTTATCAACACCCAGCCGAGGTTTCATAATCATTGCACTGTTTCTTCAGAGAATGTAACATGGAATTTTGCTTAGGAATTATTCCACTGCTTTCTCAACACTGAGACTCAGCTCAAGTCCCCAGAAAGCTTCTGATATACACCCGAAACAATATATATAATCCCTAGGGTTATTTTTATGCCATTATAATTCCTAGCATCTGAAAGGTAGAAATAGGAAACCATAAAAGAAAGTAGTGAATATTAAAATATTAAACAAGCAGCATAACATGCAGTATATATTTTTATTATTAAATTTGGTTACCTCTAAAAATGTCAATTTTTCCCACTTAAAAAAGAAAGAAAGTGCAGTGAAGATCTAGGTTCTTGTGCTGCCCACTAAATAAAATGAGAGGAAAGGAACGAGAACTTTCATGTCAAATTGTAAAAAGAAATTCTTGTCTTTTTGGCTACAAGAGACAGCGAACACATGCCAGACACAACTACTGTGAAATTCCTAGTGTAATGCTCAAAATAATGCTAAAGTTATTCTATTGGCAAATCTTTCCCAAAGGATCACAAATTCCGTTTCATTTATCTCAGATATGTAATGTTTTTTAATTTCTACTCTTATGCCAAAGCTACCTAAATGATGCTGAAATAGTAAGTTATTGTAATAATTTTAGAGAAATTAATCAATGGGTATTATGGAACCAGCTGATGCATTTCCAAAAACAAATGGCTTGCCAAAATGCTAATTCTGAATTTACAGAAGCACTAATAATGTCACCAGTTAATGTTAACTTCTAATAATAAAACTAAAAAAAAAAAAAAAACAACAACATGAATTAAGTTTACTGCCTATAAAGATTTTAGCTATTGAGGGAGTTACAATAAAAGTGACTTACCTTTTCTGGAAACATCACAAACCATAGACTGAACTACAAATTACTTCAAAGTAAAATAACTAGCAAAATAATTCTGTTTTTCTAAAAATAAAGTCTATTTCATCTTTTTAGGATTATTCTGGCTTATTTAATAAGTTCAATTTTTTCATTACTTCCATTTATTTCAGCCATGAAATTTGAACAATATTTTCTAAGTTGACCCTCCCTTATAAATGTTGGTTACTTATATCTTGAAAAGCCAACAAATGACCCCAAAATATTAAATGTTACTGAAAATTACATTGAAAAAACTTGCTATACAGAACCTAAATTATCTGCCATTACATAGCACATTGTTTACATTAAAATGACTTTACAATTCAACTGCCTGCACTAACAAGACTACTAGTTGAGTAAACTCTTGCCCAGGAAGACAGTGCAAATAACTTCATTGCTTTTTAAAGAAACTTTCCAAAAATTCATTTGCTCCAATAATAGACTACTCAACAATCCCTTGTCAGAGTAAATACCCATCTCAGGACATTGGATTGCTTGACTAGGCTCATCAATCTACTCTTCAAGACCACTTCGCAAGCCCCACCTCACTATGTCCACCAATTTGAAACTATTTTGTTACAAATTTTCCTCAGTCCTAATTAGCTCTCTACCCTGTATTGAAAGATGCATCCTAAATCAGAACCCTCAAATCTCAGAAACATTCTACCTTATTCTGAGAAATAAGGTAGAAAGAGAAGCTTCTCAGAAGCTTCTGAGAAGCTACAAAGACTCCCAAAGACAGATCATCCCTTACTGAGGTAATAAATAACTCTGCTTTGCTTTGTCAATAGGTTATTTTGGTAGTCTTTTCGAAGATTCATGGAATCAATAATTAACACTGCAAATTTTCAAATAAATTTACTTTGTTACAAAATCAGTGATATTAAGTACATCCAATATTCTTATTTATGCAGTAGTTTTAAATATAACAACTCCCTACTAAACGTTTTATTGAACTAAGTAGGTGAGTCTCACATAAAATCTTAAAAAAAAAAAAACTACATGAAAAAAATCATCTAATTACTTTTTACAAGTTGTACTGTCATAAAACCATTGGAACATCTTCATGGCTTCAGTCTTGGGTTTTTTTAATCTTCTTCTATTACAACTACATTAAAAAAACCTGCAACTTTCCTAATTTTATTAACTTATAAAGTGAGCCAAAGTCTCTTTGCTTACAGAAGGTACACAAGGACATTGGATTCACCCATAACATAATTCACAGACTAGTAAAAACTTAGAAATGTCTGATGTAATATAAATTTAAAATCCTTTTTGCTTCTAAAATTGAATGCTGAAGGAGTTAGCCAGATATTTCTATTCCACAAGTTTGCTCTGTCCTGTAACTTTATTCTAAAATCATTTCAATTTCTACTAAGGCATTTCCGGAACATATCTCATTAATTAGTGTTAAAGTATTCAAAGTGTAATTTAAGTATTCATGTATGGAAGATTGATGGAGTAGTTCCTTTTCTTGGGTTTGAGGGACTAATAAATAACTTCCCCTTTTCTTGCCCAACTTCCAAACCATTTGATAAATAGATGCAACAATGGAACTCAAAAATATCAGCTCTATGACTCATAAAGCTCTCGGAGGACAGGGCTTGGGGTCTATTAGTGCAGTGAACTTTGCTGACAATGCAGATAAATGTAAACCCCTCAGTTTTAGGTTTCAAGATGAAAGTAACTGATTCTAAAGAGCACCAGGATAAAGAGATTGCTCTACCTTCCTTCTGAATTTTGCCCATTTTCTCCCAATATCCTCAATCAGATAAGTTATTTTATCTCCCTTAGTGAAGACTGAGTGAGGGAATGGAGAAGACAGTTTACCCACAGAAAACCTCTATATGTAAATATAAAGCCAAGGGAAAGGAGCTTGTCCCTAAACACACAATACCTATATAATATGATTTGAGGAGTGGCGATAGGTAACTACCACTTGTTGTTCTACAAACTATTTCCTCTGCTGTTTGGGGTAGATGTCTAAAATATTCATCATAATAGATAGATTTTAAAATCAGTTAATAAATCTCCAGAAATTTCCCATTCACTTAAAAAATAACAGACATTACAAGATAATTTTTAAGGGTAAAATCATTAATCTTAGACTAATATAAAATTAGCATGTGCCAACAAATTTATTTAACTCATTAATTAATGAGAGAACCAGTAAGATGTTACAACTGGTTCAAAAAACATTTCAAAAAGCTCACACATATAGGCAATCAAAAAAACTGAAATGAATGTATGAATAGATTCAAAATTGGTTCATATTGACAGAACAATAAAAACTGATCAAAGCAGCCAGGCACGGTGGCTCACGCCTGTAATCCCAGCACTTTGGGAGGCTGAGGCAGGCAGATCACCTGAGGTCAGGAGTTTGAGACCAGCCTGGCCAACATGTCAAAACCCATCTTTACTAAAAAAAGTAAAAATATTAGCCAGGTGTGGTGGTGCGCACCTGTAATCCCAGCTACTCAAGAGGCTGAGGCAGGAGAATTGCTTGAACCTGGGAGATGGAGGTTGCAGTGAGCCGAGATCACGCCACTGCACTCCAGCCTGGGCAACAAGAGCAAGATTGAGTCTCAAAAAAAAAAAAATTGATCAAAGCTATGTGCATTTCTACAGACAAAAGTTACTTACATTAATATCATTTTTCTATAACTTACAGTTGTAAATGCACTTAAAGACAAGGAAAACAGATAATCTAGAAGGATACACTAGACAGGATATCCAGCAATTTTGGGTACCTTTCAAAGCAAAGTCTTCCACAGTATTTCCTGACATCCTATTAATGAGAAAAACTAGTAAACAGTTATCTCTACATATACATTAACACATTAGCATACACTATTTCACCATCAAAAATATGAGATGTGAAAAAAACTTTCATAATTTTTTTATAAACCACCATGATTTCCACATTTCCTCTGCATTCAGGTTGTCACTGTCAGTTAGCCTACTAGCATCAGCTGACGTTTATCATCTGGCCAAGAGGAAAGGAAAAGGGCAAGGGCTGAATGTGGGATTCCTTCCAAGTTCTTATCTTCCTATAAGCAATCCTGGGAAGAATTATCTGGCTCCTCATCTTCTCTCTTCCAAAAATATTCCTGAACCTATTGATTTTATTTCCTGATTCCTCCAGGGATTTTCTCTTGACACTGGAAAACAAACTTTTACTGCTGAGAGACCTCATGTCTATCAAAAAGCCTACTTCTTACAAATCAAGTGTCTTGGGATTCAAGATTGTTTTCTTTGTTTTCAGTTCAAATCACTGTTTTAAAACTGAAGTTATGAGCCTATCACTTCTTCTTGTCATCTCTGCTACAATATTTGTAATACCCCCAAAGCAATGAATACTTCTGTCAGAAAAGGAAGAGGTTTATTTACAAGGAAGTATAAGACCTGTCCTAAGTGCAAGATTCGATTTAAATTATATATCACACTTCTAAATTTTCAAAAAATTACATTTTACGACTTTTTAACTCTAAGCCAAAAATATTTAGCACACGACCAGACCAATAAGTATATAAAACATTGAAACGACTACAAGGAGAATAAATACTATGCTAACAATTTTTAAAAACTGAAATAAATTCTATGCAATTTTTAACTCTTAAGATGACACAAATTAGGTCTGCTAACATAAAAGGGAAATTTTATCGATTCAGATCCATGCCAGCTATCTTAATCTGCTGCATTGCCCACAGAACAGAAAATCCTTGGATTTCTCCCTGAAAATCATGATTTCCAAGCTAGGCTCATTTTCCTTTTTCTAAATGTTTCATGTTTGGAAACACCACCTGAACTAACTGCACTGATGTTAGCAGACCCAGCTTTGATTCCTAATATCATCTAGCAGTTATTACTGACAATAACTGCTATGACTTACAAAAACTTCTGATTTTCAACTGCCATTATGTCTAAGGCAGTTTGGGCAAAACAGCTGAGGTAAAACAGGAAGATGAAGTTTACAGCTTGAGGGAAGCAACAGCTGTTGGCTGTCTTGAGAAAGGAATTGAGTACAAAACACAAACTTCTGTTGATTATGCATGCAAGCATAAAAGATAAATGACTCAGTGAAATGACTCACTTCATTTTCAAGTAAACTTTGTAGTTGTTCCTCCTCTTCTACTATGTTAAATATTTAAGTTTACCTTTAATTATAGGCTAAGTCTGGACATCAAAACTTAAATTCTTTCAGCCTGCTACAAGAAGATATTAAATGCTTACTTCCAAAAATAACTTTGTTAATTGCTGTAGTAAGACATAAATCTGGCAGCGAATCCTTTGAAAATGAATGCCACATGGATCAAATCATCTAATTAGTTTAGACAAGCCATAAATATGTTTTAATGGGCCAAAACTGTAAAATTGTTGGAGGCACTGCATAATTTCTTGAGGGGATTAAGTTGCTTTGCTTATTATTTTTGCTATTAATAATAGTATTTATTTGTACTCAGATAAGACTTGGAACTGTACACAATATATAGTCAAGAAACCCTCCATTTTAATTTGAAAAGAGAAGTAGTTGTGATTAAATACGCTTAAAATATTTTCATTTTTCCATTTTTTTAACTTTTTAATTTTTCTTTCATTATTAAAAGCAATCCAAAAAAGAGGAAGAAAAACATGAGAATAGTAAGAAAGGGGGAGGAAAGGCTGATAGAGAAGGAAAAAGGAAGAGAAGTAAAACAGGAAGGAAGTAGATGAGAAGTTGACCAGTTGGTGTCATTGACTGGAAGAAATAGTAACTGACTCCAACTAGCTTAAGCAAAAAGGCAACTTATTGGAAGCATATAGGTAGTTCGTAGATTAGTGAGGAAAGCTTAGAATCTTGACACACAAAACCAAACTTTTACTGCTCAAAGACCTTGTGTGTATCAAAAAGCCTAGTACTTTTTGAGAATTACTCACAGATTAGCGAGTAAAGCTTAGAATCCAAGGTTTGAAAAAAAACAGGAATGAGGGCAAAAACTAACAGATGCCTTCTTCCAGGTGGGATAAATCAGTTCCAGTGATTTTCTATTTATCCATCACTGTGTCTGGATACAAATGTTAAAAGAGAATTTTAGACAAATTAAATTTAACAGAGTTTAATTGAGCAAGGAAAAAAATGATTCACAAATCGGGCAGCCTCCAGAATCACAGCAGATTGAGCAAGACTCCAGGGATGCCTCACGGTCAGAGCAAATTTGTAGACAAACAAAATAAGTGACGTGCAGAAAAACGGAAGTGAGGTACAGAAACAGCTGGATTGGTTACAGGTTGGCATTTGCCTTCTTTGAACACAGTTTGAACAGTCAGCAGTGTACGCGTGGTTGAAGTATGGCTGCTGGGATTGGCTGAGACTCAGCTATTGTTACAGAAGCATAGGCCTAAGTTAGGTTTTCAGTCTTGTCTACCTATTAACTTAGGTTACGGTTCGTCCAAAAGGACTCAAATATGGAAGTACAGAGGCTTTCTCAGGCCATATTTAATTCACTTTAACATAAATACTAAAGATAGAGAGTAGCACTGACCTAATTTGATTTAATGCTTACCCCTTAACTAAAGGGGATCCAGGGATGCTACACCCATGGGGAGACTGGAGAAATGGAAGAAGGCAAAACTAGCAAAGACATGAGAGTGAGGAACATGAAAGAAGGAGAGGAAAAATCTGAGCAAAAGCAATGTGAATGCTTTGAACACATTCTTTGTACACATTCAATGAATTCAAGCATGCTTTTTGAGACTTTCATTTGCTTTGGGGTGGTGAGAAGGGGAGGGAGTTGATGAGGATGACTGAAGGATAAGTAGAGGCTGATGTTTTTAAGGAAACAGATCAGTAAATGATTTTTTTCAGAATAATTTCTGAATAGTGACCTGAATAAAAGATGCACTTCGTCATTTAAAACTCCATCTTGAAATTGATTTATATACGACTAATTCAGAACATTGTGTATAGAAAATCAATCTGAATTATAAATTATGTTTCAAAAATGCCCTTCTGTTTTGTTCATTTAAACACAGTAATTGAATTAAATGTTAACAAATTTGCAGTTTATAGAACTCTGCCAGGAATAATTTTATTAATAGGTCATTTAATAACATACAAATAAATTACATTGAATATATAGAGTTTAATCTAAAATAGTTAATCCTAAAATAGTTTAATATCTTTAAAAGAGTCTATCAGCATTTTTCATTGCATTACTTATTTATTCATTTTTTTAGGTATTATGCAAAGGTAAACTCCAATACAACCTGGATAAAATTTTCATGCAATCAGAATTAGTAGAATCCTCCAAATTAAAAAGGTTTTACATTATTTTAATATATTAAAAATTCTACTGAAAGATGATAGTAACATAAGCAAACTCTACTAAAATTACATTGAAACCTTTGTTTTAATATAAGTTTAAAACATTCTAGAAGCAATTCCAAATACTTGTTTCTTTTCTAAAATTCAGCTTCAAGCATTTGAATCTTAGAAAAGAAAGTATAAGGAAGACAGGGCAAGGATAATAGTAAGACAAGAATGAAAGAGAAAATTACTTTGAAGGAGCTCAAATAATCAACATTACTCAGGAGTTACTTCAACAAAAGATGTATGGGAATTATAGGCAAGCCAAAGAAATAGAAATTGCAGATCTATAGTCTGAACAAGAAGAACAGAAAAGAAACATCATAAATAAAAAGTAAAGGTATTTTAAACTGTACAATTTGCTTCTTATGACTAGTTAATTAATATGTGTCACCAAGCTTTTTTAAAATACAGCCTAAGCACACCAAAGCATCAGTGTAAACTTCTCATCCACTTCTCCTAATCTTGAACCTAGCAGATGGTGCTAAAATAAACAACGATGCAGGGACAGGCCTTTCACTGTACAGCCTAACTATTTTCATTTAATCATCCAAATGTGGTTAGGTGACTTACTTTCTGATGGGAACCAAAAACCCCTGGATCTCCTTCCTGTTCATTCTATCCATGCTCTGAAAATGCTGTTCTTCTCTGACAGTGAAATCTGTTTTCATTCTCTTTCCTAATTGCTCCCTTTGAAAACTTTCAGCCTCAGAGGCACTGCAGTGAGAAGCCTACACCAAATGCTTTACTCAAAAGCAGTAACCCCCCATGAATTCTGTGCCTTGGTGGGCAGCTATTTGGCTACTTGGATGTTAGCTATTTGTTGAGCCCTACGCTGCAGGCCTGTTCTATTCATTAAGCATCTTGGTCTCAATGCCTAGTGGCAATGAACATTTCAAGGGCCTACAAAAGAGTTTGACACCTGAAAAAAAATTATAAACTCCAAAATACAAAAAGAAAAACAATAGTTGAAGTAATAAGTAAATGCCTACACAACCTATTCAATTTAGTCAATCATTCAAGTAAATTGATATGCATAAAATTTTTACCACATTTGCAAAAACTTGCAGATTAGATTTTGGGGCTTTCCCTGGTCATGCCACTTCCTGACAATGCACACTGATTGGTCAAGAAATATTGGCCAATTATCAAGTAAATGTGTTACGTATAGCCAAGTAATTTTAAGCTCTTTAAAATTTTTTACAACAAAAATAATTAATTTGGTATGAGTACACTGAAATGCATTTGCAATAATATGACAAGGTGACTCCAAAAGTACAATGCTTATGAATCACTCAAGCCTGTTCAATCAGAGCTGGAGACTTCGGAAGTAAAAGATGAAGGAGACATCTCCCAGCCTCCCAAACTACTACCAAGCCTAAGAAGATACCGACAAAAAAAACAAAAAAAAAAAAACAAAAAAGAAAAACAAAAAAAAAAAACAGCAAAAAGGATTCAGAGGTGAGAGAGGAGACAGAGGATCAGGAAAAATAATAATGGGTAGTAGTCTTAATACCTGGGTAGTGAAATAATCTGTACAGCAAACCCCCATGACACAAGTTTACCTATATAAAAAACCTGCATGTGTATCCCTGAACTTAAAATAAAAGATAAATTTTTAAAAAACGATTCACAATGCAGAGGTAGGCACAGATCCTGTGGCTGTGCATAAGAACCACCCCCGACCCCACCACCACCCCTGAACATCACACTGGGGGTGATGGGGACAGGAGACATTATCCTCCTCAAAGAACATCTGCCCTGAACTATCAATCCCACTTTTAAAAATCTATTTTGGAACTTTAATCTAGCTTTGAAAATATTAAATTGATATTAATATGAATATGAGTCAAGTATGATCATAAAACTTGCAGGATACAGTAGCGGTTCTTCATGTTTGTTTCATGCCCCAAAACACATGAATGATGACTTCTTGTATTTCATTCTTTCATCAATTCATGTGTATTGACCACTTACTATGTGAAGTAAACCTATTCTGGAAACCCTTTTTGACACTCTCCTGTGATTTTGAGGATGTTCCTGAAAATATTGAAGAATAAAGCTAATAGACCTGCAGATTTCTTTTTTAAATATGATATTCACAAACCAGTATTGCTCTTTAAAGGATCCAAACATAGGTAAAACCAATGGAATTATTTTGAAGCTCTAGTTCTTTCTCCCCATTCAGAAAAAGAAGGAAAGCTAGTGACTGACATCACATTCATAATTCTTTAATTTAAATATTTCTAAACATGTGTATTCAATTTTTATTAGCAACATATCACTTAACACTTTTTCCTGCTGCTCTCAATTCCAAGAATGATTAGCTGTTAGGTCAGAAGGTGAGGTTGACAGTTTATTAGACTGAGAGGAAGGAGGGCAAGAATCTGTCTAGTCCCTATGACCGGTAGCAGGCTGAGCCTTAAGTGTTCCTAAGAACTAAGCCATACTCACTACTCACAGGCAAACTGGGAGGCAGGGAGAGTACCATTGAAAAGAAAAGAAGTGAGGGTCAGGCATGGTGGCTCACAACTGTAATCCCAGCACTTTGGGAGTCCAAGGCAGAAGATCACTTGAGCCCAACAATTCAAGAGCAGTCCGGGCAATATAGCGAGACTCTGTCTCTACAAAAAAAAAAAAAAAAAAAAAAAAAAAAAAAAAAAAAAAAAAATTAGCTGGGCACTGTGGTGCGTATCTGTACTCCCAGCTATTATGGAGGCTTGGGCAAGGGGATTGCTTGAGTCCAGGAGGCCCAGTCTGCACTGAGCTATGATCATGCACTGCACTCCAGCCCTGGCAACAGAAGGAGACCCCACTCAAAGAAAAATAAAGAAAGAAAGGAAGTGGGAAAGCCAGAAAGGAATAGAATAAATGAAATAGGGAAAATAAGAATATTCGTTGCTTTGTGAATATCATATTTTAAAAAGAAGTCTGCAGGTCTATTAGCTTTACTTTTCAATTTTTTTCAGGAAAATCCTCCAAATCGCAAGATACCATCAAATAGAGGTAGGAGAATAAAAGAGAAGGAGAGAAATGAAAGGAGACAAAGAAAGAGATGCAGATTATTTGAACATTTCCAGGAACTCCATGGTTCTGGAGTTTTCCATTCTCCACTATCCCCCACCTTTTCCCTCCACTGCTAATGCATTTTGTAACCAAAGGCAAGAGGTAATAAATGCTACCTCTCCCCTCCAAATTCTTGCAGATAGTGTGAGAATAAACAAGGTAATAGATATCTAAGTGCACTGAATCCCTTGCCTGAGGTAAATCTAAAGCCTTTCTCCCCATCACCCTTCCTTTTCAATTTATTTAAAAGAGGGATAAAACTACTTATCGTCTTTGATTTTGGGGAGTGAGTGCTATCTGATATGGTGATTCCTATTTTTGAGCCCAGCAACTATCATGAATAATCCGGTTAGTGTGGTTTTTTAGAGCAATGCTTGGCGGTCATAAAGCAAATGCATGAAGTCAGAACAATAGGTACATTGATCCCCTGAATATATTAGT
Organism: Gorilla gorilla gorilla; assembly: GCF_029281585.2. NCBI lineage: Eukaryota > Metazoa > Chordata > Mammalia > Primates > Hominidae > Gorilla > Gorilla gorilla. The sequence goes on along the minus strand of NC_073238.2, from coordinate 92,547,164 downwards.
TTTAGATTCAGTATTCTAGATGGTGTTGGGGCTCAGAAAATGATACCCCAAAACAAAGGCCTCAGAAACAAAAGTCTCTCTCTGACCTCCTGCCCTCTTGTCCCTTGCCCCTTATTCTCCCTCAAGGCAAGCCATAGAAATTAGAATCCCTTTTCCCCAAGGTGGGAAATATTTTAGGCCATAAGGTCTAAAAATTTTACTCACTTCCCCTCCTCCCCTACCCACCACCTTTGTATGTAACAGCTGGCCATAAAGAAGTTGAGACCCTCCTTCCAGAGGAGTCCTACTCCATAGATGGAATCTGTACAGAGAGTCCAAGAAGAGTCTGAACAGAGACTTTGCCCAATTTCCCCCTTCAGTCTATAAGCATTAGATCATACCACTTGCCCAATCGTGTCTCTACACAACTGTCCATTCTTCATTGAACCTAGGCATAAAAATGAATAATTTCCCCTGTACCTTTGAGTCTTCAAAGGTTCCATGTTACCTAAAACTACAATCAAATATCAAATTTCAAAAATCAAATTTCTTATGCTCCTCTCTTGTTAACCTGTCTTTGTTATTAGAGTGTCTGCCTTGATTCTTATGATAGGGAGGAAAGAGATCACCCGCTTTCCAGTCCTACAATGAGGAGGAAATAGCAGGATATTTACTGTATTGAGCTTGAAAAAAAGTGATTGAAAATGAACCTTCAACTGGCAAGAGAAAGAGAGATTCTATCTGGCTTTCTTTTACAATGTTCCAATATCATTTTGAGATTATAACAAGACATGTTTGTCATCGTGACTTTATTAGCCTTCCAAAAGAAGTTCAAGATTAACCAGAAAATACATTACTTAAAATAAGACATTAATAATATATTCTACAAAGAAACAGATGCAAAATATGCTAATAAATCTGGCCAAAACTAATTATCAAAACTGAGTCACAAGATGTGTACCACACATACATTTGCATTTGTGCCTGAGCACTGCAGCCCGAAAGGCTCATCCCATGGCTCTACTGGCAGATGTATCCGAAGAACTGGCAATGTTGAGTCTTGTCATGACAATGCTTCTTTCTGTTAAACAGTTTAAAATGTTTGACAAATGCATTGCAAAGCTATGCAAGGAAATGCTTCCCTTCCAGGGATTAGATTCTTGAAGCAGACCATTGACACTGGTCTTTGTCAGTAATTCAGCCCACATTAGCAAAAGAAAAGCTTCTTACAGACAGACTAGGCTCTTAAGGATCCTCTAAAGAGAACACTGAGGGCTTTGTTTTTGCTTCTTCACACGCTGTTAATGAGGGTTTAACTGAGGGAAAGACCGTAGTTCTTTGTCCTCAGAGATTTGGCTTTCTTTTTCTTTCCTTCTTCTTTTAAATAACAATTATTTCCAATCTTTACCATGTTAAGACTGTAGTCTAATCAGATCACAAGGAGACAAATGACTTGATTTCTAATTAAATGGAAATAAATCATCTAAGAGAATGGTCTTTTTCTCAAGTGTGTACAGCTACCAAGAAGCCTTTGGTCAAATTACTGCCAGAAAAAAAAGAAAAAAAAAACTCAAAGCTACAGAAATTGGGAATTTGGCTACAGATGAATATTTTTCCACATAATAGGACAATGCTACAGAATGAATTCTTAGACCAATTTTTCCTTTATTTGAGTATATTTATTACCATGAGGTAGCTTGACTCTTTCATTTGGTTTCCCATTTACTTTTATGAAGTCTTGTTTCTAATTAAAAACTAACCTTACCTCTCATTATTTGTTTACACTCTCAGATGTCTTCATTTTCTTATTTTATTCTTTATTTCACTTGCCAGAAACCATTGACTGCACAAAGTAAGTTGAATAGCTCATCACGGTACTCAAAAACTCTTCCCTCTTGAGAGGGACAAAGTTGCATCTAAGCTAAAAGTTGATTATGTGTCCTAACATATTTTTCCTCACATTCAAATATGGAAGCAGAGTAAAATAGCACAGTTTACTCTCTCTGAATCCCATGTCTTATTATTTCCCCTCATTCTAATATGAAGGCATATTATGTACTTAATATGATACAAGACATGAAATGATTAAATACCCCCAACCTCCAAACCACGGGGATTTGGGGAGGTTTAGTACAAGACCTCTTATCTGACACAATGACACAATCAGGATTTATATATGGTCATTAATTGAAAAAGTCATTTAGTGTAGGAAATATATATGTACATACACACAAACACATTGTATTTTAACTTACCATTGTTGAATAATCATTTTCCAGTCTTCTGACATAGAACAACAGTCTTTTGAATTTTTGAATTTGGGTTTGTTGGTTGAACCTATTATCACCTACCTAGATTACCAAAGTAAATCTCTTTCTTTACACATTTAATCAGCTTGAATATTTAATTGTTACCTGTACTGGGCCATTCTTGCACTGCTACAAAGAAATACCTGAGACTGAGTAATCTATAAAGAAAAGAGTGGCCAGGCACGGTGGCTCACGCCTGTAATCCCAGCACTTTGGGAGGCAGAGGCGGGCGGATCACAAGGTCAGGAGATCGAGAGACCATCCTGGCTAACACGGTGAAAGCCCGTCTCTACTAAAAATACAAAAAATTAGCTGGGCTTGGTGGTGGGCGCCTACAGTCCCAGCTACTTGGGAGGCTGAGGCAGGAGAATGGCATGAACCTGGGAGGCGGAGCTTGCAGTGAGCCGAGATGGCGCCACTGCACTCCAGCCTGGGCGACAAACAGAGCGAGACTCCGTCTCAAAAAACAAAAAAACAAACAAACAAACAAATAAAATTAGCTGGGCATGGTGGTGGGCACCTGTAGTCCCGGCTACTCGGGAGGCTGAGGCAGGAGAATGGCGTAAACCTGGGGGGTGGAGCTTGCAGTGAGCCGAGATCGCGCCACTGCACTCCAGCCTGGGAGACAGAGCAAGACTCCGTTTCAAAAAAAAAAAAAAATCAGAAAAGAGGTTTAGTTGGCTTCGTTCTGCAGGCTTTACAGGAAGCATGGTGCTGACATCCACTTGGCTTCCACGGAGCCTCAGGAAGCTTACAATCATGGCAGAAGGCAAAGGAGGAGCAGGCAAGTCACACGGTGAAAACAGAAGTAAGTTACAGAGAGTGGGGTGGGGAGGTGCCACAGTCTTTTAAATGACCAGATCTCATGAGAAATCACTGTCATGAAGACAGCACCAAGCCATGAGGAATCTGCCTCCATGATCCAAACACCTACCACCAGGCCCCACCTCCAGCATTAGGGATTACAATTCAGCATGAGATTTGGGTAGGGACAACTATCCAAACTACATTATTATCGAATTATAATAACAAGTACATCTGGAATAAACAGTTTAAGCAACTTGCACAACTTACTCTTGCTAGCTTGTAATTCAACTGGTGAGAACAGAAATGTGTGAGTATACCAGAGATAGCCTATTCACTACAAGTGCTGAAGATGCCATGAGTACTAGTCAGCATGTTTGCAAAGGTAATGGAGAGTGCAGCTAAACTACAAAGTCATATAAGTGGAAATTAGTTAAGCAGTTACGATATTTTTAATGTATTACACAAAACATTGGGGTTAAAACTGCTAATAGAAAGGTTTTTGGTGTTTTGTTTTGTTTTGTTTTGGAGAAGAATGCTTAAAATTCCCTTCTGCTTCTACCATATGCAGAAGAATCTTCTTCACTGAGAAACAGGTAAGAATAGATAACTACAGAGCAAAGACATTTGGGTTTGAGGGGGGCACAGGGCATTACATCAGTGAGCAGCCATTCCTGGTACTCAAAAATCTTCCAACTAAAATGATTTAGAATATGCTGGATATAAGTAATCATTCACAGGAACCAATTATTAAATATTCTACTTACTTAGAAGGGATTTTGCACAATTATGATTCCAAAGCATAAAAATAAGCAGCAACATATATTTAAAAAAAAAAAGAAAGAAAGAAAACTCTACAACATGACCAACTAGATTTATCCCAGGTATGCAAGTCTTAAAATCTGAAAGTCAATTAATATACACAATTTTAATAGGATAAAGGACAAAACCACATGATTCTCTTCTCCATAGATATGAGCAGCATGTAACAAATTTCAGTATCTATTCATGATAAAATCTCTCAACAAGCTAGAAGAAAATAGAAAGGAACTTGATAAAGGGCATCTGCCAAATACTTACAGTTATCATCAAACTTACTGGTAGAAGATAAAAGCTTTCCCCCTAAGATAGGAAATAAAGCTAAGATGTTCACTCACCATTTCTATTCAACATTGTACTGGTGGCTCTAACTACAACAGTGAGGCAAGAAGAAAACCTTAAAGGTGTATATACTAGAAAAATAAATAATCTGTCTTTATTTGAGGGTGACATCATCCTTTACATACAAAATTCTAATACATTTATATTTTTTTTAAAAAAACTACTGGTTTATATTTATAAACAAGTTTAGGAAAATCACAAGCTACAATGTCAACATACAAAAATCACTTGCATTCTTTAAACATTAGCAACAAGCAATCCAGAAATAAAATTAAGAAAATAACTTCATTGGCAGGAGAATCAAAAAGAATAAACTAGGAATAAATCTAAAAGGTATTAGAGTTGTATATTAAACTACAAAACATTACTGAAATGAATTTTAAAATATCTAATCAAAAAGACATTTCATGTTCAATGATGGAATAACTCAATATTGTTTAAATGACATTTTTTCCCAAATTAATATATAAGTTCAAGGTAATCCTGATCAAAATTTCAGCAGAATTTTTTGTAAGTTGTTAAACTGATCAAAAATACATATGACAACGCAAAGGAACAAAATAGCCAAAACAACTTTGAAAATTGGAGAAAATTAGAATTACCTAATTTCAAAACTTGCTAGAATGCTACGGTAATAAGGCAGGATTGTATTGGTATAAAGAAAGACATATAAATCAAGGGAATAAAATACAAAGTCCAGAAATAGGCCAGGCACGGTGGCTTATGCCTGTAATCCCAGCACTTTGGGAGGCCAAGGCAGGCAGATCATGAGGTCAGGAGATCAAGACCATCCTGGCTAACATGGTGAATCCCTATCTCTACTAAAAATACAAAAAAATTAGCCAGGCATGGTGGTGGGCGCCTAAAGTCTCAGCTACTCAGGAGGCTGAGGTGGAGAATGGCATGAATCTGGGAGGCAGAGCTTGCAGTGAGCCAAGATCACACCACTGCACTCCAGCCTGGGTGACAGAGTGAGACTCCATCTCAAAAAAAAAAAAAAAAGAAAGAAAGTCCAGAAATAAACATTTATATTTATGGTCAACTTACTTTCAACAAAGATGTCAAAGCAGCTCAATGGGAAGAAGGATAGTATTTTCCAGAAATGTTGCTGAGACAACAGACTGTCCATATGTCAAAAAAAAAAAAAAAAAGAAAGAAAGAAAGAAAAGAAAGAGAGAAAAAGCATTTAGATCCTTACCTCACACCATACACAAAAATTAACTCAGACTATAGATCTAAATGTAAGAACTAAAACTATATAGCCTCTAGAAAAATAGAGAAACTTTTTTTTTCTTTTGAGACAGAGTCTCGCTCTGCCACCCAGGCTGGAGTCCAGTGGCGCGATCTCAGCTCACTGCAACCTCCACCTCCCATATTAAAGCAATTCTCCTGCCTCAGCCTCCCAAGTAGCTGGGATTACAGGCACACACCACCACACCTGGCTTATTTTTGTATTTTTAGCAGAGACGGGGTTTCACCATGTTGGCCAGGCTGGTCGTGAATTCCTGACCTCGTGATCCACCCACCTCGGCCTCCCAAAGTGCTGGGATTACAGGCATGAGCCACTGCACCCAGCCAAAATTTTCTAAAGGAAAATTCTTTGTGACTTTAGATAAAAATTTCTTAGATGTGACAACAAAAGTACAATCCATTAAAAAGCTGATTAATTTAATTTCATCTAAATTAAAATATTTTGCTCATCAAAACATATAAATAAAAAGACAAGCCACACACTGGGAGAAAATATTTACAAACCATGCATTTCACAAAGGACTTGTATCCAAAATATATAAAGATCACTTATAACTTAACAAAAAGAAAGCCAAATTTAAAAATGGGCAACCTTTGTGAATTGATATTTTACAAAAAAAAAAAAAAAGGTATATGGTTAATAAGCATGTGAAAAAAATAGTGAACATCATTAATCTTTAAAGAAATTTAAGTTAAAACTACAATGCAATACCGTTTTACACAAGATGGCTATAATTAAAAAGACTGACAATAGTAAGTGGTGGTGAGGATGTGGAGAAATCGCAGCCCTTATACATTGCTGATGGGAACATAAAATGATGTACCACTTTGGAAAATAATTTGGCAGTTTCTTAAAAAGTTAAACATAAACTTACCATTCAACCTAGCAATTCCCAAGGAACACATATGTCCATGTAAAATTTGTAATCATTTATAGCAGCCTTATTTATAATATTTCCAAATGGGAAATAACCCAAATGTGCAAATGTCAACTGGTGAACAGAATTTCAAAATGCAGTATGTAATACAACGTAATAAAAAGGGACTACTTATTGATACATTTTATAACATTGTTGAACTTCAAAAATATTAAGCCAAGTAAAAGGAGCCAGAAACAAAAGACCACATATTGTTTGATTCAAGTTATATGCATTTTTGAGAAAAATGCAAATCTGTAAAGACATAAAGCAGATCAGAGTTTGTCTGGGACTGAGAATGGAAGTGGAAATTAACTGCAAACAAGCAAAATGAACATATTCTAATACTAAATTATGGTGACTTATTTATTTATTTATTTATTTATCTATCTATTTATTTATTTTTTGGGATGGAGTCTCGTGCAATCACCCAGGCTAGAGTGCAATGGCGTGATCTCGGCTCACTGTAAGCTCTGCCTCCAGGGTTCATGACATTTTCCTGCCTCAGCCTCCCTAGTAGCTGGGACTACAGGCACCCACCACCATGCCTGGCTAAATTTTTTTGTATTTTTAGTAGAGACAGGCTTTCACCGTGTTAGCCAGGATGGTCTCGATTTCCTGACCTCATGATCCGCCCATCTCCGCCTCCCAAAGTGCTGGGATTACAGGCGTGAGCCAACACGCCCAGCCTGGTGATTATTGACAACTCTTTAAATTTATGAAAAATTATTGAATTGTACACCTACAATGGAAAAATTTTATGGCATAAATTATACTTCAATAAAACTGTTTAGTTTTTAAAAACTGACATTTACTGAGCACTTACTAAGTGCCAGGCACTTTCTTAATCATTTTGCATAAATTATCTCATATAATCTTCCTCAAAATACTATGAATGATGTTCATTCTGATATAGAGCCAAGGCCTTTTGAATTTTTGAATTTAGATTTCCTAATGAGACCCATTCTTTGCACAACTCCCATAAAAGTGTATCTATAATTTGAGGGTTATTTTCCTCAAATTTCTTTACCAAAACATTATGAACGGTGTTCACTCATAACTTTAGGGGGAAGATTAAATAAGATCATTTATTAATACCTCCATTTTATGGACAAAATCCCACTTTATAGAAGATTAAATAATCCTATTCTATGGAATTAAGTAATCTCATTTTAAAATCCCATTTTATGAAAGATTTTTAAATCCCATTTTTGAAAGATTAAGATAATTTATTAATATCTCTATTTTGTGAATAAATAAATTGAATCCGATAAACGTTAAATGATTTGCCCAACAGCATGTGACAAATAACTAGGGAGCCAGGACCCTGGCAACCTGACTTCAAATTTTCGGTTCTAAAGCAATGCCCAGATTGTCTCCCAGTAAAATAGCCAGCCTGATAGCTCCATCAGAATTGTTTGGATTAATGAGATTTGAAGTATTTTCTAAATTTTCCTGTATTCATAATAACATAGTGTTTTCAACACCTGATACTTTTAAGCCTATATGAAATTGCTGATCTTGAGCCATTTGTGATCTCAAAAGTGGTAATTTCACGATTCAATCCAAAATAACTTTATTAAATAAAAGTTCCTGAAACTAGAGCCCATAGTCAGATATGTGCTATTCTAGATTCTAAAGCTTTCCCATAAACAAATTCAGGCATTATGTCTCTGTTGGTAACAATTCATAAAGCCTTCAGGGTTTTAAACAATAACTGCAAATGGTCAGTCTATTCGAATCTATTACCTTCACTATTGCTACCTACGTGAACTGCTCTTTTTCACGTATTGGCAAGTTTCTCTTTTCAGATATCTTCACTAGTATTTCTGAAGACATCTGCTTTGCCTTTTATCCTTTTTAACAGAAGCAGATGAGTAATTACCAACTAGATGGTAATAAAGACCATGGTAGTCCCTCTTATCCACAGAGAACACATTCCAACACCCCAGTGGGTGACTGAAACCTTGGAGAGTATCAAACCCTATATAAATATACTATGTTTTTTTCCTATACATACATAAATACTTATGATAAAGTTTAATTTATAAACTAGGCACTGTAAGATATTCACAACAATAACATAATAAAATAGAACAGTTACATCAATACTCAGAATGGCACATAATTTAAAACGTATGAATTGTTTATTTTTAAAATTTCATCTAATATTTTCAGACTGCAGTTGACAATGGGTAACTAAAACCACAGAAAGTGAAACTGCAGATAAGGGGAAGCTACTGCACAACATGAAGAGTCTTCACTTCTGATGACTTTAGATGGCATATTTGATCACCATTGTTTCTTGAAAACATTGAATGTTACTTTCTTCATAGCATAGAGCTATACATTTATTCTCTTAGTTCTGGACTTGTTTTTGTGAACTTGTGGACCCACCGTAAGTAAACAAGCCTCCTATTTTGCTATGCTTCTCCACAGATATACAGAGAAGTATTGTCCTGTATTCTATTATTAATAAACAGTTCAATCTCCTTCCCTAAATAAACAAAAAAGAAGGTGAGTTTTTCTCTGAAATACCCTCACGTTTTCGGAACAAGCTTTTCAAACTTTTCATTTTATATTCCCATGACACTGAAAAACCATCTGAGTATATACAAAATAAAAAGTCCACTTAAAAAATATGCTAGCTTTTTTCCTCTAGTTGTAAATGTTCTGTTATTTGTTCACTCCAGGATTATGCAATATAAAGGAAGATTAAATATCATTGTCTAAACTGGACCAGCACCCTGTTAGCACCACTACTCACTGAGAGCTTGAGATGTAGACTCTGAAAGAAGGTCTAGTTTTAGATTGCCTCTCTGAGCAACTCTCAAATTCACCCTCTATTTGCCCTATGGAACAGCTGGTTTTATCTTGTGGAATTTTTCTCTGGCCTAGCCTACATTTTCCTCCCTGCTGTTCTAAGATTGGAGGCTTTCTCTAAATCTGTGCTGTGCAATACCATAGCCACCAACCACCTGAAGCTACTGAGCACTCCTAATGTGGTTGATCCTGGTTGATCCATGCTGTATGTGTACAATGTTCACGCCATTTCAAATATTAGTAGAAAAAATGTAAAATATTCCGTTCATAATTTATATAAGGATAACTTTTTGAAAATATTTGGGATAGCTTGGGTTAAATGAAATATATTATTAGAATAATTTAACCTTTTTTATCTTGTTTGTCTACTAGAAAGTTGTTCACAATTACACATGTAATTTTGTATGATGTACTTTTTATTATATTTCTATTGAACAGCCCTGCACTATACTGTCTGTTCATTTTCAACTCTCCCTCTCCCCTTGCTCTGCAGTGGTGGGGAGGTTCCTAATATGCCCTTGTCCAGTCCCTGCTCCCAACATCCCAGGCTGAGCCAGCCCTACTGCACTCATCCAGAAGAAAATTTTGGCAATATTTGTAAAAATATTAAGTGATTTTTTTATATTTAAGGAAAAAATACAGAACTTCTCAAAATAATTCTAGAGTTCATCTGAGGGGCAGGAATACCTAAGGATAATTTGCAAAAGAAGAGTAATGAAGAAGAACCTCTTAGAAATTCATAAGTTTTTGACAAGCTTAAAAATTATAATAAATGGAAATTATTTAGGGCAATGTCTGGTGCATAGTAAGCAAGCACTCAATATGTGATAGCTATTACTATTGTCACTTCTTATCAAAGTATATACAAATAAAACAAAACCTTATAGAATGGGAAAGAAGGATACATTTGTAGATGGTTGGTATAGATCTATGAACAACCATTTTTACGTATATAAAATATTTAATATATTGTGTTTTAGATCTTATTATAGATCAATAGGTGAGAGAAGAGATTAATCAATAATTAGTTTTCAGAACGGCTAATTATTTTGGAGAAAATGAATCCCACATTGATGACAGATGAAATTTTTTAAATATTTATTTTAAGAAAGGTAAAATATAGGTGAATATCTGATATTTAACATAGAAGGATATTCTAAGCTTAATAGTAATTGAGGGGAAAGGAAGACTAATATATTTAGTAGCATTAAAATATAAATCTTTGTTATATAAAAAAGTAACCAAAAGCTAAAGCAAACTATAAAACAAAGGGAAAAAAATAACACAAATATTATAAAAAGTTAATTGTATTTAAAAAACGTATATACATCAATAAGAAGTGCATTAGCAATCAAATGATAGAAAAATAGACACAAGATAAACATGAGAGGAAATTTTGAACTCTACTAGTACAAATGATCAAAATATTTTAAACTATTAATAATCAGTGCTAGAAATGGTACAATGAAATAGTGTGTTTGGACAGTACAGATGGGATTCCAGGGGCTACAACCTTCCTAAAAACAATTTGGCAATATATATCAAAAGCTTTCCACCCACTGATTTTAAGATTCTGTCTTAAGAAAATTATCTAAATTTACCTTACTAGCGGAAAAGTTAAATAAAGTTTTAATATAGCTATATGATGAGATATTACATGGTCATTAAAAGTAATGTACATGAAGGGCACATAAAACATAAAGATGGCTTATAATGTTATAATATAATAATATTAGAATAAAATAGCAGGCTACACCTTGTCTTCTGTAACAATCATTAACATACCAAAATTTTTCTGTGTTATTTGACACATCACAAGTGAGAGAAGCCCAATTGAAATGGAACATGCTACCAAGAGAATTTCATGGAGGTGTCTAGTAGCCAAATGAAGGGCAGCGTACAGCTTGGTCAAAGAAGTGGCTAGAACCAGAGACCAAATGGTATCAGAACATCCTGGCCCCACTCTCTGTAATTCTGAAGTCGTGTTCAGATTGACTTGTTTTACACTGCAGGGAATATGGTCATCTTGTGTCCTGGGGTCTAATAACTCACAGCTTTGCCTGCAGGAACTGACTCAAGTTAACATTCTAAGGAAAACAATTCACTGGTCTACTTTGGGTTAGCTATTTCCACCCATGGACAAATCACTGTGGCCAAGAAGGCAGGTTTCTGTGATTGACAGATACAACTTGAAACACATAATTGACAAAGCAAGATAGCTGTTCTGCAAAGGAATAGAGGCACTGGGCAGGGAGGTTAGTAGGTGTTCATAGCAATTTAAATCTTCATTAAACAGAAAAATTTCAGAAACCAACCTCTCTGATAGTCCTCAATAAAACAAAAGCAACACATAAAAATGGAAACATACCACTATGTTTTAAACTCTATTAAAATACAAGTCCAATGGTGAAAATACAAGTCCAAGGGTGAAAATCATAACAAAATGGCTACTCCTTAAAGAAGTAAACATTTCATTCAGTCTCCACAACTCCTTGGGGTGATAATACTCTTTTTTTTTTTTTAAGATGGAGTTTAGCTGTGTCATCAGGCTGGAGTGCAGTGGTGCCATCTCAGCTCACTGCAACCTCCACCTCCCGGGTTCAAGCAATTCTCCTGCCTCAGCCTCCTGAGTAGCTGGGATTACAGGCATGTGCCACCATGCCTGGCTAATTTTTTTTGTATTTTTCATAGAGACAGGGTTTCACCATGTTGGCCAGGATGGTCTCCATCTCCTGACCTTGTGATCTGCCCTCCTCGGCCTCCCAAAGTGCTGGGATTACAGGTGTGAGCCATCGCGCCCGGCCTATTATTTTTAATTTACAGATAAACAAACTGAGTCATAGTTTACTAAGTTACTTGGTTACTAGTTGGTATTCCAGAGAAGATGAGTACTTAGAAAGTTTGATTCCAATGCCTGTAGTTCAAACATGTAATATAAATACAACAAGAATTAATCAAGATAGACATTCAAAGATTTGCAGGAGAAGAGAAAGGACTTTTGGTAAGCATGCACAGGAACCCAGCTCTATTCCAGGTGTTTTCCATTCATTGGATCCTCTAATACTAATAATAAAGACTCCGTGAAGAAGACGTTATTATTTCCATTGTACAGACAAGCAAATGGAGGCTTAGAGAGGTTGAATGACTAATAAAGTGTATTAGTCCATTCTCAAGCTGCTATAAAAACACTCCCCAAGAACTAGGTAATTTATAAAAGAAAGAAGTTCAATTGAGTCACATTTGCATACGGCTGTGGAGGCCTCAGGAAGCTTAGAATCATGGCAGAAGGCGAAGGGGGAACAAGGACCTTCTTCACATGCTGCAAGAGAGAGAAGTGTGAGCGCAGGAAAAAGTACCATTTATAAAACCATGAGATCTCATGAGAATTCACTTACTATCACGAGAACAGCATGAGGGAAACCACCCCCATAATCCAATCACTTCCCTCCCTTGACATGTGGGGATTACACTTCTAGGTCAGATTTGGGTGGGGACACAGAGAAAAACCATATCATGAAGTGTAGTGATAGAATAAATTCTGAATCAGATCTGTCTAGCTCCCAGCTTATTAGAGTGAACTTTGAAGATTTTAGATTAGATTAGAGTGAACTTTGAAGTTCTAATTGCCAAAGAACTCTTTCCCTAAAGGGTGAGGGCATGTGTGGAGGGAGGGGTAGTTAGGACTGCAAATAAGAGGTGAGATCAGATCTGTCTAGCTCCCAGCTTATTAGAGTGAACTTTGAAGATTTTAGATTAGATTAGAGTGAACTTTGAAGTTCTAATTGCCAAAGAACTCTTTCCCTAAAGGGTGAGGGCATGTGTGGAGGGAGGGGTAGTTAGGACTGCAAATAAGAGGTGAGCATGAAGCAGGCACCTTATCTCTTTATCTCTGATTTAGCTGAATCTTAAATAGCAGAATGTATTTTATGATAAAAGAAGATGAAAAGAAGTAAGTCACTTCTAATGTTTGCATCTGATAAAGGGTAACTTCCAAATATATAAGGAACTCCTTCCTGCAAGTCGATAGCAAAACAACTAATAACCTTATATAAAAAATGGGCTAAGGACTTACACATTTCTCCAAAGAGGACATGCAAATGGTTAAAACGTATATGAAAGGATACTCAATGTGACTAATCATCAGGGAAATACAAATCAGAAACTCAATGAGATATTACCTCACACCTGTTATGATGGCTATCATAAAAAAAAATAAAATGCAAGTATTAGTGAGAATGGGGAGAAATTGGAACTCTTGTGGTGAGGATGAAAAATGATGTAGCTGCTATGGAAAACAGTATGCAGTTTCCTCAAAAAAATGCAAAATAGAACTACCATATGATCCAGCAATCCCACTTCTTATTTTATTTTATTTTATTTTATTTTATTTTATTTTATTTTATTTTATTTTATTTTTTATTATACTTTAAGTTCTGGGGTACATGTGCAGAATGTGCAGGTTTGTTACATAGGTATACATATGCCATGGTGGTTTGCTGCACCCATCAGCCAGTCACCTACATTAGGTATTTCTCCTAATGCTATCCCTCCCCTAGCCCCCCACCCCCTGACAGGCCCCGGTGTGTGATGTTCCCTTCCCTATGCCCATGTGTTCTCACTGTTCATCTCCCACTTATGAGTGAGAACATGCAGTGTTTGGTTTCCTGTTCTTGTGATAGTTTGCTGAGAATGATAGTTTCCAGCTTCATCCATGTCCCTGAAAAGGACATGAACTCATCCTTTTTTATGGCTGCATAGTATTCCATGGTGTATATGTGTCATATTTTCTTTATCCAGTCTATTATTGATGGACTTTTGGGTTGGTTCCAAGTCTTTGCTATTGTGAATAGTGCCACAGTACACATATGTGTGCTTGCATCTTTATAGTAGAATGATTTATAATCCTTTGGGTGTATACCCAGTAGTGGGATCAGCAATCCCACTTCTATACATGTCCAAAAGAATTAAAATCAAGATTTTAAAGTAACACTTGCATTCCATGTTTATTGCAGCACTATTCACAATACCTGAAATGTGGAAACAACCTACATGTCCACCAGTACATGAATGGATTTTAAAATGCAGTATAAACATACAATGAATTATTATTTGACTTTTAAAAAGAAGGAAATCCTGCAATATGTGACGACATAGTTAAACCTTGAGGACATTATGCTAAGTGAAATAAGCCAGGCACAGAAGGACAAATACTGCATGCTTTCACTTATATGGGGTATCTAAAGTAGTCAAACCCTTACAAGCAAAGAATAGAAGGGTGGTTGAAAGAAGCTGGAGCAATGGGAAAATGGGAAATAGTTAATCAACAAGTACAAAATTTCACCTATACAAGATTGATGAGTCCTAGAGATCTGCTGTACAACATTGTGCCTATAGATAATAATACCATATTATACACCTAATATCTTACCACAATAAAATAAAAGTCAGAAGTCAAATTAATATTGTCTTTCTAAACAGATCAGAGTAGAGCAACCCAAGCCAAACTTCGTAGTGCTGGTCAATAGCCAGTATGTTAGTCTGTTCTCACACTGCTAATGAAGACATATCCGAGCCTGGGTAATTTACAAAGGAAAGAGGTTTAATGGACTCACACTTCCACATGGCTGGGGAGGCCACACAATCATGGCAGGAGAGCAAGGGACATCTTACATGGCGTCAGGCAAGAGAGAGTTTCTGCAGGTGAACTCCCCTTTATAAAACCATCAGATCTCATGAGACTTATTCACTATCATGAGAACAGCATGGGAAAAACCTGCCTCCATGTTCCAATTACCTCACACCAGGTTCCTCCCCACATGTGGGAATTGTGAGAGATACAACTCAAGATGAGATTTGGGTGGGGACACAGCCAAACCATATCAGCCAGTAAAATTTCAAAAATAGGTGAAATATGGTCCCTGCCTTCTTAGATCTCAAAATCAAGGAGCTAAGCAAAGAATACAGTGCAGTGTGATGAGTGTAATCTTAAAAGATATGTATAATGTGGTGGTAGCACATACACACATGTTTTGTGTATTAGGGTTAAAAGCAGGCACAGAAAGCTCCTAAAAGGATGAGAGAGGTAAGTTCGGTTCTCCAGCAACAGAAGCATCCACACTATATGAAAAAGTGTAGGGAAATGAACTGCTAGCCAGTTGGGGGCCTATGAATAGCAACTAAAGGGGCTTTAATACGATGAGAAGGGATGTGAGGCCTTTTATTTCATGCAAAAAATTTTAAAGTTTTAAATTTATTTTGACAGTGATTTAAGTATGAAATTTTAAGCAGAAGATTAACACACCCAATCAAATTTACATTGACATTGCATATATGCCCTGAAAAATGTGATCATAAGAAAAAGGTCATGGTAAGTTTTCTGCTTAGATTTGGTGATGAGAAGAAAGAAATTGATAATAACTGAACTTTATACAAGGGCACTTGCTTCTGCTTGGTGTTTAAGTTTATTTGAATACTAACTACAGTGTTTCTATGTTTAAATATATACACAGACGTCAGTGATAACTAATTAGTCGATTATTGTCCTTTGAAGATTTATTAAGAATGTTATTTTATTGGGTATCTTCTTTCTCAGTTGTCCACACATAGGATGATTATACAAGGCTGGTGCCTAATTGAAGGAAGCACACTAGTTCTATAGACAGACAAGTCTGAGTGGCTTCAGATGTCAAATCCTGAAAGAAATTTTCAATCTGATATAATCAAACTGATGACTTTTAGTAGCAAAAATGAAAAGCTGAAAATGTCTGATTTTCCTCTCCCTTATGTCTCCATATAATAGGTGTTCACTAAATATTTATTAAATAAATAAATGAAACTCAATTCAGGTCTTCTCAAAGACTTATACTGAGAAATTTTAGGGCATTGGAAACTGTCACCGGCAGTATAAAGACCATAAGACAAAGTTATGGTCCTATTTTTCAAACTATTGTTAAACACAAACATCTATTGTAATGCTAATGTAATCAATGCAATAACAAGGTGCTGTGGAGCATAGAGTTTGGCTGCCTAGCCTGGAGCATGAAGAGATCAGAAAAGTTTCCTGGAGAAATTGAGGCATTGGCTGAGTCTTAAAAAGGGGTTGGCGGCTGCAGCATGAGGGTTTATGAGTAACCCTTATCCATTTTGCTCAATATACCAGGGACAAAGATTTATAATATAATTTTACCTTGCAAAATGGTACACATTTCACCTGCCAGTGCCTGGAAATCATCTTATTCACTCCTAAGTCATCTCCATTCCATCTCTACCATACCACAACAATTACAGGGAGTTTTAATTAACCATAAAGAAATTGCTGAAGTGGATGAGATTTAGTATGAAAGTTAAACTCATATAAAACAAGCAAGGCCACTGGCCTGGAAAAGGCCTTTCTTCTGTGTGTACTCCTCCTCCACGTCTCCTACAGACAACAGAGTTCTTTGGATCAAAGAATCAAAGAATCCTGGAGCAACCAAGAAAAGAGTTCCTTTTGTTTTTGTTCAAAACAGTTCCGGTAAACCAGCCCCAGGCTGCAAATCTCCAAATCATAAATAATTGCTATGGTGTGCAGTGAAATGCTAGTGCCTAGGGCAGTCACTAATGTCAGAGTAAGGCAGGACTGACATCTGCAAAAGTGTAATAATAAACTTATCTAAGGATCCAAAATGTTTGTTGTGGATACCTTACTGAGAGAGGAGGATTAGCCTAGGGAAAAAGATAAGAGCTTTGAGATCAGACACAAATGAATAGAATGCTGCCTCTCCTGAAAATAATTATGTGGCCTTGAGCAAATCACTCAACCTCCTTGAATTTTAGGCTCTACATATGCAAAATGGGAATAATGAAATCTTTCTTGCAGAATTATTCTGAAATTCAGTGATTTTAAGCCTCTAACACAGGTAGCACAGAGTAGGCACTTAATCATTGGTATTGTTACTTTCATTTTCTCACCATCCTAACACCTAAGGAATTCTAATTGTTCAATACATGTTGTTTTGGAGAGGAAGGTAGCAGCCCCAAAATCTTCCCTGATCACTGTTGTATACTTAGGCTCGCTGTTCGAGGCCAAATCTATGCCTTCTTGCTAATTGGAAATCAATAAAACATCCAGCTAAATCAGATCTATTTATAGGACTGACAGCAATTCAGTTTATTAAAAGAACAAAAATTCTGTTTTTAAAAAAGAGAAAGAAAAAGACAATTGCAATTGCAATCAAAAGTTAGTTTTAGGCAGGTTGCAATGGCTCACACTTGTAATCCCTGCACTTTGGGGGGCCAAGGCCAGTGGATCACTTGAGACCAGGAGTTTGAGACCAACCTGGCAACATGGTAAAACCTAGTCTCTACTAAAAAATATAAACGTTAGCTGGGTGTGGTGGCCTGTGCCTGTAGTCCCAGCTACTCGGGAGGCTGAGACAGGAGAATCGCTTGAACCCGGGAGGCAGAGGTTGCAGTGAGCTGAGATTGCACCACTGCAATCCAGCCTGGGCAACAGAGTGAGATCCTGTCTCAAAAAAAAAAAATTAGTTTAAAATAATTTGTTTGGTTTTGTGTTGCTTTTCATTTCACTGAATATAGAATTAATAAAGGTAAAGCATCTTCAAGGAAAAACATCATTAACAAGAAGACTAGACCTACATTAGATTACATATTAAAACAGAATTCAGGCTCTTTTATGGACAAGTAGCTTGAATATTTACTTTAGTCCATCTTTTGCCCATTAAATATTTCTATATTTCTAAAGTCCTGTGTGCTAAGAAATATGTATTTATCTTTGGGTGATATTTTCTGTAATCTGATATATCACAGAGAATCTCTTTCCAATTCATTGAGTATTTCCATGAACAGATATCAAAACTGTAAAATAGATGTTTGAGTTTTCTTTATTTCACATACAGAAAAATACTTTTTTTCCTTCCAATCAATTAGGAACAGTTTTGAAAAGAATAAAATGCACAATTTATATTATATTTATGACTATAAAACAAAGAGTTTGTTTTATTTATCTATTTAATATTAATAGTAAACCAAGTTACATAACTTAGATGACAAATCTATGATAGGTCTAGATGAGTCAGTTGTCTATAGCAATGAAATTAAGTAGGTAATTGTCAGGATTCACCATCACTTTGTATATTGAATGTAATCTAAATGCTGTACTTTATAATTTAAACTTTCACTGTTAATATAAGATGCATGCCTTGTTCTTAAAGATAAAACATTGCAGCAAAGGTTTGCTTTGCAAACTGAAAGATTTAAAATGATTACTTTAACATTCTTCTTGTCCGTAGGAACATTTCACAATACTATGGGTTACGGCAGAGAGGGCTTAGCAGTTAGTTCTTCAGAGCTTCACTTCTCCTTCCTTATTGTGGAGTAATTGCTGGGAACTGGCTGCTCTATGAGAGATTACATTTCCTAATCCCCTCCTCCTTTCATCTACATATGGGCATATAGCTGACTTGTCCCAGTGGAACCGAAGCAGGAAAGATATATGTCACTTCCCTTTCAACATGGTTAAAAAGTGAGTACGCCTTTCTTACCCACACCAACTCCTTTTGCCTGTAAGATGTCAACACCCAAGGCAACCTGAGGAGCCAGGTGTTGAAGATGATAGACCACCCCACCAGCAATCTGGACCCTACATTGCACAGGGCAAAGCCCCCCCTACTTCCCCACTAGGAACATCTGTATTAGAGTGTTAATAAACAAGAATAAATAGTTTATCTTGTTATGTGGCTAAAGTTTTGAGATTTGTATTTTACAGCAGCTAGTATTACTATAACTAATATGTGGAAGCTAAAAACATGTCACAGCAGCCAGCTGGGGCCTCAGACAGAGCTTCTTATTGTGTGGTGTCTTAGTAGATTCATCATAATATAGGTTTTAGCTCTCTATATCATGGGTCCAAAGTTGACTTTGCTCCGGTGACCTAAAACTTACATTAGCCAAAATCACAGGAAATGAATTTGTAAACCTAAATGGCAATATGTTAATTTACCAAGACTTCTATACTTATCATGCTGTCTAGAGAGGACCCAGGACAACTATTCCTAGAGACATATTCACCGATCTTAGCTTTTGACCTTCTCCTTTTTCTCCTAGATTGTATATACAGCGCAATCCTTATGTTAATATACTCATTTTAAATAGTCAAGTTATAGCACAAATGAGTAGATAAATAGTATACCATTATCTCCTTGCAAATATACCTCACTCAGTAGAGATTTTGAAATAATTTATTTTTGTACCATTTCTTAAGATGATTTACTTCACAAATGACTATATGAATTCACTTTAGGTAGATATTTGCTAGTTTCCTACTAAAGGAGTGACCTTTTCCAACATACAGGGGCCACCTTGACTGTGACGAAAATAGATACATATGACCTAAGGGCGTAGAAGAAAAGGAGTGGGAATGAAAAAAAAAAAAAAACAAGGTAGAACAATTAGGTATTAAAGGATAAAGAGCCCTGAAGAAAGATGCATACATCAAACTAAAAGGATATTTCCCAGATGTCAGCATCTAGATTTCTGGCCAAGACAAGTTAGGTTGTTGGATTATTTACAGAATCACTGCACTTATGTTTGTGATCCATAAACATTTTGCTATGTCATCCTGCATGCCTGAAGTAAATGAACTTCTACAATGTACTTATGAAACACCTGCCTCCTAGGCTATCCTTCCCTCAGAGTCAAAACCTAGGTCAAAAGTGTCCCATCAAAAAGTAAAATTTCCTCTTTTAGAAGGGGATTAGAAGGACAGTTTTAAGTGGTCAGGTTTTTCAGGATAGAAGAAAAAGAGAAACATTGAAGTAAAGAAAAATTGTTCTTAATATTAAATCTGTATGATTCCAAGAGAACAGAATGTATCTATTGCAAAGTTTGGAGTGTGCTTAAACTCAATTCAACATAAGAAGTATCTTACTACAAATCAAAGGTGGCAGACTGAAATATGTTTTAAATTTTATGTTTTTAGCAAAATTCTGTACAGGGACTCTCTTCTAGTCCACCATGACATGAAATACCTTATTTACCGTTGTGTTGTCCTTCATTGTGTTTATCTGGTATACCAGATAAGATGTAAGCTCCCCAAGGCAAAAACTGCATTCTTCTTCCTTTATGCTTTCAACAGCCAAGGTTCTCCAGAATAGAGTGTGCAAGGAAGGTTAGCAAGACAGTCCATGAAAATGGAGAAATAATTATTAGAATTGTTATTAGCAATCTCATTCTTCTGATTAACTATATTTTATAAAGCAACAGAATATCTTATTTGTAAAATATGTATTTAGAGACTGCATGCACAAAACTTAATTAATAGGAGTGCATGACTAAAAATTATATAGACCACTACCTTACGGAAAATAGCATAAGAAATTTAAAACAATCATGAAAAGAATGTGCTGTCGGGGCAGTTGCCATGCTGATGGTGTGGCTGCAGAGAAAATGAAATGGATGCCCTGGCAATAGAATTCATTCTTTCATCAGCAATTATGCATTGGGTGCCTACCAAATACCAAAGGCCTTTGCCACTGGAGAAGTGATTGGGTTGTTAGAAATAGAGTAAATAAAACAAACAGTAAAAATAGGTAAATCCATGACCATCCCCTCCCACACCTCAGGATTATCCTCCCTTTCCTTAATAGTGGTCTGATCCTTATCTTCAAGTAAAGATCCCTGAAAGAACCCAACCATTTCTGTGCAACTGAGAAACTACAAACTACACTATGATTATTTAGTGAATATGTATTAACATACTGAGCGTGAGATTGCCAATTGTGAAAAAAAAGATGAATTAATTCAAATGATTCCAGTTTTGCTCAGGATCATCAAGTACATATACTTTCCAAATACATGGACTAGGATCCCAAGAAACTAAATGTATATCCATATACATTTGTTGTGAGTGTCAAAAAATAATTTCTCACTATGCCCTAACAACCATCCTAACAGATACCTAATGAGCCCTGGATGCTAATCTCCTAAATAGATATAGACAAACAACAAATTTGTTAACAAGATTAAAATTATAGTGATCCTTAAGTTTAATATACATGAGGGGAAATTCATAATTGGCAAGTTATATACATAAGGCATCCATATGATTGGGAATAATGTGATGCAAAAAGGAAATATCTGACACATGTTTGGTTTTTCTTTTCTATTTCTCCCCGTTTAAGAACATTCACATGCCCTGCTCAGTCACGTGATTTTCTGTCTTGCAGACATCTGGCTGAATACATCATGATGTTGTAATTCATGTTGTGTCTCTCAAGGCAATGTTTCTGTAAAATGCAATCCCTGTTTAAACAAAAATGACCTTCTCTCTCCCTAGTCAAATTAAGATCCAGAAAAATAGTTTGGAGTGTTATGGCCACCAGCATTTTCCATGTCTGTAAGAAAGAAACTTCAACAAGATTCAATCCTTCTTCGAAAGACCAACAATAGCCAAGGGAAGTCTATTTATATAAAGTTGACAATGACAAAACATGTGGTTGAACTGATTCCTTAGAAAGTGGGGGAACAGGAATCAGCCAACCAGTCAAGCTCTTCTCCATGCACTCCAGATAGCCAATGAATGAGAACTCACCCCAGAAGAATATTGCCTTTCTTGGTTCACAAAGCTGCCAGAAACAGTTCCTGCTGTGAAGCACTAGACAAAGAGAAAATTTTGAATGTCACTGGCTTCCCTCCATCATTGTTTACTCAGTATAACAGCAATTTTCAATACATTTTTCATTGCCCAATAATTTTCTGTTTAATTGCTAGACATAGGATCTCATCTGATTCAGATTTCTGTATTAAAATGTAAAGAGATTATAATAATCCTATTAGGTGAAATAATTAAGAATTAAGCTATTGAATGTAAAGGAATGCACTAGTAAAAACATAAACCCATTTTTCAAAAATGACAAAATTTCAACACACCTCAGTGTATGTACATTGTATAAAACATTGAATGTATGTGATGAAAATAATATGATATGAGTATATCCGAATTATTTAGTCTTAAACTTTCAGTGACAAATAAAAATCTCTAGTAGTCTGGCCACATAGTCTTGAAGAAAGGAAAAGAGGAAGCCTGCCAACTTAGGAACTGATTAAGTATTCAGCAGAGAATTTTCTGTGGCTCTGTCTAAAAGCCCTGTCAGTGCATTTAACTCTGGACAAAAGGTTGTTGAAATCACACAAAGGAGTTTCTCAATTCAAAGGCTATAGATGAAATAATATTCACATAGAAGCATGCCAGATCTTCAAAGTTTAAGAACGGCCATGTCTATGCATTTTATTACTTTAATGTGTAAGCAGAGTAAGAACTTGATATAAAACAAGCATAAAGAAATCTCTTTAGGAATGAAATTTTTAGTGTTAATTTACACATGTATTTCAAGGCACACATTCAGGAAGAAGGCAAGCTTTAGTTCAGACACAAAGAAGAAATGTGATCAGGTTATTTTGCCCCAGTATAAAAATAGCGTCATTTGTATGAGGCCTAAAAAGTCTCATTGTGTGAAAAGTGACCAAAGATTCTTGTATCAGAACATTTGTATAATGAGATTGGAAGTTTGGTAGAATGGTCTGAAATCTTGCATTCAAAGTCACCATATATTAAAATTTGGATAAGGCCTAAGAAGTAAGCAAAATGACTCCATGTTCTTAATGGCTCTTTGATAAAACTTCTTTACGTTCATGGGCCAATGGATACAATGGCTTCAGTCAATATTAACTCAACAATAGAGGGAAAAAGCAACAGGTCAGTTTGCCTCCTCTTGGCGGATGTAAATGCTGTGATCTTCTTGTTATGACTCTGTGCTCAATCTGTGGTAGAATCATAGAAGGTTCTGATTTAAAAGAACTCGGTGACATTTAAGACAGAGTTTGTCAAACTATGTTCTACACATTCCTCAGCTCCACAGGGAGGAGAGGGTTAAAATGAGAAGGAAGCCAGAAAAGCAGAACTTCAACCTCGTCTCTGGAAGACCAGACCGTCTCTTCTCCTACGGGTCTAAATACGGGGCTCCACGTAATAAGCCATTAAAATGAAGAAAAAGGGAAAGAAGGAGATGGAGGAGGGAGTGTCCAACTAATTGTTTTAATTGAAAATTATCTCATTGTTAGAGAAAATAAAACTAGAAACTTGGGGAAGCTAATTTCTCAAAATCACAATGCTAGGTCGAGGCAGAACCAAACCATGGATACGGGTCCTTTGCTCAAACTCTTCTCAATGAAGACTTTGTGATGAAGAGGCCACTTCCATTTAAAGGCAGCAACACTTAGAAAATCACAGGCATTAAGACTTAGAAGAGGTCACCTTATCCAACGTCCCAGCCAGCACAGCCATCCTTTCACAGCATCCATGACATTCAGCCTCCTCTCAGACACGGGAAGATCACCTCTTCATGAAACAGCAGATTCTTCAAGGGTAAGGACACTGCTAATCTAAAAGCATTTTTTGATACTGGAAAAAGTACTGCGACTTTTCTCCTTTAGCCTGAAACTTGATTTTACGGGTGGGCCAAGCAAAGAGACAAACAATCCAAAATCATCACAAATGTGATTTTCCAGTACTCGTATTTAATAGTACTTTTCCAGTATTTGTATCAACTTAGGCAGAGCCTGCTGTACTCCAACAAGTTCAATGTATCATTAATGCTTTCAGTTGCTAGTCACAAAACAATTTGACTAATAGTGATGTAAACCATAAATATATATATTTGGGCTTTTTTTAATTAAGTAGTTTGGAGATAGGCAGTATCAATATAAGGTCAGTGGGCCTGGTGCAGTGGCTCACACCTGTAATGCCAGCACTTTGGGAGGCTGAGGCTGGTGGATCACTTGAGGTCAGGAGTTTGAGACCGGCCTGGCTAACATGGTGAAACCCCATCTCTGTTAAAAATACAAAAATTAGCCAGGCATGGTGGTGGGTGCCTGTAATCCCAGCTACTTGGGAGGCTGAGGCAGGAGAATTGCGTGAACCCGGGGAGGCAGAGGTTGCAGTGAGTAGAGATCGTGCCACTGCACTCCAGCCTCGGCAGCAGAGCAAGACTCCATCTCAAAAAAACAAACAAAAAAAAAGTAAATAAGGTCAGTGTCTCCATTACGCTTTTAAGGACCCAGGCTCCTTGGCTCCTTTGATCTGCCATTTTCAGCATGTCAACAATGTCTTTTCTCATCTGGTTAGTAATACTGTGTCCCATCTGAAGGACAACAGGTTTAGAAAAAGGGAGAGCCCAAAGAGAAAAAAATTATTCTAATATCTCAAATACTGCACATCTGAAAGGGTATTCTGACTTATAAAATTAAACACAGGATTCCTTTGGTTGCTATATCCCTAGATAAAATAAAATAATCCAGCTAAACTGGTCAATTACAGCAGCCCTGTGTTATATCATTCAGCTCATCTCTCACTTTGATTTTCAAATACTTCCAGTTACAGTACAGTTTTCCATGAAGAATTTCCTATTAAAAAAGGCAATTAGTAGACCAGAAGACTATGTATTTCAATGTAGTAAAAATAAAATAAATAAAACAGTAGTAGCTTTGAAGCTATACAGATCTCAATTCATATTGGTGTTCTGCGATATATGAGCTTTGTGAACATGAATGAGTTATTGAACATTTTGGAATTTTAATTTCTTCCTCATTAACATGGGAGCATTCATAAATAGGAGAAACTATATAAAAGTTCAAGCAAAGAGGAGGAATTTACTAAACAACTTAAGGAAAGAGGGAAGGAAGAAAGGAAGAAAGGGAAGGAGGGAAGAAGGAAGGGAGGGAGGGAAGAAGGGGTAGAGGGAGGAAGGAAGGAAGGGAGGAAGGAAGGGCAGGAAGGCAGGAGGGAAGGAAGGTAGAGATTGAAGAAAGAAAGAGGTAAATATGTATATTTTCATTATTAAGTTTATATTCTGACTTATATGTGAGTGTCATCTGAGATAGGTTAGGGTAAGTCCATCAAAAATTGTCTCTGAAATCAGGAAAATTTTGGTTTATGGTACAGGGGCTAGACTTAAGCTCCAGTATTCCAATCAATAAACTACCCATACATTATCAGCTCAAGCAGCCATAATGATCTCAAATGACAGCTTCAGATTATAAATTCTGGGCATCACATCCAATAGCTTTAGCAAGTTCTTCATTGTTCTTGGGTCTGTACAAAGAATGACATAAACCAGGTCCCTGCCTTCTAGCAGTCATCCTCTGAGATAGTCAATACAGACACATCCATAAGAGGCATGGAGACAGCAGGCTGGGCGTGGTGGCTCACACCTGTAATCCCAGCACTTTGGGAGGCTGAGGCAGGTGGATCACGAGGTCAGGAGATCGAGACCATCCTGGCTAACATGGTGAAACCCAGTCTCTACTAAAAATACAAAAACAAAATTAGCTGGGCATGGTGGCTGGCGCCTGTAGTCCCAGCTAGTCAGGAGGCTGAGATGGGAGAATGGCGTGAACCCTGGAGGCAGAGCTTGCAGTGAGCTGAGATCGCGCCACTGCACTCCAGCCTGGGTGACAGAGCAAGACTCCGTCTCAGAAAAAAAAAAAAAAAAAAGCATGGAGACAGCAAAATAAAACCAAAATGCAAGGAGCCAGGCTACAACATGATGTAAATTCAGGTAGAATATTCTTCCTCCACCATTAGAGTCTTATTTTGCCTTCCAACAGCAGAATTCAGGTTAAGAGTCTTGTTTTCTGCCTGCATCTTGTTACTGACTACAGTCACAGAAAAACAAACTCTTCTGAAAATCCCTGAATGTGATCGACATGACTCAAGCATGTGGGAGTTATTACTAAGTGTGATAGAGCACAAAATATTTTTCCTTAAGCTAAAGAACTTTACCAAACATCATCCAGGTTAAAACAACATACATTTTGATTGAAACTGCAAAGAGCATATTATGTTTGCAATGCGGCTGGCAGGAGGCAGATACAGACTGTCCATCACTGGGAAGAATGTGAGGGAAAATATATCATTCAGACTGGATCACTCCTGCAAACAGCTATCAACTATAGGCATCACAATTACCTATGCAAAGAAGAGCTTAATTTCAATGTGATAAATGACATTTGGGCATGTGCCCAATACTATAATAGTTCAAACATTTATCAAGCTAGCATTTTTCTCCAAATGCTTTCTCTCCATAAGTGGAGCAGTAAAAGATTGCCTTACAAACAAAGAGTGAAAAGATTCTCAAAGGATCTACACCTTCTGAAATAGCACTATGATTCAGGTACTTCTTGACCAACAAATTGTTTTTGGTGTTCAGGTTTGTTTTGTTTTGAATTTGAACAATTCAAGTTCTTCTAATCCTTTTTTTTCTGTAGCATCAATAGATCTGCTTGATTTTTAGATCTGCTTGATTTTTTTTTCTGACAATTTGTTAACCAAGTTTTCTGAGTGTGAATATGCCATTGTCCCAGGCCATGTGTCTGCACTGAATTCTTTCTTTGGGAAAGATACCATGATTCATAGCTTAACACCATATCTCTTCTGCTTCTGCCACCTTCCCCTAGTCCCTCATCAGAGAGTTGTCCATAATAAATAAAGAGCACCTACTTAGAAATGTGTCCCAGGAGGATGCTGTTGCAATACTGGCAGCGCATCACTAACTTCATGTGAAGAACACTGGCACCAAATTGTTTCTAGATTTCAGATGTCGAGCTCTGTTTTTAAGTCTCACCCTCACCACACACATTTGGGTACTTAGCCAGCTGGTCAGCTGGTCAATTCCTATGGATAAAGATGAGAGCAAGTAGTTACTCTTCTGAGAGCTTCCGATGCCTAAAAAAGTAGGAAAATAAAGCCAAAATGAGGAAACCAACGTATAATAAACCTAAAGAAATTGTCAAATTGCAGGAGCCAGAAGTAGATATTAAATGAAATCTGCAGCATAGCACCTGGGCCCCTGACTGATCTCCCCTTCACTCCAGGCACATCATACGCTTCTGTACCTAAAACCTCCAGGGCTGCAAATGTGGAACTCTACCCAGCCAGAGGACCTGAGCATGCGCCATCATCCTCTCGCTGGAACATCCTCTCTCACTTCCCTTCTTCTCATCACCCACTGTTCCTAAATGATTTCAACAAATCCGTCAGGTGCCAACTCAAGTGTCAGTTTCTCAGAGATTTTCCCAAACTTTACGTGTGCTCATTGCACCCTCCGCTTATCTCAGGGTATGATTTCCACCTGCTTTTTCTCTGAGACTGTAAGTTCCATGTGGCCATGAACCACATCGGTTTATACAATAGTATATGCCCATCCACTAACTCAGCATGTGGCACTTAGTAAATGCTAATAAATATTTATTGAATGAATGAAACGTGTAAGGACTCAGTGAAGTTATGTGTGTCGAGTACTTCATATAAAACTTGGCATATGAAAGTCTCTCGGTTCCTTTTTGATGTATTCAGTATTACAATTATGAGCACTTGGCAGCAGGCCTGGAAAGCAACCAGTCCAGATTGCTTCAGAATCTTCAGGAAGAATTTATTCAGAAGAGAAGCAAAGCTACTCTTTGATAGTTTTGACTATGTGCAAAATTGAATTGAGAGGCATTGCACAGAGTTATCGGAGTACAGAAGACTTAGGCTTAGATTAAAAAATTAAGAAAACAAATTTAAAAAGCAAACTTAGACTATAGTAATAGTTGAAAAGACATAAAATGAAGGAAACATAATTTATATATATTACATGGCTTAAAAAATGAACATGATCACTTTTTAAAAAAACTACTAGGTAAAAAGTTAACCTAAGATTGTAATATAACTATATTTTGAGAATTAAAAGAGGATTAGGAAAAAGAAACTGGGAGATTAAAATCCTAACTCATCATAATTGAAGTCAGTTGATCAATTAAGTCTAAAATTAAATAGTGCGCTGGGCATTATGGCTCATGCCTATATCCCAAGACTTTGGGAGGTCAAGGCAGGAGGATCACTTGAGGTCAGGAGTTCAAAATTAGCCTGGACAACATAGGGAGACTCTGTCTCTACAAAGAACAACAGCAAAACAGATTAGCTGAATATTGTGGTACAAACCTATAGTGTCAGCTACTTGGGTGGCTTATTTGAGGCCAGGAGGTTGAGGTTAAGTGAACTGTGATCGCACCACTGCACTCCTGTCTGGGTGGTGGAATGAGACATTGTCTCTAACAAAAATAAAAAGTAAGTAAAAAATAAAATAAAACAGAAGAATCAAATCAGTACATGCACATTATTTTGAAAATGGACACAAATAGCAGAATACATTGCTAAAAGGTGAGCACAGCTGTAGGTGGGGAGCATAAAGTTCTTTTGCACTGTCTTTTAGTAATAATACAATTAGTGTGTTTTATTTTGATTAAAATAAAAATTAATTTAATATAGGCTTTAAAATATTTAAAATTACTTTATTGAAACATTTAAGTAGAAAGTCATAACATCTATTTACCATGTTTTAAAATATTTCAATATGCATAAAGATTTAAAGAAATAGCACATAAAGTAGGATTTGTATTTCATTCACAAATCCCACTCTATTTCAATTATGGCTGAATTTCACCACACTTCTATATGACTGACAGAAATCCAGCTTTCATCAAACTAACATCAGTCTAGAAGCCATGGTGTTGTTAGGGATCATACATTTCTAATTAACTTTTCTTAAAATAAAAACTTCTGGAATAGACATTTGTGACACTTTGTGGTTATCCAGTGTTTTGAATACCTTCCTTTGTTGGGGAACTTCCCACACTAGGAGGACTTTCTCCCCATGGGAGCAGCCAGATATTCACTTTCCTGGCCTTCCTATAGCTGAGGTCGAGGAATGTGACTTGGGCTTTGCCAACGCTCTCAAGATGGAGACTCAGGAAAGAGCACCATGAGGGTGCAGACACTGCAATGTACAGAGGCTGTTCCTGGACAGGCGGTAGCAAGGAAGGTGAGGTCTGAACTCTAATACTAGGACCAGGTACCATTGTCAACTTTCCTCAGTGGTGGGAACAGTGAGATCTTGCAGGAGTCACCACAGAGGTATTTTCTTTTTTAAACAGGATCCAAATCTAGTTCATCCATTGTGATTGGTTCATATGTATCATGTATCTCATCTAATCCACAGGGTCATTCTTTGTCCATTTTTATTTCTTTGCAACTTAAGTTGAAAAACAATGTTTACCACATAGAGTTTCTCAAAGTTTGGATTTTACTGAATGCATCCCCATGGTGTAGTTTAAATGCCTCTCTATCTTCTTCAATAATTACAAATAAGTAGATGCTTTAAAGATTAAGTAGTTTCATGCTGAAAATTTTTAATGGCAAAACTGCTTCATGGATGCTATTGTATTCTTCCACCAGGAGGTTCATAATTTCTGATTGTCTTATTTTTGTTTTGTTAGCAGCTATTGATGACCAATGCCTAGATCTGTTAGTTCCTTAGTGCTTACAAAATAAGGATCTTCTAATTATCATTCCTTTTTTATGTATTAGTTGGAATTCTTCCATAAAGAGAAACTTCCTCTTACATACTATTTGGTTACAATTCACATGAGAAAGGCAGAATAAATGCCTGATTATTTCCCTTTATTTGCCAGTTTGCCAGTAATTAATTGGTTCTCTAGTACCCTTTAATACTAGATGGTGACCAATTAGGAATTTAAATTTTAAATGTAAATGGTGACCAATTAGGAATATTAAATTTTAGCATTATTGTGAACTCATGGATTTAAGCATATTTCATGTGTTTCAGTCAGTTATGCTCATTATTCTTACTGATATTTAAACTGTCCCATTTTTGGCCAATGAGAGTCTATTCAATTTGCTCTTGAGAATGTTGAACATGGATTTTGTTTTTATTTATGATTGCTAATATCTTCTGTAGTAGTTTTTCCTCCATGCCATGTCACCAACAAATATAAGTGGTTTTGTCTCTTTCTTTCACTTCTAATTACTTTCATTTTTCTAATTTTCTTGGCTGATACTATCAACACAATGTGAAATAATAGTGAAAATAATGGGCAATCTTAAATCTTATTCTATTCCCAACTTTAATGGGAAAGCCTCTAATGTTTCCCCATTAAGTAAGATGCTGGCTTTTGGTCTAAAGTGTATGTTTTATCATTTTAAAGAAATAGAGATCCATTCCTATTTTACTGAGTGTTTTCAACACACACAAATGGATTTTGCCAATTTTGCTGCCTATTTTCAGTCACTGATAGCTCTAATGAGAATCCTGAATTGCCTATTCCAACTATATTAGGGAAATGCCATTGGTTTGCCTTTTCTGCATGCTGAATTAATTCTGTGTATTAAAAAAAGTATTTTCTCTACACTACCTAACACACTGTAT
Organism: Gorilla gorilla gorilla; assembly: GCF_029281585.2. NCBI lineage: Eukaryota > Metazoa > Chordata > Mammalia > Primates > Hominidae > Gorilla > Gorilla gorilla. The sequence goes on along the minus strand of NC_073238.2, from coordinate 92,516,600 downwards.
AAAAAGACTACTTCTATGATGTCATTTCTTTATTCTAAAAACCCCATGATCATTTTTAACTGATCAACAATTCAGGGCCAGCTAGCTTCTATGATTCTAACCCTGCCATTCGTCAAGTATCTAGTTGATCTTTTTCTTTTTTTATACGGAGTCTCGCTCTTGTTGCCCAGGCTGGAGTGGAGTGCAATGGCGTGATCTCGGCTCACTGCAACCTCCGCCTCCCGGGTTCCAGAGATTCTCCTGCCTCAACCTGCCGAGTAGCTGAGATTACAAGCATGCGCCATCACACTCGGCTAATTTTTGTATTTTTAGTGGATACAGGGTTTCACCATGTTGGCCAGGCTGGTCTCAAACTCCTGACCTCAGGTAATCCACTCGCCTCAGCCTCCCAAAGTGCTAGGATTACAAGCACGAGCCACTGTGCCCAGCCAAGCTGATCTTGACTGATTATTTTGTATCCATAAGCAATTATCACACAGAATCAAATACCTCTCCTCTTTGATAAAGACTTAATTTTGAAGAAATATATTGGACTTGACCAGAAGTTATATCTTAAAATTCCAAGTAAAATATTATAAAGGATTTAAAAATGTAATTCTTTATATACATACTGAAAGTTAGAAAATTACAGAAACAAACTACTTTGGTAGAAGGTCTTATAAGGAAGAAATTAAAAAATAATGTCAAGGGAAAAATGTGTGAACAAAGAAAAGATACAGTAGTTTCTGTGAGATGTATTTGAATAGAGAATAATCATTTCCTGTGTTTCAAATAGTCTCCTTTTACATTGCTGTGCACAGTAAAAGTTTATTATGCCTAAAGAAAATTATTATTTGTAAATTATGATCAGGAGTAAAGTGTCATAATGTCACCAACAAATTCTCTATTTAGGTTAGTGTCATGTTAATGTAACTATACCTGGGCCTGTTGGCTATATACAGAAATGGCTAGTCCATTTTTTCTTAGAATTAACATTCAGCAAATATTGATAGATCAATCAGGCTCTCCGGATTTCACTTTCTTCATCCACCTCACAGAAAATGTCAATGCCATTCATTCTCAGAACTCAAACTTATAGTTAACAAGGCTAAAAAGAGATGCTAAGCAAATTCCAAATAAAATTGGGAGGTTTTAGGTAATTATACAAGAGTTTTTCTTTGCCTTGTACATCATAAACCATTGTTATACATTTCTAAAAACATTTTCTGCCTTTTGGCATATTTAATCAAAATATTGAGGTGTCTTTAAATACAGCTAGAGCCAGAGGCTTCTCTGATTTAGAAAATTGCCACTCGATTATGCATGTTCATTTAAATATTGGATTTATCTCTACTGATTCATTGGATTTATATCTACTCACATTCCTGAAGCACTACGTGTTGGGTAGGTGATTTTAAAAATTTTTAGTGAAATAAGAGAATGGGCTTGCCACACGTCTCCTCTTGTTTTCATTTATGAGATGTGCTTGCTTAATAAAGTAGAAACGCTGGAGGAGATGGTAAGTGCAAACTGTGTGGCAATTTGGCTAAATCTGAACTGCAGGGGGAAGGTGTGAAAAGGTGGATGAATGAATAAACTGGATGGGCAATTTGGGGTGAGTGCATTGGGGACACCACCTGCTAAACACTGAAGCCTATAGAAACATTGCTCGTGTGGAGAATGAAGAAGGGTAACCATGGAGCAGAATTAAGAATTGTAGATGAGTCCACTGGTTGGAGATAGTTAACACAGGGAATATACTGAAGTTACCAAAGTGAGGACAACTGTCTTGTTAGCACTTAATTAGGATGATAGGTATATCCCTGGTACCCTATCAGGCCTCTTTCTTACTTCTAAATTGTAAGAGTTGGGTTATTAGGCATGGTCTCTTTAATTACCTTTATATTCACTTGTCCAATAAAACTGATAACAGTCATAGTGTCCTTCAGACTCAAAACACTAACTCTACCAGCGGTGCAAATGAGTACGAGGGAGAGGACCCTGTTCACCTCTAATAGGGCTTTTCAACCAGCCTCCTCATCAACTCCACAGCCTGCTTATTGCTATGAGCCCTGAAGATCGGTAACAATTACATGAATACTGGGAAGGAAGACTTTACTTTTTGCCTCTTGTGCCCATTAAAAAGACCAATCTCACCCAAAACACATGTAAATGACTCGGGAGACATCTGAGAAAAGAATGCCTGTTCATACCATGAGGCAGTATCCAACATAAGGTCTACTCCTTAGCATATACCTTAAGTCAAAGTAATCAATTCTTTTGGCAATCAGCATTCTGAGGCTTCATTAATTGGCACTTAATTCTGGAATCCTAGAACCAGAAGGAATCTTATTGAATAATCTAATTTAAACCTCATCTCAAAGCAAATACTCTCTTCCTCAATCACATGAAATGGAAGATGAGATATGCTCAAAAAAAGAAAGGATTTCATTCATTTCCGTCAGCAGTAGTGCTTATAGGTTAACCTTGACTTGGCTATAAGTCAATGATGAATAATATAGGTGCCAAGCTCCCTGTGAGATGCTGTGGGGAATTGAAATGAATACACAATTCCTGGCCTCCAGAAATTTACTACGGAATGACAGAGACAGAGCAAACATAGGACATTAGGCATAACTAGTTGTAAAAAGAACTTGCTACCCTCAGCACTGAACCCTCTGGCTCTAATGAGGTATTCCAGCACCTACCCTGTGGCCAGGTTGCTGGATGTAGCTTCTTTGCTCAGCCACTATTGATTGATGTCTTAGTTGAATAATCTGTCATGTTTATCCTTCAAGATGAGTTCTGTCACACCATGTAGTTAAGCCTGGCCCAGAAGAATTGTTGAGACAAAAGTAAAAAAGACACCCCAGATATGAGAAATTCCAGCCAAGGGATCAGAGAGGAGCTGAAAGAACAACGGTTTTTAACCTTATGTTATTTCCCCAGTGGGGATGAATAAGCAGTACCCATCACACCATAAAGTACTTATGAATTGATCCTTCAATCTTTTATTTTTATTTAACACTATCCTATTTTTAAGGACCCCAGAAAGTTCTCCTACTTCTTTTAGTCATTTTTATATATTTCTTTAATACTTTTAATAGTCCTCCTCACAACTCTAAATATGAAACAATACATTTTAATAGCAGGAAAATAAAGTCCCAGTTCTTGTGTGTGCAATAATTATGATTCTCATTGTAATTATGTAATTATGATTACTCATTGAGTTAGATAAGCCCAATGTAAGTACCTACCTGCAAATGAAGGAAATAGCACATTCATCAATGAGGCTCCTGCCTATAATTATGTGAGGGTGGAAGAGTATCATTTTGTCACATCAAATAAGATGAAAACCTTGTTTCCAATAACTATTATGGAAAAAAATGTTAGGTACGCCTATGCTTAGTTGAAAACCTGAAACTTTAGTTCAAACAAAGTGTTAGCATAGCACATCATTGAAAGTAAAATATATTAATAATTTGTTCCTGTTCAAGTCACTAAACAGTATGTCACTGAAAAGATCTTTCAGATCCTTAACTATCCTTTCTGATATCTGTAGAGTGGCTGTTTTATCTACTAAACCTCATCTTGTTACAATCATGAGTGGTATAATTAACATTCATCTTGGAACACAAAGAATATTTAGGGATCCTTTTAGTCTACAAGTAGGAAATATAATAGGAGATCCTGGTACGCTAAATGACCTAAATTATCAAATTGTGGAACCCCTAGTGGCAGGGGGTGGCCTTGCTTTGAAATCCTGGTCTCCTCTAGGCTATAAGATCTCACTTGGAGCTAAGGATGTACTGGGACCTGTGTCCCTCTTCAGGACTCATAAATCAGGATCTCAAGAAGAAATAGAAGTCACCACACCTCCTCCAAAATTATTCAAATGAAGAGACTATAATAATAAAGGGAATAATTACAGAGCTCGGGGAAAGGTTAAAGGAACCAACAAAGTATGTTGAGGCACTGATAAGCAACAGAAGGAAGTCATTACTATGTATTTGGTTAAAGAAGAAAAGGGAGGAAATAGTGTTATCAAGATACAATGAAAACTGGAGCCACAAAGAAGGTTCTGACAGGCAAGGGCTGTATTTCAGCAACTGCCAAAGATGCGGTACCAAAGAGGGGAGGAGGTGGAGATGAAATACCCTGATTATCTCTCCTTCTGTCCTTTGATCTCCTGCCAGGGTTTCTCATTGGCTGAACCCAATCAGAATCTAGAAAGGGAGCAGTTTTCAGGGATCAGCCTCCTGGGAAAAAGCAGTAAAAGAATAGATTGGGAGAAAAACAAACACAGAAGAACTAGCATGACCACTGAAGAGCAGGAAAACCAAGAGAAGGCAAAAACTGCATGGCCTTCCAGGCTGCTTTCTCCAAACTGCTAGACACTTCTGAGTAAATTCTTGAAAGAACTATATACTCGTACAGTTTTCTCTAGAAAACTGATGAAGCCATTCCAAATAATTCTGGCCTACACATGCAGGGAGTACTTGGAGATTTTAATCAGGACTTACAGAATCAGAAACAGCCAACAAATATAGTCCACTGGAGGCTGAATCGGGAGCCCAGAGTTTTGGGAAACACTGATCAACCAAGGACCCGGATGAAGGTGTATCTGACAGCATATTTCAGTGACCTACTGAAACTCAGAACAACTTTATATCTTTCCCCGGCTTCCAGACACCTCCATGGAATAAATTACCAGCATTTCAAACTAAATATGTACCAAAAGCAAACTTACCATTTCCCTTTCTGCCTAGACTCTCCCGTATCATCCTCACCCTGAGCCTTCCCCTAAACTGACACATACACACTCCCCAACAACCAAGAGTCTATTCTTCTTTCTGTCTTCCTTATTTGTAATAATGGACATTATAATACTATCACCTAAGGAATTTATTGTCATGTCATTATTTTTTATTCCTCCCTGTCTACTGACATCTGGAGACTGATGCCTGTAAGAGCCAACCTCCCCCAACATGGCACCTGCCAAGAGTGACCACCAGTCACTGTGCTTAGCTCACCCCATTGTCTTGAAGCATTTTGGCCCTTCTCATTTTAAAATTTCCTTTCTCACTTCTGGATCCCAAGGACTGTGTTATATCTGTTAATTCAAGACCCGGCTTCAAGACACCTTGATTCAACTGAGGGCATCATTTACACCTGCCATCTGTACGACTCTTTGTTTTCGTCATCTCCGTGGTAATAAATACCCTGTCTGGACTGACCCAGAAACTTCCCTCATATATCTGATTTCTCCTTCCAAGTTTGCTCCAGCCTAGATAAGCAGAACTGAACAATTGCCTCCTAAAACCAACCAGCTCCCAAATCCCATAGATTCTACATAAGCAAATTTCTAATTTAAAATAGTTTTTTAAAAAAATGTTGTGAGTTCTTTTTCTCTTCTATTATCATGTGAATGGTAGCATCTACACGAAGTTGCTATTTAAATCAAACTAAGGAGTTTGCTCTCAAACTTCCCTGTGTGAGGTCACTATAGCAGGGATAAGAGACTTTCTTGGTCAGTAGTTCTCAACTTGGGCTGAACTTTGGCACCACCTGAGGATTATGGGAAAAAAATATCAAAGCTTGGGTCACAGCACCCTGGTTTCTAATTCCACTGTGCTGAGTATGGTCTAGGTAAAGGGATTTTTAAAAGCTCTTCCCACCTTTTGATTCTAATGGAACAGTCAAAGTTAAGAACTACTACTATAGGCTCAGCAAGTGTCTCCATCCCTTCTGCAATGGGTGTGATTAATTACATAAATGCATGGGGTTATTATGACATCAAATACATCACATATATAAAACTGACTTTCACAGTGCCTGGCATATGGTAGGTGCTCAATGAATGTGTTTTCCTATTCTCCTGCATCCTTCCAGACTCCTCCCTAAAAATGCCTCTGCAGTTTTAAGCCTCTCTGGAAGAGACCACATTCTTTTTAGGTGACAGCTATGTTATCAAATAATGTTCAGGCAGAAACGAACCACTGAAAAGGAAAATTATTTAGAGATTAGAGAAGAGTGACAGCAAGAATGAGAAAAGTGTTGTTCTCAGGAAAAATGGATGAATACCAAAAATTAGGTTTACCTGATTCAGACTCCTAACTGATTGTCAATCTCTTCAAAAAAAGCCAAAACTGTTTGCGGTGCATGGAGATTTTTCCTTGGCAGTCAGTTTGTTTCTCGAAATTTCTACCATTATGGACTCAGAATTGTCAATTAACGGAAGCATCTTTAAAGTGCCACTTAATGATGAGAACACATGGACATATAGAGGGGAACAACACACACTGGGGCCTGTCAGAGGGTGGGAAGAGGGAGAGAAACAGAAAAAAAAAATAACTACAATAAAGGGCCATTTAAGATGCATCAGAAAACCCTTCTCTCTATCTCATTCCCTCGTACCTACTAAAGGCACCTCTCATTCCTCAGTGTGCTGGTCAAACCCTATGTCTTCCAGGAAACTCTCCTAGATCCTCTGGGGTAGAATTATTCTCTCCCTCCACCTTACCATTGTGACTCTTCATTTATGAGCACATTATATCTTATCATTAGAGACATTTATGTGTGTGACAATCGCTGACAAACTATGATGCTAGAAGGCAGGGACCAGAACTGTTCATCTTTGTATCCCCCACCATGTACAGAATAGTGTCTGAAACATAACAAGTGCTAGATCATTGTTTGTGGAGTTTAAGAGTGTGATGATCTATATATAATGTGATATACACATTCCTAAAAATCACTGCCCTATGCAATATCTTGCAATATAAACCACAGGGCATCTGAGAAAATATGGGATTAGGTGCCACGCATGTCAGTGACACATAAAAACAAGACAAGAACCTGGAAAAAAGAGTAGCACACAGTAAGTGGTTAAGAAATACACAAATACTGCAGTAACTATTGCACTTTACTTGAACAAAACCCGAAGTTTGCTTGCAGAAGTGGGTGTCTGGAAGGGTTGTAGCTTGTGAGTCATTGTAAAGTGTTGAAAGAGGATTTTCCGAAATCAGAAAAACAAAAGTGTTGTTAACAGTAGATGTGAAGGGGAGTGAGCGCAGTGGATCATAATACACCCAAAGACTTTAGTTAACCGGGAGACATTTGAGGTGCATGTGGTGGGCTTTGTGTATTCCTTTGATGTAAGGGCCAGCTGCAAGGGCTGTAGTTTTCTATGTTTACCTAGTGCTTCTGAGGATGAAATTGTACATTTATGAACATGAACTTCATATCATGTTCAAATTCTTCCTTTATATATTAATCGTGTTGAAGCCAATTCACATTTTCAAAGTGTAGCAGAATCGACTTACCATATTTTATATACAGTGTGAAATGTTATTGATTTTGAATTGAAAATCGTCAGAAAGCTTTACATCAAAACACATTCTCAAGGTTACAAATCAAAAATGAGGGCTATGGTCTCTTTTCAGGATGTAATTAATGTAGGTAAATCACTTAGACTCACCCCATTCTTCTTTTTCATTCTCTAAAATGGAGATAATATGTTGTCTTCTTACCAGACAGGTGCAGTGTGAAGACTGGGTAATATTCCACAGACCACCGAAGATGAAAGTCATTTAGATAAACTCTGAGGAATAAGCTTTTATAAGCTTCATAACAAAGTCATATTCTTTGCATATCAAAGACTGAGCTTTGTCAACAGATATGTTTGTAACGTCTATAAAAAGTTTGGTAGTTGAATGAAAGTCAACATTTTCATATAAAGTATACAGGTCCAGTGGTGCACTGCTTAAAGAGAAATCACTTCCAATTACTTTGTTCATGTCTAGCAATAGCCAGCTGTTCATGCAAAATAATCCCCAACTTGTTCCTATGGCCCTATTAAAACAAACGAGTGAGCACGTGACATCATACTGCAGGTTCTCATTTACAAGTGAGAGCTAAATGATGTGTACACATGGACATAGAGTGTGGAATAATAGACATTGGATACTTGGAAGAGTGGGAGGATGGGAGGGGAGTAAGAAATTAGACAGTACTTAATGGGTACAATGTATATTTTTTGTATGACAGTTGCACTAAAAGCCCAGACTTCACTGCTATGCAATGTATCCATGTAACAGAGCTAAACTTATACCCCTTACATTTATACAAATAAGAAGATGGGAAAAAAAGGAAATGGCATTATATATTGTTGGCAATATGGTTATGCAACAGCTTCTTCTGCCTTAAGTTTCTACTCCATTTAACACTACTTTTAAAGGATATTTTAAATGATCACGCTTGACAGAAAAAGACATAATAAAGGTGTTTTAAAGTGGAGATATCAAGTAGGTGATTTGAGGAGAAATATAAAATCTAACTCTGAAAACATCTATCTCTGAGAAAACTAATAAGCAAATGAACTGAATTGAACATCAGGTAAGACATCCACTCTCCACCTTCTTCTTTGAGCTGAAATCTGGCTTACTGCCTGCAACTTCACTTTTCCTGCAGCCCCTGACCATGAGACTGATTTTTCTCCTGGTGCCCCATTCTGCACTATCTGTATGTCCAAGAGGCATCTCTACTCCCCACGCAGTAGAAGATATTTCTTCCACCTCACGTAACTATCCCTCTTCTTTGACATTAATGAAACTTGGTTCCAGCCTCTTTTACTCCACATCCCTTGTCTTCCACTGAACCTTCTGACACTAATTCCACATTGAATTCAAGACTTTGGTGCCCAGTCCCAAAACACATCTCTGTACTCCTGCTTTTGTGTTGTCCCAGGGAACCTGAACAAGCAAGTGGACAATCCGTTTATACCTTTGCCTCAGAGCCCCAACCTCTGATTTCAATGAAATTCAGCTGAACTTCTATACTCAATTCCAAACCTGAATGGCATTTCCTAACCCAGAACCACACCACTTCCACAAGATTCAACTCTTCAGTAGTTTCCCGTGGCTGCTGTAACAAATTAATACACATGAACTTGGTGGCTTAGAACAGCAAAACTTTTTTGTCTTGCAGTTCTGGAGGCTAGAAGTCAAAATCAGTTTCACTTGTCTTTTTCAGCATCTTGTTGCCTATGTAGATGTGTATGTACATGTACATATCCGTATACAGGCTTACCTCAGAGATATGGTGGGTTTTGCTCTGGATCACCGCAATAAGGCAAGTATTGCAATAAAGTGAGTCACATGAATATTTTGGTTTCCTGGTACATATGAAAGTTATGTTTACACTATACTGTAGTCTATTAATTGTGCAATAGTATTATATCTGAAACACAATGTACATACCTTCATTTTAAAATACTTTATTGCTAAAAATTGCCAACGGTCATCCAGGCCTTCAGTGACTCATAATCTTTTTGCTGCTGGAGGGTCTTGTCTCAATGCTGATGGCTGCTGATTGATCAGGGTGGTGGTTGCTGAAGGTTGGGGTGGCTGTGGCAATTTCTTAAGATAACCCAACAATGAATAACACACAATGCCTCTTCCTTTCATGAAAGATTTCTCTGTAGCATGAGATGTTGGTGGATAGCATTTACCCACAGTAGGAATTCCTTCAAAATCGGAGTCAGTTCTCTCAAACCCTGCTGCTGCTTTATCAACTAAGCTTATGTAATCTTCTAATCCTTTGTTGTGATTTCAGCAATGTTCACAGCATCTTCACCAGAAGTAGATTTCTTCTCAAGAAACTACATTCTTTCTTCACCCATAAGAAGCAACTCCTCATCCATTAGTTTTATCATGAGATTGCAGGAATTCAGTCACATCTTCAGGCTCCACTTCTAATTCTAGTTCTCTTGCTATTTCTACAATATCTGCAGGTACTTCCTCCACTGAAGTCTCAAACCCCTCAAAGTCATCCAGGAGGGTTGAAATAAACCTCTTCCAAATTCCTTTTAATGTTGATATTTTGAGCTCCTCCAATGAATCATGAATTTTCTTAGTGACATCTAGAATGGTGAATCCTTTCCAGAAGGTTTTCAATTTTCCTTTCCCAGACCCATCAAGGGAATCACTGTCTATGGCATATAAGAAATGTGTTTCATATATATATGTATGTGTATATATATATGTAATACATACATATAAGAAATGTATTTCTTATATTTCATAAGGTTATAGTATTTCTTACCATATCATAATCCTTTGATCCATGGACTGCAATATGAATGTTGTGTTAGCAGACATGAAAACAATATTAATATCCTTGTAAATCTCCATCAGAGCTATTGGGTGACCAAGAGCCTAATCAGTGAGCATTGTCAGTGAGCAGTAATATTTTAAAAGGCATCTTTTTTTTTGAGCAGTAAATCTCAACAGTGGGTTTACGATATTCAGTAATCCATGCTATAAACAGATGTGTTGTCATCCAGGCTTTGTTGCTCCATTTATAAAAGTACAGGCAGAGTAGATTAAGCATAATTCCTAAGGGCCCCATGATTTTTTAAATGGTAAATGAGTATCGATTGGCTTCAACTTAAAAGTCACCAGGTGCATTAACCCCTGGAAATGTTGTGGCTGGTTTCATCTTCTATCCAGGCAACTGAAACTCCTTCTCATCTGTCAAGTCTCCATATAGTGCTTAGTTTCTCCAGAAACCTCACCCCACCCCCAGAATGCACCTGCACACATACATCCATTTCTGGATCTTAGGCCAAGCTACACGGGGCATGTGTTTATCTTGGTTCTTGTTACATTCATTGCCTTTTTTAGTTTTTTAAAAAATTTCGATACATGTTTCTGTTCAAGCAAATACAAAGAGAATAAATTTTTTAAAATTTCCCAAATTTTCATAAGTAGAAATTATCGTAGTAATCCAAATTATGGAAGGAGTAAGTGGAGGGTGAATGTGGATGAGATTCATGTACTGGGTTGGAGTATGCACTGACCAGACAACTTCTGAGGTCCTGCCCATAAAATATTCTATAATTCTAAAATAAATACTACATTTTAGTCTGCTTGATGGTTTATAATTCGGTTCTTTTTGTAAACTATTTCCTTAAAAACAAAAGTCTTGGCACACACCAGAACCATTGTCTCACCTCCTTGTGGAATTTTCTCACAGCGATTGGAAAAGCCCAATCCTGTATGCTACATCTATGAGGATATTTGCTTTGAATATCTATCAAGCTATTCTGAGACATTGCTCAGGATAAGCTAGGATATGCTCAAGTATATACAAGCAGACCTTGAAATCTTGGTAAGTTAATATACAACCCAATGCAAGTCCAGAGGCTTTCTTGGGCAGCTCCCCTCAAAGCCGTGACTCCAGGACTCTTACATTGTTTTTTTTTGTTTGTTTGTTTTTCATGGATTCTCACTCTGTCGCCCAGGCTGGTTCCCAGGCTGGAGTGCAGTGGCACAATCTCTGCTCACTGCAACCTCTACCTCCTGGGTTCAAGCGATTCTTCTGCCTTAGCCTCCCACGTAGCTGGGACTACAGGTGTGCAGCACCACAGCCAGCTAATTTTTGTATTTTTTTATAGTAGAGACAGGGTTTTACCATGTTGGTCAGGCTGGTCTCGAACTCCTGACCTCATAATCCACCTGCCTCGGCCTCCCAAAGTGCTGGGATTACAGGCGTGAGCCACTACGCCTGGCCGACTCTTACGTTCTTAACACATGGTCTCTGTAGTCAGCACAACAAGAGGAAATGAGAACATGGAGGATATGGAGGGAGGTTTATGTAAAGGCCCAGAGTGAAGACGTGTCACATGTGATCACCAAGTGACCATAATATAGTCACACGGTCCAGCCTAGCTACCACAGGGGCTGGGAAACATAGTCTTCCTACCAGCCCAAGAAGAGGGAATGAGATTGGGAAACATCTAACCATCTGTTGTATATTTTTAGTCCATTTAATTTCCCCTATACATTGTAGCATTATCAAAATCAATTCCTGATTTCTCATTTTATAAGGATCATTGTGTGAACTTCATGGGGCCACTGAGACTAAAATGACCCAAAGCTCAAGCTTAATAAACATCAGTTATTCATTGGTTCACACTTTATTCCATGTATAATTTTGTAGGGCTTGGTAACAAGTACCAAAATAACTATAACAGCTTAGTAAAATAAGAAAGTATTCAAATTTTTAATTATAATTGTATTGTATTAATAGTCTCCTTCAATTAATTGTATTAATGGCTACCTTGAAGTTATGTGTAATTAACAAAATGGAAAGCATTCTTTGAGATAATGACACTTCACACAATGTATCTCTTTAGTGTGTCTGTTATACATTTCCTCTTATTATAACTTTGTAACATTCATTACTTCATGCCAATAGCCAAGCATTTAGAAGTCAGTGTTGTTTGTGTTATCCATACTGGTCAATGAAGTGCACTAAAGCAGTTTGCTTCTTCAGCAAGAAAAAACTTAAAGATTTGGACTACAATTTAATACTAGGTTTGCCTTTTAAGACAAGTGTCAAGGAGCCAACTTCATTTTCTTTTCCTATACTAAGGAAATGAACTTATTCTCCTCAAAAATGACTTGAGGCAAAAGACATTAATGGTTCTTCTATTCTCAGATTAGAAGAAAGTAGAAGACCACATGAGTACCACATGAGATCAACTAGTCATTTCCTGAGACTCTGGTTTGGATTCACAAATAATAAAATGGGAAATAACTGTATTTTTTCATTTATTGGTTATGATAAAGATATTTGCATAATAAAATATCTTATATGTATGTACCATCTACTAGGAGGTTATTTCTTAGTGAAAGATGTGAAGGTTATCATTGTCCTGCATTTCACTCATTGAAAATTGACTGTTTCATTTGCTATACGTTCATTCATTCCATATTTCTGAGATATACATCCTGTGCTTCCTAAACAAAATTGAAAATTTTATATCAGTTCTTAAAGTGTTATATTGATATTCCTTTCAAAAGTTATTAATTCTGATATTTTACTATATAGAATCAATATGTTTACAGTCTATTTTTCATGTGATCCCTTACAGATTTTATAGAGTACTATAATAACAATAATATGTAATGTACATATAATTATATAATGCTTTCTAAGTGTTAGAACTACTCTTCTCAACAGCCCTATAGGTTATGTAATTATTCCTGTTTTACAGATGAGGAAATGGAGGAACAAAGCAGTGAAGTAATCTGTCCAAAGCCCAAAAGTTGAATCGTTGAAACTGGCATCTGAAAGCAAGTAGCCTGGCTTCAGAGTATATGCTTTTAATTGCTGTGTTATATACTGCCTCTTTATATGTGATAATATAGTATATTTATTAAGTTATTAAAAGAAACATAAGTTTCTTTGTTGCCAATTCAGAGTCCCAAACATAGTTCCAAATGAGCTCGAATTGCTTTTGTGTCAAAAACTACCTACCCTCAACCTGTCTTGCAAACGCTCTAATTTTACAGCTCTTGTTTTCTCCACACTTTAGTTGATTTTGGTGATTAAAGAGAACTGTTCATCTACAACAAAAGCAAAAACATTTCTGCCGATAGCAAGAAGTGACAGCTGAAACAGCATTTAAAGTACATCTTGAATAAATGTTCAAAAGAGTAGCCTTAGGGCAATTTCCTGTTTTACTGGAAAATCTACTTTGCTAGTGTCTGATAAAATTGTATGAACAGTAGAAGCTTAATTCTCCAAGGCATGTTCTATGAAGCATTTGACAGCCTATCTGATGAAATCTACTCTACTACCAGTTCAGAGAGATCATGTGCCCCTCACAGAAGAAGCCCCATTGGAATGGCTCTTGTAGCCTTGGGGCTGATGTTATTAGTTCCTAAATGAAGTGATTAGTGTTTCATTGACTTATTTTCCAGCAACTGTACATATGCTTCACAAGCCAAAGGTTTTCCATCTTGTACAATCAATCTACTGTTGAAAATGACTTGCTTGTGTGTGGAAATATTATTAGGGCCATTTAATACTTTCAGCCATCCAGGTGATTCAATAAATTTAGACAAAATTAAGTCATTACTTACATGAGATTGAATGAAGTGTTACAATTAAATGTCTCACTTTCTGAAAACTATGGCATGAATAAGCCACCATTCATAAATGGAAAGCCAAGGGGACAGCTCAATGCCTCAAGTCTGCCATGAGGTGGTAGAAGAGAGTATGATTTTAAAAAAATGTGTCCTATCTAAAATATGATCTATGCCAAGTATACTAGCTTATTCTGAGCTTCACTGTCAAAGCTTATGGTGACATATATAACCACTATTTGAGTCTTTGCACTCTAGGTAGTTGCTCAAGTTTCTCTCTCTCTCTCTCTCTCTGTGTGTGTGTGTGTGTGTGTGTGTGTGTGTGTGTGTACTTTTTCACATCAAATCCTGATCAGTACTGATCAGCCTGGTTAAAGAAAATATTTATGACCTGGAATAAATGTGATCCTTCAAAAAATGATTTGAAATATAGCCTTTGGGCTAAGGCATCCCAGCACCAAGCTAGACAACAAAACAGCATCATTTTGGGGTCCTTGTAGAATTGTTCTTGGTGGTTCTCATAAAATTATTTTCAGGGTCCCTATAAGTTTATGTTTTACCCACTCTGGCTTATATGTGCTATAACAATATAAGGGAAAACATGAAAATTTTGATGATATTTACCATATAGATGCTGTAGAGGATATTATTCCTTGCATCACACAGTGTCTTCCTTCTGAGAAAAGCCAAGAATACTTCTCTGGGGTCCCAACATTATTCTGCTTTTGAATCTCTGGTTAGTTCTTGTCTTGTGAATACTGTGAATGTTGTAATTATTCTTCCTCTTCCAGACAATGGAATGCCAAAATTGCAGCTCACCCCTAGAAAATGCAACAAAGATTCCGATAGGCATTTTGTATAATCTGATCTCGTGCCTGGCTTCATACAACATTTTAAATCTGATCTACTCTTGGGATGTTTCTACTCTTCCACTTATTCGACCAAGAATGGTATCCATGAAATTTCTGTAGAGCATGTCAGGGTATAAATAAATGAATGGCTAAATGTCCTACGGTTAAGCCTATCTGTCAGTCACACTCCAAGGTGATTCTCATGAAGGCATGACTAAGATGAGGATGAAAATGAAGATACAGATTCTGAGCCTTATGAAGACCTGATAAAGCCAATGACACAAAATTCCTTCATTTACTGGCTCTGCAATGACAAGGAAATTACTTAACTTTCCTGAGTTTTCCCATTTCCACATTTTTAAGTGAGAAAAAATAAATTTTTTGTAAATATTAGATGAGATAATTCATTCATTTATCCTACCAGTAGAGTAGCTACTACACTATGTATAACAAACTATTCCACATGCTGAACATAGGACAGAAGACAAGACAGGAAAGGTCCCTACTCCTCTCAATGTACATTCTTATGGGGGGAGACAGAAAATAAACAAGTAACCAATAAACAAACAAGATAATTTCAAACAGTAGTAAATGCTATGAAGGCTGTGATCGATAAATTGGTTGCATGAGTCTTGTTGAGAAGGTAACATTGAGCTAAGACCTATGTGATGAGTAGCATCAGTTATATGAAGGAGAGGGAAGTGTGGTTTAGGTAAAGGCATTAGCAAATACAATGGTTATGAGATGGAAACACGTTTGTTACCATCAAACAACAGAAAGAAGGCCACTGAGGCTGATTATGTTGAGTGGGGACAGAAGGCTTGAGAAAGAGAGAAGATATATATGTCACTTGCTCTGTATTCAGCATATAGTCAGTTGTCATATGTGGTAAATGTCAATCGCTGTGTTGTACTATTTTTAAGTAAAGATTGGAAAAGAGATTGCATACAGTTATGTTTACCACTCTTAGGAGGGAAAAAAAAAGCCTTAAAATTCCTAAGTTCTGCCATGAACCAATATATAAAGCAGAAAGCAAGAAAGTGGGGCAATGTTAACTCCCTAAAGAGGCAGCCAGGATTTGTTCTCTGAGCATGAGCATAAAGCAGGGGCTGTGATCAAAGTACCTAAAGGTGTCATCAATACACCTCCAGAGCCCACTCCAAAGCCCTGATATTCCAAAGAGCCAGACTCTTAATCGGGATACAAAACTAGGACTGAAGTGGGTTCATCCTCAGTCCACTCGTTCAGTAGAAGCTGCTTCATCAACATGGAGTCAACTGAACTCAATTTCCCCTTCTCAAAAAAGCAATAGAAAAGAACTATAATACAGCCTCTCCTTTTCAGGTATTTGATAACTACTAAGGAGACAAGAACATATGCACAAGAAAAAATGAAAAATTACTACTGTGCAATGGGAAAGCTTATTACCCTCTGCAAAGGCTGAACATATTATTATATGTTACATCATGCCATGGTGTACTACCCCCTCACTAACTCCGTATATAATCATCCTTTAGAAAGGCAATAGCTATTTATTACATTAATTACCACAATCATGAGGGAACTTTTAGAGAATACGTAGTCTTTTGGTCATTTCTAACCATTTCAACTACAGCCATCATCCCAAATAGCCTCAAATTCTCAAGCAGCATTTGTTTGCTCAATGGGAAAAGTACAGTGACCAAATCTATGTGGCTGAACTGTCAGCAACAACTAGAATTTGGTCAGATTCTTCCTTTCTGATATCTAG
This sequence comes from Gorilla gorilla gorilla, assembly GCF_029281585.2. NCBI lineage: Eukaryota > Metazoa > Chordata > Mammalia > Primates > Hominidae > Gorilla > Gorilla gorilla. The sequence continues at coordinate 92,500,083 of NC_073238.2, read as the reverse complement.
AGGGCAGGTTTTTCCCAAGGGTGAATAAGCTCTGTGCTGAAAGACTTCTGATCTCAACCCAGAAAAGCAAAGCAACAATTAAAGTGTCACTGCTCACATATGGTTACACTTCAGGCTACAGAAGCTTGTATCTCCCAGATAGCCCCAGGAACTTCAGAGCAGAGTGCTTTCCCAACACTCTTCCCTCAACAGTGTTTCAAGAGCCCCAAAAGCACATCTTGCTGATGTTTAGTGGAATCTGATGCTCTGCAGCTGAGTTCTTTTTACCAGCCATTATGCTTCACAAGCTCATCAGAAAAGACAGCAGGATTCCCCTCAATTCCTAGAGTAGATACAAATGTGGAAAAAAGAATTTTATTTATTTTCCACTCTAAGGAAAATTTAGAGAAAAGATAAGTAGTAGAGACAGGACAAAAAAACAAAACCAACAGGCCTCTCTGCTTATGTGACTTCCTGATATCTACGTGACTTTTTATGTGATAAGAACCATCTGGCATTTGTCGGACAGTTGGGCTTGGCATTTGGGTTTTGTTTCTCTGTTGTTGTTATTGTTGTTCATTTTATGTAACATAAACGCAGTTAGAGTGGCCCTTGATATCTTGCTTTTACCATTCTCCTCTAAACCTTAGAACTTTCACATGGAGGACATAAAACTGATTTATCGTGAGGTTCTGAAAACAAACTTTTGTTGATTAGCATTCTGTAGAGAGTTTGGTGAATTTGCTTTGGTCATTTAAAGCTGAAGAGCAAATGAAATGAAGACCAAAACTAGACTTTAAAAATTTCATGTGATCATTGATTCACCTACAACAACAAATACATTTAGTTGACTCTTACAAGAAAATGTCAAGAAGCTAACACCAGCACATTAATATTTGTAAAAGCCTGCAAATTTTTAGAAATTCCAAATATTTCCTTTCGTTATAATTTGCCATGGGAATAAAAAAAGAGTTTTTCTTCCAAACACACAATATGTGATTTTCTTCCAAATACACAATATACGTTGTAAAGATGAGTCCTTTGAATAGGACTTGATTGATATCAAGACTTAGCATTTGCCACTGGCTTTGCCCCTGCACCTCAATGTGATCTGAGCTCCAGGATTTAGTAACATGATGGACTTGCATAGTTTATATGATGAATAACTTCTTTTCAAAGCACAGACAAAAAATGAAAAGTGGGTAGACAGGCTTTTTCAGAGTTCACAAGTTTTTTCCATCCCTCTCTGCTCCTTAGCCAAGAACGTCAATACAGGCTCTGAACATGTGTTTCTAGAACTTCATATTTTCTTCATGTAAAAACAACTTAGAGCAATTGCATATGAATTTACATCACCTGGTTTTCAAGTAGTCTTCTCATCGTAAGCTCAAAATCTTCCCCACAGACTAAACCAAAACTTTGCTTCACAAACTTGGGCAAGATTCAAAATATAAATCACAGGTGCCTGTCAAGTTCATGTAAGCAGTTGAAGGCTCCCCAGGAGCTCATGCACAGAAAACCTGCCTAATTCCAGGAGCAGAAAGAGAGCCCAGCTCCATTCAGTGTGTAGGTCTGTTTTCCTTTTGCACAACTCAGACAATCCTAAGCAAAGCCTGCCTCCTTCCTCTTCACACAGAGTCAGCTGAATGTAACAAACACAATTTAGGCAAAAATGGGTTGCAACCTTGTTCAAGGGATGCCTTGGAGCACATCTTGTGTCTGCAGATTCATGTACCTCCATGAAACAAGAAGCAAAAGAAGCAGCCCAACCAACAACTCTTTCAGGAGAGAAATTGCTTCCACAAGAGCTCAGGGAAGTAGCTTCCTAAAAGGTCATTGTTTGTCACTGGGAACAGAAGTCCTCCTGAGCAATGGCCCTGGAGGAACAGTACTCCACAACAGGACAGGCTGCTGGAAAGAGTCTCAGAGCTGGTTGTGGAGAACAGTGAGGGCTCAATCACATCCTGGTCAATCAGGCAAAAGGGGTAGGAGCTCAGCCACTCCAAAAGTTGTTGAGGACTTGAATTCGCCAGCTAAAAATATACTATGCAGAAAGAAAAGAGCAATGGGGAAAACGGAGAAGCTCGAAAGAGATCTCAAAGTTAAGATCCATAGCAGTCTCCACAGAGGTCTTTCACTTTGTTTACACACTGGTAAATGAGAATAAGAATGAGTTCTCCCTTCCCTCAACCAAATGGAAGCTACAGCACCCAGAAGTGAGTCAAGAAGTTATCTAGTAGGAAATTCTCTTTGAGAATTAAAAGTGTCCTCCTTCTCCTTTCCCTCTAAAATAAAGAAGTATTATTTGTAAAATCAGAAAATAAAAGGAAACAGGAAGAAGAAAGAAGAAAAGAGAGATATACAGAAGGATTAAGAGAAAGATGAAAATCGTTCTTCACAGAACTAGGAAAAACAGTCCTAAAATTTATGTGGAACAAAAAAAGAGCCCACATAGCCAAAGCAAGACTAAGCAAAAAGAACAAATCTGGAGGCACCACATTATTCGACTTCAAATTATACTACCAGGTTATACTTACCAAAACAGCATAGTACTGGTATAAAAATAGGCACGTAAACCGATGGAATAGAATAAAGAACCCAGAAATAAAGCCAAACACTTACGGCCAACTGATCTTTGACAAAGCAAACAAAAACATAAAGTGAAGAAAGGACACCCTATTCAACAAATGGTGCTAGAATAATTGGCAAGCCACACATAGGAGAATGCAACTAGATCCTGATCTTTCACCTTATACAAAAGTAACTCAAGATAGAGCAAAGATTTAAATCTAAGATCTGAAACCACAAAAACTCTAGAAAATAACATTGAAAAAACTTTTCTAGACATTGGCTTAAGCAAGGAGTTCATGACCAAGAACCCAAAGGAAAATGTAACAAAAATGAAGATAAATAGATGGGACTTAAACTAAAAAGGTTCTGCACAGCAAAATAAATAGTCAGCAGAGTAAACAGACAACCCACAGCATGAGAGGAAATATTCGCAAACTATGCATCTGACATAGGACTAATATCCAGAATCTACAAGGAACTCAAATCAGCAAGAAAAAAAATCAAAGAATCCCATCAAAAAGTAGGCAAAGAACATGAATAGACAATTCTCAAAAGAAGATATACAAATGGCCAACAGACATATGAAAAAAACGGTCAACATCACTAATCATTGGGAAAATGCAAACTAAAACCACAATGAGATACCACCTTACTCCTGCAAGAATGGCCATCATTTTAAAAAATAAATAAATAAATGCTGGCATGGATATGGTAAAAAGGGAACACTTTTATACTGCTAGTGGGAATGTAAACTAGTATAACCACTATGGAAAACAATATGGAGATTCCTTAAAGAACTAAAAGCAGAACTACAATTTGATCCACCCATCCCACTACTGGGTATCTACCCAAAGGAAAATAAATCTTTATATGAAAAAGACACTTGCACACATATGTTTGTAGCAGCACAATTCGTAACTGCAAAAAATGGAACCAGTCTAAATGCCCACCAACCAACGAGTGGATAAATAAAATGTGGTATATATACACCATGGGATACTACTCAGCCTGGAAAAGGAATGAAATAATGGCATTTGCAGCAACCTAGATGGAGTTGGATACTATTATTATAGTGAAGTAAGTCAGGAATAGAAAACCAAATATCATATGTCTCACTTGTAAGTGGGAGCTAAGCAATGAGGATGCAAAGGCATAAGAATGAGATATTGGACTTTGGGGACCCAAGAGTAGGGTGGGAGGGGGATGAGGGATAAAAGACTACACATTGGGTACTGTGTACATGCTTCAGTTGATGGGCACACAAAAATCTCGGAAATCACAACTAAGCAACTTATCCATGTAACCAAAACCACCTGTTCCTCAAAAACTATTGAAATAAAATTTAAAAAGAGAAAGATGAGCAGAGTAAAAGAGAGGGAGAGAGAGAGAAACACAGAAACAGAGAGAGAGAGAAAGAGAGAGAGAGACAGAGAGATTGCATCTCTTTAAAAAGAAAACAATCAAATAATTTCTTCCAGGAAAAGAATTCTGAGCACAATGGCTGTTAACCTCACTCAACTTGGATGAAGCAGAAGCCAACATTTTAAAATTGAGCTACTTTTTATTTCTCCATGATAAAAGAAATCCAAGGAGATAGAAGTCCATCCCTTTGGATGGAGCTTTGGCATGAGCTTCAGTGTTCAATGACATATGTGTCCACACAACTTTCTGATAACACTTTAGAGAAGGAAGACAAGTGACAATACTATTTATCAGTCCCTTTGCATATGCAATTTCAGTAAATTCTAGAAGCAATTTCTTGACACAGTCATTAATATTTCTACTTCATATACAAAGAAACCAAAATTCAAGAGATTGATTTAGTGAAGGTAGCACAGCTGGAAGAGCAAGGATTTGGACTCAGACCATATAGACTTGGAAACTGGGTAATCTCTTTATCCCCTTGCTACCTGTGGGCCTGATCATCTTATTCAAGAACCATCTCCAGGATTCATTTATTTTATGAATTCAAGCTTCATGCAACCTAACCGAGACCTTAAAGTCTGGCAACTCAGCTATTTTAATATTAACATTAGTACGTTGTTAAGCTTAAGAAGAATATTATTGGGTTTTTGTTTTTGTGATTTTTTGAATCAATGCATTTTTTAACTTTTAAGTTCAGCAGTACAAGTGCAGGTTTGTTACATAGGTAAACTTGTGTCATGGGGTTTGGCATCAGCATATTTGTTAGCCAGCTGCTAAGTTGCTAAAAAATATGTTTGCTCAATTCATCCCCACCACTATACTTCAGTCACACTTGCCCAGGTGGCCAGTGGTTCCATCTTGCCAAATCCAGTTATTAAGGGAGTTCTTATCCCATTTAACATGCTTGATAACATTTGATAAGCTGTTGGTTATTTCTTCCATTTTGAAAGTCTTTATTCACTTGGTTTCCAGAACGCTATGTGGCATGGTTTTCCTTCTGCCTTAGCAAATGTTCCTCTGCAGTCTCATATATGGGCAATTTCTCTTCCTGACCTCTAAACATTGTAGCACTCCAGGGCTCAGCTCTCTGCCTGTTTCTTTATCCACATCAACTCCCTAATTGATTTTATCTGCTGCCTCAGCATCAAATATCATCCATATGCACCAGTTGCTAGCTCTCCCATGAGCTCCAGATTTACATTTTGAACTTCCTAGACATCTTCCAATAGATGTCTAATCGGCAGCTCAAAGTCCACATATCCAAAACAAAACCTTTGATCTCCCCCCAATTTCTAATCCTCCTTCAATCTTTACGATTTTTGTCAATGGGACCAGAATTTATTCACGTGCATCACCTAAAATTTCAGGAGTCATCTTTAAGTTCTTTTTTTCTGACACACCATATTGAATTCAATTATGTTACTTCAGCTCAACCTTAAAAATTATTTCTAGAATCCAAATATGTCTCCAGCCTCTACTGCCATTGTCTTAATCTCAGATACCATCATCTCTCACATATTCGACTGCAGCAATGCCCATGCTCACTTCCAGCTTCCTCTCTTACAGTTTTAGAGTCTATTCCAATTACACTATGAATAAAATCCAACCCCTTGCCATGGCCTACAAGCTCCTACATGATCTTGCCCAGCCCATCTCTATAATCTCGTGAACCTCCTCCCATTCTTCCCTCCCTCAAATCCTTCCAGTAACAACCTCTTCCCGTTTTCTATCAAACTCACAAACTCATTTCTTTCTCAGGGCCTTTGCACTTGCTATTCTCTCTGCCTTGACTTCTCTTCCACCAAATTTCATAAATTTATTCTTTCTGTTTTTGTGTGTGAGAGATAGACTCTCACTCTGTTGCCTAGGCTGGAGTGCAGTGGCACAATCTCAGCTCACTACAACCTCCACCTCCCAGGTTCAAGCAATTCTCCTGCCTCAGCCTCCCAAGTAGCCAGGATTACAGGTGTGAGCCACCACCTGGCTAATTTTTGTATATTTTAAGTAGAGACAGAGTTTCACCATGTTGGTCAGACTGGTCTCAAACTCCTGACCTCAAGTGATCCATGTGCCTCTGTTTCCCAAAGTGCTGGGATTACAGGTATGAGCCACCATGCCTGGCCAATCTTCTCATTTCATCCACACCTTTCAAAGATATTTCCCTTCATCTTTCCCCTGCACTGCATGCTGTATGAGGGTTCACTGCATCTATCTCTAATGTATTACATATTGTTTAGTTTATTACCTGTGCTCCAGTAGGATGTAAGCTCCACAAGGTCAAGGACTTTGCTGCCTTTGCTTCTAGTGGTATTTACAGTGTACAGAACAGTGCCTGATACCTATTAAGTCCCCAAAAAGTATTTGTCAAGGGAATAGATGAATCAATGAGTTAGTGTAGGAGAATATAGATAGCAAGAGGAAACTGGTGAAAGAGAACATCACAGAAGTGGCCCAGACCAAACGACATTGGCCCTTATATGTTATGATAAGTGGTTTGGATTCTACTCTAAACATAAGACAGCTACACAGAGTCTTAAGAAAAGATGACTATCTGCTTTGTGGAGAATGATATGTATGATTTCCGGTAATTTCTTGAAAGCCTATGTGCAAATCAGATTTTTGGTATATCAAATAATATTCTTAAGGCATTATAGTGACCTTCAATTTTATAGAATTAAGAAATCATAGCTTTCTATTTTATGAAGACAGATTTTCCTGTTAAGGTGGGATAATAGCTGATAGCTATGAACTAAATAGATTTATTTTATTTTATTTTTAAGAAACATCCTTTAATAGCATGTTCCGAACACTTGTTTACAGAGCTCTCTCTTTAACAGTTCCATTCGCTTAAAGAAAACAGCACGTAATGCATCTCTAAAGAAGTATACTTAGATTCAGCTCTTAAACATGTATATGTAAACCTGTTATAATAAGGTTTTGTGAAAAAAGACAAGAAACATCACTAAGTAGATTTAAAAGAAAAAAAAATCTTAATGTAGAAGAATAAATGTTGCCCCTTATTTTCATCTCCTGTAAATTTATAGAACTTGATATTTTTTATTGTTGGTTTGAACAAGCAGAAAAACTTAACCTTACTGTCAGACTTTTAAAAGTTACTTTCCCCTTAAGCAGATAGAAAATAATATACGGATATAGGAGCAAGGCATAGTGTGAAAAGGCCCCGAAAGGGAGTTATAAGCCAAAGGAAGTTACCTTCACAAGTTGAATTCATTTAAGTCTTGTTATCTCATCAGAAAAATATAACCTTCTCCTTTCCAGAGTAAAAATGAAATCATGTAACTGACTAATAAATCCAAAACAGACAATGAAGTTCACTAAAGAAATACAAAACATTGCTTGTTTTTGTCAGTATCATGGCAATGGGAAGTCATATTTTGTGATATTCCACAATCTTAAAGTGTTTTAAGCAATAATGGTAACATTACATGCCCTTTTTTATGTGGCTCTTTTCTTATTTACAACATCTATAAAATAAACAGAGCCCATGTTCTAGAGGAATTCCCGGGACTGGGAAACTGAGGCAAAAACATGCCTGAGTATCATGGGCTGTCCAGCCAATTAATAATAAAAAGAGGTCTCAAACCCGAGGTCTTTGCCTGCGCTTGCACAATTCACATTTCCTTTAACAACATTCACATGTAGAAGATGGATTCAATTAAGATAATAGAAGAAACCAACTCTAACCCCATGAATCACGTATATAGAAACACAAAACAGATGAGTTCATTTGCAGTCAGTTGTATTTCAAGGGAAAGGTTGTGTGGGTTTATGCAGACTTCCTAATTAAAGGCTAACAAACCCAAACTAAAGATGACACATCCCTCTGTGAGAAAAAAAAAAGGGAGTTTAGCAGTGTGGGTGGTATGTGAGTTATAAAAAATGATGAATTTGGATGATGATAATGTTTCTGCTCAAAGACAAAGCAGACTAGAGAATAGAGAATGCGACTTTAAATAAAAAGGAAAACGAAAAGTGAAAATTATGTTCTTTTTGAAATATCCCTCCTTCTTAACTGAAGAACAATCTCGATGTTAAAAGTTATTGCATTGACTATAAGAGTCTTGAAGATGAGAACTGTGTCTTATCACCTTTAAAAAAAGTTCTAATACCAGAAATTCAATGAATATTGCATAATACAGAGGAGAAGCATAGAAGGAGGCAGAAACAAAAAGAGAGGGAAGAAAAAGAGCAAGTGTTATTACACAAGGCCTTATTTCTGATCTTGCAAAAGGAGTAAATGGGCAAAAATGAGGGTCCACAGAACTTGGGGACTCTCTTTAAGTATTTGACCTTAATCCTAAGTCAAAATCACTCTCTCTATAGTGAAGACAGCTGTCTAAATCAGAGCAGAGGTTTTAAAGTATACATTTTGAGTGCAGCTTTGCACATTGGCACAGAGTCACAGTTCCTACTCAAGATAATTTGGATTATGTTCAGAGCCTGCAGACCTAAGTAAAGGTAGGAGGTTGAAGCCCTATTCCCCTGGACCCTGCTAAACTTCCCAAAGCCCCTACCAATGCCCTGACTCCCACTTTTCCTGGCCTTCTCTGTTCACCGAATTTCTGTAAAGTGAACAGAAGGGCTGTGATCATCACCTCTGGGCGCCTTTCACTCTTCCAAATATGCTTTGCTCACTACTTACAAAATGATCCAAAGGAACTTTTGACCTCCGTAAGAAGAAGAAAATCCTCTTTCTCTGGATCCGCGAATGAAAACAGCTGAAATCACCGTTGCTGATCTGTTGTTTAAAGAAGATTTGGCATTGTAATCTTCCAGAAAGTAGGCACAGTTTGGGTTCTGTTTTTAAACACAGACAAGTGCATATATGAGGAAGAAAGGAAACATCATAGATCCATGTAAGACACCTGAAATGAGTTCTATGAAAACAAGGGGATAAATAAACTGGGTTGACATACTCAAGCAGGGATTTCAAGCTAAAGGGGCTGGATTAAACAAATGCATTTATCTCTAGCACTCCTCAAGCTCTAAAATTTAGAATGAAGGATAAAAATGATACCAATTAATAAGAACAAAAAGAATTGTAGATGAGACTAAAGGAAACAGTATATGTCAGTAGCATTTTGGAAGATGGAAATTCCAATCAAAGAGGAGTCACGACTGATTTAATGGAGTCCATAAAACAGTGTCCTACCTGCCTGACATCAGTTCCCACCTCAGCTCAGATGTGGACTGGGGCTGATACAACAGAACTCATTCAAATCTTTATAAGAAGCAGACTTCCAAAGCCACTCATCTGCCCTTACAGCTGGGTGACTATCCCCTCCAACACAGACACAAAACAGGAGGTTTATTCTCTGGTGAAGGTGGACCAGAAAGTATCTGCTGGGGGCAACAGTGAACTTCTCTAGAAACAGGGGGATTGAATTGTATTTTGCATATTGAATGTTTTAGTGTTTTAGTTTTATTAAACTCATGGACTCTATGGCTCAAGAATTCAGACAGAGCACATGGGGATGACATGTCTCCCCTCCACAATATCTGGTCTTCAGCTGGGAAGGCTGCAACAGCTGAGGTAACCCAATGACTGTGACTGGAATTGTTGAGTGGCATCTTCACTGACATGTTTGGCACCTGGGCTTAGATGACCACAGGCTCAGTTCACTGGGATCATTGAACAGAACATCTACAGACTAGAGAATAGAGAAGCTACATGGCTTCTTCGTGTAGCCAGAGATTTCTCACAGTATAGAGGCTTCAAGGTAGATAAACTTTTCCATGGTCTCTCTGGGCTACAAACATGAATGTCCCCTCTAAATATTGGTAAAGATGTGAACTGAATGAAGTTCATTGCTGATGGAACAACTGCTGTGTAAAACTGTCCAGTAGTTTCTAATAAAATTATACATATATAGAGCAATATGGATAAATTTCAAAAACATTATATTAAATGAAAGAAGACAAAGACAAAATAATATATATACACATAATTTCATTTATATGAATAGACAAAAACTAATCTAGAGTAATGGAAATCAAAACACCAGTACCTACGTTACGCCTCAAAGAGGGCACAAAAGAACTTTCAATATTATTAAGTAAATAGAAATTATTGTAGGGGTGATGATAGTATTGTGCTTATGTAGTCAAATCTCTGATGGTAGAAATATGCATACAGCAAGTGTCATGATACCTGTACATTACTTTCAAATTGCTCAGCAAACAATCAGATCGCTCTATGTAAAGAGAGAAAGAGAGGCAGAGAGTGAGATCCAGCTAAAGAGAGAATGAAAGATAAGAGATGCATAGATAGATATAGAGAACAAGGGAAAGCAAGCACAGCAAAATGTTAATAATTAGTCTTGCCGAAGTATATATGAATTTTTTTATAACTTAAACTTTCGTTTTAGATTCAGAGGGGAAAGATGCAGGTTTGTTTACTGGGTATATTGGGTGATGCTCAGATTTGGGGTATGACTGATCCCATCACCCAGGTATGGGGCATAGTACCCAGTAGTTAATTTTTCAGCCCCTATTCTCCTCCCTCCTTCCAACCTCTAGTAGTCCCCAGTATCTATTGTTGCCATATTTATGTCCGTGATTACCTGATGTTTAGCTCCCACTTATATGTGACAACATGCAGTATTTGGTTTCTGTTCTTGCATTAATTCACCTAGTATGATGGCCTTCATCTGCATCCATGTTGCTGCAAGAGACATGATTTTATTCATTTCAATGGCTGTGTAGTATTCCATGGTTTATACGTAACAGGTTTTCTTTATCCAGTCCATCATTGATGGGCACCCAGGATCATTGCATGTCTTTGCTATTGTGAATAGTGCTGCAATGAACATAATTCGTGCATGTGTCTTTTTGGTAAATTAATTTTCTTTTGGATATATACCCAGTAATGAGATTGCTACTATCGAATGGTAGTTCTAAGTTCTTTGAAAAATCTCCAAACTGCTTTTCACAGTGGCTGAACTAATTTACATTCTCACCAACAATATATATGCATTCCTTTTTCTTCACAGCCTAGCCTGTATGTGTTACTTTTGACATTTTAATAATAGCCATTCTGACTGGTGTGAGATTGTATCTCATTGTGGTTTTGATTTGCATTTCTCTAATGATTAGTAATGTTGAGCATTTTTCTTATGTTTGTTGGCTGCTTATATGTCTTCTTTTGAGAAGTGTCTGTTCACGTATTTGGCCCATTTTTTCATGGGGTTGTCTTTTGTTTGATGAGTTGTTTAAGTTCTTTACAGATTCTGGATATCAGACCTTTCTCAAATACATAGGGTTCAAGTGTTTTCTCCCATTCTGTAGGTTGTCTATTTACTCTCTTGATATAACAGTTTCTTTAGCTATGCAGAAGCTCTTTAGTTCAATTAGGTCTCATGTGCCAGTCTTTTTTAATGTTGTTGCAATTGCATTTGAGGACCTAGTCATAAATTCTTTCCTAAGACTTATGTCCCAAATACTGTTTCTGAGGTTTTATTCTAGGATTTATATAATTTGAGGTCTTACATTTAAGTCTTTAATTCATTTTGAGTTAATTTTTGTATATGGTGAAATGTAGGGGTCCAGTTTCATTCTTCTGCATACCCAGCTATCCCAGCACCATTTATTAAATAGGGAGTGCTTTCCCATTGCTTATTTTTGTCACCTCTGTCAAAGATCAGATGCGTAGATGTGTGACTTTATTTGTGGGTTCTCTAGTCTGTTCTATTGGTCTGTGTGCCTGTTTTTATACCAGTACCAAGCTGTTTTGGTTACTGCAGCCCTACAGTATAGTTTGAAGTTGTGTAATGTGATGCCTCTGGCTTTGTTCTTTTTGCTTAGAATTGCTTTGGCTATTCAGGCTCTCTCTCTTCTCTCTCTCTCTCTCTCTATATATATATATATACACATATGTGTATATGTGTGTATATATATACATATGTGTATATGTGTGTATATATATACATATGTGTATATGTGTATATATATATAAAATACATATATATAATATATATAAACTTTAGAAGAGATTTTTTTTTTAGTTTTTTTTTTTTTAGTTTTTCATTGGTGAAAAAATGAAGTTTGTAGCTTGATAAGAATAGCACTGAATCTGTAGATTGCTTTGGGCAGTATGGCCATTTTAACAATATTAATTCTTCCAATCCATGAGCATGGAATTTTTCTCCATTTGCTTGTGTCATCTATGATTTCTTTCAGCAGTGTTTTATAATTCTTGTAGAGATCTGTCACCTCCTTGATTAGATGTATTTCTAGGTTGTTTTTTCTTTTTGCAGCCATTGTAAATAGGATAATGTTCCTGATTTGCCTCTCAGCTTGAGCATTATTGGTGTATAGAAATGCTGCTAATTTTGTATTCTGAAACTTTACTGAAGTTATTTGTCAGTTCCAGGAGTCTTTTGGTGGAGTCTTTAGGGTTTTCTAGGTATGGAATCAAATTGCTAGTGAAGAAGAGACACTTTAACTTCTTCTTTTCCTATCTGGATGCTTTTTATTTCTTCCTCTTGCCCTGATTACTTTGGCTAGGACTTCCAATACTGTATTGAATAGTAGTGGTGAGAGTGAACATCCTTGTCTTGTTCCAGTTCTCAAGGTGAATTATTTCAGATATTGCCCATTCAGTATGATGTTGGCTGTGGGTCTGTCATAGATAACTCTTACTACTTTGAAGCATGTTCCTTCTATGCCTAGTTTCTTGAAGGTTTTTCTTAATCATGGAGACATGTTGGATTTTATCAAAAGCTTTTTTCTGCATCTATTGAGATGATCATATGGTTTTTGTTGTTAACTTTGTTTATGTGGTGAATCACCTTTATTGATTTGCCTATATTGAACCAACCTTGAATCCCAGGAATGAAGCCTAATTCATCATGGTGAATTAACTTGGTGATGTGCTGCTGGATTTGCTAGTATTTTGTTGAGGATTTTTGCCTCTAAGTTCACCAGGGATATTGACCTGTAGTTTCCTTTTTTTATTTTGTCTTTGCCAGGTTTTAGTACCAAGGCAATACTGGATTCATAGAATGAGTCAGGGAGGAGTCCCTCCTCCTTGATATTTTGGAAAAGTTTCAGTAGAATTGACACTAGTTCTTTGTATGTCTGGTAGAACCTGACTGAATCCATCTAGTCTGGGGTTTTATTGTTTGGGTTTTGGTTGGTAGGTTTTTTATTACTAATTCAATTTCAGAACTCAGTACTGGTCTGTTCAGGGTTTCCATTTCTTCCTGACTCATTCTTAGAAGATTGTGTGCTTCCAGGAATTTATCCATTTCCTCGAGATTTTCTAGTTTGTGTGCATCAAAGTTCTTCATAAGGCTCTCTAAGGATCTTTTGTATTTCTGTGTGATTATTTGTAATATCATCTTTATCATTTCTGATTTTGCTTATTTGTATCTTCTATCTTTGTTAATCTGGTGAGTACTCTATTGATTTTCTTTATCCTTTCAGAAAAAAACAACCAACTTTTGCTTGGTTGATTCCTTATATAGATATTTTGGTCTCAATGTCATTCAGTCCTTCTCTCATTTTAATTATTCCTTTTCTTCTGCTAGCTTTGAAGTCAGTTTGTTCATGTTTTTCTAGTTCATCTAGGTGTGATGTTGATTATTGATATGAGATCTTTCTACCATTTCAAGGTAAGTGTTAGCACCATAAACACCACTCTTAACAATGTTTTTGCCACTTTCCAGAGATTTGGGTATATTATTCCTCTGTTTTCATTTATTTCAAACAATTTTTTATTTCTCCCTTAATTTGTTGTTTACCCAAAAGTCATGCAGCAGCAAGTTGTTCAATTTTCCATGTAATCATGTGGTTTTGAGGGATCTTGGTATTGATTTCTATTTTTAGTCCACTGCAGTCTGAGAATATAGTTGGTTTGATTTCAATTATTTTGAATTTGAGACTTACTTTATGACCAAGTGTGTGATTAATCTTGGAGTATGTTCCATGTACAGATGAGAAGAATGTATATTCTATAGTTGATAAGTGGAATATTCTGTAGATGTCTATTGGATCCAGTTGGTCAGGTGTTAAACTTAAGTCTATAATGTTTTTGTTTATTTTCTGCCTCAATGATCTGTCTAATGCCGGCAGGGGGCGGGGGTGTTGAAGTCCCCCACTATTACTGTTTGGCTATGTAAGTCTTTTCATAGGCCTAGAGTACCTGTTTATGAATCTGTGTGCTCAAATGTTGGAGATATATATATATTTAGGATAGTTAGGTCTTCTTGTTGAATTAAATGCTTTATCATTATATTATCCTCTTTTTTGTATGTTTTCACTGCTGTTGGTTTAAAGTCTGTTTGATCAGATATAAGAATAGTGACCTCTGCTCTTTTTTGTTTTCTGTTTGCATGATCTTTCTCCAACCCTTTTCTTTAAGCCTTTAGATGTCATTATGTGTGAGATAGGGTTTCTTGAAGACAACAGACAAATAGGTCTTGGTTTTTTTTCTTAATTTTTTTAAATCAAACTTGCCACTATGTGCGTTTTAAGTCTAAATGGCATTTAGACCATTTGCTTTTAATATTAATATTGATATAATATGAGGTTTTGATCCTCTCATGAAGTTATTAGCTGGTTGCTTTGTAGTTACTACTGTGTGGTTGCTTTATAGAGTCTACAAGCTATGTACTTAAGTGGTTTTTCTGTTTGTTTGTTTGTTTGTCTTTTTTGTAGCAGCGGTATTGTTCTTTCATTTCCATGTTTAGAGTTCTCCTAAGGATCTCTTGAAAGGCCAGTCTAGTGGTAAGGAATTCCCTTAGCATTTGTTTGTCTGGAAAAGATTTTATTTACTCTTAGCTCATTCAGCTTAGTTTAGCAGGATATAAAATTCTTGGTTGGAATTTCCTTTCTTTAAGAATACTAAAAATAAACCCCCACTCTCTCCTGGATTATTACCTTTCTGCCAAGAAGTCTGCTGATAGCCTGATGGGGTTCTCTTTGTATGTAATCTGACTGCTTTCTTGATACTACCTTTAAGATTTTTTCTTTAGCATTGATCTTGGACAGTCTGGTGATATATGCCATGGTGATATTCATTTTGTATAGTATCTTGCAGTTGTTCCCTGGATTTCTTGTATCTAGATGTCTATGTCTCCAGATCAGACATCGTGCTAGGTCTAACCTTGTCTAGCAGAATTAGGAAAATTTTCTGGAATTATTCCCTCAAATTTATTTTGCAGGTTGTTTACTTTTTCTCTTTTTTTCTCTTTCAGGACTGCCCATAATTCATAGTTTTGGTCACTTAACATAACCCTATGTTTCTCAAAGACTTTGTTCATTTTTTAAAATTCTCTTTTCTTAATTTTTGTCTGGCTGGGTTAATTTGAAAGACCAATCATCAAGCTCTAAAATTCTTTCTTCTGCTTACTCCAATCTATTGATAAAGCTTTCAATTGTATTTTGAAATTCTTTTTTTTTTTTTCAGTCAGAGTTTCACTTGTCACTCAGGCTAGAGTGTAGTGGCACAATCTCAGCTTACTGCAACCTCCACAGGTTCAAGTGATTCTCCTGCCTCAGCCTCCCAAGTAGCTGGGACTACAGGCATGTGCCACCATGCCCAGCTAAATTTTGTATTTTTAGTAGAGATGGGGTTTCACCATGTTAGCCAGGCTGGTCTCGAACTCCTGACCCCAAGTGATCCACCCACCTCAGCCTCCCAAAGTGCTGTGACTATTGGCATGAGCCACCACACCCAGCCTTGAAATTCGTTAAGTGAGTTTTTCAATTCAAGAAGCTCTGATTTATTTATTTTTAAAATGCTTCTCTCTTCCTTCTTTTCCTGGATTGCTTTAGAAGTTTCTTTGCGTTAATTTTCAACCTTCTCTTGAATCTCATTGAGCTTCTTTTCAATCCGTGTTTCGAATTCTTTATCTGTCATTTCTGAGTTTCCAGTCTGGTTAGGGACCATTGCTGAAGAGCTAGTATGATCGTTTGGTGGTGTCACTACATTCAGATTTTTCATGGTGCCAGAATTCTTGCACTGGTTCCTTCTCATCTGAAGGTGCTGGCACTTATAATTTTTGTAACTATTTTCATGCAAGTGGATTGTTTTTGTTTTTATTTGTTTCCCTATATTACTGGGGTTTTTTATTTTCCTTTCCCTATCCCCCCTGCCTAGGGAAAGCAATGGTAGAGAATCCTGGGTGGGGTCTTTTGGCTTTGCTTCTACAGCCCTACGCACTTTTGTCAGCAGGCTTTTATATTGGGCTGTCCAGTTCAACCTACAAGCCAATTGATGGTGCTTATGGGTAAGAGCCAGCAGCAGCCAGTGTGGCTCTGTATATTAATTGA
Organism: Gorilla gorilla gorilla; assembly: GCF_029281585.2. Taxonomy (NCBI): domain Eukaryota; kingdom Metazoa; phylum Chordata; class Mammalia; order Primates; family Hominidae; genus Gorilla; species Gorilla gorilla. The sequence goes on along the minus strand of NC_073238.2, from coordinate 92,483,811 downwards.
TCCTTGTTTACTGGCAGAAGCTCTCTATTGCCTCAGGCAATGGGCTGATTCATGGAGTGCACGGTGCTCTGAGCTCCCTGCTCAGCCCCAGGCTGGCAGGGAATCAGATGGGCAGGGTCACACTGGGCAGGACTGCCTGCAGGTCCTCCAATGGCAGGCACAAGCACCAGTGCCAAAGGAGAATACAGTGGGCAGCCACCAAGCACTAGCAGTTTGTCTAGGTGTGGAAATGGGAAACTTAGTTGGCCCCAGTGCCCCATCTGGACTGGGATGGAGGGCAGCCTAAATTCTTAATCCAAGTGAGTGAGTGTTCCAGATACCTGGAGATCTGCCTGGGTTTGGAGTAAAGAGGGCCCCCCTGCTGCAAGATCTCTGCACAGAAAGGGTATGGCAGCTCAGGCTGTTGTTTCAAGGAAGCTGGAACTCAGAATGCCTGGAGATCTGCCTGGTCATGTAGCAGAGAGGTCTTCCTTGCACCACAGTCTCTGCACAGGGAAGGTGTGATGGCTCAGAGCGCCACAGGAGAGTGAGTGCTTGAGATGTCTGGAGATCTGCTAGAGCATACAGCAGAGAGGTCACACCTGCACCAGGATCTCTGCACAGGAAGGACAGGGTGTCTCAGGCTGCTGATCCAGGTAAGTGAGCGCTCTAAGTACCTGGAGATCTGCCTGGGCATGGAGTGGAGAGGGCCCTACTGCACCATGATCTATATCCATGAAGTGGGAGGTGGCTCAGGCTGTTGATTCAGGCAAGTTGTTGTTCCAAATACCTGAATTTCTGCTTGGGGGTGGTACAGAGAGAGCCCTACTGCACCATGATCTCGGGATAGCAGGCTGGGGCACCCACCAATGACACACATAGACCAGTTCCAGGTCATCAAACTGGCCCCAGCTATAAGTCTCATCACCCAGGAGAAACTGCAGCTGTGGCAGCTCTCCTCCCACCCCAAGCTTGCAACAGGGGAAAGCACAATTCTAGCACCTACTGCTAAGGAGTTTTCCACAGTTCTGGCTGTGGAGGCTCCTACTACACTCCAGAGGAAGTGCTCCCATCCCTGAACTGAGACTAAAATGCCCACATGGCTACCCTGCTGGGTTGCCAAAGAATGGCTGACTTTGTATGCACCCGGATTAAAAGTGGCGTCCTACTCTTGGTCCCAGGGCTGGGAAAATGCCTGCAGCTTTTTCCTGTGTCTTTCCCCTACAGCAGCTCCAAGCCTCTCCCCAAGCTAGATCCGACGATTGGGAGAAACAAAGTGCTCTCCCTCCGCCTGAGTTCCTTAAATCTCCAGTGGAAAGGTGAGTCACAGAGGGAGGCTCTCTGCCTCTCTCATGTACTGAGGCTTCACTCACTTTTATCAGAAAGGCACTGTCACAGAGGCTGTTTTCCTGCATTCTCCTCCCTGAGATCTGGGGTGTGCTTCACAATTTCAGTAGATTCTCATTTTCCTTCTTGAATTAAAGGTCACAGAATTGATCTTTATGCACTATCTTGTTGTTTCCAAGTGACTGAGTCATGCTAAAAGCCTTGAATCCACTATCTTGAGGGGAAAAACTTTTTATTTTGAAGCAAACCTCCACACATTGCATCATTTTATCTAGAGTTCAGTGTATATCTCTAAAATAAGTATTTCCAAACTGAGATTTAGAACCAACATATAGAGTTATGTATTTATCAAAGATCATGCTAATAGGTTGAGTTTGAGTTTTCTTTACACTTTTTGTTTAAATATTTTTTAAAATGAGAGGATAAATATTGCAGCCAGGACCTGATGGCATTGAAAAGCCACTTAAAGATATCATCTAAATGCCTTTAGTTAATCAATGTAATGTCTTAAAGTTAGGGTATTTAAGAGACTTTCTAAAGGTAGAGTTTTGGTTGGAGATAGTTTAGACTAGTACTCAGGTCTACTGACTCCTAGAATCGATTAGTTTCAAAGAAATTTATATATTTATGGCTGTATAAACTGTAAACTGTAGTAGTATATGCCATCTACTTTGATGACTTAGTATTGTGTAAAGTCAGCTAAACTGGAACTATACTTCCCAAAATATCCTTCCCTGCATGGTTTAAGTTAGAATTAACCACAAGAGGAACTTGTGTGAGATTTATATGGTAGAAGAAAAGCAGCAGTCATGCCCACACTGGGAAGATCAGTTGAGAGTCAGGTACTGTAGTTCACATCATGCAGATTGTCCCAGATCAGTTGAGTCACCTTGTTGGCATGGGGCAGTATCCAGGCCTCAGTATCCAGCTCCTCCTAGATCTTCTTTAGCTTCTCAGAGGTGCAGGTACCAGATCTTTTGCAGTCACTCACATCATCCAAGCAGGAAACTTAGAAGCAGTCAGAGCTCACCATGAGTCCCAGTGAGAGATAAACACAGGTTCTAATTTATCCTCATGGGTTGCAGTTTGTTCTTGATCTCCGGTGCTTCATGCCCTTCTTCGCTTTACAACTTCTCACCCAACTGACTTAGACCAGCACTAGGAGTAACAAACTTACATAATAACCTATCCAGTTCCTGGAATTGCAGAAAGTAAGTCCCTATAATAAATATCCTTTATTACTCAGTGTGGTTCTGCTTCTATGATTGAATCCTTGCTGATAAACCTGCATGACAAATTGTACTGAAATCAGTTACAAACATGGCTTAGAAACATTTCAAAATACTGGCTGCCATTTTCTATCAAAATAGTTTCTGTTAAGAGCATGAATTTCTGAAAATCCACAAGTGATGTCACTGAAATGCACATGTAACCTCAATTTGTACATTTTAAGCTTTTCATAGCCTGCTCATCTCCATTATTTAATTTCATAAACTTGTAGAAATACATAAGCGTTTTGCAGAGAATGTTGTGAGGAACAAATTTTTTAGCATTCTATAATAGTAGAGATGTTCAATTGAGTTTCCTATTTGTTCATCAAGACATGGCAGGCCCTTTTCAATATTAATTTAGGGGTTTTCTGGAAAGTACATATGAAATATGAGTCCTGATAGACAGTGTGTGCCTGAAGATCTAATAGAGATGAGACACTTTCTGAAAGATGAATGAGCGATGAAAGCAGAAGTAGAGAAAACTAGGCACCGCTTCATTAATTCATTCAATCTTTTGTCCAAAAATATTTATTGAGAGCATACTACTATTCTCTGAAAATAAAGTAGTGAACAAGACAAATGAAATTCTGCTTCCATTGGAAGTATTCTCATTGGGATGTAGACATAAATAAACGAATGAATGGATGAACAGATAAAATAAAATAAATAATATAAATACACATAAATCTATAGAGTCATAAGTACTAATGAAAACAATAAACGGAGTAGTGGAGTAGAGAGTGAGTGGGCCTTGGGGTGCCTAGTTTAGCTAGAATGGTCAGAAAGATTTCTCTGAGGAGGTAACATTTGTGCTAAGACGTGGATGATAAGATTGAGCTTAGCCACACAAAGACCTTGGGGAAAAGAATTCCAGGCAGAGGGACGAGCAAATGCAAAATGCAAAATGCACACCAATGTGGCAAAAACATGGGGAGATTGAAGAGTGTGGAGAGGCAGGCAGAGGCCAGATTGTATGGTGCCTCATGAGCCCTAATAATTGCTATGGTTACAAGACATTTTAATCAGGAAAGAGGCCCGGCACAGTGGCTCAAGGCTGTGATCCAGCCCGTTGGGAGGTCAAGGCAGGAGACTGCCTGAGGCCAGGAGTTGGAGACCGGCCTGGGTAACATAGTAAGACCCCATCTGTACACCCTCTAGCCCCCCAAAACAGAAAGAAAGAAAATTAGCCAGATATTGTGGTAAGTGCCTATAGTCCAGCTGCTAGGGAGGTTGAGGCATGAGGATTACTTGAGCCAAGGAGTTCAAGGCTGCAGTGAGCTATAATAGTGTCAATGTACTCCAGCCTGGGTGACAAAGCAAGATCCTGTCTCTTTAAAAAAAAAAAAAAAAAAAGGAAAATTAAAAAATTAATTAATCAAGGAAGAAATATAATCTGACTTACGTGTTGAAGGATCAGTGTGGGTTAGAGGGTCAAGAGTGGGAAGAGTAAGACCAGCCACAAAATTAGCCTTCTTGAAAGCATCTTCCTTGAAGGATGAATCTTTACAGACATTATAAATGACTAGGTCTCGGAGGACTTTAGGGAATGGTTACCTTTCTCTTGGGGTTATCTAAACAAAAAGTAAGGTAACTATATGCAGACATCTGACTAAGTAGTGGCTGCTGGATTGGCCCTACCCTCATATAATGCTGGGTAATAATGGGGCATCAATGCTGGTTTTTGATAAATGAATTGGGCAGTGTAAGTGGGCATTCCCTGTGACAGGTGCTTACCTGAGTCAAAGATAGTGTCACAGGACTCTGGTGAGCACCTGCGAGGTCTGGAATGGTATTGCAAGGCCACAGGCTCCAGTGAGTACAGGAGTCACTGCTGGAGGGAATTATTAGTCCCCCTATTACTCCATGATAGTAGGATTCAGACTTCTTACCAATTCCTGTTCCCTGAAGGGAGTTGAGAAAGCTTTCTGAAATGCACATGAGGAACTCAGCTCACAGGCAAGATGCTTAATCATTAGATAAATATCTTAGTTTGACTGGTTTATCTCTTAACAGACTTGTTCAGTTACACTGTTTATTTCAAATATTTGAAGCTCATATTTTGTAGCTTAGGAAGACTGTGGACAAAATCCTTATGTTTTTATTTGAAAGGCTTCCCCGGCCTTCAACAATAAGCTGTCAGAGAAAGAGAAGCAAGCATGGAATTTTAGAGAATGAGCCAGAGAGGCTAACTCAGCTGCAAGGTAGGGTTTTGCTGGAATGGCCAGCAGCTTAAAGCACAGTGTCTGACAACAGATCCAGGATGGTTTAACTGCTGATGAGTTTGTCTGAGGGCAAATGTAAATCCAGCTATGATCCAGGCTGCTTTAACTACTAAGAGGTCTGAGTTGTCTCAAATCCTTACATGGTAGAATCATGGTCCTGGAGAGCTTTGACTAAGGAAGGGAGGAAAAGTATACAATTGGGACAGGGCATTAGCAGGTATAAGAGCAGGTAGGGAATAAAAAGTGGTCACAGTCCTAGGCGTGTAGATCATGCTTTAGATGAGGCTTTATCCCCATAGGCGGAGTAGAGAACAATCAGGACCTCAGGCCAACCAAATTCTAGCATCACTTCAGGAACCACCTGTTAAAGGGAATGAAGCCGAGTTGGTCAGGATTGACTAAGGAGCCAAGTAAGACTCAGCTGACAGCTGAAATTCTGAAATCCCTGAAGTTGAATAATATATGCCCAAGAGCAACATCTCCAGCAGGTAGATTGACACTGGTTTTTATAGAAAGTATCTGTTTATTCATTATCATGTATTTCCCTTTAGCTTTTCTATGCAAACTCTTGCCTGCTCATCATGACCTATTTGACAGAATAGGCTGATAAGATGCAGGACTTTAGGTAATGAGATATCAAGTACTGACTAAAAAGTTGACATGATCATTGAGATGAGACTTTGGGTTCTATCCATTTCTATTAGGCTCCACTTAGCTTCCAGACAGAATAGTGATTAAATATCAATTTATTTTTATAGTCAAAGCATTTGTTTCAAAACTTGTATACTTCAGGGGTTGGCAAACTTTTTCTATAAAAAGCTACATGGAAAATATTTTAGGCTTCGTGGTCTATATGGTCTCTGTTGCAACTACTCTTCTCAGCTGTAGACAACATGTGAATGGATGAGCGTGGCTATGTTGCCTTAAAACTTTATTTACAAAGTCAGGTAATGGGCTGGATTTGGTCCATGGGCTGTAATTTGCTGATAATTCCTCATGTCATAATTTGCTACCTATAATCAACAAAGAGGTTGATTGATGTCTTTAATTTCTCTGCATTCTTTTTTTTCTACTTACAATGTTATTTTGTATTTTTCCTAATTATAAGATTCATTTTCTGTTATCTAAATTTTTTAATTCATATATAATACATATACACATTTGGGGGAACATGTGATAATTTGATACATTCATATAATGTGGAATTGAGGTAATTAGATCAAATTGAGGTAATTAGGATATTCATCCCCTTAAATATTTATATTTTCTTTATGCTAAGAACATTTGAATTATTCTCTTCTAGCTCTTTTGAAATGTACAAAAGATTATTGTTAACTATAGCCACGCTACTGATCTGTCCAACACTATTTCTTACTTTTTCTAACTGTGTATGTGTCCATTAATCAACCTCTCTTCTCTGCATTCTTTAGAATTGTTTTTTTGTTGAGATAGCTAGGCCTAGCATGAAACATCCACTTGACCACCACTCAGCAACCTGAGAAAGCTGTAAAATTGGTTATATCCAGGGCTTTTTCTTTATGTTTTGGAAACAATCAAACTATTTGCTGTGAATCATAAGATGATAGTTATTTACTTTCTTATCCTAATTTACTAAATAGGAGGTGAATGGCAGAAAGATCTCTGCAGAGTGAAAAAACAATCAGCACATTCAGGTGCTCTCTGGCTCTCTACTTTAGTAGCTAACCTGTGGTATGAATGATCAACCCTTTTGGAACACAGCTTAGCATGTGTACTTCTCTTCTCTCACCTAGAGAGGATGACTAACTTGGACCCATGAGCACAGATATACAGAAGAACGAAAGGAAAACTTCTAGTGTTCCTGAATCACCCTGGCATAACTCTCACTACATCTTTCCCACAAAGAACCCTCAAAACATAGTTTATAGACAGACACTGTGCAAACCCTCAGAAATGTTATGGTAGGCACTGAGAGAAAATGTGCTCAGGCTCTTGTCACAGTCAGGAGTATTGAATGCAAGCTCCTTTCAATAAAATCCAGCAGATAACACATTGTCATTGTTCTCGACGTTTATCAATCCAGTAATGAGCCTGATGCAATCCAGACTTATCTATCTCAGCAGAATTTCCCAGGTCATCTTTCTTAGAACAAAGCACTTCTGCTTCCACACTGAAAAGGATGAGACCATTGCAATAAGGCAGAGTGGCGCTGGTAACATGATCTGAATGGGATTCTCAGGACCCCAGTGAGGCAACAGGAGGGAATCCATGTGAATCTGCTTTCAGCTGTTCATAAGAACAGCTCAACGTTTTGTTATTGATATTTTTAGCTATCTTTGTGTTCCTAGGACTTGGCTGGATTCACTAGATTGGTACAAGAAGATCAAAGACAATCCCTTCCTTCAAAGAGCTCCCATTTGGGAGAAAATAAAAACCTCCTGGTAGCCAAAGACTTGTATTTGTTTGCATTTCTTCTCCATCCCGCAGCTTCTCCTTTCCTCTAATGATTTCACAGAGGAATGGCTTTGGTAGGCACAATTTAATAAAATAGGGTGTCTGTTTGAAAAGGCTAAGAACGGATGAGCTGAGTCTTTTGACAACCACTCTTATGTGACACATAATTTTTAGATGCTTACATTTACGTCTCCTTCATTTTATTTTTATGTCTCAAAACCACCAAAAACACAAAATATAATAAAACAGACTTCTGTGTACTATTGCAAAAATTCAATAAACTTTAATAACATCTTTCCCTATTGACGCCAGAATTTTTTTAAACAAAGATGATATTATAGTTGCAACTACAAGCCCAATCCCTCATCTTCCCCCCCACTCTCTGAAAAATCATTATTCAAAATTTGAGGTTTAGTTTTCTTGGACTTTTCAGTTGTGTTATAATTGCATACAGTTTATATGTTTTTTTATTTTGTTTCAATATTAACATTTGCATAAGTGCTATCATTTTGAACATATCCTTTTTCACTTGTTTTCTTCATTTAGAATTATGTTTTCAAGATTTTTCTATGCTGTTCCACAAAACTTAGCTCATTCAGTTTAATTACCACATGGTCTTCCACTAGGTACCGTGGTTTCTTTACCTATATTCCTTTTGATTCTCATTTGATTTATTTTGATAATTTTGAGGATCGTTTTGATTCTCATCTGGTTTATTTCCTATTTTTTGCTATTATGAAAAATACCTCTTGTATCTTTTCATACATCATACATATGTTTTGCGTTTTAGGTACTTATTTTGATACTCTCTTCTTTGGGGGAATATTAATGAAAAACAAAATTTTAAAATTATTTTTATTGTTTTATTTTTCAACTTTTGTTTTAGGATTAGGGAGTATATGTGCAGGTTTATAACATGGGTATATTGAATGAAGGTAAGGTTTGGGGTATGAATGAACCCATCACCCTGGTAATGAGCACAGTACACAAGAGGTAGATTTTTCAGCCCTTGCCCTCCTCCCTCTCCTTCCCCTCTATTACTCCTCAGTGTCCTTTGCTGCCATCTTTATGTCCATGAGTATCCAGTGTTAAACTCCCACTTTTAAGCAAGACCATGCGATATTTTATTTTCTGTTTCAGCATTAGTTCACTTAGAATAATGGCATCTAGCTGCAACCATGTTTCACGAAACACATGATTTTATTGTTTTTTATGGCTGCATAGTATTCTACGGTGTATATGCTTTCTTTCTTCAGTCCATCATTGATGGGCACTTGGGTTGATTCCGTGTTTTCACTATTGTGAATAGCACTGTGATGAACATATGGGTGTATGTGTCCTTTTGGTAGAGCAATTTATTTTCCTTTGGATATATACCCAGTAATGGGATTGCTGGGTCAAATGGTAGTTCAACTCTTATTTGAGAAATCCCTAGATCACTGTCCACAGCAGCTAAACTAATTTACATTCCCACCAGCAGTGTTATAAGCATTCCCTTTTCTCTGCAGCCTCATCGGCCAGCATCTATTATTTTGTGACTTTTAAATAACAGCTATTCTTACTGGCATGAGATGTATCTCATGGTTTCGATTTGCCTTTCTCTGAGGACTAGCGATGATGAGCACTTTTTCATGTTTGTTGACCACTTACACATCTTTTTTTGAGAAGTGTCTGTTCATGTTCTTTGCCCACTTTTTAATGGGATTACTTGGTTTTTGCTTCCTGATTTGTTTAAGTTCCTTATAGATTCTGGATATTAGACCTTAGTTGGATGCATAGTTTGTGAATATTTTCTCCCAATCTTTAGGTTGTCTGTTTACATCTTTGATAGCTCTCTTTCTCTATAGAAGCTCTTCAGCTTGATTAGGGTCCACTTATCAATTTAAAAAAAATGTTTAAAGGAGAAACGCTCAACTCACCCCTTGTGCTCATTTGTACCTACGCACCCAAAATGAACAACCTTCCTCAAACACTTGTTCTGAATTACAAAAACTTTGTATTTTCATCAACTGCAGTATACTCTATAATATCAGGAAAGCAACTCAGCTTTCATCTGTTAGCTATCTGAGTTTTCTTATTCTCTAAGGGTTTGCTATGCCATAACCAAAGGGAGAATATCTGCATTCACAGGAGAGAAGCTATCCAAGTTCTAAAATGTGCTCATTTCTGGTATTTAGAAATAAGAGAGGTTTTGAAGTTATATCCAAACTGTGGTTTAAAATGGTTGATTCTGGGATTTTAAAATATAGAAACTTGCCATGCTATGTTTCTGGTCTGTGAAATCCTAAACTGCTTTTCTCTACACATAGGCCTATTTCCTTTTCGAGCACTGAAATGACAGTCTTGCTTCTGGAGTTGCTCAGGCACTCAAGCACAGCAACCCTGTTGGCAGGGGTCACTTCTGGGAAAGAAGTGATAATGAGCTTGGTCCAGCTGGGCTGCTGGAAGCCAGTCCCTGAGCAGTGGGGGAGATGAGTGTTTGGGGTTGCCTCTTAAGGTTAAGGGACCTGAGAGCACGTGTGAGAAGGGAGGGATGTGGTGCTGAATGGTTATAATAACTTTCTAAGAGGATTTGGGGTTTTTATAATGAGATTTAAAAAAAAAAAAGAAGAAGAAGAAGAAGGAAAAAAGGAGCATGCATTTTGGAGTAAAGCCCAAACCAGGAGTAAAGAGCTCTAGCAAACTTATATTTGGGGCTTTGTCCACCAGGCAGTGTGTTAATCCTCCTTTCCTTCAGAATATGAGGCTCCTTCTCTTCAAATTTCACTCAGGGTTCAAGTCAAGCCCATGCTACAGAGTGCATGTTCTCTCTCGTTTTCCAGTGCCATTCTACTGAGTTCACACTTCCTCCCATACTTAAGTAGCCAACAGGGCTATTGTCCCTTTTTGGTAGTCCCAGAAACCAGAAAAAAATCACGCCAAGCTGAAGGCCTGTCACCTGTCCCTCCTGGAACCAAAGCATTGGGCTGTATTTGCAACCCACACCCCTCTAGACCTCTTCAGATTCTACATGTGTCTATCATCACCACCATACTGGCCTCTTTCTACCTATATTGTTCCTATATTAGACCTATATTGTTGACCGACAGCTTATCTATTATATCAAGTACCTTGTCAATCAACTCAAGGTCAAAAACAGCCTCAGCAGTTACTTGTGATTTAATTCATACACAAAGTTTTGTTGCATGTCAACTAGGTGTCAGTTGCCATGACAGATTCTAGAAAGAGGACATAGCCCTGGTCTTGAAGGGGCACAGTCTGTTGAGGGAGACAGACAAATCTATAAGCATCTACCATGTCAAGGTGCTATAAGACATAGTAGTCACAGCCAAGATATACCAGAAGAGGTATCAGGTGACTCTGGAAGTAGGGAATGGAGACAAGAAAAGGGTTATGGGAAGAGCATTTTGAGCAGAGCAAGCAACAAATGCAGAGGACCAAAGGCAAGAGAAGGCAGATCAAGTGTCAACACTCTATAAGTAGCACATGGGTAAAAAGAAAAAATATGAAATTCACATAGGCAGCTCTACTCAACAGACTTCAGGCCCTTAAAAAATGGAGAAACATGGCCGGGCGCAGTGGCTCATGCCTGTAATCCTAGCACTTTGGGAGGCCAAGGCAGGTGGATCGCCTGAGGTCAGGAGTTTGAGACCAGCCTGGCCAACATGATGAAACCCCGTTTCTACTGAAAATACAAAAATTGGCCAGGCGTGGTGGCGGGCACCTATGATCCCAGCTACTCGGGAGGCTGAGGCAAGAGATTCGCCTGAACCTTGGGGGGCAGAGGTTGCAGTAAGCTGAGATTGTGCCACTGCACTCCAGCCTGGGCAAAAGAGTGAAACTCCATCTCAAAAAAAAAAAATGTGTAGAAACATGATACAGTCAACCCAATGTCTCCAAAAATATAATTATTTGAAGCAAATACACACTTAGGGCCAGTATTATAACCTGTGACAATAGGGACGTAAGTAAAACAAAGGGCAGGAAATTTGCTCTATGTCTAACTAGAGTATGTGGGACCCTCCTGACTATTTTCTGTTGATTAGCGACAGAGTGATGTCAACCCAGACCATGATTTTAGGGTGAGACTATGGTGGGTCCAGAACAGAGGTGGGAAGAACAGATTCAATATTTCCTTCTACAGTCACACTTAGATTTAAGCCTAGAAAGGCTTAACTGTCTAAGAACATCAGGTTAGACAGTTTGATTTTGTTGTGTTTGTGGGTCAGCAAAAGCCTCTCTCAAGCACCTGAGAGTTTGAAGATAAGAGAACATGGTGAGTCACCTGCAGGGCAGCACTTCCTCTTGTGCACTGGTTAAGAGAGTCCTGTCTGTTCACAAAAGAGGCACTGAGGGAGCCACCAGTTGGCATATGCAGCAGGAAGTCAGGAAGTCAACATAGTGTGGAAATTAAGAGAGGGACTTTACAACAACTCTGAATTAGCAGAAAATATTTATGATTGTCATGTCCTCAGCCACCATGGTTATTGGGCCTTACTTGGACCACCTATGCAAGACTATAAGCCAGAGAGGGACAGACAGGACAAAGGAAAAATGCAAGCAGAAAGAAGCAAGGAATAAAAGAATTCAACTAATCCTCTTGGGTCAGACAAAAAAAAATTAATCATAGCACTTACGGTTTTGACAGGACTGATTCTCAATTGCCAAGCATAAATCAATGTTTGCTTAGATTAATACACTCTAAGTAATTTACTTACCGGGATTCCTAGTCAGTAGAAAACTTCTGAGCACACTTAAAGTTTCAAATATACCTAGAGCAGATGCTGCCCTCCTGAGGACTGTAGTGATATTGCTGATTGTCTTGTAATAATTTTAAATAAACTTTTGAAGATTACCAAGGTGTGTACCCATTTGCATCTATAAGTTAGTCCATATTGATTTATTCAGAAAAAACCTTTTTGCATAAATATATTTTAGTGTTTTTTCTGTAAAGAAAAATGTTTCCAGATTACTAATTGAAACCTGTCTCCATTAAGACTGTTTTTCCTGTCATGAATCATAAAATCCATTTTGTGAAATCTATTTCGTGAGTCATAATCAGAGTTTTTTTAAAAAAGATATAAAATAAAACAGAAAAGAAGAAGTAGAAAACATTAGAAGGGGTCCCACAGACCCTTAACATGACCTGTGTGTACCAGGATATGGTCATCATGAAGTATAAGAAATGTAAGTCTTGACTGATGGGATCATGTGAATGCATGCCTTAGCTAGGAAGTGGCACGTGATCCTTTCCTCACTAGTATCTCGTTTGATTTGCTGGCCTGTGATAGTTAATTCAACCATCAACATAATGGAACAGTGTGGTAGGCAGGATTCTAAGGTGGCTCCCAAGATCACTGCCCCTTAGTGTGCACGCTTTGTGTAACTCCCTCCTAAGTGCAGGCTGAACGGGTGCATATGATAGAATTTGACTCCCATGATTGGGTTACTAATCTGCTGACTTTTTGATCAACCAAAATGGAGAGTATCCCGGTGGGCCAAATCTAAACAAGTCAGATTTATTTTATTTTATTTTATTTTATTTTATTTTATTTTATTTTATTATTATTATTTTATTTATTTATTTTTTTTTTTGAGACGGAGTCTCACTCTCGCCCAGGCTGGAGTGCAGTGGGACGATCTCGGCTCACTGCACCCTCCACCTCCTGGGTTCAAGTGATTCTCCTGCCTCAGCCTCCTGAGTAGATGGGACTACATGTGCACGCCACCACGCCTGGCTAATTTTTGTATTTTTTTAGTAGAGACGGAGTTTCACCACGTTGGCCAGGATGGTCTCAATCTTTTGATCTCGTGATCCATCCTCCTCAGCCTCCCAAAGTGCTGAGATTACAGGCGTGAGCCACTGAGTCTGGCCACAAGTCAGATTTTTAAAAGGCCTGGGTCTCTCCAGAAAGTTGTGAAGCATAAGACGGCATTAGGGCCCGGCGCGGTCGCTCACGCCTGTAATCCCAGCACTTTGGGAGGCCGAGGAGGGCGGATCACGAGGTCAGGAGATCAAGACCACAGTGATAACCCGTCTCTACTAAAAACACAAAAAATTAGCCGGGCGCGGTGGCTGGCGCCTGTAGTCCCAGCTACTCGGGAGGCTGAGGCAGGAGAATGGCGTCAACCTGGGAGGCGGAGCTTGCAGTGAGCTGAGATCGTGCCACTGCACTCCAGCCTGGGGGACAGAGTGAGACTCCGTCTCAAAAAAAAAAAAAAAAAAAAAAAAAAAAAAAAAAAAAGAGGGCATTAGGAGAGGCCACGGGAAAAAGTACTGTTGGTGATTGTTAGGACCTGAGCTGGACGCTGGGCTGACCCCCCGCAGAACAAGGGCCTCAGCCCTACAGCTCAAGGAACTGAATTCTGCCAACAATAGGAATGAACTTGGAAGACGACCCCCAGCTTCAAAAACGAAGGCAGCTCATCTGACATTTTGATTTCAGCCTTGTGACTCAAAGTAGAAAACCCTGTCCAGCCAAAACTGGACTTTTGGCCCACAGACACTGTGAGATCATAAATTTGTTGTTCTAAGCCCCTAAATTTGTGGTAACTTGTTATGCAGCCATAGAAAACTAATGCAATTAATGTTCCACAATGTAATTTTGTATTTTACAGTTAACCGTGAAACAAAATGCAGCATAACTTTATCCTCTGCAAAAAACACTGAGACTTTCCACTAGTTTGAGTGATGAACTTTCAATATTACTGCAGGATGCCTCTTTCAACATTTGCTAAGTTCTTGACAACTGTTACTTTTTCATTATAATAGTTCAATTATCTTTCAAAATGACTTTGTTATTAGAAGGAAAAAGAAAAATGACATGCAAAATACAAAGGCATGATCAAATTCAAGTTTAACTGCTGGATCTAAAAGTGCAAATAGTATATTAAGAAAAGTGTTGACTCTACTCATGGAACTTTTAATTCATTTGAGCACCATCCTTAAAAAGGGCAAGATTTTATAATATCATATAATATTTGTTTTATTGATTATGCAATGTAATGACACACCTAGGCATAATACTTTTTAAACTGTTCTTCAAATTAAAGCTTACACACTTCAAAATTGAGATATCTGAAAGTACAAAATATTGAACTTATTAATAAGTCCCTTGAATATTATTTAAAAAGAAAAATAGTGAAGCTTGGCACTATTTTGTAGCTATTCTACAACTATTAGAAAGTCTCATATTAAAATAGGATTGACAGATTGATTATCTGATAAGCTTGACTACGTGGAAGAGAAGTGTTTTACAGAGTCATGCAGAATGTAAAAACCATACCTGCAAGCTCAAAGAAATCTAAGACTTTTTTGTTAAATGAAGCAGTTATTAACTCCAGGAAAATATGTGAAATCAATGAATGATGTTTTGACCAAAATCTTGTTTATATTGGGAAAGTGAAGGGAACTTCATACAAGAGAGCTATAGTAGACATGAGTACTGGCCACCAGTATTTCCAGGTCTCTCCTCCTTGCTGGACACAGGAGATTATGTTTCCCTGCTTCCTTTGCAGTCATGTGACTGGTGGTGGTAATAGACAGTTATAGGAGATGACACGTGTCCCTTTCAGTCTGAAGCACGAGGGACCTAGTTGGTGCTCTATTTTACATACTCTCTCTCCCTGCTGTTATAAACCCTGGCGCCTTGTGTTGCTACCAGAAGGATTTACTATAGGGAAGCGTTATAAGGTAGAGTGACTACGTAAAGCAAGCCCACTTCTGCCCTCTATTAGACATAGACCACAACGGAGAAATAGTTGTTTTTAACCTGAGATTTGGGGATTATTTCTTACTGCAAGACCATGTACACCAAGAATTGGCAAACTCTTTCTGAAAACCATAAGTGAATATTTTAAGCTTTGCAGGCCACAGTCTCTGTTACATATGATTTTTTTCAACAACTCTATAAAAATAGAAAAATCACCCTTAGCTTGTAACAAAAGAGTAGGCTGTGGGTGGAATCTGGCTCATGGACCATAGTTTGTGACCAAGTTCTAGACAACTGTGGAGGGGATTATCAGGGGGCTGACAGTTTTCTCAAAAGCGGAGATGGCAGCTTCAACACAGGAGGGCTGGAAATTCACACCCCTCAGGAACATCCTCAACCTTGACTGATGGGAGGAGGTGTACACATACCTCAGCTCCTGCGCAGGCTAGCCCTGAGGTGTGCATTTATACATCAGAATTTTCTTGTAGAATTTTCCAGTTGCCCACAGTGCTAACTTACTTAATAAGTCTTCTTTATTGCCAGTTTTCCCAGTTCTTCCTCAATTTGCCACCCACCTGTGATATTTCCTGCACCTTCCAATGAAGCTACTACCCTTGTCTCAGGATCTGCCTTGGGGCAAACCAAACTAACATACCTATACTTAGGAATAGAATCATCAGTGCAGGAAATTGAGTGTTTCTATGACTAAAATGTAAAATGTGTGCTACTTAGCAGTTAAGCGGGGCAGGGGGGCATTAGGAAAACGGTATCAAAAGCAGAAAGCAGTGACTTATGTTCTGCCACGGTAAGCATCTGGTAAAGCCGTTGCCTGTAACATCTTAGTCTGCGAGACTGTGGGAGAGTGGACCACAGCCCTCACTCACTCTAACTCTTGGATGTAATGTGCACTAAACAGAATCTGCCAAGCACAAACCACCAAATTGGCTTAGCTCTGTTAAAACCAAGTCTTTCATCTATATTCCCGTCTTCGTGACCCTCCTATATTTTCCTTCCAGTCTATCCACTGTTTATTAGGTGAATACAATCATCTCCATGGTGGATATGGTGCTTCTCTGAGCATGTCTCTCTGCATAGCACAGGGAGAAAGCTAAAAATCACATCTATCAAACTTCCTTTCTGCAAGGATTCCAGATGTGACTTAGGGCACACCCATCACTATTGCAGGAAAGGTGACAGTTCCGCAGTTTATGGTGTTTCTGTTGCAAGCACAGCCATGAAGACATTGCCTTTACTGTGTGGCAGCCTTTGCAGAGGTCCCCACGTATGGTCCCTGACTTTCCTGGGTGGGACAGGTGGGACATGTGACCTATCCACTTTCCGTTGGTGCAAATGTGGCAGGCATGATGATGCAGCCACGATGCTGCTTCCTGATCCCTGGACCACAGTTAGTGCAGTGTGTTAGTGGAGCCAACGGTTCCAGTGGCAGCTTCAGATTCCCCACGTCCCTGTCTCTGGCCATGTTAGCAGATCCCCTGGCAGGCCAGATCTGTGCTGCTATGCTATGGGCTGTTCTCAGAAGCCCACCCTAATTGGGCCCACCAGTCCTCCCAGTGATCTTGCAGACACTGAATTCCTCTACCAAATTCTACTTATGTAAAAGGATGCAAAATTACAGCTAGATAGAAGGAATCACTTCTGGTGTTCTGTAACACTGTAGGATAACTATAGTTAACAATAATATATTTTTATATAGTTTCAAACAGAAGGAGGATAGTGAATGTTTTGCAACACAAAGAAATGATAAATGCTTGAGATGATGGATATGCTAATTACCCTGATCTGATAGGTACTGAAACACCACCATGTACCCCCTGAATATGTACATTTATTTATCACTTACAAAAATAAAATTAGGGCAGGCAAGGTCACTCATGCCTGTAATCTCAGCACTTTGGGAGGTGGAGGTGGTAGGATTACTTGAGGTCAGGAGTTCAAGACCAACCTGGATAACATAGCCAGACATTGTCTCTACAAAAAAAAAGGTTAAAATTAAATGGGTATGGTGGAGTGTGCCTTTAGTCCCAGCCACTCAAAAGGCTGAGGTGGGAGGTTCACTTGAGCCCAGGAGGTTGAGGTTGCAGTGAGCCACAGTTGTACCACTGCACTCCAGCCTGGGGTGACAGAGCAAGATCCTCTCTCTAAAACATAATAATATAAATGAAAAAAATTAATTTAAAAAATTCTCCCTTAAAAAAGCTAATTAGTGCTACCTGCACTGAGCCTGGCTAACATAGAATTAGGTATCATTCTTGCCTTCACATCTTCCCTCAGAGAGATCTAGCTCCCCACTCCTACTTTGCATGAGCTACGAGGCCCTCCCCAAATTGGCTCCTGCCCAGCCTTCGGCTTTGTTTCTTACAGCACTTCCTTATACACTACAATGCAGCTAAATTAAACCAATCCCTGATTGACTTAGCAATGTAACTTCAGTTCCTTGCACACACCATTCCTTTGTACATTCTGCTGTCTCTGCAAGGAATGTCCACCGGCCTTGAGCCTGCTTCCACTCTTGGCTCTCTTTAATTTATTCTCATATAAAGGTAGAGTAAGTTTTTAATTTGCTCAACTCACTCCTTTTGAACTGCGTTCAAATCCAACTTCTGCCTCTTAAGAGCTCTGCGTCCTGGCATAAGTTAACCTTTCTGCACCTGGGTCTCCCCATCTTTAAAATGGAGATAATAATAGTATTTACTTCCATAAGGCTGTGTGAGGATCACATAAGTAAAACGTTCTAAAGAGCTACACAGAGTATCTGGCACATAGGAAAAGCATTATGAGTGCTGGTATTATTAAGAAATCATTTCCCATTGAATTTGAAATAAAGCTCAAAGTGCTTCATGTAGCCTTGAGGTTCCACAGGATTTTCCCTCTGCTTCTTCCTCCAACTCAGCTCTTACCTCTTTCCTCTTAGCCAGGGCTGGCTTCACTGGTGTGCCACCTACACAGTATGCAGGGACCCATGATTAGGAGAGTCCCAGGCTTGGTTTAATACTCCACTGTCACCATCCTGAAATTCTTAATATGTTTTCAACAAGGGGCCCTGCCTTTTCCTTTTGTGCTAGGTCCCACAAATGATGTAGCCAGTCCTGACACCAGCACACTGAGGTCCTGCCATCCCAGTCTTCTGTTGATCCTTCAAACACCCCAAAATCTTCCCTATCTGTGCCTGGAAAAATCTTTCTCCTTCTCTTCACTTGATTAACTCCTGTACATTTTCAGCTTAAATATCCTTTTCCCAGAAGAGGAGGTCCCAAGGATGATTATTTAAATGGGATACCTTCAGAGAACCCCTACTGAAATAATCCTTTTTCTCTTCCTCTCATTCCCTACCATTCTATATCTCAGCTCCTACTTTTTCCTTTGTAGAAAAGAAATAGTATTTTGCTTATTTGATTTGAACCTTTCTCACTAGAATCAGGAATGTAATTTCCATGAGGATACGAATCATGCCTGACTAATTGGCTATTACATCCTCTGCATCTAGCACAAAACCTAACAAATAGTTGACCCTCAATAAATATTTGTTGAATGGATAAACTCAGAGTTTAAAATAAAATAATAACACTTAAGCTACCTGGAAAACCTTTTGATCCCATCAAAGTTGATCATTCCCTCTGTCCTAAAACCACTCTGTGTATCTTTTTCTATCTTTTGTCGACACAGTGCTGCATTGTTTATATGACTGTTTTCTCTGAATTTCAGACAGCCTAAAAGTCTGTATATGATTTCTTCTCCCCAGTCCCAGGCTGACACTTCAATTGCACATACATAGATTAGGTATAACACTAAGGGTCCTTATACTCCCTAGAAGAATGGTAAAGATAAAGATTAATGCAGATGCAAATTGTAATTTCTTGGGTGACCACTAAAAGAATAGCAAAAGACAATTAGGCTATAATTTTCAAACTAGTAGGAAATTAAAACAGAATGATAAAGCAAACTAAAGTAAGACTAAAATGGAAACCAAAGGAACAGACACAACAAACAGAAAGCTCATAAAAAGGTGATAGATTGAAATCTAAATATATCAGTGATTATTTTAAATACTAATGGTTTAAATGCTGAAGTTGAGTCAACAATGTTCATACTGGATTTTTTAAAAAATCAACAAACTATATGATGCTTAACATAAGAATTCTAAAAGTTTGAAAGTAAAAGGTTTAAAAATATACTTTATATAAGCACTAAAAGAAATCTGATGTGTTTAAAATTTAACATAGCCTTGATATCAGAAAAGTAGATTTCAAGACATTAAAAAAAGATAAAGAATAGTTCCATTGATAACAGGTCTACTTTGCTAGGAAGATAAAACTTGTTAAATATGTATACACCAAAGTTATATGGTGTATGTCAAAAAACATAAAGCAAATTTGATAGAACTGTAAGGGGGAACAGTTACATTCACCATTATAGAGGGAGGTTTTATCACAACTCTTGGAAATAGAGTAAGTATAAACAACATTAGATTGTAAAACATGACTTGATCTGAACTCTAATTCCTGAAGGCTTCACTAGAGATTTATCACATATTTAAGGGAAAAATAATTCCAATATTACACAAATTCTTCCAGATAGAAAAAGACAAAATATCCCCAACTCACTCTGTGAGATTAACGCTATCATCATTCGAAAGCTTAATAGAGACAGTTTTTTAAAAAATTATAGACCAATTTTATTCATAAAATTGGACGAAAATCCTAAGCATTAGAAAGTCAAATACATCTGTCTTTAAAAGAAAAACACAATCATGACTAAACTGGGTTTATCTCAATAATTCAAAGTTGATTCAACATTCAAAAAATCTATGTTAAAGTCAGCATATTACCAGATTAAATGAGATAATCATTTTAATCTATTAATAATAATAGATTATTAATAGGATCATATTTTATAGATGCAGAAAAAATCTGTTAAAATTCACATTCTTTCACAATAAAATAATACTACTAGCAAATTTAAAACTAAGGGTAAAATAGAAAGCTTTTTTTCTGAAAATAGCAAAGAGAGAAAGATACCTATTATTATATATTTAATATTGCATCAAAGACCATAGGCAAGAAAGAAAAAAATATACAAATAGGAAAGGAAGAAATAATCTAACATCCATATGTTTGACTGTATGTACAGATACAGTTTCTATGTATTCTAAAGATAAGTTAATATAAACCAACACAAATTTAAGGTTGTTGAATAAAACATTAAAAAGAAACCACTAGAGATAAAATTTTTTAAAATATCATTTACAATAGCATGAAAAATCAAATACTTAGAAATTATTCTGGCAAGATTTCTCCATAGAAAACCTATGCAATTTTAATAAGAGATTTAAGAATACTTGAATCAGTAAGAGGTAGACCATATTCACTAATTAGAAGATTTGAAATTGTAAAGATTCAATTTCCCTCAAACTGAATGCAATCCCAATCAAAATTCCAATAGGATATTTTTCTTGAACTTGACCCGCTTGCTTAAAAATGTATATGGAAATGCAAAGAGACAAGAATAGTCAAGACACTCTCAAGAGAAAACAAGGGAGCAGGATTGCTCTGCTATTTAGAAAATCTTATATAAGGCTACAGTGATTAAAACAACATGGCTCTGGTGCAAAAATAGACAATTCCAAAACAGACAAATATAAAGCTATGACAAAAAGCAGTGGGGGTAAGGATGAAGTTTTCAGTGTTACTAGGACAATTAGATATGCACATGGAAAATATAAAATATAATTGTAACCCTACCCTGTACAATATACAAAGATCAAATCCAGGTAGATTATAAATTTATAGGAGAAAAGTAAAATAACAAAACTTCTAGAATAAAGGAGAATGTATTCACGATCCTAGGGTAAGGAAATACTCCTTAAACAAGACACAAAAGAGTAACCTTAAAAAATGGCAAATTGTACTATATTAAAATAATTCTATTTATCAAAACACTCTATTAAGGGAATTAAAAGTCATGCTACATAGTGGGAAGATATTTTTATAACACATATAACTGAAAAAAGGACTATAGCAGAATATATGAAGAACTACTGCAATTAGCAGGAAAAACCCAAAAGAAAAATAAGCAAAAGATCTGAACAGGAATCCATCTAATAAATGAATGAAAAGGAAAAGGTATTGGTCTTACTGGCAACCAGGGAAATGCAAATTAAAACCACAAGGAGACATTGCTATATAATACACCCACAGATTAAAAAGTTAAAGACTAACAATATCAAGGATGTATAGCAAGGATATACTGGAATTCTCATACACTGCTGGCAAAAATGTAATATTATACAGTTATTTTGGAAGTTGGTTGGGATTATCTGGTAAAGTTAATGGCAATGTTTTACAGGCAGCTTCTATAATTAAGATGGTCTCAATCATCCTTACCTCCAGCATTCACATTTTTGTGTCATTCTCTCCCCATGAATAAGGGCTGGACCTACTGGCTGGCTTCTAATGAACAGAGTAGGGCAAAAGTGATGAGATCTCACTTTCAAGATTACGTTTAAAAGGCCTTAATTTCCGTCTTGTTGGATCATTCTGATGAAGCAAGATGCTACTTTCTGACCTGCGCAAGGAGAGGTCCACACAACAAGAGACTAAGAGAGCAGCTTCTGTTGACAGCACACAAGGAAATGGGTTTTTCCAACAACCACAAAAGTGAACTTGAAGCAGGTTCTTCCACAAGCATGCTCGAGATGACTGCATCCTTGTAAGAAACCCTAAGCCAGAGAACCCAGCTAAGCCATAGCCAGATGCCAGACCCACAGAAACTGAGATAATATTGTTTTAAACCACTAAGTCTTGTGCTAACTTGTTACACAGCACTAGCTAACTAGTACAAGTGTAAACCATGCTAGATTGTCTGTATTAACCCAACACCACAATTCCCTTCCACATTGGAGAAAAAAGCATCTTCTTTCCTGTATGAGTTCCAGGTTGTTATCCGTGGTATCTCCTTTGAGCAACTCACATGAGATAAAGGGCCTAAGTGCCCTAGATCTCAGTCCTGAGTCCTCTCCTATCTACCTGAACTCACTTTGGTGATCTCCGCAAGAACCATGGCTTTTTGAACCTTCTCCCAGCCATAGCCTTTCCCATATCTGTTGTAGGAGCTCTGTCCTCCTAGTTGATCAGCCCAAAACCCTTGGAGTTTTTCCTCAATTGCTAACACAGCTCATCTAATCCAATAGTTCATCCAAACCAAATAAATCTTACGGTTTTATTTCTAGAATATATCTAAAAATCTGACCACTTTACCATCTCAAATGCCACCACACTGGTTACCACACTGGTTCAATTCTTCATCATCTCATTTGAAAGACTGAAATACTTGAATTCATCCGGGTAGCATCTACACTTGGCCTCCTACAATCCATCCTCACCAAGTGCCAGGTTAATGCTTTTTAAAATAAGTCAAATCCCATACTCTGCTGCCCAAACCCATGCAACAGCTTCCTGTTTCAGAGTAAAGTCAAAGTCCATTTGTAGCCCACCATATCCTACCTGGCCTTGCCCCATCACCTTTCTGAACTCGTTTCTATGGCTTTCCTCTTGTTCCCTGTTTGCAGACACACTGGCCTCCTTGCTCTTCCTCAAACACACAGGCATGCTCCACTTTACAGCCTTCCTTCACACAGGCTATTCCCTCTTTTTTTAGCAGCTTTTCTCAAAGGGTATTCTGCAAATCATCCAGAGGGCTCATTCAATAGATCTGGGATGATGCTTGAGAATATCAGCTTCTAACAAATTCTCAAAAGATGCTGCTGGTGTTAGAATTACACTTTGAAACCACTGCCCTGGGACATCCGCTATCTATAATGTATTAAATTCTTTCCTGTGCATTTAGAATAATAATAGTTATAAACCCTCCTGGGAAGAACTGTGAAAATAGTCACTACAACTATTTCATGTTCTGTAGAACTCCAGATGAAAAAGGTTGTGAAACATCTTCAGGACTAACTCTCCATCGTCAAGCCTTTGCTCATACTAGCTCCTTAATGATATTGAAGTGGCATCGTTTGTTTGGGGAAACACCCGAGGTTCGTTGTCTCGCACTAAGAAAAATGAAGACCACAAGGTGTGGGTTTAAGAGCGGAAAGTTTAATAGGTGAAAGAAACAAAAGAAAAGCTCCCCCATGTAGAGGGAGGGGGATTCCGAATGGATCTCCCTGTTAGCAGCGGGACGCGGTTGGTTTTATAGAGGGGCCCGAGGAGGCGGTATCTGATTTACATAAGGCCCAGGGAATTGGTTGGACCAGGTGTGACATTTACATAGCCCTCGAAGACGCTGGCCATCCCACTCTAATCTTTTATTATACAGATGGGGTTTCTGCCTGGCCAGCGCCATGACACCTGCACATGTGGTGACAAGGAAAACGGAAGAGAAAACCTCCATGTTGGATGCTTCTGGCACGGCTGCCGGCATTCACGTACGCAAGCTTCCAGTTGCTTATCTATGCTTGCAGCTTGATTTTTCAGGCTGCTTTTTTTGGTTAGAAAAGAAATGATTTGGGGGCTGCCTTTTCATTAAAGGAAAACCTTACCAAAGACTCCTGTACCCTCACTAACTGCCTAAATAATTTAACTCCTATATTAATATCTACTGAGGTGACCCTTTTAATAGTATGATCTCTCCCCACCCCTATTTTCTCTTAACTCCTCTTGTCTTGATCTCCTCTTTTCCCCCACAGAACTTATGACCTAACCTGCAGTGATTTTCTTACCTGTTTATGGTTTACGTTCTCTCCCCAACAAACATGTAAAAGCCAAGATGAAGGGATCTTTGTTATTTTATTGCAAGGGCTAAGCAGACTTTTTTGAATATAAATCAAACATTTGAATGGAGAATGAATCAAATCCTTGAATTTTCTCTGCAGAATAAAAAGTGATTAAAAAAAAATACCAGCTACCTGTGTTCATTGGAAGAGAGCATAGTTGTGGGGAAAAATAAGACTTTTGAGCCAGATAAACCTGGATTCAAAGGTAAGCTGCACTATTTAAACATTGCTAAATGTTTACCCAAGACTAATGTCACTAATATGGTTTGGATATTTTGTCCCCTCCAAATCTCATGTTGAAATATAATCCCCAGTGTCGAAAGTGGGTTAGTGGGAGGTTTGTGGCTCATGGGACAGATTCCCTCTTGAATGGCTTGGTGTCCTCCCCAGGGTAATATGTTCGCATGAGAGCTCTAAAGAGCCTGGCACCTCCGCCCTCTCTCTCTTGTTCCCTCCCACCGTGTGATACACTGACTTCCCCATTTGCCTTCTGCCGTTATTGTAAACTTCCTGACTCCTCTTGGGAAGCTGAGCAAATGTTGGCACCATGCTTCCTGTATACTCTGCAGAACTGTGGGCCAGTTAAACCTCTTTTCTTTATAAATTACCCAGCCTCAGGTATTTCTTTATAGCAATACAAAAAAAATAAACACAGAAAATTAGTACTGAGGAGTAAGGCATTGCTATAAAGATAACTGAAGATGTGGAAGTGGCTTTAGAAGAGGGTAACAGAGGTTAGAAGAGTTTGGAGGGCTAACGACAGGAAGATGAGAAAAAGTTTGGGACTTCTTAGAAATTGATTGGAATTGTTATGACTAAAATGCTGATAAGAGATATGGACAGTGAAGGCCAGGCTGAAGAGGCCTCAAATGCAAATGAGGAACTTATTGGGAATTGGAGTAAAGGTCCCCCTTGTCGCTCCTTAGCAAAGAGCTTGCTGCATTGTGCTGATGTCCTAGGAATCTGTGGAAGGTTGAATTTAAGATGACTTAGGGTATCTGGCAGAAGTTTCTAAGCAGCAAAACATTCAAGAAGTGCTGTGGCTGCTTCTAACAGCCTATAATCAGATACAGAAGAAAAGAGATGACTTAAAAGTCAGAATATATATTTAAAAGGGAAGCAGAGAGTAAAATTTGGAAAAGTCAGCTGGGTGCAGTGTCTCACACCTTGTAATCCCAGCACTTTGGGAGGCTGAGGTAGGCAGATCAACCTGAAGTCAGGAGTTTGAGAATAGCCCGGCCAACATGGCAAAACCCTGTCTCTACTAAAAATACAAAATTAGCCAGTGTGGTGGTGAATGTCTGTAGTCCCAGCTACTCTACTCTGGAGGCTAAGGCAGGAGAATCACTTGAACCCAGGAGGTGGAGGTTGCAGTGAGCTGAGATCATGCCACTGCACTCTAGCCTGGACAACAGAGCAAGACTCTGTATAAAACAAAACAAAACAAAACAAAAAAATTGGAAAAGTCACAGCCTGGCCCTGTGGTAGAGAAGGAATCCAAGTGGCCTGTGGAGTAACCACTTGAGAGATCAGCATGACTGAAAAACAGCGAAGAGAATAGGGAAAAGGCCTCAAATGTATTTCAGAAATCTCTGAGGCAGCCCAATGCATCACAGGCTCAGGAGGCCTATGGGGGCAGAATGGTTTAAGGGGCCAGGCCCAGCGCCCCACTGCGCTGTGCAGTCTCAGGGTATCGTTCCCTGCATCCCAGCCACTCTGGCCCCAGCCTCGGCTCAAAGGGCCACACACCTTGGGCTGCCTCTTTAGACGGCAAGTCATAAGCCTTGGTGGCTTCCACATGGTGTTAAGTCTGAAAGTACACAGAATGCAAGAGTGAAGGAGGCTTGACAGCTTTCACCTAGATTTCAGTGGATGCATCAGAAAGCCTGGGTGGCCAGGCAGAAACCTGCCACAGAGGCAGAGCCCTCACAGCAGCCTCTACCAGGGCAGTGCTAAGAGCAAATGTGGAGTTGGAGGCCCCCCTGCAGAGTTGCCACTGGGGATGGCCTAGTGGAGCTGTGGGAAGGGGGTTGCCCGCCCTTCATACCCCAGAATGGTAAAGCCACTGGCAGTTTACATCCTGAGCCTGCAAAAGCTGCAAGCACTCAACTCCAGCCCATGAGGGCAGCCACATGAGCTGCACCCAGTAAAACCACAGAGGCAGAGCTGCCCAAGGCCTTGGGAGCCCACCCCTTGCACCAGTGTGTCTTGAATGGAGGACATGGGGTCAAAGGAAATTATTTTGGAGCTTTAAGATTTAATGACTACCATGCTGGGTTTCAGACCTGTATGTGGCCTGTTGCCCCTTTCTTTTGGCCAATTTCTCCCTTTTGGAATGGAAATGTTTGCCCAATGCCTGTACCACCATTATCTTGGAAGTAAATAACTTGTTTTCATAATACAGGCTCATAGGTGGAAGGAGATGAGTTTCACATCAGACTTAGGACTTTGGACTTGATGTTGGAATGAATTAAAACTTTGGGGGACTGTTGGAAAGAGAAGATTACATTTTGCAATCCAAGGAGGGCATGAGACTTGGGGGCCGGGGTAGAACAATATGGTTTGTATATCTGTCTGCTCCAAATCTCATGTTGAAATGTGATCCCCAGTGTTGGAGGTGGGGCCTGGTGGAAGGTGATTGGATCATGGGGGCAGATCCCTCATGAACGGCTTAGTGCCATCACCTGGGTGATAAGTGAGCTCTTGTTCTGAGTTCACACAAGATCTTGTTGTTTTTTAAAAAAGTGTAGAAACCCCGCCCCACCCCTTGCTCTCACTCTCACCATGTGATGCACCAGCTCCCCCTTTGCCTTCCGCCATGACTGTGAGCTTTCTGAGGCCTCACCAGAAGCCAAGCAGATGCTGGCACCATGCTTCCTGTACACCCTGCAGAACTATGAGCCAATTAAACCTCTTTTCTTCATAAATTACCCAGTCTCAGGTATTCCTTTATAGTGATGCAAAAACTGACAAATAATTACCTCTGTGGGACTTAGCGTCTTCATCTTTAAAATGGTGATAACAGTAGGTGAAAGTCCTAGACAAGTGTATATAAAATATCTTGCACAGTTCTTTGGACTGAAGGGGTGCTTAATATTACTTCCCTTTTCATATCTCACCTCCTCTAGCTCACATTCCACTTAAAGTGCAAGTTATTTAAACAAACATTCCTTGTAGTTCTAGACAGAATTACATACAAAGGTACACTTTAAAAAAACTAAAAACCTCTAATGACTATAGGTAGAACTCCATTTCAAAACCTAACCTAAAAATCTTTGCCTAAACTTCCCATAGTACCTTCAAGTAAAGTTTTCCAACATATATCAAATATAATGTAGAATAAGGATAGTACTTGCTATTTTACTGATACTGAGAAAGTATTTCAAATTCAACTCCTATAAAATATTAAAATCTCCACTGACAATGTTCATCTGTAAATGTGTTTCTCAGCAACATGCTGTGTGAGTTTTAGTGGCCTCTTTAAATGGACCTAAACCTCACTGTAAAACTACCTAACTAAAACTAATGTAAGAAAAATCATACATTTCTTATCAGGAGTACTTGGGAAAAGAAGAATGATTTTACAAATGTGAATATTCTAAGTCTACCTGCTTGAGATATAAATGCCCTGCACAAGAACAGAGTAACAATAACCATTTTCACAATTGTAGTGAAACACATGTGTAGTTACACTGTTTATGCTGCACATTCATGCATGACCTGATATTGCTGAAATAGAGTCTTTATTTCTGAACATTCCAAAACAGCAGTGTACACAGTAACAAATATTAAGTTATATGCCATAAGAAAGCATTCATTAGTGCAAATGGATTTTGTAAAAGGTCTATCAAAAAGATTTATTTGCTTTAAAATGCATTCATTTCCAGAAGCATTGTTAATAAAACATTACAGTTTCATCCTTCGTAATAAAGTATTGAAAATCAATTGTGGTACAGTAGCAAACATTGCAGGTATTAAGTGCAATGAGCTCATGATGCTGTTATAAATATGAAACCCATGTATGACAATAAATTAAAAATGAAAAAGACAGGACCATTTAATTCTGCTGTCTGGCTATCTCCTTGCAATGCTTCAAATTATGTTGTGCTCATTCAACACAAAATTATGTCTCTCAAATTGCATGATGTGTTTTTGCTGATATATCCCTAGAGCTAAAAAAATAGTACCTTACCACAAAAATATTTTTATGGCACAAAATTTAAGTTGTTCCATAGTGGTTCACATAGGTGTAAAAAGAAATAGGCACAAAAAATAAAATTCCTGTAAACTATAAAAAAGTAAATTTCAAAGCATACATTATAGAACCTAGTTGTCAATATGCAATGTATTAAAATACAGAACATGTAATGGAAAGATGTTTAGAACACGTGAGTAAATTGAACAAGTTACTTTAAAAAACTCATATGGCAAAGCATTATTGATACATCTTAATTCTCTCAAAAAGTATTCAGGTACAGAGCAGTTCTACAAAAACTTCCTAGATCTAAGTGTCACAATACTGCAACCATGGGTTTGAGAATGTTGCAGTATCTCAGGCAAATATTTAAGTGCAATAATTAGTCTCTGGTGACTGGTCCATTGAGAAACAATGCAGTAAATATATTAAAACACAAAAGGGAAAGAATATCCCAACATCCACTGCTACCCAGCCAGCTAGGTAACACAACCCTCATTTTTACTTCTTTCCCATTTTTCAGGGGTACATAAAACTGCATTAGTAGCAACCATCTCTCCAATTTCCATCCCTCAGAGTGCTGAGTGAAGACAGAGGCTTTGGAGGCTGAAGAAAACTAAAAAGAGACAAGAAAAACAGAGAGAGAGATTGTTAATAATCCTGTGAGTCACATCACTCACTCTGACCTACTCTCCCATCTATGTTCTTCCACTGCAGTAATGAGAAGCCACTGGCACCATCTCAAGTGTACCTTGTGGTTCACACTTACGGGTCTTCACTGCATGCTTATCTCAAAGAGCCCCAGTTCATGGCAAAGTGTCATGCATGTTGTATTTGCACAAGTAAATTTGCAACATAAATAAAGGGGCCAATACCCTTAACGTATAAAACATATTTTAAAGTAAGAAAAATATAGGCTCCTGGCTAGAAAAATGACCTAAAAACATAAATGGTTACTCTGTTGAATACAAACAGCAAATGAATATGAAGACATTTTCAAAACCTTATTAGTAATTGAAGATTTGCCTATCATATTCGCAAAACATTTAAAAAGAATCTTTGGCTGAGTGCAGTGGCTCACATCTATAATCCCAACACTTTGGGAGGCTGAGGCAGGAGGAAAACTTGAGGCCAGGAATTCAAGACCAGCTTGGGCAACATAGCAAGACCCTGTCTCCACAATTTTTTTTTCAAATTATCTGGGAGTGGTGATATGCACTGTAGTCCTAGCAAGGCAGGAGGATCACTTGAGCCCAGGAGTTTGAGGTTACAACAAGCTACAACCATACCACTGCACTCCAGCCTGGGCAAAAGAGCAAGACCCTGTCTCTAAAAAAAATAGATAAAATAAAAAATTTAACTTTAAAAAAATTAAAAAGAATAATACCTAGCATTTGCTTAAGTTTGGGGAAATAGACCATCTCACATTGTCTAGCAGTGACCTTTCCAAGAGTTTAGTTTGGAGACACATAGTCAAGGATAAATGTATGGTCTATAATAACCATATACATCAAATAATGTGATTCTAGTCAGCCATCAGCATGATGACACAGCTCTGCATTTACAAAGCAGAATAAGCCAAAACTTACTGAATAAATAAACATGTACTAAAATTATTTCTATCTGGCAGTAGGATTATGGGTCAGTCTTTACTTTTCTGTTTTTCAATAGTTTCTGTTTTTCGAAATTTGTTGTTGATCTGAGCATTTATTACTTCTAAACAAACAAAACAAAACTATTTATATATCCATAAATGCATAAAGACAGAAAAAAATTGCTTGTTCCACCTCTTTCAAACTTTTTACTATGGTTTCCTCCTTCTCCTCCTTCATATCCTAATTTATTGAAAGAGCTGTCTGTATTTATTGTCTTTATTTCCTCATCTACCAATCTCTCCTCAAACCACTTTTATGGATTTTTAATATAAGATACTCCATGATATCCAGTTCAAGAAGGGAACATCATGACCAAGAGCTAGACTAAACGTCCTTTGAAGTACTCTGAAACTTTGAAGGGAAAAAAAAAATTTCTACCTGGACCATACTGAACTTACCAACATAAGCTGATAAAGCCCCAGGTGAATGTCATTAAGATGCTTTTCAAACCATAAATGTGTGGGAGGAGGGTGTGCGTGTGCACATACGCCTGACACATTTTTCCATATTTTGATTAAAAATGACTGATTCAACAAATATTTGAGATCCTACCTGTATTGGGCATAGTTCTTGGCATCGGGGATACACAGCAATGAACCAAAGAGTCAACTTCCCCCCGCCCTACAATTTTTGGATAGAGCTGCCATCTGAGCAAAGACCTAAGGGAGGCACAGAGCAAGCCATGCAAATAACTTGGGAGCAGAAAGCTACAAAAGCTCTGGAGACAGAGCTTATCTGGTAAAAGCAAAAGCAAAGAGTGTCTTAGGAGTGACAGTGATGAGGGAGTAAGGGAAGAAAATGACATCAGAGAGAAGGGGACCTGACCCACATAGGGATATCCATCACTTTTCAAAGGGAGGAGAGCACAAGTCAGGCCATAAAGGGTAGTGTCTTACTAAGGTTCAAGTGAGCCAAAGGAAAAGTCAGCGTGTGTCTAGAGCAGTTTCTAGTTCCAAACTGCAAATGAAGTTATGCAAATACACACTCTTACCTTCTAACAGGTTGTGCAATTTTGCTTCGAGGCAGGTTACTCCCATTTATTGCCAACGAAGGTCTTGGGAGTGCACTGCGACCCATTATCCCAGAAGCTGCAGCTTTGTTCGGTGTGGGGATTCCTGTGTTGGAATACAGCTGTAAGCCATTTGATAAAGGCATGTTACTGCTGCCTTGAACAGTTGGACTCACATAGGCTGTGGCTTTAAGAGGTTGTCGGATAGACACTGGGAAATGCCCCACGCTGTGGACTCTGTGTTGAAGCTGTCCCGGTGATGGAACTAGAAGAGAAAATGATATTCACATGAGCAAGCTTCTACCACTATCCAACTTAGGAAATATGTGTTATTTTCAGAAGAGTCCATTATGCCTGAGAGTACAATATACACAGGAGGAGATAAATGGAATATAGGTTCCAGACAGCACTGAGTAATGGAAAATTCTAATCCTTGACAAAGATCTCCTGGTCTGTCCATCAGCCACATTTTGGAGTGCCTGGCTAAATGCAGAAGCCAGTTCTAAGCACAGCCTCCTTTCCTTTACAAATGTGATGATGTCTGAGTTCTTACAAGAGAAAGTCTTCCCCGCTTGCTTGCTAGACATTAGGATTTCTTGATGCTTGCTTTGGTGGTGGTTCCATGAAAATGAAATGAGGAGATACTTTAATAGTTGTAATTACAGAAAAGAAGACAAGGTGGTATCTGTAGGTACAAACAGTTTATTACAGATATATTCCTTAAATAATATTCATTATGTCATTTATCTATCTGAGTTGCTGGGCATTATTACATTTATAATAGTAGCAAAACCTATAAAATGAAGGGCACTGGGAACTCTCTGGATAAGAACCCTTAAAAATTTCATCAATATACTGATCCAACTTTGTGTATCATTTCACATTAAAAGTAACAAACTGGTAGGCAGAAGTTTTTAAATTTTTTAATCCCTTTCTCCAAGGAAAACAATCAAATTTAATAGAAACTTATGCACAGAATTCTGCTTACATACTAACTACCCAAGCCTTTGCTGCCTAGTACTTGCAACATGGTTAAACATGGACATAACCTGTTTTCTAAAACAGTTGAATTTACTTAATCATGAAATATATAAATACTTTTTTGAAATAAATATAAAGGGGAAAAGGACCCAAAAAAGTATCTATGGTTTTATTTATCATCTCTTGAAAATATTTCCTTAAAAATAGTTTTTCCTTAACTTTTTTTTCCTTAAAAAATGTGCTTAATTATACAAGGCAAAATCTATACACAGAAATACTGATACATGTGCTATCAAAAAGATAACACATCATGATCAAGCAGGTTTCATCCCAGGGATATAGAAATGGTTTAACATAGGCCAATCAGTAAATGTGGTACATCACATAAACAGAATTAAAAACCAAAACTATATGATCATCTCAACAGATACAAAAAAGCATTTGATAAAATCCAGCATCCCTTTACAATAAAAACCCTCAACAAAACAGGCATAGAAGGGACTTACTTCAAAGTAATAAAAGCGATATATGACAAACCCATAGTCAACATCATATTGAACGAGGAAAAGTTGAAAGCATTTCCCCTGAGAAATGGAACAAAACGTCCTTCACAACAATGTCCACTTTCGCCATTTCTAGTCAACATAACACAGGAAGTCCTAGCCAGAGTACTTATAGAAGAGAAAGAAATAAAGGGCATCCAAATTGGAAAAGAGGATGTCAAACTGTCACTGTTTACCAATATGATTAGATACCTAGAAAACCCTGAAGATTCATCCAAAAAGCTCCTAGATCTGATAAATGGATTCGGTAAAGTCTCAGGATACAAAATCAATGTACACAAATCAGTAGCACTGCTGTATACCAACAACAACCAAGCTGAAAATTAAATCAGGAACTCAATCCCTTTTACAACATCTGTAAAAAATAAAATAAAATACTTAGAAATATACTTAACCAAGGAGGTGAAAAATCTTACAAGGAAAACTACAAAACACTGTTGAAAGAAATCACAAATGACACAAACAAAACACATCCCATGCTCATGAAATGGAAGAATCAATACTGTGAAAATGACCATACTGCCCAAAGCAATCTACAAATTCAATGCAATTCTATCAAAATACCATCATCATTCTTCACAGAACTAGAAAAAACAATCCTAAAATTCATATGGAACCAAAAAACGGCCCACAAAGCCAAAGCAAGACTAAGCAAAAAGAACAAGTCTAGAGGCACCACATTAACTGACTTCAAATTATACTACAAGGCTATAGTTACCAAAACAGCATGGTACTGCTATAAAAATAGGCATATCGACCAATTGAACAGAATAGAGAACCCAGAAATAAACCCTAATACTTACAGCCAACTGATCTTCAATAAAGCATACAAAAACATAAATTGGGGAAAGGACACGCTATTCAGTAAATGGTGCTGGGAAAACTGGCAAGCCACATGTAGAAGAATGAAACTGAGTCCCTACCTCTCACCTTATATAAAAATCAATTCAAAATGGATCAAAGACTTAAATATAAGACCTGAAGCCATAAATATTCTAGAAGATAATATTGGAAAAATTATTCTGGACATTGGCTTAGACAAAGAAATCATGACTAAAATCCCAAAAGCAAAGGCAACTCAAACAAAAATAAATAAATGGGACCTAATTAAACTAAAAAGCTTCTGCACACCAAAATAAATAATCAGTGAGTAAACAGATAACTCAGAGTAGAAAAAAATATCTGCAAACTACGCATCTGATAAAGGACTAATAGCTAGAATCTACAAGGAACTCAAATAAATCAACAAGAAAAAAAAACAACTAATCCCATCAAAAAGTGGGCTAAGAGCATGAATTGACATTTCTCAAAAAAAGATACACAGCCAATAGACAAATGAAAAAATGCTCAACATCACTAATCACTAGGGAAATGTAAATTAAAACCACAATGAGATACCACCTTACCCTGCAAGAATGGCCAGAATGCAAGAATTAGAAAGTCAAAAACAATAGATTCGGTGTGGATGTGGCAAAAAGGGAACACTTTTACACTGCTGGTGGGAGTGTAAATTAGTAGACCCACTATGGAAAACAGTATGAAGATTCCTTAAAGAACTAAAAGTAGAATTACCATTTGATCCAGCAATCCCACTACTGGGTATCTACCCAAAGGAAAAGATGTCATTATTTGAAAAAAAGACACACGCATACGCATGTTTATAGCAGCAGCATTTGCAACAGCTTAGATATAGAACCAACCTAAGTGCCCATCAACCAACGGGTGGATAAAGAACTGTGGTATATATACACCAAGAAATACTACTCACCCATAAAAAGGAACAAATTAATATTCTGCAGCAACTTTGATGGCGCTAGAGGCCATTATTCTAAGTGAAATAACTCAGGAGTGGAAAAGTAAATATCGTATGTTCTCTCATGTAAGTGGGAGCTTAGCTATGAGGATGTAAAGGCATAAGAATGAGATAATGGACTCTGGGGACTTGTGGGGAAGTCTGGGAGGGTGGTGAGGGATAAAAACTACATATTGGGTACAGTGTACACTGCTTCGTTAACAGGTGCACCAAAATCTCAGAAATCACCACTAAATAACTTATCCATGTAACCAAAAACCAGCTATACCCCAAAAACTATTGAAATAAGAAAAAAAAAGAAATGTTGATACATGTGTATGGTAGTCAAAAAGCTTTATAAAAATAAAGTCTATATAAGATCCTCCCTTAGGTGTGTTCCCATTTAGCTTTGTGACACAGCAAAGTTCTCTTGGTTGACGAATCATCTCTAAGATTCTTTCTAATCAATTCTGTAATGCCTTAATTTGCTGGTTTTTAACCATGCAAATTTTTAATATACTAGTTCAGCAACTGTAACAAGTCTACTGCACTAACACAAGATGTTAATAATAGGGGAAACTAGGAAGATACAGAGGGTGAGGGATTACATGGGAATTCTTTGTACTTCCTGTTCAATTTTTCTATAAACTGAAAACTGCTCAAAAAAAGTGTTAATTTTTTAAAAACCTTCAACACGTGAATTTGGCTCAATTTCTTCTGAAGCATAATATACATAAAATACATACATCTTAAGTCTACGGCTCAGTGAATTTTCAAAGTGAATATGTTCATGTAACCACTAATCATATCAAGATAAAAAGCATCACCAGCACCTTACAATGCTCTCTCAAGCCTCTTCCTCGTCAAAACTCCCCCAAAGGTAAGTGTTATTCCCACTTTTATCACAACAGACTGTTGTTCCCTATTTTGAGCTTCCTAATAGACTTATTAGTATGTTAACCTTTTAACTGGCTTCTTTCACTCGACACTTTGTCTGTGAGATTCACTTGTGTTGCTGTATTACTAGGCAGTATTCCATTGTATAAATGTGATTATTCCCCTGATGGCAGAAAGCTAGGTTATTTCTAATTTGGGGTTTTATGAACCTCCCTGAACATGTTTTGGTGATCATATGCACTCATTATGTTGGGTAACTATTAGGAGATATTAATTTAGCAAAGTTGCTGGATTCAATATCAAAACACAAAAATCAATTATATTCAAAATACCAGCAAACTAGTAGAAACTGAAAGAAACCTGAGGAAATACTATTTATAAAAATACTACTTATTAAAAATCACAATACCTAGAAATTAATTTAACTATAGAAACATAAAACCTCTATATAGAAAGCTACAAAACTTCACTGATATTAAAGACCTGAGTCAATGAAGGACTATTACATATTAATGGATGCAAAGACTTAATATTGTTAAGATCTTCCAAAAATTGATCTGCAGAGTCAATGAAATGCCAACCAATTTCATTTGAAATGAAATTACAGAACAGTTTATTCAGGAATAGAGTCCTACTATCTCTCCTACATGTAACATATATAACCACCCTTGATTTAAAAAAAAACACATAAGAGAAACTAGTTAGAATTAATAGGCATAATCCTAATTTTACAACTGAGAAAACAAGACTGAGAAAGAATACTTAACTTTCCAAAGAATTTATGATTAAGAAAAGACCCAAAACCAGGTCTTTGACTACAACTGTGTTCCTCCTTCTATACTTGCAGCCTTTCCAACTCTCTATCCTACCTCTGTTCTTTCCAGAAAGCAAAATGGCCCAGAACCAGAAATTGTCATAAGAACTTAGAATGCATAAAGAACAGTGGCTTAGAATGCTCAGAAATGAAAGTAAATGAGAACATAATCTTAAGATTTGAAACAAAAGTAATGAGAGTCCTCCTTCTCCTACACATTAATATTCTTCTTGGGGGCTTTCTCTCAGTATTATGCTTGACTTAGAAATGATGATTTTTATATTTTCCTCATTGCTTTTACATGCATGAATTGGAATCTACTACAAAGAGGATGTTCCCCTCTATTTATCCAATTAAGTATGAACCCATGCATATTTATTTTATTCCATCAGTTATAATCCATTACTATAATTATTTACTCTGTGGCTCAAACTGCCCCAAATTTGGCCATTAGGAGGTTCCTTCAACTTGGTTCCTGTATCCTTTTGACATTTTCCCGTCATTTTGGGGGCACTTCAATCAAGGCTGAAAATTCTTTGCAGTGTACATTCTATTTTGGGCTACATACATTTTTCTGGCACTCAAATCTGCTACTAATACACATTGAGTTGGAGTCAACAAAAATTCCTAATTGTTACTATATTTGCTATTCTCCAAACTGTATTTCTCCCCTCCCACACTTACACTATTGATTTTTTTTTTTCTTTTTTCAAGACAGGGTCTCATTCTATCTATTGCCCAGGCTGGAGTGCAGTGGTGCAATCTTGGCTCACTGCAGACTCAACCTCCCAGGCTCAAGTGATCCTCCTACCTTGGCCTTCCCAGTAGCTAGGACTACTGACATGTGCCACCATGCCTGGCTAATTTTTGTATTTTTTGTAGAGACGGGGTTTCATCATATTGTCTAGGCTGGTACGTTACTGATTTTTGTAATTCAGACATAGAATTGTATATTTCTATCAGCTAAATTTCTTCATGACACATTTGGCCCATTCTCCTAACCTCCTGACATAAAATGAGTTGTTAGTCCTCTCGGTTTCTACTATTGGCAAATTTCATAGGTTGTTTAAGTGTCCTTATACAAGTCATTGGTTCCAAATATTTAATAGGTCAAGCCTTAACATAGAATCCTGTGGCATTCATTCAAGCATTCACTGAGAGTTCCTTATGTTCTGGCAATACGTCAGGCACTGGGAACAGAAAATCAAATAAATGATGGCCCAAGCCCAGAGGGAGCTTACAATCTAGTAAGGAAGACAAACATATTAATAGTAAAACATGGTACATTGAATAACAGAGGTAAGCACCGAAAATCTAATCCACTCTAGCATTGTTTGGGGGGTATTTGAGAAAGTGTGTTAGGGTGATTAAGTAAGCAATGAAGACTTCCAAAGGCATGGTATTTGGACTGTATTATAAAAGTAAACAGGAGTAAACTGAACGAAGAAGGAAAAGGAAGAATGCTAGGCAGAGAAGAACAGCACGTGGAGCTAGAATATGATAGCAGTTAAAAGCTCTGGGAGTAACCAGACCTAGGTCTGCCTCTCTGCTCTTCCATCTGCATGGCCTTAGACAAACTGTTCCTTAACCTATCAGAACTGTTTCCTCTTCCACGAAATAAGAATGGCAGTAGAAACTAATTCATAGAGTTGTTGGTAGAACTAAATAAGATAATGAATATAAACTAGTTAGCACAGTTCCTTGTACAGAGTAAATGATGTCACTTGGTTGTTAGGAACTAAAACATAAAGAAATGAAAGATCGCTGCATGTTAGGGAGATACAACCTGACACCTAAAACTAAGTTTGAGGGAGAAAAGCTACAAACCATTTTGGATGCAGACTTAAAACATCCGGTTGATGACTCCTGGCCAGTACACTCAGAACATGCTCAGCCTCCCAAGTTTGGGCATTTTTATGAATACTGGTAATATGACCTTGTGCCTTCCTCCTGGAAGTCAGTGTAAGACTTAACTGCAACAACCCATATAGACAGCATGAGTAGGAACGGGAGGATGCCGAAGCAGCACATCCCCACATAAAGTGAAGATACACAGCACCAGGCCTAATGCTCACTGTGTTGCTCACTGCTGGGTAAAACATAGAAAGTAAGTAACAGAATGTGGGGTAAGCTAAAATAGAGTGGACAAAAACTACTTTAGACACTCTAAAATATAACTTCATTTAGGGGGAAAAAGACAAAAGTATGCACAGGTGAAAAACAAGACAAAAGGAACGGCTAAACAGAATTAAGTGTGCTTATTCAGGTAGACAGCTAGAAGGAGGAGGATCTGCAAGGAAAACAATTTTTGTATGATGAGTGGATAAATCAATCACCATGTAGTGCTTCTACTATCCTAGGATATAAAGGACTACAAATAATTTACTATTATTATACAAATAACAATTTACTATTATTAATTGATACCACAGGCACTGGTAAGTAATTGATACCACAGGCACTGGTAAGTTGAATAGTAAATATACTATTTGAATAGTAAAAATACTATTCAACTCTAATGGTGAAATAAAAAAATAAGTTACACGGCGAGGAAAAAAGTTTAGTGTTCTTTCAAGTAAATATAAAGAAATAAAACAGATATTTTCCTTACAATTAAAAATTATAAAAAATTATACAATTATACAATATATAATTATATCAAATAATTATACTCACTACAAGATTGTATTCTTGAAATTCCATTTCCAGCTCCATGCAAGCTTGAGTCAAAACTCTGACTATTTCGCACGGTGACTGGAGAACTAACATTGCTACTAATGGCAGTTGTACTTGGCATCCGGGCTAGGTTAGGCATACTTCTTCGGAGCTTATCTGGAAAAGAATTTTACTAAGTTAAAAATGACAGATGTTATGCAACCAAAGTACTAGCTTTCAAAAGCAAATAACAAAAGTCATATTGTGCTCAATAATAAATAAAAATTATTACATGTTGATGATCAAGCTTTCTAACCTATTATACAGGAAAACACCCTTCCCAACCAGAAGGGTTCCCACCAAATAAGCATGTGTGATGGTTAATATTGAGCGCCAACTTGATTGGATTGAAGGATGTAAAGCATTGCTCCTGGGTGTGTCTGTGAGGGTGTTGCCAAAGGAGATTAACATTTGAGTCAGTGGACTGGAAGGGGTAGACCCACCCTCCATCTGGATAGGCACCATCTAATCAGCTGCCAGCATGGCTAGGACAAAAGCGCAGAAGAATGCAGAAGGAGCAGACTTCACCTTTCTCCTGTGCTGGACGCTTCCTACCCTCGAGCATCAGACTCCAAGTTCTTCAGCTTGTGGACTCTTGGACTTACATCACTGGTTTGCCAGGAGCTCTCAGGCCTTTGGCCACAGACTGAAGGCTGCACTGGCGGCTTCCCTACTTTTGAGGATTTGGGACTCCGACTGTCTTCCTTGCTCCTCAGCTTGCAGACAGCCTATCATGGGACCTCACCTTGTGATCGTGTGAGTCAATACTCCTTAATAAATGCCCCTTCATATATACATTTATCCTATTAGTTCTGTCCCTCCAGAGAACCCTAACTAATACAATGTGTTAAAGGAGAACAAGACTTCTATAAAAAGACATAGGGACTAGCTAAGCAGTTAGCTATCTGTTCCTATTCAATAAGTGGCTAAAACTATATTTAAAAAGTTAGAAAATAATCTTATAGCCATTAAATTTACCAAAACAACCCTAGAAATTAAGTTACATTCTTAAAAAAAAAAAAAAAAGAACCCTAGAAGAATCAAAACCAACATTTACTGAATCTTTTGCTACCATATCAAAATGGAACAAATTAATAAAATTCAAACTTCAGATGTCTTGAAATATCCACTCATCACATTAACATGACCACATTAATCTCTGGAAAGTTTTAACTTTCATGAGTACGCCACCAAATGTTTGCAGATAAAAGACCAAGAGAATGCTTCAATTTTTTTGCCTTGCTAAGTTCATCTTCTGCCACCAAGAGGCAGCAGAGAGTCACATACAGATCTCAATGTTGAGATGTGTGAAATAACACATGTGAAATAAGCCAGCCACAAGACCACAACTCTATGAGACACTTTTTCCTTGATCAATACACATCCCCTCAAAACTAAAGTACCTATGTCAGGTCATTTCAACTGAAAAAAAAAAGCATATATACGAGTACTAAGCCATAACTAATTCAAGGACAAAACTAATTCAAGTACTGAATTCATTTCTTTCTCCCCTTCACACACTACTCCTTCTGCATTACTTGGATCCATAAATTGTAGCCCTTTCCAGCACATTACCTAATCCAAAAGTCTGGGAGTCTCCCAAGATTCACCTTCTCTTTGCACCATACTTTCCAAGTCCTGTTAATTCTGCCTCATAAACATTTAGTGAATCTTCCACTACCACCTAGTTCTTACCTCATTATTGATCACTTACATTTTCACAAAATTCTCTTAATTGGTCTCCATGTACCCTTGTGTCTTGTTTCTCCCATCCATCTCCCATACAGCCGATTCCACTTTTCCTAGAGCACAGCACGCATCACCCACTTGCTGAAATCCCTCCAACTCCTCAATTCCTCCCCTGCTCCTTCTTCTGAAAGGCCAAGCTCCTGAGCACAGCCCAGATGAGGGCTTCAAGGCCCAGGCTCTTTATACTTCTCCAGCCTGGCCTCTCAGCCTGCTCCCCGACCACAGGGGAGAACTCTCTCATACCTGTGAGCAGGCTGGTCCCTCCATGTGGACACCTAACCTCACTTTGGAGAAGGAACAAATGAACAAGGGAACAAACATCTATTGTGTTTACACTAAATACCAGACACTCTGTGAGCTGTTGGGGATACCACAGTGTATTAGGCAGATACAGTCCCGAGTCTCATTGAGTTTATAGTCAAGATTTATGGTCTAGGTTTATAGTCTAGACCAGTGCTTCTCAATCCTTCCCCACCCATTGTTGATCCTAAAGAGAAAATCTAAAATAAATTTAATTAAACTTAAAATTAAATTTTTTCCCAAATAAAATAAATATTAAAGATTAACATTTTGATAGGGGTAAACCATGGAAGATCATAAATCATTGTAATATCTGAAATTTTTTTCACCCCTCCAACTTACAAGATATTTTTATCTTTATTGATATATACCGCAAAACACTAAACTGCACATATCAGAGCATTCAATCTTGTGGTCATTTTCTTTCAAGCAAAACCAGAAAATAACGATATACTTGAATACTAATCCAAAAGGCATTCAAGTCAAAATCAAACTCAGCTCTTCTTATTCCCCTTTCATACACTACTCCTTTGACATTACTAATACCTATTAAATGTTGCCATGTCCAGCAATTTTTGCTCCCTTGGGGTGGAAAAGGCAGAAGATTAAACAAGCACAATAAGTATACTTAGATAATATGTATAATAAGAAAGCATAAAAAATTGTAGAGAGTGCTATGGTAGAAAGCACAAAAGAATATTTTACTCATGTGGCTCTTACTAATACTTTAAGAATTGGCACAATTATCCCCACCATAGAGAAGCTTTTCTATGGACTTCCCAGCTGGAAGTATCTACCTCTCACACATTACTTTCTGTGTGTAGTTCTAGAGTAAGGATGCTCAAATATTGCCACTGACTGTTAGATTCCTTGGAAATTTTCCTCATTATCTTCTTGATGCCTATTTTTAACAATCATACGTCTCGTATTCCCAAATTCCTATTAAAGTTCCCAGCCTCACAGAGCAGGTACTTTATATATCAGCAAATATTATGTGTATGATTTGGCAGACAGTGTGTAGTAAGAAGCGAGGAATTAGAAGGATTCATCTCTACATAATCTTAGTGGCCATATCTAGATCTTTTGACTATTACAAAAACTGGTGTAAAAAAGTCAGCCTCTATCAGCACTAGACTATTTTCACTATACATATTTCCAATACATATATTTTTAAGCAGCAGGGAGGCACAGGAACATAATTACATGCTACTGAGAAAATTAATTGAGCTTCTATATTTCTTTTTAAAATCTCTCTCCAACTATTTACTATAATAGTTTTCATACATATAGAAATGTTAAAAAATAATATCATAAACACCTGTTTTTCCACCTGGCTATACTGGTTGTTTCCATTTTGCCATATTTAATTCATCTCCACATGTACTTTTGTTTGCTTTGCTAAACAAGATAAAACTTCAGACATCTTGACACTTTAAATGCATATTGATCTCCTGAGAAAATTCTATAGAATCACAACACTGTAATCACATGTAAACAAATTAACAATATCATATGATAATCTGCATACAAAATTTTTCAGACATCCCAAGAATATCTTTCATAAGCTTTTTCCTCTAAACCACGATCCAATCAAGGTCCATACGTTACATTTGGCTATGCCTCTAATCTGTGTTAGTCTTTAAAACCAATCTTTACTCATATTTAAGCAACAAGTCAGTTTCACAAAGCTTTAATCTTGAAATATGCTCTTAAAAATAAGGTTTTCCAAGTGTAAATATTTAGGACACTATTCCCCTTGGAACAAAGCTGTGATCTCCAACTTGTGTCAGACCATCTGGAAATGAGGTACATTTCCTGTCAAACAATGTGGAATGTTTTAATAACCACATATTCTTTAAAGTTCAGGGAACCAAAAGTAATGTTCTATTTCTATCTTCACAAGAAATCAGCAGTTTAATCTTCAAGGGCTGAGATGCAGCAGGAAACTGGAAGAATAGACCAAGTAAAGAATTCAAATGAGCTTGCTCACATTAAAGAGGCAGCAAGACTCACCACTCTATGAACAAAGACTCAGGAATCTTTAGGACTAAAGGAGACACTCATTGTCCACCAAACAGCTAGATCTAGGCATCCAGGCAACACAGGCTCCAGGGGAGGTCCTCATGATAATAAGGACTACATCATGCCTCCAGTAACCCCTGCCATACCGTAGAATTATAAAAAAGTTGGTAAAGATTCTACAAGTTGAGTCATTTTGATATTTAGCAATTTATTCCAGTTACGCTTCTTTTAATTCTATGAATCTCAGAAATATCCCAGAAAGTTTTATGAACCATCTCTTTAAATCTAGGCAGTGTAGGAACTACAAAAGCAGTAAATATTAATATACATTTCTAGTTTATTCTCAATTATTTTAAAATGAATCAACAGTTTACAATTATTTTCTATCTATATTATTTTGATAATTTAGAAAAATATTTAATAGATTAGTTTCAAAGTTACCATTCTTATTTCAGTTTTTTGCTCAATATTCTGTAGTAACAAATGCAGGCTAGGACATCTGAATCATATGTTAATAAAAGTTTAAAAACAAAAGGGGAGAAGACAACCTTTATTCAGCACATCCACTCCAGGCTACATGCAATGTAACATTCATTATTTCATTTATTCCTTATAATATATTTAGGTGGAGAAAATGTGTACCAGATGGTTTGGTGTGAAATTATACCTAAGTTTCCTAAGAGATAGATATCATCTTGTCCACATTTTAGTTAGGGAAACCGAACCTTAGAGAGTTGAGAAACACAGGATCTACTGGACTTCAGAGCCTCTGCTCTCAACCATTAAGCTAATTAGTCAGAAGTCATATCCAGAAAATTGCCTTTGTATTCCATTTTTCTTGTATTGTGAAAACTAGACATTTTAGGCAAAATAAAACTACCATAAAGGGACCTAAACTGTGATATGTCTCCACTTTCCTGTGAAGAATATCCCAGCACAGGATTCACAGAAACCTAATCCTTTTCAAACGGTGTTTGATGGAAGTGAATACCACTTTTCTGAGGTGCAACAAACAGCTAGGTGGAGAAAAATGATCCCATCGACAATATCAATCAAGATGCAGCGCTAGCATCTGCTTGGCAACTTGACTACGATGTTCTAAAACACTTAAGTAAAAAAAAAAAAAAAAAAAAAAAAAAAAGCTTTAGAGAAATGACTCTAGGTGCCCTCTCAATTTTAATAAGATGTTATGACTTCCACTAAGCACATGGAATACATTGTCTTCCTGATGCTATGAGCTTTAATATGTTAGTCATGATGACATTTTTTAGCCACCACTCCTTTAAACTTGAAATCTCAAGGTAGTAAGAGAAATTACAAATACAAAATTTTAAATATTTCCAAATGATCTCTTAATTAGCATCAGCATGAATGATACAAGTATAAAGGAAGAAAGGGTAAAAACTAAATACAGGGTTATGGCTGATCACTAATACAAAATTTATATTTGGCCTATAAATATTTTTAAAAACCATTTGATCACATCTGGACCCAGCTTTGAGAAACAGTGTTATATAATAATTAAGAACTGCAATTGTATAATTATACATTATTTTTGATTGGTTTGTTTCTCCATAATATATAGAATTTATGTGTGAGGGTTCAGGTGAACATTAGTATAAAAACACAACAGGCTTAGAATATTTCATGATTGCTTCTCCCATAGTTCTTAGAAGTCAGAGTCCAACTCCTGCAAGTGTGGAAGAAAGATAAATGATGAAGAGATAGAATGAAAGAATGACACAGACAGCAACCCACCATGTTGACAAGACAGATCAATTTCCCATTAACCTGTCAAATGCTAATGGAAAGCAGCCTCCATGTTCCTGCTGCTACACAGATCTTAATTCTAGATGTCAGGAGATCAGAGGGAAAGACACATCCCAA
The DNA here is from genome assembly GCF_029281585.2 of Gorilla gorilla gorilla. Taxonomy (NCBI): domain Eukaryota; kingdom Metazoa; phylum Chordata; class Mammalia; order Primates; family Hominidae; genus Gorilla; species Gorilla gorilla. The sequence continues at coordinate 92,439,474 of NC_073238.2, read as the reverse complement.
ACTTGCCTAGATCTGGCTGTGTAAGAGCAGCATCCTCTGCAAGCATCATCATTCATGCTTACAACCTCACTCTGTGCTAGGAACAGACAGTAAGAGACTGAAGGCTGTGGACAAGGTAAGGAATGACAACTCACAGACTTTGCCTCCATGGGCTTGACCACAAACTTCTCAGCTTGTACAACCCTGCCTGTGCCACAGGCACCAGCAACAATGCAGAGATGCTGCACATTTATAACTCATTCCGAGCCAGCTATGTCATGGAGGTTTTCTTGAAGCTGTGCGTTTATAAATCTGGTACACGTAATCAGAAGCCAGGCAATTAGAGACGCAAATTTAGACCAAACTGAGAAGGTCTGGAAGATGATTTTTAATCCGAGAAACATTGACCAATTATCTATATTTCTCTTAAAACCATTTCTTGGCCGGGTATGGTGGCTGTCATCCCAGCACTTTGGGAGGCTAAGGCGGGCAGATTACCTGAGGTTAGTGGTTCAAGACCAGCCTGGTCAACAGGGTGAAACCCCATCTCTACTAAAAATAAAAAATAAAAAATAAAAAATAAAAAATAAATTAGCCAGGCATAATGACACATGCCTGTACCCCGGCTACTTGGAAGGCTGAGGCAGGAGAATCGTTTGAACCTGGGAGGTGGAGGTTGCAGTGAGCTGAGATCGTGCCACTGCACTCCAACCTAGGGAACAGAGACAGACTCTGTCTCAAAAACAAAAACAAAAACACAAAAACCATTTCTTGACCACATATAAAAAAATCAAAGCATATCAAATACCAAAACAGCATACAACCTACCTCCATTGGTCCTATTTGGTTGCTGATCTGGAGTTTGGGCTTGAGGTGAATAATACTGTTGCTGCTGGTAATTATTTGAAGGAAAATACTGGGAACTGGGGCTCCTCCTACACTCCCGAATGCTGGAGAAAGTCTGTGAATGGGGAATTCCTCTTTGGAAAGGGGAACATCTTGGAAGACGAGGCTGAGGTGGTGGCAAATGATCAAATTCCTCTTCATCCTCCAGACTGTATCGGTCATATTCTTGATCACTACATGTCCCTTTTTTTCCTGAACTCAGTGACACACTGGAACTATGTCTTGATACAGATGCTGAAGTAGAAGCATAATCTTGCCTGAGACCTATAAAATAACAAATAGTACTCTAATGTATTTTGATCTAGCTAACATTTAGTTATAATTAACCAAGTATTAGATGAAAAATTGTGCCAAATAAATTACTCACAGAGACTTATTATCTTGTTCTCAAGTTTACTAAATTGACAAGTTTACCAAGACAATAATCACATTTACCTGTGAAACAGATATCTAATATTGGACAATTCTGTTTTGCAAAAAGATTGCCCCAATTCCAGTGAGGATTATATATACCTGCCACAACTAATTCGTTAATATCTATCAATTTCCCCTTTTCAAATCAAGAGATATTTTAGAAAGGGAACTTAGGAAGAAATATTCATCTCATTATCAATAGTTTGCTATGAGTTAAAACAACTAAAATCTTCAAATCTCTGCCCAAGTAGAAAGTCATTCTGCTCCCCACCCCCAACTTTTAAAGTCAAAAGGAAAGTTTAAAAGCCGAGGTACAAATATTTTCCCACAAGGTCATCTCTCTATTGTTCTTTTATGTTACTAATATTATCTCTTTCAAAGCACACTGACACCTCAATACTTCTAATAGTTTTAGGTCATCCTATAAGGTAATCATCTAAAAATAGTCAAACTACAAAGTTCTCATTATTTAACCCATTGCCAGTACTACAATTTTTTTAAAAAGTGGTCTATCCCTGACTACTTAACTTCTGAAACTGACATACAATCTTTTAGCCATATATATTTTTAGAAAGAGTATTTAAATTTGCTTTTACTAAATAATTATATAAAATAACCACTTTTCCCCTTAAAAATGTATCTTATTAAATCCTGCATAAGCATTACCATGTTTCTCATAGATGCCTTGACTAATTCTGAAAACAGGAAATTATTATGCTTAAATGATACTTGATTATTTCTACTTATGTTGGTGGAAAAGATAACTCCAAAACAAACACTCCAGTTCTGTGCCTTTTGATACCATTAATGCCCTTCAACTAGTTCACTCCCAGATAATTTTTTGTAACTTTATCGCAGAACCAGTGAAAAACTATCCTATTTCTACTTATCTACTCTTTCACAATTATTTACCTGGAGAAGTATGTCAATGCATTTTAACTGAAATTTTAAGATAACTGTAGACTCACATTCAGTGCTTAAAAAAAACAAAACTGTACACTTTGCCCAGTTTCCCCCAGTGGTAACATTGTGCAAAATTATAATAATATGACAGCCAGGGTATTGGCAGTGATATAATCCACTCATTTTATTCAGATTTTCGCAGGTGTGTGGGTGTGTGTGTGTGTGTGTGTGTGTGTCTCTGTCAGAGAGACATAGAGAGAGTATTAAGCTATATGCAATTTCATTACCTACAGGTTCAAAGATCCACCAATGAATAGTACCAACACTGCAAAAATCCTGTGTTGCCCTTTTATAACTACATCCAGCTTCGAGACCCTCTTGAGACCCTAAGCCCTATCCCTAACTCCACCAACCACTAGTCTGTCCTCTGTTCCTAACATTTTGTCATCTCAAAATGTTATATGTGTGGAATTATACAGTATGCACTCTCTTATGATCAATTTTTTTATTCACCATGATTCTCTGGAGCTTCAAGCAAGATGTTGTGTATATCAGTAGTTTGTTCCTCTTTATTGCTGAGTTATACTCCATGGTATAGATGTAACATGATTGGTTTAATCATTTACCTACTGAAGGCCATCTAAGCTAATTACAGTTTTGGGCTATAAAGGTGCTTAGAACATTCACGTGCAAGTTTTTGTGTAAACACAAATTTCCACTATTCTGGGATAAATATCCAAGAGTGCAGTTTGCTGGGCCACATGGAAGTTGCACCTTTAGTTTTTTAGGAAACTGTCCATCTGTTTCCACAGTGACAATACCAGCAATGTCCATGTATCAATGTGTTTTCATCAGACTAAGTCCTACCACCTCATGATAGTGTGAGAAGTATATAACTGGCTCCACCTAAAAAGTAGGACAGTATGAGAGAAAGAATCTAATTATTTGCCCATTACCTGGAGAGAAATGCCTGAACCTCCCCCTCTGCCTGTATATTCCAAGTGGAAGCCTCATTTTGCTAGTTTAGAAAGAACACATACTTTCTTCTTGCAGACGAGCCATGATCTGAACATCAGTGAGGTCCTGTAATTTATATCCCATGGAGATAGAATCATCCTCCAATTCTGAAGTACTCAGCTCACTGTCGATAGATGACTGGGGACTGAGCGGGGAGCCCCTGGAAGTGTAACCTGAAACACAAAGGAAATGTGTGTTCTTTCATCTGCAGGACTGATATCTATACATGCTTTACAATTCATATATAAACAGTCAGCAATTTGTCTCATGTTTTCGTGTTACAAAAATCACCAACATGTCACCATTTAATGGTCAACGTGCACATCATGTGTACACAATTCATATATACAAAACCACTTGTTCACTGTTTTCAAATTGAATTTTCACAATTTAAAAAGTCACCATGTACTATATACTTAAATTGTTAAGAGGGTAGATTTCACATTATATTTTTTATCACAATAAAAAATTCACTACTGCTAAAATCTACATCCTATTAGATATGTATATATCTAAAGGCATGGTATAAGAATATATATTCATGTATACTTTAATAATAAGACACACTTGTCTGACAGTAACTGATTATATATTTTTAAACTAAATTTTAATCTGGTCCATTTCTTAATGAGTACAAACAGCAGTGCTACAAACGGGTAAGAATATCACATCTAAAATGCACACATACATATGCAGAAATATATACAACACCCACATAATATAGACCAGAGAGTAGTCACGGGAGACTTATAGCCACCCATGAGAATAAAAAAATCAATGGCTTCAGATAAAAGAACCAAAGAACAAATAGAAGAAGGCTATAGGAATGGAATCACACCAATGCTGAGAAAAATAAGAAAATGGTGAGATCCTCATCTCATAAAAAGCCACTATGACTATTTTCTTCTACACAGCCTTAGCTAAATTTAAAAGCTACCAGAAAAAAATTTAAAAAAATAAAGACTTACAATCTTGAATAATAAAAACTACCTAAATTGTGTTTGACATTTAATTTTAAAAGCACATAAGCATTTGGAAATACAGAACTGCATGCATATACTTTTGCTAAAGAGGGAAGACTGTCTGCTACATACAATTGAGAGCAGTAGATCAATGGTGTTAGAGTACAAATTAGTGCTAGGCCTTTTGTACCCAAAGTAAGTGTGCAGCACAAACTCTCCACTCTTAAGATTATTCTCAAGCTTTTCAAATGAAAGATGAATATTTAAGCTGTGTTTAGTAACTGAATTACAAAGCAAGCAGCTAGTCAAGAAGTTAAAATATTACCTGTTTTTTCAGGTGTTAGTATTGCTTTATTTGAGGTTTTAGAGAAGCTGGGAGTATTAATGCCATTGCTATAAGGGCTGAGTCTTGCAACAGGACTATAAGGAAAAGCCAGTGAGGCAGTTGAAGAGAAGAGACTCCGCCATCGGCTAGCTGTCACAGAAGCAGAAAATAGCAGCAGTTAGCTATATGGAAGCAGATGTTGACTTGTCAGAAGGAGAAAGGGAAGAGAATAAAAAAAAAAAAGACAAAGCAACTTTTCATAGGACTATCTAAACTTACTTCCACTTATCTAAATAAAAAATATATAAAAAATAAACAATTTGTGAATTAGGGTCCTATTTATACATCCATTTTTAAAAAGTAAATCAATCTTACTTTGATTAAAGCCAACATGCCTGTATAATAATGAAAATTTATTTTGAGTTTCTACATTAGAAATGTTTTCAATTTTCTATGTCCACATAAGGATTTAGTGTTTTGCAATATAAAAAAGGATTAGTGTCAAAAGAAAAACTCAAGTGTATAATCTTCCTAATCTTTAGGAATTAAGGGAAATGTTCTTAATATTAACTATATGTAATTCTATATTTTTTCTACTCAGTTAATATCAGAAAATGTTGATAAAAAATATTTTATGTAAATTCAGTATTGGATTATGGGAGGACTTAGAATGACTACTGTGTTTCCAAATGGCCTTGAGACCAAAACAAGGTTTAAAGGAAAAACAGTGTACAAAGTAACAGAGGGGTATCTATACCAGAACTTAACAATGACTATCCGGTACAGAGACTATGGGTGATCACTTGGATTTTTTCTTTAAAAAAAATCTTCCAAATTATCTGCATTAAACATACATATTATTTATATAACTAGCTTTTCAAGGTAGGAATATACATGTTATCACTTTAATATTATTTTTTGAATTAATATAATGAACAAAAAGGAATTACACCAGCCATGGGCAGATGATCTCATTCTTACATTACCTCACTTGTCTAATTAATGTACTTCTCCCCTCCAAAATTACCACCCCTTGTATCTCCATGTTCTTGGGGTCACACACACACACACACACACAAATCCCAAATCATAAAAGCTTAAGTCACACCAAACATGGTTTACTCTCCTCTCATGAGATACAAATCAATGTGCTAAGCAAAATTCACTTTTCTGAAAAGTAATCATTTAGACATGTACTAAGCAGAAGGAATAATATAAAAAATATAAACAAGGCTAAACTTCAAGAAATAATTTGGTTTGTATTCACTGGGAATTTGACAAAACTTAAAAAACCAAGTATTAAAAGGACTGCTTTGAAATGCATGCCCCCAGACCACTTTTAATGAGCAATGCTAATGAGCAATCAGACAGCTGAAAAGTGCTTTAAAATGGGCAGTGGGATGGAGAGAAAAAAAAAAAACTGTGGGATGTGGACAGTCAAGAAAATAATCAGCTCCAAACTGGGATTCTTCAGATCCTTGCAAAACACCAAGTTTACTTAAAAAAAATATATATATATTTCCTTTCACTTCAGAATCATTACGTACCAACACATTCTAACAATTACATTAAAAATATCTTTTCCTTAAGTATGTGGAAGAACTAGGCAAGGAAACTACATTCGCAATGACAACACTTTCAGAATCCACACATTTCATGAAACTGTGAAGCCTGGTTGCCAATTGACACCAGTCATATATGTCACTTATCCAACCCGTAACTTACAGTGGTTAAGCAGCTTTTCCCAATCGGAGCCAGAACACAGACATGCACTTCCAGTTCCTTCTCTTCTATGTAGGTCAACTTGACTCCAGAATACACTACAAACTAGGGGTTAATAATGCAACACACACTAGGTAGCTGTTCTCACATGTTCACAATCTCTATTATTCAAAGTTTCTCATTAAAAATTCTATATTTTAAAAGGCCAATAGTTCTTTGTGACTGCTATCTTGCCTAACAGATGATGTTATTTTATACCAGTCTGATCACTTGCCAGGCAAATTACAGTAACTGCGTGTTCTCACCCACAGATGCGGGCGGCAGCACATCACAAGTAAGCAGCATTCATCACTCTGCACAATAACCACTGTGACCCAGCCTCCCCGCACAATTGACACAGTTATTGTGGCTATGACAGCAAGATCCCAACTAGGAACACAATTAGCGTCTATTGCAAGAAAGAATGCTCTACATTGTTGTTTAGCATTGAAGCTTTTCAGAAAGGGGAGGAAAATTATTGTAAAGGCAAGCTAACAAAACAATAATGCTCCACTAGTGCCCAAGGTTACAGTGGAGGAGGAGGAGGACAGGAGTGGAAGCTATCACATCCTAGTTGTTCTTCAGTACATAGCTAAAGAATTGTAACAGGAAGCACTTTTATAAAGAATAAAACAAACAAAAAGAACTTGTAAAAAAGAGCAATTTTATCTTTTTCAACCAATTATCTCAGTGGATTTTTGGTATATAAAATGATGTGAAATGATTCAAGAGGCTCAGTGATGACCAAAATAGCTCTAAAGAAAGGAGTGAGGCAATTTTGCCAAAAGAGAAAAAATGGGTGATCCATTTTTGAACAACAGTTAAATTTCCCTATACTCCTACTCCAGAGTTCTATTTATAAAAAAAAGGGGGGGGATTCGCAAACTTGGAAATGGCATAGACTATGCATTTTTTCATTTTATTCCAATCCCTAGAATAGCATCGAACTGGCCCCAAACAGGACTACACACTGAATCAATGTACGACACTTGGCACAGTTTCCTTTCCCAAATGCCTTAAGCTAAACCACCTCCCAGGACACTTCTTTCTGCATAATCTCTGTAGTTCTACCGCAACTTCCTTAACCACTCACCACCTCTCACCAGATTACTGCAACCCGCTCTTCAACAAACTTCCAGCCACCAACACTGCCCTGAGCAAACCTGTTCTGAATGTCATGTATTTTAACTGTGTTGCTCTCATCAATTAAAGTACCGCAGGGGCTTTTCATCAAATGCAAGACCTTAAAGGTACTTCAGCTCATTTCACTACCACCCTTACAGACTGCCATTTATCTCATGCCCACCTCTACAGTGTCTCACGCCCACCTCTACAGTGTCTCACGCCCACCTCTACAGTGTCTCTGAAGCTACCCTAAGGATGCACCCTTATTGGTTAAACTTTCTACTTCACCTCCCTTGTCTGATAATCATCTTCTACTGAATAAATGTGATAAAGTACTACATTGTAGACTGATACCTCATTTTTTTTCAAAAAAAATAAGTTGAGGATGACTAACGGTCTCTTATTTTTTGTACATTTTCAAAGTTGCCTGACTGAAAAGATAAGTTATAACACATCTGTGTAGTTATTTTTGTATACCATTAAGCAAAGTACGACCAAAAAAACTAGATTTGATAAATGCTCCCGTGATAAAATCAAGAAAATCATAAAAAGGCAGACGACAGAATGGGTTTAAGGAACAACCTAAGTTTCTTTAATTTGTCACACTGAAAATTATTCTGTGACCAACAAAAAGTTCCCAGAAACAATGACATTCCTACCATCGCTTGATCATCTTTGCTTAGACTCAGAGTAAAGTATTCAAATTGTTGTTAAATAGACATGTCTCTACACATAATCAAAATCAAATTTAAGAAAGCAATTACTTAATTCACATAAAAGAAAAAACTGATTTAATATCTTAGAAGACTCAAAAGGTCGGTAGTGCATTAAACTAAAGAGTTCAAAAATGAAGCAACATTATAACATAGTCTGGCAACAATCCTTTTCATTCTTCTCACTACAGTCATTTCAGTACCTAATACAAGACTTGGAACACAGTACGCACTCAATAAATGCTAAATGTGGTCAAAATTTTGGCAAGTTGACTAATATTTCCTTATCTCAAACCATTCTACCACTCCTATCCTGACATATAAATTACTTTGCCCAATTTTTTAAACTTAAGTATAATTCTGTTAACTCTGAAGACAAATAATAGTCTAATTAGATGTTTCAAATCAGCTAAAATCTCGGTGAAAAATATATCTGGAGAAGCACTTCATTAATACTTTCTAGTAACTACTAAGTTGCTGAATTTTATATCAATCTTCCGGTTTCCAACTAAATGATTTTATATTACTAAGGCCTAGGATCTGTGACTGGGGTAACAAACATGGAAAAGTGGTTAAACAGGTGACACTAAGATGAGTTAGTTCCTATAGCACTGCATCGCACAGTTAAAAGGAAGGATTATGCCAAGCACACTAACCGGTGAAAAACCATGCAAGAAGGCAACAAAGCTGCCACCGAATTCTGGAAATGCTGCCATTTCCTGCAATCCAAGAAAGAGTTACAAAACGGCTGCAATTCTGTTTGGGCCGTTTGGTAGCATTTCGATACATTCTACTGTCAATAGCACGGCATCTGGGTTGGTTTCAGTTAGGTGAGGAAGCCCTGGAGGTCAGGACCCTCACTCTTTCTAGTGAGTTCTAACAGGAGAGCCACACTTCTCATCAGGCAGAAGTTATTCTAGAAAACAAGCCCTCCCTGTGTCCATGTCTTCTCACTGTTCAGCTCCCACTTATAAGTGAGAACATGCAGTGTTTGGTTTTCTGTTCTGCGTTAGTTTGCTGAGGATAATGGCTTCTAGCTCCATCCATGGTAGGAGGAGGGACAGCATTAGGAAAAATACTTAATGCATGCTGGGCTTAATAGCTAGGCTTAATACCTAGCAAACCCAATAAAAACTCATTAGCAGCAAACTTTAGGTCTGTTTCACCAAAATTCACAGCCTATTTTCTAAATAAGTCATGGTTTTGTATCCATGCTCATGGCTGTCTTCCCAGCTAGCCAAATTTATATTCTCCCTCATTCCCTAACCCAGGTTCTGCCTTGTGGAACTGGCCAACTTTTTATTTAAATCTTCATAAGTAATGCCGTGTACCTGAGGAAAAAAAAATATATATATGTATATATGTGTATATATATGTATATGTATATATGTGTATATATGTATGTGTATGTGTGTGTGTGTGTGTGTGTGTGTGTGTGTGTGTGTGTGTAGTGCTCCAGAATGATTCAGATGCCCAACGTTTACAACATCTAGAGTCATTCCTTTAATCAACATTTGGCAACAGATACTAAAAAACTTCAAAGGTCAGTCTCCAAGCAGTTACCTAAATATCTTCCACAGATACACACAGCATGTGGCATTTCCCTGCTCCACAGTCATTCCGAGAAGTCTGCCTGGCCCCTATACTCCCACCCACTTTTAAAAATTCATTTCTCTATTCATTTGAATAGGCACTAACTATTGTGGCTATAGCATATCAGATGCCCCAGGTGCTGACATGAATAAGATATGGTGACTGTTCTCCTCTCCTTCCCACTCCAGTTTCTAAAGACCAGCTACTGCAGAAGACAGGCAAGTAAGGTGGAATATGATGTCATATTGTAAGTGCAGTAAAAGCACCATAAGGAGTACACTCAGAGCAAAGTAAAAGCAATGATTAACTTTCTGGGGGAATCTAAACACTTCAGGAGACATTATGTTTAATGTGGCCCTTGAAGGTTGAGGAGCTTATCTCACAGGATATGATACCATTCTAAATAGAAGTAATGCATATGAAACCAAGAACACATGAAAGAGCAGTGTACAATCAGGGAATGGCAAACGTTTGGACTAAAGCATAGGGTATAAGAGAAGAGTTAGGGCTGGAGAGGTTGGTAGGTTGGGTTTTGCACTGTCTCATATCTATACACATTAATGAACAGTTTACACTTTAATGAACAGTTAGTGTTTTGACTGTGAGAAGGTGAAAGACATAATCAGATTACATTTTATGAAGATGACATAAGTAGCCATAGAAATGATGAACTAAATGGGCATGGAGACTGATGTCTGGGAGACCAGTTAAGAGGCTTGTAAATAGACCTGGTGAGACATGATGAGGTCCTGAACAAAAGCACAAGCAGAACATTTGGTGAGAATAGGTTCAATGAGCCACATTTGAGCTGAAGTGCAGCTATCTGGCAACCCAATGAATATAGGGAGTGGGAAAAAAAGAGACCGAAGCTAATGCTTTAGTTCTTAAGACACTGATGCCATCGCACATAGAGAGCATGAGATACTCATGTTTAGGTTAAAAAAAAAATTAGTTGAACTCAAGATGGTTACTGGAAATGCCTATGTGCTTGTGTCCAGTATGGAGTTGGAGTTCAGGGAAGAGGGCTAGAGAGACAAACAGATTCAGGGTACATCAACAAATAGGTGTTAGATGAAGCATGATTGAAATCACCCAAGGAGAAAATACACAAGGAAAAGAGAAGGGACTGGAAGGAACAATTTAGAGTAGACAGATGGAGAATGAGTAAAGGAAACTGAGAAAGATCATTTGGGGAGGAGAATTCCAGAGGCTCAAAGATGCGTCCAGTCCCAACCAAAAAAAAAAGACTAATGCAGAAGAGTTTCAACATGGGAGCTAATAGTTAATAGTGGCAACTACTCAGGGAGGGCCTGTAGGATAAGGACTAAAAAGAGGCTACTGGCTAGAACAACGAGGCCACTGATGAGAGCAGATTCAGCAGAAGACATAAGGAAAAATCAGTGTTAGCAGGTCAGGCAGATATAAGGTGAGGAAAAAGTCTTTGAAGAGAGATTTGGCTATAAATGTTTTTGTTGTTGTTTTGTTGTTGTTGTTGTTGTTGTTTAAAAAAAGAGGGGGGCTGTAGCTTGAGGAGTATAAGGCTCAAGGGAGGATGGCTTTTAGGATCAAGGAGACTTGGAGATTAGAAATAACAGACAAGAGAAGAGTCTAAGGAAAAAGAAAAGCATGGAAAAAAGTTCCTGGAGATGAGAGGAATGGGACAGAGATTAGCTAGGGGGAACAGCCTTGGAAAGGGAGGGTTCTCAGTTCCTCTGAAACAGGGAGGTAAAGACAGAATACAGAGAATGAGGGAGAGGAAGGTGAGTTTAAGGCTTTTTAATCTGTAAGTTACAGGCAATAAATATGCTGAGAATATTTATTCCAGAGGTGGAATAAAGAACCTCATGTAGTAAAAGGCTAGGATGGCCACTACTGGAAACAAGGAAAATGGTTAACCATGAAAGTGACTGCCTGGGTCAGTCTGAAAAGCATATCTCTGGAACAATTCTAATCTCAACACAAGAGCTGAGATTGAAAATGTTAGCGTGTGCCTGCCTTATCATTCTGTAAAGGGTATTTATGTCTTACAGGTTCAGGTTGAGAGTGGCTGTGTGAGAGTCATATTGTTGTCAAAATAAACAAATTTACCATAATTAAGAGGAATTTACCATAATTAAGAGGAAAAAAAAAAACCACCCCAGTGACTGAAGATAATCTTCCACTGGAGATTTCAGAAACCACAGGGAAGGTCCTGAGAAGAAGAGTTAGATGGGGTCTGGAAGGCTGTATCCAAAATGAGAGCACAGCCACAGACTAACAGTGGTCAAATATTTTCTGTAAAGGGCCAGCTGATATTTTGCTGGCCATCGGGTTTCTGTCACACCAGCTCAATGCTGACATTATGGTATGAAAGCAGCTATTGAAAAAACTGAAATGAAAATGTTTTATAGAAGCATAGATACACTTAATTTATATACACTGAGAATTGAATTTAATATTCAAGGGTTATGAAATATTCTTGTTTTTTTCAACCATTAAAAAACATAAAAGGCATTTAACATTTTACATTTTAAATGCTCTTAGGCCATACAGAACAGGCAGAAAAACAGATATGGCCATAGTGTGTCAACCCCGGGCTAACATACATTACCAGTTTTATAATAGTCACTCAGAAAAACGTGCAGGGCTAGAACCATAGCATCAGGTGTTGAGACACAGCAGTGATGGCTGACAGGATACTTCTTCACTACAGTTTTCCATAACATACTGTAATAAAGACCAAGAAAAGACTGAAAGGACACTTCAGTAAGAATTCAGATGCCCAAGTTCCAGTCTTCATCCTGCCACATACTAGCTTTGAAATTTGGAGCAAACCATAACATCTTAAATGTTGCAGTGTTCTCATATGAAAAAAAATTATGTTTGTAGGAAGAAATAAACAGGCTTTTCATGGGTACAGGATGAAAGCCTGCAGCAAGCATTCACAAATGGTAATACTTTTTTTAATGAAATGTTATAGCAAGTTGTAGCAAAAACATTCTACATTCTTTTTTATTTATTTATTTATTTATTTATTTATTTTTATTTTATTTTGAGACTGAGTCTCACTCTGACACCCAGGCTGGAGTGCAGTGGCACGATCTCAGCTCACTGAAACCTCCGCCTCCCAGGTTCAAGCAATTCTCGTGTCTCAGCCTCCTGAGTAGCTGGGACTACAGACATGTGCCACTACGCCTGGCTGTTTTATGTATTTTTAGTAGAGAGGAGGTTTCACCATATTGGTCAGGCTGGTCTCAAACTCCTGACCTCAGGTGATCCATCCGCCTCAGCCTCCAAAAGTGCTGGGATTACAAGTGTGAGCCACCGCCCAGCCAACATTCTACATTCTGAAAGAAAATGTTCTAGAAGCTAGGTAGGAGAAAAGATTCTGTAGGAGTTTTCTACTTTTCACTTTTCCTGATTCTAAAGAAGTGTAACCTAGTCTTCTCAAAACAATGGGCCGGCTTCTTACGCTGTATCTACCTAGACAACTATGGAGACTCAGTCTTTGCTCAGTTGTTACCAACTCAGAAGCAAAACTGAACTGTCTGACCTTCAAAAGCTTGGTCAGGATAGGTCAACAGTTCTTACTTATTTATCTTGACTCTTAATGATGTTCATTACCAGAGTTCTGGAAAATAAGGAAAAAGTAAGTGAAGCAAATCCTGCTTTTTTCTTTCTTTATACAACAGGCATGCAAGCCTCAGTTCCAAGCCAAACAGAGGAATCCAACTTCTAGTCCTTTATAAATACCAGTTACCGAATGGCCTAAGATCAGTGAAGGTAAAGGAAACATCAGCTCCTTTAAGTATTTTTTATTCTCCCTTAAATTGGCAGGAAGTTTTACCCAGAACACAGCATTCTGACCCAAACCCATAAACCACCAGGGCAGGAAAATCTCCATTTCCATAAACCATCCTCTCAGGTATAAACTTCTTAGGTGATATTATATCTTTACGTATTTAGAGCCTATAGAAATTCTTGGCACACAGATGCGCTCAAATGTTTACACTAAACTTTAACAAAAGAATTCAAAAACCAAGGTGAAGACAGCAATTTACTGGTTCACTCTCATAAACTCTGTCTGCACAGACTGAGATACAAGCTTTCTGGAAAGGCTGTAAGTTCACAGTAGGTAAGTGCTGCTGACTTGGCTCCAACCTGAGCAACCCTTCTGGAGCAGTAACATATGGCTTGCAGCTTATCTGATCCAATATTTTTTATTGGGTAAACTTGAGTAGCATTAGTTTCTCCACAGTGCTTGACGACCTGATAAACAAGCATATGGGGTCTAGGAAGTCCTACTACTTTGAAGCAGATGTTCACAGTACTCCTTCCCAGACATGCATGAAATACAGAGAATTCAACTGTAATGTATTTGTCAGTGTATTTACATAAGAAGGGTTGAAGAACTACTAAATGCACCTAATTGGTAGTCTTAGGGACGATTCAATCAAAGTAAGTCAGTCATTATACCCAAGTCTCACAGTCTTCAAATTTAGCTATGAAAAACTTATCAGAAAGTTAGTTTGTATCTCTTCCCGCAGTTCCCATTCATTCAAACTATGACAATGAATGTAATAACTTAAAAATCATTAACCATCATATATATGTATGAGTACCTATGATCCCAGGATACTACAGATACTCAATCTTTAAATTTCCAATTTTACTCAAAATGTAATATTTTTAAAACATGATTTATATACCATCTTTAAGAAATACCCAATGTAAGAGTTCATTAGTTCATATGTAATTAATATGCACAGTTAATGAAGAAAATCACTTTTGATATTAGGATTAAGCTTTAAAATATATTTAGTTCAAAAGTAACAAAGCAGTTGTATACTCCTGACAATTGGCAGGTAAATGTTTCATAAATATTTGTTGAACGAGAGTTACAAATTCCACCATGTTGCATAAGGAGTACTACTGAATAACATTTATTCCACGGAAATCAGAGTTTTATAATTATTCTTGACACTAAGTTTAAAAGGTCAAGTGTTTCTTAGGTTTTAATAGGAAACATAATCTTAATGGATAAGGCATCTAATCATAATTAAAGGATTAGACCTTATCTACTTCTCAGATCTTAACCCACTGCACCATCACACATCTAATGCTCTTCCCTCATGGCTATTATTGGATCCTTCTGCGGGACTTCTTTAACCAGGACAACAGTCTCAAAGTAGAGCTGAAAAATAAAGGTCAGAAAGGGGAAGTTATCTTGACTATCAACTTGTTTCCACTTAATCATTGGTCAAAACTGAAGATAAGACAACAGCTTTAAGCACACCAGATCAAATCCAGTATTATCCAGGACCAGACTGACCACTACAACTTCACAAGTCATCTTCTAACTTCCCATCTGCAATTAATAGTGGAGATTTAAAAAAAAAAATGTAGTAGTAATTACACTTCAAAGGCATGTTTAAAAATTCCCTTTTATAGAAGCCATTTTCCCTTTAGGTCTGTGTGTCTGCTATAGTTTAAATCAAACTTAATAATTTAATCTTAAAAGAACAAAGAAGAAGACTGATCTAATAATTTGGCAAAGATGAGATGTTGTCAAGCAGATTACAGACGGCTGCTTCCAATTTAGACTACAGCCACAATGCAAGCTGACAACCAGCTAGAATAACTTACAGGTTCTACACCGAAATCATGAGGTAAGGTAAGCAATATGTTACAGAATCTAATTACATGAAGAAATAGGCTAAATAATCTCATGCTGAAAACAGAGGGCCCTCCCTCTGAAAGGACAGACTAGATTTTTACTAAGAGTCTTCACGCCTATGACTGGGTAAAGTGTGGTGGCAAATCCAAGCTTTTAGAAAGCACTGTCAGTTATTGAATGGAAGAGTGATGAGAAGAGAATTTGTATAATCCTTCCTCCCCAGTGTCTCTGATACTAAAAGACTCTTCTTTGAGTTATGGTTTATCCCAGTAACAGAAAAGGCCTCTGACCCACTAATCTTAAGAGACGATAGAAAGTAAATATACAAATTCAGAGTTCTGACCAAGGGAAAACTATCTTTGGCCCTAAAACTAACCCATTCATGATTTTATTAAAATACCTGCACACAAAACAACACTAAAATATATATTAAAGGCCTAAAACAGGAGTCTCTTTTCCTTCCCCACCCAGGCCCACTTTCCACTTTGTTTTTCATAATTTCAATACAATTACATAATTAGTATATAACTTTAAATAGACAACAGAAAATCCAATCATCGCCTTGTTGGTATCTGATTTCCCACCATGAAAGGTTATTTAGTATATATGCACCTTCTCCGTATCCATCTCCAGATTTGACAGTTCTATTTTTACACTGTCAAGGTTTACTGGATTTTCATTCTGTTTTATAGCTGTGATTGGGATAGCTATAAGGTGATCACAGATACGACAGGACCAAGGTAAAGAAAGTAATTTTTCTGCTCTAGAACACAACCACCAGGTGAAGAACATCACAAGCCTGAGAGTCAATCACTGTCTTATTTCATCTTCATCTTTCTCAGCTTCTCCTAGGTCATCTCCGAGGCTACTGTTTTCTAGATCTCATGTGATCTTTTTTCCTTGTACGTTTCCCACTGTTAAAATAGGGTGCACAAAGGGTAAAACTTTCAACCATTTTAAGATAAAATCCAGACTTTGCATAAGCAAAAGTTTCTTTTGCTCCTACACTTATTTGCTTCGGTACAGGATTATAGTTTGAAAATAACTTTCTTCCTTAAAACTTTAAAGACAATATTAATTTTTTATCTAGCATCCAATATTACTTATAAAATGTCTGAAGTTTGTTATACTATAGATAAACTCCCAATAATGTTCAAATGAAGGAATAGTTTATCTTTAATTCTGGAAAATCTGAAATTCAATAACCAGGAGATCTAGGTGCATGGCTTTTTTTCATCTATCTTAGTTCATCCTGAGGATCTGTCAAAGAAATTTTCTTCTATTATTTACTGATTATTTCCTTTGTTCAGTACGTTCCTGCTTCTAGAACTCCCGTTAAAACATGAGAGGTTCTGGGTCTGTCTTCTTTTGTCCCCTCACTTCTCTCAT
The DNA here is from genome assembly GCF_029281585.2 of Gorilla gorilla gorilla. Taxonomy (NCBI): domain Eukaryota; kingdom Metazoa; phylum Chordata; class Mammalia; order Primates; family Hominidae; genus Gorilla; species Gorilla gorilla. Next base: position 92,422,731 of record NC_073238.2, on the reverse strand, counting down.
ATTTTCCATCCCATTTTGGTAGATTCCTTTGGCCAACTTTCAGAGAAGCAGCTTGGTTCTTAGCCCTGTCCATTCTTCCCTCAGTAAGTCTAAGAAATTAAAAATGACCAAAAAACTTATGATTTAATTGCTTGTTTTCCCAGCAGGTATGCTTTTACTGATCCAACTTCATTTATCTGAAAATACTATAAAAATGGAAGACCAGACTGAGCATGCATATGCAAATACATATACACAAGTACAGGACACACCCGATGACAGCAAATCTGTATTTCAAAAGACTAGTAAATTTAAATACACTGTTTCTTGAAATGCAACCTTACAACTATGACAGTAGAAAAAAAATTAAACTCACAAATTGACAAGCGCTCCAAAACTCAAATATATGAATCTTATTACTATATAGAAGTTTAAAGCTCCCAAATATTATAAATAATTGAGAACATCAACAAATCAAACCCTTATGTTTCCAAAGTAAATTAAGTGTCACGAGAACTTGGCCACATTTTCATCTACCATTTCTCACATTAGTCACACAAGAAATTTGGGATATTAATGAAAAAGAAGAAAACATTCCCAAGTTTATCTAAGACTCTCCCTTAAAAAAATGCTAAAGCCTAACCTTACCCATGTTTCAAAGAATTTCTAAAACCACTATTTCACTCTCCACAGTTCACCAGATTTCCAAAAAAGGCTCTGCCTTCTAAGACAATTCAGGTAATATCCTGTAGCTTAGCTGTTCAGTTACATCACTCCTTTACTAAAAATTATTCAAAGGTTTTTCAACCATTTTAAGATAAAATCCAGAATCTTTAACTGCCCTGAAGATGCTGCACACATGTCTAGTTTCTAGTTTCATTTAGAGTCATTTCCCTCCATTACACCCCTACCACAACAGCCTGCCATTTCCTCACATTATGTCCCACTGCAGGGCCTTTCCACATGCTATTGCTATCCTTCCTCTCCAATGTCTCTGAAACTGAAAGACTCTTCTTTGAGTTATGGCTTATCCCAGTGACAGAAAAGGCCTGGGACACTCTTCCTCACCTCCTCCTCGCGTTGGATGGACGAACAGATGGACACACGGACACACACACACACACACACACACACACACACACATACACACAGAGTTATTGGCTTAACTCCCACTGACTCTCCGGTCCCAGCTGATGCCTCACGTCTTTGGGAAATCATTTTCTGATCATACCCCTGGGTCAGCTGCCATTCACATCATTATGCTTCTTTTATGGGACAGGAAGAACAAAGAACTGCTATCTGTGTCATCTGTTTTTTGCACCAGAATGCATGTTCCCAAGGCCAGGCACTGAGCTCATCTTGCTTGCCACTGCACCCTGTATTTAGCACTGACTGTACCTAATAAGTACTCAACATATTTCATGTATTGTAATCATCTGATCAAGCCCCAGTGGTTCAGAAAAGAGAGTCTAGAAAGTCTTGCTTTAAACCTGACTATTCTGTAGAGGTCCCAAGAAACAGGTACCAACACCTACCAAAAAAAAAAAAAAAAGAATTTCACTACCATAGAGTCAAATTTAATCAACCGTCACAGTAGTATGAAAGCAGTAGACAACTACTTTGGGAGAATCTCTATTGTTTTATTTTTTCCTTTGTGGAGATAGGTAACAAAATAGCATGTCAATAATAAATTCACCAGAACAACCATTATTGTTTACTTTGAAAAACACTTTTCGAATCATGGTAGAAATGCAAAGTGAAACCAAAGGAAAAAAAAACACATGGAAACACAAGTACAAATTAGCAAAAGAAAAAAGGATTATTTAAGGAAATCTGGCAAACACATATCAGGTTGTAGGGTATAATGGACTGAAACTGCAAATTTCATAGAAGCACAATCCCTTATTATCTGTTACTGTACTAAATCATTGCCAATACTGAAGTAAATGCACTGGGGCTATTCTGAACATAAGAGCAAAGCAACATAAAGATGTGATGAAATCCCACAGCTATGACAATGCATTTTCCATTTTCAGCACACAGGAATGATAGCATGTATCAGGAGACCCTGTCTCTGCACAAAAATTCCAATATGATTCCAGATTGTTTTTCCAGTGAGAAAAGAAATTCTTTACAAAGCTTACCTAAAATGAACCTCACAGACTAAGTTTTAATTTTGTGTTCCAAGTTTGACAGAGCATCTCGAGACTAGAAATATGAGCTAGTGGAGATAACATCTTGGGCCAAGCAAGGACAGACTGGTCAGGTTCCAGAAGACAGACATTTGATAAGCTTAATGTCTCAGTTCAATCTGTGTGGATTTTAACAAAAGAAAGGGTCACTTGCAGAACTGTGGATTAGTCTACAACTTTCTTCTTCATCGGCTAAATTTGGACATTAACACTCCTTTATAACAACTAAAATAAGATTGGGAACTGGCACCATATGAAGATAAAAGAAAAACTCAATGAATGGGGTAATTTCTATTCACATTTCCTTAGTATCTAATCCCAGAGGAAATGACAGATGGTCATAGCGAAACATGAGCCAAGGATATAATTGTGTAGGCCTCCACTATTTGTGAAAAGTACACCTACTCTGCTCAAATGTGACCTGTCCTGATTGAATAGTTATAGACATTCAAGTACCTTAAGCCAAGATAAGCTTTTATTAACTGGCCCCAAATTAACTGAGCCACATTTTGGGCGTTTCAAATTACTTAGATAAGCCTTTGATCATTATTTGGTTATTTAACATCCCAGCCTCATGCATGAATTTACCAAAGACCCTAGATTAGCCTTATTTCAATTTAGGATATCAAGTGAGTTAATCCTACCCATGAAAGTTCTATGCAGTTTTGTTATTTTTATTGTAAAGGAGTAGAGGGGGTTAGAAAGATGGGCAAGTTAGAAATGGAATACACTTAGATCTAATAAAAAATAAAATTAAGCAACCAACTAAAGAGATTGTTGTGGATTTTCTATGATTGTTGAATAAACTACACTTACAAAATTTTTCAGTGTAAGATCCCTAACAAATATCTGTATTTGTAGGTAGAGAAAACAGATACCCACCCTCTGCCAAAAACACACTTAGTTTTCTATGAAGTATAAGTAGCCAGGCAAAGAGGATTCCCTGTATTTTATGTTCAATTTCTAAATGAAAATCTGTACATTAGGAATGTTTCTGTATATGTAGTACTTCACATTTCTGAAGTAATTTCACATCCAATATTTCCAGAAATCTTTCTAAAATAGCCCTGTGAAATCTGCTAAATGTCCCCACTTACTAGGCAAGGCCCTAGAAATAAGGACAACCATCTCAATCACAGTGGAGCAGGGATGAGGCATAACTATTAAGGTGAAAACTTCCACCATATTCACTCCTTCAACAACTAGCATACAACACCTACAGTGCGATGGGAGTTATTCCAGGCACAGAAAGGGTCACAGCAATGAACAAAACAGACCGAAACCCCCACGCTCAGAACTAACACTTTAATGAACACCGCTCTGTTTTGGTTTTTTGAGGGTTTTTTTTTTTTTTTTTTTGGCTTGGCTAGTAGGATGCCATTTACAACACCAAATGTTCAATGAAAATTGTTTTTTTTTTTTTGCCCAACTTAAAAAATTTAAACATACTCAAATTAGTCAATCACAAAAAAAAAATTCAGTACTTAAAACATGCTGAAAAATTTATTAAGCACTGGCAATTCAAAAAACAATTTTAGGTATAGACCTCCATCTTCAGATGCTTAATCTATTTGGAAAAAGTCACATACATTAACAACTAAACAAAAAGATTTTCACAAAACAGGGTGCCTCGAAATAGAAAGCAAACATCGTTAGGACCATCTTCAAAAGAGGAAAACCAACCAAGATACTGAGCTTTGTTGAAGACTGCACACTCAAATAAGTGGCCAGTGTTCTAGGGGAAAAAAGAGAGAGATTATTCTATTCTAGGCTTTATTAGTTAACTTTATACCAACAGACTGCAGATTTAGAGATGCCAGGAGATTTTAATTTCCAGCAATGTTATTTCACTTTTAACATTACTTTCTGTAAATTATCCAAAAAAGCCATTTACACTATTCAAATATAAGGGGGAGACACCTAATATTTGAGCCATTATCTCATCTAATTTACAAATATCTATTTCCTTATAACAACACTACAAAATAAATACAAATGTAAAAGAGGCTGAGAAAACTTAAGTAACTTGACTGTGCTGACTACATGATACATAAGACTTTATAAATTGTAAAATCTGAATATTAAAAGATCAGCTTGGAAAAGAGGATAATAAGTTTTGCAATTTATAATAAAAAGTTTTTTAGGGCCAAGCACAGTGGCTCATGCCTATAATCCCAGCACAGGGAGGCCAAGGTGGGCAGACTGCTTGAGCCCAGGAGTTCAATATCAGCCTGGGCAACATGGCAAAATCCTGCCCCTGCAAAAAATTTGCCAGGTATGGTGGCACACATCTGCAGTCCCAGCTACTTGGGAAGCTAAGGTGGGAGGGTCACCTGAGCCCAGGGAGGTCAAGGCTGCAGTGAGCCGTGGTTGCGTCACTGCACTCCAGCCTAGGCAATAGAGTAAGACCCTGTCTTTAAAAAAAAAAAAAAAAAAAAAAAAGTTTCTTAGATCCAAGTCAATATTCCCTATAAGAATTAGGGGTATTAGATACATATTAGTCATCTGTAGGAATATACTATATGCACTAAAAATAACTATCTTATTATATCTTTTAAAAAATATTTAACCATTTGCAAAATTGCGGTTGTGAAGACAACGTATTTTTTAGCAATATTTTAAAAACAGTGATAATGCAGGTGCTGTCTCCCTACAAAATTAAATCTTATAAAAATCCCTTTCCTTCATTTTCTTCAGAAAAAAAAACTTTCTGCAGAAGGGCAGAATTCTAATAAGCTTGTTCTCACAATCTCAACACAAAGCTTAACTGTGTCCCATACATTCTCTCATAACTTAGCAAGTTTTGTTATCTAGGTCCAGGGTCAAAAGTTGTCAGATACATCATGAAAGCTTTTTGAGGAATCTATGAAATCACAAATGTAGGCAGCAAGAAGAGAAATAAGCCTGGGCCCTGCAAGAAGTTACAGTACAAATAAGCTCATTAGCAATTGTGCAGTTAGAGACAATCTTGGGAGAAATGCAGCCAGATGGACCTACAGAAACCAACCTTGACAAACCCTTACTCAGATGGCTTCCTGGGGATGCTTACTCCATAAACAAGGAGGGACGGCTAACTTACCACCGTGGCTAACTTGCAGCCAAGAAAACAGCCTGGGCTAACGGCCTAGGGTAAAGAGGAAATAAGGTAGAAGAGGGTTTAAGACCAGTTCTGCCCACCAGAAACATTCTGGCTCCTCACAACTATGCCCCTCTCCACATTTCCTACAAAGGAATTAATCTTTACTTTTTGAAGAATTTTCTTTTCAAAACATCAAGGTCAAAAAAGAGGAACCAAGTTTCGAAAATATTTGCTCAAATATTACATAAGCAGCATCTCATCTGAAGCTCCAGGCTCACATTAAGGAACTTTTACCTACCTGTCAATGAAAGAGTTAAGAGTATGAGAGACAAAAGCATAATGCAGAGAGGAAGAGGGTGAAAAGGAGAGGGTAGCTTTACCCTTTGTTTACCTCTCATCACTCCTACTCATGGCTGTGAATTTCTTAGTGAAGTGTCTTTAATTTCTGTGTATACAGAGGGAGATGTATAACTCCTAAGGACTTCAATTAATCACTTTGCAACAAAGTGTGTAAGATAAGTAGAAACTGACTGTTTTAGAGTAAACATGCTTGTGAATGGGAAAGCAATACTGCAAGCTGATACTTCAACTGATGCTAGTCTATGCCCTGAATATAAGAGGTGGCTAATAACGAAAATGTTGCAAGGACCCCGACCCATCTTAAATTATTCAAAACCAAAACTGAAACAGTAGTAATAGTTACATTGGGCTCAAAAAAACATTCATTTGCTTTAGCAACAGCATCTATTTTGTGTCAGGTACCCTTCTAGGAATTAGAGAACTGGTGCTCAACAAAACAAAGTCCATTCTCTTGGGCAATTTATATTCAAATGAAAAGAAACAACTCTAGTCTCAAAGAAAACACTCAGTAATATCTGTTACTCAAAAATGCGGACTGCCCAAGGGAGAAATTAAGTCTAAGCAAAAAGAAAAATAAAATGACGAGTTACTGGGTGCAGCACACCAACATGGCACATGTATACATATGTAACAAACCTGCCCATTGTGCACATGTACCCTAAAACTTAAAGTATAATAAAAAAAGAAAAATGCTTTATTAGAGAATTATTGAAACCAAAAATATGGAAAGCTCGCATTATTCCAATTAAATCTTTATGTTATGAATAAAGTGTGGGTCAAAACCATAATTTTTGATATCTGTCAATTAACCATCATTGACAAAGGACCCCCTTAATTGGAAGCCAGTAAGTATTCTTCAATATGGGGGATTAACTATGAATTCCTTCCTATTCTCTTATAAAACCACACTACAGTAAGAGTTAAACTCAAACTCTTATAAAGCTATAGGAAGACTGAACGGGACAGGAGACAATGATCACACTCAGGATGGTCACATCTTAGAAATGAAAAGTGGAAAGAGACTTGGGTTTTGACATCCTCTGTTCTATGGCCTTACAGCAAAAAGAAACTAATAAGGACCTAGCAAGGTTCTGGAATCGTAGGTGCGAAGTACCACAGAGGGTAGGGAGTTCTGTGGTGAAGTGAAAAAAACCAGGTGACTGAAAATCTATAGGAAAGCACCTAAACCCTCCAGCTCCCCACCCCGCCTGCTCAGGCAACTGCTCCTCTCCTACTTTTATCAAAGACAGGCTTCATTACCTGAATAAACTGAAATAGAAAGCCACTAGATTTTACAAACACAAATAAAAATACCTTACAGATCTGGAGGACTAAGTGAAAATCTGAATACCAGAAGGTGAGCTCAATGAGGGCAGAGACTTAATATCTGTGCTGTTCACTGATGCATCTCCATCACCTACAATGGTACCTGGTACATAGAAGTCACTCAATATGCAGCAGTAGAGTTTAGAAGATGTGTTTTTTTTTTTAATCTCCAAGAAAGTAGAACAACAGCAACAAAATCAAGAATAGAAAGCCAGAGAGAAAAATATAAAATTTGAACATCAATCCAGGCGATTCTGACCCACAGAAGTATCTAGAAAGAATAGAGAAAACAAGGGCGGAGGGCTACGAATACAAAGAAATAATGCAAGAAATTTTGCAGAACTAAAGTTTATAGCACACACAAAATAAATGAAATTTCAGAATACCAAGAATAAAAGACAATATTCTAAAATATTCATGTTATTTTAGGTAGAAAGGTCACAAATAAGAATCAGAAATAAGAACAGTGCTGAACTTCAACAGCAACCCTGAGCTAAAATATAATGGAATAATGCCTTCTAAACTCTGTGGGAAATGGTTTTTAACCTAGAATTCTATACCTAACCCAAATAACAATCCTGCATAAGAGTGAAAGTAGGAATAAAGATGTTTTGAAACACAGGAGGTTCTCAAAATTTACCTGCCACATATCCTTTTTCCCTCTACTCTCCCAAAAAAGCAAATGCAGAAATATTCCTTTCTTTTAATGGAATAGAAAGGAAAGTACTTGTAGCTCAGAAACAGGTAATATAGCACTGAAGAGGGGCCAGAGAAATTCCCAGGATAAGCAAAAGAAAGTCCCACCATGATGGCTCTTCAGAGGCTAAAGATGACTAGTTCCAAGTAGAGTAAGAGAATAGGGCGCTGCCTGAAGGAACAGTAACAAAACAAAACTCTTGGATTTATGTGTCTCATACTGTGGATGGTTCATCAAGAGAGTTTGGGGATAAATTAATGACAAGGACCCTGTCTTATAAATTATAACAGCAACAACAACAACAAAACTAGGCATCTTTTTCCAATTAATTCTGAAAAAAATGTTAGATGGACTGGGCACAGTGGCTCACGCCTGTAATCTCAGCACTTTGGGAGGCCAAGGTAGGTGGATTACCTGAGATCAGGCATTCAACACCAGCCTGGCCAACATGGTGAAACCACATCTCTATTAAAAAATACAAAAATTAGCCAGGCGTGGTTGCATGTACCTGTAATCCCAGCTACTCAGGAGGCTGAGGCCAGAGAATCCCTTGAACCCAGGAGGCAGATGTTGCAGTGTGCTGAGATTACACCACTGCACTCCAGCCTGGGCACAGAGCAAGAATCTGTCTCAAAAACAAAAAAGTTAGATGGAAAAAGAAATGATAAAATATTGCATGGCTTGAATATAACTTTCTATCATAATATATACTGATGTCCCCTGAAGGTAGTAAAATGTTACATAGAAAGGACATGCAGAGAAAAAATATAGAAGTGAGGTGTAAAAGAATTAAATCTTCACCATCCAAAGTCAAAAGCCAATGGATAATGTTTAAAATGAAAAAATTCAAAGCAATGGCCATATAAACATGGAATTTAAAAAGAGAGGTAAACAGTAAAACCAAAACAAATAGCTTTTCTTAAGTACATCTGGGAAATAAAAAGGGCATGAGAGATTGGGGCAGCAATTTGATATTTGTCTTATAACAGTTGTAAGACTATTTTTTTAAACTATAGACATATTTTATAAAATATAAGTTGAATTTTTTAAAAAAGAATTTTCTCCAGTAAACAACCTAATTGGTTACTTCTTATCTCAACAGGATTATGGATTATGGATCTCTGGAATAAAAACATTTAGTGTCACAGCAAAAGAAGTTTTGAGTTTATATACAAATTAAGTAAAAGACTAATTTTGGTTTTGAAAAACTCGTTCTCTAAACTTTTACAGGAAGTTTAAATAAATTACATCATGAACAAAACTGCAGTATGCCAGTTCATATCCTCATGACCTCACGATTCTGCCTGAGCTCCACATCAATGAAAGGAAAATCGGATAACGAAGCACTTAGTCTAATATCTCAATAGCAACCATCAATTAGGATTACTTTTTAGAAAAGAAAAAAAAAACCTAACCTTATATGTAAATCTATCTAGTGTGCAAATGACATAATGCTTATATGTATGTAAATCTATCTAGTGTGCAAATGACTTAATGCCGGGGTGGGTAAACTGTGGCCGAGAGTACCCCAAATCCAGCCCACTCCTGCTTTTGTAATAATTCACCAGCTAAGAAATGTTTTCATATTTTTTTAATAATTGGGAAAAATATATACATTTTGTGACATGTGAAAAACCACACAAAATTCAAATGTCAGTGCTTGTAAATAAAGTTATATTGGAAGCATCCTCATTCATTAATTTCTGCGTTGATCATTGTTTTCTGGGCATGGCTAAGTTGAACAGTCATGACAGAGATTATGTAGCCCACAAAATCTAAAATATTGACTATCTATCTCCTTTCAAAAAAAAGTTTGTTGACTCCTGAGATAAAGGACTAATTCTGAATTCAATTTGAATTTTACTTCAAATTATTGAGCCAAGTTTGTATGCTAAAATGTAGATATAAGTCACTGAGTCAAGGATTAAGTAAGGAGGCTTAGGAATGGTCTATATAACCCTTCAAAGAGTTAATCCAAAGGGATTTAATGGTTTGTGTATTAGTCTGTTCTCACACTGCTACAAAGATACTACCTGAGACTGGATAATTTATAAAGAAAGGAGGCTTAATTGATTCACAGTTCCCCATGGCTGGGGAGGCCTCAGAAAACTTGCAATCATAGTGGAAGGTAAAGGGGAAGCAAGGCACATCCTTACATGGTGGCAGGAGAGAGAGAAAGTGAAAGAGTGAGGAAGTGCCACACTTAACACCATCAGCTCTCATGAGAACTCCCTATCATGAGAACAGCATGGGGGAAACCTCCCCCATGATCCAGTCACCTCCCACCAGGTGCCTCCCTCTACATGTGAGGATTACAAATGGAGATGAGATTTGGCTGGGAACACAGAGCCAAACTGTATCAGTTTTCTTAGAGTCACTCAGGTAAATGGGAACAGAATGAGTACTACAGCCTCCAACTCTGAGATGGCTGCTCGGTTAGATGAGCATCTATCACCAAAGTTTTAACCCTAACATGCCTTTGTCCCTACACTGCTCTTCAACTTTCCATTATTAAGTCACCTGTTTCATTTCAGTTAAAATGTTAATAAAATACATTCTTTCATCCCACCTTCCAAGTATTTAAAACAGATTTCTGTTGATATTTACTTATGACCATGCCAATACGGCAGTACAGAATACTACTTAAGTATGGGGTCTCTGGTTTCAGACAGACCCTGGCTCTGACTCTGTCCCTGAGTATCATTCTGCCTTGTAACCCTGGGAACTTCTCTAAATTTCGTATTTCTCACCTCTAAAGATGAGTTCAGTTACACTGAATAAGATGAAGGATGTCAAGAATGTAAAGGTAATGAATGTCATAGAATTAAGAGCTCTTGAAGCATTATCTATAATGCTTTGTCTTATGTCCAAACATGTTATTCATTATCCTCAAAGAGCTTCATGGGCAGCGTTCTCAAATATCAGTGTACATGAGAATCACACTGGTGAACTTCTCAATGCAGACTCCCCTGACCCTACCCCCAAACAGTATGATTCTTTAATCTGGAGGCTCCGGAATCTGTACTTTGAAGCTCATGTATGATTTGGATGCAGGTGGTCCATGGAATAGAAACAGTGTTCCCAGAGGATGAAACAGATGCCCAGAGGTTAAGAGACAAGCCAAAAGCCTACATAATTACAGCTTCAAGTAGTTCCCTGCATCAAATAGCAAGGAACTGAGTACCACTCATTCATTTTTGCTGTTTTTCCAACTGCCCTTTTTTTAAATTTAAACTTCTGTTAGGCTCCATAAGTTAATTAATGTTACAGACAATATGAAGATTTCTTAGTTTTTAAAGGTTAGCACTTCCAGTTATACATCCAACTAAATGTTAAAGACACTCAGTAAGGTCAGTACTCAGATCCCCATGAAACCCTGTTTTCTGCCTTAGAAGCCAGACACACAACCTTGTTACTGACCCCAGAGCACTGATAACTGACAATTTTTTTGACTGGTATATTTGCAAACAGAAAAAAAAAAGAAATAAATTTGTGTGTTCCTACACTGCAATATGAACTAAAGCAAACTAAAAATATGGCTAAAATCAAGCACAAAACTAAACACATCCTACATTGAGAAAGCTTGATGTGTAATACATGTGAAGCAAATTGCATGCAACAGCTGCACCTCAAGGTAAGAATTTTCAATTGAAATGTTTATTCCAAAACCAGCAACAAAAGCAGCACTGAGAGTGACAAGAGTTGGAGAATGTAAATGCACACACTCACAATTACCTTGCTCCAGTCTAAAGCACAGGGAACGTCTCGCTGCTTCCATCTCAGGAGTTGGATTATCTAGGACATGTCTACACCACTGCAAAGGAGTCAGGGATTTCTCTGATGAGGTGAACGTCTTTGAAGAGCCAATGTATAACCTTAAAAAAAGAAATCTACATTATAGGTATGATATAGGTATACAGAGAGTACCTCTCTCTGGGAAAAGCAACATGTATTTAACAATTTCCATAGAAACAGAACTCATATTTGATGACTTCAAAGTATCAGAAATAGTTTTTAACAGGCAAATATCCCCAAATAGAATATGACACTTCCTGTAGCCTGGTGAGAACTTCAAAAAAAAGGTCTAACAATTTTCCCCCTAACTGTGTGTTTCAGCATCAGAGATCAAGGGCTTTTTTTTTTTTTTTTTTTAAACTAAACTAGCCCTAAAAAGGCACTATTCATGATCTTACTATCTCTATTGACATGTCAAGAAATGAACATTTTCATCTTTCTCTTTGGCAACAGAATCTTTTGTAAACTTGGGCTAATGAAGGTAAATATGATGTGACAAACAAGGCAAATCTTATGTGTATTTTTTAAAAATAAGTCTAAACACCCGTAAAAGCCAGTCACTTGATTCTTTGAACCCTTACATAATCACATATTTCTCCTGTCTCAAATCTATACTAACCTTGGTATATGCTTCTTTTTCATTAAAGCCAAACAAAGAGCTTTAAAAGATATGTTTTACGAAGAGTTCACTTTCAGCACCTACACAATTACACAGTAATGGGTAGTATTCAAAATGACTACCTGGAGGCACTGCAAGTTATAAAAAAGCTTCTGTCATTAATATGCCATGTTAAGGTAGATTTTAGAATATTTTCAGTCATAGGGCTATACAGAAAGGTTCATCTTGAGGAATAAACAGCAGTTAACTAAAAAAGGGGGGAGGGTGAATTACCTCCCCAAAACTGCTGGCTCTAATACATGACACCTTACTACTATAAGCTTACATTAATTACAAATCTAAAGTAATCTTCCTTCCAACAAAGCTACCACAATTCTAATAAGCACATATTCTTGAAATAACATACTTCATTATTCATACTTTCACTGTTCTACACAAAACGTTCACCTATTAGAGTAATTTATCAGTTATACAAGATGGTTGGGGAATGTACTATTCTTCGGTAAATTATTCTTATAGATCAGGGATTGCCAAATGTTTTCTGTAAAGGACCGGCAAGTAAATATTTCAGGCTTTGTAAGCCACATGATCTCTGTCACAACTACTCAGCCCTGCCATTCCAGTCCAAAGGCATCCTAGACAATATGTAAGCGAATAAACGTGGCTGTGTTCCTTTAAAATTGATTTATAGACATTGAAAGCTGAATTTCCCATAGTTTTCACATTCTATTTTTTTCATCATTTAAAAACATAAAACCGTATCTTACCCACCATACAAAACATGCAACAGCTCTGATTTGCCCTTGAGACAGTTTGTTCACTCCAGTTACAGATGAGGACTCTAAAATATAGATCTCAATGGATTTAATTGTAAGTCCAATATATTATTTTTTTTCCTTAGAGTGTGTTGCATCTAGAGTTGTGACTCTAGTTGTGACTCCATCAAGAGTATATATAGTTAAAAATCATATTCTTGGGCCCCAGCTCAGTCCTACTATGGCAAGATTATCACCTACCTATGTAGGTAATAATCCCTTCCACTTCCTTGCAACATAGCCTAAACTGTCCAGTACACGGTACTTCTCCCTACTCACAAGTATAGGTTAGTCCAGGCTAGTATGTCTCATGCCTCAAAATTACTTAAACATCTTGTTAAGACAAATTGCTAAACCACACCCCTTAAGTTTGATGCATAGGGTCAAAGAATCTGGATTACTAAGCAGCTTCCAGGTGATGCTAATATTACTGGTCTGGAGACCACATCTTGAGAGGCACTCAGCTAAGCCAATCATGGTATTTTCATTGTTCCCCTTTGCCTATGACTGGTTTAGGCCCACGCCCCAGACACAATCCTAGCCAACAGAAACTGAGGGAAAATCATCTGATAAGCTTGCGGACAAGTTTTTCCTTAAAGGGAGGTGGAAGTGTCACAAAAGACTCAATTATATGCTTCCTACAGGAAATGCACCTTAAACATGGGCATACAAATAAGTTAAAAGTAAATAGCCAGAAAAGTAATCAAAAAATAAAAAATAAAAAACTACCCACAAAGAAAAATCTGGGCCCAGAAGACTTTACTGCTAAACTCTACCAAGTATTTAAAGAAAACATCAGTTCTTCACAAACTCTTCCGAAAAACAGAAGAGGAGGGAATACATCCTAATACATCCTACTAGGGCAGTGTTACCTTGATACCAAAATCAGACATTACAAATTAAGAAACTAACGGCCAATATCACACATGAACACAGATGTAAAAAGTCTAAATATTTCAGTAAATTGAGTCTAACTTCACCATTAGCATATTTCACCATTAATAAGTGGGGTTTATATCAGAAATAAAAAGTTGGTACAAATTCAAACATCAATATAACTTATCAGATTAACTAAAATAGAAAAAGTATATAATATCAATAGAAAAAAAAGGCATTTGACATCCACTCCTGATAAAAATTCTCATCAAATCAGAAACAGAAAGAAACATCCTCAACCTGATTGAAGGCATCTACAAAAACAGCATAGTTAATGGTAAAAGGCTGAATGCTTTGCCTGTGATATCAAACAGACACAGACATTGGCTCTCATCGCTTCTATTTAACACTCTGCTGAAGATCCTAGCCAATGCAATCAGGCATTACATTAAAAACATTTACATTGGAAAGAAACAAGTAAATCTGTCTTTATTCACAGATGACATGATCATCTATGTAAAAAAATCTGAAGAATCTACAAAAATGATAATAGCATAAGTGAGTTTAGAAGCAAGATTGTAAGATACCAGATTGATGTAGGAAAGTCAATTGTATACTTATATACATTAACAACAAACGAATTCATATTTTTAAAATTTCACTTTTCATTTACTATAGCATTTTTTAAAAAACAATCAGATGCTTAAGGATAAATCTGACAAAAGATGTGTAGGACCTGAACACTGAAGACTACAAAACATTCTGAGAATTAAAGAGGACATAACTGGAGAGATATGCCATTTTCGTAAGAAAACTAAATATTAAGATGTCAATTCTCCTTAAATTGGTCCACATAATTTGCAAAATCCCAATAGAAATTCCAGCAAGCTTTTTTGTAGAAATGTAGATGATCTAAAATTCATATGGAAATGCAAAGATCTTAGAATAGCCAAACAAATGTTAAAAAAAAAAAAATGGAGAGCTATACCACTGATTGAAGCTCATGACAGTAATGAAAACAGTTTAGTGTAGCATAAAAATAAACGGATCAGTGGAAAAAAATAGCCCAGAAATAAAACCACACATATATGGAGGATTTTTAGTAAAACACAATTTAAAGGATAGTCTTTTAAATAAATGGTGTTGGAACAAAATGGTTATCTATATGTGAGAAAAAAAAAAAAAACTTTGATCCACAGTACAAACAATATCCAAAACTAACTCAAAATAGAGCACAGACAAAAATGTAAAACTTGAAACTGTAACACTTTTATAAGAAACCAAAGGTAAAAGTATGTGTGTCCTTGAGTTGGCAAATGCTTCTTAGATACAATTTATAAGACTGAAAATATGATCCATAAAAGAAAAAAAATCAATTGGACTTTATTGAAATTAAAAACTTTTCTTTTTGAAAGACACTGCTAAAAGGATGAGTGATAAACCACAGATTGGGAAAGACATATTTGCAATCATATATCTACCAAAGAACTTTTATGCAGAAAACAAGAAACTACAAATAGCAAACAACTCAATTTTAAAAATAGACAAAAGGTTCGATTACACATTTCACCAAAGAAGACCTATTATGGCAAACAGCTATATGAAAAGATGTTCATCATTAATCATTAGAAAAATAGCTAAAACCACAATGAGATTCTACCACATACCTATTGGAATGGCTAAAATGAAAAATACTACCCATAGCAAGTGTTAAGAAAGATTTGGTGCCACTGAAAACTTCATACACTGGTTATGGAAATGAAAAACGGTGAAACCACTTTGGAAAAGAGTTTGGCAGCTTCTTAAAAAGTTAACCTACACTTACTCTCTGTTCCAGACACTCAAGTCAGAAGTATTTACCCAAGAGAAATGAAAGCATGTTCATATGAAGACTTAAACATAAATGTCTGCAGTTTTGTCATAACCCAAAACTAAAAACAACCCAAGTGCCCATCAAAAGATGAGTGGATAAACAAGCCATGGTTACAATGATGAAATCTAACAGCTCCCACAATAAAAATGAACTACTGATTCATGTAATAACACGAATTTCAAAATAACTATCTAGCTTGAAAGAAGCCAGACCAAAACAAACAAATGGAAGAGTACATAGTCTGTGACTTTATTGATATAAAACTATAAAAAATGCAAACTGCCTGTAATCCCATCACTTTTAGAGACCAAGGCAGGCAAATCACAAGGTCAGGAGATCCAGACCATCCTGGCCAACATGGTGAAACCCTGTCTCTACTAAAAATACGAAAATTAGCTGCATGTGGTGGCATGCACCTGTAATCCCAGCTACTCAGGAAGCTGAGGCAAGAGAATCATTTGAACCCGAGAGGTGGAGGTTGCAGTGAGCCGAGATAGTGCCACTGAACTCCAGTCTGGGTGACTAATCTAAACTGACAGAAAACAGATCAGGGGTTGCCTGGGTTGGAGGTAGCAAGGATCAGGAGGGAAAGAATAAGGAAAACAAGGGGCCACAGGAAACTTCAAGTGTTGAAATCTGTTCACTACACATTAACTGTGGTCATGATTTCCCGGGTATATATACATGTTAAAGTCTATCAAATTGTACATTACAAGAATGTGCAGTTTACATATTAATTGTATTCCAATAAAAAGTCACAACATAAGGAATCACTGCTTTGTGGTTTTGTTTGTTCTGAGACATGGTCTTGCTCTGTCACCCAGGCTGGAGTGCAGTGGGACAAACACACCTCACTGCAGCTTTGACCTTCTGAGCTCAAGTAATCCTCCCACCTCAGCCCCCTGAGTTGCTAGGATCATAGGCATGCACCACCACACCCAGCTATTTTGTTTTTTAAGTTTTTTTGTAGAGATGTGGTCTTCCTATGTTGTCAAGGCTGGTCTCAAAAGCCTGGGCTCAAGTGATCTTCCTGCCTCAGCCTCTCAAGGTGCTGGGATTACAGGTGTGACCCACCATGACCAGTACTCAGTGTTCTTAAGATGAGAAATTCATAGCTGCCATCTACCACGTATGTAAAAAGCCACGAATACCACAGCCCTGACAGAAATGAGCCACTAGTTAGTCAACTGTGGAGTTTCCTTATCTCAATACTTTTTTCACCAATTTTCCTTAATTTTTTTATTACTATACTTTAAGTTCTGGGATATATGTGCAGAAGGTGCAGGATTTGTTACATAGGTATACACGTGCCATAGTGGTTTGCTGCACCCATCAACTGTCATCTACGTTAGGCATTTCTCCTAATGCTATCCCTCCCCTAGCCCCCCACCCCTCGACAGGCCCTGGTGTGTGATGTTCCACTCCCTGTGTCCATGTGTTCTCATTGTTCAACTCCCACCTATGAGTGAGAACATGCAGTGTTTGGTTTTCTGTTCCTGTGTTAGTTTGCTGAGAATGATGGTTTCCAGCTTCATCCATGTCCCTGCAAAGGACATGAACTCATCCTTTTTTTATGGCTGCACAGTATTCCATGGTGTGTATGTGCCACATTTTCTTTATCCAGTCTACTATTGATGGGCATTTGGGTTGGTTCCAAGTCTTTACTATTGTGAACAATGCCACAATAAACATATGTGTGCATGTGTCTTTATGGTAGAATGATTTATAATCCTTTGGGTATATACCCAGTAATGGGATGGCTGGGTCAAATGGTATTTCTGGTTCTAGATCCTTGAGGAATCGCCACACTGTCTTCTACAATGGTTGAACTAATTTACACTCCCACCAACAGTGTAAAAGTGTTCCTATTTCTCCACATCCTCTCCAGCATCTGTTGTTTCCTGACTTTTTAATGATTGCCATTCTAACTGGTGTGAGATGCTATCTCATTGTGGTTTTGATTTACATTTCTCTAATGACCAGTGATGATGAGCTTTTTTTCATGTTTGTTGGCCGCATAAATGTCTTCTTTTGAGAAGTGTCTGTTCATATCCTTCGCCCACTTTTTGATGGGGTTGTTTTTTTCTTGTAAATTTGTTTAAGTTCCTTGTAGATTCTGGATATTAGCCCTTTGTCAGGTGGATAGATTGCAAAAATTTTCTCCCATTCAGTAGGCTGCATAAGCTCTTTAGTTTAATTAGATCCCATTTGTCAATTATGGCTTTTGTTGCCATTGCTCTTGGTGTTTTAGTCATGAAGTCTTTTCCCATGCCTATGTCCTGAATGGTATTGCCCAGGTTTTCTTCTAGGGTTTTTACGGTTTTAGGTCTTACGTTTAAATCTTTAATCTATCTTGAGTTAATTTTTGCATAAGGTGTAAGGAAGGGGTCTGGTTTCAGTTTTCTGCATATGGCTAGCCAGTTTTCCCAGCACCATTTATTAAATAGGGAATCCTTTCCCTATTACTTGTTTTTGTCAGGTTTGTCAAAGATCAGATGGTTGTAAATGTGTGGCATTATTTCTGAGGCCTCTGTTCTGTTCCATTGGTCTATATATCTGTTTTGGTACCAGTACCATGCTGTTTTGGTTACAGTAGCTTTGTAGTAGAGTTTGAAATCAGGTAGCATGATACCTCCAGCTTTGTTCTTTTTGCTTAGGATTGTCTTGGCTATATGGGCTCTTTTTTGGTTCCATATGAAATCTGAAATAGTTTTTTCTAATTCTGTGAAGAAAGTCAATGGTAGCTTGATGGGGATGGCACTGAATCTATAAATTACTTTGGGCAGTATGGCCATTTTGATGATATTGATTCTTCCTATCCATGAGCATGGAATGTTTTTCCATTTGTTTGTGTCCGCTCTGATTTCCTTGAGCGCTGGTTTGTAGTTCTTGAAAACGTCCTTCACATCTCTTGTGAGTTGTATTTCTAGATATTTTATTCTCTTTGTAGCAATTGTGAATGGGAGTTCACTCATGATTTGGCTGTTCATCTATTATTAGTGTATAGAAATACTTGTGATATTTTGCACATTGATTTTGTATCCTGAGACTTTGCTGAAGTTGCTTATCAGCTTAAGGTGATTTTGGGCTGAGATGATGGGGTTTTCTCAATATACAATCATGTCATCTGCAAACAGAGACAATTTGACTTCCTCTCTTCCTATTTGAATACCATTTCTTTCTTTCTCTTGTCTGATTGCCCTGGCCAGAACTTCCAATACTATGTTGAATAGGAGTGGTGAGAGAGGGCATCTTTGTCTTGTGCCAGTTTTCAAAAGGAATGCTTCCAGCTTTTGCCAATTCAGTATGATACTGGCTGTGGGTTTGTCATAAATAGCTCTTATTATTTTGAGATACGTTCCATCAATACCTAGTTTATTGAGAGTTTTTAAGCATGAAAGGGTGATAAATTCTATTGAAGCCTTTTTCTGCATCTATTAATTATGTGGTTTTGTGATTGGTTCTGTTTATGTGATGATTATGTTTATGATTTGCATATGTTGAACCAGCCTTGCATCCCAGGGATGAAGCCGACTTGATCGTGGTGGATAAGCTTTTTGATGTGCTGTTGGATTCGATTTGCCAGTATTTTACTGAGGATTTTCACATCGATGTTCATCAGGGATACTGGGCTGAAATTTTCTTTTTTAGTTGTGTCTCTGCCAGGTTTTGGTATCAGGATGATGCTGGTCTCATAAAATGAGTTAGGGAGGAGCCCCTCTCTTTCTATTGTTTGGAATAGTTTCAGAAGGAATGCTACCAGCTCCTCTTTGTACCTCTGGTAGAATTTGGCTCTGAATCCATCTGATCCTGGGCTTTTTTTGGTTGGTAGGCTATTAATTACTGCCTCAATTCCAGAATTTATTACTGGTCTATTCAGGGATTCGACTTCTTCATGGTTTAGTCTGGGGAGGGTGTTTGTGTCCAGAAATTGATCCATTTCTTCTAGATTTCCTAGTTTATTTTCATAGAGGTATTTATAGTATTCTCAGATGGTAGTTTGTATTTCTGTGGGATCAGTGGTGATATCCCCTTTATCATTTTTTATTGTGTGTATTTGATTCTTCTTTTCTTCTTTAATAGTCTGGCTAGCGGTCTATCTATTTTGTTGGTCTTTTCAAAAAACCAGCTCCTGGATTCATTAATTTTTTAAAAGGGTTTTTCATGTCTCTATCTCCTTCAGTTCTGCTTAGTTATTTCTTGTTGTCTGCTAGCTTTTGAATTTGTTTGCTCTTGCTTCTCTAGTTCTGTTAATTGTGATATTAGGGTGTTGATTTGAGATCTTTCCTGCTTTCTCTGGTGGGCATTTAGTGCTATAAATTTCCCTCTGAACACTGCTTTAGCTGTGTCCCATAGATTCTGGGACATTGTGTCTTTGTTCTCATTGGTTTTAAAGAACTTATTTATTTCTGCCTTAATTTCTTTATTTACCCAGTAGTCATTCAGGAGCAGGTTGCTCAGTTTCCATGTAATTGTGCGGTTTTCAGTCAGTTTCTTAATCCTGCGTTCTAATTTGATTGCACTGTGGTCTGAGAGACTGTTATGATTTCCATTCTTTTGCCTTTGCTGAGGAGTGTTTTACTTCCAATTATGTGGTCAATTTTAGAATAAGTGTGACATGGTGCTGAAAAGAATGTATATTCTGTTGATTTGGGGTGGAGAGTTCTGTAGATGTCTATTAGGCCCACTTGGTCCAGAGCTGAGTTCAAGTCCTGAATATCCTTGCTAATTTTCTGTCTCATTGATCTAATATTGACAGTGGGGTGTTAGAGCCTCCCACTATTATTGTGTGGGAATCTAAGTCTCCTTGTAGGTCTCTACGAACTTGTTTTATGAATCTGGGTCCTCCTGTATTGGGTGGATATATATTTAGGATAGTTAGCTCTTCTTGTTGCACTGATCCCTTTACCATTACGTGATGCCCTTCTTTGTCTCTTTTGATCTTTGTTGGTTTAAAGTCTGTTTTATCAGAGACTAGGATTGCAACCCATGTTTTTTTGTTTTTTTGTTTTTTTTTTTTGCTTTCCATTTGCTTGGTAAATATTCCTCCATCCCTTTATTTTGAGCCTATGTGTGCCTTTGCATGTGAGATGGGTCTCCTGAATACAGCACACCAATGGGTCTTGACTCTTTATACAATTTGCCAGTCTGTGTCTTTTAATTGGGGTATTTATCCCATTTACGTTTAAGGTTAATATTGTTATGTGTGAATTTGATCCTGTCATTATGATGCCAGCTGGTTATTTTGCCCATTAGTTGATGTGGTTTCTTCATAGTATCAATGGTCTTTACAATTTGGTATGTTTTTGCAGTGGCTGGTACTGGTTTTTCCTTTCCATTGTTAGTTCTTCCAAGGCCAGATGCAGTGGCTCACACCTGTAATCCCAGCACTTTGGGAGGCTGAGCCTGGCAGATCATCTGAGGTCAGGAGTTCAAGACCAGCCTGACCAACGTGGCAAAACCCCGCCTCTACTAAAAATACAAAAAATTACCCAGGCCTGGTAGTGGGTGCCTGTAATCCCAACTACTCAGGAGGCAGAGGCAGAGGAATCATTTGAACCTGGGAGGCAGAGGTTGCAGTGAGCCGAGATCGTGCCATTGCACTCCGGCCTGGGT
This sequence comes from Gorilla gorilla gorilla, assembly GCF_029281585.2. NCBI lineage: Eukaryota > Metazoa > Chordata > Mammalia > Primates > Hominidae > Gorilla > Gorilla gorilla. The sequence goes on along the minus strand of NC_073238.2, from coordinate 92,401,504 downwards.
GACAGAGTGAGACTCTGTCTCAAAAACAACAACAACAACAACAATATATTTAGTGCTTCCTTCAGGAGCTCTTGTAAGGCAGGACTGGAGGTGACAAAATCTCTCAGCATTAGCTTGTCTGTAAAGGATTTTATTTCTCCTTCGCTTTTGAAGCTTCGTTTGGCTGGATATGAAATTCTGGGTTGAAAATTCTTTTCTTTAAGAATGTTGAATATTGGCCCCCACTCTCTTCTGGCTTGTAGGGTTTCTGCAGAGAGATCCGCTGTTAGTCTAATGGGCTTCCCTTTGTGGGTAATCCCTCTTTGGCTGCTCTTAACTTTATTCCCTTCATTTCCACCTTGGTGAATCTGACAATTATGTGTCTTGGAGTTGTTCTTCTCGAGGAGTATCTTTGTTGTGTTCTGTGTATTTCCTGCATTTGAATGTTGGCCTGTCTTGCTAGGTTGGGAAAGGTCTCCTGGATAATATCCTGAAGAGTGTTTTCCAACTTGGTTCCATTCTCCCAGTCACTTTCAGGTACACCAAATGCAGGTTTGGTCTTTTCACATAGTCCCATATTTCTTGGAGGCTTTGTTAATTCCTTTTCATTCGTTTTTCTCTAATCTTGTCTTCGTGCTTTATTTCATTAAGGTGATCTTCAATCTCTGATATACCTTCTTCTGCTTGATTGATTTGGCTATTGATACTTGTGTATGCTTCATGAAGTTCTCGTGCTGTGTTTTTCAGCTCCATCAGGTCATTTATGTTCTTCCCTGAACTGGTTGTTCTAGCTAGCAATTCCTCCAACCTTTTTTCAAAGTTCTTAGCTTCCTTGCATTGTATTAGAACATGCTCCTTTAGCTCGGAGGAGTTTGTTATTACCCACCTTCCGAAGTCTATTTCTGTCAATTCATCAAACTCATTCTCCGTCCAGTTTTGCTCCCTTGCTGGCAAGGAGGTGTGATCCTTTGGAGGAGAAGAGGTGTTCTGGTTTTTGGAATTTTCAGCCTTTTTGCACTGTTTTTTCCTCATCTTCGTGGATTTATCTACCTTTGGTCTTTGATGTTGGTGACCTTTGGATGGGGTTTCTGTGTGGACGTCCTTTTTATTGATGCTGATGCTATTCCTTTCTGTTTGTTAGTTTTCCTTCTAACAGTCAGACTCCTCTGCTGCAGGTCTGCTGGGGTTTTCCTGTGGTCCACTCCAGACTCTGTATGTCTGGGTATCTCCAGCAGTAGCTGCAGAACAGCAAAGATTGCTGCCTGTTCCTTCCTCTGGAAGCTTTGTTCCAGAGGGGCACCTGCCAGATGCGAGCCAGAGCTCTCCCGTATGAGGTGTCTGTCAACCCCTGCTGGAGAATTCATGTTTCTGTCTGAGCTTGTGCCTGTTGTTTTCAAATCCCTCTCAGCTATCATCTGAAACTGCTATCCAAAGCACGGCTCTGCCTGTTACCTCCAGTATCCAATGGGAGAATTGCTGATCTCTTCTGCTGCTAGGAAGCTTCCTCCAACCAGCTTGACTCTGGATTCCAGATACTCCCATTCACTTTTTTTGATAGAGTCCTTTTTTTGTTTGTAGGGGAACACCACAGTAAGGTGTCTTCAATTACTTAGGGCCTATGTGATACAAATATTTCATTTGTCCACACTGCCTCACAGCATATTCAAAAGCAGTGCTCATTTCTACAGGCACATTCAGTTTCTAAGTGACCCACTATGCCATGTTCACTTATGGAGATTTCTCTTTCATACTCCATAGTCCAATTCCTATTGTCTGGTACTATATCTCATTCCCACTCCGCATTTCATAGAAGGTAGGGATGATCATGGCACTAAAAGCAGTGAATCCAGTTGAAAGTCTACCTAAGGGACAACTGGAATCCCAAATCCCCTCCAATACAGCCAGTCCTACCACCCCTCTTCATCTCAACCTGAGACCAGAGACTTTGCTATGTGAATAAGCTGATCCAGAGAAGCCCTGACTTCAGGCACACCAAACTTAGCTGAAGGATAAATGAGGTACCTTACTTAACCAAACATTAAATGGAAGTCCACATGCTGACTCGTTAGAATTCTGGTCCCATTTCTCTCTTTATATTCCTAGAAATGACTGCCCTGCTTACGTCTCCTAGGAGTATAGAAGGTTTATGCATAGAGAAAAAGATGAATCCAAGAGAAGACCTAGAGATGCTTGAATGTGGCCTGGCTACCCATCCAATCACTAGTAAACTGCACCAAGGAGCTCCATCCATTAAGAGCTTTAGATCAGCTTCGGCACCTCCTTTGGGTATGAACAGACAACCAGTGACACCAAATATGTGAAATATTCCTTTTACATGAAACACTGAGACTAAAAGTAGAGAGAGTAAAGAGAACCAAAGAGAAAAACAATGCAGGGAACAGATGAAAATGTCAAGATGAACATAATTTATATCATCTAAAAGAAAATGTTACATTCACACACACACACAAGCACACACATACACATGGATATTGAAAAAAACAGTTTATTCGTGCTTGGGAAATGAGACTATCATAGCAAAACAAAAGAGTCAATAAATGAGTTTGGAATATCAAGTTGAAGAAGTCTCCTGAAAACAAAATAAAGACAGATTAGCAATGGGATAAGACATAAGAAAATCAAGTGATTAAGCCAGATGGAATGACCTACATCTGTCTGTTACAAGTTCTTAAAAAAATGAAAGAAAAGAAAGAAACTGGAAAGTTATTTTGAAGAAAAAAAAAAGAGCAAGAAAATTTCCAGAGTGGAAGTCAGGCCATGCAATTCTAGAGTGAAAGTGTGCACGAATGTCCAGTATACCAAATAAAATAACCCATACCAAGGTACAACATGACATTTTAGAATACTAGGAATAAAGGAAGCAAAAGAAAAAGTCAAAAAGGATTAGATATCCAATGCACTCAATGGCTAGAACATAATAGAAGCTAGAACAAAATGGAACAGTGCCTTCAAACATGAGGGAAAGGTTAACTTAGACTTTTATAGCCAGTCCAACTATGAATCTTATGTAAGGGCAGAACAATGACATTTTCAAATATGCAGGATCTCAAAGTGTGCCTCTCCTGCAGGTCTCCTTTCTCAGAAAGCTATTGAAGGCTGTGCCCCACCTAAGAGAATAAAAAAATACAAAGGAAAAGGATTTAAGAAGAAGGGAATCCACATTGCCAAGAAACTGAAAGAGTTCCCATGGCAACAGCAGTATGCATCCAGCTTACAGGGCAAACAGTAAAAACTAGAGTAATGAGATTAAGAGTTTCAGAGGGGATAGCACTACAATATAAATTTTAAAAAAGCAGATTTAACAGATTGCCAAATGTGTATGACCTTAATGAGGGATTTTATGGCTCCTTTAGCGTGTTTGGGGAAATAATTTCTGATAGGTAATTAAAGAAAGTGAAGAGGAGAGAAGAAGCGCCATTACCAACTCTTGGAGGAACAAATGGGTCAGAGAAAATACATGTTTAACATGCAATTAACAGGACTCAGCTAGTAAATTATAATCATAATGCAGACATTAAATATAAAAGAAAAACCATAAAAACCATTATGAGAAGGGAAAAGAGATATGGTAGTCAAGGGTGAGAGGAAGACAGCTAAGTTTCCATCTTTCATAATAAGTCCATAGATGTCTAAGACCACAAAAGTATAAAGACTGTTTAGGAAAAAGAAACAGCTAGTAGAGTATAAAGTGATGCCTATGTGAAGGACTCAGCAGGAGGAGGGAGTAGAGGACTGCTTCCTGTAATAAGCCTAACAAGAGGAGTTTTGAAAACTACTAACATGTTATTATATTATTTTGATAAAACTGTTGAGGTGCTATACAAATGTATGGCATTAAGACAGAAGTGATCATTTTCAGAGTCAGTCTCCTGACAGTGAGCAGGATAGCTTTGAGCCTAGTGTTTCTATGACTTGGCCTAGAGCTGGATTTAAAGAAAGAAAAAGCCCACAATAACCCTGAATGTTTCCAATGAAGTATGACAATTGTCTAGAAAAAAAAAGTCTCAGTTATTCTCAAAATATTTGGTTCTAAAGTCATCTTTTTGCAGATAACACAAAAAACTAGTTATAGAGATCATGTAGCTAAAAACTCCTTGAGTACAACACAGCTCCAAAATTAGATAGGCAAGGTTTAAAAAAAAAAAAAACCTGTATTTCTCCTATATAGTTCTAACCCTCCAAAAAGTCATTTTAAAAATCACTTTATTCATTGTCATTAGAATGCAAGTAACATTTACAATGTCCTATCTGGCCATCATTAGTACATCATACATTCTAGTGACTTATAAACATTTTTTTCAACTTCAGTAGTTTCATTAATGGTATATTGGATTCTGGCAAGAGCATCTGAAAAGTCTTAATCTAAATTTTCAGAATTCTTCAAATTATATTTGAAATATACATTTCAAACTACTATTTGGAATGTCACTCTAATTTTCTTTAACTTTTCTTCAATTGCTTCCAAACCACACACACCAGAAACTACTATCCTTCTCATAGAACCCCTTCTTTTCCATACACATCACATTCTATGCTGGGAGACCAAAAATAATACAAAGCCGATGATAACCCTGAATGTTTCCAATGAAGTATGACAACTGTCTGGAAAACAAAGTATCAGTTATTCTCAAAATATTTGGTTCTAAAAATCTAAATATTTTTGCAGATAATACAAAAAACAAATGGTACAGTCACATATATATACACACAAGTATATATTTTATGTGTGTGTATATATACATATAAAATATATATACATATATGTATATATATTTTATATGTATATATATACATATAAAAATATATGTGTGTGTGTGTGTATATATATATATATATATATATATATTTTTTAGACCTGCCACTGAAAAGTAATATGTGGTAATTTTCAGACAAATAATTTTAAGAGCCTTCAATCACTGCAAGTTTTATTTTAAGGAAAGCTGAAACATCAACACTAATAAGCAGGATCAACGAATCTTTAGTTCTCTGTTAACAGTGTTTGAGTCACTGGCACCTGCTAGGATCAAACTAGATAGCCACTACAATATTTAGTTCCAACAGGCTCTTAAAAGGATACATGAAGTTCAAGCTTTACTTACTAAGCTGTCCTATAACAAACTTTCCCTCCACCCCCAACCCTACCTCACCCAGTTACAGCTAAACTACTTCAGCACCTCACTTCAACATTTAAAAGTTACTTATTTCAAACACACGTCATACACTTCAGTCAACTCCATTTGCTCCTAGAAAACATTGTACATTTTCAATTAGCACTGTCAAAAAGGGAAGCACCCTCTGGTCTTTTCACTGAAAATCAATTATGCAAAAAGCAGTTTAGGTGGTCTAATTTAGCTGTGCCATATGTATAGCACAAGGTGTTCAACAGCTTTGATGAAAAATTGGCAATGATGTTAGCCAGCTGTCTGGGGTCTTGGTATTATATCTGGAAGATGAATATCTCATTCATTAAATTTTTCTTAATTTGTACAAGTCACCATTTTTCCTTGTATAATTAACAACTTTTCCATTGTCTTTCCCAGTTGGGAAAGTTAAAAATCCTTGCCACATCCTGTTTATATAGTCTCAATGTTCTGTTAATTGTCATTCTACTAAAATAAAGCCTCCTTATATGGCTGCATTTTATATTGGCTGACTTATTTTTATCGTGGCATTTTCTCATATAGAACCATCTTCCTGGTTGAGGTGTGCAAGACCTAACTTCCCTTCAGAGTACTATACCATCTTCAGTGCTTTTCCACCTGCTTTCTCCGTTTTGCTTTCAAACAGTATAGAGTTTTGCTAACTTTGATCATAATGCAAAAATACGTTTAATATTTCCACATCTACAAAACTGAAACATATTTAATCAAAGCAAGCATTGTATTATAAGATGTGATAAACTCTGATTTTCTATTCTACTGCACTTCACTTTTTTAAAATGCTGGTCAATCCACTAAATTGACTTTATAAACTTACTAATGAGTTACACAGCTAGCTCTGGGGAAAAAAAATATCAGTGATGTAAACACTTCTGAATCTGGACAAATAATCTGATTTTTAGTCTGAACTCTATCAGTAAATAGAAGAGCTTACATAAGCCATTTTGCCTCAGAGCTCCCGTCCCTCAACACTGAAATAAGAGGGCTGAAACAGGTCATAGGAAGGTCTAGTATGCAGTTAGCTAATGGCTCCCATTGCCACTTCAGACCAATCTGACTTACTCTGTTTGTACTCTGGTGCTGCACAGCCTGGTGACATTAGGACAAATATAAATCTTAAAAACATTTCTTCCATAAAGATAGAAAAAGCATCCAATCACACTGTGTCCCATGTATGCATGGATATTTTAGTCCCTTTGAGCTTCTTATTTGCTCCTGATACTCAGATTTTTCCCTTTTCCTTTCTAGCCAATAGCCTTCCGGAGAGCTAAGCCTATCAAATTAGTAAGGTAGCTGAGGAATCAGTATAGCAGGATGAGTTTTACTATAGGGCTATAAGATGACTTAAGAATTCAGGTTCACGATAGCAAAGACTTGGAACCAACCCAAATGTCCAACAATAATAGACTGGATTAAGAAAATGTGGCACATATACACCATGGAATACTATGCAGCCATAAAAAATGATGAGTTCATGTCCTTTGTAGGGACATGGATGAAATTGGAAATCATCATTCTCAGTAAACTATCGCAAGAACAAAAAACCAAACACCGCATATTCTCACTCATAGGTGGGAATTGAACAATGAGATCACATGGACACAGGAAGGGGAATATCACACTCTGGGGACTGTTGTGGGGTGGGGGGAGGGGGGAGGGATAGCATTGGGAGATATACCTAATACTAGATGACGAGTTAGTGGGTGCAGTGCACCAGCATGACACATGTATACATATGTAACTAACCTGCACAATGTGTACATGTACCCTAAAACTTAAAGTATAACAATAAAAAATAAATAAATAAGTAAATAAATAAAGAATTCAGGTTCTGGAATTGCCATCAACTTTAACTTTCCGAGACACTTAATTCCAGCAATACTGTGCTAAGATAATCAGGTAGTATTAAGGCAACATTCAAGACTTAAAATTCAATTAAGATAAATATTCAAAGAAATAAGAAAATGGTTTCATCAAAGCTTTTTTGTCAAAAGGGAGAGCATAACACTCCATTCTCTTTAAAGCTGTTTTTTTTTAAGATACTACTTATAGGTTAAATAATTATTCAGAAAAAAAGATCTCAAAGACCTGGTTAATCATTAACTAATGAACTATCATAAAGAAAATATTGGTTCTGTTAGTCATGATTTTCCTTATACACATAACTCTTAACCCAAATTTTGTCCAGGTTGTTAATAAAAGGAAAATAATGTATTCTAAGGTTTTATTAGAAAAGATATACTTACATAAAAGAATAGCTAAAATATCCAGTGATTAATCTACATTTGTAAACTTTCCTGAACTTATGACATTTTAGCAGGAAGTGCTATTCTAAATAAACAAGCAAACACATTTTGTTCAACCCATTAGGATGAAATCACAATAAAAAAATGCATGAAAAACTGTAGGTGATACAGTTAACAGTAACTTGTTCCTTAATATTGTTACTCTAATAATGATGCCTTTGTTACTGGGAGATGTGATGTCACATGAATACACAAATGTCCAATGTATGTTCAATGAAAGGCAAGTGTTAAAAAAAAACTGATGTGTATATGTTTGTATATTGATTGTTGTAATTATATTTTTTTATCTTGAAGGAGCTACAGAGTATTAACAGGGTGAATTCTGAGTCACGGTAATAAATTGGGGACAAGGAAGATAATTTTTGTGACTTTATACCTGCATCTATGTTTTAGTTTTTTTACAATGAGCATGTAAAACTTGTAGTTTTAAATATTTTTAAAATAAGGTACTATATACCCACTCCAGTTGTTTCTTAATAAACACAGGAAATAAAAATAAGTTGCCATCCTGCAAACATATCAGGGAATCCAAATGAACAGCACTCTTATTTCTGAGACCACACGACAGGGACACTATAGTCTGCAGTGATAAAGGAACAGAGTGCTTTGCAAGCATTAACAAGTGGGTTAAACTTTAAAAATTAAACCCTGTTGATATTTTCTTCATCAAAAAGATTTGCAATGCAAACAAAATCTTGATGCATAAAATGAAATAATAATAAAATTATGTAAATCAGGTAACTTTAAAATGTTTAAGACCATCCCACTAAGATTAATGGACCCTCCTTGTTTTTCCACCTGGAATTCTAATCCCAGGCTTGTTTTCAGGAAGATTCTCTGCCATTTGTCTCTAGAAACATTTGTAAAGCATCAAGGCTTTGATTTATTCACCTGTATACTTGTTGAATGAAATAGAACCTGCTTCAACTTTGATTTGCTTCAAACCATCTGAAGAGCTAATATACTAATACCACTAAGTGGCTGATTTCTGTTAAAGTTGGTTATTTCAATGCTATTTGGACAAAATTAAACTATAAAAAGAAAACCTAGGTACCAAAATACTAGTAATAGGATGCTAACTAAATATGACAGAAATCCATTCAAAAGAAGGAAAGTTATTAATAGATTACTAATCTCATATTTACAAACAATATCAATAAATTTTAAAATGCAAATATTTTAAGCATAAAACTGATCCCATATATCTCCCCATCAAAAATGTAAACAAGTTTCCTTCCACTGTTTACATACATACCATCAGAAAAGGCTAAGTAGGGACTAAATCAACCTAAAATAATTTGAAAGTGGCATAAGGGCTGAGAGTTATTAGTGAAATCTAAGGACCATCATGAGAGCATTTTCTAGTACCACATTCAGGCTGAAACTGAGATTACAATACACCCTGGGCTTTATAGAAATAAGGGTGCAGCTTTGAAAAAATGGCTTAAAGTTCCCGAAAGTGATGAGTTGTTTGATTTTTTTTACAACTTGAGCTACCTGCACAGCTGCCAAAAAGTATTAAGGTGGATGATGAATACACCTCTGAAAGGCTTACTGTAACTCCATATATTTTGATTCTTGAATCAAACCAATTAACTAATGTACTTTACAGTTAGAGCTCTCACATGATAGAGTGTAAGGGAAAAGGAACACTGCAGTTCCCAATAGGAAACCAGTAAGGATCTCCATTTCCCAGTCCCTTCCATGCAATCATGCAACAGAGACACAAAGAAAGTAACGAAAACACAGCTTGGAAAAACAGAAAGGGTCCTACATAAAAAGGACCTAAAGTAAAGAAGGACTACAGCAAGCCTCCCCCTAAAGTTACTCGTTCATGGAAAGTAGACAGTGCTAACCAGATGTCAACTGAATAAATGCTGCCAAGCCTCAAGTTTTCTGATAACCAAGCTAAAAAGTTTCCAAGAAATAAGAAAATAAGGCTTCTCTAATCTCACTTTTCTTCTACAGTTTAATTTAAAAAATTAAAGACAGTTCGTTGGTTCCTAGGTAAAAAATAAATAAATAAATAAAAAAGTCCCTCCCACCTGTTCATTCCACTCCAAGAAAAGTCCTCTTTATTGGCACTATTTATGGGAAAGCCAGTGAGGTCACCCCATTTTAAAAAGCAAGTCAGTCTCTGAAAATAAGATTTCAATGAAAATGCAACGCAAAAGGGCACACGACTGCAAAATTCAAACAGCAAGAACGAACCTCTCTATAAAGAGAGATCCATCACTGCGCGGCTTCCGATGCCACCCGAGGAGGAAGAGCACGCAAATCCTGTCCAGCGTTCGTTTAAAACGAAAGAACAGTAACAGTCGCAGACAGAGGCCAACCCCTACCATCCCCCGTCATCCCTCCGAAAACACTGGGGAAAAGAGCAGCACTGAGCAAAAAGACAAGATGACATGGATTTTGCACTTAATGCTAACGAGGAGCTTGGGACCCAACAATCAGCAAATAGCAGAACCCATGGCAGATGGGGGGAAGGGGGGCCGGTTCATCCGCAGTCGGAGCGATTAGAAAACAGGTTTCTGCCTTCGTGAGAAGCCTCATCGTGGGAAGTGTCACTGCCTGGGTCAACACCTGCTGGGTCGGCCCCTCCGGGAGCCGCGGGGAGTCACCGCGGCTGCCGCGAGGGGACCCCCGTCCGCCCCCCGCCCCCGCTCCCCGGTGCCCGCAGCCCCCGAGGCCAGGGTCTCGGGGAAGGAGCGGAGCCAGGCAGTACCAGGTGTAGTCGTCCTCGTCCCGCCAGGCGGCTACGCTCTCCAGATCCAGCAATTCCACCTCGTCCAGCAGCGTGGGGGGCGGCGAGGGCGGCGCTGCAGCTGCCCCTGGCGGCGTCCCCGCGCCCCCCGGCTCCGGCCCGCCACCGCCCGCGCCGAAGAAGCCTGCTGCCGGCTTGAAGTAGACGAAGGGCGCCTCGGGTGGCTGCGCCAGGCTGCAAAGCAGGGAGGGCGCGGGGCTAGGCAGGCAGAAGGTGCCCGGGAACGCGGGGCTGGAGCCACCGCCGCTGCCACTACCGCTGCCGCCACCTCCCCCCGCGCCCAGCGCCAGCCCGAGCCCCAGGCCCCCTGAGGCCGCGGCGGTGGCCGTGGCGGCCGGAGGGCTCCGAGGACCCAAAGGGCTGCAGGCCCCAGCGGGGGGCGGCGCGGCGGGCGGCGGCGGCGGCAGCAGCAGCAGGTGCGGGGCGGCGGCCGCGCTGGCCGCTCGACTCCGCAGCTGCTCGTTCTGCTTCTCCAGCTTGCGCACCAGCTCCTGCAGCTTCTTCACCTCCAGCTCCGCGTTCACCACCGGACCGGAGCCCGCTCCAGAGCTGACCCCTGCCGAGGCGCATTTCACCTGCTCCGCCATCATCGTGGGCCCCGAGGGCGCCGCGGCCGCCGGGGAGTGCGCGCCGCCGCGCCGGCTCCTCGGGCCACGGGGAGGCTACGGCTCCTTCCCTGTCGCCCCGGCCTGGGGGGCCGACCACGCGCGGGCTGAGGCCGAGCCGGCGGTTCGCATCAGCACCGGGCCCTCGCCTCCGGCCGCGGCAGCCACCACCGAGCTGATCTGCACATGCTCAGTGCGTCCCTCCAGTCCCCTGGGCGTCGCGGCGGCTCCGGGTTTTAGCCGCGACCCCGGAGCGGGGCGGGGCAAGAGCGCCGAGGGGGCGGGTCGGGGGGGGGCGGAGAACCGTGGGGAAGCCCACCCAGGGGGCGGGGCCGGCAGCCCGGGTTGGGGCCGGGGAGCCGCACCCACCCTCGCTACCTAATCCCAGGTGCCTGATTGGACCTGGCCTGAACTTTCCCGCCACAAGCACCTCCTCCTGCCGCTTGCTGGGACAGCGAACTGCGCGGGTCTCTGAGGCAGTTGCGGGGACCAGGGGGTTCCCAAAGAAGCAGCTGCAGGTGCTGGCCCTCGAGTAGTGCACCACCGGCCCGCTGGTTTGCTCCCTTCCCAGCTCTCTGTTAGGCTCCGTGACAGCACTTAATAGCCACTGGCTAACGAATCCTATAGAAAACTTAAAGGCTGGGGATCGTTATTCTAAAAACCGAAGAGTGGAGATAGGGGGAACAGAAAGGCTTTGGGACGATGCCACTCATGTTCTCATTGGTAATAGAGAAACAGAATGGTGGGAGACAGGAGACCGAGAAGAAAGAGAAGAAAGCCCTCTCTCTAAGAGGTAGAGTGGCCAGCTGCTAAGGAGACAAGTGTTTACTTATTTATTCTAAAATAGTCAAATTTGAACTGTTACCATCATTGTTTGTCACAATAAAAGAAGAACTGCTTTTTTTTTTCATACTATGTATATTCATGCATTCCCCAAACAAAAGATCTTTGAGCACCTACTCTGTGCCAGGAACCATTCTAAGAACTCGTGATGCGGGCAATGAGTACAATAGGCAAAAATGGTTATGGGGAGAAATATGAGTAAAATTGTTTAGTGCTCCTTCTATTAAGTAATGTATAAGTTATTAAAGTCAGACTTGCTGGTGGGAAAGCAGAAAACAGAAAACCTCAGAATTCTACCCAATACACTTTAATCTCACCTGCAAACCTGCTATTTCTTACCACTTGGAAAACATGAGCAAATCTGCTTTTTTTAAAAGAGGCTTTTAAGCAGAAGAATTTAATCGAGTTGTGTTCAATGAATACTGACTTAGCATTTTGAGTGTTTAACACAATCAGAGGAAAACCTGAGATTATATTATGAGAAAAATCTACACCACTGGTTGCTCATCCTCAGATGATATACCATCTAGTGAAAGTCCTTACTAGGGACTTTACATACCAATCTTTGTGACAATGTACCTCATTTCTCTGGAACTGCTAACACATCGTATCTATTGGTTTCAGGTATGGTTTTGTGTCTTCCTGCTCAGAAACACTTGTATCTTCTCAGTTGTTAATCTACATCTCTAGCTTCTGTGTGCAAGGTGGATGTTCTGCATTTAACATGCTTGGTGAGCGCTTCCATAAATTAGATAAATGCGTGTGATGACTCCCTTAACCTTCCCTGTGTCCCAGCTTGCTAGCCCACCACCTAACCACCTGTATCACCCATCACCTTTCCAAGTTTCGGTATATCTTTAGGATTTTTTTGGTTATTACCAAAACCTGGAGAAGTGGAGTAATACTACTGAAAGTCCTAAGTAAAGAATCTATTGAAGGATTTTTCCCGCATGCTCAGTGGCAGATGCGGGTAGCAGTATCTCCCTGCAACACAAAGAAAGGGAGACGACAGACACAATGAGAACAAAGAGCTGCTGGGTCCCAGACTAGAGAAAGAAATTGGGAATAGGCACATAATAGTGAAGACAACAAGAATTAAGATGTAAAGAAAAGCCGTCATTTTACTGCACAATTTATATACACTCTAAAGAAGGAGAGAAACAGACAGCCCTCTCCTCCTTCATTTACCCAGTATGGTCTATATACATCCAACAAGCAGTAGCCAAGCTTTTGAACCCTGTTTTCTTAGTAATAATTGTCATAAAAATCTTTGTTCTTTAAAAAGAAAGCATGCATTGAAATTTAGACATAGAAAAGAGATGAAACATTGTTTTACAATTCTAGTCTGCATTATTCTTCTGAAAAGACAAATTTGCCCTTTTCCTACCTGTTTTAAAAGTGTGAAATTATTAATGTCTAAAGAAAATTTAAATCATGTTTTTGCTTTCTCTTAATGCCCCTCTTTTTTTCCCTTCTGTGAATTGCACATGTACACACACCAGAGACACTCAAAATGCACACTGATTTCAAGTTGGTGTCCCCAGGATGCCAGTCTCTTTAACGTATAATTAAAGAGGTTGATGGTGTCAAGGTTTTAATTAAGCAGTCTTGATTTTTTTATTTTGATGCAAATTAGTAAGCTTTGTGTTTTGAAAGAAATTGCATGCTGTAGTTGCTCAACTGTAATGTTTTGATTTTAAATAAAATATGTAGGTGATTTCAGAGGTTTACAAAGAGGATATGAAAAATGAAAGTGCATGTCTCATTTAAAAGTTTATGCTTTAAGCATACATTTGATACACCATAAGGTAATGTGAAACATCCACATATCACACATTCAAAACTGGATAAAGAAATGCATATTTCTCTCTATTCATTACACTTCAGAACTATCATCACTCTAGTGAATTTTAAGAGAGCACATGAACTTATTTTAATTTGTATTTTTCACATATATTTCTAACACTGTGTATGAACATTAAATAGATCCAGCAACAGAATCGCAAAAGCACCCATAGGTTCTTGAGTATATAAAAATAATTCTCAAAGGAAATCTAGAAACAGCCTGTTATTATCCCAGTTTTACAGATGAGCTTACAAGGTTATGTTACTTGCCCAAGTTCACTCATGAAAATGATGGTTCTTAGCAGTTGCTAGTGGGCCAGAGTAAAATTTCTCCTAGAGTAAGATTCATACGTTTAAATTTTGCGATCAGTGCAGCTGACATACCCTAATATGAGCACTACATTAATTCAAGTTTATAGATCCAATTACTGCAAGAAAAGAAAATAACCTAATGTGTTAAACTAAGATCAAAGATCCCCAACTGTGTTTTCAAACTGATTTGAACCACAATGTTTGAGTGATTCTTATGCCTCTTCATGGAGATTCCTGTTTATACATACAGAATAGACTCGAACACTGCAGGTCCCACTGCCCATATGCAGTGCCTAGCACAGTGTCTAGCACATGGCAAATAAATACTCAAAAAAAATTAAAAGATAAATGAATCAATAAATAAGTCCCCAAGTTCTAGCTGGAATTTAGACAAACACATAATTAGCTATTTCCATAAACCTCATTTATCATATGGTAACAACATAGGAAGACTAGAGGCTTTCTGCAGATCCCATAATAATCAATTATTTTACATCTGACCCTGTTAATAGCCAGGAAAATACTTGCTGCACCTAATGTGTTGCATTTTAATGTAAGGAGATTATGGAAAGAGAAAACAGAAATACAAGAAGTCAGAATTTATTCAAAAAAAATCCCTGTGTGAGTTGCTCCATTCTAACCCCACCCATCTCTACTACTCATATTCATGCCCAAAACCCACATAATTATACCCTATAAGGTCACATGTGGTGGTAGTTATAATAACAATAATAGTAATAATAATCATTCTGTTGATTTGTCAAGCTATACCTGTAAGAGCCCTTTAGAATAAACACCATTACATGTCTATTATTTTCAAGTGCTAGATGAGTTTTAAGAAGGGAGTAAGAAAACAGTGTCTCCACCATCAAGACCTTATCTAGTTGGAGAAAGAAGCATATAAGCAACTAACTATAACACAAAAATTAGTGTTATGTATCATGAAGAAAATGTAAATAAACAGCATAGGGAGTGATCAAGAAGGAGCAATTTTGGCTAAAAATTTTGGGAAGGCTTCAAGTAGAAAGCAAACATTATTTCAACCAGGCACGGAGGCATGTGTCTGTAGTCCCAGCTACTCAGGAGGCTGAGAAAGGAGGATTGCTAGAGCCCAGGAATTCAAAGCCAGCTTGGGGAACATAGTGATATTTCATCTCTAAAAGAAAGAGAGAGAGAGGAGGAAAGGCAGGCAGGCAGGCGAGGGAGGAAGAGAAGGCAAGAAGAAAGAAAGAAGGGAAGAAAAGAAAGGAAGGAAGGAAGGAAGGAAGGAAGGAAGGAAGGAAGGAAGGAAGGAAGGAAGGAGAAAGAGGGAGGAAGGAAGGAAGGAAGGAAGGAATCCATTATCTCATTTGGATCTCCTCATTTAAGAGAATTCATTATCTTATTTGGTTCTCCTCATCAAGCTGTTAGGTAAGGCATCAGGGCAAGTATTGTGATATTCATTTATCAGTCTTCATGGGATGAAAACTAGGAAATAGTACCCAGCTCTAATTCTTAATCTATATCCTTTCCTCTGTGGTCGATTTGTTTTGTTTTTATGAATAGCTCACACATGTATTACTGCCATTAGAAAGAAACTTTCTACAATTTATCTTAGAAGCTATCTAGTGCTTACTAAATGCCAAGAATTGCTCTAAACCCTTTACATTTATTAAGTTATTAAATTGTCAAACAACTCCTTGAGATAATTATTCTTATTGTATAAACGAGAAAACTGAGGCACAGAGAGGTCAATTTGCCCACAGTTACCCAGCCATAAGTGGCAGAGCCAGGATTTGAAGCTAAGCAGTCTGATTTCAGAGTCCAAGCTCCTAAACTGTATTACCTCTTTTTAGGTCTTAAGCAGCACCAAGCAGAGTACTCTGCTCTGGTCTTTGTGGCTTTTAAGTAAAAACTATTGATTAATGCAAAATCAGTCAATGGAATGCCTTGAACAAAGTCTGATTCATTAACAGGCAAATATTACTGGAACTTTAAAGGTCACCAAGCACAGATTAGAAAACAGTAAGCTTCCAAGATCAACAAAGTTCCCAGTGCTAGTACAACATTTTTGACAGTACAATGGCTATTCATTCAGTGTGCATTTCTGAGCAGATGACTAAAACAGCATAAATTATCACTGTCCTATTTTGCATTTCTAGCCATTTGGATTCTTCAAATGTCAATACCACTCTTAAGAATACTCAAAAGAAACAATGTCACGACCTATATCAAACCCATACAGATCCAATACTGGTTTTGGAAATGTTTTAAAGTTCAAAATGTAAACTAAGAAAATAAAAATAAACCATCAGAGACTTTTTTCAAAATCTGAAACTTTTTTACCCAAAGCAAATAGACATTTTTGAACAAGATTTGCTCTTCTTAAAAATAAGTGCCCAAGATTACTTAAACTTTGAAAAATAATATCTTATGTAAAAGCACCTTTATTTTTCAAAATTTAACTTTACAGAGAAGAATGAATTCGGTATAATTTGAATCTAGCTGGAAAAATGTGGTAATTTATCCTACTATCACGTTGGCTATCTACTTTAAAGCTTTTGAAAATATTGGGATTTAGAATTATTTATTTTCTCATTTTCCTCAAATGTTTCTCTCATCATAAAAGTCAATGTGATCGATTTTTTTCTTTAATTGAAAATGGTTAGTTTTCTTTGATAATTTACAGAGCTTTCATAAAACTCCTCTGAAAAAAAAATTGCCATCACACCTAAGTGTTACAAACAAAAGCTAGAAATCATTTGAAAGTCTGTGTGACATGGCAGGGCAACAAGCCTTCCTGATAGTGGATCTTTTCGTTCTCATAACAGAATCTGACACAGGTGCAAGGACATGATTCTTGGAATCTAGGTAAATTGCAATGGAAGGCAGCCCACAGAAAATAGTGCACCATTCTCTTTGCCAAATCCTCACATTCTGGAAGTTATAAGTCAGTTTCAGAAAAATTGCTGCAAGTTTATTCAAAACAGACCTTCAATTAGTGCATCTTCATAGTCTGTGCAAATAATTTTCACAAAAGAGTAACAATGATATTATAGAGGGGTGATCTGTGTTTCAACTACAATGTCTCATCCTGAATCCTTCACAGAAACAATGATTATAATCCTGTCAGAAAAGGATTGGGTCATTGTGATTACAGACATGTTTTTTTTTAATCATCAGGAATATTTTTTGTTTATTTTCAGAAAAAAATATATGTGTCAATTGTCATAGAATACTTTATGAAAGCTGTGGTCGTCTTCAAATCAAAATGCAAAACGTTCAAAGATGAAAGGTTCTGGTAACTAAGGGATGGTCAAATTGGTAGGTTAAGGGAGAATTAAGACACAGGACAGTTTTCCAGTTTTATAACCAGCTGAAAGCCTCTGTTTTCAGACTCTGGGCTTTTCTTGATGGTATTTATAAGCAATTTGTATTAGTACATGGAAAACTGTGTCTGAAAGCTCTCAGATATTACTAGAAGCCTGGAGACAGAAAAAATAACAAGCAATAAAATAATCAGTAAATAGTTAAATTACTAGCTTAAAAATCAATACTTGCATTTTTTCTTATACCTCTCTTAGCTCTGGGTCTGTTTCCTTATAAAAATTATTTTTACATGTTTGTTTGGTGATTAGGCCAACAAATGGCAAATGCATATTGAAAGAAGAAAATCTAAAGTAATTCAGCTTTTAGAAGACAGAAATCCAGAGAATTACTGTGGAAGCCTAACTTGAAAATGAGGTGGTGACATCAGTTCCTTTGATGCTGCTACACTGCACATGTGGACAGGCAGAAGGATGATACAGACTCAGGGTTCATCTTCACTCCAGTGCATACGCTAAGAGAGGCTCCATCTCCATGCTTCTGACATTGCCAAGGGAAAAAAAATGATCTGGCCAACTGAATTGTAGCTCCTAAAGCTCCTGCCTAAAAGTGGCAAAAGTTCCCTCCATTCACATTTCATTTACCAAAACAAGTGACGTGGTTACAACTAACCTCAGGGGAACAGGGATATGCGATGGTACCATATGGCCAGCAGAACTGGAAATATTTCACGTATAGCACTGCCTACTACAATAGATCTTTTACATAGTATTTCTTGTTACAGAATAAACTGAAGGCTAAGATTTACCAAAAATATTTTGGGTGATTCTCATCAATTTTGTAATTTTGTTATGTGGTTGTTTGGCTGTAAGTTCTTTGTTATTGTGTCTTTGGCTCAGAGTAATATGTGTGTACATATTTAAAAAATCAATCTTGGCCGGGCACGGTGGCTCACGCCTGTAATCCCAGCACTTTGGGAGGCCGAGGCGGGCGGATCACGAAGTCAGGAGGTGGAGACCATCCTGGCTAACACGTGAAACCCCGTCTCTACTAAAAATACAGAAAAAATTAGCCGGGCGTGGTGGTAGGCGCCTGTAGTCCCAGCTAGTCGGGAGGCTGAGGCAGGAGAATGGCGTGAACCCGGGAGGCGGAGCTTGCAGAGTGAGCCGATATCGCGCACTGCACTCCAGCCTGGGCGACAGAGGGAGACTCTGTCTCCAAAAAAAAAAAAAAAAAAAAAAAAAAAAAATCTTTTACTATTGTTTCCTAATTAATTGCCTTGTAATTAGAAATTATGGTCTGTATAAATCTGATTCTTTGAAATTGATGGGACTTCCTTTGTGGCTTAGTACATTATGAATATATGGAAATGTTCAATTTGTACTGGAGCAGCAGTATGTCTACATGCTATTTGTTAGGTGCAGGGTACCTACACACATATAATAATTCATATAAATATAAATATATTTATCTAAATGTATAATATTTATATAGATACATAACTTATGTATATTTGTTTGAAATCAAATTGCCTACTTATGTTATTCAAATCTTCTGTAGTCCTACTCATTATCAATTACTGAAAGAAAAGTATTTAAATGTGCTATTATGGTAATGTATAGGTAAAAATATGTGTTTATTGTTTTACATATTTTATGCATACATGTTCATGATTTAGATATTCTTTGAAGCATCCCAATTGTTATTATGTAATGTTTCTTGTTCAATTACTTTTATCTTAAAATATATTCCATCTAACAATAATATTAATGTTGCTACTTCAGCTTTCTTTTAGGTAGTAATTTTAATCTTCGGATCTTTCTAAGTTGCTTTGTTTTAGAAGTGATTTGCATAAGGTGAATATAATTGGATTTTATCATTCAATCTTATATCTCTGTTATTTATTAGGTATTTACATTTATTGTAATAATTGCTATTTCTGAACTTATTTTTATCAGAATATTTTGTTTTCACTACACTTTGTCCCCCTTTCTACCTTTCCTTGGAGTTTTAAATTTATATATTTCATTTTTTCCCTCTGCTCATCCAAATGCTATGAATTTTATTTCTGTTACTTGCAGTTACCCTTCATTTTTTAAGAATCATGTTCAAGAATAATTTTTTCTAACAAATTTTCAATTTATGTCCTTGTGTGAATAGAACAGGGATTTTAGAATTCATTAACACTTTTTCTGTATACTTACTATTGCCTAGATTTTTACTTTCACCTCTTTTGAGGTGACACTCATACACACACAAATAGTTATTTTAACAGTAAATAAACTACTGGTTTAAAAATCAATTTATACGTGCATTTTTTCTTTTATCTCTTTCTTACTTCTGGGTGTGTTTCCGTTTCCTTTTTATAAAAGTTATTTTTATGTTTCTTTGTTTGTTTTTAGTAAGGGTCTGTGGAAAAATGTATGTATTCTACCTTCATCCTTGAATGTGCTTTAGCTAGAAAGAAAATTCTGGGTAGATAGATATTTCCCTAAGAATTTTAAAGACATAATTTTGTCTCTTCTGGCATCTACTGGTAATAATAAGTTTAATTGTAAGTCTCTATTCTCCCTGGTAGATTTTAAGAACATGTCTGTGTTTTGCTATTTCCTCCTAATGTGTCTAATTATGCATTTACTTTTATTTATCTGGTATACATTTTCTTTTTTATGGGTGTACATTTAATGAGCACAAGTGCAGTTTTGTTACATGCGTATATTTGTTTAGTGGTGATGTCTTGGCTTTTAGTGTATCCATCACACCAATAATGTACATTGTACCCATTAAGCAATTTTTCATCATCCTACCCCTTTTGGCCTCCTACTCTTCTGAGTCTCTACTTTCTATCATTCCACACTCTATGTCCATGTGTACACATTATTTAGCTCCCACTTATAAGTGAGAACATACAGTATCTGACTTTCTGTTTCTGAGTTGCTTCACTTAAGATAATGGCCTCCAGTTCCATCCATGTTGCAACAGAAGATATGATTTCATTCCTTTTTATGACTAAATACTATTTCATTGTATATATATATACCACATTTTAATTCAGTCTGTTGATGATGGACACTCAGGTTGATTCCATATATTTACTAGTGTGAATAGTACTGCAATTCCATATATTTACTAGTGTGAATAGTACTGCAATAAACATGGGAGTGTTGGTATCTTTTCCATATAATGATTTCTTTCCTTTCGGTAGATACCTAGTAGGATTGCTGGACTGAATGGTAGTTCTATTTTTAATTCTCTGAGAAGTCTCCATAATGTTTTCTGTACAGATTTTACTAATTTACTTTCCACCAACTTTGTATAAGCATTCTGTTTTCTCTACATCCTTGCTGACATCTTTTATTTTTGACTTTTTAATGATAACCATTATGATTGATGTAAGATAGTATCTCATTGTGATTTTAATTAGTATTTTTTTGATGATTAGTGATGTTAAGCATTTTTTTCACATGCTTATAGGTCATTTCTATGTCTTCTTTGGAAAATTGTCTATTCTCATCCTCTGTCCACTTTTTAATGGGGTTATTTTTATTGTTGTTGTTGAGTTTTTTGGGTTCCTTGTAAATTCTGGATAACAGTCCCCAGTTGGATGCATAATTTGCAAATATTTCGTCCCATTCTACAGGTTGTCTGTTCACTTGTTGAATATTTATTTTGCTGTGCAGAAGCTTTTAGTTTAATTAACTCGAGTTTGCCTATTTTTGCTTTAGTTACTTGTACTTCTTAGGTCTTAGTCATAAATTATTTGCCGAGACCAATGTCCAGAAGACTCTTTCCTTGGTTTTCTTCTAGTATTTTTATAATTTCAGGTCTTACCTTGGAACCTTTGATCCATCTTGAGTTGATTTTTGTATATGGTGAGAGATAGGGGTCCAGTTTCATTCTTCTGCATATAGCAATCCAATTTTCCCAGGACTATTTATCAAAAAGGCTATCTTTTCCCAGTGTGTATTCTTGTCAACTTTGTCAAAGATTAGCTGGCTCTAGATATGTGCATTTATTTCTAGGTTCTTGATTCTGTTCCATTGATCTATATGTTTGTTTTTATACCTGTACCATGCCATTTTGATTACTGTAACAATGTAGTATAATTTGAGTCAGGTATGTGATGCCTCCAGCTTTGTTCTTTTTGCTCAGGATTGCTTTGATTTTATTCAAGCTCTTTTTTGGTTCTATATGAATGTTAGGATATCTTTTCCTAATTCTGTGAAAAATGATGGTATTTTAACAGGGATTGCATTGAATCTGTAGATTGCTCTCTGCAGTATGGATATTTTAACAATATTAATTCTTCCAATCTATGAGCATGGGATGTTTCTCCATTTGCTTGTGTCATCCACAATTTCTTTCATCAGTAGATTCCCTTGTAGAGATCAATTGCCTCCTTGGTTAAATATATTCCTTTTTTTTTTGTAGTTATTCAAAATGGAATTGCCCATTTGGTTTCTCAGCTTGATCATTATTGGTGTATAGAAATGCTACTCATTATTGGTGTGTAGAAATGTGTATAGAGTTTTGTACATTGACTTTTTATCCTGAAATTTTACTGAATTCATTTATCAAATCTAAGAGTTTTTTGGTAAAGTCTTAAGGTTTCTTAGATATAAGATTATATCATCAGCAAAAAGAGATAACTTCACTTCCTCTTTTCTTATTTGAATGCCTTTTATTTATTTCTCTTGCCTGATTGCTCTGGCTCAGACTTCTAGTACTATGTTAAATAGGAGTGGTAAAAGTGGGCATGCTTGTCTTGTTATAGTTCTTAGGGGGAATGCTTTCAACTTTTCCCTATTGATTATGATGTTAGCTGTGGGTTTGTCATATGTGGCCTTTATTATTTTGAGGAGTGTTCTTATTATGCCTAGTTTGTTGAGGGTTTTTAGTCATGAAATTTGGTGTCAAAATGATACCAAATTTTATCAAATGCTTTTTCTGCATCTATTGAGGTGATCATAAGCTTTTTGTCCTTAATTCTGTTTATGGGATGAATCACATTTATTGATTTGTGTATGCCGAACCATTCTTGCATCCCTAGAATAAGCCCTTTCTGACCATGGTGTATTGTCTTTTGATGTACTGTTGGATTCAGTTTGCTAGTATTTTGCTGAGGATTTTTGCATCTGTGTTCATCACGGATATTGGTCTATAGTTTTCTTTTTCTGTTGTATCCTTGTCTGGCTTTGGCGTCAGGATGATACTGGCTTCATAGAATGAGTTAGGGGATTTAGTGCTATAAATTTCCCTCTACACACTGCTTTGAATGCGTCCCAGAGATTCTGGTATGTTGTGTCTTTGTTCTCGTTGGTTTCAAAGAACATCTTTATTTCTGCCTTCATTTCGTTATGTACCCAGTAGTCATTCAGGAGCAGGTTGTTCAGTTTCCATGTTGTTGAGCGGTTTTGAGTGAGATTCTTAATCCTGAGATCTAGTTTGATTGCACTGTGGTCTGAGAGATAGTTTGTTATAATTTCTGTTCTTTTACATTTGCTGAGGAGAGCTTTACTTTCAAGTATGTGGTCAATTTTGGAATAGGTGTGATGTGGTGCTGAAAAAAATGTATATTCTGTTGATTTGGGGTGGAGAGTTCTGTAGATGTCTATTAGGTCTGCTTGGTGCAGAGCTGAGTTCAATTCCTGGGTATCCTTGTTGACTTTCTATCTCGTGGATCTGTCTAATGTCGACAGTGGGGTGTTAAAGTCTCCCATTATTAATGTGTGGGAGTCTAAGTCTCTTTGTAGGTCACTCAGGACTTGCTTTATGAATCTGGGTGCTCCTGTATTGGGTGCATATATATTTCGGATAGTTAGCTCTTCTTGTTGAATTGATCCCTTTACCATTATGTAATGGCCTTCTTTGTCTCTTTTGACCTTTGTTGGTTTAAAGTCTGTTTTATCAGAGACTAGGATTGCAACCCCTGCCTTTTTTTGTTTTCCATTTGCTTGGTAGATCTTCCTCCATCCTTTTATTTTGAGCCTATGTGTGTCTCTGCACATGAGATGGGTTTCCTGAATACAGCACACTGATGGGTCTTGACTCTTTATCCAATTTGCCAGTCTGTGTCTTTTAATTGGAGCATTTAGTCCATTTACATTTAAAGTTAATCTTGTTCTGTGTGAATTTGATCCTGTCATTATGATGTTGGCTGGTTATTTTGCTCGTTAGTTGATGCAGTTTCTTCCTAGTCTGGATGGTCTTTACATTTTGGCATGATTTTGCAGCAGCTGGTACCGGTTTTTCCTTTCTATGTTTAGCACTTCCTTCAGGAGCTCTTTTAGGTCAGGCCTGGTGGTGACAAAATCTCTCAGCATTTGCTTGTCTGTAAAGTATTTTATTTCTCCTTCACTTATGAAGCTTAGTTTGGCTGGATATGAAATTCTGGGTTGAAAATTCTTTTCTTTAAGAATGTTGAATATTGGCCCCCACTCTCTTCTGGCTTGTAGGGTTTCTGCTGAGAGATCCACTGTTAGTCTGATGGGCTTCCCTTTGAGGGTAACCCGACCTTTCTCTCTGGCTGCCCCTGACATTTTTTCCTTCATTTCAACTTTGGTGAATCTGACAATTATGTGTCTTGGAGTTGCTCTTCTTGAGGAGTATCTTTGTGGCATTCTCTGTATTTCCTGAATCTGAATGTTGGCCTGCCTTGCTAGATTGGGGAAGTTCTCCTGGATAATATCCTGCAGAGTGTTTTCCAACTTGGTCCCATTCTCCCCGTCACTTTCAGGTACACCAATCAGACGTAGATTTGGTCTTTTCACATAGTCCCATATTTCTTGGCGGCTTTGCTTGTTTCTTTTTATTCTTTTTTCTCTAAACTTCCCTTCTCGCTTCATTTCATTCATTTCATCTTCCATCGCTGATACCGTTTCTTCCAGTTGATCGCATTGGCTCCTGAGGCTTCTGCATTCTTCACGTAGTTCTCGAGCCTTGGTTTTCAGCTCCATCAGCTCCTTTAAGCACTTCTCTGTATTGGTTATTCTAGTTATACATTCTTCTAAACTTTTTTCAAAGTTTTCTACAAGCCTACAGTAACCAAAACAGCATGGTACTGGTACCAAAACAGAGATATAGATCAATGGAACAGAACAGAGCCCTCAGAAATAATGCCACATGTCTACAACTATCTGATCTTTGACAAACCTGAGAAAAACAAGCAATGGGGAAAGGATTCCCTATTTAATAAATGATGCTAGGAAAACTGGCTAGCCATATGTAGAAAGCTGAAACTGGATCCCTTCCTTACACCTTATACAAAAATTAATTCAAGATGGATTAAAGACTTAAACGTTAGACCTAAAACCACAAAAACCATAAAAGAAAACCTAGGCAATACCATTCAGGACGTAGGCATGGGCAAGGACTTCATGTCTAAAACACCAAAAGCAATGGCAACAAAAGACAAAATTGACAAATGGGATCTAATTAAACTTAAGAGCTTCTGCACGGCAAAAGAAACTACCATCAGAGTGAACAGGCAGCCTACAAAATGGGAGAAAATTTTTGCAACCTACTCATCTGACAAAGGGCTAATATCCAGAATCCACAATGAACTCAAACAAATTTACAAGAAAAAAACAAACAACCCCATCAAAAAGTGGGTGAAGGACATGAACAGACACTTCTCAAAAGAAGACATTTATGCAGCCAAAAAACACATGAAAAAATGCTCATCATCACTGGCCATCAGAGAAATGCAAATCAAAACCACAATAAGATACCATTTCACACCAGTTAGAATGGCAATCATTAAAAAGTCAGGAAACAACAGGTGCTGGAGAGGATGTGGAGAAATAGGAACACTTTTACACTGTTGGTGGGACTGTAAACTAGTTCAACCCTTGTGGAAGTCAGTGTGGCGATTCCTCAGGGATCTAGAACTGGAAGTACCATTTGACCCAGCCATCCCATTACTGGGTATATACCCAAAGGACTATAAATCATGCTGCTATAAAGACACATGCACACGTATGTTTATTGCGGCATTATTCACAATAGCAAAGACTTGGAACCAACCCAAATGTCCAACAATGATTGACTGGATTAAGAAAATGTGGCACATATACACCATGGAATAATATGCAGCCATAAAAAATGATGAGTTCATATCCTTTGTAGGGACATAGATGATATTGGAAATCATCATTCTCAGTAAACTATCGCAAGAACAAAAAACCAAACACCGCATATCCTCGCTCATAGATGGGAATTGAACAATGAGAACACATGGACACAGGAAGGGGAACGTCACACTCTGGGGACTGTTGTGGGGTGGGGGGAGGGGGGAGGGATAGCATTGGGAGATATACCTAATGCTAGATGACGAGTTAGCGGGTGCAGTGCACCAGCATGGCACATGTATAGATATGTAACTAACCTGCACATTGGGCACATGTACCCTAAAACTTAAAGTACAATAATAATAAAAAAAAGAAACATCTTTGCATGGTAACAAATGTACTTCTAAAGCATTAGTTTTAATGGATCTGTGATGAAGAAATACAATTTATTTAATCTTGTGCTTAGGACACACAGGAGACACATACCTTAATCTTCCATAAGGATAAAATCTCTGCAGTTCTACTGAAAACTCATAGTCCTTATATAAGCTTCCTAAAACTCATCTTCCTGATATTGAAAATAGTGATATAATTCTTGTTATAATTTATTGAGTACTGGATACAAATGCTTTCATTCAATGTATTCAATAAGTATTGCCTTCCCATTTTACCAATGAAAAAATTAAAACTATATATTCCTTAACTAGCAAGTCAAGGTAAGAATTCTAAGGAAAGTATGTTGAACACTGTATCCTGTATAATAAACCATCCTGTTATTAGTAAAAAAAAAAAAAAAAGAATGAGTTAGGGAAAATTCCCTTCTTATGTAATTTTTGGGGAAAATTTCAGCAGGATTGGTACCATTTCTTCTTTATATGCTTAATAGAATTTGGTTGTGAATCTATCTGGTTCTGGGCTTCTTTTTTGTTGGAAGATTTTTTTATTACTAATTCAATCTCACTACTCATTATTGATCTGTACAGAATTTGTATTTCTTCCTGGTTTAGTCTTGGGAGGTTGTATGTTTCCAGGAATTTATCCATTTTCTCTAGATTTGGTGGGTTATGAGCATATAGTTGTGCATAGTAGTCACTCATAATATTTTGTATTTCTGGGGTATTCATTATAATGTCTCTTTTTTCATTTCTGATTATGTTAATCTGGATCTTCTCTCTTCTTGGTTAGTCTAGCTAGTGGTATATCAATTTTGTTTATCTTTTCAAAGAACCAACTTTTGTATTTTTTTTATATTTGTATTTTTTGTCTCAATTTCATTTAGTTCTGCTCTGTTCTTTGTTATTTCTTTTCTTCAGCTAGCTTTAGGTTTGGTTTGTTTTTGGTTTTATAATTCCTTGAAGTTCAACATTAGGTTGTTAATTTGTAATCTTTCTATTTTTATGTAGACATTTGACACTATAAACTTGTATCTTAGTACTGCTCTTGCTGTATCCTAGAGGTATTGATATGTTGTGTGTCTCCATTTTCATTCATTTCAAAAATTTTTAAATTTCTGTCTTAATTTCATCATGGACCCAAAGTTCCTTCAGGAGTATGTTGTTTAATTTTCATGTATTCGTATAGCTTCCAGAGTTCCTGTTGGTATTGATTTCTAGTTTTATTCTGCTGTCGTTTAGGAAGATACTTGATATGATTTTAATTTTTTTCAATTTATGGAGACTTTTGTGGCTTAATATATGGTCTGTCTTTGAGAATGTTCCATGTGCCAATGAGAAGAATGTATATTCTACAATTGTTGGGGAAAACGTTCTGTATATATCTATTAGGTCAATTTGGTCAGAAGTCTAATTTAAGTAGAGTGTCTCTTTGTTGATTTTCTGTCTCAATGATCTGTCTAGTGCTTTCAGTAAGGTATTGAAGTCCCCCACTATTATTGCACCTTATTCTTTAGGTCTAGTAATATTTGTTTTATGAATCTGGGTGCTATGGTGTTTGAAGCATACATATTTAGGATTATTTTATTCTCTTATTGAATATATCCTTCATAATTTTATAATGCCTTTCTTTTTTGTTTGTTTGTTTTTTACTGTTTTGAATTGAAATCTGTTTTATCTGTATAAGTATAGCTACTCCTGCTCAGTTTTGGTTTCCATATGTGTTGAATATATTTTTCCACCCCTCTACTTTCAATGTATCTATATTTTTAACCAATAAGATGAGTTTCTTGTAAGTAGTATATACTTAGATCATGTTTTTAAATTCATTCTGCCAATATATATCTTTTAAGTGGAGCACTTAATCCATTTGCATTCAATGTTAATATTGATAGATAAGGTTTTATTCCTGTCATATTGTTCATTGTTATCTAGTTATCTGGTAAATTCTATTTTTTTTTCTCTGTTTGCTCAGTGGTTTGGTGGAGTTCTGTCATAGTGCCATTTGATTCCCCTATCTTCCTCCTGTGATTTGTAATTGTTGTATAAGACCTGAGAGTGTTTACTTTCATGTATTTTTATAATGGCAAATATCACCTTTTTGTTTCAATATATTGGACTCCTTTAGCATTTCCTGTAGGTCCACTCTAGTGGTTATGAATTCTCTCAGTGTTTGCTTATCTGGGAATGACCTTATTTCTCCTTCATTTATGAAGCTTCTTTTAGCTGGATATAAAATTCATGACTGATAGTTTTGTTTTTGTTTTTTTTCTTTTTTCTTTTAGCACTTTGAAAACAGCATACCATTCTCTTCTGGTTTGGAAGGTTTCTAATGAGGAATCTGCTGTAGTTTGATGGGTTTCCTTTGTAGGTAACTAGACACTCGCAATTTTAGGATTTTTTTCTTCATATTGACTTAGACAGTCTGATTCCTATATGTCCTGGCAAAGTCTATTCTGCGATGTGTTTTGCTTGTGATCTTTGGGCATCCTATACCTGGATGTTTAAATCTCACGCTAGACTAGGGAAGTTTTCATCAATTGTTTCCTTAAGTAGTTTTTCTAAACTTTTTGCTTTTTTTTAATCCCTCAGGAATACCAAAGGATTGTAAGTTTTGTCACTTTATGTAGTCCCATACTTTTTGAAGGTTTTTTTTTATTCTTTTAAATACTGTTTTATTTATTTTTCTTTGACTGGATTAATTCAAAAGACCTGTCTTCAAGTTCTGTGTCTCTTTCTCCTGCCTGGTCTAGTCTACTGTCGAAGCTTTTAGAAGTATTTTGTAATTACTTCAACGAATTTTTCTTTTCCAGGAGTTTTGTTTGTTTTTTAAGATATCTATCCCTTTGGTAAATTTCTTGTTCATATTTTGAATTGATTTTCTGATTTCTTTGTAATGGTTTTCAGATTTCTCTTGCATCTCACTGAGCTTCTTTAAAATCATTATTTTGAATTCTTTATCTGGCATTTTTTAGGATTTCTTTTTGGTTAGGATTTATTTCTGGAGAATTACTGTGTTGTCATAATACCTTACTTCTTAATATGATTATTTATTTTCATCTAAACAGTTGCTTCTTATTTTTGAAATTACTTTCATTGGGGTGGGACCTTTTTTTCCTTGAGGATGTGATTATGATATATGTTGAGTAGAGCCATTTGGCATTGCTTCTGGGTGTATTCAATGGTGAAGATTCTGTATTATTTCCTTGATTATAAATAGCCATATCAGTGTGGTGGTTTATCAAATGTTGGTTGTAGTAGTGGAGTACTGGACAGGTGAGCAGCCTCATCGACTCTTGAGTACCCAGGGTGGCATGGGCAATGGTGATAGCAGAGGTCACAAGAAGCTTATCTCCTTCTCAAGTGCTGTGCATTTGTGTCAGCACATGCTGTGATGGGCTGTGCAGGTCAACCTCCAAGCCAGTAGGTAGTGGGTATTTGCAGGTAAGAGCAGCTGAAGTGGTAGCGATATGGTTTATGCTTGATTTTTGTTAACCAGGAGAAGTACTTGGGTGTCCCAGGCAATGGGCTGGGCATGGAACACTCAGTGTTCTGGGTCATGTGCTCAGCCATGGTGGGGAGTTTGATACTGGATGGAGCTGATCTTGGCAAGCCTGCACTCAGGTCCCCCAGTAGTGGTTGCAGGCACTAGCCCTGCTGGGGGGATCCGGAGGCAGTCACTATGCTGCTGGAGAAATGCCTGGGCAAGGAGCAGAGCAACCACTGCTGCACCAAAGTCCCAGGAACAGGAGCAGAGAGTGACGCTGCCACCAAGGTCAGATAAACAGGAATGAGACAGGTCTCTCCCTCACTCTCTAGACCCAATTGGGCTCACTCTCCTTTCCCTACCAATGGAGCCAGTTGGAACATTTAGTCACATGCAGTCTGCTTTCAGTCCTCAAGGCCATCCAAAGCTATAATACTCATCATCTGAGCCAAAACCATGCCTCTCAGGCAAATCTCCCTCTGCTCTCGTCCCACGAAAAGGGGGTGCCCAATTCCAGTGCCCATGGCTGGAGCCCACATTCCACTCATCTCTCAGTTATGGCTGTGGGGCCCCTCTGCTTGAAACCCAGCACTCCAATATCCAGACTGAGACTCTTATGCCAACAGCTGCCACTGCTGCTAAATTCCAGGATTCTGCATGGCTTGCTGTGAGCTAGCATCAAGAATGGCACTGTCCTGTCAGCACCCAGGCCTGAGAAGATGCTTTGGAGGCATCCCAGGGCCGTTTCTTCTCGCAGTTTCCTGGCTGCTTCCCATGTTAGCTCTAGAGCTTAGGAGAGTCAAGGTCCTCTCCCATGGCCAGGGTTGCACAGTTCTCCAGTGGAGAGATGAATCACAGAGAAACACTCACTCACCCTTTCCTGTACTGGTGATTCACTCACAGTTTTTAGCCAGACCCCACCATGCAGGCTGCCTGCCCACTTTCTCTTTCCCAGTATCTGAAATTGTCTTTCGCTTTTCTGTTGAATTCTCATGTTTCTTCTTGAATCAAATTTCACAGTATGACTCTCTACACACTATTTTGCTTCTTCCAAGTGAGTGAGACATGTTAGAAAAGCCTCTAATCTACCATCTTGGAAAAACAAAAACAAAAACAAAACTCCGGAGTGTATTTTCTGACTGCTGATGTCTTTCACCAACTCTGAAAATTCTCAGTTTTTAATCTCATTTCTTGTTGCTTCTGCCTTTTTCTCTATTCTTTTCTGCAGCGGTGGGGAGGCGGGTGGAATTTCATGGTTGTGTCTGTGTTTATTCACTCATTCATTTATTTATATCTATCTCTATATTGATATATCTTTATATCTCTTAATTAATCTTTCAAATTTTTTTCCTCTTATTCTCTCTGCTAAATTCTTGGTGAATTCATTGGTATTGCCCCTCAATCTATTTGTATTACTTTGATAATTCCAGTTTAGAGTTTGTCCAGTCTACTGAGTTGTAAAAATTACTTTTGTATGATTTCCCGTTTCCTTGAATTATGCTATCACTTTATGTATCTCTTTGTTGACTTTAAACTTACATGTTCTAAAGTATTTTTTAAATGGCACTTTTAAAAAAATTTTATTATTATTATACTTTAAGTTTTAGGGTACATGTGCACAATGTGCAGGTTTGTTACATATGTATACATGTTCCATGTTGGTGTGCTGCACCCATTAACTCGTCATTTAGCATTAGGTATATCTCCTAATGCTATCCCTCCCCCCTCCCCCCACCCCACAACAGTCCCCGGTGTGTGTTGTTCCCCTTCCTGTGTCCATGTGTTCTTATTGTTCACTTCCCACCTATGAGTGAGAACATGTGGTGTTTGGTTTTCTGTCCTTGCGATAATTTGCTGAGAATGATGGTTTCCAGTTTCATCCATGTCCCTACAAAGGACATGAACTCATCATTTTTTATAGCTGCATATTATTCCATGGTGTATATGTGCCACATTTTCTTAATCCAGTCTATCGTTGTTGGACATTTAGGTTGGTCCCAAGTCTTTGATATTGTGAATAGTGCCACAATAAACATATGTGTGCATGTGTCTTTATAGCAGCATGATTTATAGTCCTTTGGGTATATACCCAGTAATGGGATGGCTGGGTCAAATGGTATTTCTAGTTCTAGATCCCTGAGGAATCGCCACACTGACTTCCACAAGGGTTGAACTAGTTTACAGTCCCACCAACAGTGTAAAAGTGTTCCTATTTCTCCACATCCTCTCCAGCACCTGTTGTTTCCTGACTTTTTAATGATTGCCATTCTAACTGGTGTGAAATGGTATCTTATTGTGGTTTTGATTTGCATTTCTCTGATGGCCAGTGATGATGAGCATTTTTTCATGTGTTTTTTGGCTGCATAAATGTCTTCTTTTGAGAAGTGTCTGTTCATATGCTTTGCTCACTTTTTGATGGGGTTGTTTGTTTTTTTCTTGTAAATTTGTTTGAGTTCATTGTAGATTCTGGATATTAGCCCTTTGTCAGATGAGTAGGTTGCAAAAATTTTCTCCCATTCTGTAGGTTGCCTGTTCACTCTGATAGTAGTTTCTTTTGCTGTGCAGAAGCTCTTAAGTTTAATTAGATCCCATTTGTCAATTTTGTCTTTTGTTGCCATTGCTTTTGGTGTTTTAGACATGAAGTCCTTGACCATGCCTATGTCCTGAATGGTATTGCCTAGGTTTTCTTCTAGGGTTTTTATGGTTTTAGGTCTAACATGTAAGTCATTTATCCATCTTGAATTGATTTTTGTATAAGGTGTAAGGAAGGGATCCAGTTTCAGCTTTCTACATATGGCTACCCAGTTTTCCCAGCACCATTTATTAAACAGGGAATCCTTTCCCCATTGCTTGTTTTTGTCAGGTTTGTCAAAGATCAGATGGTTGTAGATATGTGGCATTATTTCTGAGGGCTCTGTTCTGTTCCATTGATCTATATCTCTGTTTTGGTACCAGTACCATGCTGTTTTGGTTACTGTAGCCCTGTAGTATAGTTTGAAATCAGGTAGCATGATGCCTCCAGCTTCATTCTTTTGGCTTAGGATTGACTTGGTGATGCGGGCTCTTTTTTGGTTCCATATGAACTTTAAAGTAGTTTTTTCCAATTCTGTGAAGAAAGTCATTGGTAGCTTGATGGGGATGGCATTGAATCTACAAATTACCTTGGGCAGTATGGCCATAAAATGGCACTTTCATTTCTATTTCGTCTAAAATTATTATATTTCCAAAGGTTTGATTTTACTTTATATCTTTCTTGGTGTTAATTTTATTTGTATATTTTAGAATGTTGCTTTTTAGATCCACCTTGACTTGGTGCCATTTTTCTCTTATCTCTCTTCCTCCTCTCTGTTTAGAGTTTTTGTGGTTGCCTCAGCCCAGCCCCTAGGACTCATAGTCCAAAACCAGATCTTTTTCTAATGGCTCAGTGGTCTTATCCACCATGATATTGGGATAGTTTGGAGCTAGATGACATGTTGGCTAGGCTTGGTCTTGAAAGTTGAGTCTGTCCTGCTGTTTTTCCTAGTACTCCAATTCTTATAAGCTATACCTCTGGTCAGCAACTGGCAACATCTTTTTTTTTCTGCCTGTTTTCCTGGGGTAGGAGAAAAAGAAAGGAGGGAGGAGAGAGACTTGCCACTCCACCCTACTTCTCCCTGCACCTGGAGACTGATATCCTTACTGCTTCTGCTGCTTCTGATACTAAGAAAGGCAGTCCTGGGGCTTCAGTCCAACATTTCTCTTAAGTTCCTCATTCTTAAAGAGTATTATCCTTTTTTAGAATTTTATTTTATGCTTTGTTCCCATGGTTATACGTTTGGACGTGGAGGTCTGTGAGTGATTCAAAGTATAAACTTTGAATGTCCTTTTGACGAGAGGCCTACACTATTTTATTATCTATTTTTAAACAAGCTAAATATTGCATCCTAACCCCATGCCACAGTAGAGGTCGGACTACGTGTTTTCTCCCACGTTACAGCTTCATTTCAACATTAGCCTCTAGTGCACACCATACACTACTTAATCAGCACGCCTCATCCTCACTCAAACAATAAGAGGAAGCTACAATGACTTTAAACTTCTCCGTCTTATACAAAAATAAAAAGATAAATTACATAAGACATTTTTCACATAAAAGAAAGATTACATTTTTTCACATTCATTCAGATATAGTGGTTTGATGTCCTGAATAAATTTGGAAGAGTGAAGTGGGCAGTGATTGCAGCTTGCCTCTCTGCTACTGCCTCCTAGAAGTTGTAGCCTCATGACTATTGTTTCCACATACTGGTTATCAGCTAGGAAAAGCCTATAAAAATAAAGCATTGGCTTACCCTCCTCCTCCCCACAAAAAAAAAAAAACACCCACTGTTTAATAGGAATTATAATGGATTTTGAAATCTAAGATAAATGATACCTCAAAAATAAACAGCGTAGAATCATACTTGTGATGTTGTTCTCCCTTTTTTCTGGCAAAGAATGGAATTGAGAAGATGAGGGAGTTTTACATTTGGACTTGTTTTAAATTTTAAGAAGCTGTTCTTTTAAATTTACCATCTGTTACTTCAATACTTCAAAGTGTCTATGGTAACTGTTCAGGGATACCAGACAGAACCATGGTGTAATTGGGTATGGCTTGACCCCTACTGTGCCTTTCTCATGGAGGAAGACCAACTCATTGTGAGTCTCATCACATTACAAGAGAGTTTCCCTGCAAATATGTTAGCCTTCTGGTTAATGCACAGCAGAGATAAGAATTAGCCATAGACATTTTTATAAGCCATTTGAATTACAAGGTACTAATACTGAGAAGAAAATTCTACCATCCTTCTGAGGTGAACCTCCATGCAAACTACAGTATTTCAACATTTTATGGCAGACCTTAAATAACACCAAGTAAATATGTTTAAGCCAAACAATTAGTCTTTGATTAAGAAAGAATGATCCAGTTTGCAGATTCCATTGTTTTCTTGAGATAGTTTTGAGTTGAAGAAATTACCAGAAATACATTGGGTTTTTTAAAACTTTTATTGTAAGTTCAGAGGTACATGTGCAGGATGTACAGGTTTGTTGCATAGGTAAATGTGTGTCATGGGAATTTGTTGTACAGATTATTTCATCACCCAAGTATTAGGTATCCATTAGTTATTCTTCCTTATCCCTCCTGCCACCTCTCTCCTCCCACACTCCACCCTTAGATAGACCCCAGTGTGTGTTGTTCCTCTCTATGTGTTCCATGTGTTCTCATCCTTTAGCTTCCACTTATAAGGGAGAATATGCTGTATTTGGTTTTCTCTTCCTGCATTTGTTTGCTAAGGTTAATGACCCCCAGCTCCATCCATGTCCCTGCAAAGGACATGATCTCATTCTTTTTTATGGATGCATAGTATTCCATAATGTATATGTAACACATTTTCTTTAT
The DNA here is from genome assembly GCF_029281585.2 of Gorilla gorilla gorilla. NCBI lineage: Eukaryota > Metazoa > Chordata > Mammalia > Primates > Hominidae > Gorilla > Gorilla gorilla. The sequence goes on along the minus strand of NC_073238.2, from coordinate 92,366,997 downwards.
CCAGTCTATCATTGGTGGATATTTAGGTTGATTCCATGTCTTCACTATTGTGAATGGGACTGCAGTGAACATACATGTGCATGTGTCTTTTTAAAATTTTTCGATTTTTTTTCTATAGGTTGTTGGGGTACAAGTGGCATTTGGTCACATGAGTAAGTTCTTTAGTGGTGATTTGTGAGATTTTGGTGCATCCAACACCAAAATAGTATACACTGTACCCTATTTGTAGTCTTTTATTCCTCACTGCCCCCCCATCCTTCCCCCAAATCCCCAAAGTCCATCGTATATTCTTATGCCTTTGCATTCTCCTAGCTTAGTTCCCACATGTCAGTGAGAATGTACGATGTTTGGTTTTCCATTCCTGAGTTACTTAACTTAAAATAATAGTCTCCAATCTCATCCAGGTCACTGAAAATGCCATTAATTCATTTCTTTTTATGGCTGAGTAGTATTCCATCATATATATATATATATCATCAGCAGTTTCTTTATCCACTCATTGATTGATGGGCATTTGGGTTGGTTCCACAATTTTGCAATTGGCATTGAGCTGCTATAAACGTGTGTGCAAGTATCTTTTTCATATAATGACTTCCTTTCCTCTGGTTAGATACCCAGTAGTGGGATTGCTGGATCAAATGGTAGTTCTACTTTGAGTTCTTTAAAGAATCTGCACACTGTTTTCTCTAATGGCTGTACTAGTTTACATTCCCACTAGCAGTGTAGAAGTGTTCCCTGATAACTGCTTCCATGAAGACATCTACTGTTTTTTTATTTTTTGATTATGGCCATTCTTGGAGGAGTAAGATGGTATCACACTGTGGTTTTGATTTGCATTTCCCTGATCATTAGTGATGTTCAGCATTTTTTCATATGTTTGTTGACCATTTTTATATCTTCTTTTGAGAATTGTCTATTCATGTTCTTAGCCCACTTTTGGATGGAATTGTTTGTTGTTTTCTTATTTGTTTGAGTTCATTGTAGATTTTGGATATTAGTCCTTTGTCAGCTATATAGATTGTGAAGATTTTCCCCCACTCCGTTGGTTGAATATTTACTCTGCTGACTGCTCTTTTTGCCATGCAAAAGTTATTTAGTTTAACTAAGTCTCACCGATTTATCTTTGTTTTTATTGCATTTGCTTTTGGGTTCTTGGTCATGAAATCCTTGACTAAGTCAATGTCTAGAAGGGTTCTTCCTATGTTATCTTCTGGAATTTTTATAGTTTCAGGTTTTAGGTCTAAGTCCTTAATCCATCTTGAGTTGATTTTTGAATAAGGTGAGAGATGAGGATTCAGTGGTTAGCCAATTATCCCAGCAACATTTGTTGAAAAGTGTGTTCTTTCCCCACTTCATGTTTTTGTTTGCTTTGTCAAAGATCAGTTCACTGTAAGTATTTGGGTTTCTTTCTGGGGTCTCTGTTCGGTTCCATTGGTCTATGTGTCTATTTTTATACCAGTACTAGTAGCCTGAGGTAGTGTGATGCCTCCAGATTTGTTCTTTTTGCTTAATCTTGCTTTGGCTATGCAGGCTCTTTTTTGGTTCCGTATGAATTTTAGAATTTTTTTTCTAATTATTTGAAGAATAATAGTGGTATTTTGATGGGGATTGTGTTGAACTTGTAGATTGCTTTTGGAAGTATGGTCATTTTCACAATATTAATTCTACCCATCCATGAGCATGGGATGTGTATACATTCATTTGTGTCATCGATGATTTCTTTCGGCAGTGTTCTTGGTTTTCTTTTGGAGGTCTTTTGCCTCCTTGGTTAGGTATATTCCTAAGTATTTTATTTTATTTGCAGCTGTTGTAAAGGGGGTTGAGTTCTTGATTTGATTCTCCTCTTGACCACTGTTGGTGTATAGAAGAGCTACTAATTTTTGTACGTTAATCTTGTGTCTGGAAACTTTGCTGAATTCTTTTATCAGTTCTAGGGGCTTTCTGGAGGAGTCTTTAGGGTTTTTGAGTTAAACGATCATATCATCAGCAAACAGTGACAGTTTGACTTTCTCTTTACTGATTTGGATGCCCTTTATTTCTTTCTCTTGTCTGATTGCTCTGGATAGGACTTCCAGGACCTCGCTGAAGAGAAGTGGTGAGAGTGGGGATCATTGTCTTGTTCCAGTTTTCAGAGGAAATGCTTTCACCTTTTCCCCATTCAGTATTATGTTGGCTGTAGGTCTGTCATAGATGGCTTTTATTACATTGAGGTATGTCCCTCGTGTGCTGATTTTGCTGAGAATGTTAATCATAAAGGGATGTTTCATTTTGTCAAATGCTTTTTCCACATCAATTGAGATGATCATGTAATTTTTGTTTTTAATTCTGTTTATGTGGTGTATCACATTTATTGACTCGTGTATGCTAAACCATCCCTGCATCCTTGGTATGAAACCCACTTGATCATGGTGGATTATCTTTTTGATATGTTGTTGGATTCAGCTAACTAGCATTTTGTTAAGGATTTTAGCATCTATGTTCATCAGGGATATTGATCTGTAGCTTTCTTTTTTGGTTATATCCTTTCCTGATTTTGGTATTAGGGTGATGCTGGCTTCATAGAATTAATTAGGGAGGGTGCCCTCTTTCTCTATCTTGTGGAATAGTGTCAAAAGGACTGGTACCAATTCTTTGAATGTCTGGTAGAATTCTGCTGTGAATCTATCTGCTCCTGGACTTATTTTGTTGGTAATTTTTAAAATACCATTTCAATCTTGCTGCTTGTTATTGGTCTGTTTGGGGTATCTCATTCTTCCTGATTTAAGCTAGGAGGGTTGTATTTTTCCAGGAATTTATCTACCTCTTCTAGGTTTTCTAGTTTCTAGCCTTGAATGATCTTTTATATTTCAGTGGTGTCAGTTGTTTTGTTTCTTAATGAGGTTATTTGGATTTTCTCTCTTCTTTTCTTGGTCAATCTTGCCAATGGTCTATCAATTTTATTTATCTTTTCAAAGAACCAGTTTTTGTTTCATTTTTTTGTTTGTTTCAATTTCATTTAGTTCTGCTCTGATCTTGGTTATTTCCTTTCTTCTGCTGGTTTGGGTTTGATTTGTTCTTGTTTCTGTAGTTGCTTGAGGTGTGACCCTAGAATGTCAGTCTGTGCTCTTTCAGTCTTTTTGATATAGGTGTTTAGGGCTATGAACTTTCTTCCTAGCACCGCCTTTGCTGTATCCCAGAGGTTTAGATAGATTGTGCCATTATTATGATTCAGTTAAAGAGTTTTTTAATTTCCATTTTGCTTTCGTTTTTGACCCAGTGCTTATTCAGGAGCAGGTTATTTAATTTCCATGTATTTGCATGGTTCTGAAGGTTCCTTTTGGAGTTGATTTCCGGTTTTATTCCACTGTGGTCTGAGAGAGTGCTTAATAAAATTTCAGTTTTCTTAAATTTATTGAGGCTTGTTTTATGGCCTATCATATGGTCTATCTTGGAGAAAGTTCCATGTGCTGTTGAATAGAATGTGTATTCCGTGGTTGTTGGATTAAATGTTCTGTATATATCCGTTAAGTCCTTTTGTTCCAAGGTATAGTTTAAATCTATTGTTTCTTTGTTGACTGTCTGTCTTGATGAACTGTCTAGTGCTGTCAGTGGAGTATTGAAGTCCTCCACTATTATTGTGTTGCTGTCTATCTCATTTCTTAGGGCTATTAGTAATTGTTTTATAAACTTGGAGCTCCAGTGTTAGGTGCATATATGTTTAGGATATATTTTCCTGCTGGACAAGGCCTTTTACTATTATACAGTGTCCTTTGTCTCTTTTAACTGCTGTTGTTTTAAAGTTTGTTTTTTCTGATATAAGAACAGATACTCCTGCTTGCTTTTGGTGTCCATTTGCATGAAATGCCTTTTTCCACCCCTTTATTTTAAGTTTATATGAGTCCTTATGTGTTAGGTGAGTCTCTTGAAGGCAGCAGATAGTTCGTTGGTGAGTTTTTATCCATTCTGTGGTTCTGTATCTTTTAAGTGGAGCATTTAGGCCATTTACATTCAATGCTAGTATTGAGATGTGAGGTACCATTGCATTCATCATGCTTTTTGCTGCCTGTGTACTTTGGTTTTTTCATTTTTGCTTTTTAACTTGTATTTGTGTTTTATAGGTCCTGTGTGATTTGTGCTTTAAGGAGGTTCCATTTTGATGTGTTTCCAGGATTTATTTCAAGATTTAGAGTTCCTTTTAGCAGTTCTGGTAGTAGTGGCTTAGTAGTGGCGAATTCTCTCAGCATTTGTTTGTCTGAAAAAAACTGTATCTTTCCTTCATATATGATGCTTAGTTTCTCTAGATACAAAATTCTTGGCTGATAATTGTTGTATTTGAGGAGGCTGAAGATAGGGCCTCAATCTCTTCTAGTTTGCAGGGTTTCTGCTGAGAAATCTGCTGTTAAGCTGGTAGGTTTTCCTTTATAGGTTACCTGGTGCTTTTGTCTCACATCTCTTAAGATTCTTTCCTTCTTCTTAACTTTAGATAACCTGATGATAATGTGCCTAGACCACGATCTTTTTGTGATGAATTTTCCAAGTGTTCGTTGTACTTCTTGTACTTGGATATCTAGCTCTCTAGCAAGGCCAGGAAATTTTTCCTCAGTTATTCCTTCAAATATGTTTTCCAAGCTTTTAGGATTCTTTTCTTCCTTGGGAACACTGATTATTCTTAGGTTTGGTCGTTTAACATAATCCCAGACTCCTTGTAGGCTTTGTTCATATTTTCTTCTTCTTTTTCCTTTGTCTTTGTTGGATTGGGTTAATTTGAAGACCTTATCTTCAATCTCTGAATCCTCTTCTACTTGTTCAATTCTATTGCTGAGACGTTCCAGCACATTTCACATTTCTGCAAGTGTGTCCAACATTTCCTGAGGTTTTGACAGTTTTTTCTTTATGCTATCTTATTTCCTGGAATATTTCTCCCTTCACTTCTTGCATCATTTTTTTTGGATTTCCTTGAATCAGGCTTCACCTTTCTTTGGTGCCTCCCTGATTAGCTTAATTACTAACCTTCGGAATTATTTTTCAGGTAAATCAGGGATTTCTTCTTGGTTTGGATCCATTGCTGGTGAGCTAGTGTGATTTTTGGGGGGTGTTAAAGAGCCTTGTTTTGTCATATTACCAGAGTTGGTTTTCTGGTTCCTTCTCATTTGGGTAGGCTCTGTCCGAGGGAAAGTCTAGGGCTGACGGCTGTTGTTCAGATTCTTTTGTCCTGCAGGGTGTTCCCTTGATGTAGTACTCTCCCCCTTTTCCTGTGGATGTGGCTTCCTGTGAGCCAAGCTGCAGTGATTGTTGTCTCTCTTCTGGGTCTAGCCATCCAGCAAGTCTACCTGGCTCTGGGCTGGTACTGGGGGTTGTCTGCACAGAGTCCTGTGATGTGAACCACCTGTGGCTCTCACAGCCGTGGATACCAACACCTGTTCCGGTGGAGGTGGTGGGGGTGAAATGGACTCTGTGAGGGTTCTTAGCTTTGGTGGTTTAATGTTCTATTTTTGTGCTGGTTGGTCTCCTGTGGGGAGGTGGCACTTTCCAGAGAACATCAGCTGTGGTAGTATGGAGAGGAGCCGGCCATGGGTGGGGCCCAGAACTCTCAAGATTGTATGCCCTTTGTCTTTAGCTATCAGGGTGGATAGAGTGGGACCATCAGGCAGGGGCAGAACTAGGCTGTCTGATCTCAGAGCTTTGTTGGGTGGGTCTTGCTGCAGCTGCAACAAGCTCCCAGGGCCTTTCCCGCTGCTTCCCCTACCCCTGTATTTCACTCGACTCTCTAAATTGACTCAGCTCCAGGTAAGGTCAAAAGCTTCACCTGCAAACTAGACCATCAGTTTCCCCAGTTGGGGGTGTGTGTTTGGAGCAGAGGATTTCCCTTTCCCACTTCCGCAGTTTGGGCACTCACAGTATTTGAGGTGTCTCCTGGGTCCTGCAGGAGCAATCTGCTTCCTTCAGAGTGTCTGTGGCTCCTTTGGGGTTCCTGGTTTGTTTTTGCGGTCATTCTGGAGCTAAAATTCACAATGACAGCCTTCACATGCTGCTCTGTCCATCTGAGTCAGAGCTGCAATCTAGTCCTGCTTCCCGTCCGCCATGATGCCCTACTGAATTTTTGCATGTCTTTATAATAGAACAATTTCTATTTTGGGGGATATATACCCAGTAGTGGGATTGCTGGGTAGAACGGTATTTGTGTCTTTAGGTCTTCGAGGAATCAGCACATTGTCTTCCACAATGGTTGAATTAATTTATACTCCCACCAACAGTGTATAAGCATTCCTTTTTCTCCACAACCTTACTGGTATCTGTTATTTTTTGACTTTTTAATAATAGCTATTCCAACTGGTATGAATGGTATCTCATTGTGGTTTTGACTTGTACAGAAATATATTGGTGATAGTGGGGTTGGTGTGGTTGCTTTGATGTGCTGATGTGTGCACTGTGGAATAAAGCAAATGAGCATTATGTTTGTGTCATTGACAACTGGTATTAATAGCATGGAAAAAAACAGATATCCACTAAGATCAATGAGTTTGACCTTAGAGTCCTGAAATAAACTGAATTGGAATATCAGTATAAGGTCATTTATCTTTTTTAATAAAAAAATTATTTTTAGTATTATCCACTGAAACGGCCTAGAGATATTGATCAACCCAATTGTAGTGAGTAACCGTGGTGGTTAGACTGTGGTCCTTTAACTATTCCACTAAAAGAACAGTGTTCTTGAAAAAAAAAAAAAAGACGCTTATTAGAGATCTAAGGTAGAAAATTTACTAGATGAGCCTGAAAATTATTATCAAAAACTAGTAGAACTATGTCAAAAGGACAGAGGAGCCAGCTTGAATAAGCTCCCAACTGTCCAGAGATGGGGCCATTTCAATATCAATAAGAACAATAGCTGTCATGGATAGAAACACAAAATATATTTAAGTCCATAGTTCAAAATGATACTTAAATACACAAATCACCTTTGGAGAATACTAAAGTTTTGACTAACGATTTTGAAAACTGATGAAGGATAAAGCTCTTATTCTACCTTTTCTATAAAAATTTAAGATAACCTAATTATTTTGAAAGAAAGTATATTTTCATAGATGTATTTTGGCTAATAAATGAAAAGGGAAAAATAAAATGAAAACAGCACATTTAGCAATGTCTAATGAATTGCCAATCTCACAAAATGGCAGTAGATATTATGCGCTTCCAATGAAAGTACCCAATATCACTGATTAAGTAGTCTTCACACATACACCACCACCACCAACACAAAACCTGAATTTGATCACATCTCAAGACATGGAAATACAGGGACTGAGAAACATGTGTAAAACAAAACAAAAAATACCATCAGCAAAAGCTCTGTAAGACAAGTGATCCAACTTCCTTCTGCTCCTCCTCCTTCTCTTCCTCCTTCTCCTCTCCTCCTCTCATCCTCCTTCTTCTGCAACAACAACAGAATTGCAAGAGGAAAAAAAAAAGAGACAGAGGAGGAACCATTATACTAAAAGAGAGGACATATCAACAATGTGTAGTGATTAAATCATAATTCACATAAGCTTAAATAAGGAGAAAACATTTATATCATGAATGAATTGTGAAATGTGAGCACTACCTGGATATTTGAGGAGATTAAGGAAATAAAGCTAATTTAAGAGATATATTGGTGATATTTGTGCCCTGTTCTAAAAACATACAGATAGTAAGTATACTATGGTAAACATATATATTAACTGCCATTGCATCAGTCTCCCGAGATTGCAGTTAAGTGACAGTAGGATAGGGATGGGAGAGTGGAGGGTGATGGAGGTGGGAAATGAAGGTTTGTTGTTTTCTTTAGCCAGAGAATAAATTATAAAGTGCATTTCAAATTTGGGTTTAATTAACTTGAAGCATCTATATGAACAGCTTAGCAAGTGAATTGGTGACCTGTTAAGGCATAAAGATCATTGAATAAGTTTCTTTCTGTCTCATTTTTCTCTACTAAACAAAATGTGTTAAAAGTTCATAGTGGCCTGGCATGGTGGCCCACACCTGTAATCCCGGCACTTTGGGAGGCTAAGGCAGGCAGATTGCTTGAGCTCAGGAATCCAAGATCAGCCTGATCAACATGGGGAAAACCCCATCTCTTAAAAAAAAAAAATACAAAAATTAACCAAGCATGGTGGTGCACACCTGTAGTCCCAGCTGCTTGGGGGATGAAGCGGGAGGATCCCTTGAGCCCTGGAGGTCAGGACTGCAGTGAGCCAAGATGGAGCTACTGCATTCCAGCCTGGGTGACAGAATGAGAACCTGTCTTTAAAAAAAGAGAAACGTTTATAATGAATTCAAGCATCTCCACATATATTAGAATTGACAGAAGTCTCAATACCTTATGAAAAAGATATATATATATATATCCATATGCCTCCATTTAAGAATTTTATGTTTGTTAAAATTTAGTAGAACCTTTAGATTTTTCCCTTTTTTCTCCTACATTAACCATGCAGTATTGAAGAAAACCATGAGAATAAAAAAATAACAAATAAAGAAAAAAAGAATTTTTAAGGCTAAATATTTTGATCTTTACACATTTTCATTTTTCTTCCTGTGTGGTATATATTTCCTTTACCATGTTAAAATATCATGGAATTAGGCACTTCATCAGTATATTCCTCTAGCACTTCTTGAACAATTCTGCCTTCACTTAATGATTGTTAAAAATTTTCTCAGGTTGTAACATCTCTAAAAATGTGGGATATTAGAACCAGAAACACAAGTATGTAAAGTGCCTGAAACACAGTTGGTGCCCAGTGAGTAGAATTACAATGATGTCAACACATTATTAATATGGGTGTACCTTTGATTTTCCCCCTTTTCCTACCCATCAGAGAAAGTCTGCATTGACGAGCCCAATTCCCCACCTCCTCTCACCTCTTAAAGGATAAATATAATTTTGTGCTAAATTTAAGCCTAAACCAATCTACTAAATAATGTGAAGAGAAAAAGAAGAGAAGGCCAGGGGCCTGTGGGGGTAGGGTGGTGGGGTTGAAGATAAGAGAAGCAGAAAAGGAAAGGGGATTTTAATAAGATGTCGAGTACGTATTTGAATCCCCTTGAGCATCCTTTGAGAGGCATCTTATAAAAGATGGAATTCTTTTTAATTATGTTTCAGGAGTCAAACTACCCTTCTTGACTGTAGCAGTGTTATGGGACTGAATCCTGAGAATGTCTGGATTTACAAGGCTTACATTATTGACATGAAAGTCGTGTAGAAGAATATTAACATTGCTCAAAGAGAGGTTTGGCCTTGGCGTAGAGTCCTGGGAGATAACTTCTAAGGCCTTGGAATGTCCTACTTGCTAAGTGTGTGTTTGTTTACCTGGCGGATTTGGACCATGGCAGATATTTTATGCTAACAATATGATTTACGGTGGGGCCTTTGGATCATACAGTATCAGTACCTCTGGAGAGGCTGGAGACTAAGGTCAGCCATACAAGTGGTCAACCATGTCCACAAGACAAAATTCTAGTAAAAACTCTGGACACCAAGGTTTGGATGAGTTTCCCTGGTTGCCCCTATGCAGTGCATATTGTCACACATCATTGCTGGGAGAAATAGGTGCTGTCCACACAACCCCACTGAAGAGAACAACTGAAGCTTAACATTAACGTCTCCTGAACACTGCCCTGTGCTCCTCTTCCCTTGGCTTATGTTAATCTGTATCCTTTGCCTATAATAAATTGTGAATATAACAGCTTCTCTGAGTTTTCTTGGGGGACCTCCCAAACTGATAGTTGTGTCAGAACTGAAGGTGGTCTTAGAGACCCCGGAACTCGGAAGTTGACGTTAGAAATGAGGATCGTCTTGGGGACCCACAAACTTTGCAGAAGTGCATTGAGAATATAGTTCTACACACAAATGTAAGATAAAAGTATTTATGGAAAAGCCTAAAAGTGAAAAGGGGAGCCACATTTAGAGGAGAACAAGTCTAGAATTGTAGACCAACAAGCTATACTTCCAGAGAAAATATTAGAATACATAGTCAAAATAGCAAAATATGGAAAATGATATAACTTCTAAAGGAGTAAATGATGATTTAATGTATTATTTACAGTAGTGATATAGTAAATTAAAAGTATGTGTAGAATGGGTATAATGCATATTAACTTTAGTAAAATTGTTATTTAGTCCCAGGGTTTGATGTTTTATTTATTTATTTTTATTTATTTATTTATTTTGAAGTTAACTTCTTGCCTTTTAATAATATCTTTGAATACAGATGGTTTCAATTCTCCAATAACAAGATGTAGAGTGGCCAAATGGTTTTTCATACATGTTTCCCTAGTCCAGACACCCAAGAGTATGTCCCTCTCTTGGGCATAAGAAAACCTAGAGTTATATTTAGGGCATCATGTGTGGTGAATAGTTGACCGAGCTGGCATGCTCACAATGACCACATTATGTTTGTCATATTTTAATCCAATACATTGATCTACTATGAACTTGTAAATAATGTGTTTGCTTTCTAGACACATTCCAGGAAGACCAGAGAAACTGACTTTTATCCATATGGAATAATCCACTGGCAAATTTCTTTTAGGACAGACCAAAGCTGATCTAGAACATAATCTTTACATACTTGGATCCTTCCCATCAGATGAGAAAGAACATCTGGGGTGAAAGTCTCCATTAGAAGAGCAATGTATGGGATGGTGCTGTGCTGACAACTGGTAGTTCCTGCCCTACATCTTTGTAGAGGACTGGAGCCCAGAGCATGCCATGGTCAACTTGTATGTTGAAGTGAAGACCTCCTTCGAGGTGTGCATGTGCTTATTACAGATATACCACGGTGCTAAGTACCCCAGGACTACAGGAAAAAATAAGAATAGATGCTGTATCCATGATCATAAGGCACACAGGCCAGAGCGCGAGCTGTGGAATCGCACAGCCTGGGTTCAAAGCCTGGCTGGGCCATGACCACCTGAATGACCTGAGGAATGGTCTCAGGCAAATTTGTAAAAAGTGGAGACCCTGACTGCCAGGGAGGCATGTGGTAAGAGGCGCATCCAGTCAGGTCAGGGCACCGCGTCCTCTCTTTGGAAACCTGCGGAGCGAGGCTGGTGGCCCTTGAGGCCACAGCAGCCATGGAGAAGGTGGGCCTGGCTCCAGGTGGCACAGAGGCACTGGAGAGGCCCCGGGGGAGCCTGGCGGGATCTGGCTGGTCCTGCGCTCTGCTTCCAGGTTCTGGCCCTGTAACCCGGGGGACAGGCTGGCCAAGACAGGGCCACTGGGTGACAGCCAGCACCTGGGCCAGGCGCCAGGCAGAAGAGCTCTGGCGGATCAGCCCCGCACCCCCAACAGCCCCACAGGGGGGCCCATCCAGGGCCACACACCTGCCCCCAGGAGCAGGACGTCCCTGAGGCTAGAGTCCAGCTGGACCGGTGGAAGGGTCTCACCCTTTGCCCTTTGACTCCTCTTGTAGGCACCCTCGCTGGGCTCCTAAGCACTCCTCCACACCCTGGCTCTGTCACCAGCCCCATGGTGATGTCATAAACTCCCAGATGCCCAGTGTGCACCCGGCCACAGAGAAGTGGGTGACTTAGGAGTATCCTCTCCACTTCTGACCCTTAGTTTCGTCTGTGCACAACTCGCTCAAAATGGGCAACTCACTAAGCGTATTTTGTTCCTGGTCCCACCGCAGGTCCTGGCCATGCCATCAGCAACCTGCTCATCTTGTCCGTGAGGGCTTCCCAGCTGGCCGGGCTGCCCCCACGGCTCCTGCACGTGTGCCTGCCCCGGGAATCTGGGGCCGTTTCCCACTCCTCTTCAACCGTCAGCGACATCTTGGGCCTTCTTTTCCAGTCAGGTGGGACAGCGACCCTATGAGGCTGTGTCTTATCCCTCGGAACACGGGCACTCCACAGAGGGTCCTGCCTCCTGTGGTCTGGAGCACCCCCTCAAGGAAGAAACCCGTGCTGTCTGCTCGCAACTCTATGATGTTTGGACACCTCAGCCCCGTGAGGATCCCTCGTCTCAGAGGCAAGTTTAACCTTCAACTTCCTTCATTAGATGAGCAGGTGATCCCAGCCAGGCTCCCGAAGATGGAGGTGAGGGCAGAAGAGCCCAAAGAAGCAACGGAGGTGAAAGACCAGGTAGAGACCCAGGGGCAGGAGGACAATAAAAGGGGCCCCTGTAGCAATAGGGAAGCAGCCTCCACCTCTAGGCCCCTGGAGACTCAGGGAAACCTCACTTCCTCCTGGTACAATCCCAGGCCCTTGGAGGGAATGTCCACCTCAAGAGCTTGACAGAAAAGAACCAGACTGACAAGGCCCAGGTGCATGCAGTGAGTTTCTACTCCAAGGGCCATGGAGTCGCCAGTTCACACAGCCCTGCTGGAGGCATCCTTCCCTTTGGGAGGCCTGACCCACTTCCAACAGTGCTCCCTGCCCCAGTTCCGGGCTGCTCCCTGTGGCCAGAGAAGGCGGCCTTGAAGGTGCTGGGTAAAGACTACCTGCCCAGCTCTCCAGGCTTGCTGATGGTGGGGGAGGACATGCAGCCCAAGGATCCTGCAGCTCTTGGATCAAGTAGGTCTTCTCCACCCAAAGCTGCCGGCCACAGGTCCCACAAAAGAAAACTGTCGGGGCCACCGCTGCAGCTGCAACTGACCCCTCCCCTGCAACTGAGGTGGGGTAGAGATGAGGGGCCCCCACCAGCTAAGCTTCCATGTCTATCTCCTGAGGCACTGTTGGTGGGTCAGGCTTCCCAAAGAGAAGGACACCTCCAGCAGGGCAACATGCATAAGAACATGAGGGTGTTAAGTAGAACATCAAAATTCAGGAGACTAAGACAGCTGCTTAGGAGGAGAAAGAAGAGATGGCAGGGCAGGTGTGGTGGCTCACGCCTGTAATCCAGCACTTTGGGAGGCCCAGGTGGGCGGATCAGGAGGTCAAGAGATTGAGACCTGAGGAGCATCTCTGCCTGCACCATCTGGGAAGTGAGGAGCGCCTCTGCCCAGCTGCCCCACCATCTGGGAAGTGAGGAGCGCGTCTGCCCAGCTGCCCCACCATCTGGGAAGTGAGGAGCACCTCTGCCTGGCCACCACACCGTCTGGGCAGTGAGGAGTGCCTCTGCCCGGCCCCCGCCCTATCTGGGAAGTGACGAGCGCCTCTGCCCGGCCGCCTCACAGTCTGGGAAGTGAGGAGTGCCTCTGCCCGGGCCCTGCTCCGTCTGGGCAGTGAGGAGTGCCTCTGCCAGGCTGCTGCCCTGTCTGGGAAGTGAGGAGCGCCTCTGCCCGGCTGCCGTCCTGTCTGCGAAGCGAGGAGTGCCTCTGCCTGGCCCCCTTACACCGTGGGAAGTGAGGAGCGCTTCTGCCTGGCCACTGCCCTGTCTGGGAAGTGAGGAGCACCTCTGCCCAGCCGCCCACCATCTGGGAATTGAGGAGGAGCACTGCCTCTGCCCGGCCTCCACCCCATCTGGGAAGTGACGAGCACCTCTGCCTGGCCACCTCACGGTATGGGAAGTGAGGAGCACCTCTGCCCAGCCGCCGCCCCGTCTGGGAAGTAAGGAGCGCCTCTGCCTCGCCGCCGTCCTGTCTGCGAAGTGAGGAGTGCCTCTGCCCAGCCGCCGCCCTGTCTACGAAGTGAGGAGTGCCTCTGCCCGGTCCCCTCACTGTCTGGGAAATGAGGAGCGCCTCTGCCTCGCTGCCGTCCTGTCTGCGAAGTGAGGAGGGCCTCTGCCCAGCCACCGCCATGTCTGCGAAGTGAGGAGTGCCTCTGCCCGGCCCCCTCACCATCTGAGAAATGAGGAGCGCCTCTGCCTCGCCGCCTTCCTGTCTGTGAAGTGAGGAGGGCCTCTGCCCAGCCGCCGCCATGTCTGCGAAGTGAGGAGTGCCTCTGCCCGGCCCCCTCACCGTCTGGGAAATGAGGAGTGCCTCTGCCTCGCCGCCGTCCTGTCTGCGAAGTGAGGAGGGCCTCTGCCCGGCCTTCTCACCGTCTGGGAAGTAAGGAGCGCCTCTGCCTCGCCGCCGTCCTGTCTGCAAAGTGAGGAATGCCTCCGCCCAGCCCCCTCACCGTCTGAGAAATGAGGAGCGCCTCTGCCTCGCCGCCATCCTGTCTGCGAAGTGAGGAGGGCCTCTGCCCAGCCGCCGCCATGTCTGCGAAGTGAGGAGTGCCTCCGCCCGGCCCCCTCACCGTCTGGGAAATGAGGCGCGCCTCTGCCTCGCCGCCGTCCTGTCTGCGAAGTGAGGAGTGCCTTTGCCCAGCCTTCTCACCATCTGGGAAATGAGGAGCGCCTCTGCCTCGCTGCCGTCCTGTCTGCGAAGTGAGGAGTGCCTCTGCCCGGCCTCCTCACCGTCTGGGAAATGAGGAGCGCCTCTGCCTGGCCACCGTCCCATCTGGGAAGTGAGGAGCGCCCCTGCCCAGCCGCCACCCTGTCTGGAAAGTGAGGAGCACCTCTGCCCGGCCCCCTCACTGTTTGTAAGGGAGGAGCGCCTCTGCCCAGCCCCCGCACCGCCTGGGAAGTGAGGAGCGCCTCTGCCTGGCCCCCTCACCATCTGGGAAGTGAGGAGCGTCTCTGCCCGGCTGCTGCGCAACCTTCCAAGTGTGAAGTGATAGCCTTGTGTGTGATCTTTCTGCCCTCCCCAAGTTGGCATTTTTGACATTAAAGTTTGCTTTTTAATTAAAAAAAAGGAGATCGAGATCATTCTGGCCAACATGGTGAAACTCCGTCTCTACTGAAAATACAAAAATTAGGCGGGCACGGTGGCTTGTGCCTGTAGTCCCAGCTACTCGGGAGGCTGAGGCAGGAGAATGGCTTGAACCCGGGAGGTGGAGGTTGCAGTGAGCCGAGATCGCACCACTGCACTCCAGCCTGGTGACAGAGCAAGATTCCGTCCTGAAACAATGTTGTAGTTGAGAACAGGATGGTCTTTTGGGACAGGAGGAACAAGAGGTTCTGGTTGCCACTCTTCAACGAGTTCTTCTTTTTCTTTGACTGTAAGATCAGATCGTTCTTGTAATTTGTAAGTCTTAGAGAAAAGAAGTCTGATTATCCAGAGTATCAGAATCCCTTCCAAAATAAGATGGTAATCAGGAGCCTCGTAAAGCGCCTGTACCATCTCCACCAGAACCCACTGCTCCATGGCGGTCGCCAGAGTTAGCCGCTTCCTTCCGGAAGGCAGGTCACAAGCACGTCCTCGGGTTTGATGTTTTAAGGCATCTCATATTAAACAGGCTCCAAGAGGACTACAAATTTAACTAATTCAAGAGTGACACATGCAGAGTACAAGAAGTAACTCACGAAAGAAGAAATCTATACAAATGCATGCTAGGACAGAACTTACTTTGCAAATGTATGGCATAAAATCAGTCCAGACAAGTAAAAACCACAAGTTAAGTAGGAATTAGCAGCGTGTCACTGTAATTCTAAAAATTAATAAAATACTGCATTATCCAAATAAGAGAATGGCATATAAGGCTAAGTGTGTCACTGTATTCCATTCTAGTGGGATAATTTTTAGATTATCATATTCATTTTAAAACCCCATATATAGTGAAAGAAATTTCAGCATGCTGGGTTCCAATCTTAGCTTTGCCACTAACAAACTGGCTATCTCATGGAAGCAATCAGAGTTTGGCCTTGCCCTAGAGCCCTGGGAGGTAACTTCTAAGTCCTTGGAATGTCCTGTCTGCTAAATGTGGCTGTTTACCTAGGACAGTCACGTCCCCAACTCTCTTCATCTTCAGATCCTGTAAATTGAGGACATCAGGCCAGAATCATACTAAAATCACCATACAGATCTTAAATCCTTTGATCAACAGGAAAAGATATTATTAAAAATCGTTGGGGAGATCGAATCACAGTACCTTTGTATGCAAAGAGATGTTTCGCAGGAGGCTATGGGCTACCACTGGCTGATGAGCTATCTACAGGGGCCAGGTCAGAGGCCCTGGCTCACAGGAATCTATAGCTGAGACTTTTACCAGCTCCCGTAGTCTTTCTTTAGTTATAAGGCCCTCATTTTAGCAGGCATGTAGATAGAAGCTACATTTCACAACCTCCCTTGGAGTTAGGTGTGAAATGGGATATAAATGGCCAATTGGATATGAGTGAAAGGAATAGAGTAGCTTCTTCATCACATCCATTCTTTTTCTCTTCTCATTGGGGCAATTATAGAGCTGGTGAGCCACGGTTATTTTGTTTTGTTTTGTTTCCTTTTTTGAGACAGGGTCTCACTCTGTTGCCCAGGCTACAGTGCAGTGGTGCGATCTTGTCTCACCGCAACCTCTGACTCTTGAGTTCAAGTGATCCTCCCACCTCAGCCTGCCAAGTAGCTGGGACTACAGGCATGTACCACCATGCCCCACTAATTTTTGTATTTTTTGTAGAGATGAGGTTTCGCTGTGTTGTCCAGGCTGGTCTTCAACTCCTGGCCTCAAGCAGCCTGCCCGCCTTAGCCTCCCAAAGTGCTGGGATTACAGGCATGTGCCACCGCACTTGGCCTTCGGCTTTGATCATGAGATACTAGCGGACGGCAGTGCAACATATATGCTTGGGACACTTTCCTGGGCAGAGCCTACTTTTGTTTTCAAGTGAGAAATATATATTTTTGAAAAATTCTATCTTGTTTGAGCCACCTTATTTTAGAGGTTTTTGCTACATCACTTAGCTCTGCCCTAATTTATATAGAGATTGGTACTAGGAATCAGGTGCTATCAAACAGGAGCCTAAAACACATGCTATTAGTTAATTGTTTTTGTAATAGGAATGAAGAAATAAATGTTGAAACTAAAAGTTTCTTGACTCTTATTATGCCATGGCAAAATATTTGGCAAAGTTCTCACTTGCCTTAGTTACCTACGAGGCCCATGCTAGAAAAAGAGATTGGGAAAACCTAGAATATTCGTATATTTTAACTGTTTCTTACTGAATGCTATGGCTCAAATGTTTGTATCCTTCCAAAGTTCGTATGTTGAAAACCTATTCTCCAGTGTGATGATATTCGGAGGTGGGGCCTTTGGGAGGTAATTAGATCATGAAGGTGGAGCCCTCATGAATGAGATGGTGCCCTCATAAAAGAGGCCACAGAGGGCTTCTTTGTTTTTCTACCATTTGAAGGCACAGCAAGAAGGTTCCATCTCTGAACCAAAAAGTAGGATGGCAGCAGAAACCAAATCTGCCGGCACCTTGATCTTAGACTTCGCAGCTTTCAAAACTGTGAGAAATAATGTTTTGCTGTTGATAAGCTACCCAGTTTATTGTATTTTGCTATCACAGCTCAAATGGACAAAGACACTGCATTTACCATGAGAGAGATGAAGTAAAGCAGAATTTAGTCAGTTCGCAAGCACAGATGCCTACATGTTGCAGTTCAGCCCTGAGACCTGTAATCAAAATTGACATTTACAGAGCATTTCAGTCAAATGTCATAGAATACACATTCTTTTCATCAGCACATGGAACATTCTCCAGAATAGACTATATCTATATCTAAAACCATATTATTTCAATAGATTCTGAAAAACATTCCATAAAATTCAATATCCCTTTATGATCAAAATCCTAAAAAACTGGTTATAGAAGGGAAGATAACTCGAGATATCTCTTATCAGCCCACAGCAAACATTATATTGAATGGGAAAAAAATTAAAAGCTTTTTCTCTAAGATCTAGAACAAGAAAAAGATGCCCACTTTTACCACTTTTATTCAGCATAGTACTAGAAGTCCTGGACAGAGCAATTAGGCAAAAAGAAAAAAAAAAAAAGAAAAAAAGAAAAGAAAAGAAAGGGCATCCAAATTGAAAAGGAAGAAGTCAAATTAGCCTTGTTCACAGATTACAAGATTTATATTTTAAAAATCTTAATGACTTAGCCAAAAAGTGGGTAGAACCGATAAATGAATTCAGTAAAGTTGCAGGATGCAAAATCAACATACAAAAAATCAGTGACATTTATATACACCAACAGCAAACAATATGAAAAAGAAATCAAGAAAATAATTCCAATTACAATAATGACAAAGAATGTAAAATACCTAGGAATTAACCAAAGAAGTGAAAGATCTCTACAAGGAAAACTATAAAACTTTGGTAAAAGGAATTGAAGAGGACACAAAATTTAGAAAGCTATTCCATGATCAGGGATTAGAAGAATTAATACTGCTAAATTTGTATATCAATATTACTCAAAACAATTTACAGATTCAATGCAATCCCAATAAAATTACCAAGGACATTATTCACAGAAATAGAAAAAAAATCCTAAAATTTATATGGAACCACAAAATACCCCAAGTAACCCAGGAATAGCCAAAGCAATCCTGAGGAAAAGGAACAAAGCTGTAGGCATCACACTTCCTGACTTCAAAATATATTACAAAGCTATAATAACCAAATCAACATGGTACTGGCATATAAACAGGCATATAGACCAATGGAACAGAACAGAGAACCCAGCTATAAATCCATACATTTACAGATAATTCATTTTCAACAAAGGCACCAAGAACAATGGGAAAGAACAGTCTCTTCAATAAATCGTGCTGGGAAAACTGAATATCCATATGAGGAAGAATGAAACTAGAAACCTATCTCTCACCATATACAAAATCAAATAAAAATAGATTAAAGACTTAAATCTAAGACATGAAATTATGAGATTACTAGAAGAAAACATTCGGGAAATTATCTGTAACATCGGTTGGGGCAAACATTTTTTGTATAAGACCTCAAAAGCACAGGTGACATAAGCATACTTAGATAAATGGGAGTACACCAAGCTAAAAAGCTTCTGTACAGCAAAGGAAAGAGAACAAAGTGAAGAGACAACCCACAGAATGGGATAAAGTATTTGCAAACTATCCACCTGACAAGAGATTAATAACTAGACTATATAAGGAGCTCAAACAACAGGAAAAATCTAATAATCTGACTTAATAATGGACTAAAGATCTGACCATTTTTCAGAAAAAGACATACAAATGTCCAATAGGTATATGAAAAAATGTACATCACTAATCTTCAGAGAAATGCAAATTAAAACTACAACATGATATCATCTCACCCCAGTTAAAGTGGCTTTTATAAAAAAGACAGGGACCAATTGATTCTGCTGCGGATGTGGAGGAAGGGGAACCCGCCTACACTGTTGATGGGAATGTAAATTAGTACACCCGCTCTAGGAAACAGCATGGAGGTCCCTTAAAAATTTAAAAATAGAACTACTACATAATTCAGCAATTCCATTATTGGGTAGATAGCCAAAAGAAAGGAAATCAATATATTGAAGAGATATCTGCACTATCATGTTTACTGCAGCACTATTCAAAATAGCCAAAATATAGAATAAACCTAAAAGCCTATCAATGAATGAAGAAAATTATATATATATACATATATATGATATTAGATATAAAAAAGAATCAGATCTTGTCACTTGCAACAACATGAATGGACCTGGAGGTCATTATGTTAAGTGAGATAAGCCAAGCATAGAAAGACAAATATCACATGCTCTCACTCATAATTGGGAGCTAAAAAAAGTGGTTCTTATGAAGATAGAGAGTATTTTGGTGGTTACCAGAGGCCAGGAAGGGTTGGCAGAAGGGGAGGATGAAGAGAGGTTGTTTAATGGGTACAAATATATAGTTAGATAGAAGAAATAAGACCTGGTGTTCAATAGATCAGTAGGGTGACTATAATTAACAATCATAAGTCTTTGTACATTTCAAAAAGCTAGAAGAGAATAATCCAAATGTTTCTCACATATACAAAAGATAAATATTCAAGATGGTCAATACCCCAGTTACCCTGATTTGATCTTTATAGGTTATATGAATGTATCAAATTATCACATGTACCCTGAATATATGTACATCTATTATCTATCAGATAGATAGATAGATAGATAGATAGATAGATAGATAGATAGATAGATAGACTGGGAGTCCAGTGATTGAGGATTTAACCAAGCTAGATGATATGGTTTTGATCTGTGCCCCCATTAAATCTCATGTTGAAATGTAATTCCCAGTGTTGGAGGTGGGGCCTGGTGGGAGGTGATTGGATCATGGGGGCAGTTTCTCATGAATGGTTTAGCACCATCCCCCTTGGTGTTGTCTTCAACATAGTGAGTTCTCATGAGATCTGGTTGTTTAAAAGTGTGTAGTACCTCACCACTTTCTTTCTTGCTCCTGCTCCCACCATGTGAGCTGCCTCACTCCCCCTTTGCCTTCCTCCATAATTGTAAGTCTCCTAAGGCCTTCCCAGAAGCTGAGCAGATGTCAGCATTATGCTTCCTGTACAGCCTATGGAACTGTGAGACAAACCTCTTTTCTTTATAAATTACCCAGTCTCAGGTATTTCTTTATGCCAATGCAAGAATGGATTAATACACTAGGAAATCCAACTGCAACTTTATGACAAAGAGCAAAAGATATCACTGTCCCTCAGAAACTCATGCAGGGCCTTCCATTAAGTGCTTTTCCTCAAACAGTGGGGATCAACTCACCTGCAAAGATCATTCAATTGAGGGAGAGAGGGATGAGCCAAGCATGGAAGCCAGTAAATAAAAGAGAAATGTCTGCAGATGGAAGAACTATGACCACCTAAGGCCTTTGCTAAGGTTGCCCTCATATGGAACTGACTAGAAGGAAATAGACTAGAAGTCTATTACATTTTTGAGCAGATTGTACTGCTTAAAAATAAAACATAAACCAGACTTACAGAAGCTATGATAGTTTGCCATTCCCTCCTCTCACCCTGAAGTAACTTTTCTGTCCCCAAACCCACACCTGTAGAAAGCAGGTCATAAAAGCTGTGCAGCCACAAGGAGGCCAAACTCTCCAACGTCCACCTCAGGTGTGACCATGGAGGCAAGCGGACAAGGGCGTCCCTCTCAGACAGCAGAACCAGGTCAAACCCAGGAACTTAATACCAGAGGAAACTTTTCATAATTACTGCCTGGCAAAATTGTTAGCTAACACAGACCACAGATTGCTAATCTCCATCCTTCCCTTTTCTGAATGAGAGTTCTCATTGTGATTATCTTGTTCCTACTCCACAGACATGTATTGGGCGCCTGGGAGGATAGATAACTCATATTTCAGTCTATAGGTCTCTGGACTGGAAGAAGTCATATCAGCACCTAACAGAGGGCACTAAGGGTCAACCAGAATTCCTAGCCTGTTAGCTGGATGGGTAATTGAATGGGACTTAGAGATGTCTTCCTTGAGGAGAGTTATGTGTGTAGGAAGAAAGGTGGACTTGGGTACTTGCACAAGCAACTCTAGAAACCGTTTTTTTTTTTCTTTTAACAGATATTGCTCTTTATTCCCAATATTCATTCTGCTTTCTTCCTTTAGTAATAGAAACTCCTTAAATGTAATGGAAACTCATAGCTAGAGACTACATTTCATTCTCTTGTGCAACTACACCTAGTCAAGTGTCCCAAGGTATGTCAAATGAGATGTGAGTGGAAATCATGTGCAACTTTTGTGTCACATCCTTAGAAAGGAAGATGGCTGCTTTCCACTCCCCATTGCCTGAATGCTGGAAAGGGGAAGCAGAGCTGGAGAGCCTGCTTTGACCTGGTATTGAAAGTAGCTTGCTAGGGGATGGTGGAGCAATAAGACAGAAGGAACCTGCATCCCTGGATGACCTAGAAACAGAGCTGCTTGCCTTCCCTGGACCACAACCTAATTCTGGACTGTTATGTGGGGAGAAAAATAAATTTCTATGTGTTTGGAGCCACTGTCTTTCTGAATCTCATTGTTATAGAAGCTTAGCCTGTACTCTACCTAATACAATATCTAACATTTGACAATGTTTACATGCCTAGCAATAGTGAAATGGCATAGAGGTTTTCATATTAATTTTTCAATTTGATTTATTTTAAAAACTATATTTTAGAGTAGTTCTTGACATATAAAAAATTGTGAAGATAGTATACAGGTCTTGTGTACCCCACACTCAGGTTCCCGTATTATTAACATCCAACATCAGTATCGTACATCTGTCATAATTGATAAACCCATTATAAACTAAAATCTGTATTTTATTCAGATTCGCTTAGTTTTTACCTAATGTCTTTTTTTTCCATTCCAGGATCCCATCCAGGGTACCATATTACATTTAGTTGTCATATCTCCTTAGCCTCTTCTTGGTTATGACAGTTTCTCAGACTTTCTTGTTTTTGATAACCTTAACAATTTTGAGGAGTACTGGGCCCTCAGTTAAGGTATTTCTGATGTTTATCTCATGATTTGACTAGAGTTATGGGTTTCAAGGATATTTATCTCATGATTAGACTGGAGTTACGCATTTCAAGGAAGAAGAATGCAGAGTTATAGGGCCACTTTTAACACATCATATTGAGGGTATGTGCCAGTGATATGATTTATTACTGTTGATGTTAATCTTGATCACTTGGCTGAGGAAGTGTTTGTCAGGTTTCTCCACCATAAAGTTACTCTTTCCCCCCTTCTTTCCATACTGTGCTCTTTGGAAGGAAGTCACTATGCACAGCTCATACTTTAGGAGTGGAGAGTTATGTTCCATCTCCTTAACAATGGGATAGCTACATAAATTATTTGGAATTCTTCACATGTGAGATTTCTGTCTTCTTCTCCATTTATTTATTTATTCCATTATTTACTTACACCATCATAGCCTCATGGATATTTATTTTATACTTTGGGTTATAATTCAATACTACATAATTTATTTTGTTGCTCAAATTGTTCGCAAGTTTGGCCATTAGGAGCTCTTTCAGTTGACTTCTCTATGTCCCTTTAACATATTCACATCATTTTGTGTGCATATGTGTGTGTTTGAGCTCTTCCTTATTTTCTGGCACTATAAGATGCTCCAGGTTTATCTTATGTACATCCTGCTCTAGTCCAAGAACCAGCCATATCACCAGAGTGCTGGTTCCTTCCATGGGGGATGGTATGAGAAATCAAGACCTGAATGCAAGATATGCTCACTGCCACTGGAGTTTCATTGCTTCTAGGCATTCTCATCTGAGAGAGCAAGGAAATACATATATGTATGGTAACTGATATAGATATTTATATACACATACCTACAAATTTGTCTATATATAACCATCTGCATCTGTATTAAACCAACATGAGTTCATACTGATAATTCCAACTCTTTTTCATTGCCACATGGATCATTCTAGCCTCCTTTGCTTGCTTATCCATAACCATCAATTGCAACAGTGAAAAGCCTGGCTCCCACAATCTGCTATCCATTTACTTAATTGTTCAATTCCAGGATACATGTATAGTGGTTTCAGAGTTGTTAACCCTTATGCCCATGGGAAAGAACTTTATCAACTAGAGTACAACGTCAGTATACAGTTGCTTTTGCCTTCAGTCTTACAATCTTTACTCATTTTCAAAGTCACTTAGGTCAAGACCTTTTCCCCCTTACCTTTTTAGTGATACTGTATCATTAGACTCTTTTGTCACATTCTGCATTTCATGTTGAAATCCCCTGCCCCTGACATCCTAAATGATATTTTTAATTTGTCTATTATTAGAGTTCATTCTTTGTACTGTAAAGTTCTGTGGGTTTTGATGAAGACATAGTGTCATGTATTCATTATTAGAGTATCACACAGAATATTTCTATTGCCCTAAGAAACTCCCTGTGCTTCACTTATTCAACTCTCCATCTGCACCACCACCCTCAACACACACACTTTCCCTGAATCCCTAGCAACCATTGATCTGTCTACTGTCTCTATGGTTTTGCCTTTTCTAGAATGTTATATAAATGAAATCACACAGTATGGAGTCTTTTTCAGACTTATATAAATGAAATCATAGAGTATGGAGTCTTCATTCACTTAGCAATAGGCAGTTGAGATATATTCATGTTTCTATAGACTAAGTAGTTTATTCCTTTTCATTGCTGAATATTATTCCATTGTATAGATATACCACAGTATGTTGAGCTATTTCTTTATTGAAGGACAACTTGATTTCTTCCAGTTGTTTATTATTATAAATAAAATTGCTATAAATATCTATGTACAGCTTTTTGTACGCATATAAGTTATCAAATCATTTGGGTAAATGCCTGGGAGGATAATTTCTGGATCATATTTTAAGACTATGTTTAGCTTTTTAAGAAACTGACAAACTGTTTTCTGAGGTGGATATCTTAGTCCATTTGTGTTGCCATAAAGAAATATCTGGCTGGGAGTGGTGGCTCACACCTGTAATCCCAGCACTTTGGGAGGCCGAGGCGGGTGGATCACGAGGTCAGGAGATCGAGACCATCCTGGTTAACACGGTGAAACCGCGTCTCTACTAAAAATACAAAAAATTAGCTGGGCCTGGTGGCACACGCCTGTAGTCCCAGCTACTTGGGAGGCTGAGGCAGGAGAATCACTTGAGCCCAGGAGGCAGAGATTGCAGTGAGCCAAGATCACGCCACTGCACTCCAGCCTGGGCGACAGAGAGAGACTCTGCCTCAAAAAAAAAAAAAAAAAAAAAGAAAAGAAAAGAAAAAAAGAAAGAAATATCTGAGGCTGGATAGTTAATAAAGAAAAAAGGTTTATTTGGCTTGCAATTCTGCTGGCTGGAAGACCAGACATCCAGTGAAAGCCTCAGGCTGCTTTCACTCATGGTAATAGATGAAGAGTAGCCAGTGTGTGAAAGATCTAATGCAAGAGAGGAAGGAATAAAAAGAGGCAGGAGGCAACAGGCTCTTTTTAACAAGCAGCTCTTGTGGGAACTAATAGAGTGAGACACACTTATTACTGTAAGGAAGACACCAAGCCACTCATAAAGGACTTTCCCCAGTTACCCAAACACCTCCCATTAGGCCCCATCTCCAACAATGGGGATCAAATTTTAACACAAGATTTGGATGGAACAACCATCCAAACTATGGCAGTGGCTATACCATTTTGCATTCCTATAACAATGAATATGAGAATCCCTATGGCTCTGAGTACTTGCTAACAATTGATATTATCAGTTTTTAGATTTTAGCTATTCTAATAAGCATACAGTAGTATCTCCTTGTTGTTTCAATTTGCATTTTCCTAGTGACAAATGTTGCTGGGCATCTTTCATATGCTTATTTGACATCTGTATATCTTCTCTGGTGAGGTGTCTGTTCAGGTCTTCTGCCCATTTTTTTTAAACTAAGTTTTTTGTTTTCTTATGTTGAGTTTTAAGAATTATTTTTATATACTAGGGACAAGTTTCTAATCAGGTATCTGTTTGCAAATATTTTCTTCCAGTTGGTGGCTTATATTTTATTCTCTTAACAATGTCTTTCACAGAGCAGAAGTTTTTAGTTTTAACAAATTTCAACTTATATACAACCATTTTTTATAGAGCATGCTTTTGGTGATGTATCTAAAAACTCATGTTGCTTTTCTCCTGTGTTATTCTAGAAGTTTTATAATTTTGCATTTTACATTTAAGTCTGTGATCCATTTTGAGTCAATCTTTGTGAAAGGTGTAAGGTCTGTGTGTAGGTTTTGTTTGTTTACGTTGTTTTTGCATTTGAGTATCCAATTTTTCCAGCACCAACACCATTTTTAAAGACTCTTTCTTTCTCCATTGAATTGCCTTTGTGCCTTTGTCAAAAATCAGTTGACTATATTTGTCTTAATATAATTTTAACCTGTTTGTGAAATCAATCATACTCAATATTTTAATGATACAAATCTAAAAGGCATAAATGAATTCTACCAAATTTCAACATCCACTTAATGATGTATATCTTTAAGGATGCATTATGAATTTATGATGACCAGCCTCTTGCCTGTTTCTTCAGCCTCATCTCTTCATGCCCATTCCAGCCTCCTAATTCCAGCCTCCTGGCAGTCTTTCTATGTCTTTAGTATTTCCTAAGTCATGCTGAAGTTCACTGGACTTAGGGCCTAAACACTTTCTTGTGGGAGACTTTCAATTCGGTTTGCCTTTATGAGCTGAAGGACCCCTAAAGCTCACAATCTTTCCTTTTGTCTTAGGAAAATAGGTAAAATTACTTCATTTCAGCTATTAAGAAAGTTATACCAAGAAAAAAGTTTCTTTCTTCCAGATGCATTATTCATATTTTAACAAAGGAAAATAACACGTTTATAAAATTCCTATGAGAAGTCTCTCCTAAATGTGAAATGATGCTGCCATACTGTTTAATGTTTCTATTTGGAAAACAGAAAGGGATATGATCCTTAGGGCCTCAGATGAGGAGTGGAAATGTCATACAG
Source organism: Gorilla gorilla gorilla (assembly GCF_029281585.2). NCBI lineage: Eukaryota > Metazoa > Chordata > Mammalia > Primates > Hominidae > Gorilla > Gorilla gorilla. The sequence continues at coordinate 92,340,812 of NC_073238.2, read as the reverse complement.
GATCCATTACTTCCCCTCAAGATGCAGGTTGGTTCAGACCTTACTTATCCCACCTTTGAAATAGTCACCAGAGCCTTCCTGGGCCCAGGTAAGCAACTTCAGCCTGAAGTCCAGGACTCACCAGCCATTTGGGTAACCCACCATGGCAGAGAATTGAAAGCAGTCTGAGTAATATCTGATTTTTGTCTTACGTGGCTCCCCGTGTAACCATGTAATAGAGGAAACTTACAAGTCTTACAAATAGAGGAAACTTAACAAATCTTTTGACTGGTCTCTGTCTCCTGGCACCTTTGAACTTCCATCTCATTACGTTTAAAAGAAGCAAGGTTCAGTTTAGCCCAGACAAATGGCCTGATTTGGGCCAATTCTAAGACATCTTCTCCTGGATGGCTTTTTCCCAGGCTGACTCCTTCCCATCATCCAGATCTGATTTGAAATATTACCTCCTCACCTGACCACTTTATTTCTAAAACTACCCCTTCACCTAGTCACTGTGTTTCACTCATTCATAAGTCTTATCAATTTCAGAATTATTGTATTAATTTGTTTTCTGACTTTCAAACTCCTCCTCCACCTCTTGCTGGCTTTAGAATGTAAGTTTCATGAGGTCAGGAACCTTGACTGTTTGGGTTATACCTGGGACCTAGAACGTAGGTCTTTTTTTAAGTTATTGAATAACAGAACAAATGAATAAATGAATGAACGATGATAGATTATAAACCATGCATTTTTTCTAAGGAATCTAGAATAATTGGGCATTTAAATGTATTTATGAGAAGAATGTATCAAAGAGAATAAAAGATCCTTTCCAGAAGGCATTTATAAGGCAATGATGATGTTCACTTTCCTCTCATACAGTGAAAACATTGAAATCACTGCCTACCTCATACATTTGAGTATTTCAGTAATATCTCTCAGAAGGCACTTTTCTTTTTTAGATGGAGTTTTGCTCTTTTTGCCCAGGCTGGAGTGCAATGGCATGATATCAGCTCACCACAACCTCTGCCTCCCGGGTTCAAGCAATTCTCCTGCCTCAGCCTCCCAAGTAGCTTGGATTACAGGCATATGCCACCATGCCTGGCTAATTTTGTATTTTTTTCGTAGAGATAGGGTTTCTCCATGTTGGTAAGGCTGGTCTCGAACTCCTGACCTCAGGTGATCCGCCCGCCTTGGCGTCCCAAAGTGCTAGGATTACAGGTGTGAGCCACCGTGCCCGGCCAGAAGGCATACTTTCTAAGCAGGACAAAGATCCAGTAAATAAGGGTCAAAATGGTGCCTCAACTTGTGTTGTGATAAAGTCAACATTCAATTCTAAAGTACACACAAAATATTCAACAAGTCTTATGCATCTAATAAAAGATATCATCTAAGAACCGGATAAGTAGCAGGAATAGATTCATAGTCATGTGATATTTGAGTTGGTGGAAACATTCAAGAGTCAATATTCTAAACCCCATAGTTTAAACAGTAGGGAATGGGCCTAAAAGGGAATATGGCTTGCCCATGTTATACACATATTTATAGGTGGCTCTGGGAACTGTTGAGCACTAGGGAATAGGGGGAACTTTAACAGCAATTTATTTACATTGTATCAAAATAACCAGCAAATTCAGTAGTACCAAAAAAAAAAACCAACATCCTTTTTAGTTGGCCATGATGTAGACCCAACAGTTACTTGTTTTGGTAGAGTTCTTTATCAAGCTGAATGTTCCAAACACTCACAATTTTCTATCATAGTAAACAAGTCAGGGAATGCACAGTAGTGATAGCTGGACCATCTCATCACTCATATCTAATAAGTAGAGTGACTGCAATCAAACCATTAAGATATACATATTACTTCTTGAATAAATTCTTATTTCTTGGCCTTATTAAAAGAGAGAATATCATTTTATACTATACTATTTCTGAGATTATTATATGTCTTTGACTTTTATTTAGAAGGATATTGTCATGATGAAGCTATTCATTCTCTTTTAGAGACATCTTTTTATTGGTGATAGAATTCAGGATCTAGTATCCCTAGATTTAGGCAATTGTGTCCAGGAACAGTGTCAGTCATTACATAATTAATAGCCTGCAAAAAATGTGAGATCTTGTAAGTTGTTTTGGGAATCTGTCACTTCTATAGTGAAAATAAACCCAGACATAATGAAGTGATCTTGATGAATCGGAAACACTTCTCTCTCCATTTCATGTCTATTCCATTTTTACAACAGCTTTTGGTTTGATTTAATACATTATTGTAGGAGAGAGGGCCCATTAAACAGCTATAGAAAAATGAGAAATGTGTTCCTTTTAGGTTTTTATACTTTTTAAATGATATTCAGATGATTTTAATTACTACAAAAGCATTCAGATGTTAATATACTTTATATGAAAGAGAGGGATACTATTTCATCCATCCTTTTCTGCAGTGAATTTCAACTCTGAGAAAATTATTTCTTTTGATCACTCTGATAGTGTATAATAAAAGAACAATAAAACATGTGGCTCAATTACCACTGCTTCTCATCAAGCATGAATTAATGAATATAAAATTATTATTAATTGTTTTTCCTGGCTCCCTTTTCATTGGACAATTATACATTGCTGTATTTTGATAAGCATTTTGTGTTTAACACTTTGTGAACCAGGCTTTAAGAGGAACAGAGGCATGAAATTATTACACAGAAGAATAATTCTTTGAATGTATTAACATTTGGAAAATACATGATAATCTTTTAATCTCCCTAGTTTATAGCAGTTTTCCACAACTGCCTTAAAACTTCTCTAGAATTCTGCCCCCACTTCCATGTTCCATACATCTTTTTTCTAGAAACAGTTGCTATATGCAATTAAATGGTTTAGAAGTTCAATTTCCCAATGTTAATTATACTAGTTCCTCACATGATTATTACATGCTCAATTTCTTCAGAAAAGTTTCTTAAAAATAAAATCTATAGCTTGAGTGGTTAAAAATAAATTAGTGCAACAGAGAATATAATAGATTGTGATCACTATAATTGACAAAATTCATGTTAGTGAATTATATTTACAAACACTTCACATAAAGATTCCATGTAACTGATAGTTCATTTTATTTTTATAAGCCTTTTGTAAATATAGTGCTATGTAATATGAGTATATATAACATACTAAAGAACATATCTTTTTAGTCCATAACCATTACTTCTAATGGATTATAAGTATACCCAGATTTTGAAATGCACACAAAGAAAATTTAACAAATAATAACATGTAAGCTATACATGTCATATTTTACCTGTTACCCATCAATCTGTTTCTGTTTTTAAAACACAGTTTTCAAACACTAAGTCTGTAATTAAACAATGACACTAAAATTAAATTGTTTATATGTCCTGCCTAGTTCAATAGGCTTAACAAACATGTATGCATATATGTTTCCAAAGAGCAAACTAAAAACTGCTTTAGAATCAAAGAATTTGGGAAGCAAAAGGAACCCTAGAAACCATTTTATCCAATGCCCCTTGTGTTACAAATAATAGCACAGAGATCTGGAAAGTTTAGTGATTTTTGAGGTCTATAAACTTTTTATGTTAACATCTTTCTGCCAAACTGTATAAGAAAATTGTTGTTAGTATTTCTTTTGCAGATGAAGAAAGCATATCTTGCTTCCTTGACAGTTCTTTGGGATGTCAATGTCTACGAATCCAAATTCTTAGAGAAAAAAAGGTGAAGAAATGAGAAACTTGGTTTAAATGGAAACCACCACTCACAGCCAACATACGGAGCAGGGATGGACCTGGCTGGAGTGTAATGCATCACTCCTTTGACACTGGAATCTGGAACCATTTGAACTTTTTATTGCTAACTCTAGCCAGAGACCAGATGGCTCTTTTTATGTGTGTGACCTTATTGAAGACAATTAGATTACTTATGCAATAACAGAATTGTTAATTTTGTACAAGAGTTGATCTTCAATGTGAAAGCTTTTCTAGATTACATATTATTAAGATAAAACTTGTAACTTTTAATTCCTTAATGAGTGCTTTTCATCTTGATTTCCTTGGGCCAGACTTATGGAATCCACTTTGCTGAAAATTAAAAGAAAAAAGACGTGCAAATTCAGTACAGAAACAAGCTCATCATTAAAATTTACAGACAATTATTCACCCAACGGGTAGTGGTAGATTAAGGATTCCACTTTTCCTTCCACTTCTGAAATAATCGCTGTGGCTTTTGGTCATACTGTGTACATGACGTACCAGATGCCTGGTATGCATATTTATGAGATGTCTGAGAGTCATCTCTTGACAACTTATATGTATTATAAAACATGCAATGCCTAGGGAGTACATATAGGGAGGAAGACATAAAAACTTCTGAGTCTTTTGGTAATCACACCCACTAAGCCACATCATGAACTCTGGGAGAATAAAAATTTTAGAGCTACCACCATGCACATCAAGACCCATTATATAACATTAGATCATCATAAGATTACTAACTCAGGAAGAAAAGTGAATATGAGAACTCTCTGGTGGAAGCAGAATATAGAAGGCAAAGCATGAATATAATTAGGTATGTTCTTGTAATTGATTCTGCAGCCTGATGGAACGTGGGTTTCTGATATTTTTTTCAGAGCATTTTCTGGATGTAGTCTCCCAGTAGCTCATTAATATCACACATTTGTCATTAAATTCCATACTTTGGATCCCAGGTAGGGGTCCCAAGTGTTCCTCTTTCATTCATTATACCAACAAGACAGCAGGAAAAAGTGCCTTTCACATAGTACCGTTGACCGTCTTCTCAATATTATTTTGGTTATTTTATCTACTTACTATTGAATCTAAAAGGAAAATGCGGATAGTAGCTTTTAAAAACCAGTCAAGTTTCACAGGACTTAATCTTGTTAATTTACCATACAATGTGCACATCTCTTAAATTAGCTTTTAAAACTTTCATATGTAGTTTATAAAAAATGTTCGTTAAAAACACAGGTCCTCAATATCCTTTTCTCACATTACATATGCTAATTAAGAGTGCAAATTATGGTAACATTGATCTTAGATGGATAAAAAACTTAAATGCTATATTTTTGTAAAACTACATAGAATTAACTAAATTTTCAATTTAAAAGTAATATTCAAAAGCATTTAATGCAATAATCAAATTTAGTTAAAAATTATACAATATTCAAGTGCAAGCATAAAATGTTATTTACGAATATGGACTTCAATTTAAACAATTATGTGAGTAGACAATAACTTTCTTGTTTGGAAAAAAATGGAAAATTTTCTAAAATAAATGACCCTTTGGTTTAGTTGTATCTATATCTAATCTGATACCAGAAGACAATACAAAAGTTGATTGATTTCACACCATTAAACAAAATACTACCATAGTATAAATATCTGCAGCTGAATTATTAACTAAATATAATTAGTAAAATGTTTTACTTTATTAAAATACATCATTTTAAATGATACCAAAAGCTCATTAAGGTTAACCAAAGTGTTAAATGCTTAGAGTGTAACACTTACCCATAATTTTAGAGTAGCAAGGTTCACAGTGTATTGTCTGTCTATAAATCCAAATACTATCACCCGCTTGTAGATTTTCCAAAGGCCGCTTGCATATTTCACACTAAAGAAAAAAATACATACATAAAGTTTCCATTGTAAATGAAATCTAGATTATTAGAGGAACAGACATCATCTCTCTACCATCGAGGCACTTTTAAGGGATGTTTATCACTGAAGTTTTCTACTTCACTCACAGTGGAGTAGATATGAATGTCCAGAAATTGTTTATGCCAAGGACAAGATGACCACTCAATATCTCAAACAAACAAACAAAAAAACACAAAGGTGCATTTATTGTTTGCTAACTTAAGGGAGAGCTAGTTATGCTGTCCAGGCACAACCTCATGGAGAGAAATAAACTGCTTATCTGACTGGGTTTGAGAAAAAGTTTATTTTGAGTTGTGCTGGTTAGAAGTAGGAAAGGGCTGACCACTGCTTCAGACCTGTCCACTGCTGATTGGCTGACCTTAAAGCATGAGGCTGTCACTGACTGGTTGGCTTTCAGAAGCAAATTCACTGAAGTAAACTGTCATTGATTAATTGGATGTGTCTAAACCAGTTCATGTGGCTCTGTATTGCTATGGCTATAGAACAATCAGTATTTTTCTAAGAGTGTGAACATGTTTGTTTTTATTCTCGGTAATATTTTATTGAAATTACATTGAAAATAGAAATAAATGATGTAAAATGTAATAAATGAAAATATTTCTATTTACCAAAAGCAATGATCAGGAGAATATTCTTGTTTAAATTTTTCTGCATAGTAATTTTCAATAAAAAACTATAGACTAAGTTTTGTTTAATTGAATATATTTCATAAATAAAAAACTTTATGTTCTCATAACTAATTATACAACCTGGAGATTATATTTTTATATAGAATTCTGTACATTATGCCCTAAAATTGGAATGTTTTGCTCAAAATGAGTTACTATATTTCTGATTGCTATGTGTCACTTTTTGAAAGTAATAGGAATAGAAGCAATCAATTGACAAAGTATTGCATTCTTTGACTGGATTTGATCATTTGTATCAACCGTAGAATGTTGCACTAGAAAGAAACCATATATTTGGCCCATAGTTTCTCCAACTGACTGTACATTAGATTAATCAAGCAGCTTTTTAAAAATACCAATGCCCAATAATCACCTCTAAGATTCATGATTTAACTGGGGCTGGTCCCCATCATTCTATTTTTTCCTCATCTCCCCAGATGATTATAATATGCAGCCAGGGTTGAGATCCACTGGTCTAGTCAACACCACATTTTACAGTTAGGGAAACTGAGGCCAAGGTAATTCAGGTGGTTGTCCAAAGTCACATGGACATAGTTACAGGCAGAGGCAAAACTAGAACTCAGGTCTTTAGATTCCCATTTACTGTTTATGCAGTTACACCAAAAACAATGATGTTGATCCACCCAATGTTATGGTTAGAATGCAAAGAAACGTCCTATGAAAGTACAAACTATGAAGCTTTAGTCTACTAATAAAAGCTTTATTAGTATTTATTGAGCCACAATTAATTACCACTAATTATGCTCTCAAAAGCAGACTGACGTTCACCTATTGTTAAACCCATTGGTCCTAATTTCATGAGGTAAGAAACTGCTAGCTTTCTTCTCAACAATTTATTTTCTTGTTTTGATTTCATCACATATTTTCTGTAATGCATAATTTAGTAAACTGTTGCAAAAACTTTTATAAAAAGAACAAGTGGGTTTTTTTCCCACAGATTTAAATCTCTAGGGTAAGAGTGAATAAATGTGTCAGTAATCAACTGTAAGCCTAAAGCCAAGATAGTAATTACAAACATTTGAGGTTTAGGCTGCAGAACTCAGAAATATTTAAGTAGTGTACTATTAATGTGGCTGACAGTGCTTCTGAAAGCTTTTGCTTCATCTCATGTATTACACGAAATTATTATTTTTATTCCAGTTATTATGCAATTTTTTATTTAATTAAGTGAAATAAACACATCCTTACCTTAAAGCAAGTAGAATGGCAGCAAATTTGTAATTCATCTAAAATCATTTTAGTTTCTACACCCAAGGGTTTTCGGCAGTAAGTGCACATATCTCTTTCAATGACAGACCTATAGAAATGTAAGCAATTAAAAATAAATTTGCCATAATACAGAAGACAGATGTATTCCCTATAAACTCACATGGCAACGGTATATTAATTTTGATGATACTTTACTTTAGAAAATTTCACAAAAAACAAGGAAAGTTTTGAGTTTACTTATTCTAGTAATAGAATTGACTCTTCTAGTTTTCTCAAAATGATATCAAATAATTAACATGAGAGAAAGTCCCAAATTATTAATTCATCAGAAATCAAGAGTAAATCTGGGTGGGACAAAGATGTTCAGTTTCCTAATTGAATTAGGAAATATCTCAAGTACTCCTCAGAAGTAGTAGAGGGCTTTTAATTATGAATTTACATATATCATGTTACAGATTACATGGAAAAATTATGCTGCAGATTAATATACATTTTTAACTCTCAGAATATTCAACAGGCCCAAAATAGAAATCCATTCAAGAGCACATAGATAAACTCACAAAATGATGAGTCTGTAGTGCCTGGGACTGTAGGGGCCAGAGTCACCCAAACACTCCTCTTGGTGCCACTGTAAGACTCAGGATATAAGGATACCTATCGTGACAAAATTTATACCCTCCAGCAAGACATAACCCCACCACAAATTTGATGGGGAAGAAAAGAGAGTTTCGTTATTTATTAAATAACAAATACTAAATATTTGTTAAAATAATGTTCAATGAGAAATGATCTGTAGATGTGATCAGCAGAATCCAAAATATCTTGAGTCACACCAGAACCTTAAGAAAGGATCCTTTTCCTTTTTTAAGGTCTTAGGACAGTCTTAAATAGCACCCTGCAGAGTATACTAGTTTCAGGATATTAGCATGCAGGCCTGACATTTCCAGAGTAGGATATGTAATGGGGTAGTGAAATTAAGCTATATTTATATAGCCCTTTATATGATATATGAAGTGCACTTTTCTCTGCACTTATATACTCACTTATTCTTCACAACATTCCTGACAAGCCACTATTATTATTTTTATCATCATTTTATTAAAAAAGAAACAGGTACAGGAGGATAAGTAACCTGCCACTATCATGAAACCAATGAGTGGAAGAGTGAAGATGTGAATGGAGGCAGCGTGGTACCAACACAATGAGTCCAAAGATCTGATGCGCTCATTGTGTTGAAATGAGTTAGTCGTACCCAGGAACCACTAATCTATTATCAAGACCAGAAGTAGGAGCAGAGAGGAGAGAGAATGGAAGGGAAAAGTAAGTGGGAGAAGAAAGGCATTACAGTAGATAAACTTTATCTAGCTTTATACTTTTAATCATTCTAGTAATGTCTTTCTAAGTCTCATGTATATAAATAAATATTTTCTGCTTTTATTTGTTCTGTACCCACTTGCTTATAGCTACCTAGCAAATATTTTCCTATGGATTATCCATAAACACACACACATATGTATGCATACACTTAAATTTCCCATTTAAGACTGTAAGCACTTCAAGAGTAGAAAACAGGTGCTCTATGTCCTTCATCCATTCCACAGGCACTGATCTAGGAGCTACAAATACAAAGAGTGGTGAGCCAGTCTCCTCTGACAAGATGCTCTTTCCACTGGGGAAACTAGATGCATGATATAACATGCATGATTGTTTCCAGGGCTTGGGTTGAAATGCACAGTGGAATACAGGTACGTGGACAGACTGAGGAGAACAGAGCCAAGAGAACCACTAACCCCTGGGGTGAAGTCAGGAAAGCCTTGTCAGAAAAAAGTGCTATCTGCATTGTTTGAAGAGGGAAGAGCTCTCAAGGTGGGCTTGGTGGGGTGGGGATGAGGGGTTGGTGGAGGAATTCCAAGCAGAGTGAACAGAACATACAAACTTGCTACTCTGGGAGGGTGTTTGGAGGGATTCAGCATCAGTGAATATTCTGCTGGAGCAGGTTCTGAAGGGCCATGGAGAATGTGCAAAAGATGTTGGACTTTATCCGGTTACATGAGAAACCACTTTAAACAGGATTGACGTGCTTAAATAAGAACTGTAAGAACATCGCCAATTTCACACATTATCAACAGCAAAAGGTTGTATAACTGACTGGTCTCATGGAGAACTGACTTCTGCGCTGATGACTAGGAAAAATTTCAAAGACATTTTAGGAATAGGGTTTAAAGTCTTTCTATTAACAGCAATACTTTTATGGAGAATGTTTTCCTCCCTCAATAATAGAAATACAAGCTCAGGAAATGCACTGATGTTGGTACTATCTTTATTAAGATCATACAGTTAGTCAAAGATCTTTTCAAAGCATTATGAAAACCTAGATCTGTTTTTTTTAATTGGCTATCCAGATGATATCTGTAGTTCTAATGCTGGTGTCAATGACTTTACTACTCAAAGAGGTGTGACTTATAGGCAAGACACTCAGCAAAGCATTGCTAATGGGCAAAATATTGGAAAAGTGACAAGAAAGGGATATAATTTTGATACTTGGTTCACCCATGTTTCCCTTAGAAAATGGAACATAGGTTCATGTTTTTTTAAAAAAAAAATTTACTGAGTACACATTAGGTACCAAGCACTGTGTTAGAAGCTGAGACTACATATGAAAATAAAATATCTCTACCCTGAGTGAGTCATATCTCCAGCCCCTGCTATAAAGAAACACCATCAGTGGAACATCAGACATTTGCATGATGGCTTGTTTACAGGGCTTGGGTTGAAATACTAATTATTTATTTTCATTTACTTCACTGGAAATCTGCAGGCCATACTCTCATAAGTGTCACCTAGGTGCCCCACTGAACATTGAATGGTAAAAGAGGATCACTAACAGCAAAAACCTGGAACAGGGCCAGTTCACCAGCACTCAATCAATACTCATCATAACTCCACTCCTGGGAACTGAGCTTGGGCCCAGAGTGGGTCACAGCAGCATATCTGCACGGCTGTTTGTAAGCCAAGAAGGCTGCAGAAAAGCACAAGAAGGGGGGATTGATGGCACAGTCTATGGATGCAATGAAGCCTAAACGCTAATAATGTGGCAGTCCTGGGGCCTCCTGGGGATCACCAGCAGCAGAGGGGCTGGCCTGGGAGGCAGCTGTAAGGCACAGAAAGGTCTTTTGATAATATGCATCAAAATCAGACAGCAGCAACAGCCAGGAAGCGAAGAAACAAATTCCTGGATGCAGAAGTTGTTACTGAGTTGCACTTTGGTCTGCCCATGCACATACATGACAAGAAACATCAGCAGAACCATCTCCAAGTACAAAGAACAGCAAGAAATATATATATATATATATATTTATTTATTTATTTATATATATGTGTGTGTGCATGTGTGTGTGTGTATATATATATATATGTGTCTGTATGTGTGTACTTTTTATGTATGGAAATAAAGACATACTCACCTATCAGAAGTTGAATAAACAGTTTGTATGTATTTTCCAGAGATATTCTCCTGATATCCATCCTTGGGTGATTTACTAGGAACAAAATATATGGACATGTGAGAATCAGGTGATTTTCCTTATGTAGATAAGAAAACACACTCACACCACCTCATGAAGCCTCATAATATTTTATCTTTGTATATGTTACAAGCCAGGATGATGTACTGACACATTTTTTTAATCTGTAGAAATATTGATACACAAGTCACCCCCAATTTGACATATATACCAAAATAAATAGAGAGTAGGGTAAGGAATACAGGAACAAGTGTGAGCAGGAAAAGAAGTCCTCATCTTTCATGAAATTTATACTTGTACCTCATCTGTTTACTAAAGAAAGCTACACAGAATGTGAAGTAGATAAAGAAAATACACAAAGCACAAACAGGGCAAGCACACAGACACATACACCATTCACAGAGAGAAACTGAGATTCTTGAACTTTTAGAAAAAGCATGCAAAATTTTTATTTTTACTTGAATATATCCAAGAAAGAATAATTTAGCATGAAAGCAAAAGAAGTATGATTTTTAAAAGTCTTCTGTTTTCTATTATGTAGATTATCCCAGCTTTTAAACACCACTATTTCCTGGAGACAAATAAAATCTGTAATGTCCTAACCAGCTGGCTCCCATAATTGCTTTCCGAGTACTTATGCTATCTGGGCATATATTAAGAATAGAAGCAATATGTTTCTTTATTTCATACAATGAGTGATAACCACATGGCTCTCACTTGGGATTTTTAAATGAGAAACCTATCTCTCTCTCCAAATTTCCTGGAGGCAGACTGCTGTCAGAACTAAAATCTACTTTATGAAACACATAATCCCACAATGCTACAAAAAAATTTGCACATGTTTATGGAGGATGCATGTCATGATTCCCATTTTATTGATGAGGAAACTTGAGACGGGAAGAGTAACATCACTAGGGCTACATGGTTAGGAAACGACAAAGAAGGATTCAACCTCAAATGTGACTCTAGGGACTCCATACTGTACCACGCTGCCTGTCAATGTAGATTTTAGGAAACTTAAGGATGTCTGAGGTACATCACCATCCTTGCTAGGTTAAGGTACAGGAGGCAACGAATCCTTTCAGAGGCTTCCGGTCAACAGACTATTAGCCTGATATGCCACAATATTAATATTATCTTTTTATAATGATGGTGCTCAAACTCTGATGCACATCAGGAACATCTGAAGAGTTTGTTAAAACACAGGTTGCTGGGCCTGAGCTGCAGAGTTTCTGATCTAGCAGGCAGGAGTGAGGCCAAAGAATTTTTATTTCTAGAAAGTTCCCAGGTCATGCTGACGATGCTGGCCCAGAGACTATGCTTTGAGAATTACTGTTCTATATGTGAACATGATACACATATGTACAGGGTATTCAGTATGTACTTTTAAAAAAATAAACCATAGTCATCATAATAAAATAAGTATGCTTTAGTCTTGGTACTTCCATGAATCAAGTTAATATTAGTTTATCCATCTATCCTATTAATTAAAAAATCTAGAGTACGATGTTTAGCAGAATATTCCTATTCTTAAATAAATCACTCATTATTCAAAAATCAATATTGTGGTTGTTTGGCATTAGTTCCCATAAGAAATTTCTTTAAAAATCAAAATGTGTTGATGTGACATCCCATAAGGATAAAAATGTGAGAGATTATTATGTAAATATAGAAAAAAAGCCTATGTTATTGTTCGCCAATATTCCATGCCTTGCCTTCACTATGATACTATTTGATATTACTCATCTTTTTATCAATTTATTTCAGATTTAGTAACTCCTTACTATTTTAAAATTTACTCTGAAGTGTTTTAACTTTTAGTTTAATTGAAAGACAGCAGAAATCACTGACTTGAACACGCCAGAGAGTGAGAATTGGATTAAGGAAAAAATCAATATTGATGTTGCATTTTACAAGGTAAATTATGCATAGGTTTGAGAAACCTTTTTTGGAAGATCGCTTACCTCCTGACATGTATTGAATTTCCTGGATCCCCATCACGACTGCCATCCACACAGAAGCTTCCCTGAATACTCTTCTCTTAGACCTCTTTGAAATGGGCTTAGCTTAACATATGGGTCATGTATACCAGCATTTGTGTGCCCCACCATTATTGTACTCCACAATTGGGACAATTCTTGTTTTATATTCCTTGAAAACCAAATGAATTATTGAGCCCTGACCTTGGTTTACATTTTCCTCAATATCCACCACTCCAAGCAGCAGATTTCAATTGAAACATCAATATCCCATAACTTGGGCCAAGATAGCACTACTCAAATTTATACCCCTTATTTTAGATTGGCAGTAAACAACAGTAGATAGAATTATTTAATTCAAGTGGAACTCCAAATTAGTATAGGAATAGTTGTGTATTTTATAAAGCTTATTTTAACCATATAGTTATATACATTTATGTGAGAACTTTCAAATGGCAACCCTATTATGTATACATGTGTTATACTAAAATATTACTGAGTTCATCTAATGACTATAATTATTTATAGCCCAAGTACATAATATCAGAAGCATTATAGAGAATTTTATATATATAGAACTCAATGTACTTATAAACGGTCTTCTATTTGAAAGAAGCACACTCTAAAACAATAGCATCTGTTATTAAACATAGATCCTCTCAAAATTACAAAATGAAGCAATATATTTGAAATAAATTTTGAATACCTATTCTCCACATATGTCCTTGTGTACACAACAGTATCCTGTGGTCCTGCCTGCTTGGCTCCAGTGTTAGAGCTGCAAAACAAATCATTTTACTTCATGATTAAAGTTTATTTGCAAGGATAATAAAAACAAGGCTATTTTCTAATTCAATGCAAAATGTAATGAATATATGTTCCTTCTGAACTATAACTTTGAAACATGAATGTTACAGTGGTATTAACACAGCACTGCAAAAATTTTTTTGTCTTCCATTTTGTTTTTAACTTCCACTGTCTTGGTTTACTTCCTAAGCATTGTTACAAAACTTGATCACTCAGTAATTCTTTTGTAGAATATGAGGATTATTTTTGAATATTTGTATAATATGTTCTAGTGTCTCTTTCTCTGATGTCTCATTCATATTTCCAAACCATAACTTTCTTCATAAACCTCAAACCAAAAGTAGACCTTAATTAGCTATCATGACAATATCTGATTTAATGAAGACTTTAGATCTACCTAAAGAATGTCACACTAATGTCACAATCATGCTTTTTTTAAATTGTAGACTTTTTAAGGGAAATCACGTTTGATAGTTTCCTATCCAGATGCCACACAATGACACATTCACTGACTCAATACTTTTGTGTAAAGCTGTTTATGCAGGCAACCCCACATAAAATTAGAAATTTCTGCATTTCGAAGAAAGGGTCAAGTTGGATGTGGGGTATTTTTATAAAACAAAGGGAGAATAGTCCTGTCATTTATTCTGCAGTTGACTGCAGTACCTAAGATTGTTCCTGGCTTCATAAGAATGGGAAGCAATTCTTGTGGACTGGTTGTGTAGAGCATTGGTGAACCCATTGACTTGGGCATCTAGCCTCAGAAAGCAAACACAAGTATTTGGCACTTCAAATCAAGGTCACTAGAAGTTTTTTGTGTTACTAAAGTTCTTCTCAATTAACATTATTTTACAATGTGAATCTCTTTGTGTTTGCCTGGCTTCTACACAGATAACACAAATGGAATGCATGTACTATTTTACTCCCTCTACGGAAACCTCTGCCTTACCTTTAAGAATAATCTATAGGTATGTGCCACATTAGCTAACATTGCCCTTTTTATCAAGGACAGAAATCATCTGAAATTGGTTCCTGTAACATTTTCACACCAGCAATGCCATTATAGAAAGCTTCCCATGTACAATATATCTAAGAATTTATCAATTGAATGAAAATGATCCAGAGGTTGCTTTGACAAATTCCAGTCTTCATTTTGTTTTTAATGGAAGGCAATATTTTGAAGATGGCAGAAGAACTCTGACCTAGATTTCTGCTAATCTAAAAATGTCATGATGCTTAACAAAATGTAGGCATATTTGCTTTTTCCTATGGAAGAGAGGAGATTCTTAATGCAAAAATAGAGAAAATTTAAGCTCCTTTTCCTCCTCCATGTTAGTAAACTCTGACATAGAAGAGACATGAAAACCTAAATGAGGGTTTAGGTCTTAATCAAGCCTTATCATTCTCAAACAGGCTGATAAAGCTCTTAAAGAAGAGGAAAGCATTTGTTCACATATTATCTCTGGCATACAGAAAACCGTCTGGTTTTAAGGCAGATGTTTCACAAAACATCCAGGTGAGCTAAAATTTTATTAAGTGATGAGAAGGTGGAATTAATATTATTAGGTTTTCTAACACGATTATTAGAACATGTCATCCCAAGAATAACAAACCTAGCTAAGAATCACTTGAAAATGTTCAGATCATATAATATACAATACAAAACCCAACTTTAAGAAGCAGACAGCGTCAAAGGACAAAGATTATGAGTGAGTTTGAAATGCATTTGCACTGTCCTCAGCAATAGAATATCAAAAATCACCAGTTTGCAAAATCCACAAACAGGAGAGATAAGTGATTTGCCAACAGTACTGTTATGGACTGAGATGTATTCCCCCAAAATTTATATGTTTAAGCCATAACCTTCAATGTGACTATATTAGGAGACAGGGTTAATAAGGAGGTAATAAAGGTCATCTGAGGTTATGGGGGTGGGGCCTTAACGCCACAGAACTGGAATCCTCATAAGAAGAGGAAGAGCTACCAGAGATATCTTTCCTTCTGTGTACAGAGGAAAGGCCATGTGAGTACACAGTGAGAAGGTGGCCATCTGCAAGCCAGTAAGAGAGGCCTCACCAAAACCAACCCTGATAGGACCTTGCTCTTGGCCTTCCAGCCTCCAGAGCTGTGAGAAAATAAATGTCCATTGTCTAAGCCACCCAGTCTGTGGTATTTTGTTATGGCAGCCCATGCTGACTAATACTGGTATCTTTTCCCAGTTGTGTTTATAACGTGATTAATGACAATGCCTTCATGGAAGATTTAATTTTTATAACTGTGAACAAAAACCAAATGCTAGGTTTGGAATGTGGGACAACAAATTCTTTGATGGATTTTGCTCCTCATGTAGACTTTGAGGATGATAATTTTAAAAAATAAACCATTATTTTGGAGTAATTTTAAATGTACAGAAAAATTCCAAAGATAACACAGAGAGTCCCTGTACACCTTTACCCAGATTCCCTTAAGGTTAATATGTAATTATAACACAGCTGTCAAACCTACAGAATTAATATTTGTACCATACTATGAACTAAACTACAGGTTCATGTCTCACTGGTTTTTACATTGGGGACTTTTTTCTGTTTCAGAATCCAATCCAGGATATCATATCTACATATCCATCATGTCTCTTTGGTCTCCTAGGGTCTGTGATAGTCTGCCAAGTCTTTGTTTTTCATGGGATAGTGATAGATTTTACAATAAAAAATGTATCTTCATGACAATAAGTTGTAAGACTAATTTTTTGTTATTTAGAACCATAGGAATAGAGTTGGAGAGATAACACTTTGGCAACCAACAAAACAGCCCATAGTGCCTTTTAAAATGCTACTGGGCCCCCTATCCAGATATTCTAATTTAACTGGTTTAGGGTACAGCTTGGTCACTAGGAACCTTTAAAGCTCTCCAGTGAGTTCCTTATACAGTCAAGGTAGAGAATCACTGCCTTAGAGGTTGGGAAGTCCAACTTCTTACTCAAAAGAGCATTGATTCTCAAAGTGTAGTCCCTAGAATAGCAGGTGATTCTGATGTACCCAAAAGTTTGGGAAACAGTGCAATAGAAGAACCTCTGCCAAATTATTCCTCTCAAATGCCTTGAATAATCCTTGTAAAGGAGAACTCATGACTCATAGCATATGTCACTTGATGGCTTAATTGTTAGGAAGTTATCCTCCATTGAAACAAATTGCTGAATTGTAATTTCCAATCAATGGTCACAGTTTTGTTTCTTAATTAAGCAATGACTCTACAAATACAAACCCAAACATTGTATTGAATCTTATAGAATTCCAAATGGATTTACACTTGAGAAAATGTTCCCAACAGTGTAAATTCACCTTGAAAATTTACCTAAAACCCTCATACACTGAGTGTGAGAATATAAAACGATATGGCTGCTTTGAAAACAGTCTAGCAGTTCCTCAAATGGTTAAACATAGAATTACTCTACAATCCAGCAATTTCACTCCTGGTATATACCTAAGAGAAATAAAAACACATTTTCACGCAAAAACTCATATATGAATGTTCATAGCAACATTAATCAAAATAGTGAATTAAAACCCAATAGTGAAACAATCCAAATGTCATCACGTGATGAATAGATAAACAAAATTGTCTGGCCACCTTATAATTATATGATTTGAAAAGTATTACAGTTCTTAAAATCTGTGAAATGGCCCTATGAAATTAATTTCACTCATAGTGACAAACCATTTAGTTTAGGGAAAGACTCTATCATTTAGAATTGAAATAAAAATATTTAAACTTATTCCTGTTGAGTCTCAGAAAAAGTACCCCAAAATGAAAGCCTCAGAAGCAGCCTCAGAAGCAAAAGTTTTTCTCTGACCTTCTCCTGCCCTCCTGTCTCAGTCTCATTCTCCGCCAAGGATAGCCAAAGAAACTAGAATCCCTCTTCCCCAAGGCAAGAATCCTTCCTTCCCCAAGGAAACCAAAACCTGTTTTCCCCAAAGCCAGCCATAAAACCTAAAATTATTACTCTACCTATCCCTTCACCTTTCTTTCTATGTAAAAACTGGCCATAAAGAAATTCTCTGACATCCCTTGCTTGACTGTAGGTCATAAGACCCCCAATCCAGAAGAACTCTGCCCCATGCCCAGAAGGAAGGAATGCATGCTCAAGAGGTTAAGAATAATCTAGGGACACAGGCCTTGCTGGCTTTCCCCACTCAGTCTCTTGCCATTAGGTCATATTATTTTTGTCCAATCATATTTCTACATGGCTCTCTGTACTTTACTGAACCTAAGTATTAAATGGACAATTTCCCCTGTATCTTTGGGTCTTCATTCTGAAGGCTCCCATCACAGGTTAAATAAATTTGTATGCCTTTTCTCTAATTACTCTGCCTTTTGGGAGTTGATTTTTCAGCAAAGCTTCAAAGGGCAAAGTGGAACTTTCCCCTTGGCTCCTACCTTCTTAATGAAACAAATTAGAAAACATGTATTTGCTTGGGCATCCAATTACGATGTAAAGTGAATACATTCATAAAATGAATCACCTTTCAGTTTAGCAGATTTTCCAGGGACTCTTATTTAGATTTTTAATTTGATTCATTAAAGTACCTGAAGAGGTAGAGTAAGCTGAAGTTACAAAGAAGCCAAAACTGAGAGGCAAAAAAAATTTTGGTTATCAAACAGAAGAGCAGAGAATAAGGAAGCCGACAGGTACAGGGAAGGGCAGGAAAAAGATGGACAAAAGCCAATACTCAGTGACTAGCTGAGTTCCATTAGTAACAAAGAACTCTAGTTAATGTCCAAGGGTTCCAAACTTCTTCAGGTCAAGAATGGACAATCTCCCAAGTGAAATCTCTCTGAGGCCCGGCAATGCCACCATTCCTGCTCTTGAAATTCCATGAAATTCCATTTCCTCATTAATCCGATTTCATGAACAAGTCCAATGGAACTGGAATGCTTCTCAAATCAAATGGGAAATTCCTTAATTTTACGTAATAATTTACTTGTAATTTTTTTTACCCCAATCACTTCCAAATAATACTTGAATGAGATTAGTTAAATGTAAGCCCAGTCCTATTCCCAAAATAGTACATGTGTTTCCAGGATAAGCAGATTCTACTGAAAATTTATCCTCCCTCATTCTCTCAAAGACTTTCTCAAGGTCACAAACAGAAGGAAGAAGATGTTTTGGGGAATTAAAGGAATGGAAAGAAACTATCTACCTGTCAGATTCAGGAACATTTTAGAGACAGTATGAAAAAGAAAAATGAGCCAGCTCTTTTCCTAGCTTTTCCATTCTCTGCAGATGAAATCGCAATATCATTTCTTTTCATAGAAAAATTAATAGAAAAGGTGACTGCACCTATGAAGGTGAAAATGGTAACCTATTGTGTTTAGTATTCCCTCATATGTAGGGGTAAGAATTGCTAAACATGGAAAAGTTAATTTTTCCTGAAGTATACAGTCTGTGACAAAAATGAAGTATAGCTCCTGTCCTAACCTTTCTTGTAATGGCCAGTAAGTTATCACAGTTTTAAAGCTATTATACCCTATGGTGTAAAGAAATTTCAAAATTAGGTCCTGTTTTGTTGCTGTGATAAATTCATGCATTCTTTTAGCACTAGGCATCCAAGGGAGAGATTCCCAGAGTGCTTTCTGCACTGCTGAGAGCTTACCAAGCAACAGTAAGTAAAAATAAATCTTCACAGCCCCAAAGAGCTTTGAATTTCCATGATGCCATTTACACTAAGCAATAGAACAGCAGGCCCTGAGTCAGAAATTCTAACAGAATAAGAATTATGTTAATTTTTCCCTATTAGCTATTAAGCACCTTGTAAATTTTTGTATTTGGACGATATATATATATATACACACATATATATATACACACACACATATACATACACACTATCCAAATTATATATTACATAATATATAATATTATATTTTATATATATAATCTTCTAAGGCTATACAATATATGCAGATGCATATAGAACTCATAAGAAAAAAAGTGAATTATAATAAGCTTTACCTTCCATTCTTGTTTTCAGACACATGAGAATTTACTTCAATTAAATTTTCCAGGTTCTGGTCTCTAAGGAAAAAAATATATATATATGATTAATTACAACATAATGATAGGAAATAAGAAAATGCTAAAACATTTAAAAATCAGTACATAATCTTAGACACAGTCATTTGTGGTCTATCAGGCTATGGGAGATTGAATATCTGACATTGAGCTATTTGATCCACACAACTCATGGATCAAACATGGAAGTATGGATTACATTGTGAAAGAGAAATAAAGAACTAACTTTTTGGAAGGTTTGGGAAATCCGATCTGAAAAGAAATCACTAATTTTTATTCACATTCAGCTCATTTTTCTTTTTTTATTGATGTATAATAGATGTACAAAGTTTCAGGGTACGTGTGATTTAATACATTCATATAATTTGTAAAGATCAAATTAGTGTACTTGGGCTATCTATCACCTTAAATATGTATCTTTTCTTTACGCTAGACTTATTCAATGTCTTCTCATCTAGTTATTTGGAAATGTACAATCAATAATTGTAAACTATAGTCACCCTACTGATCTAATACCAGGTCTTATTTCTTTTATCAAACTGTATATTTGTACCCATTAATCGACTTCTTTTCAGCTAACATTTAATGAGTACTATCTTTGTGTCATGAAGTACTGTGTTTTCACAAGGATTATCTCATTCAGATCTCACAAAAGTCCTGCAGAACAGCATCTGGAGCTCAGACAGGCAAAGTAAATTTTCCAAGGCCAATTAATTAATTTTCGGAAGAGTCAAGATTTGAGATGATGCCATCTGCCCACCTGAAATCAATTCTTAGATGTTTACCCAGAGACCTTATTTAGGCTTTGGGGATCACAGAAACAAGGGAAATCAACACAAAATTTGAATAAATAATTCATTATGTGGGGGAAGAAATGGAGTAATTTGATTCTTATATCTTGGGCTGCATTAATGATTTGACACCCTTTCATGAGATACAAGATCCTCTGGTATGTTGTTTATATACTAGGTATAACATTGATAGTTCTTTTTTTTTTCTTTTGTCATGAGTTAGGAAACGTCTTTGTTAATAGGGTAGGAGCACTGTTTAGAAGTCAAAACAATGAGACCCAGTTTTTTCCTTACTTCTGTGACCAAGTTAGTCAACCATTCTAAACTTCATTTTGCTTATTAGTCTGTTTCCACACTGCTATAGAGAACTGCCTGAGACTAGGTAATTTATGAAGAAAAGAGGCTTAATTGACTTACAGTTCCATATGGCTGGGGAGGCTCCAGGAAACTTACAATCATGGCAGAAGGTGAAGGAGAAACAAGTACATTCTTCATAAGACTTCATAAGGCTGCCAGGGGGAACCACCAAACACTTTTAAACCATCAGATCTCATGGAAACTCACTGGCTCTCATGAGAACAGCATGGAGGAAACTGTCCCCATGATCCAATCACCTCCCACAAGGTCCCTCTCTTGACATGTGGAGATGTGGAGATTATAATTTGAGATAATATTTGGGTGGGGACACAGAGCCAAACCATATCATTTTGTAAAGAAGGACACTAATGTCAAAACTCATACAACTGTGGTGAGAATGAGTAAGTTAATGTAAATAAAATTCATGGCACAATGATATGGTTTGTGTCCCCACCCAAATGTCACCTTGAATTGTAATAATCCCTATGTGTCAAGGGTGGAGCCAGGTGTAGATAATTGAATCATGGGAGTGGTTGTCCCCTCACTATTCCTGTGGTAGTGAACAAGTCCTAAGAGATCTGATGGTTTTATAAATGGGAATTCTCCTAAACAAGCTCTCTTGCCTGCCACCACATAAGACATACTTTTGCTCCTCCTTCACCTTCCGCCATGATTGTGAGACTCCCCAGCCACGTAAAACTGTGAGTCCATTAAACCTCTTTTTATTTATAAATTACCCAGTCTTGGATATGTCTTTATTGGCAGCATGAGAACAGACTAATACACACAATGACTACAGTTGTGGGTGAATTGAATAAGCATAAAAAAATAGTAGTGCTGTGATCCTGCAGTTGACACTATTGATTCCACATTTTGAGAGGCCACTTTCACATTTTTATTTCTGTCCTAAATTGTCACATCTTTGGAATTAACTGCTTTTTAAAAATCTCCCCTCTCGTGGTCCTAAATAGTGGGTTCAAATAAGGTTATTATACATGGAATCAGTATACAGACTCTCACTCACAAATATTGATAAAGATGCAAAATATGATAAAATGTTCTCATGTTTATGTGGGGTGAGATTTAATACTCTTTTTACATAACATCCAAGCCAACAATAATTGGTAAAATATGCAAATTTGGCAGCATTCCCTAGCCATACTTAAGCCTCACATTTAAAACACTAACTGCATACTTTTGAAACTGTAGAAATTAGGGTAAATTACTTTTTAAATGAGTTACAGTGGGACTATGCCAATTAATGCAGGTAAAAAGTACTAGGTTTCAGAAGTAGCTCGGAAGTATCAAATTATTGGCTCTGCAGTCCAAATGATGTAAAATTCAAAACTGAATTCTTCTACATAACTGCAAGAACTGAGTACGATAATCTCCCAGCATAAATCCTGCAAATTTAGAAATAGTGACTAGAGTCTTTGGATTTGCCTAATCCTTGAAGGTCTCCACTAATTACTAGAGCCATCTTCTTGGCATAAGGGGTCACTAAACTATCTTAACAACCTTGGCCATTAAGAGATCTTCCCCTTAATGTTTTAAGTAATACTTTACTAAATATTTGGGGATAGTGGAATAAAATTAAAGGGAATATCATGGTATTCCATGATCCAATTTCTTAGGAATGTCAAACTGGGATGGTGAGCAGTGGTAAATAGTGGAAGATCATCAGGAGGTGTAACTCTTGGGCAATTAGAACTTTGTTTCTCAAAGTGATTCCCCTTCCAGTGCTAATGCTAGAGGAACTGAGTGCTAGTTTTATAGGGAAACTGGTGGCTTTCATTACAACTTGAGAGCAGGGTCACATTACTATGGCCTAACATGGCCTTGCACATAGTAGCTGCTCCATAAATATTTGTGGAATTAATTTAAATTATCTTTTCTTTTTTGGGGAAACCTCTTACAACCTTATCCAGCTCTGAGAAAAGATATTAAAGGAACCCCAGGGGGAAAGTATTAGCCTAGACCATTAACCTTTAAGATTGTCTGGTCTGTCTATATCTAGGGACATAGTGTCCACCATATCCATGTGGAAAAAAGACCAGTAAAGCCAGTTATGGACATTTCACCTCCATCTCTGTCCATCACCCAGGACCTGCCTTACTTCACCCCTGAATGCATATATTATATTTCTTTCCTTTTTGCACAGCTCTCACTCCTGGCTTTGTTTAATTACCTTTGGAGCTTGTTCTGGGTTGAATTATGTACTCCCCCAAATTCATATGTTGAAGTCCTAACCCCCAACAGCTCAGAATGTGAACTTATTTAGAGATAAGCATCCTCAGAGGTAATCAAGTTACAAACAGTGTCTCTGTAGGAGGAAATTTGGACTCAGACACACACAGAGGGAAGACAAAGTGAGGACATAAAGTGAAGACAGTTTTCTGGCTGGGCGTGGTGGTTCACGTCTGTAATCCCAGCACTCTGGGAGGCTGAGGTGGGTGGATCACGAGGCCAGGAGTTCCAGACTAGCCTGACCAACATGGTGAAACCCCGTCTCTACTAAAAATACAAAAATTAGCTGAGCATGGTGGCAGGTGCCTGTAATCCCAGCTACTCAGGAGGCTGAGGCAGGAGAATTGTGTGAACTGGGGGAGGAGGAGGCTGCAGTCAGTCGAGATCCCACCATTGCACTCCAGCCTGGGCAAGAGGGTGAGACTCCATCTCAAAAAAAAAAAAAAAAAAAAAAGTGAAGACAAGTTTTCCACAAGCCAAGGAGAGAGGCCTGGCACAGATACTTCTCTTTTGGCCTCAGAAGGAACCAACTCCGTGGAAGGAACCAACCCTGCTGACAGCTTGATCTTGGACTTCTGCCCTCCAGAACTGTGAAACAACAAATATTTGTCTTTAAGCCACCCAGTCTGTGGTAGTTTGTTATGCAGCCCTAACAAATAAATACAGGTCTGCTTCTACCCTCACAACGTGATTACATATATTTTCTCAGCCTTATGGTGGACATCTTTAACTCCTCCTGGCTTTCAACTCCTGGCTGCTATAGATACTGCATCATCCTGGCTGCTGTAGATACTGCCCACCTGTCGCTCAACCTCTTTGTACCTTAGTTTTCATGAGGGGGAGAAAGAATGGGTTTGGATCTGAGAAAGGAGAAGAAGCCAGAATCTTAAAAATCCAACAACTACAGATAGATAACTCAAAATTGCAACCTATGCGTGCCTTCAAAGAAACACATTTCCAAAGTGGTACAGTTGCAAATCACCAGATACACTATATTATTATTTGTTTCATAACATTTTTCTTATTTTGTTAAACAGTACCACATATCAGGTTTGGTAGAGTAATATTTATTTATTTATTTATTTAAGGCTAGTCAAGTGAAGCAGTGGAAGTGGAAAAGGAACAAAGAAATCTATAACTGGTGTGAGTAGTTAGTAGTAAACACCACCGCACTCAGAGCAGCCAAGATTTTAATCTGAATAATCTACACTAATATTTAATGTAAAATAGAAAGTTCTAGAAGAAGAAAAGTACAAAATGTGTATTTACTTTGGCTATTCACTCTGATTGATGCCATCAGCTACATTTGAAGATCCAGTAAAAGAAGCACAGACTGCTCATAAGCTTTCCAAGTTAAAGGAGATAAAAATAAATTTTTGTTCTTTAATTAAGACCACATCAATTGCAGAATGACTTTTACACTGTGGTGTAAGATGAAGAACTGTGAGTCAACTGTGAAAAATAGATTTTTATAGAAATGCAGCCAAATGCTGCAGGGTTAAGCAGAGGCTTGATTCCAAACCACTTTCATGGCGGTGGTGTAGAAAGCAGGCAGACCTTACAATTTTATACGTTTATGGGCAGGTGGAATTAATTCTAAGAAAATCACCAACTTTCTGTAGTTACAGAAAATTATTGAAGAGCAAATTGTTACTGACTATTGCAACTAATAATGTTTTTTGTTTGTTTTTTAGAGACTGGGGTCTAGCTCTGTCTCCCAGGCTCGAGTGTAACGGTGCTGTCATAGCTCACTGCAGTCTCGAACTCCTGGACTCAAGCAATCTTCCCGTCTTAGCTTCCCAAGTAACTGGGACTACCGGTGCATGCCATCGCACCCAGCTAAATTTTTTAATTTTTGTAGAGACAGGGACTCACCATGCTAACCAGGCTGGTCTCAAACTCCTGGCCTCAAGCCATCCTCTCACCTCAGCCTCCCAAAGTACCGGGATTACAGGTACCTGGCCTAATAATGTTTTTAAAATGTAGACTGCAGAATATTTGGGGAGAAATGTGAGTTATCTATGAGCTAAAGCCACAGGACAATTTTTGAGTATAAGAATTTATCCATGTTATAATAATGTCATTTATTTTCTACTACCACATCAAAAACTATAACACTGTCTTATAAAGCAGGTGAAGGAAAAAAATAGAGATTCTGGGGACCCAGGAATTATGTCTCTTACTATATAACTTTTCCTAGGAGAAGCTCTGCATATGAGAAACTTATTAGCTCACTCCTAACTGTTCTTCCTTTCTCATGTGGGTGTGGGAGGTATTTATTAATAGGCAGCAATATGTTTCTCACCATACAGTTCATTTAAGTTGGTTTTATAGAGTATCAAACACATTTACAAAATTAAGAGTCTTCATATAAAAAATTTACTACGGTATTCCTTTTACGCCAGGAACTAAATCTTAGGCATTAGGCGTTAGTTCAAAAGGAATATCTGTCTTTCTGAAAGGAATAGAGAATACAGTGAAAGAACTGGTATAATTCCTCAACTTATTAACATAGCAAAATGGGCCCAACTCTTTAGAGTTTTACATATTTTTATAATTCTTTTCAGTGAGGGAGTCTTAAAGATTTAGTATTAAAGAAATTAACAGGTCCATAGAGCAGTTAGGCAATTTGGGTATTTTAAAAATAAGATGCGACCAAGAATTTCAGTGGCTCCAATTCACTATAGTTTATTGAGATTATGTCATGAGCAAAAGATAGTCATTGGCTCAAGCAAGGTGACCAGTCATAAGAAATCTGATTCTTTTCATCTTGTTTCACTCATAGGGGCTCAGAATGTCACAGCTGGAAGGCTAGACTTTCTCTAAGTGGACTCTCATAAGGCATTGATGAGTTTGAGATTTATCCTTAATATTTGCTAAATACCTAACATGTACCAGGCATTGCATTATGCATTACGGGTAAATAAATAAACAAGGCAGACCCAGTAGTTACCCTTAAAGACCTTATAGTCAAAAAGGGATGATTAAATAATAACTCCCTCAAAGGGACCAATGTTATGGGCCAGAAAAGACAGCTCGAGAACATCTAGAAGAAGCATCTGATGCACACATGGTGGGTCAGGGGGGCTTCCCAGCGCCTGAGTGAGAGACACCTAAGCTGATACCTAAAGGATAAGTAGAAGTTAGCCAAGCAATAGCAATGAAGGAGGAGTGAGGAGTATGCAAGTTAGAGGGTGTGTGGGTGGGGTTTGCTTTTGGGTGGAGAACGATAATAGACGGGAGTGGGAAAGCCCATAGATGCCAGATCATGGTGGGCTTAGAGACCAGGTTAAGGAGGAGCATGGCCATTATGCAATGGCAATGGGGAGCCACAGATGGAGTTTAATCAGAATGACATGATCAGATTTGTGTCTTAGGAAAATCACTCTACAGGGTGGCGAATGGATTGAAGGGCAGAAGGGGAGATTGGCAGCAGAGGGGCAAGTTAGGAGGCTGAACAATAATCTGGACTACAGTACCAGTGGGTATGATGAACTGTCTTGGACCACTCCCTGAGATTATTAGGTGATGCATCCAAAGTGATTGATTGATTGATTATGGGGAATGAAACACCAGAAAGCGTCAAGGTTGTCCCCAAGTTTATGTTAACAGAAATATGAAAAATATGCAATAGATAGTTAGGAAGGAACTCTTCTCTTTTTGGAATACTAAAAACTTGGGGATGTCTTAACAAATAGGAAATCCTTAAGAAGATGGAAGTATAATGCCACAAACAGTTAAGAGTATTTTTTTTTCTACTTTAGATGAAAGATGCCTTTTCTAACTATAAAGGCCTTGGTGTCACTAGATGCTTTTCAATATTCATTCAGGAGCAGAAATGTAGCATTTTAATAATCAGTCTAACACAGTTTATAGGCTACCAATAACTGAATATCTCTCTTTGACACTGGTTGATGAAAATGTGAAACTGTTACTGCTATAAGTCATGCAAATTCTTACTGAATAAATGAAAATTTTGTGCACATCTGTATTTGCTCCTAGAAGAAGCTCAAGGATGCCTGCTTACATTCTGATCAATGGCTGTAGTTTGTTCAGCCCCTAACTGTGAATTAAATATACAGCTGCTGGAAATGTCAGCAAAGTCAGATGAAAGAACTCTGATTCACTGCTGTTATACTATTAAATAATCAGTGCTTGTGTCACACTGAATTGATATAACAGTGCCTTGTGACGGTTCTTCCGACTGGGAGGCACTTTAAAAATATTCTCCTTTATAGCTGCATTAAAATCAAGAGGGCAGAATGGAGAGATTACAGATATGGGTGGCTGAACCAATTGAATGAAGTCACTTTTTTCAAATAGATGGTTCAGTCTTTCCTGTTTGTCTGCTTTGTGATAATTCTTGAACATCCCAGCGGATTCTCATCAAATCTGGCATACTACTAAAGAATAATTAGACATAGGTTAGGTTAGATTTGTGAATCAAGCCGCCATCTTAAAACCACACGATAGCCAATATTTTTAAATTTTTTTATAGTAATCATATCTGTATACGGAAAATGTCCTCTTTCTACGGATATTTCATTAGGAGTTGCTGAAATACAAACTAACTTTCTACCAAATTGGCCTCTTCTAATAAAACAAAAGGCAAAAAACTCTTCTGAGAAAGTTACCATTGTCAACAAAGCACAATTGTCAGAGGGACTGAGGGAGGAAAGGGGTTGGGAAGGGGATGTGGGAGAGAAAGTGAGAGACTACATTTTTCACTGTCAGTTATTACATAACATGGTTATTAAACCTAACCACTTTCAACATGATTGGAAACTTCCTAAAACTGTTACTGATAAAAAGAAAAATCCACCCAACAAATGCCACTATAAAGAAAGGGCTCTACTTAACAAAGATATTTCCTTACGATTCTCAGCAGGAGGGTCCACTGTTATTTCAGCTTTTAGAAAATCCGCATGCAGCAAGTGTTTTCTTTCCTCACTGTCATTTTAACAATAATCCTCCGGAATAAATACATCTGATCATACTCCTTTAACTGTGTATGAGCAGAAGAGGAGCATAGCGAATATGAAGAAAGGAAAGAAGAAGAGAGTCTGAGCTGATTTAACCACAGATCCTTTATTTTTCCTCTAGGTAATGACATCAGAAGTCCCTAAGTTTAAGTCCAGGGTGTACTTTCTTTCTTGAAAAGGTTACTTAGTACCTTTGAACTATAGTTTCTTCTTCTACAAAATAGGGTGCATGAATAGATTTCTCATGGGATTGTTGTGAAGATTAAATGTACATGAATTGCCAGTCACATCCTGGGTGCTGAAGAAGTAACAAAACAGCAAGAACAAAATATGATACTCAGATAGAAAACAAGCTAGGAGATGTAAGAGTTAGGCCAATCATGGATTACACTTTCCTCTTTCTCCTAATGGGTTCAAAGTACTTTGTCATATGTTAATTTCTTTTTGTCCTTTCAGAATATTGGACTACTATTTCCAGCAATGTATTTATTATGACACAATTTCAGGTCAGCAGAGCAATTTGGACTTCTGATACAGTGCACTCTTTTGCATTATCTATTACTTTATTATCCATTAATAAAGCAGTTTATGTGAAAGGTATCACATAGCAAATTATAAGATATCTTAAGAGTGTAAAATGGAAGCTTATGGTTAAAATTGGTAATATTTTGTGGGCCCACACTAGCTGTGGATCTAGGATTTTGAAGATCATGAATATTCTTTCCAATGTTCTACAGACATGCATTCTAATGTTTTACAGACATCCACATAAACCATTAGTTTGGTTCAACTTGTTCAAAATATCTTTTTTCCTTATTTAATTGTATTCATTTATTTCATTTCAGTCCTAAAACTCTATTTTCTGTAGACAACAAACACTAAGTTGTTTTAGTGCAAATAAGAAGCCCAGAACTAATTTCAAAATAGTGCGATTGATTTCAGAAGAGTGCAGTATGTTTCCTTGTTGACAGGAGTCACATGGGATGGGTCATAAATGTAGCCTCATTTAACACACCAAAGAAAACTAAAAGTCTTCAAAAGAAAGGCAGGAAGGAAGAAAGGAGAAAAGAAGAAAAGAAAAAAAGGATAGGAAGGAGTGGTTCATGCCTGTAATCCCAGCAATTTAGGAGGCTGAGGCAGAAGGACTGCCTGAGCCCAGAAATTTGAGACCACCCTGGGCAACTAGTAAGACCCCATCTCTAAAAAAAATTTTTAAAAATTTGCTGGGCATGATGGTGCACACCTGTAGTCCCAGTTACTCAGGAGGCTGAGGCAGGAGGACCACCTGAACCCAGGATTTTGAGTCTGCAGTGAGCTATGATTGTGCTACTGTGCCCCAGCCTGGGTGATAGAATGAAAAGGAAGGAAGGAAGGAAAGAAAGAAAAAAGGGAGGAAGGGAGGAAAGGAGTAAGGGAAGAAGGGAGGGAGGCAGGGAGGCAAGGAGGGAGGGAGAAGTTCCTACCCTAGAAACTTGTAAACATGTCAAGATAGTCAAGGTCATTTACCGATTAGTGTTTCTAAGAGCTGAAGGTTTCACTTTAATAAGATTGTCCAAGTCTTGGCTGTTTAAAAGAGAGAGAGAAAAAAGTTCAGATTAGTAATAGATTTTGGGGTTGTGCTAGGTCAATAAAGCAACATTATAAATCCACTTCATCCAGGGCAACAGACAAATAAAAACATGAATTGACTGCTTCTATATATACCTCTGATTGTTTCTGATTACTGCAGGATTTACTTTGATGAGGTTAGCAAGATCTTGGTTTCTTTAAATCAAAAAATAAAATGAAAGCAGGTTAATTTTGAAGTTCTTTCGGTAATATCATTAAGGTTATAAATCTGCTTGAAGTAATAATAAAACTTAATATTCTTTCTGACCAAAGTACATTAAAACAACATAGTTTTATTACCTTTGGTTGTTTGTGAAAATTTCAGGATTCACTTTGATGAGTTTATCAAGATCTTCTTTTCTTTAAGTGGAAAAAATATTAAAGCAACTTGGGTTAGAGATAATCACAGGTTTAAGGTAATTGGAAATGGATAGAAAGGATAATAGTATGAGACATATTATTTTAGTATTGACTAACTATGAAATATGTTTTCTAACCAATTTAGGGGATGAAGAATTATGCTTTATCAGAAGAAAACTTACTCTAATTTGATACATTTTCTTGTCAGAGCCTATCTACAAGGGCATGCTGGTTAAGTCACCACAGCAAACATCTGATAACTGACAATTGTTCATTCTTGAATGTATTAACATTATGAAGATACCAGCTGATTTTAATATTCTTATTTTTAAAATCAGGTTCATCAACTAAGGACATCACTTTTTTAAAAGATAAACTCTAAATTGAGGATTATTCTTAATATAAAGCTTAGCAAAGACAGTTCCAGCAATCCATCAAAATTGTGACTTTTCTTCCCTCTTTGATGGCTGAAAAACTGAATTAAACTCAGTTGTTCATAGTAAAATGAGTTACATACTCTGAAAACTGTCCGCTCCCATTCGAAACTCTTCCTGTTTCTCTTCTCAGCCACAGAACAGTGTTTCCTCTTATATAGTTTGCTATAATTCACTGCCTCAGCATAACCCCTTGTTTTAAGGGTGGGAAAGTAGTGATTTTTCAAAGTGTTCTTCTGAACTGATTTTAATACTTATTCAGAGAAATACATGGCAGTTGCCATGGCAAGAGACTGCAGAACTGACAAAACCTGCTTCCAGTACCATCTGGGAAACAATCTAGATGTACCTCTCACCACAACAATGCTTTTTCCTTATATAAAAATAAAATACATTTTATTCCTCAAAAAAAAAAAAAAGGATGCAAGTTTAGGGACCAAAAGAGCGTCATTTAGAGATGAATCATCAGAAGGTCTGAGAAAAGGTCTGCATTTTCTTCCCCAGCCTTCAACCTTTCAATAGAATGTTCAGGGCTTCATTTAGTTTGATTTATTCTTCATGGTTCTCACCTCTCCATAGTCTATGGAAAGGCTCTAATTGAATTTTCACTGTTTTGAGCTTTCTTCTATGATAATATTTTCAATTGAACATAATAAATTGATATCTATAAATACGAACATAATAAATTGATATCTATAAATACTATTAAAAGAATGATTGATATATTAAAACTATCCACAACATAATCTCCTTATGTAAATTGATGGCAAAATCTGTCATAAAACTAAACTGTATCAGAAAGACAACAGTCTTTAAAATGAGGTTAATTTCACATATTATTATAAAATACAAAGAATAAAACTTTGTAGAGTGGACAGTATGCTCAAAAGCCACACTTTTAAAAAAATATAAAATTAATCACAATATTGGTTAGTGTAACTACAGATAATATTTATGTGTCAGCATAATTAAGAGTAAGTAACATAAAAAAATCCACTAGAACTTCCATTTTCACTGTCCTACTGAGCACAAAAATTTAATTTACCTAATAATCTAGAACAATGATATTCTAACCACTGTTACATAAAGCCCAATAAGAAATACATTTTACATCACAGCCTAATACTGTCTTTTACAGACAGACAGCCACACACACACACACACACACACACACAGACATAAATTTTCTGAAATAATATTCTTACTACCTAAGAACTCTCATATTTTCTATTCAGTTCATTCTATTAAGAAAAAATGCTGATTGCCATTTACTAAATCAATTACAAGACCCTTTAATGAGTTGCAACCCACATTTGAGAAACATTAGCTTAGAAAACATAAATATATGCTATATTCTACCACCACTCCTATAAAGGCAACACCATGTGTTAATAAAACAAAAATCTCAGGAACAGTCCTGAATTGCCTTGATTGATAGCATCATGCAATTTTTGAAAACAACAAATATGTAGATTTTTTTCAGGCCCTAGATCCTGCAAAACATGCATGTCTAAATTTTATCCAGGAAAATGTAACATTTTTTCTCTCAAGTTACTGTTTTTATTTATTTAGCTTTAAGAATGTAGTAAAGGATACATTAGGATATTTAGGTTATTATTACTTTCATGCAGTTTAAAAGCTGTAAAGTGTTTTGCAATCATTTGCACATTTGTGCCATTGTAATCTATGAAGTATTCTTTCAAGTAACACTGTAAGAACAGTAAGAAACACGTCCTGGCCATCCCACAGCAAGAGCAACACTCCTATCTTTACAGCCTCTGCTATTTTCCAAGGCGCCTAATTAATTTTTATATATTTTAAGATCAAAGTCTGTGTGCTGTGATGTAAAGACTAGGAGTTGGGCTGGGAGTTAGAAGATCTCACAGATGACTGTGAGATTTTTGCCCCTGGTCTCAGTATTCTCATCTGTAAATGAGGAGATTGGATTGGATAATCTCCAAGGCTCTGTCCATCTCCAAACATCTCCTCCTAGGACTCCATGAATACGAATTTTACTGCCTCTGTGTTTATTAATTAGCTCTTCAATATGTCTCCTTTTTAAGAATGCAACTCATGGACAATATATTCTATATTCAGCAAGCAGTACATGAGTGCTCCAAAATGTAATATATTAAACTGACAACCTATTATTGTCTTGGTGTAACATCTCTGTGCCCCTGGTACATAATTAGCTTTAATCTATGTTAATTGCCTGCTGTTAATAAGATTGACTATGTCTACTGAATTCTCTTTTTGGCTTCCACAACCTATAATTATACCTAATGTACAAGTAATGATACCTAGTTGTAAGCTGTGAACCCAGTAGGTGCTCAGTAATTATTCACTGCCTAAGAGATCATAGAACTACTATCAGTCTTCCACTAATTTTTTCTGTGGCCCTGGTCAAATCACTTAACCTTTCTGAGTCTTAATTTCCTCTTCTGCAAAATAAATAGATTCATCTGGAACACTGGTTTTCAAAATTATTCAAACTACTGGGCCAAGATATTCTAAGGTTCATTCCCTCCATCTCTAAAATTTTACAATTTGTATATGTACCAACAAAACTTAAAAGGGGAAATTGTGAAACCATTCTTAAGATATATTTATATATAAAACAGTAATGTGTAATGATATTAAGTCTTCATTTAACCATAGACAAAAAGTGAGTTTCATTATCTCACTGACATTACTTCAAGAATTATTAAACTTTAGGTCCATAACCTTGCTGAGCACAGTAAATCTCTAAAGAATAATGAACCTCATAAAATTTCCACTGACTACCAGAAAACTCTTCTAAAATGAGGTGAATGATACTGCCAATGATTAGTCTAATGGAAGTGTCTAGGTCTTTTTTTAAAAATTAACTACCATTAATAAATTATCATCAATTTCAAAGACAAAAGTATTAATTTCAATACCACACAAAACAAAACAGCAGCAGCTCCTAGACTACCTATGCTCCTTCCTGCCCATTTGTCCAATCGCTCTGCTCAATTCCTTTACTGGAGGCTTACAGAAGAGAAAGCACCGCCATACATTGTTTCCAGCTGCCTCTCTTTCTTGCAATTAACAAATACTGAGACATCTAGGTTTCCACCTGTGATGATATTTTGAGATTTATATTCAATTTGCCCATAGAATAATTCTAAATCATTTCTATTAATTTTGGGTTTACTTAACAAGAAACACAACAAAAATCACATCCATCTCTTACCCATCAGTGTTTTTGACAGCTTTGGGGCTGACATTAATATGTTCATCAAGACCTTGTTCACTGCTAAAACAAAATTAGAGGAAATCGGCAAATTTCATACTGGCATTTCTTTTTTGTTTTGACAGGTGCAAGTCATTCAATAGAATCCTAGTGTAAGAACTCATAAGTTTACTGAGTTTCCAATTTATATATATTAGTTACCATTTTTTAATCCTCACAACAACTCAATGACATCAATATTAACACCACCGCCCCCACCCCCACCCCCACCCCCACCCCCACCCCCACAGCCTTTATAAACAAAGATATTGCATTTCAGAGGGATTAAGGCACTCCCTGGGGCCAGATACCTAAGTGACTGAGGGTGAACCAAAATTCCAACCACAGCAACTGGACCCCAAACTCCACACTCCTTTCCCCAACACCCTCCCTCTGTCTCATGTTCATAACAATCCCTTACATCCACACAATGCTTTTCACCAACATTATCTTCACAATAATTCAATGAGTGATAGCTTGGGGTTTCTCTGCCATGCTTTTATTAACTTTTGTCCAGTGTATAATGGATCTTAATTTCTCAAGAACAGAAGTAAATTCAATGTCATGCAAAAAATATTCTAATCAAGTATAAGAATATTATACTGTCAGTTTTTTCACAAGTCATTTAAATATTAATCCCTGGGTTTGTGAGAGAACAGAAAGCCAATATTTACTGATCTGTTCAGTTTTATGAACTTGTAATTTATTAACTATGAACTTATGGTTATAATCTAGTTATGCTGTTACTGTGTCAAAGGACTTTCTAAAGTAGTAATTACACAGAATTAGCTTCAATATTATAATTTTCTACAATAATATAATGAAATTAATGAAAGCAATAATAGACAGAAAAATCTATCCAGCATTATTACACATCAACTTGTTCTCATTTTTTTTCATGTCCCCTTTCAAAATGTCTTTAGTTAAATAATTAATCTTATTTTGGGGCATAAATTGGTGACTTGCTAAGAAGTCTTCAATTATCTTAATAAGTTTACCTTTTGTTTGCTGAAGGGATCACTTTGATAAGATTTTCCAAGTCTTGGTTCCTAAAAAAACGTTAAGTTTCAATAGCTAAGTCAACTAAAATCCAATAATTTGTATATTTTTTCAACCTTAATATTAATCAAATGACCTGCTAATTTAAAACTTCATCTATAAACTTTTAGCCTTATGTAAAAACAGGTGGCTACTATCAATTCATTTCTTGCATACATTTGTATATATGATAATTTAATTTAGTTTTATTTTTGTTTCTTTCACGTTAACCTCAAAGCAGAATTATTCCTAAACTCTTTATTTTACATATTTTATCTGTGTGGCAGAATTAAACCATTTAGAATATTTTCTGGAGGTTACAATGAGCGAGATAAAATATAAAATTATTCATTATTTCCATATGTTCCTTGCTCCCCTTCTTCCAAAACAAACAAAAACTGAGACTATTTGCAAAAAAAAAAAAAAAAGAAAAGAAAAGAAAAGAAAAAAGCAGTTATTTTCTGATTCTAAGTTATGCAGGTAATATAATATATATAATATAAATATGTAATATTCACACTACCCCAAGATATTAAATCAGTTCAGAATCACACTTCGTGCAAAGCTAAATTAGCGCAAGCAAGCCTTCAGTTTATATAATTTATGTTTTTATTGTAAACACTCACATAGGCATTCATAGCTCTACAGAGATGCTGCTGTTATCACAGTAATGATACCAACCCTAACACCAAAAGACCTGAATAGGAAACCTAATTTGTTATTGGATGATATGTTATATATCCTGGAGAGAAAATAATTGGAAAGACTTTTAACTAATCTTTAGGACTAATCTATAGGTTCATTTTATCATGTGTGTATCCTTCCATGTAAATTACTACATTCTATTACATTGAACTGTTTAAAATTGCCATTTTGTTGGTCAAAAATAATTGAATGTCAGCAATTTCATAAGATTCAACCTCCCAGGAAAATTTATTTGCTTTCTTCTTCACATTGAGTAGTGCTATGGGGATTTAACAATGAAGAAAAAATTGTAAGAGTAATAATAATACTAACAGATAATGTCTAATAAGCACTTGAACACTAAGTGTTTCACGAGCATGATCATATTTAATTTTTCTAGAAACTCATGAAGAAATTAACTCTTACAATCCTGATTTTACATATAAAAAAGCTGAGGCTTAAAGGAGGTTAAGCAATTTGTCCAAGACTACACAGCTAGCAAAAGGTTCTCTGAAGTAAAAAAATCTCACTACCAAGTAAAAGAAAGAAACACACAACCAAATGCAGTACATGGCAGCACGTGGCTACCAAAATACAGCCTCAAACATTATAAAGGAAAGGCCATGAATAATCAGGCCATCTTCACCTTTAGAAACTAAGTCACCTCGGGAGAGGGAAAAGGCAACTGTCTTTCACTGAATCTTAATGTGTAATGTAATTATATGGTCTCTGGATTTAGTGTCTGACCCTCAACAGTAAAAATAAAGTTGTATTAATATATGCCAAATCAGGGGGGTGGTAGGCTGTATTTCAGAATCCACTTCAACTACATTCAGATTTGATTCTCTTCACACACTCAAATAAAATACTGTGTAGTCTAGGGGTCAGCAAACTATGGCCCTCAAGCTAAATCCAACTTGCAGCCTGCTTTTGTAAATAAAGTTTTATTGAAACGCAGCCATGCCCATTTGTTCACAAGGTACTTATGGCTGCTTTCACACTATTGGCAGAGATGACTAGTTAAAAACAGAGACAATTTTGTCCCTGAAACCAGAACTATTTACTATTAGCCCATTAAGAAAAAGTTGCTGACCTCTGACCTAGTCTAAATAAGCTCTGTTTGATAGCCACATACTGTAAAATAGACTGTATTCCAATATGCAAAATAAGATAGGAAATCTGCTGAGAGAAGATATATATCTTGGTATCTTTTACATCTAACTCATGTTCAAATTCATATAACAATATACATTTACAAGCTGGTGGTTTTGTTATGCCTGTTTATTTACTTAACATGATATGTCTTAGACAAGATTCTTTCTATATAAAAGACAAATGTCATTCTTTTTTCAATGAACTGAGAATAATTTTTTAAATGACTTCCCAACTTTAAGAGCTGTTTGGGTGGTAGACAATAAGAAGAGAGGGAATACATGATGGAAGAAGAAGGAGGAAGAATTTTTTATCATATGAAGACCTTTCTTTAGGTTACTTAGATCAGGGAAATTGTTTGGGGTGATGTTTTGTCTCATGGGGAATCCCCATTAATTTTTAAGGAAATCCTCAGCATGGAACACAATCTCATACTGGTAAGAGATCATTCCTGTCTTTCAAGGAATTCTCTCTCCCATGGCCAGAGAGCCTTCAGCAAGTGCTTGAACACTAAATTTCTGACACAGGATCTGTTGATTTGGGTCCCATCATTGGTTGTCTCTATGGCGGGACAATGCAATTTATCTTTTTTTTTTTTTTTGACGGAGTCTTGCTCTGTTGCCCAGGCTGGAGTGCAGTGGTGCCATCTCGGCTCACTGCAACCTCCACCTCCTGGGTTCATGCCATTCTCCTGCCTCAGCCTCCCGAGTAGCTGAGATTACAGGCACCCACCACCACGCCCAGCTAAATTTTTGTATTTTTAGTAGAGACAGGGTTTCACCATGTTAGTCAGGATGGTCTCCATCTCCTGACCTCATGATCCTCCCGCCTCGGCCTCCTAAACTGTTGGGGTTACAGGCGTAAGCCACCGCACAATTTATCATGTTTTTAAGCTCTTTAGGGAAAAAAAAGGGGGAGAAATAGAGAGTTCCATAAACCTTACCCTTGGTTAGTTCTGTTTCTTTCAGGAGTCACTTTAATGAGGCTGTCGAGACTTTGGCCCCTTAAAAACATAGAAAATCAGATCAGTGGTAGATTTACATCGAATGGTTTCAAGTGTTTGTTAAAACAGAGAAATACTTTTATTATAAAATATTTCTTAAAATAATAAAATTAGAGATCATCTCAGAGGGCTGGGGGTTTTCAGTGTTGACTGTGAATATACATATAGGGACCTAACTAAAACTGGAGAGAAATAATGAATAAGAACTTCTAGAAAATGTTTGATGTCCCAGGCCAGGCACTCTTCTTAGTGATTTACATGATTTGTCTAATTTAATACTCACATCAATCCTATGACATAGGAAGTATTATTATTCCAGTTTCATAGAGGGAATAACTGAGACACAGAAACCTTAAGTAATTTTCCCACATGGCTACTGGTAGCAGAGCTGGGATTTAAAGCTAGGTAATCTGGGTGCAGAATGCCTGTGCCTTACCATGACACCAAACATCTATTGGAACTTAGTAACTGAATTAGATTTGGGAGTGTTGGGAGAGCTCCTCGTGCAATTTCCTCACTTTGAGGATGAGAAACTGAAGCCCAAACAGAAGTGACTAGTTTGAGCACACACAGGTAAGAGGAGCAGAGACAGGCCTAGACCCACAACTATGGGGTCCGGTCTAGTTCTCTTTCCCCTCTACTGTGTCATCCATCCCTTCTGCTTAAGAAAAAGAACAAACCAATGAATAAAAATGTCCTGTCCATCCTGGGAAAACAACTTTATTCCTGATTAGTCAAAGAGTAATTGTCTCATTGTATCAGAAATTGGTTGACCAAAATTTTTAACATTTCAGATGTGAGGTAGGCAGGGTTACACGGCTTTTCTTGAAGGATCATTGGGTTCAGCATCAGTCAGCTGAAATGATGCTTTAATTATACTTTTAGGCATTGGTTACTATGAAACAAAAAAGGGAGCTTATTAAATCTTACCCTTGAGTACTTTTTTCTGTTCCTGGATTCACTTTGATGAAGTTATTAAGGTCTTTGGAACTTCAAACAAAAAAACATAAAACATGATAAATAAAAATGGAATTAAATCAATTGGCTGTTTTGATTTAAAGGATACATGTACTCAAGATAAATTTTACTATTGAGTTTTGAGATAAATTGATACCAGTCTATGCTCTTAATTTAAAAGACTAAAATTTGTGACCTTCTTACCAATCACTGGTACACTGACGTAGTTTCTCATTTACCCCCAAAATAAAACCATATAATTAGAGCAAGACTCCATTTAAAAAAATCAGTTAATGAGTGACATAATAATCTGCCAAAAACTCTCACCTGGTTCCCCTAAGCATTCCATCTAATGCTATAGCTATAACTAAACTGTTTTGTTAATAATTTCCATTTGTAATATCCTTTTTTAAAAAATGGATTTTATATCCATTATTTCATTCATTCCTAACAACTATCAAGTGACAAAAAACAAATATTATTATTATTTTGGCATGGTGTTTGGCTCTGTCGTCCAGGCTGGAGTGCAGTGGCTGGATCTTGGCTCATTGTAACTTCCACCTCCTGGGTTCAAACGATTCTCCTGTCATAGCCTCCCAAGTAGCTGGGACTATAGGTGCACTCCACCATGCCTGGCTAATTTTTGTATTTTTTATAGAGACACGGTTTCACTATGTTGGCCAGGCTGGACTTGAACCCCCGACCTCAAGTAATCCGCCCGCCTTGGCCTCCCAAAGAGCTGGGATTACAGGCGTGAGCCACCGTATCCGGCCAAACAAACATTATGATCCTCAGTTTATAACTAAGGAGGCTGAAGCTCAGCATTCAAGGGACTTGTTCAAAGACACCAAGCTGGTAAGTAATGGGGTTCAGACTTTCTGATTCCAATCCAAAGGTTTTTCAACACATCTTCTTTCCTGAGTGCCACAAATGGATGGGGAAGGGGAAGGAGGAGAGGTAAGACATAGTCCTCACCCTTGGTTACTTCTCTTTACTTCAGGGGTCACTTTGATGAGATTATCAAGGCTCTGGCCCCTTTAAAACATTGAAGAAATGGTAAGATTGACAACACATAACAATGGTAGACTGACAACAAGAAGATAAAGCTATTTCATTAAAACTCAGAAGCAGTGTAAACACTCATTGAGATCACGCCAAGGAGTTGAAGACTGAAGATTGTGAAAGGTGACTATGCAGAAATATGTAGGGATTTGTACATCTCTGAAATTCACTGAGACTCAGGGAGACATTATTTTAGTCTCAGAGCCATTTGGCCGCTAGTAAGTATTGCACTAGGATTCTCTCTACTTTTATGCACTAAATGCTATAATTTTAGCTTTTACCAGGTGCACAAAACATTTTTGTAACTTAGTCTATATACTTGTTTCATGAAGCATTCCAGAAGGCATACTCTTTATCAACCTCCAACATGTAGAACTTTAAAACCAGCTTTGGAGAATCCATATTTTGTAAAATTGGCATTCATTAGCAGATTTTTCTATCACAAAACTGTATTAAGATTAATACACCAATTTGTTAAAAATCTATGATATGCAACCCAGTAATTGCTTCTGGTACTTATAACTGTGTGTTAGAATTATGAATTTTGACTAGCTGTTTTTGGCAACAAACAATAGGAATATTAAAATCTACAGAGTTCTGAAACATTCTGAAATGTAAGATATATCAACTGTAATATCTTACAGTAATATCAACTGTAATATAAAGCGCAACACTCTGGCTGGGCATGGTGGCTCATTTCTGTAATCCCAGCATTTTGGAAGGCCAAGGTGGGAGGATCGCTTGAGCCCAGGAGATCCAGGCCAGACTGGGCAACACAGCAAGATCCTGTCTCCATAATCTTTTTTTTTTTAATTAGCCTGGAATGGTGGTGCACACCTGTGGCTCCAGCTACTCATGTGGCTCATGTGGCTGAGGTGAGAAGATCCCCATGAGCCCAGGCTTTTGAGGCTGCAGTGAGCTGTGATTGCACCACTGCACTCCAGCCTGGGACACAGCAAGACCCTGTCTCAGAAACAAATAAAATAAAATAAAGTTCCACACAGTCATCGAAAACATTTTAGTAGTTTCTTGTTACTCTTTAGTATACCTCGGTTTCTGATCTTAGTGGAATTTTGCTTTTCTCCCTGCATCTACATGTGTTTTCTGCATACCAGTAGCAGCAGTAAATGCTGCTCTGATCTACAGAGGATGCCACATAGGGAAAAGAACATCCACAGGAAGGCCCTTTTGCACTGCGTCTCCATGCTCTGTGACCCTATTAAGGCCATGTCCAAAGCCCCAAGGTTTTGTCTATACAACATCAAAGACACAGATATTTGGAAGCAACTAGATGCTGATTCAAGTCTTTTATTTGTATCCAGATGTCTGAGAATGTGATATACAGACTCAAAGTAGCAATAATTACTTTGAACCTTTGTCATGCAAATAATGAAACAATTAGCCCCACAGAAGCAATCACTCTACTCCAGATTACTCCTTGTTCATTTCTGCCTAAATGAAGTATGTGGGATTTGAAGGCCAGTGACTGAGAAAAATAAAATTCCCGGGATGCTATTTCCAGACTTGTGTATTCAAAAAAATAACAAAACGGTAAGCATTACAACCCTCCCTTTGTGCTGGTTGTGGGGTTTGCTTTAACTATATTTTTAGGACTTGATCTCTTTAAATTTTAAATAAAGCACATAATAAAATAAGGTTATTTAAATCTCATAGTTCATAAAGTCCATAAGGACTACGCATACGCTCACACACACAGGTACATACACATCCACGTACATATGCACTCATATACACAAAAAAGCACATGTGTATATTTACACATATGCTCATGAAAACACAAGCATCGTGCATACGTATGCAATCACACATGTACAATGTACACACATGCAATGCACACACTCATGTACATGGGAAATTACATATGCATATAGACACATACATGTAGACATGCACATGAATGCACACATGCACAAAAACATTTGTGTGCATGCATACACACATAAGCATAGGCATGCCCACATATACACACACCAACATATGAAGGAAAATAAGTCCTGATTGGAAATATTATTATTTTTTCAGACAGAGTCTCACTCTGTCGCCCAGGCTGGAGTGGTGGTGGCACCATCTCGGCTCACTGCAACCTCTGCCTCCCAGGTTCAAGCGATTCTCCTGCCTCAGCCTCCTGAGTAGTTGGGACGCCCAGCTAATTTTTTGTATTTTTAATAGAGACAGGGTTTCGCTGTGTTAGCCAGGATGGTCTCGATCCCCTGACCTCGTGATCCACCCGCCTCGGCCTCCCAAAGTGCTGGGATTACAGGCTTGAGCCACCGTGCTCGGCCTGGAAATATTATTTTTAATAAAAATTAGAAAAGGAACATGGATTTTTCTTGGCAAGTAGAAATTAAATATTTGAACACTAAATTATGATGAAAATATAATTCACCTGAATCTTTATTGCTGCAACAATTACTTGTATCTACTATGTGCCCGGCACGAGAATCTTATGATCCCTCTACGGTAAATGAGTAAACTGAGGCACAGGGAGATAGTTAGCAAGTGATAGAGCCAGAATTTGAATCTAGGATTTTTGGATTCCCTGCTCGCACTGACTACCTCGGGTTACCTCCCTGAACCACCCAGGTACTGAAGGAAATCAATGTTTTCTTCTCCTTCTATGGGTTGCAAGCTTGTGCAAGCCTTGAATTCACTGGGTCGCGGTGCCTCTGACCATGCCACACCTACACAAACAGGGCAGGCATGATAGTGTGCACACCAGCTTTTCAACTAACTGAGCCTTTGCCCTCCCAACTGGGCCTGCAGGCATCCATGACACATGTTAGAATCAACAAATAATATTATGAACTGAGCTAACTGGATGGAAAGGAATTCAAGGGAAACTACATGCAATTGTTTGTTGCTGTTTCCAGCAACATGCCAACAAATTCAGTTTCAAAAATATTCCATCTGCCTTATAAGAAATAAAAAGCAAGAAGACATAAGCTCTCCAGACTTACTTGACAACTCATGGGTAAGAACAAAGCACACTTTGTTAAGCTCTTCATCTTTAAATACACACCACACTACATGCACATACACACACTACACACAAATATCCCACACACGCGCATGTAGATCATACATATACACATCCACACATGCATTTATACATACGCACACACACTTATACACACACGCATTTATACACACATGCACTTAAATCCACATACTACTGATACACATGCACATACACTCACATACACTACTTACATCTACATACATATGCACTTACACATACATACATGCACTTACATATAAACACACTACTTATATATTCACACACATACACTAATACATGTACTCACACTAGCATACAAAGAAATAAATCATTTAGTTCAGTAGAGAAGGTCAGCCCAAATTCCCATTTAATTTCTCAAAATTATTTGATAACAAACTTTGCCCAAGAATAAAATGCAGGAGATTTAGGTGTATCACTTGCACAGAATTACTTACTATGAAGTGTTTAGAGAAAAAAGAGCTCAGTTTGTTTTGGCCTGAATTCCAATTTACTGTCCTGAATACCAACACTCAGAATTCTAACGTGCTTCTAAATGCCAGACAAAGGGGAGGGGGGAACTTTAAATGTCTTACCTCCTAATATTATTATTTGTTTCAGGATCCACTTTAATAAGCCCATCAAGGTCTTGTTTTCTTTGAAAAAGGAAATTAATTTTAATGAATGATGTTAAAATATAGCACTAATCAGATGAATAATGGCTGGAAAAATTAAGAAGTGGTAATGTAAATTTTTAAAGCTCTAAAAGAAAATGAAAATATTCTCTTACAACTTGAGCTGAAGACCATTTAATGTTGCTTATTTGTTAGTAATAAATCTGATTTTTTGTTTTGTTCTCAGAATACATAAGTATATATGAAACTTGCTATTTAA
Source organism: Gorilla gorilla gorilla (assembly GCF_029281585.2). NCBI lineage: Eukaryota > Metazoa > Chordata > Mammalia > Primates > Hominidae > Gorilla > Gorilla gorilla. The sequence goes on along the minus strand of NC_073238.2, from coordinate 92,297,036 downwards.
CAAAATCAACTTTGCCTTCAGATACATCTTGTTAGAACACTCCAAGCAGGCAGCATTGAAATAACATTAAGTTAGATTAAGTTCTACACTGGACCCAGACAGTATAAATTTCTACTCAACAAACTGGATACAATTGCCTATTCTGTTTTAAGTAGTAAGAATAATGTTGAGAATCATAATTTCATAATAACAAGAATTTAACAATATTAACTAAAAGAATAAGAATGTATGCTTTCATATAAACTCAGCTATCTACCTAGCCCAAACCCTTTTAAATATCATTTCCTTCAGAGTAGATCATGGTGAGCAAAAAAGGGCAAGAAAAAACAGCTCACGTAGTAGAAAAACTAATGATTCACTCCCCAGGGGGACACAGGCCACCCCATTAAAATACTTTGATATCATAAAAGGCAGAAGCAGAATCTAAAAGGGACAGGAGGGGAAGGCAGAAGCACTGTGATTGGGTGCCACTGCCATGTCAACACAGCTCTGAATAGGAGATAAAGTGGTGGGAGGTCCTCACTCCCCCTGTGTGTGCCAGCCCAGCCTCCCCTGGGCTGCCTCCTGAGACCACCACCCTTAGAGGAGCTGAATTACCAGAGCTCCAATGATGGCTCACTCTTGGCCATCTCTGTCATTTTGGAAATACACTTTGAAAATTTTGTCAAGACTGTGCATTCTTTAGGCACAAAGAAATTCAATTCAGTCACTTACTCTGAAGACAAATCAAAGCCCAAAATCTGGGCAAAAAGGCAATTTACTATCAAACATTAAGACAATGCTCCAAAAGTTAGTGGTTTTATTGGGGACAAGGAGGGATGGTTGTGTGGCCTATCTTTATTGTCTAATTCCATGCTAATAAAACACGATTATGAAGCTAAAAAGCCAAATTATTTTATCTTCTGATTGACACTTAACAGAAACCATAATTAAAGACATTAATTATTTTTACCCGGTGGTATTTTCATGTCCTTTGGGATTTACTTCGGTAGCATTATCAAGGTCTTCACTTCTTTAAAAAAAAAAGTTTATATCAGTTTCAAAACATTCCCATAATATTAGACACATACATCTTCTGTATTCCCAATGATTAATTCAAGCTTTTGGAGAAAATTATTATACTGACATTAAATTGGCTTTTAGTATAAAAATTGCCAATCAATAACATAGTTTAATTAATCCTTAGGATTTTATTGGGCTATATGTAAATGTAAATTTAGATCGAATATACTGTAGATTCTTTGAAGTGAAGATCAGGGCACCAGGGATTAGACACAGAAGAGAGAAGCCAAACAAAGATGTGGTGCCCTCAATATCACATAATTAATATGAGAGAAAATAACCAATATTTAGAGACATCTGTTCAGTTCTCACCTTCTGCTCGTTTTATTCATCCTGGCATTCACTTTAACAACAGATTCGAGATTTTGTCTTCTTTGGAAAAAACACCAAAACTTGTCAGTTAGGTTACAGTACAATTTTCTCTGAAATCTGTATAATCAAGAATGTCCCTGAATGTGGTGTCAGGTGTTTTCAGGACCAAATGACCAAAAAGAGCTTTGATGTAATTATCCTTAACTTACCTTTAGTAATTTCCACAATAGCATTTCATTTAAATGTGTCTAAATCAGTTTAGAAAGTCTTCTCAATGTGGCTCTCGCTGTGCAATTTTGTCCTTTATATTTCTTAATTTAAATTAAAATTTGACTCATCTCTTAATTATTTAAGAAAATATGGAATAAGAGATTATGTAGCAGGTTTTCCTGCACCTACTTCAATGTAACTCAAATCAGAGGTCCTATGAAACAGCACTCAACATATTCCTTTTGCCTACTAGGTCTGATGGGTCAAAGCAGTACAAGAGTTCACTGCCACAAAGGAAAGCATAACACTCCTATTCCTAATGAGGTAAAAAAGCTAACCTGAATAAAAAGAGCTCCATCAAGGTAGGAGATTGACTTACCCTTTCTCATTTTTGTCAGTCCTTTGATTAACTTTAATCGGACTTCCAAGGCTTTGGGTTCTTTACAACATTGGGGGAAAAGAAAGAGAAAGAGAGAGTGAGGCAAGAGCAACTCAGTGGTATATTCAGACTCTCGTAATGACAACAGCAGATTTCCCACAAGAGAATCTCATAAGATACAATCAGTGCCTAAAGGATCAGAAGTCCTTGGAAATACTGAATTCAGGTGGCTCTATCCATCATGCAAAATGCATAAGCAGCAGCCTGAGACTAAGATACCAACCATTACTCAGTTATGATGGAGTCAAAAGTTTTAACCAAGGCTTTTGCTTTCTTGGAGGTGGGTTGGTGGGAGGCTAATTTTAATACATATATTGAGATACTGTCTTATTTAAGCATGAAAATCATTTACATCGGGGTAGAAATCAATTGATCAATATTTTAAGTCTAAATACTTTGAGAATTCAGACAAGTCATTTCTCTTAAAAAGTTAGCAGATGTGTTTAAAGGGTCTGAAGTCACCTTGGTAAAGTCAAAATAACTGTTATGGTCCCAGCACTTTATATAAATGAAATAAAACTTTCACATGCTAATGATTAAAAATTATTAGCGAATATGAAAGCTAATCTCTTTAAATCCCCCCAGGCTTCCAAGTATTATGCTTTGCCATTTTCATCTCTCTGTGATAAGACTGTAGACATTTTAAGTTATTTCAATGTGAGAAAGAAGGAAGGGAAGAAGAAAAAAGAACTAGGACTTTTTCTCTACCATGCAGACAAGATCAGTTATTCCTGCACCAAAACTCAGTTGTTATCAAATTATCCCAGATTATAAATCTTTTTCCTAGCCCACAAAATGATCTACTTAAGATGCACATCCTACTTTTCCTTTTGTCTACCACTTTTGCAGAACTCTCCAAACTGTTTTTGAAAAATATCTGGAACCTCATCTATTCCTAGAAAGTTCATACAGCCATGTACAAAAAAAAAAAAAAAAGAGACTGTTTTTCAACTTCATCTATTCCACATTTGAAAAAAATCGCCTATAATATGTTGGCATGTTTACATTATAATCATATGTTATTAACAAGCCTGTGCGATGGTTACTGCCAATGCTTTTCATCATGTAGACTTTGTTAAGTGTTCTACATCATAAAGGGTTAAGAATGCATCGCCAAGATTGGTTTGGAAAGCTAAAATGCCATTCTGGGCATAGATTGGCACAGATAAATGGTTTTTAAAAATAACTGTGACAATAGAAATAATTCTCATGTTAGAAAGGCAAATTTCATGACTAACCAAATACAAAGTAAACAGCCAATCTGGAAGGCAAAAATAGTAGAGATCTCATAAATCCTTGCCCTTTGTCATTCTTGACTATTCTGGGATTTTCTCTAGTGAAATAGTCACGGCTTTGGTTTCTTTCAACAAGAAAAATAATATCAGTCATGTAAGTCAATTATCTAGTATATCAGTCAGGCTAGAACTATAAGGCAACCTCTTAAATGCTATCAGTTCAGTTACTAATCATAAATTAACCCATTTTATGATTTAAAATAAATAAAAGCATAGCTTTTCATTTAAAGGTATTTACAAATAGGTATGAAGAGATATACATATGAAATGACCCAACTAAGATTCCAACTGAGAAGTGCCTTTATACACTCTAAAGATTTCAGTGGTGGCCGGGCGTGGTGGCTCATGCATGTAATACTAACACTTTGGAAGGCCTAGGTGGGCAGATCACGTGAGGTCAGGAATTCAAGACCAGCCTGGCCAACATGGTAAAACACCATCTCTACTAAAAATACAAAAATTAGCTGGGTGTGGTGGTGGGCACTTGTAATCCCAGCTACTCGGAAGGCTGGGGCAAAAGAATCACTTGAACCCGGGAGGCGGTGGCTACAGTGAGCCAAGGTAGGGCCTCAGAGCAAGACTCTGTCTTAAAGAAAAGAAAAAGAGAGAAAGAGACTTCAGTGGTGAGGGGCTATGCTCCCAGCACCTAAATGCCTTAATATAAATGTATTTAGTTCATAAACCAACCTATTCTCCACTACTTGTAACAGCTAGTTGTGTTTCTTTCCATTTTAGATATGAAGGGCAACTGGGAGATCATCTAGGTCATATCCTTCATTTTATGGAATGAGGAAACAGAGCTCTCCAGAAATTAGACAACTTGCCCAGGGTCACCCAGATTGATGTTGGTGGCAAAACCAGCACCAAGATACACACTATCCCTGGACCCCAGTCTGAGGCTTATTCCACCAGCCTGCCTGACCCTTGTACTAAGCAGGAGGTCTCCTCCAGAAAATAGTACACCATCTGGGACTCAATCAAAATGGTCTGTCTTAATAAAATCTTACCCTTTGCCATCTTTATCTGTCCGGGTACTCATATAGATGAGACTTTCAAGGCTTTTGGCTCTGAAAACACAAAGAAATTCACATAAAAGGCTGCATACTGAAATGAAATTGTGTGGTATCTTGAAAGGTCAAATGCAATAAACATTCTCCATGAATTGCTCATTTACTCTTATTGAATGGAAGAGCAGAAATCCTTCTGGGTAATTATGTCTGAACTAAATGTACAATGCTGAGAGCACTACCCCATCTGCCAGTACATTTCCATGCCAGAGGATACAATCCCCTTGCAGCTAATGTCTGAAGGAATAAGATGAGCAATCTGCAAGGTAAGATTTTCATATTTGAGACAGATGCACTTACCTTTTCTCTCTTTCTTCTACCTTTGGATTTGCTCTGAAGAGACCATCAAGACCTTGATTCCTTTAAATGTATTGATTTTAAAAAGCCTCATCAGTGATAATGACCAATGCTTAACTCTATAAGAACATAGACCAGTTTACATCTAAGACAGGAAACAGAAGCTTGTTGGGGAAGATGAGCTACAATTCTTGAAACAGGTATATTCATAGACTCAAATTTTAAATTGTAGTGGGTCTTAGATAAAACAAAATAAAAGATATAAACTGGGGATCTGTCAATCACAATAGGTCTATAGAGGTGTTACTTGGATTCGTGGAGCATTTCTACCCTTTTAGCTTTCAAGCGTGGGTTTTAAAGTGAGCCCATGTTACAGTGATGGTCAGGACACACAGAAACCTGAATTTTCAGGCTAGGTGTAGTGGCTTATGCCTGTAATCCCAGTACTTTGGGAGGCCAAGGTGGAAGGATCACCTGATCCCAGGAGCCCGAGACCAACCTGGGCAACATGGTCTGACCCCATCTCTACAAAAAATTAAAACTTAGCCAGGCATGGTGGTGGTACCTGTAGTCCCAGCTACTTGGGAGGTTGAGGTAGGAAGATTGCTTGAGTCCAGGAAATGGAGGCTGCAGTGAGCTATGATTGTATCACTGCACTCCAGCCTGGGCGACAGAGCGAGACCCTGTCTCTAAAACGAATGAACAAACAAACAACAAAACTGGATTTTCAGGATCTCCTGAGAATGCTCTGCTGTCCTGCAACACTAGACTCAGTGGAGACCCTCAGCTGGAGCTCAGCTGAGAAGCAGCTGTGTGCTCAGACAGGGCATTTGCTCTCCTTTTGGCCGCAGTTATCACAGTCAGTCTCCTCACCCACTCACACCTGCCTGGTCTCAGCGGGCCGTAGAGTCTGTGACTCCTGATCTAAAACCTCCTCTCCTTGTAAATGAGGAAACTGAAGAGCGGCAGATTAAGTGATCATTATTGCCAGAACAGGATAGGAAAAACACATCTCGGGATCCTCTGATCAATGAATTCATTTGGCATTTCCCCGTTTTCTCCTTCTCTTTGATCACTGTTTAGTGGGTTAGTATGCAAAGTAATAGAGAGCTTGCTTACATTATACTTACCACAAACACAAGCCTTGATTATTCATTTTTCTCTCTTGGCATATTTCAAGTTATACAATTATAAATGATTCAAAACAAGAAGATACAGCCTGGGCAACATAGTGAGACCCCATCTCTACAAAAAATTAAAAATTAGCCACACGTGGTGGCACAGGCCTGTAGTCCCAGCTACTTGGGAGGCTGAGGCAAGAGGATGGCTAGCGGCCAGGAGGTCAAGGCTGCAGTGAGTTATGATTGCACCACTGCACTCCAGCCTGGGTAAGAGAGTAAGACTCTGTCTCAAAAAATAATAATAAACAATATAACATTAACTATGATAATAAAATGTTTTTTGTAATGGTTAAACTAAAATTATTCCATGATCAAACCAAATTCTGTTTACATTTTAGTTAATTAATATTTCAGGAAGAGAAAAGTGGTTATTTATATAACTGCCTTAATAAACAAATGGAGTATGAAAATCAAGAACACTTTCATATTAGTATCTTCAGACTTTAATAACCATTCATCATAACAATGAAATGATGATGATTGCTGCAAGCTTTTATTCAAGATTTGTAGGATATTTTTGACTACCCTGGTATGTGGGTCCTCATGCTCAAAGACTGGAAAAGCATAAAAAGTCACAATATGCAACTCAGTAATAAAAAATAAACATTTAAAAATCTTACCTATTCAAGCTTTTGTTCATTTTGATGAGATTATCCAATTCTTCACTTTGGGAAGAGAAAAAAATGTTTAACATTAGTAAAAAGCTTGCCCAGGGTCAAAGGGTAAATTTGCCTTAAAATGACAGTTCTCTGAAATACAACACATCCCACTTTTATCATCTGCGAAAATCCTGATGATCCTCAAAGCTCTCATCCAAAACCACTTTCTCCAGAAAGCCTTTCCTAGTCCTCTAACTGAATAGAGTCCTCTACATTTTTGGAGCCCTTGCAGCATTTGTTTTTTCTGCACCTGCTTTATGACAGTTCTGTGACTATACTTTGAGTTATAGCCATTGCACACTGGTCTCATGTTAATGCTCCTACCTCAGCACAGGCACACATATGCACACCACTTAAAATTTAGAACTGTATTTTACATCAGACACACTTCTGTGTTTTAATACAGTGTCTTTCATACAGTAGATACTTAATACCCACTTTTAATTGAGTCCACACATAGGCACACTGATTAATTATAGCATTGTGCAATGTACTTGCACACATAGCTTCTAGAAAACATTTGTTCATCAGTAAGTCTGGCTTCCTTCTTGAGCTCTGCTACTTCATTTCCAGGTCAGCTAAATTTGCTAGCCTGTTTCCACATTTGACAACTGCAAAGCCTTTTCTGGCTGCTGCTTCAGGAGCAACCTATTTAAATTCTTAGGTTCAGGAATTCTATTTAAACCACATGGGTTCAACTTTCTCCCCTAAGCGGGCAGCCTAGGTGAGGTGGGGTGGGGGTTTCACCACAGTGCTATTGGTTTCTTCCTCTAGTTCCCTGTCACAGCATGTCCTTTCTCCAACTTTTCTATTCATGACCTACCCCCGACCACACACACACACACACACACACACACACACACACACACACACACACACCTTGCCCCACCTCTCTTGCCTTCCTCAGCAAGTTTTTCTGTTCACAAATCAGTAGTTACGCATTCAAGTTTCCTCGTTAAGGACACATGGAGTACGATCCAGGACTCATCACTTATTCATTGGTGAATCTGGGCGAGTTACCTAACCTTCTGTGGACTTAATTTTCCCATTTGTAAAATGAGAATACTAATCATACCCACCTCAGAAAAGATTCATAAGCTCATGAATATAAAGTATTTAGCACAATGCCTAACAAGTCATAAATTCCTGATTAATTTGGGCCATTATAATAAATAATGCCCTGTTATTATTAAATTTTTTGTTTAATAAATGCTTGCTATACTTTTTTTTTTTTTAAGACAGAGTTTCACTCTTGTTGCCCAAACTGGAGTTCAATGGCATGATCTTGGCTCACTGCAACCTCCGCCTCTCAGGTTCAAGCGATTCTCCTGCCTCAGCCTCCCGAGTAGCTGGGACTAAAGGTGTGCACCACCATGCCCAGCTAATTTTTGTAGTTTTAGTAGAGATGGGGTTTCACCATGTTGGCCAAGCTGGTCTTGAACTCCTTACCTCAGGTGATCTGCCCATCTCAGCCTCCCAAAGTGCTGGGATTACAGGTGTGAGCCACCATGCCCAGCCTAGTAAATGCTTGCTATACTTATTTTTTAATTGCACTTAGAAACACCAAGACTTCGACTTAGCTTTTAGAGAGATGCAATTGCTAAGTCACTTATGTGCTTGAAGATGCCTGGCACGATGACACTATAGCAAGAATAGCTGCTGAGGGTAGTCCTCTTAGAGACCCTAAATTAACAGCCAGTACATAGATGAATCCTGTCAAGTAGTTTTAGGTATCAATGGTATAATTGTTGCCTGAGAATAAATACTGAAATACAAAAGTTACTGCCTCTAACAACAACAACAAAAATTAATGCTCTATCCTTGTGTGTGACAAACACTACCCAGTCCCTTGACACAGTAACCCATTACTGTTTCTTGCTTGATATTCTACCCACTAACTCTGAGACTAACAATCTGTTCATGTCCCCAAGGGAAAGAGCAAACCCACGAGTCCTATAAATTTTAGCCCCAGGCTTTTCTGACTGGCATGAGTCACAATGATGAGATTATCAGGATTTGGAGTTGCTTTATCCCAAGAAAATTAGCATAAATCATGAGAAGACACTCTGTGGCAAATTAAATAAAATGGATACTGTATTCCAAATAAAAAACTTAAGCTTTCAAAATGACTTTAAATTGATGAAAGCTTTGGATATTAAGTTTCACCATTGCATGTGTAACAAATTAAATGCTCTTAATCAGATAGCAGTAACATTCCATTTCACAAAGAGCAGCTCGGATAACTAAAGCCATTTCTACTCCCTGCGGATGGTCCAAAGAAACAATACTCTATGATGACTACCATGAACATTTTTCCTGATCCCTGTCAAGCAGCAACTTCTCTCTGTGATAAATGTACCTGGCTGTGGAATTTGAGCATTATGGCTAGGGAGCAGGGACAGGAAAGTTAAACTAACTGCCTCTCTGATGGTTTTTATTTGATTTACACCAAACCATAATTTCCCTTCAGAGTCACTCACTTATCTGTTTCTCAGATATCCCGATCACCCACCAAATCACTGTCTAATCCCTACTGGAAACAAAATATTACCTGCAACAGAAATAAATCAATAAAATTAGAGATCTAGACACTTCAATGAGGGAAGACATGGAAATGAAACATTCAGGACAATTTCTATAGACTCTGTCTGGATTCAGAGCTCCTATTTTGTTTATGAATTTGCACAGAAAAGCCAAGTGTCACATTTTCTTCTCTTCAATTCTTTTGACAGAGACTGCAATCTCTAACAACACTCTTAGCATTACTAAAATGTATTACACAAGGAATATTTTTGAGAGCTTTGCACTTAAACAATGGAATATTATGATTTTACCATAATCTGTTAAACACTGTGTACAAAGCATCATGTCACACACTGTAAATGGCAAATAAGACAAAATATCTGCCCTGAGAGACTATAGAGATGATAGAGAAGGTAACACACTTATGCAAATATCAGGAAACAAAACTGAGTATGATTCGGTTTTATAAAATATGAATAGTGCAACTCTAAGTGCTAATAGAGGCAGAAGTCACATCTCACTGGATCACTCAGGGAAGACAACAGAGAAGGTGCCACTTGATCCAGATCTTGAACAATGGGCAGGGCTTGGATGGATTGGCATGGTGGCTTGAGGCTGGAAAAGGCTACCATGTGGTATAAACAAAGCCAGAGTATTTGGAAACTACAGAGAGAAAATGGTTTCCCTTGATATGAACGTAGGATAAATATAGGAGTGAAAACAGAAATAACTGGAATGTGAGGCTGGAGCCAGGTTGGCAAGGGCTTTGAATGAGGTTATATGCCATTGAATGGGCAATGTAGATCTGGTTCAGTGATTGAGCAGAATCTTTGGAAAAATTCTGGCATTGATGGGTGATAATAGTTTAGTGGAAGGAAAGCCTGAAGAGTGTAAGTAAAGCTGAATAACTACTCTAATAATCTGTGAAGGAGTCAATGGGGCTTTAAACTAGGGGAAATCCGTGTACACATGAGGAACATTTTAGATGTTTAATTCGTGCATGCATGATACTACCTGGGGGAAGGAGAAAGAATAATCAAGAATTATTCCAGAAAGGTGAGTCTGCAGGAATTCAAGAACAGAGAAGTGAGGAACAGCACATTTGGGAAGGAATTTGGATATGACCTTGGACATCCTGAGCAGTGGTGCTAGGAGATGAGTGGAGATCTGGACCAGCAACATAAATATAGGACTGGATATTTGGAATGAGGCTTGACAGCTGAGGTCACTGGGCGAGTAAAATTGCCAGAAAAAGCAGCAGAGTTGGAAGAGTGTCCATAAATGTCGGCACCATCCACTATTCAGGAATACTTATCTGGAGAAACTGATGCTTTCTTATTTTAAATTATATACAATATACAGCACTAGGATTTTGTTCATATTTGGAACTTTTAAAGGTGTGGTTAAGCATTTTTGAAACACCAGGGAAGATAAAACCCAAGCTCAAAAGCTCTGAGATCTCACCCTTTGTCACTTCTCTGAAGTGAAGTGGCCACTTTGACGATGTTATCAAGATCCTGACTCCTTCAAAGAATGAAAAATAAATACAGGTCAATGACAGTCGAGCTATTTTTGAAGGAGCTAAAATTTCTCATTTGTTTTCAGTAAATAAAGTAAATAGTCTAGGTGGTGTTCAGGAATTACTGAGTTTAACAGAATGACAAAATGGTTCTATTATGTCAGCTCATGGCACACAGAGACACACACATCCCCCATTCACAAACACACACACACACGCACACACACACACACACGCACACACACACACACACGCACACACACACACACACACTCCCCTCTGTTATTCCACCTGGGTGTTGCCTCTGCCATCTAGTGCTCACTGAAATAACTACATTTTCTCCTGAGGACTTGTATTGCCAGCTCCCAGGTTCTATGTTACAAAAAGGACATAGAAAACAAAATCCATTTAACTGACAAGTAAACACAGAAGTGAGTTCAAAAGGTTTCCTACCAGAACCAAGCAGCATTAAGCAACAGATACAATTAATTAATTATTCCTTTTCACCCCTAAAGGGGTGAAAATGTTTGTCTTCTCAGATTCTAGAATAGGTGGAAGCACCTGAGCACATAGAGGGCTCATGTATTCCAAATCACATCAATGCCAATATCCCTGGATCATAAAAGGAACAATTAGGAAAATTCTTATAGTAATTAAGAACTGTGGGCTGGGTGTGGTGGTTCACACCTGTAATCCCAGAACTTTGGGAGGCCAAGGAAGGAGGATCCCTTGAGGCCAGAAGTTTAAGATTAGCCTGGGCAACAAAGGGAGATCCCCATCTCCACATACAAATTTCTTTTTAAATTAGCTGGGTGTGGTGGCCTGTGCGCGTAGTCCCAACTACTCAGGAGGCTAAGCCAGGAGGATCTCCTGAGCCCAGGAGTTTGAGGCTGCAGTGAGCTATAAGTTCTCTGCTGCACTCCAGCCTGGGTGACAGAGCAAGATACTGTCAAAAAAAAAAAAAAAGAAGAAGAAGAAGAAGAAAAGAAAAGAACTCAGTATCTCATAGAAGGTTAATAAGGTTCCATGAAGAAAGGATTTTGTAGCCAAGTAAGTTGGGAAATGTAACCGACTTTTGCTGATTTGGAATACACATAAGCACACTAAAGATTCTGAAAAGTTCTGTGGCAGAAAACTCTATTAAATTGTGTTTCCTAAATGTAGTGAAACACTGAACTCTTCTTTTGCAGAACATGCATTGACATCCTGTGGCACATAGAACACAGGTTGGGGAATGCCAAGAGTGGTGCTGTAAGCTCCTCAGAGCAAGGGAAACATGACTTTCTCCAAAGAAGAGAATCCATGTGATGTGTCTTTTAGAATGGCACTCTTCTGAAAGTCAAATGGAGATAATATAAAAAATGAAAAGTATATAAGTTTTAAACTTCAAAGTAATTTTTTCAGTCATAAAAATCTTTTGACTGAAAAATTATCATGTTGATAGACCTATAAAATTGCACTGTTTAAAAACTATTTTCAAAAAGTAATTTTTTTTCCTTAGAAAAGGGAGAAAAAGAAGACACATCCAGAACAAATGCTAGACTAAATAGGATGTGCAAGACAACAAGCGTAAATTAGAAGTGTAAATCGGGAGACCAGACATTTGGGGAATGCCACCTTACCCTCCCCCGCCCATGACATTTGGTGAATGTCCCTTAACAAATGGCATCAATGTGCTTCTTCCTGATGCTGCAGGAGGAGTTGGACATGCCTATGTTCAGCCAACACTAGACAAAGATTTTGTAGCACAAGTTCAACTGAACAACTGTATTTCCACCTCTTTATTTATACATCCACACCAACTATATCATAGACCTCAGAGCAGGTCCTGGGAATAAAGAGGTGAGCAAGCTTTCCTGCCTTTACTGGGTTTGATCTTATCCTGTTACCTTGTTCACACCATTTTGGTAGTTTTCTTAATGGAAAGTTTGGGATAGAATCAAAAGGAACAAAATTCTGAAACTGCCTACAAAAACATTTATTACTATTTTGGAGTCAGTTGGAAAACTGATTTTGTCTACCTTGTTATTAATTGCCTTGCATTTTTTAATGTGCTGAGAAAGCATACTTTATCATTAGTACAGTTACGTAGATATAAATAGAAATCAGTGTACCTTATATTTCTTTCAGCAGATCTGTTGGTTTCTGTATATACACCAGGTTTAGGTGGATGTATCTGCCTATATTTTCAAAGTTAAAAGATTATATCAGTCAGAAAAGAAAACACTTTTTTTGATAAATTGAAATTTATTTTTAAAAATTTATGTACAAAAAGATCAGTGTTTGTTGGAACCGTAACACTACCTGAGATAACAAACTTAAATTCTTTGGGTTGGCGGGAACTCCAGTATACTGAGTTTGTAATTTAATCTATCTTTACCGCATATTTGTAAGCCACTGGATCTATCTAGACTTATAAGTTCTAAATATGTTTATGTTGTTTTTTGTTCTCCATCAATAAAGCATTTTCATACTTATCTCTATCAGATAATGATATAACATTTTAAAATATTAATTTTTGTTATGGGCATCAAAGGGATTTTTTTCTTAAAGAATTATCCCATTTGAATACTATCAAGAAATATATTTGTTCATAAAAGGTGGGAAGAAGAGTCTATGTTTCAAGTACACCTACAACATTGGGAATGACCATACTAAGCTGACAGAATTAAATTTTATTATGTTAGGTTCTGGCACAATTTAAGACTTTTCTCTACTCTTTTTTAAAGTATCTGGTTGACCTACTTATACATTCCTACTTGTTCTCAAGAAGCTATATTCGACTATTTTTTGTACTCCTGAGGACATGTGTTAATTACACAGGAAACACTTCCATTTCATATTCTTTCATTAAAATCATCTTGCTGTGATTAAAGTAGTCAGGACTTAAAAAAACATGCAAGTTGTCCCAATTTTATTTTTTACATCATTGATAGAATAAAGAAATTTGAGTAGTAAGTTCCTGTGAAATTTAGCTTCCTTTAAATGTAAACAAGCTTGTAGCTCTAGTGATGCTGATTTTAGATTAGAATATCGGTGGTACTAAGGCCAATTAATTTTAGCTCCTTAAAACAATTCTATTCAAATTGGGATTTAATTGCTCAATACTAGAAGAGTTACAGGAAAAATAATGTAAGATTAAAAAGCTTGAGAAGATATTTTTAAGAGATCATTATAATCATCATACAAACAAAAAGTTATAAATCTGATCTATATTTTTAATTAGTTCAGTGAAGAAATATTCTCTTGACTCAATTTAAAAAATTATGCTCTCATCCTATGGACAAAATTTAAAAGGTCCTGTGCAGTTTCACTGAACAGAAATTCAAACCTGGAGTTTTAACACCTATTGCTACATAGTCCTGCTGCCCAGTCAAAACTTTGTAACTGAAGTTACTCTCTTAATGAAGAATATTTCTATAATTGTGTCTACTAAAAAGTAGTTCTATGATTGTGTCTTATTAAAGAATAGTTTCATAATTGTGTCTTACGTGGTGTCAAAAAAATCACCATCAAAGAGCAAAAATACAAAAGAAGCAACAGTAGGCAATCAAGCAGATGTAATGTAGTCAATCTTCATTGAGTTACTATTTTTTAATCTCACAATAATAATGGAAATGTGGGGTGTACATCTTGAAAAATTGTTCAAGATATATTAAACAGTTTAAATGTAACACATGGGAAGAGTTCAGATCTCTGAATTTGTTTCCAAGTATTAATTATAGAGTGACAGAGATTCAAAGCTGAGAAGCAAGTCTATTTTTCCTGATTCAGAGACAAGTCAATTAGAACATCTTTCAAAATTTGTGATAGTTTTGAAATAAATTACAAATCCCTTCAGTAAAAAAAGATTAAAGAACTACTCAAAGGTATTTGTAACATAAGCAAGGATTTGAGTGGTAACACAAAGTTTCAAGAACATCGTTCATCAGAATCTGTATCTCTTAGTGGGAAACTTAACTTGGAACAAACATGAACAAAAAATACATTTTTAATATGGTTTATATGTATATTATATGTAATACATGTCAAATACATATATGTATTTATATTTGTATATTAGGAGCAAATATATAAAAAGTCTGTGTACAAACACTTTCTGAACATGAATATTGTTCCATTTTTATCTTGAAGGCATATTTTCTTAAGACAAGTTAGCCATTAGTATTCAAAGACAAACATAAATAAACATATGTGTTGGGAAATAAAATTAGAAAAAGTTCTACAGGTGCTTCTTTAGGGAATGTGCACACAAAACATTCATGCTTTGCCCACAGCGGGTCACAGTCCATTTACTTTCATTTCCCTTGAACTTCATTCGTCAAGAAATTCTGGAGTACTAGGTCTTACCTATTATCCTGTCTCAGCTGGTTAGGAGAAGAAACAGGAGAACTGGGCTTTGGAGGTAATGGAGGGTGAACACCTGGTTCCCTTTAAAACAGAAAACAGCAGTTCATTTCACCATGGAAACATGGTAAATTTTAGCATCTATTAACTGAATGCATTTATTGCCTACATAAAAATATCCTTTTCATCTTACAATCCCCATATGTGAGGTACCTGAAAGGTCAGAATCCATGGAGCACTAAACTTTAAAGAAGTCAAATATTGAAAATATGTGTATTTTTAAAGTTTATTTAATCAGGTTCTTGAAAACCCGATCCTCTTTCACTATAGTTTGGACTATACTATGTTCTTTAAATAACTCAATATTTTGCTAGTATATCTAGCTCTAGTCATGGCATTTCAGGTCAGCAGTGCATGAGAACTGTAAATGGTCCTTGGGTATTAATATATAAGCTTCTTTGGGGATTATGTCAACTATCAGGCTGCTATGGAAATAGCAAGAAAAGGCTTTAATTTCAGAGACCTCAAGGTAGCATTGATTTGAAGCTCTTAACTAAATCTGACTTAAATATTGTCAGCACAGGCCACTTTGATGCTGACAAAGCATATATACAATCTACCGTCAGCCTAAACTTTCCAATGAAGCACCGCGGCAGTCTCTGAGTTGGCAGGACGTAATGAGGTAGGAACAGGAGATGGGCAATTATGTGCACATTTTGGATGGAGTCAGCACCTTACTAAGAGTATGTCACTCCCCTATGTTCCCCACCACTACCACCCCAGCAGTTCTCTATTTGTCCTCAACATAAACTCTGTACCTAGTGAAAGAACCCTCTGATCCTGTGTACCCTTCTGGCTTCTGTAGCAATGGTAGATAGGCATGTGGGCTAGAGTCAGGCTGCCTGAATTGCCAGCTGTGTGGTAACAGGTTAACTTGATTCTGTTTCTTCATCTGTAATAATCTTTCTAATAGGATTGTTGGGGTATTGTCAGGACTGAATGAGATTGTGCTTTTACTCAACAAACATTTATTGGTAGCTTTCTATGTGCAAGGAAGGCTTTCTGTGAGCTGGGTAATGTCCTTGTTCTCAAAGGCTTTCAATATACAAATAAATATATGTCAGAAGAAGAAAAGTGCTGTGCAAATAATAATAATAATAAAACAGAATAAGGAGATATAGACTGATGGAGTGGGAAGATTATTTTATTTAGAATGGACTGGGAAGGCCTCTCTGTCAGGTGAAATTTGAACCAAGACCTGCAGGAAGTAATAGAGTAAGCCATGAGGCTATCTGGAGAAAAAGCATATAAATACAGCCATCATTAGCTTAGAGATGGTATTTAATGCTTTAAACTGGCAGAGATCACTAAGGGAGTCAGTGTAAGTAGAGACAAAAAGAGGGCCAGGGGTTGGACTTTCAGGCCCTGCAATATTTAGAGGTCAAGAATATGAGATGAAAACAGCAAAAGAATCAGGAGGAGTGGCCAAGAAGGAAACAAGAGTAATAGAAGGGCGTGGCATCCCAGAAGCCAAGCGAGAAAAGTTTCAAGGAAAGAGTACTTGGCCATTTCAGATGCTACTGTTAATCAAATAAAAACAAGGACTGGGAAATTACCATGGTTTGGCCAACAGAGTGGTCTTTGGTCACCCTGATAAGAGCAGTTTTGATGGAACGATGGTGGGAAAACAAAAAAAATTATACGAGTGGACTTAGGAAAAAATGGGGCAGCAAGGAGATAGAGGCATTGAGGCAGTTTGGCAGTAAAGTAGGAAGACAGAAATGGGTAGCTACTTCGAGGCTGATGGATCGAGGAAGGTTACTACAGCATGTAGATATGATGATGGGAATGATCCAGTGAATCATTGATGCAGGAGAGAGAGGGGGAAATCACTAGACAGATGACTTTGAGAATTGATGGGACCTAAGGCACAGGGTGGTGGTTGATCTTAGATGGAAGTACAGAGGGCTCATTCACAGCAGCAAGAGGGAAAGAACTAGATGGGTATAGCTGGGGTATGTTCATTGACTCAGAGTGAGGAAGGTTCTCTTTTGTTTACTTCTATTTTCTCAGTAAAATAACAATCAAGATCATTGATTCAAAGCGAGGAGGTTGAGTAGGGGTTAGGACTGTGTGAGAAAGAAAGAGGGGGAGAAAATGTGTGAAATGGTTTTCTAGGCAAGCAGAAGAGTAAGTGGACCCAGGAAACGTAGTAAGATGGTGATGATGATGATGTACTATTATATGGGGTCATTATGTGCCAGAAACTTTTCTAAGCACTTTACATATATTAACTAATGAAATCCTCACTGCAATCCCAGACATAAGTATTATTCTTCTTCCCATTTTACAGATTAAAACACTGAAGCACAGAACATAAAGATAAATATCTCATGATGATGCAGCTCATAAGGGGCAGAGCTGGGAATCTGAACGAGAAAGTCTGGCTGCATAAACCCTCCACATGCTGTGCTGTCTCTTGAAGGATCCTTGGGCCATACCAATGGCTCAGTTGAGGTTAGTACTCATGGGCTTAAAATCAGGTTATTTAGCATTGTTTCCTCTTGCCATATTCAACTGGTTGGGGAGGAGGAACAGAATAGACTGAGAGTTGGATTTACCATTAGCCACGTTTACAATTCAGCCAAGTGAGTGCAACAAAGAGAATGATGGCAAGGGAGTGGAAGGGGTCTTCAAGGAAGGGGTTACAATGGGGGCTGTGGAGTTTCAGATGGGCATGGAGGGAAATGAGAATATGAGTAGTGGGGACTGTGAAAAAACTGGTAGAATTAATGGACTGGTGATTGTGATGGGGCTGAGGAATTCCTGGAATCAAAGGACTGAAGGGAGTGAGCTGGACAGAGAGAAAGCAGGAGCCAGAGAGGGAAAGCTTTGAAGTAGAAGTCTTGTAATTTTGTAGGGTATGTCGTTATTCACAGGGCAAGATCTATCAATGGCTGCAGTAGCGGGAAGAACAAGATCATCGGGGAGAAGGTCACAAAGGTGAGTGGTCGGGGAGGGGAAGGATCCTCTGCATGGATTTTGAAATCACCAAGCATTATGACAAGAGGAGGGTTTGGGAAAGACAGTGAGCCTGGTGCTGAAGTCTTCAAAGAATGAGTGTGAGTGTCTCAGAGACCTTCAGATGACTCCAACAAAGACGAGAAGCTCACAAGGGCATGGCTTCAAAGGAGATGGAGAGTTTCAGGGAGAAGGGAGTTAAAATTAACAGGAGGTGGTGATGAGAAGCAAACAAGACCCCTACCTTCATCCAGACCCTGTGATATGTCAGTTTAGAGGGAAAACAGCCCTTATTGAGAGACAGGCTGTGGAAGCAGGGTCCTCTGGAAGAGCACAACAAAAAGGTGGGAGATCATTCAGAGGGGAGGCTGAAGAGTGGAGGATTTTGGCAATGACAAATGACACGCTCAGCAAGGTGGAGTGGAAGGGTTTGAGAGCTCAGTGTGATATTAGGTTGGGTCAGGTTCAGGGAGGTACAGAGCTCTGTGGAGATGGTCCAGGTGATAAGAAATGACCTGACTGGGGTTTCATTGAGGGTCTATGGAGAGGACATAATGGAATGAGTCCTGAGAACTTTCAGCAGAGTGGTGGTGAGGCCGTGGGTGATGGATAGTGGAGCACCAAGCATGGTGGGTCTCTTGGCTCTCATGTTGATGGTGGCATTGAAGCCAGAAGAGCATGCACATGCTTGGCTTCCACACAGGAAATAGCAAGTGTCTTTTGCTGTAGTGGTTGTTGTTTTCACCCCACATGACCCCAGGGTTGCAGATGTGACAAACTCTTACCCTTCCTAACACACCCCACCATATTCTCTCCCCGCTGTGGAGCACCTCCTTCTTCCCTTCACCTGGAAATTCTCCCCTTGCCCTTCAGACTTTGGTTTAGGAGTATCTATCTCCAGTGATAGCCAAAGCCATGCTATATACATCCCTACATTCCCCCATAACAACCCTATTCACAGCACATATCACACTATTCTGGATTACACATGATATCCTGTTCCCACACTGAACTGAAAGTTCCTAAAAGGACAGCTATATCCCAAGTACTAGGATTGTGTATGGCATAAGAATGAAGGAGGAAGTGATTGGCTGAATTTCTTTGGCAGGGAGGAAATGGGTACCAAAGACGGATTTGCAACTTTCAAAATCTGTGCAAGTTTAGCTTCCTCATAAGAGAATTCCACTGTCAATCCCATTACAGAACACCTACTAGGTGCCAGGTACTTGGCTGAGTCATTGTGTTGTGTGATATTTCTGGAAGAGCAATTTACATGGAAATAGTCTTCCCATCCTGGCTTAGTGGCAGATTCTACAGTATTTTGTTTGTATTGCCACCATCTTCTTTTCTCAGAAAATATCCTTGTGTTGGGTGTATGCATCAAGTGATACAGTCTTTAGTGTATCTGTGTGGATTCATTGGTTACATGCTTTCCTTCCAGAGGCAGAGGAAAGGGGGAAGGAGGTGATCAGTCCTGGGTAATAATGAGGCTGTACAGAACACTAGATGTCTGAGGACAGGCAGGAAAGAGGTAACAAGGTGGAAAGGAGGATTACAAAAAATAGAAATGGGATGGTGCCAAGCTTTACTTATGTTACAGTCATGTTAATGACATACTCAATTTCTTCCATTTTAAAATGTCTAGGGCCTCAAAGAGGTGGGTAAATATGGGTTGTGTGGATCAGGGGAGTAGAAGTAGATCTGAAATGGTCTGGAGAATACACAGGAAAGGGAAAGATGGATGTGCAGTTATGAAGGCCAAGAAAAGCAGAGGAGCATGTTTATTTCCAAGGGTGATGCATTTATACCCCTGCTGGGCCAGGAGCCAGGCAATGCCATGTTGACTTCCATTTACCTCAAAGGAGCTTTCATTTGCATCACTGCAATGACAGCCACAGATGACAGAACTCAAGCCCTGGGGTGGGGCGGGCAATGAGAGGAGTCATTCATGTCGTGCCAGGAGCATGATGTGATGCCAAGCAGGGGGATTAAAATGCAAGAGTGAGGCAGGAAGCTGTGGCCAGAAAGTTTTGAAGAGAAGGAAACAAGAGACATTCATTGGAATGATCTTCATTGAATTCTGCTTTGAGATGCGATGTTTAAGCTTGGGTAAGTTGACTCTGGCTCTCCCCTTCACCCATCCCCAGACCCCTCAAGGGTCCTGCAGGATATATGCCACCACACTAGTGGCTATCATGATGAGCTTTCAGGAATAAAAAACGTGGATTTCATGAGAAACATGTGAACACTTGCAGACCGTAGCTCAAAGGCCAAAGCTAAAAGAAATAACACTGTAAAGAAAGCTGTCTATATTACTTCATTTCCATATGCTGCTGCAAATATCACGTCTTTCCTCATGGCTTTTTTGCATAACATGCTTGGCTCTGTAACTTCTGTTTGAGTCTGGCTGTGTGAACATGTCTATTACTGCAGCACAAATCTAGGTTGAACACAGAATCATTGTCTCTAATATTTAACTGTGAATTTTGTTTTCACTTTCTATTGTGCTTAGCCAGGGTTTCAAACTGGTCTTTCTGATGTTAAATCCCTTGTTTTTTCTCTATATCATACTGTAGACAACTAATTCTCTTCCAGGTATTTTCACTGCGAATCTATTAAAAATTGGTTGATCTGAAATATTTCCTTGCTCAAAAAGCACTTACTCCACAACTGCCCCATTCATAATGTTACGACACACAACAGTGTATGAGCCGTAACTGGGCAGTCAAAGACTAGAAAAGATGTAGTCCATGCCTTCGAAGAGCTTGGAGAATGCAAGGCACATGTTCAAAAGAATAGTTACTGTGATGATGCCTCGCTTTCTAGTGGCCAGTCAGTAAACTGTAACCTAGTAATGGAGCTTGCACTGAACTAGAGATCTAGATTCTACATTCTAGGCTAGCTTTGCCACCAACTTTCTCTTTGACTCTGGAAAAAGCTCTGTTACCCTCCAAAACTCTGCTTATTTGTCTATAAAAGGAGGAGATTGGCTCAGATCTGTGGAAGGTAAACCACTACATGAATGAGGGAGGGTGGCGCTATTGCAGGGAATCCTCAACTCCACAAGTACCTTGACGTTCATGTACTGTGCTTTTCAAAGGTATGTAGATGCTGTTGTGGTTAATAAAATTTAAATTTAAGTTGGCTCTATAAAAACATGAGTCAACTTTTATTGGTCAGTAGATACAAAGATACACAAATTTAAGTATTGCTTAAGTCATAGCAGCTTTTTGTCCTTAGATGTTTTCTCAAAGACATAAAAATATTTCAACTATTATCAAGTGAACTAAAAAAAAGTTAGCATTACTAATGAGTCTACTCAAAATGGATCACACATCGATATGTCAAACATAAAACTACAAACTTTTAGAAGAAAACAGAAGAAATTTTTGTGATCATTAGTTAAGCAAAGAGTTCTTAAACATAATACCAAAAGCATAATTTATTTAACAAAGCTTGAT
Source organism: Gorilla gorilla gorilla (assembly GCF_029281585.2). NCBI lineage: Eukaryota > Metazoa > Chordata > Mammalia > Primates > Hominidae > Gorilla > Gorilla gorilla. The sequence goes on along the minus strand of NC_073238.2, from coordinate 92,275,643 downwards.
AAATTGGATTTCATTAAATTAAAAAAACACTTTGGCTCTCAAAAGTGCATCGTTAAGAGAATTGAAAAACAAGCCACACACTGGAAAAAATATTTGCTATTCACATATCTGACAAAGGACTTCCAAGCACAATGTATTTTTTAAAACTCTCAAAACTCAGCAATAAGTAAACAAACCAGCAGGAATAAAATGAGCAAATGATTTAAGATACTTGGGCCTGGCAAGATGGTTCACACCTGTAATCCCAGCACTTTCGGAGGCCAAGGCAGGAGGATCATCTGAGGTCAGGAGTTCGAGACCAGCCTGACCAACATGGTGAAACCCCGTCTCTACTAAAAATACAAAAATTCAGCCAGGTGTGGTGGCACGCACCTGTAGTCCCAGCTACTCAGGAGGCTGAGGCATGAGAATCACTTGAACCCAGGAGGCAGAGGTTGCAGTGAGCCGAGATCATACCACTGCACTCCAGCCTGGGCAACAGAGTGAGACTCCATTTCAAAAAAATATTTAACAGATACTTCACCAAGGAAGATACACAGATGACAAACAAACACATGCAAACATATGAAAAGGGTGTATATCATGTGTGATTCCATTATATGACATTCTGCACATAGCTAAGAGAGAAGACAGGGAGATGAGAGGACAAAGATGGGCTGCCAAGTATGAAGACAGTCCCAAGCAAAATGTTGGTCCTTTCACCCCCATCCCCCACTCCCATTGTCCTCTCCCAAACCCTACGCCACAGCATGTCCCTATCACCTATACTTCACTGTACTCAGGCCTCCCTGCCTCCCAGTCTTCTTCCTCCAAAGCCATCTTCCACTCCCCTCCACACAATGCAAGCCTCCATTCCCTCAGCATGCTCTAATTCTGCCCAGTTTTAGCAGGAAAGAAACCTGATTTATGTAATTGACACTAAGATTTGAATGACCAGAGACAGTCCCTTTAACCTGCCATGCTTCTAATTGAGGTGAAATTTACAATCTCTAGTCGATAGAACTTCCAGCAATACTAGGAGAAATTGTGAAATAATTTTTAAAAAAATCAAATTATTTGGTTTTTATGATTGGAGCAAGGTGACGTTTTTGACAGAGTGCTTGACCCTAGGTATCCTGATTCTCCTAGCTTCTTTCTTTATCCTACTTTTGAACCTAGAGCTTCCCTGCTTCCTCATATTTCCAGGAGCCCCCCCTGGCAGGGGCGGAGGCAACAGGAGCTCCAAGAGAGGGAGGAGAGGTGGGAATCTGGGTTGGGCAAAGCAGCGATGCTTTGCATTTGTTGCTCAAATGTATGAGTTACTTCAAACTAGTGTTAGGAAATCAGGGACTGTCTAGGTTGTTCCCATAGGACTGAAGAAAAAATAATTCATTGCTAAAGGTTAAGACCTTCATTTACAGATTCCGAATTAGGTTTCTCCTTGTTCTGTTCAAACAACACATTTTAAAAATAATAAACTTAAACTCAGGCTAATATTTTAATTATTTTGAATGTTTAGAATGAGCAATCTAGGCATTCAGGTAAGATTTTTAAATCACTGTATTTTGATATTTTATTGCATGTCATAGAATCTTAATTTCTACAAAAGAGATTCCAGTTAATATAAATATTTTTTGTTGTGATAAAAATAAGATGTATTGCTTTTATTTAGCATGACATCAAACTTTGTAGAGGATTTGGTACGAATAGAGTTAAAAATGTTGCAGCATAATTAGAAAGGTTACATTTTACCATTTATAGTTACAGACAGAAAAATATAACTGTAGTGCAAGGTTGCCATGGCAACTCACTTCTCAATCAGGATATTTTTTTCCTCCTCCAAGTCTACCAATCAGCTAACAGGAAGTGAAATAACCACTGTAGGAGAAGAGGTCGAAACAAATAAGGATGAGAAATTATGTAGAAAATATTTATATGGTAATTTTCCCAGATGCGTTTCTACTACTTTAATTTTATCAAATATTATTTTCTTTTCTATCTTTAAAAATGATTCCAGAAAAAAAGCACATTCATTTCTAGTGGTGGCTTCATTATTGTTCCTAAATGAGAATAATGAATAACATTCATAAATATTCATACTGTCTGTTAAGCAAGTACTTTAGTTTGGCTTTCACGAGGTTCTTAAATGAGCTTTACATGCCATTTAACCACTGAATCTCAAGTCACCTAAATACACAGTCAGAATCATTTGAATTTACCATAAACAGAATACAAAAATTTAATGGTAGGTTCTGAAATCAGAAAGAAATTCAACTTTCCAGAACTGTTATTTCTCTAGTTCCTTGTGATGCACCTGAATATTTCTCCAGATGGCTCCTATTATTCCCTCCATTGGCTCACGTCCGGCAAATGCTACCACTCTTTTAAAAGTCTCAAAAACAAGAAAGTGTTTAAGAACTTGAAAAATGAAGACATCCCCAAGTGATTGCTGACATGCTTTGCATCAGGCTTTCGGGCAGATCATAAAGCAAAAGAAGTGGGAAGAGGGGAACATGGCTCTGACCGTCTAGTAATTTTCTACATTGATGACACTTGCACTTTCTTTTGTACATATTCCAAATCTACAGCATATGGTCGGAGCTCAAATTACATAACAGCACAACATTAACTCTTAAAATAGAAACATGATATTCTAAAAGGGTTCTTAGGCTTACCACAAATTATGAGTGGATATCTGCACACAGTGTCTTACATTAAAAGACATTTTCCCACATAACATCAGATTTGGAATTACTGGATTTCATGCTACCACTAAACATAATTGATAAAGGACAAATGCAGAGAATGTCCCATGGATAGGAAGCCTATAGTTCTATGCATACAAATACACTCACATACACATGCCCATACACACCGTACCCTCTGGCACTGGAACTTCGCTCCTCCTCTCCTTTCTGCCTGGAATACCTCCATCCACACCTCCCCTTTGCATCTGGCTTACTCTTGCTTGCTGTTTAAGGCTTACCTCTGGCATTGCCTCCTTTGAGCCTACTCTACTCCAGATACAACGTCTACTGCCTCCCTCTCCACACTCCACATATTTTGTGTCTACCTTGACCTTTGTGTTTATCATACTCCCAAGGACCCTCCCTTGATGAGGGCCAGCCTTCAAGTTTAACAATCCTGGCTCAAAATGACTCCCTGGTAGAAGCTGAGTTTTCTCTCTGTACTCCTTTTTGTACTCCTGGCAGAGCCCAACAATTGTTTTGGAAAAAGAAAGAGACAGAGACAGGGAGAAACACAGAGAGGAAGAGAGAGAGGTGTTACTTAGCACGTAGAATACAGCACAACTACAAAAAGATAAATAAGATAACAGGTTGAGGGAAATTCATTGTCTAGTAGATATTAAGAAATATTAAAATCAATCTATCAATCAATATGTACTTATTGACAAACTACAATGGATAAATTAACTTGATGATTCAAAGAGTTATAAGATGATGCCATTTTGTTGATGAGTACACTGCAATAGTAAGTGATGTGTCAAAGTAATGCACAATTAATTGCTAAATGAGAATCAAAGATAATAAGCCTTCTGAGTCCAGATGACAAAAGTAACACCTTAGAGTATGAAAGCTTTCGGGAGGAAGTAAAATTCATGCCAGACTTCTTGAAGGATGGGTTGGTTTCAGATGGTAGAATCCATCGACCCACACTGCCTTCACCCTACCTACCTCTCATTACACCTTACCTTTACCATGTAACCTTAGCCCCCCAACACACCTAATGTATAGACATACATCAAAGTTCAACTTTCATTTTCTTCTCATTTAATCTTTTCTCAACAGGTATCTTCACTCTAAAGATACTACATTTTAAATCCTTGGGTTCATTCCCAAACCTAGATCTTTGGAACCTGCCTTTTACCTGAGCACACTCCTTCCTCCCCTGTAGCTGTTTATCTTTACTTGGGAATCACTGCTACAAATATATCCTGCTGGTGTCCCAGACTCTACCTGCTCAAAACAAAGCACAGTGTCAGCTGCTTAAGACCAATTAGGTACTCCCCATTCTGCTCCTATTTCTTCCCACATTGATTAGTGGCATTACTATGCTTAAAATCACCCTGGGCTTAAAAACCTAGCATTGTGTTATTTCTCTCCTTCTCCCAAATCCCACACCCCTTTGGGGACCTGATCTGTGAGTTCCCTGCTAGAAGCTCTTCCTACAACATCAGATCTCCCAGAGAATACTGATGTTCTTCTCATGCCCCCACAGTTGATCTTATGGTATGGTTATTTGTACATTCATATTCTCCAACTTTTGGGGCCATAAAGGACCCAAAGCTCCTGCCACTTTTCAGAGTTCTCTGCTCTGGGACTCCCATCATGATGCTGAGTGACACCAACTAGACATGAAAGCCCTTTCTCTGATCCCTGCTCCCCAGGAGTCCCTTCCCCCTCCTCCCTTTCTTGGTGGTGGTCTCTTTGCGGTTGCCTTTGGAGGTTCTCATGTGGTGAGTGACTCCCTCAGAAGCAAAACTTGTGAAAGCACCACCCAAATTAGGCTTGTGGTATGCCTCTGCTACCTCATGGTCATATCTTTTTTCTCCATCAGCACCCTAATCCCTGGAACTCACTGCAATGATGATTGAATAAACACAGTAAGGAACACAAAGAGGTCCATGACAGCTTTGATGTTTTAAGTGTGGGTGTGACTGAATGACTGAATGACTACACAAGAAAAATTTAATTTTAAAAAGTAGCATAGAATGCCTCTCAAAAAGTGAATATGTTGTGTTTTGTTATGATAATAAGATACTCTAAGGACAGGCTAGCGCAGGGAAAAAACAAGGACTAAACTCTCTGGCAGAAGTAGTTAACAGGAACTGGGGGGCTGGAGAGTGAAGGTGGAAGAAAGGAGTGAGGGGCTGTTGAGCAAAACAGCAGCAGGTTAAGGCCTGCAGAGAAACATCAGCCAACAAGAAATGCCCAATAATAGGGATGGCCAATATTTCATTTTAGGTAGTTTGGTGTGGGCTTCTGCAATATATTGCTACCACTCCCACCATCCCATATCTTTATTAAGACCTTATCCAAGTGGCATTTGGACACATCAAGGAAACTATAGCTGGTTTAGTGTAGAGCTGAGAGAATAGGACAGAAGTAACATAGAAGCGAAATATTGAAGGGAAATCAGATCAAAACCTGGTGATATAGTTTGCCTCTGTGTCCTCACCCAAATCTCACCTCGAATTGTAGTCCCCATGAGCCCCATGTGTCAAGGGCGGGACCAGGTGGAGGTGATTGGATCATGGGGCCAGTTGCCCCCATGCTGTTCTAGTGATAGTGAGTGAGTTCTCAGGAGGTTTGATGGTTTTATAAGTGTCTGGCATCCTCCCCTGCTTGCCTTCACTCCATCCTGCCACCCTGTGAAGAAGGTCCCTGCTTCTCCTTTGCCTTCCTCCATGGTCATAACTTTCCTGAGGCCTCCCCAGCAAGGTGGAACTGTGAGTCAATTAAATCTCTTTCCTTTATGAATTACCCAGTGTCAGGTATTTCTTCATAGCAGTGTGGCAACAGAGTAATACACATGGCCATGCCCTTTCTCACCAGTTCTAGTCAAGAGAGTATTGGAAGTTCTGGCCAGGGTAATCAGGTAAGAGAAAGAAACAAAGCATATTCGAATAGAAAGAGAGGAAGTCAAATTGTTTTTGTTTGCAGATGACATGATCCTATATCTAGAAAACCCCATCGTCTCAGCCCAAAAGCTTCTTAGGCTGATAAGCAACTTCAACAAAGTCTCAGGATACAAAATCAATGTGCCAAAATTGCTAGCATTCCTATACACCAGCAACAGGCAAGCAGAAAGCCAGTCATGAATGAACTCCCATTCACAATTGCTATAAAGAGAATAAAATACCTAGGAATACAGCTAACAAGGGAAGCGAAGGACCTCTTCAAGGAGAACTACAAACCACTGCTCAAAGAAATCAGAGAGGACACAAAAAATTGGAAAAACATTCCATGTTCATGAATAGGAAGACTCGATATTGTGAAAATGGCCATACTGCCCAAAGTAATTTAGAGAGTCAATGCTATTCCCATTAAACTACCATTATAGGAGAATGAGATGGGGGACCAGGTTAGGATGAAGAAGTATGGATTTCATTTTGAACACATTGAGTTTCTGGTGTCTTTGAGACAATGGGCAGTGGGCTACCCAAAGGCAACTCAGAGAAGAGATCTGGAGTGGATATAAATGAAGAAGTGGCGAGCACACAAATGGCTGGTGAAACCCTGGATCTGGATGCTGCTGTTGAAAGGCAGAGCACAGAACAAGAGGAGAAGAGAAGAGGGACTTGGAGCCTTTAGGAGCATCAATATTTAATGGCTTGGTAGAAAATGATGAGGAAGCTGAGGAGACTAAGTAAGAAGGGCTGAGAAATCGAAAAAGAAAGAAAATCCAGCAGAGTGTGTTGGGGGAGTGTGCTGGTTCTCGAAACACAATAAGAGAGATTTCATAAAGGCATAAAGAGTCAGTGGTGCCCTTTGAAGGGTCACAAGGTCATACAGACTGATATAAGCAAGGTCATCAGTGACTTAGGGAGAGCTGTTTCCATGAACTAATGGTGATAGGAAGCAGAAAATGGAGATGAAAAGCATCATCAACTCTTCCGAGAATGTTGGCTGAGATGGAAAGAGAGGAAGGGTGTCAGCTGAGTAGGTTTGTAAGATTAGGCTATCAAATTTTTAGGAACTACATTTTTTAAGATGAAAGAGGTTTGAACATGGAAAATGGGGAAACCAGTGAAGCAGGAATTTGATCAGAGGTAGGAGAGACAGAGGAATGTGATGAGGAACAACAGTTATAAAGCTAAAATTCTGATTCAGTCTTGATTAAAACGAAAAGAAAACATGTTCTGACAAGAAGACTTCAAAGGATAATCTGCTTGGCATATCTTGATAATTCAAAACACTCTATTGGTTATTTCCATTCTTAGCAAGAGAAGAAAGAAGACAGAAAACATCAATATCCCAGTGGCTGAAATCACAATGACCAAGAAGCAAGCTTAGAAATAAGCTAGAAGGGCCAAAGGTTTTATTTAAATTAAAAACTTTACATGCCATGTCTTGCTGTTATGAATTACAGATTCTCTTGTGAACATTTACAAAAATAGGACAAGAGACTTTCAAAGATATTCAAGTCTTAACTCCAAAATTTTGTTTGATCACCCAGGTCTGAACTCTCTTTACTGCATAACTAATGTATATCATAAATAAAATGACACTTCTCAGGAAATTTCATTTTTTCTTTAGCTATAAAATATGATAATTTTTAAAAACTCTATTTTCTCATTTCAGCTCTAGTTAACCTCACCAGCCTTGTGTTAATTACAAACATATAATTACATGTAAGTATAGATATAGATGTAGACGTAGGAATAGATATATTAATTATAAAGATAGACTAACATAGTCATAGGCATAGATATACATTTAAACAAAGGTATGATATTATGAGCTCTTCTGTTGATAAAAAAAAAAGTTTAAGTCCCTTTGGGTGTGGTTTACATTAGGCTTGTAATAGATTTTAATCAAAACACAATACAACACAAGTTTTTAATCTGAACTTGATTTCTTCCATAGTATATAAATTAAGAAAGGGACAAATGAGAGATGGGATAACCCATGGTGTTAAGGGCTACAGAGAGGTCAAGGGAGGAAATTCCAGGAAAGGACTCATTCCTGGATGACAGGGAAGTTTGATGGTCTTTTCAAGTGTGCTGCACAGAAAAAGATGTATGAGAGAAAATGAAATTTCAGGGAAAGATTAGGTGGTGAAAAAGTAAAAGCTTGCAAAATTAAGAACAGAAAAAGTGAGGGTGTCAGTCTTACGGGAAAATTCTTTTGGAGAAGATAGGAGGGGAGAGAAGGGGGAGAGATGAATACCAGTGTATTAGTGAAAGATAAAGGGAAATGTTTAACATTGAGCTATTAGCTAGTGTTATCAATCATAGTCCCCCATTTTTATCTGTTTTTGACCTATTTCCATTTTCTTTGGGCTCCTCTGGGAACAAAGATATCTTTGTGAAGCCTTTACTCCCTTTCATCTTTAATAATTGCTTCTACTTTCCAGAATTTACTAAAAAGGCTGTTTCTCAGCCCTGGGAATGTACTGGCATTAAAGGTGAGAAACAGAAGCTGTACTTTGAGCTCTTCCAAAGAAAATCACTTCAAAAATCAAAGGCATTGCTATATTGTTATTATTCTCTCCTTCCCCTGAAGGCTTGGCATGACATTATTTTCAATGCTCAAAGAGAAGTCTTTTCGTTTAGCCATTATATTAATAATCTGTGACTCTAAAAAAGGAATGGATATATAAACTGATCAACCTAGCCTAATAATCTCCTCTTTCCCTTAGTTTCAGAGCTATGGATCTGAGCCAAGAATCAGAAATAGGAACATTGTAACTCATTTCATCTTCCATGTAAATCACATCCAGCAATGCATAAATTGTCAGGGAGGGCATAGAGCCAAGTCCCATCAGCTCTGTTGAAACCGATCCACAACCTCAACAGGCATTGATAGCATGAGATGTTAATTCATGAATAATCCTTCCATGTTTTACACTGTTATATAAACAGTTGCTTTTTATAATGATATTGGAATAATGAACAATTGGAATGATGAGTTGAGGACAAAAATATGAAGTTATTTTTTAAATAAGTAATAAATATATCTAAGAAAAGTACCAGTTATTCTCTATCAAGACAAAATTGAATGGATCTTAACAATACTCAGAAAAAATAATAACTAGTTAACTCCTAGTCAACATTTTCCCCACTTAGATAGCTCCTTATATCAAAGGTATCACCCATAGCGAAGTATCTAATAACAGTCTGAGGGGAAAGAATGTTTTAAACTCCAAATGTAATTCATACATGGCAGTTCATGTAATTGGAAGTCATCTGCAGATGAGCAGGTTCTAAAATAAAACATTGTAGCATTAGGTAAATGTGAATCCAAGTTGTGACTGCTCAACATGTTCAGTAATTTGATTTAGTTATAGATAGGTAGACAGATAGACAAGCAGACAGAGATAGATTAGATAGATAGATAGATAGATAGATAGATAGATAGATAGATAGATAGATAGATAGATAGATGTAATGACAGGTATAAAAAAAGCAACTTGAGATCTTTGTGTCTATTGACCAACTACAGTTTATTTACATCCTTATAGAGCCCACTCAAATTATTGCAAAATACATGTATTTCTAAATATATCCATTACTTGGAAATGAAAGAGACATTAGAAGTCTGCACAGTAGATGAGAATTCTATAAAATAAACCAATCTAATATGAAATAAGCACATAGTTTAAAAATATTTTCTTTTCCAATAGTCAGAATTAGAAAAACTGATCCCATTGAAACATGAAAATATTCTAGAGGTTGAGACACAAAAACACCTTTGGATACCTGAAAAGTAAACTAAATAGGAGACCTGTTTTTGTTTCTGAGTTAGTGATGATATTGATTATACAGCATGATTCTTTAAAGACCAGAGTGTAGGCTCCATGTTTTGTTCACTGATATATCCCAAGATCCTAGAATAATATCTGGCACACAGCAGTGTTTATTAAATATTTATTACATTGAATTGTTGCTGGCATTCCTAGCATGGAAATTGTAGAATAAGGTGTCCTCCACCTGATCTATCATTTCGTTATAACTATTACTCTCAACAAAAAATAAAATTAGAAAATACTCATTTGTCACTTAACGTTTATGAACAACTTGCCACGCATATCCTCATCCAGTTCTCCAGGTTCTGCACAGCCTGGAGGCAGCTGGGCATCAAGAGCCCACATTGGAACCCCTGTCTGATGCCTGACTCTGTTCTCTCCCACTGTCACTGTTAAGGGTTAAGTTGTGTCCCCTCTGCCCCCAAAATTCACATGTTGAAATCCTAATCCACAATTCCTCAGAATGTGACCTTGCTTAGAAATAGGGTCATTGCAGACGTAATTAGTTCAGTTAGGATAAGGTCATACTGTAGTAGGACAGACATGATTAGTTGCTTTATAACAAAGGGAAATTTGGACTCAGACATGCACACAGGGAGAAGATCATGTGAAGATGAAGGCAGCGATCAGGTCAATGCTTGTACCAACTGGGCAATGTCAATGATTACCAGGAAACCACCAGAAGTTAGGGGAGCCCTAACAGTCCTCAGAAGGAACCAACCCTGCTGAACCCTTGATTTTGGACTTCTGGCCTCTAAAACCATGAGACAATAAATTCCTGTTGTTTAAGCCACCCAGTGGCACTTTGTGGCAGTTTGTGGCACCCAGTTTGTGGCACTCATTTATTTTGGCTCTAAGCAACCCTAGCAATCTAATACAGCCACCTACTCATTCCTAGCAGTTTGTCAGATGTCCTACCAGGGTACTTGGTAGCCCTGACCTTACTCCCACTGGACACTCTCCTGTACAGAGCTGAGAGTTCACAAGATTGCCTCCAATTTATCCCAAAACATCCACAATTACACGTTGTCAATGTCTGACATGTTCTTCCATCTAATGGCACAGCAATTACGCCTGACACCTTTCCCTTACCGTCTCCTGGTTCCTGTGCTTGAAGAGGCATTGTAACCTGGAGGGGGTGGTGGAAACCAGGACTGCCTGTTAAGAAATGACACGGTAATAAACATGGTGATTGAAAGGCTGATCCCACCCACATGTCTGAAAATAATTTGACAGTTAAAAAGACAATGAGATTATACCAAACCTTGGAAGTAAAATGAACACTATTTCATAAATGAAGTAGGAAGTAACTGTCCTATATTCTAGGCTATCTGTTCCTCCAAGTAAACCTCTTTTCTCATTTCCTTTAGCACTAAGTAACGTGGACATCTCTTTTAAAAAGAAATCTAAAGCAAATCTAGAAAATAATGACAATTGTTAAGTCTAGATAGTAAATTCATATATGTTTATCATGTTATTCTCCCTATTTTTCTGCATGTCTGAACTATTTCACAACAGAAATAACAATCTTATACTCTACTCAATATATATATATATATGTTTTATTTTTATTTTTGAGACAGAGTTTCACTCTTGTTGCCCAGGCCGGAGTGCAATGGCGCGATCTCCGCTCACCACAACCTCTGCCTCCCGGGTTCAAGCAGTTCTCCTGCCTCAGCCTCCTGAGTAGCTGGGATTACAGGCATGCACCACCACGCCCAGCGAATTTTGTAACTTTTAGTAGAGATGGGGTTTCTCCATGTTGGTCAGGCTGGTCTCGAACTCCCGACATCAGGTGATCCACCTGCCTCGGCCTCCAAAAGTGCTGGGATTATAGGCATGAGCCACTGCGCCCAGCTTCAAAATATAATTTTTTTTTTTTTTTTTTGAGATGTAGTCTCGCTGTCTCCCAGGCTGGAGTGCAGTGGCGCGATACTCGGCTCACTGCAAGCTCCGCCCTCCGCCATTCTGCTGCCTCAGCCTCCGAGTTGCTGGGACGAGGTTTCACCGTGTTAGCCAGGATGGTCTCGATCTCCTGACCTCGTGATCCACCCGCCTCGGCCTCCCAAAGTGCTGGGATTACAGGCGTGAGCCACCGCGCCCGGCCTCAAAATATAATTTTTAAAAAACTGTGAGCTAGGCGCAGGGCCTCACACCTGTAATCCCAGCACTTTGGGAGGCCGAGGCGGGTGGATCACGAGGTCAGGAGCTCAAGACCAGCCTGGCAAAAATGGTGAAACCCCATCTCTACTAAAAATACAAAAATTAGCTGGTCGTGGTGGCATGTGCCTGTACTCCCAACTACTCGGGAGGCTGAGGCAAATAATTGTTTAAACCTGGGAGGCAGAGGTTGCAGTGAGCCGAAATTGCACCACTGCACACTCCAAAAAAAAAAAAAAGAAGAAAAGAAAAGAAAAGAAACTGATAGAAAATTCTGACAAGTAAAAATATTGAAAGCATAAGTGAATATTATAGCAGCACTAGCTTCAGTTCTAACCTCAATTAGAAAGATGTCCTCACATCACTAGGTCATAATTTTAGTTGGTAGCAATGGCTAAGCAGAAAGATCAAGATATGGATGAAAACTGAAGATATTCAGATGAGAATGATATGCACTACAGAAGAAAAGGCAGACAGGAAAGCTGGATTTAAATTGTTTAAGTAGGTCTATTCTGTGAGCCGCTGCAGAACTGAACTAAGACAAGGAACGAGTCAATCAAGGCAGATTCCAGCTCAATGTAAGGAATAGGTGCTACCCAGGAGAGCAAGTCAAAGATGTGTCCCAAAATAGTGAGAGTCTTATCGATGGCTTCAGTGGCCCTGAATTATGCCCAAAATGTCGGAGGAAAGATTCTTGCACTAGATATGAGATGGAACTGACTGACCTAAAATTTCTCTTTCAAACTTAGGAATCTGATTTTACTAGGCAAAGGGTCAAGGGTCACGAAATTTGGGTTCAATGGAAAGATGAATCACATTTTCTAAGACTTTGCAGCTACAGCCAGAATTTTGTTGAAGGAAAAAACAGAATCAGTCATTTTTCTCCAGCAGCACCATGGCAAAGTCAGCCAGTCCATCAACAAACATTGAGCACCTACTCTGTACAGAGCATGGACCCAGGTACAGAAAGGGAAATTGAGAAAATTTAAAAGCACTGATGTTTGTAAATGCTTGTTTTCCATTTGCATCACAATTCATAGCCCTGGGGTTTTTTCAACATGCAAACATCTCTTTCACCATCATGTTCTGTCTCATGAAGAATATTTGGTCACCATTGCTCCAACTACTCCTCTGTGCCTGCTAATTACATAGGACTCAGCACCAGCAGAATGTGGGAGACCATGCAGAGGAGGTCGGTGGAGGAGGCAAGAATCAAACAAATACAGATGGATGTCTCCAGAAAGGGTCTTTGACTCTGCATTTGGAAGCAAGGCCAGCCCAATCCACAGAGCAGAGGCGGCATCTCCAGATACAGGCCGGTTTCAGGAGCATGGCAGCATGTGGCCCTACATTCATCATTATTTCAGGTTAAGGCATTCCCAGAAGCAGGACTCCATGAAACATGCTACCTCAAGTAGTCTGCCATTTAACATGCGAGCTCTATCATCTAAAAGATTTCCTAGAAATTCAAGGCCCTACAGGAATTGAAAACAAGACTCTCTATTTGAGAAAGAGATTGCTGGGGGAAAGAGCTGAAGTTTGGGAACAGCAGAATGTAGATGCTGGATCCCCACAAAAAAGAGGAGGAAGCTTTCTAATGCAGTCTTTCATAGTGTATCAGCAAGAGGTAGACACAGTGAGTTCATCCTACCTCTTCTTCTTTACAGGAGTAGTAGCAGAAGTGGATGCTATGGTGTTGGAGGTGTTGGCATTCAATGAACCGCCAGGTTGCCTGTTTAATGACAAGAACAACAATTAATCACACTCTCAATCTTTTTCATTTCAGCCTACCTTTGAAAAGTCTTAAATTCTACTCATATTCCTGCCTGCTCTCTGTTCATAAAATGTTTCACTTGGGGATGGAAAAACAGCCAAAAATCTTCTTCCTTAGTTGACATATTTTAGAAGTTGTCAGGTTCTCATAGAACTAGCTAAAACTAAAGGAATAGAATAAAGAAGTGATTCATAAAATGACATTAACTGTCGGAAATTCAGACAAATCAATTCTGGCGTGCTACAGATTCACATTTCTTTTATTCCTGTGATTATATTGTGACTAACTAATTATGTTGCGGTTTTTTTGCATTAGAAGAATTATTGCTTAATAAAAATTTTTAAATCATACCATCTTAAGTCTCTATCTGGCATTTATTCATATATGCAGAACCTCAAAAATGGAAGTGACCCAGGCCCATTTCAAGCACTGAGAGGTGTGATCCAGTGTATAAATTACTTTATATATAAATAGGAATTCAAAAATAAAGTAAGTTTATAAATCTGTCTGATTTGGGCTGCTTATAACCATCAGTAGTACATTCCAGGGAAAATGTGTTCCATTTAAATAGATTTTTAGCTCACCCCATGTTTTCCCAATTCAATTTTCTCTGAAGGAGGAGGCATAGATGTGAAGGGTGGGTGGGGAAGGAAGTGAGGTGTGGAGGAAGGGTTAATTATTGTGAGAGTAGAGAGAAGAAAAGTCCTGTAGGGGAAAAAATAAGGAGTCTAGATTTTAATAAAGAAGAAGAAAGAAAGGATGATCTAAGCTTTGGTGTTTGGTTAGAGTAATGATTGGCAATCTTTTTTTCTGCAAAAGTCCAGATAAGTCACATTTGAACCTTTACAGACCATTTTGGTATTGTCTTCTACTACTCAACTCTGCTAGAGCAATAGGGGCATGGCTGTATTCCAATAAAATTGGCCTGAGGTAGTTTTCCCTGGTTTTTCTTGAACACATAAAAAGAAATATACTACAATTAGAAAGAATACATACAACTTTGTTACTTCCAGTGATCTAAACATGGACATGCTCCTGGTAAGAGAGAAAGAAAGCAAAGTTTGAACAATGAAGAATGAACATTTGCATCTATTTGGAATTATTCCTGAATTTAGAGTTTTAAAAGTTAGACATTGGTGAGAGAAAGAAATAGAAAGCATCATATTTTAATAAATTTCATAAGATGATTTCATGATTTTGTCTCTTGTACTAGATTCCAAAGAATTTTTTTTCTTCTGAAAATTTAGTATCTTTTAAGCCCAATATTTTTATTTGTTGGGTTCAGTAATTTTCCTTAACAATAATAATGTAAAATTTGCATTTGCACCTATTTCATAATTTTGCCACCAGGACAACTTAAACAGAAACATAAATGTGGTAAGAATGGTGATTTGGAGCTACAAGTGCTCTTGATTCTTAAGCTAAACAACAAGGTTTTATTCTAGCCATGCACAGGAGTAATGATAGAGACTAAGAATTTACAGAAAGATATCAAGCTGGATTGAAGAATTGCAAGTACATAGGTAACACTTAGAAAAATATTATACTTGAGCCTTTCCCATAGTTAGTAGATACTGGTACCTATTGGTTAGTTGGTTATCCAAGGTATTGGCCTTATGTGTTTTAGCAGCATCATTTCTGTCTGAGATCCTTTATAAAGAAACAAGACAAAAGTCTGGATAAATATTTAAATTATCAAACTCCTTTCAGACCATTTTCATGCTAGAATAGCTTAACAACATAGCCTTTCTCTAGTAAAGAGAACTATTTTTCAAGTGTTACATTTTAGAAAATTTTTAAATAAAAAGAAACCACTTATGACAAAATCTACTTATGAGGTTGTTTTAATATAGTTTGAAATTTTATTTTATTTTTTGAGACGGAGTCTTGCTCTGTTGCCCAGGCTGGAGTGCAGTAGTGTGATCTCAGCTCACTGCAACCTCCGCCCACAGGGTTCAAGCTATTCTACTGCCTCAGCCTCCTGAGTAGCTGGAACTACAGGCACGCACCCCTACGCCCAGTTAATTGTTGTATTTTTAGTAGAGAAGAGGTCTCACCATGTTGGCCACACTGGTCTCGAACTCCTAAACTCAGGTAACCCATCCGCCTCCACCTCCTAAAGTGCTGAGATTACACGTGTGAGCCAAGGCACCCAGCCTGAAATTTTAAGTGTTATGCCTTTTGCCTGTTTGTCTTTCTGACTCATTGAGCATTTAACTCTATTTTCATTTTCATTATTTTCTAATGATATATCTTGTCAATGACAGTACTTCCTATGTCAGTAAAAGGCATCAATGAAATACTTCGTTTTTTTTTTTAAGGTTTGTGGCATAAACAATATTATGTGTTTGCGAAACACATTTTCTTTTCTTTCTGAGCAATCAGGGAGACCACATTTTCCAACCTTCATTGTAATTAAGTTGGGGCCATGTGATTGAGCTCTAGACTAAAGAGTGTGGGCAGATATGTTATCTGCCACTTCCAGACCCATTGTAAAACCTCCTGGTGATCTTCCTTGTTATTTATTCCCCCTTCTACTATGGCTTTGGTATGCATGGCAGCATAAATATGGCAGCATTAAAATATAGAAAGAACTTAGGTCCCTGAGTCACTTCATGGACTCCAGCAAATCACAATGGACTCTGATGTGTCAAGCAGTACCTTATAGTGTGTTAAACCATCTAGATTTGGAAGAGAGGAAGCAGATTTGTTAAAAAGTTACTCTACCTTGACAAATTAGTTTACTTTGACTAATACATGTAATGAGTCCAAATGATCATTAGCGATTTTAATCATTCTAATCTCATAGATCTAGAAAAGGTGTGTTCATCTGCTTCTTGAGTCAGAAAGCACAAATAAGGAAGGTTATCATTATATGCCAATGGTGGGATCTCATAACTTCGGCCCCTGTTCCTTCTTTCCTTGTCTCATACCTACTACTTCTTGCTGGTCATTTGATATGTTTTTTCTACTCTCCAGAACATCCCTACAAGGTAGGTATAATGATTTTCATTTTATAGATAAATAAATGGAGTCTCAGAGTTATTGCGTGGCTTTCTCTTGGTAACACAAGTAGAAAGTAGTCTATCTCCCAAATCGTTCACTGGGATCCAATGTCATATATTCGATTCTGTAGTATGATTGTTCCCAAAACTCATATATTAGGTTAACAGACCTTCCTTTACTCTTTAGTCACCTCTCATAGTCTCTATCATGCTACCTGGGGAATAAGTCTATCAGTGGTAATGGAGAGAACTCTAAACCACCATTCCAATATGTATGTTGATTTCTTATTGCTGTGGGAGATTAATTTTGTATTTATCCTGGAAATTAAATTTCTGTCAACTTGTGATATAAAATAGGTTGTTTTAATAAAAATCGGTCTTGGAGACTTGAAATACCAAACAATGTAATTAGCAACATGATCAGAAAAGCCGAAGGAAAAGTTATACTTTCACAATGGAGCACTAGAGGGCCTCCTAACCTAGGTTTTCCAAATTAGTTATAACCCACTGTCTCTGGATGCTACATACACATTTATTTATGTTTCTTTTGCACACCTCACATTTTACACACATAAGTATATTTTAAAGGGAACTTTTCAAATGTAAACTCAGTACTTTTCTCATATTCATTAAAACAAGTGCATCATTATTAAAATGCAAATGCACACATACCAGATATATTTGATCATCTTCCTCCTAAAATTATTTCATGTCTTACATTTTGGAGTGGTCTGTATTACAGAAGTTCAGCTCCTGCTAACAGGACTTGCCTTTCTTTACTAACCCCTGTGTTCTCTTCCTCAAATCTATTTCCACATTTAGTGCCTTGGGAATGAGCTGCCACGATACTTTGCCCAAACATACCACTAAAGTGTGTAAACAGATCATGTAATCTCTGGGCCTGCTTTTGAGGGTATAAAATGAAGGGCTTGAGCTATATTGGTGGTTCTGAATCTCAGCTGCACATAAGAATTACTCTATAAGCTTGAAAAAAAATGCTTGAGTTCCACCTCAGGCTAATTAAATCAGAATTTGGGGAGTGAGGGGTAGTAGGACCAAGGCATCAATAAAGTTCAAGAGCCCTCTCAGTGGTTCTAATTTATAGCTAAGGCTGAGAATGACCTAACTACATTGCCTGTGAGGTCTAGTCTATTTCCCACATTCCTAGGCTGTATCTCGGCTGGCCTGACATAAACGTTCAGATGCACAGCCTACAAAAGCTTAGGTTTTCCACCTTACTTGAGGCTCAATTATCTCACTTTAAAATTCATTCCTAGAAATAGGGTTTCCTTCTTCAATTAACCATCTGCAAGACCAGGATGAATGGACAGAGGTATTTTATATACCTCTTCTCTATGCACCGCTGTGGAGATGAGATCTTGTACATATACTACAAACTCATTTTTGACAAGGATGATAATTTTTAAAAGAGAAAGACCAACTCTTTAGGATACCAGCATTGATTGTCCTCTATTAGGGTGACTGACTTGAAAGCCTAGGAATAATGCAGAAGGTATATACATTTGCTACATTAATCAACACTGGCATAGTCTGAGTTTAGAATCTACTGGATGCTGTAAGTTACCATGTATTTGCTTAAAACCCAGTAGGCACCATTTTTGCCTACAATTGCAGCACATCTTTAGCTGCAGGGAGTAAACTCAACTAGCACTGGCTTGGGTACTTATGGTGCCTATTTAATAGGAGTCCAAAAGACTCCTATTAAAGATGCTAACTTTGTCCTTTACTTATGCTTACTAAGCGCCTCAACTAAATCTAAACTAAAAATTTGATTTGTGGCATTTGTACTTCAACCTGAATAGAAGTTGGCCCATTCTCCCTGTAGAGATGAGCCCTTTCCCTCCCTCCATGTAAGAAGGAACTAACAGGAGGCACACACATTGGACTCATTCTATCAGCCCTATGGAGACTCCAGTGTCAAAAAAGTATTTTCACTTTCTAAAGAGAAAGTAAAGAGCTAACGTCTCTGTCCCGGAGTGGATTGAAACTATTGTATTATTAAAATTTACAGTCTCTCCATAAAGCAGTTGCATGGACTAACGTTTTTCCACCATCAGTGTGGAAGAACCAAATGTTGGAACAAGGATTATACATATTCGCAAAAAAAAAAACCTATATTGAACTAACAGATTCTGCACAGTACCCACCCTAGCTGTACTCAAATCAGTGTCTCTAAGAATATTTCATATCAATCTACTATTAGCAAGATTTTGGAAATGCATCTAGCCAAGATTTAGTGAGATCTGAAGAAGATAATTCAATTCTTAGAGCCCTCCATCCCTGGGAATAAAATATCAGTGATTCAAACCTTATTTTGGTAAACTTTTAAATACTTCATAACTTTATTAGAAAAGGAATTTAATATGTTATGCATTCCATTTACATGGTTCAAAAGCACCTTACCTGTCCAAAGTGTCATCAGAACTGTACCGACTAATTGTAGCTTTTGGCACATCTCTCTCATTTACTTTCCTGTAGCAAACATAATTACCAAAAAAAAAAAAATCAAATCAATTACAAAAAAAAAGTTTATAAAACCTATCATACATATGGCGATATTTTGACCTATTTCAGTAGGAAATGTACATGTTACCAAGGAAAGATAGATTTGGAGTACCCAAATCTTCCAACTTGGATAGAATAAATTATGGAAAATCCAATATCCTATGCTAATAAAAGATTCTTCTCTGGCTTCTATTATTTCTAACAACAATGTAACATATTCAAATTAGGGATAAGGATACGTAAATCATACAACAAACAACACAACACTCAAAATGTTTAATAACTAATATGTACTCTTGTCAATGTTGTTTATTTCTACATAATAGGAACTCAATCTTTTATACTCAACTGTATTTTGTTTGCAGAGTTTTAGCAGTGCCATAAACCAGCACCATGGACTAAATCCATAAATGCTTTGTTTAATATTCAGCACCGTGGACAGGGTTGAAAGGGAACTTACAGGCAGAAGGAGGGGAAAGACAGGGAAGAAAGGAAAGGAAGGAAACAGGAAAAGCTGGGGAAAATGAAAAGGAGAAAGTGGGAAGTGAGAGAAAGGAAGGATAGAAGGAAAAGAGGAAGAGAGAAGAGCAATAGGAAGAAGAAGAGGAGAGACAAGGGCAAAGAGAGGAGAGCAAGACAGATGAGCAAAAATGGGGGGGGGGATTTAGAAAATAACATAAAAGAGGATAGAAGACTCAGTAGAAGGAATCGTGATCATGGAAGCAAAGGAAAGATCCTGATCAGATTGATCAAACATTTAAAAAAGCCTGTTTAATGCCTCATATAACCCTATGACATAAAGCAAGCAAGCTCTTTGGAGAATTCCCCATTATTTATTGTGTTTGTATTTCTAAGTATCATTTAAAGCCATCATATCCAAAGTATTGCATTAGAATAAGTACTAAGACTAGATACTAAAGATTTAATTTTAAGGTTGATGTGGCATATTTTCATTAAGCAACTATTTGGATGTACTCAATATAAAAAGGGCTAGGAATAGTGCAAAAAGCATATTTGCTATATTAGTAGTGGAGAAAGTAACATTTGCTATATTAATCAACACTGTTGTACTGATAAATATAAGGAAGTCTAGGATAAAATAACTATAGCTGCCATCTACACAGAGCAAGACGGATAAATCAGGTATGTACATCCAAAGACAGAAAGTAGTGAGTGCCATAAAAGAGGTTTGGGTAAGGTGTAAGGAAGTTCTAAGCTGAGAAAGCTGATTTCTAGGTATACAAACCAGAGAAGGCTTTACGGAATGAAGTGCAGTTTGAGCTGGGCCTTGGAGGGGAAATAGATGTGAACATTTTCGAATAGAGGTAGAGGGAACAGCATCAGTTAAGGCAAGAAAAAGAGTGAAGAAAAATGCCAAATACAACTCCCCCAATGTTTAATACAACCCCAGAGTGAAATCATGGTGTGGTTCACCATCGTGTGTAAATGTGTAAATGCAAGCAGGTGCTGGAGGGCCATCTGACCCCTTGCAGAAAACAGCGCCTCCCCAGACACCATCACTATGTCTCTAGGTGGCCGCTGTCTTCCTACTGCTTATCACAATAAGACATGTTTCAACATGTTATTTTCATTCTCTCCCCTCCCTCACTTTCAACTAGGATGCAAGTTCTGTGGAAGCAGGGACTTTGTTTTGTTTGCAGCTCTTAACACAGCTACTGATGCACAGGAGGCCTCCTACAGGTGCTATTTGGCTGTCATCCTTATTTGACATGTTTAAATGATCTACCAGAACATGTACATGGTCAAACTTTCCAATTGTGGATAATATGAAGGTATTATCTAAGGTGATGACAGTGTATTATTTATTTTCCTTTATTTTCAGACCCCACTCATGCCAGCTCTCTGCACACATTGTCATCTCTGCTGGAAGTGCTTCTTTCCTTGCTCCATGCCCACCAGCCAGCCTTGCCCATTTGGGAAATTTTTCCTCATAATCCTTCAAGCATCATCGCCAACACCAAAGACCACCTCCTTGGTGAGATCTCTGATTATTTAGGCAGAGTTAGTCTCCCCTCTTTTCTATTCCCATAGTGCACTCACACACCTCTACTATAGCACTTTCCGTGACAAACTTTAGTATTTTCATTTGTGGATATTTTCAGGTCAAAGATTATGTTCTATGCATCTTTGTATTCCTGGCACCTTGCACAATGCTGGCACATAGCAGGTGCTCCAAAGTGGCTGTTGAGTGGGCATCAAGGTAAAGACATCCTCTGCAGAGCAGAAAAATGACAAGTGACACCCTCTGAGCAAGTACCAGGAGAAAAATAATCTGCCCTACTCTTTTAGGGAGATTGATTCTGTGATGTTAGTTATAGGTCAAGAGGGAAATGTCTAGGGCTTACAGATTTTTGTTCCTTAAAAGACTGATATTCTACTTTAGCCACAATGCTGGCCACCATGAGGAAGGGTTCAGGAAACCAATACAATTTAAAATATGAAATAAGCATGAAAGGCATTAAGCTCTTGTTAACCTAAAACACATTGTATGTACATTAAGAATATGAAGCGTATTTCACACTTAAAAAACACAAGCATTTCTGTTCTTAAACGTTCCAGAGAAAGGTGAGTAACATAGAGGTGGCTGGACTCAAATGGTGAGCCTCTCCTTTGTTGGTGGAATCAGAGCCAGCTGAGAACCAGGCTGTGATCTTCAAAACCATAAAGACTAAGGACAGGGCCTCGGCAGAGAGTCTGCCAGATCACAGAACAGTAAATCAGATGAACTAAAGCTGGCATCAGGAAAATGAAATGGCAACTCTGTGTAGAGGGTTATAAGCTCAGCACCCTTAAAACAGGTCACAATTATGAAAAAGTTTAAAAGGGTTGACAGAAATTCATAAACAAAAGTTTCCAAAATAGACGTGTCCCAAGTGTCTGCTTAACTTTTTAAGATCCACTCCATAGAAGACATTCACACTCCCTTTCTAATTACATTTTAATGACAAACAGACACAAGCTACTAGACCAGATAAAACTTGTGTCTGATAAATAATTAGGTTCTTCTGATGGGTGTGGTTGTTTGTATGGATGTGAGTACAACTGTGTTTTGGTAAGAATATTCTCTATTTTTATCAATCTGAGATTATTTATATCATTGTGATTACTGTTTTGTCTTAATTTTTCTACTAATTTGCTTTGATCAGTCTATTTGCCACTGAGGATCAGTTCATGTTTTCCCACTAGCCCAGGAGTTTCCAAAAAGAAAGGTACTGTCCCATAAAGCAAGTGAACTCTGTAGTTGTTATTTCTGTATTTTAGACGTCCTTTCCCTAAGGTTCAGAGATATGTAATCTGGTCATGTTGCTGTTGTTGTTTGTTTGTTTGAGAAACAGGGTCTTCTTCCGTCACCCAGGCTGGAGTACAATGGCGCATCACTGCCCACTCCAGCCTCAATGTCCCAAGGTCAGGCAATTCTTCCACCTCAGCCCCTGGAGTAGCTGGGACGACAGGTGCGCACCATCACACCTAGCTAATTAATTTTTTTGTTTTTTTTTTTAGAGACAGGGTCTGGCCATGTTGCCCAGGCTGGTCTCTAACTCCTAGGCTCAAGAGATCCTCCCAACTTGGCCTCCCAAAGTGTTGGGATTACAGGTATGAGCCATAGCACCCGGCCTGATATGATCGTGTTTCTATGAGAGTCTTTTCCCTGCCTGTCAGGAGGATCACCTCAGTGGGATGCACAGAGGGTTGGTTATGTTCTGCCTCCAAGTCATGGTTCTGGAGAGGCAGAGTTTCCTTGTGGAAACCTCTGATGATATCACAGATTCTCCTTCACATGCCCAGAACATCAGGGAAAGCCCGAGGCATGCTGCAAATATTCAGCTGTCTTGAACAAGTCTTCTCTGAAAACTACCATCTTTGTGTTTCTGCTCATGATGTAACATGTCTAAACACCCACCTGTCCAATGCATCATGGGAATTATGTCGGTTGAGCACCACCCTACCGTAATTTTCATCTCTGCAAAGAAAGAACAAAAGTATGTCACATAGAAAGTTACCACAATGTTGACTAAGCACTAAATGAGAGAGACATGCGGGCGAGCTCCCAATTTTTGGCAAGGTTAATTAATCTTACTTCAGTTGTGAGAACACAAAATTATGTATCTATTTTAACCAGTCACCACTTGAAAGAGCATGAGAAAAGAAACAAGTTTGTCAGTACAAATGATCATTTATCCCATGAGGTTTCCACATGATTCAACAATGAATGAGTGTTGTGTTGTGTTGTGTTGTGTTGTGTTTTATCAGACTGTGGGAATATGAGCCCATTTACTTTATATGTATTAGAAGAGTCCTTTTTGGCATGAAGTCAAATACAAAAGCTTTCCACAAATTGTGTTTAAGTTTAAGTAAGCCCATTATGTCTGGATATGTTGGTGGACTCGACAGTTCTCCTTCATAAAATGTGGGAAACTCAGTACCAATATTTGTGGTTAAGGAGATTTATAATTCACAGGAGACCTAGCCTACTTTTAAACCATGAGAATACAGTTTGCTCTAGTTAGTTGTTAAAATAATCCTATGAATTACGCAGCGAAGACACTGTCATATCCAGTTCACAGATGAGAAAACTGATAGGGGGATTTTGTGGCTTTCCTAAGACCACAAGGTTAGCAAGTAACAGAGGTGGGTCTAGGACCCAGATCTTTTCATTCCAAATCATTGCTTTTCCTACTGGTCAACCCTACAATCGACCTTCATATGTAAAATCTCAAAGTAATATCATTCTTATTTTGTACAGTGGAACTGAAAGTACAGGCCCTTTCAGGAAATGTCAAAACACGTAGTGAAGCCTTTGGATTTGAGCCAAGGCAGAAAGTAACTGAACCTATTTCATGTCAACCCAACGAAACCTGAAATACCACATTTTTCCTGGTTATGCTCCACTAACATTACTTAACACTCTGGTACCTTTTTTTTTTTTGTAAGACAGAGTCTTGCTCTGTCGCCCAGGCTGGAGTGCAGTGGTGCGATATCTCAGCTCACTGCAACCTCTGCCTCCTCGGTTCAAGCAATTCTCCTGTCTCAGCCTCCCGAGTAGCTGGGATTATAGGTGCCTGCCAACACGCCCAGCTAATTTTTGTATTTTTAAAGTAGAGACGGGGTTTCTTCCTGTTGGCCAGGCTGGTCTCAACCTCCTGACCCCAAGTGACTTGCCTGCCTCTGCCTCCCAAAGTGCTGGGATTACAGGCGTGATCCACCACGCCCGGCCTCCGGTACCATTTTTAATGAAGCTATAAAAGAACTGTAGTAGACAATTAAATAGAAAGATAAACAGTAAAAATGAAACAATGCCAGCAAATATACACTCTCAAAGACCCCAAGAGAACTTTCCTATCTTCCTCCATATCTCTTACTGAAATTTTTGAAAGAGGAGCAGATACCAGGCATGTTTTTATCTGAGGCGGAATTATAATACACAGCCCAGAACTGGGCCGGGGGAATCAGGGAAGCATCAAAGCCAATTTTCCCTTCATTCAGTAGCTCCTATGCCATCCAAGCTGGCTTCCCTGGGTCTGGGAAGGCATGCCTGGCATAAAAGCAACATTCCTCCCAACTGTGATTTGTCTTATACATTCTATCGTCACTCGTCTGTGTAAATACTGGCAATACAAAATGTATGGTCTACATGTCACATGACACTATCACTACAGAAAATTGGAAATGCTCTGACAGAAGCAATAAATGCTGTTTCATGGAAGGAAATGATTGTTGTCCAATAGTGCTAACTCCAAAAGTTAGTGTGAGTCTCTAAATCTCTAAACACCCATCTATTTCCTTGAAATAATAATATTCAATAACAGAAATTAATAGATATTTTAAATTTAACATTCACAAGAATGCCCCTCAAATAACCATATCTGCAGAGTTTGTAGATAGTTTAGAGTAAGTATCCTATAATGCAGGATTTCCCAACTGCAGGACTATTAACCCTTTGGGTTTGATAATTTTTTGTATGGGAGCTGTCCCGTGATTTATAGGATGTTTACCAGCATCCCTGTTCTCTACGCATTAAATACCAGAAGCACTCCTCAATTTTAACAACAAAAACGTCTCCCAACCTTGCCAAATGTCTGCTGGAGGTAAAATCGCCCCTGGTTGAGAAACATTTGTGTAATGGAAAAACAATGGGCCATGTTAAAATCTCAACTCTACCACTAAATAGCTATGTGCCATTAGACAAGTTACTTAGCTTCTCTGAGCTCAGATCCCTCTTTTGTAAAATGAGGAGATATAACACCTACATTGTGTTTTATTGTAAAATTAGTGGTGCTTTATATGTAAAGTATCTAACACCAAGCTTAATAACAAAGAAATCATAAAATGTCTACATAATTTATAATACACACATAACATAATATATAACCGGACAAATACCTATTGCTGGACAAATACCTATTGCAAATCTATATTGACAATGAGGCTATATGCCTATGGCCATAGTTTTCAAATCTTTAAACCTCTCAGCTAGTAGAAGCAATGCTCAAAACAAACAAAATTTTGTTGGTTGTAAGTACTTACAAAGTATTACCATATATCCCACCTTCCCAGTACCTAGAAGTAGATGGAACTAAAATAAGTCGGTAATTTTTTAAATTTCTCTTGTACATACCAAAATTTTATATGTTAAATTTGGAATTACACTCTTTTTGTTTATTTCAGCTGATAAGATCAACAGAGCAGGATTGTCCGATCATGGATTAACTGTTACCTTTTTGGAAACTGGAAAGTCATGTTTTCTTTTCAGTTTACCAAGTAAGCACAAACATCTATCCTAGGTAATAACCAGGCTCTCTCTCAGTAATGACTCACATTCTCTTATGCATGTGGATATTTAAAATGGCAGAGATATTCTTGAAACTCTGATGTGTAACCTATTTGTGCTTACTAAGTCTTACCAAAAATTAGACCATGCAACAAAGTGTTTCAGGAGAAAAGTATTCACTTTTCAGATGAGCATTAGCTTCCCAAACAGATAATGCCTCTCTCTGCCCTTCTGTCCACCCAACACGCTCCACACCAGCTTACTTTTCTTCTTCAGGGCGTTTCTTTATCCAACTGTTATCCTGTAAGAAAGTTCTTCTTTTGTTCACCTCGTGAAAATCCTGCTGCTTCTGTGTGGTTCCCTGAGTGGTGCTCTTCATCTCTGTCAACAGAAACATGAAAGACTGGAAGATGTAATAGTGTGGAGTTGAGCGTGGGCTTGTTAACCTGAAAATCCTGAGAGGCACATCTGATTGGCCAGCATCAATCTAGGTTGGTAAGTCCAGTACTGTTTCAAAGTAGGATGCACCAGCAAGAAAGAACAGATCCCACACCCTATCACCAAAGATAACACATAAAGTTGCTCAGGTGCCAACTGAAACTGCCAGTGCCACTCATGAGGCCCCATCCAGCTCCTGGGAAAGGAGAACTCCCAGCCTGGGATAAACTGAGCCAGGATTTAGTAGGTTGGCCATTTTACCCCATAAGAAATATACCTTGGAAGCCCACAAAAGACTGTTTTTATAATACATAGTAATAGTCAATAAGTCCTGGTCATTTGATTCTAAGTAACTTAATTCTTTTATCCTGTAAGAGCCAAACACAATGAAGGTCATATTTTAAAAAAGATATTTTTATTAATTTTAAAAAAATTGAATTCCAGTTACATGACTAAAAGCTGCGGCAAGTATACTTTTTCTTAAGCCTAACTTTGCAATGCTAATTAAATTAGACTGTTGTTTCTAAGCATTCAATATCTGTATTAAAGAATTGAGATCTGTGAGTTGTTTTTCCAAAATTTTAAAGTTTTCTGAGCGAGAGAAACATCATGTACATTACCATTTCCTGTGGGAGACATTTTTCTCAAGGTAACATTGGACATGCTGCCTTCCAGTAAGGACCTAAAAGAAAAATGGGAAATAGAGAAAGCACATCAATGACTCTGAGAACCTGTAAGTGACTGTTTCATGACTGAGATTCACTTTTCAATGACAGTGACAT
This sequence comes from Gorilla gorilla gorilla, assembly GCF_029281585.2. Lineage (NCBI taxonomy): Eukaryota > Metazoa > Chordata > Mammalia > Primates > Hominidae > Gorilla > Gorilla gorilla. The sequence goes on along the minus strand of NC_073238.2, from coordinate 92,248,697 downwards.
AGTCACATGATCTGTCATAACAAATACATGATATAAAGTGCCCCTAAGAACCCAAGAGTTCATCTCTTCCAACATATTTGTTCTACAGATGGAGAAAATGAGGCACAGGGAGTTTTGTGATTCCAGTGTTGTATCATAAGCAATCGGTAGAATCAGGCCATCAGTGAATTCATTTATTCAATCAATAATTACGCATGGAGTGCTTACAGTGTGCCTGGCACTGAGCCTGGTGCTGGGGATAGAAAAATGAGTTAGACAAGTGTCTGGTCATAGTCAAGAGGGAGAGAGAGAGATTGTGCTGAACTTACAGCACACTGTGAATGCCCAAAGAAGGGCTCCTCAGCTGCTTCCTGAAAAAAGCCAAAGCAAACTCAGGAAACTGCTGTGTAATTAGAAGGAAAGCAGCCAGGCACATGGAAATCACAGACTTGGAGAAACACTGGTGATTTTAGGCAACTGCCACATGGAAAACTCAAAGTTCCTGAACTACTCTTCTGGTGTTAAGGGGTTAAGGTAACCCACAGCACCAGTCTGTCCAGGACTGATCCAGTTCCCCAGAACTGAATTATGACTTTGTGGGTCCTAGGCGCTTTTGCCTTCAGGGTCCCTTCTTATTCACACAGACATACACACACACACAAATTTAAAATTGTATCTTATGACTATGTTAGTATGAATATAATCCTGGCTGGCTTTATTATTATTATTATTATTATATCAATATTTTTCTTGTGATTGAAAGAAATTAAAATTAGAATGCTTTTGTGGATCATAAATATATTGGGGGCCTTTGTGTGCCTTAGTTAGCTCTGGGTCTTCCTGAAAGTGGGACTTTCAGTTTTCAAACCAGAAAAGTCCTGGACAAACCTGGATGGCTGGTCACCCTAGGTGGAGTATTATGTCCTTTCCAGTGTCCATCTCACCCAGACTGTGTATGGACCATAGGAGGGGCATTCAAGCTCAAGTCAGAAGAAAGTTTTAGGTCCATCTTCATCACGTTCAACGTCTGAGAATGAACCACTAACCTCCCTGCAAAATAAGGCTATTGAAACCTGCCATCTACTTCCTAAGTTGCTGTGATGATCAAATGAATAATGTACATAAAAAACTACTTTGTTAAACTATCAATGCTATTGGACTTAAGGCAGTATTATTGGACAGCTGTCTATAGCTATAATTTGGGGTTCTAAAAGCCCCCACCTCCTATCCTCTAATGTGAAAGTATTTCCTGCAACAACTTGCCATAGGACCTGAAGTGGGAAAGACACACTGCTTTGGGTCAAGGTATTATTTTCCTTGGTGTCTGTTTCTGGAATGTCAGTAGCACTGCAGAAGATCAGAGGTGGAGGCTGTAAGTGTCCAAACCAGGTTCCCCTCACCAGTCTGAAGCTTGGCAGCTACAGGCTCATGACTGCACCTTCCCTGAGGATTTGCCCTTCGCTGTTAGGCCTGACTGGTTTCACAACCTCCCCACTCACTACAACCTGCTGACTGACCCGGGATAAAAAAGGTCAGTCCCTTGCCTCAAGATAGAATCACTTCTATCCAGTGACTCGCACTTCAGAGCTGGGATCCGGCTGTAGTTCAACCAGCAGAGAGCACATCCTTGCTCGCTTCCTTCGCTGGCCTCCCCCTGCCTCGCTCCCTTCTCCTGAAAGCACAGCCTCAATAAGCCACAAGCACCCAAATGCCTCTCAGAAACGGCTTCTGGGAAACCTGACCTAAGATGTGGATTAAGAACCAATGTATTCATCATGGCCATTACCTTCACAGGGACCCGCAGCTGTTTGCTGCATGAATAACCAAGAGTCTGAAGGTCTTAGTGGAGTTAGAAAGAACTGCATCTAAGTGATGCTGTTTACTGACTGTGTCACCTTAGGTATGTTATTAGCTCAGGTCTCTTATTTGTATCATGAGGTGAAATAGGAACATTATGAGGTTCAAATATCACTAGATAACATATGTAAAGTGTCTAATTATTGCCCAGCACACAGTAGGTGCTCGGTAATTTTTAACTCCATACTTTATCACCTTGACAAGCAGAGAGCAAAGACATAGGAGAGGTACGGTTGGATGTGGGAAGGGATGGAACAGACTTGAACTTGGGCAGCTGGGCACACCGGGAGTGTCAGGGATCCCCTGGCTGGCTGTGTTTGGAGGCTGCATAGATAAACTCTGGCAAAATGAAGGTAAAGAAATACCTAAAGGCAAACTTAAAGCTCAACTAGTGACTATTTTGCCTCTGTCTGGTAGTGTGTCTCAGGACTTTTGGCTAGCCTCTTTCCTGTTTCTAAATGGGCTCTGATATATTTTTTTTCCTCTTAGCCAATAAAGACCTGGAGAGTTCTCAGCTGATTGCACTGGAATTCTCAGGTGGTCAAAATGCTGAATGCATAATTAATGATACATCTGCAGAGACAGTAAATGCAATTGTGAGACAAAAGACAGGGTATACGGAGAAAGAGTATTTTACAATTATCTGCTTATTTTTCTGTCCCTCCCAAGAGACTGTTTCCAGTGGGAATGGCCTAAATCTTTTCCTTCTATTCCCAGCATCTGGGAGAGAGTAGGTGCTCCCTGGGTGCTTGTTATTGGCCAAGTCACGTTCCTCCAAAATTCATATGTTGAAGTTTCCACCGCTAGTATCTCAGAAGGTGACTATATTTTGAGACAGGGCCTTTAAAGAGGTGATTAAGTTAAAACGAGGCCCTTGTTCTGTTCTTGATGCCACATATCTACAACTATCTGATCTTTGACAAACCTGAGAAAAACAAGCAATGGGGAAAGGATTCCCTATTTAATAAATGGTGCTGGGAAAACTGGCTAGCCATATGTAGAAAGCTGAAACTGGATCCCTTCCTTACACCTTATACAAAAATTAATTCAAGATGGATTAAAGACTTAAACGTTAGGCCTAGAAACCCTAGAAGAAACCATAAAACCATAAAACCCTAGAAGAAAACCTAGGCATTACCATTCAGGACATAGGCATGGGCAAGGACTTCACGTCTAAAACACCAAAAGCAATGGCAACAAAAGACAAAACTGACAAATGGGATCTAATTAAACTAAACAGCTTCTGCACAGCAAAAGAAACTACCATCAGAGTGAACAGGCAACCTACAGAATGGGAGAAAATTTTCACAACCTACTCATCTGACAAAGGGCTAATATCCAGAATCTACAATGAACTCAAACAAATTTACAAGAAAAAAACAACCCCATCAAAAAGTGGGCGAAGGACATGAACAGACACTTCTCAAAAGAAGACATTTATGCAGCCAAAACACACATGAAAAAATGCTCACTATCACTGGCCATCAGAGAAATGCAAATCAAAACCACAATGAGATACCATCTCACACCAGTTAGAATGGCAATCATTAAAAAGTCAGGAAACAACAGGTGCTGGAGAGGATGTGGAGAAATAGGAACACTTTTACACTGTTGGTGGGATTGCAAACTAGTTCAACCCTTGTGGAAGTCAGTGTGGTGATTCCTCAGGGATCTAGAACTAGAAATACCATTTGACCCAGCCATCCCATTACTGGGTATATACACAAAGGACTACAAATCATGCTGCTATAAAGACGCATGCACATGTATGTTTATTGCGGCACTGTTCACAATAGCAAAGACTTGGAACCAACCCAAATGTCCAACAATGATAGACTGGATTAAGAAAATATGGCACATATACACCATGGAATACTATGCAGCCATAAAAAATGATGAGTTCATGTCCTTTGTAGGGACATGGATGAAATTGGAAATCATCATTCTCAGTAAACTATCGCAAGAACAAAAAACCAAACACCACATATTCTCACTCATAGGTGGGAATTGAACAACGGGAACACGTGGACACAGGAAGGGGAACATCACACTCTGGGGACTGTTGTGGGGTTGGGGGAGGGGGGAGGGATAGCTTTAGGAGATATGCCTAAAGCTAAATAATGAGTTAATGGGTGCAGCACACCAGCATGGCACATGTATACATATGTAACTAACATGCACATTGTGCACATGTACCCTAAAACTTAAAGTATAATAATAATAAAATAAACAAACAAAAAAACGAGGCCCTTAGGGTGGGTACTAATTCAACCTGACTGGTGACCTTGTAAGAAGAGAAAATTTAGAAACACAAAGAGACACCAGAGGAAAGGCCATGTGAGGACACAGTAAGAAGGTAGCCATCTGCAGGCCAAGGAGAGAGGCCTCAGGAGTAATCCAAATCTGCCCAGCCCCCACAACTGTGAGACAATGATTTTCTGTTATTTAAGTCACCCGTCTGCGGTATTTTGTTATAACAGCCTGAGCAAACTATGGAGTCCTTATGAAAAAAGTAATTTGAAGAGTTATAAAACAGGCAAGTCATTCAAAGAGCTTTGGTCTACACTGCCCTTGATCTGTGCCCTCTTCGAATGGTCTATTGCACAGGGCAATTGCTAATAGAATAAAGATCCACTGGTTGAGCCCCTGCCCTGAACAGGGGACCCCTCAGGCATCGTCTCTCATTTTTCACATAAACTCTGTGGGTGGCTGTTGGTCCCTCCAACTCCCAGATGAGACTACCGGAGCTCAGAGAGAGGATGCAACATGTCCAAGGTGTTAAGAGGCTGCATCGGGCTTCTAAACCAAGCCACGCCCTCCTCAGCAAACAGCACTAATGCCCATCAGGAGTCACTGCAAGACTAGGCTGCTGCCCTGGTGTTAAAGTGAGAGCGGGAACAGGGATGCAGGGGTTTCCCTGGCCCTGAGCATCTCACTCCTTGGAAGTCCCATGAGCTCTGGTCAAGTGCTTGGTACCAGGACAGCCTCTCAATGAACTGCTGCAGCAAACAAACCTTTACAGGACAGCCTTCTCTGTGTATTCCCCAACATTCCTTTGGTTAAAATCATGTCCACACAAAAACTTATACATGAATAGTCATGGTAGCACATAACAGCCAAAAAGTAGAAACAACCCCAATGTCCATCAGTGGATGAATGTATACACAGCATGGCATCTCTGTGCAACAGAATATTACTCAGCATAAAAAGGAATGAAAATACTGATTCATCTTACAATGTGGATGAAACTTGAAACATTAAGTTAAATGAAAGAAGCCAGACATGGAAGAGGACACATTGTATGATTCCATTGATATGAAATGTACAGAACAGTCACATCCATAGAAAAGAAAGTGGATTAGTGTTTTCCAGGGGTTAAGGGGAGAGGTGAATGAAGAGTGACTGCTAAAGGGAATGGGGTTTCTTTTTGGGGTAAAATTAAAATACTCTGGAATCAGATAGTGGTGATGGTTGCACAATCTTGGAGATATAGATATATAATATATATATATTTTAGACAGAGTCTCATTCTGTCACCCAGTCTGTAGTGCTGTGGCACGATCTTGCCGCACTGCAACCTCTGCCTCCTGGGTTCAAGCAATTCTCGTGCCTCAGCCTCCTGAGTAGCTTGGACTACAGGTGTGTGCCACCACATCTGGCTAATTTTTTTATTTTTAGTAGACACGCAGTTTTGCCATGTTGGCCAGGCTGTTCTCAAACTCCTGGCCTCAAGCCATCCACCTGCCTCGGCCTCCCAAAGTACTGGGATTACAGATGTGAGCCACCACACCCAGCTGTGAATATATTTTTTAAAAAGCACTGAATTTTACACTTTAAACTGGTGAATTTTATGGCATGTAAATTATATCTCAACTAAAAAAAAAAAAAAACTGGCAGCAGGCCAGGCCATCTTTGAGCTGGAGAGGCAGAAAAGACACTCTTATATGGCCTGTGCGGTTTTGCCAGAATAAAATGGAATCAGATTATATTTCACAAGATTATCCCAGTCCCATCCTCATGGGCACCTCCATACACTGCTAACAATTGAGCTCTCCCTGGTATGCATCTGTATCAACTCCTAAATGTTAAACTGGTGTCTTGAGTGACCCGTGGATCATTCATCATTGTGGCCTGAAAATATGCTCTCTGACCCTGAACTATGCAAGCAGCTGTTAAACTTATACAATAAAGACAAGCAGGCCTAGGCTTCTGTGGAACTCACAAACAGAAGCCACATAAATAATATAAACACACATACTCAGGAACATCCTAGTTTAAAACTTTCTGTCTTCTGATCGGATCCTAGTTCCCATTTGTGGTTTGAAAAGAGTCACACTATTGTATAGGAAAGCAGAATGAGAGTTGCAAGGATAAAGTCAATCACAGGCAAGAGAATGTCTATATGAACTAACAATGGGGTATAGCAGATTATGTGACAATAAGAGAATGTGATATTCTACCACATTACCAAAACATGTAACCATTGGGTAGTGTGTTCTCTGTTATTTCAATTGAGCACCTGCTATTTTAAAATATATATTATATATAAAGATATACAAATGGCTAACAGGTAAAATGCTCAACACCACTAATCATCAAAGAAATGCAAGTCGAAACCAAATGAGATACCATCTTACTTCAGTTAGAATGACTATTATTAAGAAGACAAAAATGACAGATGCTGGTGGGGATGCAGAGAAAAGAGAACTCTCATACACTGTTGGTGGGAATATAAATTAGTACAACCTCTATGGAAAAGAGTATGAACATTTCTCAAAAAACTAAAAGTAGAACTACCATATGATCTGGCAATCCCATTGCTAGGTATCTATCCCAAGGAAAAGAAATCAGTATATTAAAGGGATACCTGCATCACATGTTTATTGCAGCACTATTCACAATAACAAAGATATTGAATCAACCTAAGTGACCATCAACAGACAAATGGATAAAGAAAAAAGGGTATATATGCACAACGGAACTATACACGCTGCTCATAAAGACATACCCAAGACTGGGTAATTTATAAAGGAAAGAGGTTTAATTGGATCACAGTTCCACATGTCTGGGGAGACCTCACAATGATGGCAGAAGGCAAATGACAAGCAAAGTCACATCTTACATGAGGGCAGGCAAGAGAGCATGTGCAGGGGAACTGCCCTTCATAAAGCCATCAGATCCCATGAGATTTATTCACTATCTTGAGAACAGTATGGAAAAAAACCGTGCCTCCATGATTAAATTACCTCCCACCAGGTCCCTCCCACAACATGTGGGGATTCTTACAACTCAAGGTGAGATTTGGGTGGGGACACAGAGCCAAACCATATCAGAGAGTTAAAGATGCACGCTGATGTTTATACAGACTTCCTGCCCATCTTAATGTCAACACCCTTCTTTTCCCCATTAGATCTTATCCTTAGCTTCCCTTTATGCTCCAGAACTTTCCATGTCCCTCAAACTGTCAAAAACCATCTGACCCTCCTTGCCTCAGGATCTTTCTCTCTACTAGCCAATCTGAAGTAAAATATGCCTGAACAGGTGACATCTTAATGTGTTAGCAGTGGGATAGACAGAAAAATGATTGACGGCCCTTGGGCTAGAAAGCCTCAGATTGTGTGTGTCCCCAGCTTCGTCACTCATTAGCTACTTGGACTAAGTCTCTGCTTCTGCCTCTGCAAAGAGGAAGTTATAGCAATCTTAAAAGGTTGTTACGGAAATTAAATGAGATAATGCTTTGTAAATTATAAATTCCTATAAAATCATATAAAGTATTATTATTGTTTGAACTTTCCTCCCTTCCTAGCAGACCCTAAAGGGGCAGCAGAAGCCTAGGTCAGAGGAGGACTGAGGTGGGATATGGGTAGAATACCAAAGAAAATTTAAAACACAGCAACCATCTGGGGTTTTGGCCAGAGAGCTATATACTAAGGAAGAGGCAACTGGGAAGTCCCAGGGAAAGAAAGTGGGTTTACTGGAAACTGTTCCTAGGGAGCATCCCAGAGGTTCTGGGATGAAGCCAGTGGGGGTGTTTATAGGATACCTGAGGCTAGCCATTAACAGAGAGAAAGAGGGTAAGTTCCATGAGCTTGTTCAAATGTCTTATTTCACTTGTTCTCATTTAACCGGGCCTTCTGGAGAATACCTAGCTAACAGAGGCATGAAAATATCAGACCCTATGGCAGAATGTTGGGTCTGATTGGAGCTATCCCTAAATATAAAATGATGAAGAGATACCTGTTTTCTTCTACAGAGCTCTTTGCAGGAATTTCTGATGATCTGAGAGTTGATCAAGACCTCAGCCATCCCAGCATGGTACCTAGCCCTGGGTGCAAACCTCCAGATGGGCAGAGGATGAGAGAGTGAGGGATGGAGGGCAGTGGCACTGAGTTAATTGCATAGGGTCTGCTTGCAAATCCTTCTGCACTCAGCATCAAAGCATTTTTATACTAAATCCATCATACCTTTTTGTCAACCAGTAAATTACTGAAAATATAATTAGTCTCATATGTGAAACATCATGAATTTTTTTATTTTAAAAAAAGAATTTTCATTCTTAAAGCAGTTAGTAATCATCACTATAGATTTCAGGGTAAATCTAAATTTTATTTTAAGAATTCCTCCAGAATGCCATGCCTCTCTCTTTTAAATTACAAATGTTACTCACATTTTTTAAAATGTTTAAGATTTATCTTAAATTTTTTGGGGGCTGGGTGTGGTATGTTCCAATGGGAGAGGACAATAAGGAAAGGTCCAGTCATGATGATCTGGAGATTTCCAAGTAGGGACTCGTGGCAGACAGTGATTGCATATCTGATATCCATTCTCCCCTTCTTTCTTACTGATATCTAAAGCCACATTTCTCAGGCTCTCTGAAGCTAGCAGTGACATGTTTGTAGTTCTGACTATTATAATTGAAGTGGAAGTCCCTGGGAAGAATATGTCCTTTTGTGCTCCCCCACTCTTTTCTGAAACTAAGGTGGCTTGCAGGAGGGAGGAGCAGTCTTCTTGGACCTTAGGGACTGTGGGCAATCATAGGGACTAAATTCACACACGAAAAATAGCAGAGCAGGAAGTTAGAAGGGACCCGGTTCCTTGACAGTGTCATGGAGTTGCCACAATAGCCCTGTATTATCTACCTCTGAACTTCTCCTTCCAAGAGAAAAATAAACCGCCTCGTTTGTTTAAGAGATTTCTTTTCCTTTTTTTTTTTTTTGTTGTTGTTGTTACTCAAGCCTAATGCTCTTCCTCCATGTCACTAAGCCATCGTGCAGCAAATAGAAGGTCCAAAAGTTGACAGGAGTCTACAAAAGATATGTGTGATTCTTTTACCAACAAAACATATGTGTTAAATGTTCCTAGCAAGAAGGGTCACTTGTTAAGCCCCTACCAAGTACCACCTGCTGTACCGCATGTTTTATGCACATTATCTTATTTAATCCTTCCAGGTCAGTACTATTATCTATAATTATGGGATCCCAAACCTCAGAGAGGTTAAATAACCTGCCCAAAGTACACAGTTAGAGGAAGAATCAGAAACTGCAGTTAGGTCTGTGTGACTGCAACACCAGAGCTCTTTTCAGTAAGTGATACTACATGTAACTCAAAGTGCCATGTGATATGACCCATACCAGGCACTCAGAGAAATGCCTGGAGTCCCAGATGATTGATGATCATGGGAGAGCAGGTGAGAGGAGCAGCAGGAATGAATGGCTGCCCCAACATTTCTTGATAGCTCAGCCTCAAAACTCACTCCCCAATGACCACACTGCAGCCAGAAGTGGCCTGAAGTGGCCTGACATGGTTCCTGACTGGACTCCTTCCCTGAATCTATCTCATACTGGATAGCTTGATAATGTTTCATTCTCTCTCGTAGTCCAGTGCTGGCCATTGATCAAGCTAACTGAGAAAGGAAACTATAATGTATTCTATTTACAGGTGATAATAGTTTCATAAGGATGCTGGGTTTTTCTTCTGAAATATAAATGAGTAATATTGTGGGAAATTAAATTTTTCTTATCAAAGATGCAAGTTGCCAAATCAGTGAAGGCCCCTGCCAGATGGCCCAAGCCAGAGAAAGTCTGCTCTTGAGTCTTTCTTTCCCTTTTGGCATCTCTCCTACATCTTTCACACAACCTCTTCCAGCCTCGCTGCTCTCTTCTTCTCTTAGGACCCATTGTCCATGTCACCCAAATCATCTCCTCATGCCCCCTCTTTGGGTGGCCCCAGAGCCATTTCTAGAAGCTTCCATGTAAAGCCTCTAAGGTGTAAACATTCCTGTCTCATCAACCTCTACTTCCGCAGACATTTTACTGCAGTAGTGCTCTTTCCATCTTCCCCAGGATATAAAACAGTACTTTATATATACATGGATATTTCTTTTTAGAAATAGTTCAACAATATATGTTTCTGTGAATAATATCCTTGTTAAAAATGCCCTTTTGTGGAATGGATTAGGGATTACTAGTCTCTCAAACTGGTAGTATTAAAAAAAAATGCAGCCAAATTTTATTGTTTTGTAATTCTTTAAAGGAATTACTTATTTCAGGTACTGAGGTTATCCTGAGCTTCAAATCTACTCAACACCCACATATTGACACTTTGGTAGCCTCAGTTCAGCTAACTGGATTTATTTCTAAGTGCCACATTTCAGTTTCATTCCAATTAAGTTTTTAGCTTCTCACAAAAAAGATGAAACTCTAATCTTGGCTTTTCAAAAGGCTGTTGCCAGTACATATGCCTACTGATTACAGACACCAGCAACTGTGTTTTAGAAGTGTAATATTATGAGAAAAGATGTGTGAACGCTGTCTCTCTGATGCTGGGAAGTAGGAAAACCTTTACCTATGAAGCACTGAATGCATGTGTTGAAAATTATGATGTAAAATCATAACGTCAAAGTCTGAGGAGAGAGGGAAAAAATATTTTCAATTATTGGCCCATCTTTCATTTCCTCTTTGTGGCCAAACACCAGAAACAGCTAGTTTTTATCTGCTGCCTACTGCTTCTGCCCAAGGACATTTGTCTTTAGGTTTTACATGAAATCACTCTGCTAAAGTTCTGAATCATGAAATCAATCAACTTTCGTAGCTCTTTTTGTATGCATTTGAAACTATCAGCATCTCCTATTTCTTACTTTTGTCTTCTTTTCAGCTTCTCCTCATCTCCCCATGCCCTTACTCAATTTCCTTCAGTATTTTCTATCTCTAATAACAGCACTTCCTCTGGGAGCATTTAGGTCCATTAGGTGACCCAATTGCCACTCCTCCCACCAGCCCAATCTGAGCCCCAGCTCCTCTTGTCCCAATGCCAAGAATTCCCTGAGCCAACTTTCACTTCAGTCCCCCAGCCTGATCTCAGCCCCAGCTCTTCCTGTCCCAGTGCCAAGAATTTCCTGGGCCAGTTCCCAGCTCAGCTAGAATCTTCATCATCTTTTGGGTCCTCTCAGCATAAAGACTTTAAAAATCTCACTCTTCCCTTCCCACCCAAGGACATAATGCCTCTTGGCTTACCTAACGAAGTCTTTACCACTCCCTGCTAACTTTCTCTTAAGAAAGATTGTGCGAACAAAGAAACTAAAATTGGTTAAAGAAGGGCTCATAGAGGAAAGAGAAAAGGAGAAATAAGGCAGAAAAGAAAAAAAAATGTGCAGCAGAAAGTAAATTAACAAAATAAAGGATGATGGAAGAAAAGAGAAAAAAACAAGGACTTCAATTCTGACTGCTGAGATTTGGGGTCCTACAATAATAATAACTATTTTGAGCTTATATTTTATAGGTGTTGTCTCATTTAAGCCTTACATGCCTTTAGGTTGTTACTATTATTATACTTGTTCTTTAATGAAACTTAATGATGAATGGTTTCAGTGAAGTCAGAGTCTTCTTGCGGAAGGATAGGGCAGGAGTTGGAAATGTGGGCAGTGGTCGAAATGTAGGCAGATTTCTTTTCTGGAAGGAGTCTCAAGATGAGTAGTTTGCCTGAGGTTACATAACTAGTGAATCGCCCAGTTGGGATTCAAACTCAAATCAGCCTGACGCAACAGTACCTATCTCAGAAGCCCGGGAAACAAAAAGGAGTCAACAGGAAGAAATTTACTCGACTAAAAAGTGGTGAATAAAAAAAGAACGAAATCATGTTCTTTGCAGCAACATGGATGCAGCTGGAGGTCATTATCCTAAGCGAATTAATGCAGAAACAGAAAACCAAATACCAAGTGGTTCCCCTTATAAGTGGGAACTAAACATTGGGTACTCATGGACATAAAGATGGCAACAATGGAGATCCATGGTGGAGCTCAACAGAGAAGAAGTGGAGCAGACTTTCTTTGATCACTTTACCAAAGTATCATGAGATTTACATAGAGTGACATTTGGATATTTTAACTACCCCAAAATCTTTCAATCAATTTATCAAGCTTCTAATATTTTTTATAAATTACTATCTTTATAAAAGACCAAATGTCAATAGTTGCCCAGGGCAAATCTCTTTAGTGATGGAGAATATAAAAAAGCTAAAGTAGAATAAGTAAACAAATACAGAAAAGGGGTCTAGAAAATGACACAGGGTGGCAAATCGCCCTGGTGGTATTCACTTTTGCTTCTGAAAAGGTCCTGAGGGTTTCAGGGTGCGGTAACAGTGCCAACCCCACCACTACTTGTTTCCCGGAAATCAATGAAACAGGGAAAATCCCTAGGAACTGGAAAAGGACAAATGCCATAAAACCATTTTCAGTAGAAGAATAAGAGGGGCTCTATAATTACAGATCAATAAACAGAAGCATTATCTTTTGGAAGATAAATAAAACAAACCATCAAACAACTAATTACCACCTAAAAGTACAAGAAATATATGTAAGGGGAAAACAAACAGTACTTCATGAAGTGTAAATATTAACAAGTCTATTTAAATCCATTTTTAAATAGTCTCTCAGAAACAAACAACTGTGTTTAGCCTGAATACACAGCCTAAAAGGCAATCCAAAAATCATCAGGCTGGGAAAGATTCATTTAGCCTTCTGTGATGGTTAGAAAGCAGCTATTTCTTCAGTCACACAACCTCACAATCTAAGCTTAGCATTGGGAAACTTGTTTACTGCTGGTGAAACAGAGTCCAGAATGTAGCACAAATGAAAGCCCCTACCATACAATTTTCTCACTGTTGATTCTGGGGTTTGTTTGTTTGTTTGTTGAGACGGAATCTTGCTCTGTAGCCCAGGCTGGAGTGCAATGGCGTGATCTCGGCCACTGCAACCTCCACCTCCCGGGTTCAAGCTATTCTCCTGCCTCAGCCTCCTGAGTAGCTGTGATTACAGGCATGCACCACCATGCCTCTCTAATTTTTGTATTTTTAGTAGAGACGGGGTTTCACCATGTTGGTCAGGCTGGTCTCGAACTCCTGACCTCGTGATCCGCCTGCCTCGGCCTGATTCTGGTTTTTAATACACAACCCTCACCAGCTCTTTTTCTTACAGCCCATCTTTTCTGCAGAATGATAACAGCAAGCTTTACCGTGAATAGTGGCCTATAATTATTTCATTTTACAAAAAACACTGGTCTAATATTCATTAATAAAAAGCTATCCAATAAAAGTTATCTATCACCTGAGCCCCATCAGGGGCTATTTTCAGTTCTAGCTGAAAATACAAGTTAAATGAGTAAAAACTCAAATTGTGACCACAGACTATGAGCCAAAACCCTGTTAGTTATCTTAAATACTTTACTGTATTTCATATTCACAAAAGCTCTGTCATGTAGCTGTTCTGTATCCCAACTTTACACAACATAAATCTTTCTCACTATATTTAGAATATATGTGGAAACACAAGAAAGCATATATAAAATGTGGAAAATACAAGAAAGCATAAAGAAAGGAAAAAAAAATCAGACACCTTTAATCAATCACTGTAATTTTCTTCCAGGGTTTTTCTTTGCCCATTTAGAGCCTACTGATATGCATTTTCCAATGCCATTTAAGAATATTTAAATATTTATTTTGCAGCTACAAAATATCTCATTTTATTTATCAATGTAACATCATTCCTCTGTTGTTTCTAAAAAACCATACAAAAGTCTTTCACCAAGTATCTGATTATTTTCTTTGAATGAATCCAAGAAGTGAAATTACTTGCCAAGATGTATAATTTCTAAAATATTCTTGATCCCTATTGTCGAGTTTCTTTCCATAAATCTTATAGTAGTTTATCATCCACCAGCAACATATGAGTGTCCACGCATTTGCCAGCATTTAGAATTATCATTCATTAATCTTTTTCATAATATAATAGGTGAAACTAGAATCATTTTGTTTTACTCGCATATTTTTCTTCACTTTACAGGGCATTTTCTTTCTTATTTTATAAATTATCCATTGACAATTATTATATATTTCTTACTGATTGCTCATTTTCTTTATATGTCAGGAACATTCATCTTTACTAGTTTTTCATTTAGCTTCTAATTATAAATTTTGTATCAGAAGCTTTTGATTTTGCATTCCCTATTTTTCCCTTTATAATTTCTTCCACTTTCACTCTTTAAAAGCCATCTTTGTAGACCATCCATCAATCTTCTTTCTGACCTCGAAATCCAAGCAATCGTCAAGTCCTATAATTCAACATCTCTTGTGTATCTTTCTATTTGCAAGACACCAATTCAAACTACCATAATCTCCTGACTATTCCAACGGCTTCCCAGCTACATTCTCAATCTCCAGACTTCCTCACTTAATCCACTCTCCTCCTCACTGGTGCCAAAGTAGTCATCACCTACTTAAAGTCGTTCAAGGGTGTTCCCTTTCTGTCAGGATAAAATCGAACTGTTAACAAGCCTGACAAGGCCATACCCTCCAGCCTCATTTCCCCCAACTCCCCACTCCCCACTCACACTCTGGCTTCAGCCACAGCAACTCCTTCCAGTGCCTGGGGCTCCATCCTTTTCATCACCTGTGAGCTATTGCTTATTCTATCTATGCCTGAAACACTCTTCTTCCTGAACTTCCCTCAACCCCTCATTTTCCTTCAGGAAAGACTTCCATTCACCTTCCAGATCACACATTCTATATCCTCCAGGAATCATTCTGTGATACCATCGCCACTTGCCCCACTCCTTCCTCCCCAGGCTGAGTTATGAGCCCTACTATGTGTTCAAATAGCAAAGAGTTTCCATAACATCACCTAAGACTGTCTGTGTGTGTGGCTGAATAATCTTCCCCCACCCCCAACCCACACATATACACACATACTCACACCCGCACACATTCACACATTGTACATCTTAAGAGCAGTGGCCAAGCCCATCTTCTCCACAGCTGATTTTCAAAACTTATCACAGTACCTGGTACATAATCAGTTCTAGAGGAATATTTGTTGAACAAACATGAGGTTAACTAAATATTTATTTTCTTTTAATTTTTACAATATATTTTGTTGTTTTATGTAATCTCTCTAACCCATGTGGATTTACTTTGGTAATGGGAGAATAAATCCCTTTCTCGTTGATATATGATTCATCCTTTGTCACACTTTAAATTCTTACATATTCTTAAATGTGCTTTGTGGCTATCCGTTTTCCTCAAGAAATCTGTCTTTAGTTTCTTACAATAAAAACAAGCTACTTTTATTATTGTGTTTTTCTGATACATACATTTTTAATATCTAGTAGCACAGCACCCTTCATTAACTTCCTTTTTAGAAATTCTATCAGCTATTCTCATTTATTCATTTCTTTCAGATAACTTTAAAATTATTGTCTAAGTTTCAGCCGGGTGCGGTGGCTCACGCCTGTAATCCCAGCACTTTGGGAGGCAGAGGCGGGCAGACCACGTGGTCAGGAGATCGAGACCATCCTGGCTAACACGGTGAAACCTCATCTCTACTAAAAATACAAAAAATTAGCCGGGCATGGTGGCGGGCGCCTGTAGTCCCAGCTATTTGGGAGGCTGAGGCAGAATGATGTGAACACGGGAGGCGGAGCTTGCAGTGAGCCGAGATAGCGCCACTGCAGTCCAGCCTGGGTGAAAGAGCGAGACTCTGTCTCAAAGAAAAAAAAAAAAAATTATTTTCTAAGTTTCCAAGATAAATATTCTATTGGAACTTTTGACTAAAATTGCATAGATTCTATAAAAAGAGTTTGGGAAGAACTGACATTTAAGGTCAGCTTTCACCTTTATGTCTTACTATAAAATGTTGTTATTTTTTAAATCTGGATTTTAAATTTTTCTTGTAGAGATTTTTTCTAGATTTTTATATTTTTGTGCTATTGTGAGTCATATGTTATACATATATGTCCCATTATGTAATATGCTATGTATATTATAAAATATGTATATAATATATAATTATATAATTTTATATATCTATTAATTATTCATCAAGAATCCTAATTTTTCTTTTTATCTGCTGGTGCTGTGAGTTAGGCATACTCATACATGTCACCGTTTGTCCACATGGAATCATGGTTCAAATTCAAGTCTATCTAGATTTCAGCTCCCTGCATGCATTTGTATACAAATTTCTTTTAAACTTTTACACACAGCATCTCTAATGACAAAAGAGGGAACCCTGGGGAGAACTGGGGAGAGGGCAGGACAATAGGGATAGTTTTCTCCAAAGCTTTTTAACTAAAATTAGCTCTCCATACAGACATGTGCCATGCTTATTTCATAATTTTATTGCATTTTCTAGAACACTGACACAGTCTCCTGGGATGTATATATCTCAGTTTGGAAAATATGGCTTATAGTTCACTGTCTTTCCGCAGGAGGCTTCATATGAAGGATACGTAATCACATTTTAGAGTCAGGGAAACTTGGGTCTACAGACAAAGAATAAATTATTCATATTTTTAGAGCTATCAAGTATACTATTACAAGAAGGATTCAGGATGATCAGTTCTTGTATCTAGAAGTAAACCAGTTGTCATTGAATAGATAGCTATAGCTATAAAATTCACTGTTCCAATTAAGTATCACAATAAAAGGATGACTCATGTCCTTAAAAAATTTAGTAATCAACATGAAATGAAAGTCAAGCACGTGTAGCTGTCATTTAGCAAAGCATCCATGTGAGGAAGAGCTTCTCCCGAGCTTCAAAATCACAAGTTCATGGAAAAAATCACAGTTTACCATTTGTACAATGGTAAGCTGGAAACACTTAAGGAATATAACTGATAAAGACTTTTGATTAAGGCCGGGCGCATTGGCTATGCCTGTAATCCCAGCGCTTTGGGAGACCAAGGCGGGTACATCACTTGAGGCCAGGAGTTCAAGACCAGCCTGGCCAACATGGTGAAACCCCGTCTATACTAAAAATACAAAAATTAGTCAGGTGTGGTGGTGCACACGTGTAGTCCCAGCTACTCAGGAAGCTGAGGCAGGAGAATCGCTTGAACATGGGAGGCGGAGGCTGCAGTAACCCGAGACTGTGCCATTGCACTCCAGACTGGGGAAAAGAGCGAGACTCCATTTCAAAAAAAAAAAAAAAAAAAAAGACTTTTGATTCAGAAGTGAGCTTTGAACAACTCCAGCTATGTATGCAGCAATTAATACCTAAAATCTTTATTTCAAAGTACCCAGCCAAAGAAAATGGAAAATGATCAACAAATGGTCTAGAAGCAGGACAATGACAGAAAGTGAAGCCATGTGGAACCAATAAAGATTTCCCTTGGACTGCAAGGCCAAAGATTTTATCCCTTCACTCTTAAGAAATGCTGGGAGTTGATGCCTGAACCGTATAAGATACTCTCAGTTAAACAATGTTTGCTTAATTTGACGGCTTCGTGAATTGTGTTCAGTTCATTCCACAGTATGAGCTCAGTCATTCAAAATATATTCTTTGTTTTGTTTACACAGTCCCCAGGAATATGAACCTCTCAGGTATTTCATCATAATTCTGGTAGTCTGAGAAGGCAGTCAGGTAAGCATCACCTACAGAATGGCATTCGAGGCAAGGGTGTTCTGATTGTACAGACCACAGCTAACACACATACATCAGATCCCCTCCCTGCTGAGGGGCTACTGGCTCCTGAGATGAAAATCTCATAAATATAATAAACGGCAACCCTGATTCCACAAGTCACAAGTTGGAAAACGTATTCTATTATGTCTTAGTCATACCATACACACTATAACATTTCCACATGTGCTGGGTAACCACAGTCCGTGATGGAGTGTGGCTCATTTATTGCTACTACATATTTTATGATAAAAAGCATTTGAAAAAATATTGAGAAAATTCAGTAAGACAAAAGACAAGCAATCTGGCATCGTGTTCTGGTTCTGCTACTCTGATCTTCACAAGTTGCTTAACATTTATGCTTTGATTTTCTCAACTAGAAAATTCAGGCATTAGACTAGATGGGCCTATGCTCCATTTCAGTTGAAATATTCTGTCAATTAGATCTAAGATTTATATGACGCTAACATTCCAATAAAAATTCTGGCCTGTTGTTGGCATTCTATGCATATCCTGACATTTAGGATCATCTGAATGTTTCACTAAAATTTTTACTGTTGTCATTTCTCAGTTTTCTCAAATTGATGTTTCCAATACTTTAAACACTGGAGCACCACAAATATTAGGAAGGCTTTATCTACGTTATAAACTGTGGAAGTGAAAGACAGTTTTAAATGTAATCACATTTTATGAAAAATAAAATTATCCACACTTGCTATACTTTAGTTTTCTGGTTACTATAAACACTTGAAAGCCAAGTTGTAAAATTCTTCTGTAAACCTTTGGGAAATGAGCACTGATGTGTCTAACCCCCTCTCAGACTGCAGGTGACCTGGTCAGCAATAGGAAGCCATGAGAACTCAAGTACTACAGATAGAGCCAGGTATGCTGTGGGGGCACCTCTCTGGAGGACACAGAGCTGCAATTTGCAAGCTGTGAGTGGCCCCTGCATTTGAATCCCACAGCTCTGTATCATAAATAGAAATGATGAGAAAAAACACAAGTCAGACAAGTCAGCTTAGCTATTAATTATAAAAGAAAGCTCTGTTAAAAGAACTCTTCTAGCCTTATCAAAAGTCTCCCAAAACTGGTTTTTCAGGACTAGGCTATGAATAAAGTTTGAAAATTGCCCCCATATACATTAATCACTCCTTAGGTTAGAATGCAGAATATACCATAGAGAAGTTGGCCAGATGCCCACAGATCCCTGTGAGGAACCATGTACCCTTATTCTGCCCCCACACCCTGCCTTTACTCCTTGGTACTTTCAAGTGAGAAATGGTGATTTTCTTATTCGGGGAAGATAGGGTGGAGACAAAAACCTCATAAATATAAACCTCTCTCTCATAGCTCAGCAACTTGCAATATTTTTAGCAGTAGAGAAAAAAATAAATATGACTTATTAACTATAAAGCAATATTTGAGTTCACTATTTCACTAAAAGCATCATTTATGAAAACAGAAAGATCCTTTAAAAAATGTTTGTATAGTCGCTTGAGAAAATAAACCAGCACGTGCTGGTCCCTTCACTTAAAGAATTTATTATCCTTTGTGTGGCAGGATTCACAAGCTGACAGCTCCCACCCAGAAAATCAAATAGGTGATCATTTCTGTGATGCCCACAATGTGCAAAATTGCCAAGAAGTTCAATGCAATGTGACCTAAAAGTACAGCAAGGAAGAGCAGAGCTAACAGCCAGCTGGAGGCTGTCAAAATTTACAGGAAGAAAAGACAAAGATAATACAGTAAGTTCTAATTTTAATCATTTGTAAGGAACACAGAGAAAGCTGTGCACATACAGCAGATGTATTTCTGTTTGGAAGTATAATTCAACTTACCTCTATTGAGCAGAAAATCAGGACTTTTTGGCTAACCAGCCTGTAGTGATTCCCTGGGAGGATCTGGCTGAAAGAAATGGGAACCTAGAGTTTATTCAGTGGAGTTTCAACCTCTACCTGACTGTATTAGTGAACAGTTCAGAGGTTTCTTGCTCAGCGGCTGAGTCACTCAGGGAGGAGGTGTGTGGTATGCAACAGGGTGTCACCTTGTACAAATACCAGTTGAATTAAAGCATTCTCACTCATATACCTACTGTCTTTGTTTGAATTCTTTGTTTAACTTATGGCCTTATGCAAAAAAAAAAAATACATATATACATATATATGCTCCTGTGATCACCCTTTTAACTGATATCAACAGTATGCACAACCATATCACTGACAAGGTGGCACAGGACCCAACCTATTTTGTATTCTCTTTCAAAAAATAAAATTGAAAACTCAAGATAGAAGGAACCCCCATACACCCATAGTACCTGGAAGGCAGGGGCACAGACAAGCATGCAAGGAGTATATGGCTTAAAGGAACTTTCAAGACAAACAAATTCTCAGAAACCCAGGAACCCTAGGATTAGAAAACACAAAAGAAGTCTGTTCCACACATTCTACACCTAGACTATTTTGTAAAACTATCAGAGGGAAAATACACCTAGCATGTAAGAATTCTAATCTCTATCTTATTTATCCATGTATAAAAAAATGTGAAAAGGGGCCAGGCGTGGTGGCTCACATCTGTAATCCCAGGACTTTGGGTGGCAGAAGCAGGCAGATCACCTGAGGTCAGCAGTTCAAGATCAGCCTGGCCAACATGGTAAAACCTGATCTCTACTAAAAATACAAAAATTAGCTGGGCGTGATGGCATACACCTGTAACCCCAGCTATATTAAATAACTATAACACACCATGATAAAGTCACATACAGAAATTTTCAATGCCAGGCATCGCATAGTGGAGAGAAGGAAGAACCTGGAAGGTGATGTTGATGCAGAGTTTTAAAGTCTGAGTGGACAATGATTAGATGGTCAAGAAGAAGAACCATTCATCCACTCTGGCAGGAGGAGGCAGGAGAATCACTTGAACCAGGGAAGTGGAGGTTACAGTCAGCCAAGATCACACCACTGCACTCTAGCCTAGGCAACAGAGTGAGACTGTCTCAGAAAAAAAAAAAAAAATGTGAAAAGGTTGGTTGAAACTTCTTTCAATGCTGAGGGCAGCAGTAGACCCAACGTCAAAGGCTGCTTCTGGCCAGTTGCAGTGGCTTTCACTTGCACTTTGGGAGGCCAAGGTGGGAGGATCACTTGAGCCAAGAAGTTCGAGACAAACTGGGCAACACAGTAAGAGAAGATCTCATCTCTACTAAAAATAAAAAAATCAGCTGGGTGTGGTAGTGCATGTCTTTGGTCCCAGTTATTCAGGAGGCTGAGGCAAGAGAGTCTCTTGAGCATGGGAGGACCAAGCCACAGTGAGCTGTGATCACACCACCGCATTCCAGTATGGGTGACAGAGTGAGACCCTATCTCAAAAAACAAAACAAACAGACAAAAAAACAAACAAAAAAAAACAACAAAAAACAAAGGCTGCTTCTGCTGGGAGGAAGGAGTAACAATGAAGAGCCATTCTAGGCGGAGACTCCTGTTACAGGTTTTGAAATGCACCTTCCCTAAGAGCCAAAGAGGCTTTAAAGAAGCTTAGCAAACATTGCTGAGAGAAGCCACGTCATCAGAACTTCCTGGGTCATCGTCATTCATATGTCACACCAGCAATGAACCAAATCCCCCCTGAACAACTGCTCCTGAAAACTACAACGCAGCTGAGTGACGCCCGCTGAAATCACTGTAACAAGAAGCAGAAACCCAGACTGAAGAGCAAGGCAATTGCAGTATGTGGTCATTGTGACTGGGAGACCACTTCCTTTATGTTACCTGATGTTCCCCTATTCTGGGCTGAGGAATTTGGAAATCTAAAATGTAAAATGTTCTTTCAAAGTAAAACATATATACGTGTCTATTCAGCTTTTTTATGGAATTTTATACATGCAAAATATTTTTAAAATATGCTTTAGGTTTCTGTGATGCCCAAAAATCTTGGTTTGAACATTAATATTACAAATGGTAAAGTTGAAAAACAAAGATGTGACTCAAAAGATAAACTAGAAGCGATCTTCAGCCTTAGAACTTAGCCAAAAAGAAAGAAAACAGTTTAAGAGCTCCCTTGTAGGGATAAGTTGTAATTTACATTACAGAATGTTGAAATATATTACTTCATGAAACACAGAACCAGAAAGATAAGTTTTTATCTTATAATGAAGTAAAGTGCAGCTACTCAAGTTATGGATTTTGAGCTTCCAAGCAATTATTTCTGCATGCAATTAAGGGTTTCTTTTACTTTATACACCAGACCATCCACACTGCTAAGCCAAACCAGTGTTTTTTCATTTAGAATCAAATCTCTAGTATAAAAAGGGACTAATTCTAAACCATTGAGCAAAATTCAGACCTCTTCATGCTGAGCAGACATGACTGCCTAAAATTTAAAATCTCAAATGTGAAGAGGTTGAATCAAGAATGTTTTCGGGTGTGGAGGTAGCCAAATAGCCTGAGCATTAGTTTCACTCAGGTGTTTAACTGGGAAGACTTGGGCATGCTTGGAATAACTTGGCTTCACCACACCTATTCACTTTCAGTGTTGGAGTTCTTGAGATCTCTCTAGAACCGTAAGCTCAGAAGCTGAAATGCCAAATGGGTTTTATCTCAGGTACAAACGCCAATTGATTGGTGATGGCTTCCTGGAGGAATATGTTGAGGTTTGTAAGCAAGTAGGGACTCAACAAGGGAATGTCCATGGTTAATTAGCAATATCCACCACAGGTCTTGAATGGAGGAATGTTTGCTGACCCTGTCTCATAAAATTAGATGTTGCAACATCACATTGCTCTGTCTATGTGTTATATCCAAAGAAACAATCAGCCAAAATGAGCACCGTTTTTTTGAGTTTAGGTTCACAGCAAAATTCAGAATAAACAACAAAGAGTTCATGCATACCCTCAGTGTCCCCATTACCAACATCCCACATCACAGTGGGACATTTGTTACAATTAATGAACCTGCATGGATGCATCACTAACACCCGAAGTCCATAGTTTACATCAGGGTTCATTCTTGGTTTTGTATATTCTTTGAGTTTGGAGAAATGCCTAATGACATGTATCCACCATTATAGTACCACACAGAGTAGTTTTGCTGCCCTAAAAAATCCTTTGTGTGCTACCTAGTCAAACCTCCCTCCCCGCAGCCCCTGTTAACCGCTGATCTTTTTACTGTCTCCATAGTTTTGCCTTTCGCAGAATGTCATATTGTTGGAATCATGTAGTATGTAGCATTTTCCAGACTGGCTTCTTTTACATAGTAATATGCATTGAAGTTTTCATCATGTCTTTCCATTTAAGTTTTCTCCATGGCTTAATAGTTCATTTCTTTTTAGTGTTAAATAATATTCCAAGGCCAGGCATGGTAGGTCACACCCATAATCCCAGCACTTTGGGAAGCTGAGGTGGTAGGATTGCTTGAGGCCAGAAGTTCAAGACCAGCCTGGGCAACACACTAAGATCCTGACTTAAAAAAAAATAAAATAAAATAACAACAATAATAATATCCCTTTGTCTGGATGTGCCACAGTTTATTTATTTATTCACATCACCCACTGGAGGACATCTTCATTGCTTCCAAGTTTCGGCAATTATAAATAAAGCTGGTATAAACATGCGTGTGCAGTTTTCTTTTTTGTATATTTATGTTATATTTTGAACCCAGTAATATATAACATTGTTTGGAAACTAAAAGTCTTCCTTTTCCTCCAAACCTTTCTCTCCAACAAAAAAGCAGTTATTAGTTTCTTCTGGGTCTTTCCAGAGACATTTATGCATATACAAGCAAATGTAAGATATGGATATATTATACTGTTCTGAATCTTGCTTATTTCCTTTAAGATTATATTCTGAAGATCTTTCTATATTGATTCTTCACAGTTGCTTGGTATTCCATGACATGGATAGTCCATAATCTATGTCATCAATCCACTGTTGATGGGCATTTCCATTATTTCCAAACTTCTGCTAACAATGCTGCCATCAATAACACTGTACATAAATCAACTGGCACATGTGTGAATCTGTAGGATAAATTCTTAAAAATGTAATTGCTGGGCCCATGTGTTTGCACATTTTAACTTTGGTATAGCAAATCTTGCCAAATTGCCCTCCGTAATGGATTTACCAACTTATCCTTCTTATTCTCATTTGTCTTCTTTCAATCATTTCTTCATTTAACAAGCATTAAGTACCCATAATGCTCCTAGTATTGCTTCTATCCCAAGGGAAAGGAAAATTAATGAGACCCAGTCTTGCTCACCAAGAATTTACAATTTGTTTGGAGGGACAGACATTGAATTAAATAGCTATAACACACCATGATAAAGTCATACACAGAAATGTTCAATGCCAGGCATCACATACTGGAGAGAAGGAAGAACCTGGGAGGTGATTTTGATGCAGAGTTTTAAAGTCTGAGAGGACAATGATTAGATGGTCAAGAAGAAGAACCATTCATCCACTCTGTCATCTTCTTAATGTCTTCCACATTTCCCCTTAATAGTGAACCATTCTGCAACTTTCCTGCCTCATTTCCTCTACCAAAATAGCAATTTGGCAGCCCCAGCAACCCCAGCTCCTCAGGGTGTTATGGGTCCACATTTTCTGGAGACAATCATGAGCCACACTGCAAATATAGTGTAATTCTCCTGGCTGCAGTCTGAAATAAACCATTCCATGTGGATTAGAAGCAAGAATTTTTTTTCTCCCATTGAAAAACTAAGAATGGCCAATTTTTGTAATTAAAATCTTACTTTTAAACTCAGATTATTTCATAATTTTCCTCAATTTAGTTAATTCTCCCACTTTATTCATGTCTCTTCATCACCAAATACTTAATGGTATTACATCATAAGCCCCTTGAGATCAGAGACCAGGCCTTCACATTTGTTTTTATACTAACACATAGCACAATTCTTGACTCGTATAGATATTTACTCAGACATATACATATATGATCCATATAGTAACATTTAATGTTTGTTGATTAAATGAAGGAATAATAATCATAAACAAGTGTGCATGCATAAGGGGTATTTATTGCTTACCTAAAATCTGGTTTATCTGGTTTATAAATCTGATTTTCTTGAAAGACTACAGGATTCTCTTCAATTCACCCGGAACACTCACTGATTTTTTTTTTTTTCTTTGAGACAGAGTCTTGCTCTTGTTGCCCAGGCTGGAGTGCTGTGGCACGATCTGGGCTCACTGCAACCTCCGCCTCCGGGTTCAAGTGATTCTCCTGCTTCAGCCTCCCGAGTAGCTGGGATTACAGGCATCTGCCACCACACCCAGCTAATGTTTTTGTATTTTTAGTACAGACGGTGTTTCACCATGTTGGACAGGCTTGTCTTGTACCCCTGACCTCAGGTGATCCGCCTGCCTTGGCCTCCCAAAGTGCTGGGATTACAGGGGTCAGCCACCGTGCCTAGCCCTCTCACTGCTTTCTTAAAACAAGGGAAGATTTCTCTGCATTTTACAGAGATTGCTCAAATAATAATTATCATAGCTAAACTTATTGCCCAAGGTTGGAACCCCCATCATCATTGCCTCCTGCCTCACCCGCTCCCCACTGCTTTAAACTACATCCAATTTAGTTCATCACTCAACCACTACTATCAATTCTACCTCCTAATTCAGTCTCCCTTCCACTTGATTCCCACCACTGCCTAATTCAGGCCCTCATCATCCTGAGAAAACACTGTTTTCATCACCTGTTAACTGGTCTCTTTCCAGTTCAACTCTAACCCCTGCTCAGTCAGTTAGGCTCTTTCAGGTTGTACGGATCAGTGATAAGGTCTGGAAACCTCAGCTAACGGCAGCACAGTTAAGCAGAGCAGACCCAAAGAATCCAAAATGATGATACTTCGAAGTCTACAGTTTATCACAAGAAAAAGATAAAATGTAACAACTGCATTAAAGTAGAGATAAGCATCACAGCTAGGGGTTGTCTCATAGCAAAAAGCCGGAGCCAAGGGCAAGTTCCAACTGTCCTTTCTCCACAAGGTTCTTCTCAGGATCCACTTTCTCCCTCAGGCCGAGAACCACTGACTTGTGAATGAAACACCCAAATGGAGTTTCAGCTGCAGTATCTTATTCCCTGCTGATCCCATAGACGTATCCTGCTACATGACCCTGCCTCCTGGGGTTTCAGCAGACACAAATCGTCAGTCTCACTGTTATCAATAAACAATAATGATTAGCTGGTAAAAATCAACCTGAAACTCTTGGGGTGCTTGGTTACAAAGCCATGCGACCATTCAATATGTTTCAGATCAGGGCTGCACAGGCTCATTTCACATTTCAGCAGAACAACTCAGGCTAGCTTCAGGCCTGCTAGAATTAACCTTCACATCCCAGAGGGTTTAGTATAAAGATTTAGGGGTGGTTAGGAAGACAGAATATTGTCTCAGCAGCCTTTCTTAGATCTTAAATATACAAGCTGCTCGTTACTTTGCAAAACCAACACTAGTTGGCACAAATCTGGGGACCCAAGGACAGCTCTGAGTCTCGCATGCTCATGACTCAGCTCTCTAACCTTGATTCTCTACCTGCTTCTTTCTGCCATGCTACCAGTTTATCATAGTCTCTATATGTTTCAGTTTAAATCCCCTGAGAGAGATCTGCTGAGTCAGTTAGCCACCATCCCATACTGAGTTTCTGTGGGAAGAGGTCTTGCACAGGGCCATCTCTTGGGTCTCTGGCTAGCCATAAAAGGACAGACACCTACAGCATCTCAGTTAGCTGTGACTAAAGCAACAGCACTGATGGTTTAATGCATGGTTTCCCTGAGCCTTGGAACTGCTAAAAGTGAACTACAAGCATGGCCTTGCATACAGTTGTAAATTTCTCTCCAGTAAAGGCAGTCCATTCCCTAATGCTATTTTTCCAAAAGACAGATATAATCATGTCACTCCCCATTTTCCAACCCATCATAAGTTCCCCGTGTTGCATGAAATTCAAACATTTTAGATTCATACACAACTCTGCTGTCTAATGTAGCAGCTACTGTTCTACATGTGGCTATTTAAAATTTTTATACTAATTAAAATTAAATAAATTTACAATTCAGCTCTACAGTTACACTGGCCACATTTCAAATACCGTATTGGATGGAGAAAATAGGAAATGCAGAAAGTTGGTCTAAGATGTCTTGTTAAGTCACTTTCAACTATTCCAGCCTCATCTCCCACCACTTCCCACTGTGTGCCCTAAGCTTTAACCACACCAAAATCCTTGCTGTTGCCCAAACATATTATAATATTTTAGGCTTTTAATATCTGTATTAATGCCATTCCTGTGACTTGAAATGTCCATTTCTTGTGCACTTTAGTGATCTCTTACTCACTTTCTCAGTCCCTGCAAACACAAAACCTATCTATGGAGCTTTTCCTACCATTTCGGACCCCAATCACAGCTAGCTTCCCCCTTTCTCCCTGCTCCAAGGGAACTCTGTATATTATTTTATTGTAATACCCAACTGCATTATATGATAATCTAGTTGTACCCAGCATACCATATGCCATTCTAGAAGAACTTAATAGCAAAGGCAGTTTAACTATTGCTTAAGAGTACAAATTCAGGTGCCAGATGGTCTCTGCCAATGACTACTTGAGTAACCTTTTGGTAAGTCATTTAACTCCTCTTGTCTCAGTTTTCTCACCTGTAAAACGAGAATAATAAAACAGTACCTTTCCCATAGGGTCATTGTGAGGATCAACTGTGTTAACACAGAAAAAGCACTTAGAACAGGGCCTGCAATTTTGCTAAGGTGCTACCTAAAAGTTAACTCTTAGTATAACTGTTAATACATTTTATTTATTCATACATGAGGTATATCTAAGAACAAAACCATAAGCACAATTAGTAGTTCTCCTCTTCTCAGGTACACTTACTGTGCCCAGTGGTCAAGCTCTTTAACACACAATGTTGTTGATGAATATCATTAGTTTTCTATGACTAAATGCAGGTTTTAGAAGGTATATGAAGATCCTCTCAAGAGTCAGTCCCTGGGACTTATTGATGGTTTTCTAAAAGGTTCATCATGCAGGAACTTCCGAGAAAAAAGGAACAGAATGAGAGGTGTCCCTGTGGAGTGCAGTGTTTACTTTAATACTGCGTAATTCATTTCTCTTAGATGATAACTTGTTGCTTCTTACATTCTCTTCTGTTTGATTGGCATGGCATTTTTCTCTTCTTAGACCCAATCTTTCTTCTCTTTCCTCAGTGTTCCCATATCCATCACAGCAGAGTTTTCTTTCTTGAAATCTGTTTTATCTCTCCCCTAATAATCCATGGTCGTATTAGTTTTCTATTGCTCATGTAACAAATTGCCACAAACTTAGTGGTTTATAGCAACATAATTTATTATCTGATAGTCCTGGAGGTCAAAAGTCTAAAATTAGTGTCACTGGGCTAAAGTCAAAATTTCGGCAGGGTTATTTCCTTCTGGAGGCTCTAAGGAGAGAATCTGTTTCCTTGACTTTCCCACCTTCTAGAGGTCAGCTGCATTCCTGATCCATGATCTCTTCGTGGTGTCATTTCAACCTCTTGCTCTGCCACCACATCTCCTGTCAATGACTCTGATCCTCTCATCTCCCTCTTATAAGGACACTTGTGATTATACTGGGCCCACCTGAATAGCCCAGGATAATTCTCTCATGTCAATGTATTAATTTAATCACATCTGCAAAGTCCCTTTTAACATGTAAGATAACATATTCACAGAGCCCGGACATTAGGATATGAACATCTTTGGGGGACCATAATCCAATCTACCACACCTACCATATTTTTACAATGTTTCCAAGTTTCCTATAACTTCCTCTATTTTTACAATTAAAAAAAACTAAATATTTCATTAAGTAAATGAAGTTCAAAATGCATGCAATAATTTGATTTAGTAGATAGATACAAGAGAATTCTATACTATTATGACTTTTATTAAGTTAAAGTAGGCGACATATTTAGATTGCTTCTAAAATTTTGTATTTAAAAGCCATGTAAACAAATGCTAGAAACACATGAATTCTATAGTCATTTTCTACCTTCCATTCATGAGTGACATGAACAGTATTCATTTAACAGGCATGTTTTCAAATGATCACAGGATGCTTGAGTATTGGTTGCAATGATTATGTGAGACCTGTGCCCAGCTACATCTGGGGGAAGCATACTACCTAAGCTGTATATACTACCTATGCACATATATGTACATACCTCCACATATATGTACACAATATATTTATACTTATGGATCTGTAATACATGAGATTCATACATATATAATACATATATAGCAGACCTACACACACACACACACACACGCACACACCTGTTGACAGCTCTGTGTCTGTCTCCTCTATCATAATGTAAACACCTTGAAGGCTGAGCCCTGAGCTTATTTATCCTTGAGTCTTCGGTAGTCCTGACTTAGCCAGTTCTCAGGGATTGTTTCTAGGATGAATATACCTGCATTACCATGTGACACATGAGGAAACGGGACAGAAGCCATCTGACAAGAAAATGAAATCGCCAGGCTCTTTCTTTGCCCGCTTCTCCTCAGCATCTCAACATTGAATAGACTAGGCTAGGAAAATGTGGCTCACATGGTCTCCCTCGTTTATGCTAGTGTTTCTGTTGGTATTTTCCTTTACTTCTTGCACATTCTGATGGACTGAATCTCTCAAACCACTGGGGTGTCCCAAAAGTGTGTCCTTGTTCCCTCCCCACTCACAGTATCTGCAATATCTGAAAAGCCCTCACCTCCCCCACTCACTTCCTCCTCCAGTTCACTTATTCCATCCACCCCCTTCCACCTCATCTTCAAATTGTCTCCAGTTCCTTTACTTTATATAATCAACAATAAACCCTCCAGAGAAAAGAGGAGAATTCTAGAACTTTTTAATTTTCAAGCTTTATTGTAAATTAGTGGACTATCCTCTATTGGAACAAAATTTGTGATAATTTTAATGGTATCCCTAGAAAACAGGGATTTTTAAATACTTTGGAATTGGTATACTTTATTATTTCTTTAATTTTACAATATCCCCCGCCAATACCTCATTCCTCTCTCAACTAAAAGTTATTAAAAAATAGTTGGCGTCAATAATTTGGGAGTGTGTGTGTGTGAGAGAGAGAGAGAGAGAAAGAAAGAGAGAGAGAAGCTTTGAGGTCATTGAAAATACTATGAGGTAATTTGCTCTTTTTAAATTTTTGATGTTTTTAACTTTTTACTGTTGATTTGTATTTTATTTTCCACTTATTTACTTAATATTCAGTTCTTTCAGGAAGAATAAAATGGCATATTCTTATACGTTCAGATGTCTTCTATAAAAACAAATCTTGACTTTTACCAGTTCTACTACTAAGTGCCTGATATAAAGAAAATGAGGAAAACTTAAACTAACAAACCAACCATATTCCCAAGATTGGCTAAAAAGAAACATAAAGGCCTGATTAAATTTGTTTTTATACACAAGAGGCACAACACTATAATTCAAAGGTCATTGTCTGTTTAAAATATGACAGTTACCAAACAAGGTGCGTCTTGTGCACTGCCTCCCAATCACGACAAATTTCCAAGAAACCATCAAGATTCTTGCCTACAAGTCCAATCCTTGCAAACAAAATATTTGGCTTTAAGCAAAAATTGAGACAAAAGTTGATATGAAAGCATCAAACAGAATAAAAATGTTATGAAAGCTCTTACTATTAACATGACTGATGCAACTCAGAATCAATCCTTTTTGTTTTTTTTCTATGGCTAGACATCAGCAGTTGTTTTCTTAAAGGGCCTGAAAGTCGATATTGTATTTTAGGGTTTCTAGGCCATATGCAAAAACTCCACTCTGCCCTGTCATAGCAGAAAGCAGCCATAGCCACCATGGGAAAGGAATGGGTGTGAGCAGAATGGTCTACAGTGGCCGGAACAGGCGATACTTAGCCAACCTCTGGTCTGTGCTAACCAACCCTGTCAGAACATCCCTCTCCCTTTTCACCCTCTCCCTGTGGAGGAGGGAATGCTCAGTGAGAAAAGAGTCATAAACCTGTAATTGAAACCTCATTTTCCAGAGAAGAATACTGAGACTCTGACTCCTTCGGGTGACTTGGCAAAGTTCCAATAAATTAATTAGCATGGAAGTAAGATCAGAGTTCATCCAAAATTATGGAATATTTCTCGACCATGTATTCTGTCTGATGAGCATCTAAGCACATATACCTTATCTGATTTCATTCTCATAACAACTTTCTAAAGTACTGTTATAATCTTTGTTTCACCCATGAAGAAACTGAGATTCAGAAAGGTTAAGCCACATGTCAATTTCACAGCAGGCAAATGGTACAGGAAGAGGCCAGGGCTTTGAACCCTCTGCTTCTTGCCGCCTCCACTGCTGCTGGTGCTTCTGCTGCAACACTCTTACCAGCCTGCTTTCCATTGGATGCTCTTCCATGGTCCTCTTAAGAAGCCTTGTCATGGTAGCATGTGTTTTTTTTTTTTTTCTGTGTTTAGAAGTTAATACTGGAGTTCTCACCATTTCATCTGCCCTACAGTGTCATGGGTAGAATTTTTCCTCTCAGAAACACTCACAAAACCTGACTTGTTTAGCCAGTCTAACCATAATTCTGCAATACAGAAACAGGGAGTAGTCCTTAACTTACACACCCATGGCCAACCCCATGTAGAAAGGCTGGGAAATTGAATTGTTTGATCTTTACTTATGCAACTACACTAGCCTGAAAAGACCCACAACCACAGGGCATAAGGAAAGTTGGTTGACTTGATGCCCCCTCCTACACTGTCAGACTCCTGGAGAAGCTCTGTGATTCATTCCAGTGCAGGTCTTCAGAATAAAAGACTGAAATTTCCTTTCGTTCACAGCCAAAATGTGTGATTATCTTAGAAAACTGGGCCTTCCTGGCACCCCCAACATTGCACTACATGAACCTCCCCACACACTTCACCCATCTTGCTTTCCCATAAACCCTGTCAAATGAGTAGGTGTAGAAATGTAGAAAGCAATACAGACACATGCAGTACATGCTACTTTCCTAAATTGATGTATTTCCTTATGAAGCCTTGTCAAGTGTCACAACTTAAGTCTCACCATTAAAAGAAAAAGCCATCACAGGCGAAATGGCAAATTGTGAGCTGAAACAAATTTTTCTAAATTGATGCGCTCATGTCACAGAATCAAATATTATTCTTCCTGTATCCTACATGGGAACGTAAGCCACTTTTACATGCGCATTTACTTAAGGAAAGTTTGTGTTGTCCACACACTATTATATTCATCTTCAACTACAGAAAAGGGCATACATAAAGTGCATTATCCTCAATCACTAATATCCATAAGCAGATATTCCCTCTCTGCCTTTCCTTTTCCAACCAAGGTCTATTTTACATCTGTTGAAATAGATGGGTTCCAAATTAAAAAAAAAAAAACTAAGTAGGAGAAAATTTCTGTCTCACAGCAAAAGTAATCCCCAATAGGTTTCTGATGAAGCAACTTTATAAGATCTATTGTCCTTGACTCTTTCTTCCAAATCTTTATTTCTCCCAACAGTAATGGAATGAAAATGAAATGAAAAATCTGGAGTCAAGCTGGGTAAAAGAAAAACCCATAGGAGTCTCTACTGAAGTAAGACAAGGCTCAATTAGTGAAGCGATGGGTCATACAGTCAAATCAGCAGCTTTACTATTCACAACAGCAAAGATATGGAATCAACCTAAATGCCCATCAATGATAGACTGGACAAAGATAATGTGGTATATATGCACCACGGAATACTATGCAGCCATAAAAAGGAAGGAAATTATGTCCTTTGCAGGGGCATGGATGGAGCTGGAGGCCATTATCCTTAGCAAACACAGGAACAGAAAACCAAATACTGCATGTTCTCACTTGTAAGCAGGAGCTGAACAATGAGAACACGTGGACACATGTGAGGGAAAAACACACATTGGTGCCTGTCAGAAGATTGCGGGTGGGAGGAAGGAGAGGATCAAAAGAATAGCTAGTGGATACCAGGCTTAATACCTGGGTGACAGGACGATATGTGCAGTAAACCACCCTGGCACATGTTTACCTAGGTAACAAACCTGTACATCCTGCACATGTACTGGCCAACAGGCTGTGGGACTTTTTCAGGTGCTACTTGAGTTGACTGCAGAAATTTCTAGAAACAGCGCCAATATATTTCACTGATTTCACAGAGGCAAATCAAGAAAGGTTAAAAATTATGTTGGTGAAGTCATTTTCTGTAAACAAACAAACATTTAAAAACTGCAACAAAAAAAGTATCATCCAGAAAGCCTCAGCAAAGCACTTCAGATACCTCTGGACAAATTCCTAATCATAGTAAACAAATTCTAATGTTCCACCTAGAGATTCGACTGCCCTTTGCGTAGCTGGGCAGCTTCCTGGGTCTCCCCAGGAAGGTATGCAGCACACCCAGTGGGCTGACCCACCCTTCACAGCCAAACCTGACAAGGCTGAGCAAATACACTCTCAAGGCAAAGACATTCTTTAGGGATTGTGCAAAGGAATTTGGCAGCTGTGTCTTCCCCATGAGGCGTGGCATGAAGAACAAGTTCCTCAGTTGGGGGCATAGGATCATCCACAAAGTAGAAACCACTATTAAATTGTATTTACCCAGAAATCCACATTTACATTAAAATGCCTGTAGCCTACCTTCCTCTGCTACTTTAAGATATTAAAAAAGAAGTCACTTAATACGGAACCAAGTAAAGTATGGAACTAATACAGGATACTTTGCATAAATATCTTTTCTGCTTCTCTCTTTTCTTCCTTCCTCTCCCGTGAAGCAGATGCTGGCATTCACAGTGCAGCCCAGGAACCCAGTAAGAATGACTCAAGTATGTCCTTCATGCTAGGAGGGATGATAGGCTTCAGCCCAGAACAGAGCTTCCAATAGAGTTCTTTTTCAATCCTACAAGTCACTGTGAGCAGAGAGATAATAAGGTCCTTTTCATTCTAACCCTGTTTCCACAGGCAATATTGGTCATAGAAAAGTCAAAGGCATAAGAGGTATTTGGTTCCAGCCTCTATATTTTTATCACCAGGATCCTAGTAGACCCAGGCTGAGGGCACTAGCTTTCTGTTTTGATGTGTGGTCTGCTTACTTTGGGCAGGCTCTGCCATTGAGTGATGAAGGTGCTATTGCCCTGAGTGAATCATGTAAGAGTGCAGAGGTGAGCTGCCTGTCACCCTGGGGGAAGGGCTAAGTCTTTCTTGAGTCCAAATGGGAGTCCATTGACATGGTCCCGTGAATCATCTGTGAACTACACATGACCCTCATGGATGCCAGAGTTGAGTGGGTGGAGCATTGAATAATTTTTTTGGTTGTTGTTATTTTGTTTGTTTAGCAAGGAAGGCTCTCTGACTTGTCCATGGGTTGGGGTAGATGAAATAATAGGCCAGTTCCTGGAGGCCAAAAAGGCAAGCTGAAAAACAAGATGGATGCTGGAGAAAGAAGTCTTACAAAATATCTAGGTCTTTGGGACTAGATTATTGTTACTCAGGGACAGAAACCTATTGTCTGTAATCATTTCTGTGTGTGTGTGCTGGAGACAACTTTCTTAGTGAATAGTGGTTTGCAACTTTTCCCTCTCTCTAGCCCGTATTAGAGCATTTGAGCATTGCCCACTCATCTTTATCCTCTACTACCTCTATTTCCCAGGTTGATTTTCAGGAGGACCAGCTACACAGCATAAGACCTACACAAAATGGAGAAGAAGGAAATTGATATGTCCTAAAGTCTACTGGATGATGAGGATGGAGGTGATCAAAAAGCAAGAGGGCAGGGAGAAGGATTATGAACTAGAAACAGTAATGGGGAGATAAGAGAGTGAAACACTCCCTGGAGCTGATAGGCACTAGATAAGTATTATACAAGGAGGTTTAGATTGCACTAGCATAAAAACATTTTGAGCATGTACCACCTATAGACATTTTTACTTACTTTTAATTAAATATCTGCACTTTGGTGTATTTTGTGTTGTACCAATTATCTGTGGGAAACCCAGCACTATCTACTTTCCAAGATCTTTGAACTGCAATGGCTACAAGATTAGGAACTACATTTCTCAGAATGCCTGCCAGCACAGGTTTGGATTATGTTCTGCCTGTGAGAGATACTCACACAAGCTTTTGAAAGGTAGGAGAGAAGTAGAAACCATAATATTATTCCTGAGACACTGGCAGTAAAGAGATCATGTGTGGCCGGGCACAGTGGCTCACCCTGTAATCCCAGCACTTTGGGAGGCCGAGGCGGGCGGATCACGAGGTCAGCAGATCGAGACCATCCTGCCTAACACGGTGAAACCCTGTCTCTACTAAAAATACAAAAAAATTAGCCGGGCGTGGTGGCGGGCGTCTGTAGTCCCACCTACTCAGGAGGCTGAGGCAGGAGAATGGCGTGAACCCGGGAGGCAGAGCTTGCAGTGAGCAGAGATCGTGCCACTGTACTCCAGCCTGGGCAACAGTGTGAGACTCCGTCTCAAAAAAAAAAAAAAAAAAAAAAAAGAGATCATGTGTTTTGGCAGACGGTAGATATAAGATGTTTCCTGAAACTTCCTGGCATCTTCCTGTGAATTATTTCTTTTTAGTGGTGAACAGACAACTGAATCATGGTGAACCATTTCCTGCAGTTCCTGAAATTCCCCATTTCATGAAAGGCATCAGCATTTCTGCTTGACCTTCATTCCTCCAGCCTTCTTGTTTCCTTGGCAGAAATCTGATTTGATCTTATAAAGCATAATACACAATTATAAATTAAAAAGAATAACATAAGTACTATTTTAAGTATATTATTTTACAAAGAAAATAGAAAAGAAAGAAAGAAAGAGAAAGAAAGAAAGAAAGAAAGAAAGAAAGAAAGAAAGAAGGGAGGGAGGGAGGGAAGGAGGGAGGGAGGGAAGGAGGGAGGGAGGGAGGGAGGGAAGGAAGGAAGGGAAGGAAGGAAGGAATGAAGGAAGGAGGGAAGGAAGGAAAAGAAAGAAAAGGAAAGAAATTCTGGGCCAGGCATGGTGGCTCATGCCTGTAATCCCAACACTTTGGAAGTCCAAGGCAAGAGAGTGGCCTGAGGCCAGGAGATTGAGACCAGCCTGAGCAACATCAACAAAACCCCATATCTACAGAAAAATAAATAAAAAAAAAAAGGCTGGGCAAGGTGGCACACACCTATGGTCCCAGCTACTCAGAAGGCTGAAGAGGGAGGATCTCTTGAGCCCAGGAATTGGAGGCTATAATGAGCTACAATGGCACCACTGCCCTTCAACCTGGGTGACAGAGCGAGACTCTGTTTCTAAAAAAATAAAAATAAAAAAGATGGTCCCAGATTGAAAGCACCCCAGATGCCTGACAGAAACAAACAAAAAAAATCCCTCTGAGATTCTATCACTTTAGCCTTAATTACTCCTATAATTGAAATTTTAGTTAAAACATTCAGCAATGTCAAAAAATAACTAGGCACACAGGAAACATGTCACCAGGAAAAAGAACCAGCAGAAACAAATAGCTAATCAAAATAAATACACACAGGTCTGTGACTCGAAGTATCAGTACAGATCCTAAGATAAGTATGCATAGGATGTTCAAAGAAATAAAAGCAAAATTAGAACATTTCAGCAGAGAACAGAAAATTACAAACAGTAATATAGGAGATTAGAAAGAAGTGGTGTTTGAAAAGTGAAAGAATTCTAAATTTGAATCTGTCTTTTTAGATTGTTATAGAGGTATATTTGTCAAGTTAGAAGGCTAGGACATATTTTCTTTAATAGTTCATTAACTTGATTCATAACTTATCAACATTTAGACATATGGTATGTGGGCCATCATTTGTATTCACGCCGCAGGCTTAGGAGTAAACCTGTAAAAGAATAAAATGAAAACTTCATGCCAATAAATTTGAAAATTTAAACAAAATGGAAAAATTTCTAGACCAATATAGCTTACCCAAACAGATCAACAATAACAAAACCATATATCTGAACAATTCTGTTACCATTATTAAAAACAAAAATAAAGTCAGTAATTACAAATCTTTTCACAAAGAAAAGTCTAGGTCTAGAGGATTTCATAGGAAAGTTGGGCTCATCCTAGGAATACAAGATTGATTTAACATTACAAAATCAATTAATGTGGTTTACCACATTAACAGATTAAATGAGGGGAAAAATTACATGATTATCTCAGTGAATGTGGAAAAAGCATTGGAAAAACTTCAGCATCCATTCAGTTCACTGAGATAATCATGTAAGTATGAGTGGATGGAACATTCCTCAATCTGATTAAAAGTATCTACAAATCCTCCATCAATCACAGTATTTAAAGTTCATACCTTTCCCTTTAAGATTAGGAATAAGACAAGTATGATAACTATTGCCTCTTCCAGACACCATTTTACTGGAAGTTTTAGCCAGTACAGTCAGACCTCCCAAAAAAAATTAAAAAGAAAGAAATAAAATTATCATCTCTCATGGATGATATGATTGTATATATAGAAAACCCAAAAAATCCATAAAAGTGTTTAGAATTTAAAAGAGAGTTAAGTCAGGTTTTAAAAATACATGCATAAAATAAACATACAAAAATCTGCATCTCTATATGTAAGTCACAACAGAAAAGGAAACAAAAATAGTGCTTAGAATAGCATCAAAACTATGAAACATCAAGAAAGAAATCTAACAAAAAACATGCAAGAACTCTGTGGAGAAAATTATTTAACTGTGTTGGAAGAAAGTAAAGAAGTGCTAAATATATAGCAAGATAAAAAATGTCTGACGGATTGGAAAAACTAATATTGTAATAATATTGTGGCTGAGGCTGGTAGTTATCGATCACAATCTATTTTCTTTTTCTTCCATGGTGTTAGAATGTGTTGGGTACATGGTTACCCAGTTAGAACTACATTTCCCAGCCATGTTAGTTGGGTGTGCCCATGTCATTAATTTTCCTCCCACAGAACACAGGCTGAGACCATGCTGGGCCTTACGTTATCAGACTCTTTCCTCTTCCCATTGGCTGGAGTCAGTGAATTGCAACAGCCCAACATGGCCCACACTGGGAGTTTCTGGCTTTCTCTATGTTCTGTGTGATCTAAATGGTAATTATAGATAGGCATGCATGCAAAATTTGATTGAGCTACAAAACTAAAATTTGAACATTTTACTGTGTTTGTTTTACCTCCATTATAGCAAGTTTCACAAAAAATTAACTTGATTGCAAAAGAGGGTAAGCCTGAGTTTAGCACAATCATTTAGGATGGTGGTGCAGCATTTTAGGTGAGAGATAATATTAGCATGAACTAGGGTGATGACTTGAACAGATGAAGATGAATGATTTGAAATATATTAAAGGAGTTTAAATCCATACGATCTGGTGTGGTGGATGGTGATGAATTTGGATGTGAGAGGTGAGGGAGACAGAAGCTTAGGGAAAGATTTCCAGTGTTCTAGATCTACTTAAACAAGCTGAACAAGGTGGCCCAGAAAGTATGGGTCTGGCCTGAGGAAGGAATCTCCAGCAGTTTTTCACACTTATTTGGAAAATAAGCCTGAGAGTCTCCAAGTCAGATTTTCCAAGAGCCACTCCTCCTCCATATTTCCAGGTTTACATGAAAATTAAGCAAAGCCTGAATCACACCAGAGCCTTCTATGGAAAAAAAGGAAATGAACGAACATTATTAGATTCTAAACTCTCTCGCCAAATTATCTTCTGATCTTATAATTATAAAATTAAATTTTTGCAGAATTGCAGCTGGCATGTGTATTAATCCTGAATTGTTCTCCTTTTTGGTGATTATTACATATTAGAATTTTTAAAATTGATAATAACCCATATGATTATTATTATAAGTAGCTTAATAATATTCCTTTGCATTCATAAAATCTATAAAATGGCTGGCATGAAGAAGTGACTCTGCTGTCACCAGAAATAGTTACTAGGGAAATGACATAAATCACACAATTGCATGAGACAGTGAAATCTACCTGAAAATCATACTTCCCATCAAAGCCAGCTCCCTCTAGACTGCTATTCTCTCTTCCCTTCAAAGCCAAGGGAAATTAACAGAGCAGAACATCTAGGCGCTAAGCAACAAGGACACACAGACCCAGAACACAGGCGCACCAAAGCTGCGCTCAGTCAGGGAAGCCATCCCCCATGTAATAAGGAACTGGCTCAAGAGTTTTGCTGAGGATCTGGGAGGAAATTGACTCAATCTAATGTAGCTGATGGAAATCACTGTACTGAATGAAGATGCAAGGGCAGAGAATCATTTGTTCTTACTAATAACAGCCCTGAAACATAACATGACCCACCTATCAGAGCCACATGAGTTTGTTCCCTGGGCAGTGTTTTCCATTGCCAAGGAAAGCTAAAAAGACTGTCTCCCTAAAGTCAGTCCTGAGACCACGGCTGTTACTCCACAGCTAGAGAACCAGGAGGCTCAAGGAAAAGCACCAAGAGTTTGCACTTGAAACACTCACTTTCAGCGGGTTGCAGAATTGCAGCTGGTGTGTGTATCAATCCTGAATTGTTCTCCTTTTTGGTGATTGTTGCATATTAGCATTTGCATTCAGTTTCAGCAGGTTGGCCATTGAACACAATCTAGGAAATCTCTGCATAGTAGCTGTCAGGGATGCACAATGCAGGAGACTAGGTGATGCCAATAGGGTCTGTCTTAGCAATTCTATGGGAGTGTATTGTAAAGAGCTTAAAGATGAGTCATTGAAAGGCAAATAAAATATATTTGTCTTCTACCTTTAAAAATATCCAATTCTGTCAATAGTTCTTAAAAAGCAATCAAGCAGTTAAAACAACAATCACAACAAAACCACCTTTGCAAATATTCAGTTCAGCTCCATAGATAATGTATTAGTTAATGGCTTTGCTGGGTATGTTTTAAATACTCACCATGTTAAACAGGAACTCTCTCCACCTGAGTTTTTCTGGAACTGCAACCTGTTATTTTGTTTTAATTAAAAGACATTATTTTTTAGAGCAGTGTTTAGTTTACAGAAAAAATTAAGTGGAAAGTACAGAGTTCCCAAATATACCCTTGCCCCCACCCTTAGCTGTCCCATTATTAACATCTGGTTTAATGTCGTGAATTTGTTAGAATTGGTAAGCCAATATTGATATACTGTTATTGATTAAAGTTCATAGTTCGCATTAGTTCACTCTTGGTGTGGTACAGTTCTAAGGGTTTTGACAGATGCATATCACACATCCACCATTACAGTATCATACAGAATAGTCACACTGCCCTAAAAATCCCATGCTTCACCTTCTAATCTCTCTCTCCTCTTCCCCTTAACACCTGGCAACTACTGATCCTTTCATTGCCTCTATAGTTTTGCCTCTCCCAAAATGTCATGTTTGGAATCATACAGTATATAGCCTTTTCAGACTGGCTTCTTTCACTTAGCAATATGCATTTAAGGTCCAATGGTGCAACGTTCCATTTTTATTTAGTAAGTGGTGAAAAAAAGTATAAAGTTAGCAAATTTTAAAAGAAATACTCTTGGTATACACACAAGTCATTTAAGATTTGCACTTTTCAATATGAATGTGTCAAATACAAGAAACAATAAATTTTGGAGTAAAGACTATTCCCATTCTCATGCTAAATGTATAGTCTTGGCCAACAGTAGATGGAAGTCCCATGCTGGTGATTTTGAAACTTGTTCTCTCATTAAAATAATATTTATGGAGTATGCAAGGAGTGGGAATGGAGAACTGCAAATAAATCCAGAAGTATTTTTAATAGATTTACTTATTGTAGTGGTATGAGTAAAGTGATTCTGAAACAATTTAGATCAAGCTTGTTCAACCTGCAGCCTGGGACAGCTTTGAATGAGGCCCAATGCAAATTTGTAAACTTTCTTAAAAACATTATGAAATTTTTTGGCAAGTTTTTTTAGCTCATCAGCTATCATTAGTGTATTTTATGTGTGGCCCAAGACATTCTTCTTCTTCCAATGTGGCCCAGGGAAGCCAAAAGATTGGATGTCCCTGATTTAGATGTATTATAGGATTGCACAATGAGTTAATGCATTTGTGTTGCTGAGAGTGAGAGTTCTCACAGAAGAAGGTAGGTTGTAAACTATACAGTGAGGATGGCAAGAAAGAAGCCCATGGGAGTGGATTGAAACTGAAAATATAGATCTGAACTCATAATGTCTAAAATATGTTGTATGTGTTTATGTATGTGTATGCCCACCTGTATACACATATACCTCTATGTTTGTGTGTATATATGTCTGTGTCTGTATGCATGTGTATACACACACACATTTCCTAGCTCTGTCCACTGAAAGGTTGGTCAAGAAGTAAAGATATCCCATGTGACAGTTAATATTAGGTGTCAACTTGATCGGATTGAAGGATGCCCAGATAGCTGGTAAAGTATTGTTTGTGGGTGTATCTGTGAGGGTGTTGCCAGAGGAGACTGATATTTGAGTCAGTGGACTAGCAGAGGAAGACCCACCCTCAATGTGGGTGGGCACCATCCAATCAGCTGCCGGTGTGATTAGAACAAAAGCAGGAGGAAGAAGGTGGGATAACTTTGCTTGCTGAGTTTTCCTGGCTTCCTTCCTCTTCTTGTCTTGGACGCTTGCTTCCGCTCCTTCTGCCCTTGGACACCAGACTCCAGGGTCTTCATCCTTTGGACTCTGGAACTTGCACCAGTGGCTTCCTGGGGGCTCTCAGGCCTTCTGCCACAGACTGAAGGCTGCACTGTCAGCTTCACTGGTTTTGAGGCTTTCGACTCTGATTGAGTCACTACTGGCTTCTCTCTTCCCCAGTTTGCAGGTGGCCTATCATGGGACTTCACTTTGTAATTATGTGAGCCAATTATTCCTAATAAACTCCCTTTCATATATACATATATCCTATTTGCTCTGTCCCTCTGGTGGACCCTAATACACACACACCAGTAACCAGAAGCACATCTAATGCCTAGAATTTGGCCTCTATCACTGTTCTCCACTAAAAAGAATCAAGGCTTCACTCCATGTAAACATGCTGAACTGCTAAAATACCTTAAAATTAATATTAAAATAATCTGTGCAAAGATTTGCACTACCAATTATGCTGGGAATTCAAAGATACAATGTGGTATTCACTAATTACCCACAGTGAGATAGATTCTAGAGCCAGATGATGCAAGATGAGTCTGGAACATATTATGTCTAAAAGTGCGGAAATGCTTTAAAAAAAGTGTGGGGCTTGCAACAAAGCCAAGCAATCAACTTGAAGAAACCCCTAATGACCAGGTCAGGGACAATTTAAACACCAAAA
Organism: Gorilla gorilla gorilla; assembly: GCF_029281585.2. Classification (NCBI taxonomy): domain Eukaryota; kingdom Metazoa; phylum Chordata; class Mammalia; order Primates; family Hominidae; genus Gorilla; species Gorilla gorilla. The sequence goes on along the minus strand of NC_073238.2, from coordinate 92,206,600 downwards.
TATTAAGTAGTGAATTATAAACCATTGAAAAAATATGAACTAGTGATACCAATAATTAATAAATAGGTGAGGAGAAGGAAGGTCTCTTGCTTAATGTAGAATGCTGAGTGCTGGCTGGTAAATGCAGAGGTGATGCTGAAGCTGGAAAATCACCATTTTGCAACATCATGGTAAAGACTGGATAAAGCAAGAATCATCAATGGATACTAAATCTAGGGGGATATTTTGTTGAAGACCAGAAACTTGCCATGAACTTAAACAGTGTTACCACAAATTGCTAATTCGCTTCAATGTTTTTTTCAAAAAGTTATGATACAAAGGAGAAGCTCAGCAATACCTTCACCAGGTGCTTAAAATTAACATCACTGGTGATGAACAGATGGCCTTTGCATGCCTCCCCTGAGAAGGGCACAACATCACCTGTGAAGTATTCGGTTGAAAATGTATAACTTGACTCCCTCATGAAAAACCAGCAGACCAATGAGGAATATTCCATTTAAAAGAGGAGAAGAGTATAGTCTTCAAAAATGTTACTGGCACAAAAGACAAGTAAAGGCTATGAAATATTCTAGATTAAAGGCGATTAAAGATACATGACAAATTAATGTAATGTCTGACCATAGATTGGATCCTCAATTGCAATGGAAAATGCTACAAAGGTCATTGTTGGGGCAATTGCATAAGGGCAATAGCTTGGATAAAATTACTTTATCAAAGTTAAACTTGCTGAAGTTGATGAGTGAACTGTGGTTATGAATGAAAATATCTTTTTATCATAATCACTATTATTATCTATTTCATTCATTATTTAAACTACAATAATGTCAGAATAAGGAATGTATTTAATTGCAATGTAAAATTGCAATTGACATGTAAAATCTTTTTTTATCAACAGTGTACTAAGTATTATAACATTTTCCATATTTATGTAAAATTTTCTATTTTTTCACTAGGAAAATAGTGAAACTAGTGAGCAATGCTAATTTGTATGAGGCTCTCCAAGCCAACCCTGATAATTGAGTTTAAATGTTAAGCTTACAATTTTACTAGTGCCCTTAGCTTTCCTCACAAAGAATTAATTGATTTAATTTTAGAATCTGAATGTTCTGTAATTATTCTACATTGCATTAAAGAAGTTTTCCATATTATTGTTTGACAATGTTTTGTGTGAAGAACACAAAGTAGAATTTTTTTTTCCCTTTTCTTTTTTTTTTTTTTTTGAGACAGAGTCTCGCTCTTGTAGGCCAGGCTGGAGGGGAGTGGCGCCATCTTGGCTCACTGTAACCTCTGCCTCCCGGGTTCAAGTGATTCTCCTGCCTCAGCCTCCTGGGTAGCTGAGACTACAGGCATGCACCACCACACCCGGCAAGTTTTTGTATTTTTTTAGTAGAAATGGGGTTTCACCATGTGTCAGGTTCTAACTGAGGTGCAAGGGGAGTCGGTGGGCAAGTGGCAGGTAGCTGGAAAAACACTTGAGGAATCGTAAACAATTTCAACATGGCTCTATTCTGTGGGCACCAGCAAGCCATATGTACAATGTTAGCAGGGTAATTATACCTTTTACAGACAATAGTGGCTCCAAGCCAAGCACGAGCTCATGTGGGTGATCATCTAATGTGCCTCACATGGCCTGGTTACATAATGTGTGGGGTCGTGCATCTGCTCTCCAAACACGCTGAGTAATGCTGCACCAGAAGGCCACCTCAGCCTACTCCTGACTAAAGCACAGCCATTTCCCTTACACTATGTTGGCCAGGCTGGTCTCAAACTCCTGACCTCAAGTGATCTGCCTGCCTTGGCCTCTCAAAGTGCTGGGATTACAGGCGTGAGCCACCGCACCCAGCCAGAATGATTTTTATTAGAATGAATAACATGTTCTATGTAAGATTAGCTGTGTTTAGTATGGGTGTTTTGCCTTCAATTCCACTTTGGTACTCCTTAGGACTTTGGATGAAAAACTTTCATTGTATTTTTATTAGAACTTGACTTTTTCATAAACCCCCTCACCCCCAAAAAAGAAAGAGAATATCTCTATTATTAGGAAATGCACAGTAAAATATTTTAGGGTAAAGTGATACTGGGGTAAAAAGCCATGATTTGTACAATTTATATTGGTAAAATAATGGTAAATCGTGAAGAGTCAAGACAGCAAATTACAAACAAATGACATAAAACGATGACAATAGATGAACCTGAGTAAAGGGTATAAGAGATGTTCTTAGTGTTATTCTCGTTCTTGCAACATTTTTCTAAGTATGCAGTTATTTCCAAATAAAAAATTCAAATTAAAAATCAGACTGGGTGCAGTAGCTCACGCCTGTAATCCCAGCACTTTTGGAGCCTGAGGCAGGTGGATCACTTGAGCCCAGGAATTTGAGGCCAGCCTGGGCAACAGGGTGAGACCCTGTCCGTACAAGAAATAATTTTTTAAAAACACCTGGACATTATGATGCATGCTTGTGGTCCCTGCTACTCAGGAGGCTGAAGTAGGAGGATCACTTGAGCCTGGGAGATCGAGGCTGCAGTGAGCCAACATTATGCCACTGCACTCCAGCCAGGGCAACAGAGTGAGCCCTTGTCTCAAAATAATAATAATAATAATAATAATAATAATAATAATAATAATAATAATAATGACATATGCAGTAACACCAAATATTCTTCCATGGATTCCTCATCTCTCTCCTGTAACCTGGACAACTCCTCCTGTTAGTCCTTTAAAATAATCTGCCAAGGCATTACTTCCTCTATGAATACCTTTGTCAACACTTTTCTCTAAAAAGAAACTCTTAATATACCTTTCATGTCATCTGAAATTGCATTTATACTTTAGTAACAGAGTGAAAGTAGCAGTGACTTAAACTAGACAGAAATGCATTTCTACTCCCAACTTGAGGGAGAGTCAATCCAGGGTTCTGCTCAGTAATCAGTGTCCAGAGTCCTTCTATCTTTGTTCCCTGCCATCCTTTGTACATGACTTCCATGCTTAAGATCACATCATGCTTCAGGGTGGCTGCTGGAGCTACAGCCAACACATCCACATTCCACAACCACATCACGTCCACATTCCAGCTAGCAAGCCCCAGTCATTTCTCCCCAAGCTAAGGGAACTTTTCCCCAAATTCAACCCAAAAACTTTCATTTGCATATTATTAGCCAGAACTTAGTCCATGGTCACATGTAGCTACAAGAGAGGATAGAAAAATGGGGCCTTCAGCTGGATATTTTGCCACCTGGTATAGAATCGGGTTTCTGCTATAAGAAAGAGAGGAAGAATTAATACTGGGTGGGCAATTATCAGTCTATGAACACCTCCCATTGTGATATTCACCGTTATTTTATACATCTTCCATTATGTCACATTTTCTTTGTTTTCATGTCAATATGGCAAACTACAGGACAAATTTTTAAATATGAAATATCTATATTCATGTCTAGTCCCCTGATGCTAGCTCAGGCCAGTCACATGGTAATTGCTCATGTAAGATTGAGGAAATTAAGTGAACTGATAGGCAGCCATTCGAGATATTCCAAATGAGTACAATTTACATTCCACACAAGTATCATTCAATCATGGAAGACTTTGAGAACTGACTTCTCAAAGTTTAATTTGGTTATAAAATCTGAGTTAATTTTGGTAGTGACAAAATTCCCTGATGATTATAGGTCATAGAATGTAGAAGATACCATACAACAGAAGGTTTTAACAGAAAAATATAATTCTTTTCCTCAGCCTCAATGACTCTGCCCTCTTTCATCTCTAAGTGCTGAGAGTTCCTTCATTTCAATGTTAAAACATTTAATGGTAGGTGATTTCTAACCTCATGTAACCAATCTATAAGGAAGTGGGTTCAGGAACAATTTAAATGGCATTCTCAACAATGAGCAGCATAATAGGAAATAGGAAGCAAAGATGTCAGATTTCTAAGTGACGTTTCATCTTCTCAAGCATATGATTCTTGGCAGAACCCAACCGATCTTCAGAAAGGAGAAAAAGGTCAATCTTTCTTCGTGAAAGCACTTAACTGGAAAAGAATTTTCATCCACAGGAAGAAAAAACCTTCTGTAGTTGTGCTTTTACTATGTGTCAGGCAAGTTGCCAGATACTAGAGGCAGAATGGCGTAAAAGAAAGAAAAGACCCTTAATTTTATGGAATCTTTAGCCTCATAGAGTTCTTCCAGCTAGTAAGTAGTAGAGTATGTTTTCAAAGATTGTCTGCCTTTAAAACCCACGCACTTCACTTGATCTTAGCCAAAAGGCCAGGAAGCAATAACTCACTCACTTGACCAATGTATTTTTGGATTAAGAATTAGTCCTTCTTATACATTTCTATCTTAAATTTTGGGTCTACAACCACATGAGAGCTAAAAATCCTAAACTGTTACATTCAGTACTTATGATTTCCATTGAAAAATGAAATTGGTGGTAATGGTAATTGAACTGGAATAACTTTTTTAAGTAAAACAGAATGTTCATTGATATTTTATCTCGTTTTAAGGCTCACTTCACTGAGTTCTATATAAATAAGTTACCAAAATTTTGGAGTTCTCAGATTGCTCTATGATCATCTCAACATAGCAAGCAACACTCTCAACTGCAAAGCAGTCATTTGGATATTCTTTTTCTACTTGACAGCAAAAATTCATATTCAATTTTTTTCCCTAAGTTACCCAGAAGAGTTGGCACTGTGGGCAGCCTCAGCACAGTTGCCAGACATACTGGGGGAAAAAAATTACCTGAAAGAAAAGGTGGGGCTTCAGAATAAGTAAAACAAAAGCCATGCCAAGAAAGATAAACACACACCCTCCTTTGAAGATTATTGCCAAGTGTCTTTAAAATCATGCCAAAGAAAGCATCCCATCCAGGTTTACTTCATCTCAATCTCTCCCGTTCTAACTCTAAATAAGCAGGCTGTCACTTGCAGCTCAACAATTCTGCCTTGAGCTTTAAAAAGGTATTAAAGAACTTATTGCCTGAAATCAGAGCACTGTTTTTACTGTGTTGCCTCATTCTTATCTGATGGAGAACAGTCAAGAATGGAATATAAGGCATCTGGTCACATATTTGAGACCACAAAAGATCAGGGTGGGACAACCTCACAGCACATCATGTGTTCCCCAGACGGTCCATTGAGTACCTTCTTCTTTGAGAAAAAAACAAAAGCATCCCTTACTGGTTGTCGCACCTACATTCTCTGATTAATAGGTCTATCACTATGGGAAGCTGTCCAGCCTGAAATGTGAGATCATCAAACCCTAGAAAAGCCATAAAAATATCATTTCGCTATGTATACCCAGCATTCTGCCAAAAGAAATTGTAAGTGCCTCTGAATCACTGCTCCAGAGCACCAGCCCACAGTGACCACAAAGCATATGCAGTCTCACCTAGAATGATCAGCAAGATAATAATTCTCCCTGGTAATAACTCTTGCTGTGGTTGCAAGCCCTGATCATTGTTCTCTTTTTTAAAACTAGGGGAGAGACAAATGCTCACGAGTAACTGTAAATGTGACAAAGGATGATGTCTCCAGTTCAAAAATGGACTACGTAGTCCATTTTTTATGCATTTCCCCCTTCTTAAAAATTACTATGGGTTATTGTATAACAAAATAAATTAAGTGATTATATTAAGTCATTTTAGTTAAAAATTGTTCCAACTTGAGCCTAATGCCTGCCTATGATTATAGTTTGTAGCCCTATTAAATTCAGGACCACCCCCCGCCAAGCCAAAAAAAAATTTTTTTAAAAATAAGAACTAGGCAGAAGACATGGAAACAAACACAATCACAATCATCTGCTTGGTTCTGAAATCTGAGTATGACCAAGAAGAGGTGTTTAGTGGTATTGGTGGGATAGCGAAGTACAGGGGATTCAGGACTTCATGTCCTAAAAAGAAGCAGTAGTACCCAAGTTCTAAAAGGGACAATAAGAATGTATCTAATCAATTTCTTTTTAATGAATAAATTAATTGAATTGGACATCTCCATATAAAATACCCATGCACTTTTCACTTTGGGGCACTAGAGGGAAACAAAGTAAGAAAAATAATGAAGGCTTGTGTATCAAGCTGCTAAAAGAATACTTTTTTTTTTTCCATGTTAATGAACTCTTCTGTTACTTTTGGTGGGAAACGGTATTCACATGGTAGCCTAGTTTAAAAAAATACCATTTTCGATTTGATTTCACAATACTTCAAGCCCACTTACCAGGAACAAACCTACAGCCAGAACCTCAAAAGGTCCATTATCTTTGGTTAAGTCAGAAAAAAAAAAGTGAAGCAGTAAGTCAGGTTTGAGAAGGATGCAGGTGACAGAAGCCTATTATTTAAGGCTTAATTAAATTCTTTTTAGGAAATTACTTTCCCAGTTACATGTAAGAACACATTTTTCAATGTTATGAGGGTGGGAAGAGGGAGAGGTTCAGAAAACAAACAAACAAAAAGCAGTTGGGTACTATGATTAGTAACGGGTGACAAAATAATCTGTACACCAAACCCTCAAGTAATGAGTTTACACATATAACAGACCTGCACATGTACCCTGGAACCTAAAAGTTAAAATATTAAAAAAAGAGCAGGAGGCAGCAATCCACTTCTGACTTTAGCTTCCTTTTTAAAGTGCACCAATAGGAATGTCACTGCTTTCAGAAATGGAAGAAAAAGAAGCACTATAATTTAGTACACACATTTCATTGCCATCTTCTCATAAATAAAAAGTGTTCTGGGATTTCTTTTTGTTTGTTTGTTTTTTGTTTTTTGAGATGGAGTCTTGCTCTGTCGCCCAGGCTGGAGTGCAGTGGCGAGATCTCGGCTCACTGCAAGCTCTGCCTCCTGGGTTCACACCATTCTCCTGCCTCAGCCTCCCGAGTAGCTGGGACTACAGGCGCCCGCCACCACGCCCAGCTAATTTTTTGTATTCTTAGTAGATATGGGGTTTCACCGTGTTAGGCAGGATGGTCTCGATCTCCTGACCTTGTGATCTGCCTGCCTCGGCCTCCCAAAGCACTAGGATTATAGGCGTGAGCCACTGCACCCGGCCGTGTTCTCGGATTTCTGTTGCTGATGATAATAAATATCAGGGAGCTCTTTGGGGAGTCTCCAGTCTTCAACCCTCCCTACTGTGGTCCACTTCTCTCTTCAAATGGACAAAATTTCAGGTGAAGGAAGCCTTATTTTCTAACTACTATGCCAGTGATTATTTTTAATCATGTTTTATATATGGAATATTTTTATGGTTAGTTTAATATTGAGGTGATGATAATGTTTGAATTTGAACTTGTCATACCCCTCAATTCAATCAATTTTCAAATCTAGGGATTAGTCTTACTGAAAGGAAAAAACCCCACTGGGTTCCTATAAATTTATTCAAAGCATTGTTGAAATAATACTTGATTTAAAAATGTATATATTCAATGTGTACCTGTATGTGTATGTTATAGAATTGTTTAGAGCCAGACGTTGTTAGGACAGAAAAACAAAGGGGTAAATTTTTTTCTTATGTGCACTGTCACTATAAAATGAAAATATATTTATTTTGAGTACCTCTGTAAATTTGGTATTTATTTGCAAGGCTGAATGAGTATAAACTTAGTCCTTAGTCCTTTCTGAGTCTTCAAAATCTGGAGGTTTACAAATTCAGTGGTGTTTGGTGCCTCTAAATTTTTTTTTTTTTTTTTTTTTTTTTTTTTTTTTTTTGAGACGGAGTCTCGCTGTGTCGCCGCCAGGCTGGAGTACAGTGGCACGACCTCGGCTCACTGCAACCTCTGCCTTCCGGGTTCAAGCAATTCTCCTGCCTAAGCCTCCCAAGTAGTTGGGACTACAGGTGCACACCACCACACCCAGCTAATTTTTGTATTTTTTAGTAGAGATGGGGTTTCACCATGTTGGCCGGGATGGATCTCTTGACCTCATGATCCACCCCCTTCAGCCTCCCAAAGTGCTGGGATTACAGGCGTGAGCCACTGCACCTGGCGGGTGCCTCAAAATTTTCTATATAGCAATAGACTCTGAAAAAGTAACATTGAGTAATAGTAATGACTCTGAAAAAGTAACATTGTGCTTGCTTTTTATCTATTTGCATGTTTCAAAACTTAATAGCTCTTATAAATTCTATGGGTTATTAGAATTAAAATAACAACAACAACAGTAATAATGGCAGCATTTTATCTTTTCATTTTCAGGTTTTGTGTTTGAGATACTCAACTAATAGTTACAGAAACGCAACGAGTCATGGCCTGTAGAAATTTGCCTTAAACAGAGAAAAAGATGTAACAACATATTGTAAACACACTTAACAGTGTATATAGGTATTACTAGAATGTAAGCTCCACGAGCGAGCATAGCAGCTTTTATTGCATTACTGCATGCTGTCTCCCTATCACAAGGATAGTGCTGAGCACAAGGGGGGCACTCAATTTTGGTTGAATAAATGTCAGTAAGGTTTGACCAATGGAAAATGGAAGATTTTTCCTCACTTTGAAACAGAAATCATCCCTAACAACTAAATAAAATCAACAGAAAATTTAAATTGCATAAATTCTGGATGACTCCCATATCAGCTAGTCTGAACTAGCCAGTCACGGTACCCTGGAAAATGGACTGATGACTGAAAGCCTCATACCTGACCCTATGGGAGTGGGCATGGGAGACATTGAAAAATTCAGTGGGAAAGATCATATTAAAGATTGATCTTTAATTAATTAATTAATATGATTAAAGATCATATTAATGATTTAATATGATTAAATCCCATTTTGGATATAAACCGAATTTACTCTAATTTTATAGATAAGAAAATTGATTTACTCTAATTTTCACACTGGCAGAGATGGGACTTGATCTCCATCTCTCTGAACCCAAAACTTGTGGGCTTAACGGCCCTTCTAGATTAAGAGCATTTAAGCCAAGGTTAGGAGCAATATATGGGATGCAGTAACTTAAACAGTGATGGCCTGTTTTACTTTCTCAGTAAATCCCAGAACAAACACCTAAAGTAATGAAATAGTAAAGACAGAATTAGGAAACATGCGATTTTTAGCAAGTTGGTTGGAACAGATAGTGAGATAATTACCCTGACATAGCCATATCTAAAATGCAAATGAAATACATGATGTCAAATATGTGTTACCTCAATGCTTTTCTGAGGATCTTGTCATAAAGCAGATTCTAATTCAGCTAAAATTGGCAGGGGTAGCAGGGGCAAAGGGCAAGATTCTGCATTTCTTAAAGGCTCCTGGATGGTGCCAATCAACTGGTCCACAGACCAATCTGTGACAAAGCCTTACCTGATTCTTGTTTGAAATATCAGGTAAGAACTACATCCCTCTCCTTTGCCAAATGAAGGTTTGGGACCTGAAGCTTTTCAGGTTTTACCAGCTTGAAGCAGGTAGGGCAACAGCCAGTTGTCCCTGAAATCAAATTAATCACAACAGGCCTAAAGTGAAATTTTGCAGATTAGCATTGGCGTTTAGCTGGAGTGATAATTATGCAAATATTCCAGCATACTTCTCTTTTGGTTCCCTTTTTTTAACCTGGCTTATTCCCTCAAATTCTCACCATTCAAAAAACTAGAATATAAACACCACAGTAATGGAATTTATTACAGCATAATGATAGAATGTGCTAAGAATCATGATTTTTCCATTTCATTTTGGGTTCCACTATGAAGGAACCCACTATATTTTTTATTTGATCTGTGATTCCCCATCTGCCTCCTTTTAAAGACAGCAATTCAGTTGTAGTTACATTAGTATTATTCTTTAAGCAGCATTTATTAAGGGCATACAGTGTATCAAGCTGTATACCGTTTAAATAAACTGTTTTTTATTTTCCTCAAAATAACCCTAGGTGATAACTACTACTATTTTTCCCACTTTAAAGATGAGAAAGCTGGCCGGGCACGGTGGCTCATGGCTATAATCGCAGCACTTTGGGAAGCTGAGGCGGGCGGATCACGAAGTCAGGAGTTTGAGACCAGCCTAGCCAACATGGTGAAACCCCATCTCTACTAAAAATATAAAAATCAGCTGGGCGTGGTGGCACATGCCTATAATCCCAGCTACTTGGGAGGCTGAGGCAGGAGAATTGCTTGAATCCGGGAGGCGGAGGTTGCAGTGAGCAAAGATAACGCTACTGCACTCCAGCCTGGGTGACAGAGTGAGACTCTATCTCAATAATAATAATAATAATTAATTAAAAAAATAAAGATGAGAAAACAGAGGTTTAAGGAAATACAACGCTTTTCCAAGGTAACATAACTGATAAGTCAGTGTTCCCTGAATGCAAAGCCTGAGTTCTTAGCCATTGTGCCCTGATAGTTCCTTTTCTGAAAGAAAAGAGTACAAATATTCAAATTTTCAAATTTTCTTTTGCATGTTTGTAAAAAGCAAGTTTGTGGGCCTGTTTTATAAGATATTTCCAAGCCTAGAAGGCATTTCTGGCTTACTGTGGGAAGTGATGCTACCCATCATGGACTTTATGACCAATAATCCTAAGTGTTCCTGACTTTAATTTACATGATGATTAGTTCTGACCATGTGCATGTGTGTTCCTGTGGGGAATCCCTTTACTCTGTGCCACTATCAGCTCCAAATTTAATCTGTAGCTGCAGCTGCCATGATGAGTGCCCCTGCCGCCAACTATTCCATCCTGGACTGTGTCTCTAGAATGACTAGTACACGAATACATAGTTTCTTTTGGTTGTTATTTATATGATGCAAATAGGACTTAGAATGAATCACTGAACCTCTTATTTTCTCCTGGACCATTAGGCGTTGTGAAGACATAGCTGTATCATTGGAAGCTTTCTGAAATGGGCTGAAATAGAGAAGTGGAAACCCAGAAGATAAAGAAACCCCAGTGGGACAAGCAATTCAGAAAGCTCCAAGCAATGCCCAGTAGCCCAGAACAGCATAATAGTTCAGCAGGGAGTAGCAAATGGATGTCTTAGCATCAGAGACAGTATCGGGACAATCAGGTGCATGTAAAACTAGACGTGGTTGGCATCAGAGACAGACGGTTACAGGACCTGAGAGAAAGTATGAGGGCACTTGTACCCCACAGAAATGATGAGAACTTTGGTACTGAATAACCTATTTAGTGAAGCTCAAAGCAAGAGCTTGGTTTTTTGCTTTTTTTAAAAAAGGTCAAAGTTTAGCATCAAGTAAAGGATCTGAGATGGAAAACCACTAAGTGACCTGATTCTGAGCCTCCAAATACTAGATCTAAATTTACTTGCTTAAATGTCTTCCAGCTCAGAATGGAGTTAATCCTCCAGTCAGGCCTGCATCTGGGGAATGCACTATGAGAATTTAACAAATAGGAGCTTAGGAAGTCGAGCAGATCACTAAAATTACGTCTTCTTTACTTGAACTTCTAGTTCACTGATTGAAGTAAATGAGCCCCTTTTGTAATCGTTAATACTGCGTTTAAAGAAACTGAGCAATTAGAGATGGCTGTGAAATTCTTAGATGAACATTCAAGTGCGTGTTGCATTGTATCTGTCTTGCAGGCTGACTTATAGTCACCTAGTCCCAAGCTAGCAAAGGCTTCTATTTGTCCCCAAATGTCTGGTCTCCCTCCTTTCTGGCCACATGGCTGTACAGAATGAAGAGAGGACAGTTCTCAGTTTCCTTTACCGATAGGCATTGCCCTGTGACTAAGTTCTGGCCACTGAGATGTCCGTAGTGTTGGGTTGAAGCACCAAAAAGTGTCCTTCAATGCTGGGAGCATGCATCCCTTTCCTTGTCTCCCTTTCCTTATTCCCAGGGTCTGGCATGAGAATATGATGGCTTGACTTAAAGAATGGAGACCAAAGGCCGGGTGCAGGGGCTCATGCCTGTAATCCCAGCACTTTGGGAGCCTGAGGCGGGCAGATCATGAGGTCAGGAGATCGAGACCATCCTGGCCAACATGGTGAAACCCCGTCTCTACTAAAAATACAAAAATTAGCTGGGCATGGTGGCGCATGTCTGTAAGCCCAGCTACTCGGGAGGCTGAGGCAGGAGAATCACTTGAACCAGGGAGCTGGAGGTTGCAGTGAGCCGAGATGCCGCCACTGCACTTCAGCCTGGCGACAGAGTGAGACTCAATCTCAAAAAAGAATGGAGACCACAGATAGAGAAACGACAAGACAGACAGAAGCCTGGGTGCTTGCCTGAGTGCTTGAGCACATCAAGAAACAGAACTGCCTGCCATTAAACACATGGAATGCCTATATCCAGGCATTAATGGGAGAGAGAAATTAACTTCTTCCTTGATTAAACTGCTGTCATTTGAGTTTTATTGACAGTTGCAACTAAACCCCATTCTAAGTAATTCACTGAACCATCATCTTCACAGAGGTCATAATCAATTAAAAAATAACATATTGGTTGCTTCATTGACTGACTAAGTGGTCACAGTGTCTGTTGATGTACAAAATGATGGAAATGAGGCTGAATCTGTGGAAAATCAGGTTTTAGCTAATCAGTTTCAGCCATTTAACATTCTGTTTAATGCAACACACAAGTTAAGCAGCAACATTAACATTCTCAAAATGAAGCATATTTACCTTCACCATTATTTCTTTAAGATATTTTTCACAGTCACCAAATTGTCTTATCTAGACATAACATAGACATTGAACAATCTTGATACTCCTTGCTTAGTACAAAGAGTTGTGATAAATGAGTGGAACTGAAGGGAAAAATAAGTAGGTAGGGAGCCAGGAAACTCTCCTACTGAAAAAGAAAAGTGTTCGTGGACCATAAAATGAGAAAGGTTACATTAATCTTTTTCTGGCAGCCACAGTGACAGAGTAACGATGCTTTAATCACTGGTTAGATGATTCTCTGCAAAAATGTGAAAAAAGTAAATTAACAATTGATACCCACCACCCTTCTGGGTAGCCTCTTTGTATTATTTTCTAGCACACTCAACAGTTCTTAGCTCTAATGTCTTTATGATGTCCCCTTGGCTGCCCCCTAAACACACACACACACACACAATATGATTCCATTCTCCAGATCTTTCATCTCATCTCATTAACATAATAGGAGCTGACACAGTCTTTATCTATTAGCTCATTTGACCCTATGAAATACATGACTATGAGGTGCCCTTATTATCCTCGCTTCAAAGATAAGAATGTGAGCCATAGAACTAGTAAATTGTGGAGCTAGAGTTCAAATGCAGGCAGTTTGGCTCAAAGTGAGTCTGTTCTACAGATATATCCCATTTCCTTAGGAACATTTGCAACATAAAAATGGCAGATGTTAGTTACCAGATAACATCTGCCAAGAAACACAACTCCTAAGCCTAGCTAAAATTTGTCTTTTCAAGGAGGATCAATAATACAGCGCTAAGCAGGCTAATGGAGGAATTTGGGGGGAAGAGGATGTTCTGCATCCCTCAGAAAATCTCACTCTTTAGGTAGTCAACCAAGTAGTACAAGCTGACCTTCAATTAGAATCCTATGTTTAACTATCCTTGAGCTATTAATATACAATATGGACATTAGAAAATAAGTTAATTTTGACATTTTAAAAAATTGAGATGAATAAGTTCTGCTCTACCTGAGCCTAATATATTCAAACTTTCAAATGGATTTCATTTACCCTTTTATGAAGCCCAAGTCCCTGATTTTAAGAAATTGCTGGAATTTTATTATTTCCAGCTTAGTACTGAACTGCTGTTCTTATTACCATTTATACTTCATTGTCATTTTCATTCTACCATTGATTATTTTTTCTCTGTATACAGAGAAAGCCTTTTGAATCTGGCAAATACAGACATTAAAAAGGCTTTTTAAGATGGCCAAGTGCCACATGCCTGTAATCCCTAAGAGTTCAAGATCACTCTACGCAACACAGACAGACCCCATCTCCAAAAAAGAAAAAACAAGGCTTTTTATCTATTATAATCATGACATACTCAGTTTCTGATTTCTCATGCCAACACAGTAAAGATACTGTCCAGGGAAGCTACTTCTTGTAAAGTAATATATTTATAACAAGAACTAATATTTTATAATCTATGAGATGGATTTTCTTTCTCTGTTTGCAGACGGGGAAAGTGATGCTCAGTGAGTTTTCATATATCACCCAGGATTAACCAGTGGGTGACAGCAGGAATTAGAACTCACACAAATCACCCAACTGCAACTTTGTGCTCTTTCCATAATGCTGCAGAGCCATGTCTTTGCTAGATTTAGTGGCACAATGATAGTCAGAGTAAGAAGAGATCCATGAATTATATCTTTGAGATTTTAAAGTCAATGAAAATTGCAATTCCATGTATGAAAACTCACTTTTAAAAAAATCAATGTTTCTTAAACACATTATATTCTCTGACATCTTTGGCCAATACATGTTTTTCTTTTTTTTTGGCACCAACTGCCCATCCTAGCATCTGTAGGAAACTGGGAAACTGCCTGACCACACCTGATGAGAGACAGCAGCCACATGGTGATTTCACCTCCCACCCCTGACAAGCAGGATTGTACCAAAGGAAGGCACTTCCCTAAAGGGCAACCAATCCACTGGCCTTCCAGAAACCAACACCCATGTGACCCAGCTTAAAAAGATGAACGGTGCCAAAGAAATTCCTCTCCTAAGAATGTGGGACTGAGTAGCAGCAGGGTCGGCGCCATCTTGTAGAAAGTATCAGGAGAACCATGATGGTCCACAGGGAAGCTGAAGTTATGAGGAAATAAAAATCAAACATATAAGTAATAAGAGCTACCATTTATATGGTACTTACTATGTGCTTCACATTCTTAATTTATTGACCCTGTGAAGAAATTACTGTTATTAACAGGTCCCCCCCTACCACCATTTTACTGATGAGAACACAGAGGCACAAAGGAATTAAGAAACTCATCCAGGGTCACACAGCTTAGGAGCACAAGATCAAAAGCCAGGCCCTTTGGCTTCACTGCCAAATTTAATTTCATATAAAGACAGCCTAGTATACAGACATAGAGAAGATAATAAATGACACAAGCAAAGAGAAACAGAAAGTCTCAAGAGAGAAAGATGCAGAGAGAGTGACATAGAGAGAGAGCATGCAATACCCCAAGAGGCCTCCAGTTCTCAGCTACACTTTAGCTCCTCTCAGATTCCCATGAAATCCCTGATTACAAATCACATAGGACAGCTTAAGTGCCTCTATTCCTTGTAGATAACAGATTCCTAAATAAAATAATATGATTTACTTTGATATTTTATAAATATAATACCCAAAGGTGCTAAAGTTCTAGCACTATTTATTTCTTGTCTGAGGTAACAATTGGATATCTTCTAGATTTATGATCCAATAGGACAGATAAGATAGACAAATATGGACACAAGAGAAATATTTATAATCTCAAGAATGCAATGAGATTATGATGTAGATAGGAGTTAAAGAAACTGAATAAACTCAAAACTGTTGAGCATAAATCATGAAAATCTCCTGAAGAAATAAGGCATGAACTGGGAATGTAACAGAAGATGGGACTATGTTTGCTTAATATACAACTTGAATCACAGTGGGCGGAATACTTTTTGCCTCAGTAGAGAGGAGGAAAACACATTGAGAGGATTGGATGAGAAAGTGCATGTGTGTGTGTGAGAGACAGAGAGAGAGAAAGTGTGCACACCAGCTACTAGAATGTACGGGATAAAAAGAGCAGAAAATTAAAAAAAAAAAAAAAAGCAGGTGCTGTACCACCATACAAGAAGAACCCAGTCCAGGATGATGAATTCCTATGGTCTTCTAAAAATCTGATATATTTTTGGCTGATGCTTTAGTAATAGTATTTAAAACAAAATATAACATTTTATGTTTATGAAACCACCACTAAATTCCCATTTTGTGACTTTTTTGTTGTTTTTTTTGTTTGTTTGTTTTTGAGATGGAGCTTTGCTCATGTCACCCATGGTGGAGTGCAGTGGCACAATCTTGGCTCACTGCAACCTCCACCTCCTAGGTTCAAATGATTCTCCTGCCTCAGCCTCCCAAGTAGCTGGGATTACAGGTGCACGACACCAGGCCCGGCTAATTTTTTGTATTTTTAGTAGAGACAGGGCTTCATCATGCTGGCCAGGGTGGTCTCAAATTCCTGACCTCAAGTGATCCACCCGCCTTGGCCTCCCAAAGTGCTGGGATTACAGGCATGAGCCACCGCGCCCAGCCCATTTTGTGACTTTTAATGAAATAATCAAGCAGACTTAAGTCAAATGCCTTCTTACTCAGTGTCTTCTAGCCACAGTGTGCCTTCCTTGCTGTCCCATATGCTAACACACACTAGGCATTCAATAATAAATGCATGTGGACTGAATAAACAAACATTAGCATTATCTCCTCATTCAAATGTTAGATCATATCTATAAAATTTAAAATCCCATACATAATTTTTTAATCAATTGTCCAGTGTCATGTCTTAAGAAGTCATAAAATTCTTTGATCATGTCAACCTGCTTTCTGCCTTCCCACCAGACTATCTATTCACATTGAATCATGAGCTTTTTATGATCACAAAAGAGATGTTACAATATAAATTTTTAGTTACTTAGGCAGATTAGGTTTTCCCTAAATAAAGTGTCGGCAATGCTATTTTTGCACAGAGATTCCAAATAACAGCCCTGTCCTATCTAACCTATAAATTCCAAATGTGCTGGATTTGAAAAACTATGATACCAAATATACAAACTAAAAACACTAGTAATGTAAAAAGAAAAAAGTAATCATTTATAACCACCCACTCTAAAAGCAATTGCCGTAAAATGAAATTTAGAGTCCTGTTGAGTGTGTCAAGGACCTGTATAGCAAACCTACAGAAAAAAGCCTCTTTTTTTTTTTCGTCCAGGGGATTTATACTCTCTTCATGTCTGCTAATTTATTCCAACTGCAAAAGAAAACATTCAGGATGAAAAATTATAGGAATAAAGATTCACACATTTACAAATGAGCATTAGCACATGCAATTTTTACAAAGCTTAAGTGAACTGGTAAGTACCTCTTGGAAGCTTTGTTATTATTTCAGGACAGATGAGCAGGCCAAATAAAAACTAAAAACAAAGTCAATGTCATAAGATATTTCAATATATTATAAAGCTATAGTATATAAGATATTCATATTTGCTGAAAAATATAAATATATATAAACAAACAAAACCTTGAGCATATCACAGATTTAAACCTTCAAAGTTAAAAGATTTAAATTTTAAGTCCAAGCCTTTTTTTGAAAAAGGAAGAAATCTGAAGTATTGGAAAACTTGATATAAAATCTTTTGAACACTATGTCAAACAATTAAATGAGAAACTTGAAAAAACATTTGCAGCAAATTCAATAAAGTTAATTATTTTAAAACAGATACAGATAGAGCTGCACAACGTGAAGATACTTAATGCCCAGAACTGTGCACTTAAAAATGGTCAAAATGGTAAATTTTATGGTTTATGTTTATATTTTATCACAATAAAAAATATATACATGTGTAAATTCACTAGGAAAAAAACTAAGGACCTAATATATTCATGGGAAAGAGATGGCTAGTTACTTCAAAAAATAAAACATCACTTATCAAATATTTGGGAAAGTGGTCAACCTCACGGATAATCAATGTCAAAAGCAGTATGGTCCTATGATGGTCTATCAAAAATGTATCTCCTGCAAAGGTTTTTAAGGAACTAAACCCAACCATAGGTTGTAGTCTTGTGAAATGGGTGCATTCCAATATCAGATCCCTTCCTGATGGGACCACAACCTGTCATAACATCTTTAGAAGCAATTGACATACTTTAGAAGGTATTGCCGTGGGTGTGTTGGATTGTTACTCAACAGCCATTTCTCTTATTCTAAAATAATTAGACTAAAATAGTTTCCTAACTTGCTAAACTGCAAAAGCCGGAAAGCTGAAACTCCACTTTCCAGATGCCCTGGTCGCTGCAATTCTGACATGGTTTGAGTTGGTACAAGTCAATGCCTCTTGGTGAGATTTGAGAAGCAGACATGAGGCAGAGGACTTTTTGGCTGCTTGGTATTTCTTTTGGCAACCATAGATGTAGAGGCATTTGGGTTTATGATGACAGAGTTAAGAGAACTACAGTGTCCCTTCACTGTCTTTACATAGGTCAAATCTGAGGCATCCATTTGCTGGCATGAGTTTCAGCCAGCATGGTGTGGTTCTGGATCCTGCAGTGCTGGTGGTCACTTTTCAATTCAGCAGGTGGTTTCCTGACCATTCATAAAAGAGGCATCAGTACCCTTGCTGGCCCAATTCAGAGGAAAGCATAGAGAATTATTCCTGGAAGTTCAATCTAGACTTTCTCCCCGGATTCTGTAAGGCTTTTAATATCTTATAATAAATATTTTTCTATTATTCTCCATAGCTTTGTTCTCTGACTGAACCCCAGTTGATATATGCATCAAAAATATTTTAAATGTTTATATTTGTGGCCTAATCATTCCACTTCTGGAATTTTAGCCTATGAAAATAATACTTCAGATGGATAAGGTTTGTAAGCAAAAATATGTACTATAACATTATTATTTCAACAATGGGGACTAATTAAGTAAAGCACTGTTTTCCTGCTTTTATTCCAAAAGACAATGAAAATTACGTCAGGTTTGAACAGGGGAGTGATGTTTTCTGACACGGTTTTAAAAATCATCACCCTTGTGCCAAGAACAGAATGATTATTATTTTTGAAGCCAGGTGGTGGATTCAGAGGAGTTTACTCCAGTCTTCTTTCTACTTTTGTGTACACTTGAAATTTTCCATAATAAAAATAAAAAAAAAATGTCATGCAATATGTAATGTAATACCAACTACGTTAAGAACACTCTGTGTAGGAGAAAATGTAGAAAAAAAACCTTAAAATTTTGAGGTTGTTGTTACTATACCTCATTTGAATATCTTTCCTGTGATTGACAGAATTCTAAGGACCCACAACTATATATCACTCCCTCCTCCCCGAGGGTTGGCTGGTCCTGTGAATATGATGGAATATTGTTCCTGTGATTTTATTTTGTTATATGGCAAAAGTGAAGGGATTTCACAGAGGTAATCAAAGTACCTACAATTGACTTTGAGTTCGTCAATAAGATTACCCAGAGTGGGTCTGACCTACACATGTGTGTCCTTTGACAGGGGCCTAGACCTTCCCTGAAAGGAAAGATTTCTGTGACCTTGCAGAAACAAGCCACCATGAGTTCTACAGCTGCAGAAAATGAATTCTGTCACCACAACCTTAGCTTGGAATGGGACCCCAAGCCTCCAACGAGACCATAGCCCTGGCCAACACCTTGAATACAGCCTTGTGAAACTCTGAGCAGGGGACCCAACTAAGCCATGACAAGATTCCTGACCCACAGAAGCTGTGAGATAATAAGTGTATATTGTTTTAAGCTACTAAGTATGTGGTGATTGGTCATGCATCAATAGGAAACTAACACATTTACTTTTCACTTTTCTGAATTTTCTAGATTATCTATAATAAATATGTTTATTTTATAATAGAGGAAAAAACTTTTTACAACAAAAATAAAAGAGAATTAATGTGGATAATTCAGGCTATATATTCCAGAAAAGAGAACTGACATCATTTTTCTTCACGTTATTAACAAAGTACTGCATTAAATAGGAGGAAATTTTCTCTTTGTACTTTAATGCTCTGGATCAAATCCAAAGTTACCCAGCTCAAGGCTAAAAGTGAACACACTCCGTATAATTGAACTAATGGTTTCTGAAACAAATGTACTGAAAGATAAGCCTTTGCACCATTCTTCTCTTGCTGTACTATGATTCACTGAAACCATCCTGAATAAACAGATTTTAATTTTGGTTTAGATTCCAACACCCAGCAGGCTACCCCACTGATTAATGATGAAAAAACTAAGCAGAAAGGGAAGCCATTCATGAAACAAACAATATAACCATCAATCAAGCTCACAGCTGATAATATTCAGATACTGAATAGTACTTGACTCTCTAGCACCACTCCATGGAGACCTGCTGAGCAGCTAAGTGCTTTAAAATTAATAACAAGATCAGCAGTGCAAAGGTTGATGGTGTCAATGGGGATGAGGACTCAAGGATATAATGCAGTATTTACGGATCATCCATGATGAGCTAGTTTCTCTACAATGCATGCTTAGTTTAAATCCTATATTAGGATTTAAGCTTCTATATTAGAAGTACAAATACTTCTTTCTCTGACACGCGTCTGCCTCCTGCATCAGTCGTATGGGCAAGTTAAATGGAGACCCTTGCATCTTTTGTTTTTGTTTTTGTTTTTTTGTTTGTTTGTTTTTTGAGATGGAGTCTCGCTCTGTTGCCCAGGCTGGAGTGCAGTGGCACGATCTTGGCTCACTGCAAGCTCCGTCTCCCGTGTTCACACCATTCTCCTGCCTAACCTCCTGAGTAGCTGGGACTACAGGCGCCCGCCACCACGCCTGGCTAACTTTTTGTATTTTTAGTAGAGACAGGGTTTCACCGTGTTAGCCAGGATGGTCTCGATTTCCTGACCTCGTGATCCGCCCGCCTCGGCCTCCCAAAGTGCTGGGATTACAGGTGTGAGCTACCGCACCTGGCCGACCCTTGCATCTTTTAAGTCCCTACTGGTAAATTTTTGGTTCCTTCAGCCAAGTAAAATTGTTTTCCATTACTACTTTATGTATTTGGTGTTGTGTATTACTACATTATTTATTCAATCTATGTCTACACTGGGCACCACAAGAATCCCAGCCCTATTTCCCTCTATTCTAATCCCAATTGGCTCCATGAGAAATGAAGAATTCCTCACTCCTCACCCCACCCCTAATTTATTTTTGCCAGGACATTAAATCACTACCTGACACACCATATACTTCACCTGTTAATTTTTCTTCCTCTAAAATTTTCACTCCACTAAGGCAGAAAATTTTGGTTGGTTGGTTCACTAAAATATTACCAGTCCCCAGTGTCTGACACACAGTAGGCAATCAATAAAAACTGTTCAAATGAATGAATAGATGAATGAATGGTATTCCCAGGAACTAGCTTAATTCTAGTTTAACTCTGAGCAACTGTTGTATTACCCCTAAAAGGTCTAGACATTTCTCTTTCCCAATGCACAGTCATCCCGAGAGCTGAAGGTCCCTTTGCAGAAGGCTGGAAGAAATATGCTTATGTGATATGAACACAGAGTTCTTTTTCAAGAGTACCTAGCCTTCCTTTTAGTATCTGAAAATTTAAGTTTGGAAATTGGTAAAAGGCCAACACTTTCTTATGTGGTTTGAATTTAGGTCCCTGATGGCCATACCTAGAGTCTTTGAGTTTTGGTTGATGTTAGTATTATTTTAGAAATCAATATTCTCTTGCTGGGTTGTACATATAATTTATTTCTAGGACACCTATGACTGATTAGCAAATGTCAAAGATTTCTAGGGTTAGACCATTTTGACGACACACTGACTCCCCCTCCACCTTCCCCACATCTGCCCAGACCCATTTGCGTCCAATGTTTAAGTGCTGCTATGGGGCTTCTGCCACTCTGGGATCCTAGTATCCCAGTGAAATCAGAGAGCTCATTTCAGCTGTGTCTCCTCGTACTGCATTCTAGATCCACAAAGAACATCCTCTATAGGGATTTTTTTAATGCTGGAATTCTCTTCACCAATGAATTTCTCAATGCATGCATCAACAAGGCCTTGGAGCCAAAGTTAAGAATTAAGAAATTGATGGCACACAGAAAAATTCCCTCCCACTTTCCTACATCTGTTTCATTTCTTCCTTTATGGTATAACACAAATATCTAGGCCACCACTGAGTCCAAGTTTCATCAGTTGACTACAATAAGTAACTACAATTAACCCCAGTTGAATATTGTGTTCAACCTAGTTACAATCTAGGTACCCGCACCTAGATTGTATATAGGTGAGGTGCAGGTACATATATTGACATATCGTACTTGATCTCAATCACAGTCCTCCCACTTTAGTCAACATCCTCAGAATTTATTGCCAGGTGCATCAGCCAGATTTTTGCAAATATAGCAGCAAAATTTTGTAAATTTGGGGAGTTTGATTTTAAAATAGGCTCTGGGACATGCCTACCTTGGTTGCAGGGGAGGACAGTGCACTGGCATGGGAAGATTTACACACTGAGCAACCCAACTTCTCTCACGTCTCCACCCTGTGTTGGCACCTACTTAATATCCTATGTCAGAGCCCCAACTTTGCTCTAAGAGGCTAGGAAAGGTTATACATTGATGTAAAGAAGCAACTTGGAGGACAAATCTTTGAGTGTGGGTTCCAATTCAGCACTATCTTAGAAAGTGACTAGTTTTCAGTGGGTGGCTTGAGCTGAGAGTTGAAGACTTTCAGTTTGTCATTTTCTGCCATTAAAGTGTCCATTGCTTAACTCTACAATCCTTTAATTCCTCCACACCCTTCAACCACTCTCTTGCAGCATACATTTTTCCTCCCAAACCTAGCATTCAAGGGGGTTATCACCCGAGTGGACACAAGTGATCATTTGATTAACTGTTTTGTTTTGTTTTTTCTTCACAAATTTCGATGGATGCTCAGGTTCCGTTTCTTAATATCAACCTGATTTCCAATTCCCCTTAAACCCTACCAAGACAGAGAATAAAGTACAGTTTCCCTCCTGTTTTCCTGAATATCTGTTGCCTACAACTTCTGGCACAATTTTCAGTCACAGTCAGGACTTTTAGATGCAAATAATAGAAACTGACCCTGGTTAATTAAAGCAGAAACAGAAACTATTTAAAAGATGCTGGATAGCCCATATATTCTCTGGGAGGGCTGGAGAAGCAAGCTTATGGATTTTACAGCTGGAAACAATTCCCACAGTCAAACCACAAGCGTTATCAGGTAAAGACATTGGAACTCCTGCTGGACCCAGACAGCACAGCACCTTCCAGCAGCCAGTGACCAGACCCTGGGTGCTGCTGCAGGAACTCTGCTGACACTGCTGCCTTTGGGAACCAAATATGGCTGCCGCCTCCACCCCCAAATGTTGTCCAAATATATTCTGGGTGGTGTGTGCTTCCTTGTGTCCCAGTTTCTCATAGTCTCAAGAGAAGATGGACCTGATTGGCAGAGCCCAGCCCCATGCCTTAACAGCAAGAACCCTGGAGAGGTGAGTAGCTGGATGGCATCAGAGGGAGAACATTTCCCAAACATAAAGAGTGGGTTCTGATACCTGGATGGCAAAAAAGAAATTGGTAAATCTCCATCATACTGGCTTTATGAGAAATGATAAGGTCTGTGAATATAGACAGCCCCAGTTTCAGTTTGTGTACTTTCTTCACTTTCTATTTGACATTGGGCAAGTTCATCTCTCCGAGCTTTGTTTTTTCTCGTAAGTAAAAAGGATATGAACCTTCCCTTGCAGAAATTAAAAAGTAAGTTATGTGGATAAGATAATTCAAAAAGTGAAAGCTATTACTTGAAAAGATAATTGAGATATATATAATATTTTGTGAGGCCTCATCTTGGTAAAATATTCAACTTTTCATATATTTATGCTTATTCTCCCTAACTAGGGGATCATGTTTTATACTAGTTTGTATGTTTTATACTAGTTTGTATTTCAACAGAACAGTAAACACACAGATACATACACGTGCACTTAATAAATGAACTAATATCCCAGATTATAAAATAAAATGAGAAATAGCGAACACTGATGCAAAAAACTGAAGAGGATACAAAAAAAATGGAAAGCTATTCCATATTCATGGATTGGAAGATTAATATTGTTAAAATGTTTATACCACCCAAAGCAATCTACAGATTGAATGTCATCTCCATCAGAATATCGATGACATTCTTCACAGAAACAGAAAAAAAAAAATCCTAACCATTTACATAGAACCACAAAAGACCC
Organism: Gorilla gorilla gorilla; assembly: GCF_029281585.2. NCBI lineage: Eukaryota > Metazoa > Chordata > Mammalia > Primates > Hominidae > Gorilla > Gorilla gorilla. Next base: position 92,182,744 of record NC_073238.2, on the reverse strand, counting down.
AGAATAACCAAAGCTATCCTGAGAAAAAACAACAAAATGAAAGGAATCACATTACCTGACTTCACAAATTACACTACAGAGCTATAGTAATCAATACATCATGATACTGGCATAAAAACAGACACATAGACTAATGAAACAGAATAGAGAATCCATAAATAAATCTATACATCTACAGTGAACTAGTTTTTTACAGAGGTGCCAAGAATGTATACATTGGGGAAAGGACAGTCTCTTCAACAAGTGGTACTTGGAAAACTGGATATCCATATGCAGAAGAATGAAACTAGACCCATATGTCTTGCCATACACAAAAATAAAATCAAAACGGATTAAAGACTTAAATATAAGACTTCAAACTATGAAACTACTAAAAGAAAACTATTGAGAAACTCTCCAGGACATTGGTCTGGGCAAAGATTTCTTGAGTAATATCCCACAAGCACAAGCAACCAAAGCAAAAATGGACAAATGAAATCACATGAAGTTTAAAAACCTCTACACTGCAAAGAAAACAGTCAACAAAGTGAAGAGACAACCCACAGAATGGGAGAAAATATTTGCAAACTATCCATTAATCTCTTGTCAATACTTTACAAGAACCCCATTCTGTGGGGTTCTGTGGGGTGTTGTTGACTACAGTCAACAATAATTTATTGTACATTTAAAAATAACTAAAAGTAATGGATTGCTTGTAACACGAAGAAATGATAAATTCTTGAGGTGATGGATACCCCATTTACTCTGATGTGATTATTATGCATTTTATGTCTCTGTATCAAAATATCTCATGTACCCCATAAATATAATATACCTACTATGTACCCACAAAAATTTTTTAAAAAAACATTTTAATGAGCGACAACAATGCTTCATTCTATAGCAGTGAATCAAAGAATATATGGATATAGGGTATGTTCCACTGCAAGTCTGAAGTGGATTTCTAGGGGGCCTCCATTGATGACTCCTTTTATGGACTGATGCTTGTGTGTCTCCAAACTTTACATGTTGAAACCTAATCTCCAGTGTGACGGTATTTGGAGATGGGGCCTTTAGAGGGTGATTAGGTCATGAGAGATAATCTTCGTAAATGATATTAGTGCCATTAAAAGGTACTGAGGTATAGTGCTGAACACCAGGTATTCTGCAGAGGCACAATAAAATTTTAAAGAGTTTATTTGAGCAAACTGATTTGTGAATCAGGAGCTCCAAACCATGAGTGGTTTGGGGGCTCCTTTGGAGAAGCATTAAAGACAGACTCTTAGAGAGTGAATACAGATGTAAAACAATTTGGTTATAGTTATACAGTTGCCTTACTATTTTGTCTATCTTGTTGGAAAGTCCCTAGTTATATAGTTATATAACTATAATTTAGTTGGCAGCTTCTGATTGTTTAGCCTTAAGTTTCATTTCTGTTTAATATAGGCATTTATAAGAAATAGCTCAAGTTAACTTTTGTTTATATTTGCAAATCAAGCCAGGTTAAGGTCAGTTACAAAGGCTAACTGGCTTTGTCTGCTCAGGGATTCTGCAGGCCTGGCTTTCTGTTTTAATTTATTTTAACAGTGCCCTTATTAAAGGGACCCAGAGAGACCCCTTACCCTTTTCACCATGTGAATACAGCACGAAGACAGTCATCTACGAACGAGGAAGCAGACTCTCACTAGACACTAAATCTGCCAGTGCCTTGACCTTGGACTTCCCAGCCTCCAGAACTGTGAGAAATACATTTCTGTTGTTTATGAGCCACCAGTCTAATGCAGTTTGTATAGCAACCTAAAAGAACTGAGACAACTACAAAATGACAGATATCTTATTCTGCATCACACTGGGCTCCAAAAGACCACCAAGTGTGAATAACCCCAACTGTACATCACTATTATAAACCACTCAATAAAAAGTTTCAACTATCTGAACTAAGTCAACCCAAGGAAAAACAAATGGCAGTATCTGCAAATAATTAGTAACAAGAGTAGTATGTTTCTTGTACGCATAAAAAAATCATGCCACTAAGACTAGCTCTGAGTTAATAGTAATGCAGTAAGAAATATTTTAAAGTATACATAATTTTCTATTTACTCATTCACAATAACGAAGAATGCATCCACTAGATAATTAACTTCCTAAAGTATAAATCTGATCATTTCCCTGTCTTCTTCAAATTCTCCACTGATTCTCAAAATAGACCCCTAGACCTATGAGAATGGAGATTATACATGAAACACAGGTAAATGAAACCTGATTTAAATATTTTTAAATTTATTTTACACTTAATCAGTGATTAAATGTAAATATGTGAAATATTTACAGTGAAAATAGTGGTTTTTTCCGACTGTCACTAACAAATATTAAAGATGCTATCCTCAACGGAAAAAACGAAAAATGGCTTCCTAGTTCTCCTACTACAGTATGACCTTGGCAAGTCACTTGACATCTCCAAGTTCAGTTCCTACATTGCAAAATGAAGAAATTGGACAACATCCTTTCCAGCTCTGAAAGGTTGTCATCTCTACTTTGCCAATGTCCACTGGCTCCATGCTCCACGCCACCTAAAGTGGGCTCCATTTCCATTTGCCTTGATCAATCAAGGCAATCAGCCACAGGAGATAAAACATAAATTGTAAAGTTGCCAATTCTGAGTCATATAAGCAAAAATAATCTAGTTACTCAGCATTTCCATAATGCTTTATTATATTTTTCAAACAATGTTTGGCCATCAATCAACACAAACCATAGTCATAAACCATAAAAGAAGACACAGAGACCAATGAAATTAATGTTGACAAAACTCACCCAACAGGTCAAAAGCAGAGAAAATTACATGTTAACATTATGAGTGAATGATCATACTGTGTGAGCCCACGCATTTCTGGTACAGAGTTGTATAACATAACAGGTAACAGAAGGACATCACAATCTGGATTGGACCTTACTTGTGGGGTCCTCTTCTCCTCTCTACCCCACTCACACTGGCTTACTTGGAGCTGGGAGGATGTCTACCTGACAGCCACGAACCACTATACTGACCCTCCCATTTATCCCTCTTTTTTACAGTTAAATAGTTCATTCACCCTCCCCTGAGCTTTTGTTATGCCTGCCAATGTTTCACATCACCTCAAATAAATCAATAATTGAATGCCCCCCTCCCCCGCCCCAGCCATCTCCTCTACTGCCATTGCCTATATGGCCTCAGCTCTTCTTTGTTCTGCTCCAGGCACACAACCTCTCTTCCCTATCACACATGGTGGATGCCTCAGAGCATCTTCCCTCCCTCCTCTGTTCCTCCTTAGACTCTGCCACCCATCGTGTATCTGCCAGCTCCATCTCTGTCACTACTCGCTCCTCCAGCCCTAGTGGCCCCCATCATGGCTCAGCCTTCCCCAAACGTGGTGCTTTATCTTACTATGTGGGACTCCCTCGGGACCTCATAGCAGCAACCCAGTGGCTTTGGCCTGGCATCCCCCAGACCCACTTCCCTCTTTTTATTAAAATCTCAACCAGGAGGAACAGAGCAAGATAGCAGAATAGAAGCCTTCACCGATTGCCTCACCTCCCCAAGCAAGGACACCAACTTATCAACTATCTACACACAAAAAATGTAACTTTATAAGAACCAAACCTCAGATGAGCACTTATAGTACCTAGTTTTAACATCATATCACTGAAAGAAGCACTGAAGAGGTAGGATAAACAGCCCTGAATGGATAAAGAAAATGTAGTACTTATATAATACTCAGCTATTAAAAAATGAGATGCTGTCATTTGCAACAACATGGATGAAACTAGAGATCATTATGTTAAGCGAAAGAAGCCAGACACAGAAAGACAAACATCACATCTTCTCACTTCTTTGTGGGATCTAAAATCAAAACAATTGAACTTGTAGAGATAGAGAGTAGAAGGATGGTAACCAAAGCCTGGGAAGGGTAAGTGGGGAAGGGGGGGATGGGAATGGGTAATGGGTATAAAAAAATAGTAAAAAAAAAAAAAAAAAAAAAAAAGAATAAGACCCAGTATTTGATAGCACAACAGGGTGACTATAGTCAGTAATGATTTAATTGTACATTTTAAAATAACTAAAAGTATAACTGATTGTTGTAACACAAAGGATAAATGCTTGAGGAGATAGATATCCCTTTTTCCATGATGTGAATATTACATATTGCATGCCTATATCAAAACACCTCATGTACCCTGTAAATATATACACCTACTATGTACCCACAAAAATTAAAATTAAAAATTAAAAAAAAAATTGAACCAGATTAAAAGTGACACTATTGGGCAGTGACCAAACCTTAATTTGGGGTAAGGAAATAACCTGTAGAATTATAAAATATAACTTTTTCTCTTAAACAATAGTAACCTACTAGGGATGACACTTCTGAAAATTAATAATTAAGTTTTTCAATGAAAATATAATGAAATCATGCTTTATTCAACAGATATTGAGTGCCTTATATGTCCTGGACATCAAAAGATGAAAAAGACATATTCTTAAACTCAGAAAGTATACATCGTGCTAAGAGAGGTAGATGTGCAAGCAACTAAACAATGATGACATAGTTGCTGAAGTAGAGGCATGATTTAGGTGGAAGAAAATACAAAACAAGGTGCTGCTCTGGCATAGCTCCACCATACATGGTATTTACTTCAAGATATTAAAATTATGGTGTCTCTGTTTCTCCCTTTAAATTATAGGCTTTTGAGGAACCAAACCATGTCTGTGACATTTTTTTATATCTCAAGCATCTAGAAAATACTATGCCTTGCATATAGTAATCACTCAATAAGTGTTGACCTGAATAGAGAATGAACTGCATTGTTACTTCTGCCTAAGACACAGGGAAGACTCATGGATGGATTTTCAGAGGAGGTAACATCAACGCTAGATTTTAAAAGATGAATTGGACAGTACTGGAAATCCTAACCCGAGCAACCAGGCAAGAGAAAGAAATAAAAGGTATTCATATAGGAAGAGAGGAAATCAAACTCTCTCTCTTTGCAGACTATATGATTTTACACCTAGAAAACCCCATAGTCTCTTCCCAAAAGCTCCTAGATCATCTGATGAACATCTTCAGCAAGGTTTCAGCATACAGAATTGATGTACAAAAATCAGTAGCATTTCTACACACAAACAACATCCAAGCTGAAAGCCAAATCAAGAATGTAATCTCATTCACAACAGCCACAAAAAATAAATAAATAAAATAAAATACTTAGGAATACAGTTAATCAGGAAGGTGAAAGATCTCTACAACAAGAATTACAAAACACTGCTCAAAGAAAACAGAGATGACACAAACAAATAAAAAAAATTCCATGCTTATGGATAGGAAGAATTAACATTGTGAAAATGGCCATACTGTTCAAAGCAATTTACAGATTCAATGAGATTCCTACCAAACTATCAATCACATTGTTCACAGAATTGGAAAAAAACTATTATAAAATTTATATACAATCAAAAAAGAGCCCAAATAGCCTAAGCAATCCTAATAAAAAGAACAAAGCTGGAGGGATCGCATTACCTGACTTAAAACTATGCTACAAGGCCACAGTAACCAAAACAGCATGGTACTGTTACAAAAGCAGACACAAGGACCAATGGAACAGAATAGAGGCCCAGAAATAAAGCCACATACCTATGACCATCTGATCTTCAACAAAGTCAACAAAAACAAGCAATGGGGAAAGGACACCCTGTTCAATAAATGGTTTGGGCATAACTGGCTAGCCATATGCAGAAGATTGAAACTGGACCCCTTCCTTACACCATATACAAAAATCAGCTTAAGATGGATTAAAAACTTAAATGGAAAACCTAAAACTATAAAAACCCTGGAAGAAAACCTAGGAAATACCATTCTGAACATAGGCCCTGCAAAGATTTCATGACAAAGATGCCAAAAGCAATTGCAACAAAAACAAAAATTGACACATAGGATCTAACTAAACTAAAATTGGCAAATGGAACCTAATGGCAGAGCAAAAGAAGCTATCAACAGAGTAAAGAGACAACCTACAGAATGGGAGAAATTATTTGCAAACTATGTATCTGACAAAGGTCTAATATCCAGAATGTATAAGGAAGTTAAACAAATAAACAAGCAAAAAACAAATGACCCCATTAAAAAGTGGGCAAAGGACATGAAGACACTTTTCAAAAGAAGATATACATGTGGCCAACAAGCATATGAAAAAATGCTCAACATCACTCATCGTTAGAGAAATGCAAATAAAAACCACAGTGAGATACCATCTCACACCAGTCAGAATGGCTATTATTAAAAATTTGAAAAATAGCAGATGCTGGTGAAGTTGTGGAGAAAAGGGCACAGATATACACTGCTGGTAGAAATGTAAATTATTTCAGCCATTGTGGAAAGCAGTCAGGTGATTTCTCAAAGAACTTGAAACAGAACTATCATTTGACCCAGCAATCCCATTACTGGGTATATACCCAAAGGAATATAAATCATTCTACCATGAAGACACATGCAGAGGTGTTCATTGCAGCACTATTCACAATAGCAAACACATGGAATCAACCTAAATGCCCATCAACAATAGAATAAAGAAAATAGGGTACATATACACCATGGAATACTACACAGCTATAAAAAAGAATGAAACCATGTCATTTGCAGCAACATGATGGAGCTAGAGGCCATTATCCATGGCTCACGCCTGTAATCCCAGCACTTTGGGAGGCCGAAATGGGTGGATCACGAGGTCGGGAGATCAAGACCAACCTGGCCAACATGGTGAAACCCCATCTCTACTAAGAAAAATACAAAAAAATTAGCCAGGTGTGGTGGCCGGCACCTGTAGTCCCAGCTACTAGGGAGGCTGAGGCAGGAGAATGGCATGAACCCGGAAGGCAGAGTTTGCAGTGAGTCAAGATTGCCCCACTGCACTCCAGCCTGGGCAACAGAGCGAGACTCCATCTCAAAATAAATAAATAAATAAATAAATATAAGAAAAGAAAACTAACAGAGGAACAGAAAACCAAATACCACATGTTCTTACTTATAAGTGGGAGCTAAACATTCAACACACATGAGCACAAAAAAAAGAACTATAGACACTGGGGCCTACTTGAGGGTGGAATGTAGTAGAAGGGTAAGGATAAGAAAACCACCTATCAGGTACTATGTTTATTACCTGGATGAGGAAATAATCTGTACACCAAACCCCTGTGACACGCAATTTGCCTATAGAACAAACATGCACACATACCCCTGAACCTAAAATGAAAGTTAAAAAATTAATGTAATTTAAAAATAGAAGATGAATTGAAATATTTTATGAAGATAAAGGACTAGGATTTGCAAAACTTTGGGAGACATAAAATAATAATTGCAATAATAACAGCTAACATTTAATATGTCAGGAATTATGCTCAGCACTTATATGCATTTTCCTTTCTTACACCAACCATGTGTCGTAATTACAGTTTTCACAGATGAAGAAACTGGGGCATGCAGTGGTTAAGAAATGAAGTCACAGGACAGGTGAGTGATGAAGCTGGGATTTGAATCCCAGGGACACCCATGATTCTCTGACTCAAGAGCCTGTGAACTAGGTAATACTACATTCTCCTCCAAAATTGTGCCAGCTCCAGTGTCACAAGCAACCCAGTACCTATGGTCACCCATTGTCTCACCGTTCCTCAGAGTGGATATCCATCTGTCCTTTCTACTCACATGACTCCACCATTTTCATGACATGACTTCCCTATCTCCCAGCTGCTCTTTTAATCTATTTCATCTTTGCTTCTCTCTGCTATTGCGTCTCTGTTCCTCCTGCTTTCTACTTCTCTCTCTCTGTGTCTCACATTCATGCTCTCCAACAGAGTGCCTCATTGTGTTAGAGTAACCATCTGTAGCCACCATTCATTGGTTTGGGCTATCCAGCACCCAACTCTTGTTGACATTCCAATTTCCTTTTGGAGGAATCTCCAACTACGTAGATGTAGAAATGGAATCCACATTCCACACAGTAGCCAATGGGCCAACGCTCTCTCTTCCTGCCCAGCCCAGCTATGGAACACACATGTCACTTGGCCTCTTCCTATCAGACAAGTGTAGAGACAGCTCTGGGCCACCCCATTGAAGAAGCAGCAGCAGAGGCAGCAAGCTGAACCTGTTGCTCCTCAGATGTAACGTTTGCTGTGCTCCCATGCACAGCCCCAAAGCACTTCGGTTTCTGTCTCTTTTCAAAGCAAGGTCCTCCAAGCTCCTGTAGATATGTGAGACACAGATATCCTTCTAGGGAATCCCGCGTTGAGGTTAAATTTGCCAGAATTATTTTCTATCGCTGGCAAACAGGAACCCAAACAGAACTCAGGCATTAATGTAGTTTTGGCTGTCATATCTGAGCTGCTTCGGCTGCCACTCTTATCCATAATCCAATCCAATGAGGCCAGGGTAGCAGGACCACATGACCAAAATCATCACAGCTTCTGTTCAAGGGGCCATTTGTGGCCTCTGTATTCTGGAGGGAACTGGGGGCTGTTATTTGGACTCTCAGAACTTAAATCAATACCCTGGGAGAAACTGAGTCATGTTTATATGTCGAGGGGATTAAGCCAGTGACCAATGGGAGATGAAAGATACATGAGAGAGAAGAGACAAGGATGCAGCAAGGGCTCTGAGGAAATGGGAGCGAGGTGGAGAGACTGGTCTCAGAAAATAAGAGAAAAAAATAAAAAAGGAGTCTTTTTGCTCTACCCCACCCACTCCTGAGAAAGGAGGTAAGGGCAAGATTGCAAAGTTAAGTATGCTTACTGAATAGAAGGAACTTGAAGGAGTTATTGTAAATAGATCCTGCTTCCTCCGTGAGGTAAGAGACAAGGGCATCTGCTGAAAGTGAATGTAGGGAGTCAGGAGCGGGGGAGGGGGAGGACTTGCAGAGACGGATGAAAACTTGGAAAAGCCACAATTAGAAACAGGGGAGGGAACCTACTGGGAACTGGCAATCAAGCTGCACTGAGGCAACTGTCTTTTATTTGCATTTGCTAATAGCAATTAGCCACTTTTTGAACAAAGACCCAGACAAAGGGAGACACAAACCTTCCCTGAAATTGTTCAATGAAAAAATCAGGGACTCGCAAACTCTAGCAAATTTCACAGAAGAACCTTTAACCTAACTTTTCAATTTTGCAATTGTACAGCTCTGGAACTTTTCAGAGGGATTTCCTTTGCTGTCCAGAAGGAAAATATTATTGAACTAAAAAATTTTGAGACAATAGAAATTTGTTAAGAAATCTGGATTTTGTCTGATTCAGTTCTTTTTGACATTAAGAGGTTGATCTACTTTGTATAGAAGAGTGTTAAAGAAAACGTAGACAAAAGGCATTTAGGACCCTTATAGAAGTATTAAGTAGTGATACATGAAAACATTTATTTACAGTGGGCTTTGTTTTCATTGATTAAAAAAAAAAGGAACCACCAAAACTGTTCTTGCTAGAATTCAAAAAGACAATGAAAAGCTCATCTCCATAGTCTCTGAGGAATAAAATAGCTTGGGTGTGGTTATGTTTGGTGATTTAGCATGCTGAGTTAATTATTTTTCTTTTCTTTTCTTGAGACAGGGTCTCTCTCTGTTGCCCAGGCTGGAGTGCAGTGGCACCATCACAGCTCACTGTAACCTTGAACTCCTGGGCTCAAATGATCCACCCATCTCAGCCTCCCGAGTAGCTGGGACTACAGGCACATGCACCACCAAGTTTGACTTTTTTGGGGAAGCGGGGATGAGTGTCTTACTAGGTTTCCCAGGCTAGTTTGGAACTCCAGGGCTCAAGCGATTTTCCTGCCTTGGCTTCCCAAAGCACTGGGATTACAGGTGTGAGCCACTGCGCCTGGCCACCAAATTAATTCTTTAAAAAATGTCCTCCCTCTGGTTTTGGCAAGCAACTGAACTCAGCTGAGACATAAATCTGTAGTCTTCGTTTTAGATTGCAGCTGAATTCATGAAGTAAAAATGTGCTTCTGACATGGTATTTTAAAAAAATGAACAACTGCTCTGTCTCAGCTGGCATGTCCTAAAAGAAGACAGCATCTGGATAAAATTCAACATAGAATTTTAGCTTTTGTGGCATTTTGAATAAAAACAGTTGGCCAAACAACTACCTATTTAAATTATTGAAAGCTGATGATTACAAATAATACTTCTGGCTGATAATTAGAGTGGAAGTAGAAATCATTCAGAATACTATGAGGTTGGACAGGATTCCAGAATTAGTTTTCCCTTAAATAGAGTGTTGCAGACAAAAGCAGTTTGGTCTTCAAAGAGCGAGTATTCTTAAACCATTGCATTCACCAATGGGGCCTATGAAGATGTGGGTTAATTTACTTAACACTTCAGAGGTTTGGAGTTTTCAGACAGCCGCAAAGATGAGGCCAAATTGAGACTAAAATTGCTCATTCTTCTCTTGTTCTTTTCAAACACAATAACATCACGTTCTTAAAAGATGACTTGCCATACAGAGCTTTTTATTTGAGACCCAACACGGTAAAGAAACAAAGATACAATCCTCTTTGTAAAACAAAATGTAATTGAAAACAGCCACTAGAGGGCAGTGAAAATACTGGGGATGTTGCACTGTAAGTCCTTTGATCAGAACCTTAAAATGAAAGCTGTTTTGCAGGATTTTGAAAGCATTTGATTGTTTAGCAAATGAGAGACCTGAGGGGTGGGGGTGGGGGTAGAAGCAAGAGAAGAAAGTATCTTCTTGATCATATTAATGTAACATTAATGGAAGACAGCACTACCACGTCTGGCCCGAGCCTTAAGGACGACAGTTGTAGGACAGTGATTCAGCACAGATGATGTAATGAGGTCAGTCCCCCAATTCACTCTGTAATTTAACCCTGCCTACAATAGATCAAGGAGGCTGGGCAACCGTAACACAACAAAACACAAATCACTGGCATTCGACCTTACAGAACATTCAAAAGCAACAGTATTGGTAGGTTGTTTGCTGAGTGTGTGTGTGTGTGTGTATGTGTGTGTGTGTGTGTGTCTGTTTAATGCAAGCAATGTCTTTTTAAAAGATTGTGAAGTCAGAATTATTACTTTTAAAAAAAATTCCCACAGCTCCATTTAACCCACGCTATTTGTGGGAGGTGAGAAAGAAATGACTCACATGATCGCTAAAATGCTTGTGAAAATGCAGATAAAATGGTGACAGACATTGAAACATTCAGCTCTGATTCTTTAAAAATCCTTGCAAAAAGAGAATTGGGCTGGAGGTAGGGAGGGTACAATCAAGAATTAATTCTAAGCACTCTACAGAATCTTAGACCTTAAAGCTAGAAAGCATTTTAAGGTCCTCTGCATCACACAATATTTTCCATATTTCCAGCCTATAATTTTGCTTTTAGCCATTTCAAAGTAGAAAAATCTCTATACTGTGCTAGTACATCAAGAAGCAGTTCTCAAATCAGCTACCACTGAATTGACTATGGAAATGTGCCTGTAGATACAATTTGAAGGGGCAAAACCAACCAAAGAATCTTTAGGGACTCTAGGCATAGGTGTAATGAATAAGCACAGAAGTCATAGCCAACCCACTTTTATTTTCTAAAGCAGAGAACTCTGGCAACCAGTGTTGTGAGTTCCGTGGATGGCATGCTGGCTCCTTGAAGGAAAAGGCTCTTAGACACACTCAAGCTTGAACGATGATGAGAAATAACCATATCCTTATTCTTCAGAGTAAAATGATTCATCCTAACTTGTTGACAGTAAAGAGAAAAAGTGTGATTCTTAGGTCCATGACAGTTTCTCCAATCATCTATCTAAAACATAGCTGCGATTGATTTATTGAACATATTTACTCATATATTTTTGCCAATAAGTACATATTTTTCATATAGGCACACAGAAAAGCAAATCATATGATCTACTGTAAGAATCCGATGAGGATTTTTGTGACCACATTTTATTCTAACCTCTTTTCTAATAATCTGTGTGACCCTGGATTTGCCTTTTTCCCCCACTTCCATACAAGATTTGCATGGAAGCAGTAGAATCAGACAAGCCTAAAATATTTGGCCACTTGGATTCACTGGGGTCATTCTACTTACTGTAAGAGACAAGAGAACCCGAATTAGCAATTCTAATATTCCTGAAGAAGTCTTCATAAGCTATAATGGTTCTGAGTACCAAAGAGGTTTTGTATACCTGGTCCAGTTACTGCAGGGAAAGAACCTAGACTATACTATCTTACTTCCAGGACACATTGTAAAATAAATCAGTCACATGCAAGGGTAAAAGTTCTGATCCTAAAGTGCCTGCAAGTTTGGGATGCTTTGGGGCCCTGTCAAAATGTGCAGTGGAATAGATTCTAGGAATTTCCCTCTGAAGCTTCCTTACTCTTTCCAGAAGAGAGATGTGTACCCTCATGGTTTCTAACTACCTTACAGATGGCCCTGACCATTTCATATTATAATTATTGTACATTCCTAAAGAGTGTGGTCATGTTACATGGGTAGCTAGTCAGGCATGAGCAGAGCAGGAGAGGGCTCCCTACCTACCACCAGTAATGTCAGGTGATCATTAGGTGATGGTCAGGTGGTTGTTAACTGTCTCTCTAAAATAATAATTGGTTGCAGCCAGTGCCAGGGAAAGGCAGTCTTCCAATATAAAGAAAAAACCTGGAACTGGTGATCAGTAGCTTCTCAATAAGATCTCAGGGGCTGGGCAAGTGGGCTCAAGCATGTGCATTAAGAAGCAAAATGGTGGAGTTTAACTGGTATATGACCCTCTAGGGTTCTAGGGGCAATCAACTGCTAAGGGAAGAATGCCTCAAGTAAGCATGCATATAATTCCAGTAAACACACCGTGCATGCTCACCTCCCAAGCGCTAGCAGGCCACTGCGCATGCCAACAGCCTTCCCTAAGGGAAGAATCCTGTGAGAAGGGACACAAGACGCTGGAAGTGTGCCAACATATAAAAACCTAAGTCAAAAGTCAACCACACGCTTGATCTTTCATGTTGCCCACTTGGCTCTCTTCCAAGTGTCCTTTACTTTCTTTTATTTCTCCTCTAGAGCTTTTTAATAAACTTTCACTCCTGCTCTAAAACTTACCTCAGGCCGGGCGCGGTGGCTCATGCCTGTAAACCCAGTGGGAGGTAACAGCATGCTGGCAGCCCTCACAGCCCTTCGCTCGCTCTTGGCGCCTCCTCAGCCTTGGCGCCCACTCTGGCCGCGCTTAAGGAGCCCTTCAACCCGCTGCTGCACTGTGGGAGCCACTTTCTGGGCTGGCCAAGGCCAGAGGCGGCTCCCTCTGCTTGCCGGGAGGTGTGGAAGGAAAGGCGGGGGCGGGAACCGGGGCTGCACGCGGTGCTTGTGGGCCACCGCGAGTTCCGGGTGGGCGTGGGCTCGGCGGGCCCCGCACTCGGAGCTGCCCGCCGGCCAGCGGGCCGGGGCAGTGAGGGGCTTAGCACCTGGGCCAGTAGCTGCTGTGCTGAATTTTTCGCCGGGCCTTAGCTGCCTTCCCGCCGGCCAGGGCTCGCTCGGGACCTGCAGCCCGCCGCCATGCCTGAGCCTCCCCCGCACTTCTTGGGCTCCTGCGCGGCCCCAGCCTCCGGGACAAGCGCCGCCCCCTGTTCCACAGCGCCCAGTCCCGTCCACCACCCAAGGGCTGAGGAGTGCGGGCGCACGGCCTGGGATTGGCAGCGAGCTCCACCTGCGGCCCCTGTGCGGGATCCACTGGGTGAAGCCAGCCGGGCTGCTGAGTCTGGTGGGGACTTGGAGAACCTTTATGTCCAGCTAAGGGATTGTAAATACACCAATTGGCACTCTGTATCTAGCTCAAGGTTTGTAAACATACCAATCAGCACCCTGTGTCTAGCTCAGGGTTTGTGAATGCACCAATCGACACTCTGTATCTAGCTACTCTGGTGGGGACTTGGAGTACCTTTGTGTGGGCACTCTGTGTCTAGCTAATCTAGTGGGGACGTGGAGAACTTTTGCGTCTAGCTCAGGGATTGTAAACGCACCAATCAGCATCCTGTCAAAACGGACCAATCAGCTCTCTGTAAAATGGACCAATCAGCTCTCCATAAAATGGCCCAATCAGCAGGATGTGGGTGGGCCCAGATAAAAGAATAAAAAGCAGGCTGCTTGTGCCTAGTGGCCACCCGCTGGGGTGCCCTTTCATGCTGTGGAAGCTGTGTTCTTTTGGTCTTTGCAATAAATCTTGCTGCTGCTCACTCTTTGAGTCCACACTGCCTTTATGAGCTGTAACACTCACGGGGAAGGTCTTCAGCTTCACTCCTGAAGCCAGGAAGACCACGAACCCACCAGGAGGAATGAGCAACTCCAGACGTGCTGCCTTAAGAGCTGTAACACTCACCGTGAAGGTCTGCAGCTTCCCTCCTGAGCCAGTGAGACCAGGAACCCACCAGGAGGAAGAAACTCTGAACACATCTGAACATCAGAAGGAACAAACTCTGGTTACGCCACCATTAAGAACTGTAACACTCACCACAAGGGTCCACGGCTTCATTCTTGAAGTCAGTGAGACCAAGAACCCACCAATTCCGGAGACACCAGCACTTTGGGAGGCTGAGGCGGGTGGATCACGAGGTCAGGAGTTCGAGACCATCCTGGCTAACATGGTGAAACCCCAACTCTACTAAAACTACAAAAAATTAACTGGGCGTGGTGGCACACGCTTGTAGTCCCAGCTACGCGGGAGACTGAGGCAAGGGAATCTCTTGAACCCGGGAAGCGGAAGTTGCAGCGAGCTGAGATCGCGCCGCTGCACTCCAGCCCCGGCGATAGAGGGAGACTCCGTCTCAAAAAAAAAGACAAAAAAACAAAAAATAAAACTTAGTTGCTCCTTTTGCCTTATGCCTTTCAGTGGAATTCTTTCTTCCAAGGAGGCAAGAATTGAAGTTGTTACAGACCCATATGGATTCACTGCAGGTCATAGTCATGTCTCACACATTTCTCAATTGACCAGGACTATCTTGCTCAACAGTAGCTGAATAAAAGTGGACTGAATGAATGAGATTGCAATGCGGAAGGTAAGCAACAGATGGGGGTCACCCAACACTCTTACCTGAGCACCTTGATTGTAATATACTCCAATCCATGATCCAGAGGCAAAACCCAGGGCTTCCACTCATTCATAGTGTCTGTGTTGACACAACCTACCCCTGCCTGATGTGCCAGCTGTTCAGCCTCTTTGCCAATGACAGTCAGCCTTGAGGTTCTTGAACACCACTGGACAGTGTTAACTGATATTCCTCAACAAGGCATCTCTCACATTGAAGATGCTATATACAAAAGGAAGGAAGTGGGGGAAGGAAGGACGGACGGACAGACGGACTAGGTGGAAAAACATTAAGCTTAGTTTCTTGAATATAGGCAGACTGCTAATGCAGGCCATTTGTCGTTCCATTCTGAGCCCTTTCTGTCTCTCCATCTTCACCCTCAATAATGCCATTTGAATTGTCCATGCAGCTCACATGATGATAATTTTGTAAAGTTGGTTGTTTTAGGAAAAGGTTGATTTCTTTGATCTCTTGTCTGGTTTGTAGCTATGTTCCTACTTATTCTTTCCAGGCTCTGCCATTCTTCGGAAATTCCTCCATGTTACAGTGTTTGTGAAACTGCTTGCACTTTGATTATTTTTAATGTGCATTTCACCAGAAACCCATAGTACTCCTGTACTGGGAGTGAATCCTGCCTGCAGTGAGTGCTGATGAATGGAGGGATGAGCTAATATAACTAAAAGAAAAGGAAAACAATTAAACTCAATGCCAAAACGAACAATGAAATGCAATTCTGCTTGTTTATTTCTTCACAGTTGGGGCAAAAAAAAAAACCCTCAAAATTTAATGCAATCAATTACTACAAAATAACACCAAAATGGTTACAAAAATAAGTATGAGGGTGCTGTCTTTAGTGTGTTTTTTTCCTTTCTTCTTTTCTTCTTTCCTTCTTTTCCTCCTTCCTTTATTGCTTCCTCCTTTCTCCTTCATTTCTGCATTTGTTTTTTCATGATTATACATGTAAGCATATAAAATAAAGCAGCTTTTCTTCTTTTGAAAGATGAAAAGAGAAATAGGAAGGGGTCAAACATCCTGCAAAAATGGCAAAAATGTAACTGAACTGTCTTCAATATATGCTGTAATACCATAAATTCTTTTGTCATGAAAAACATTTAACATATTGGCAGACATAATTCTGGTATATCAACCATGTATATTTTAAGCTTTAATATACTTTTATATATTCAACTTCATTTCCATAACTCAATATATCAAAATGTAATGGTTTCCCAACTGTAAGAATCGTTGAGGACTTTCTATATACTCTTTAAGGCTACCATGTTTTTTCTTAACATTTTAGCAAACATTTGATTACTAAAAACAGATATTCACCCATGACATCTGTGCCAGCAACCAGTTAGTGGTTCACCAAACCACTTTGCCTTTCTTCCAAGTATACTGGTGGACAATATATCATAGTTGTCTTTCCAGTTGGATGTGGCCTGTGACTGGGTATTGGTCAATGGAACCTAAATAGAAGTGATGGGTCCAACCTCCAGGCCTGGTCTATGACATCCTCCTGCCCACAATTCTTTCTCTTTTATTTCCCTTTGCACCCAATGAATGGAGAAGTCTAAGGATCTAGAGGCTAAATTGCTGCCTGGAGGAAAGCTGTCCACTGGTCAGCCAACTAGGCTAGGGCTGCAAAACACGTGACAACTTAAGTTTTATTTTGGAGTTTTAATTCCAATTTTAAACTTTGAAATTTTGAAATTCTATGTGATAGTAGTTGGTCTGTCCCAGCTAATACACCAGTCTGAGAAAACCAATGTTATTCTGAAGCTCTTCATGATTCAAGCTGGAAGGGAAAAACCAAGTGGCTGAGAATTTGTGTGAATGTAGAAACCTGCTGGTTTCTCCTCATCACTCGTCCACGAAATGCCAGACTAAAGAGAGATAGCTGTGGCGGAGATACTGTGAATATTCAATTTGGAACACATTCAGTGAGCACAAACTCTGTGCCAGAAACCAACATGGAGAGTGTTCCTCTAGTCAGTCACTACTGAGGGTGATCAACTGCTCTTAACAAACGAGTAGAGACCCAGAAAAAAACACAACTTAATAAGACAACTAACTAAAGGGCTGAGTAGGAAGAAACAACTCAGGTATAAAGAAATGGGGGGAGAAAGAGGCAGGGACATGAGAAGAAGGAGAAGGAGGTATAGAATGCAGGTAGGTAGCAAGGCTTGGAGAGATTCTTTAAGGCAATCTGGAGGTTTTGCAAGGGACCTTCAGGTCCTGCCCGGGAACAAAGAGGAAATAGTAGAAAGCACCAATCTTGGATCCAGCAGCATTTAATCATTCATTATCTAATCATTTAAGTATTTCATTCCCTCAGCCTCAGCTCTCTCTTAAAAGTGCTAGGATGTTCCTGGTTTTGCATAGACAGTTTGCATTATAGTCTCCTAAACTGGAAACAAGCTAAAAGACTGGTCAGGGAAGTAGTTTCCCATTCTTTCCCAGGCGATGCTCCATAGTTATGCCCCAAGTTACAACCTGAGTGTCTGATCAAAGTCTTAAGGGGTTTGTCACTGTTATAACTAAGCAATAGCAACCTCTGAGTCCCTTTTTTTTTTTTTTTCTGTCATAGTTAAGCACAGACCATCATGCAGTACCTTGGATTTCTATACAGTACTGTTGGTATGATATGAAAAAAAAAATTCTGCCCTAAATTTTGTTATTCTCTGGATTTGGCTGCCACTGAGCCAGGTTGAGCAATCTATTTCTCTGAAGGAAACACCCATTATTCTGGGAAAATTTAGGCACATTCCTTCCTAGAAGAGAAAGGAAAGACTAAGTGGCCTTTGGCAGAATTTGGACACCTAATTGTCTAAGAAAATGACATTTCACAATGATGAAATGCCATGGCAGTGAAAATTTTGATTTAACATCGCTCACGGTCTCCAAAAGATTCACATCTCCTTCCACATATATCACCCAACCCTGAGACCTCAGTTTGCTAATAGTCTCACTTACAGAGCTAGGGAAATTGCTTTGTCCGAAGCATCCTAGAGAATACCGCAGGCCTAGAACTGATGCTTTTATCAAGGGATAAATAGACAGACTAGAATCCTACTTTTCTCTTTTTTGAGTCACAGGGCCTTGAGCAGGTAAGGGGACTGTGACCTCTGGATCTCTATCTATAACGTTGCAGTAGTGTAGCTAGACAAGTCTCTTTTCTCCTTCACCCTTTTGACTAATTTCATCCTATCCGGTAGGTGAAGACAGATTGTTTGTATCCTCATCCTCAACTGAGGGGGTCTTTTAGCATAATATTGAGATCTTTCCTGATCAAAGGTGTTTGGGAATTCAGGAGCATTCTGACTTTTAGAATAATATGGTGGAAAATCACATGGGATGGCATACAGGGCCTGGGTAGCACCTATAATCAAACACTAATATTAACATTTTCAGTTAAATCTACAAATAGTCCCACATCAGGTTGGGTCCAGTACTGTCGCCAATGAAGTTAAAAAAACAAAGTCTTTGAGTTTTCAGAGGAGTTTGGATTTGGGAATTGCCTGCAAAGAATTAAGGAGCTCTTTACCCCTCTGCCCCCTGCTCCATAGTGGCCAGCTTTCTTCAGAGGTGGCTACAGAAGAGCTCACTTTCACCATGTGAAAAAGCACCTTACATTCACTCAGGCTGACCCAAAGGGAAGTCAAACCACTCACAAGGAAACAACTGACCCTTGATGGACTCCAGTCACATGACCGTTCCGCCATGAAATTCATTCTCACCAAAATAACCACCTCCTGCGAACCCTCCATTTTGCAACAGATTTGGGAATAAAATAAAATTAAGGAATCTTGCCCAAAGCCAAGGTATATTTAACAATAAAAGTTCAGCCTTTCCAATCCCTGCCCCGCCCAAGGTATATTTAACAATAAAAGTTCAGCCTTTCCAATCCCTGCCCCGCCCAAGGTATATTTAACAATAAAAGTTCAGCCTTTCCAATCCCTGCCCCTGCCCCAACTCATGACTTACAGGACTTCTCTGCTTATTACTTTCCTGAAACTTCCATATGAGTGTGTGCTTATGTTGTATATGCTCTCTTCTTTAACCTCAACACAATGTTAAAAATACTTATTAAAAATTACTTACTATTCTTTGTAAGAATTATTTTAATCATTTTATGTATGAAAAATTAAGCATTTATGAAAATTTATCTCAAAACTTATGTAATAACAGATTAATCATAAAAAGGGGATCAAGGCTGGGCGCAGTAGCTCACGCCTGTAATCCCAGCACTTTGGGAGGCTGAGGCAGGCAGATCAAAAGGTTAGGAGGCAGGCGGATCACATGGTTAGGAGATCAAGACCATCCTGGCTAACACGGTGAAACCCTGTCTCTACTAAAAATACAAAAAGTTAGCTGGGCGTGGTGGTGCATGCCTGTAGTCCCAGCTACTCAGGAGACTGAGGCAGAAGAATCCCTTGAACCCGGGAGGTGGAGGTTGCAGTGAGCCAAGATCGCACTGCTGTACTCCAGCCAGGGTGACAGAGTGAGACTCTATCTCAAAAAAAAAAAAAAAAAAAAAGGTGAGGGGATCAAAAGGGGAAAAAAATTAAGGTGCTCTATAGTCTATCAAAGTATGTCTAGGTGTGTCAAGCCGTGTCTTTTACCATCGTCTTTTACCATCTTTTCTTTCTCTTCTCTCCTATCTTTTACTATCATCCTGGGAAGAAAAAAAAACTGTTTTAAAATAAATCTCATGCAAATTTTTGAATGAGAATCTGAATTTTAAAACACTTGACGATTGTAACTTTTCTTTTAAAAAGTAGAAAAATTATTCTCACTTCAGTAGTATTGGCTTGAAATTTTGACACATAAAGGTATTCATGATTATTTTTATAACAGAAAATGGAAAAATAAAAAACTTTTGAGACACTATCAATCTATTTTATGCACCATAAAAAGCAAAAAAAGAGTAAGGTTTCATTAAATATTTATAAATGGACAAGAAGTATATTATAAATCAAAGGGATTCGCTTTAGCAAATAATAAAATATTTTATAAGTATCTTAAAGTTAATGCCCAAATGTATATTTTAAAATATATTTAGTAATAAAAAGCCATGCTAATATTGCACCTTTAATGTAAACCATCATGTAGACAATCTTCCAAATGGCAGTTTTCAAAGATTGGAACATAATTTTTCTTCATCTACCTTCTATATTTGTAATTGTAAAACAAATCCAAGATGTAATTAGCTGTAACTCTATTTTATCTGAATTCAAAGACACAAGATGTTTCTCAAAGCCAGTGGCCTACCAAGAGCGAGATCTTAATAGAAGCAAAAACGAGTTGGTAACATTTTATTCCACATTAAAATACCAGAAACACAGAACTCTGGGGAACTGAAATTATTTCCCTCTTAAGTTAGGAAAAGGAATAAATATGAAGATGTAGTTGAAGTCATTTTAAACTCTTTCTGTTCTTTTTAAATTTAGTATTATACTTGTGGTGAAATATGTGTAACATATATAATTTGCCATTTTAACCATTTGTAAGTGTGTGGTTTTGTGGCTTTTAGTACATTCATCACCACTATCCACCATCCCAAAACTTTGGGAATAACTTTTTCATCTTTCCAAACTGCAACTCTGTAGCCTTTAAATGATAACTCCCCATTCCCCACTCCCCAAACCCATGGCCACCTCCATTCTACTTTCTGTCTCTATGAATTTCACTATTCTAGGTACCTCAAATCAATGAAATTATATAGTATTTGTCCTTTTGTGTCTGGTTTCACATTGCATGCCTTCAAGTCTCATTCATGTTGTAGCATTTCAACATGTGTCAGAATTTCCTTCCTTTTAAGGCTGAAAAATATTTCATCTTATGGATATAACACATTTTGTTTATTCATTGATCTGGCTGTGGACACTTGGGTTGCTTCTGCTTTTTGGCTGTTATGAATCATGCTGCTTAAACTTTCTTTAATAAAACCTTTTCTTATATAACATTGGCCAGAAAAATTTCTCAGCAAGATTATAACTGACACCCTTTGCCTTGAAATCTATTCAGCCTGGGATGAAACTCCACATTGCTAAGTAATACAAGAAGTACCTTCTCAGAAGTTAAATGTTGTTTCATTAGTTGAAAAGTATACTTCTCTCAATCACCTTCCCTCCCAATCACTAAACTTAATTTTAGAATTTGTGTAACATAGAAATTGTAATGCGCCATCCCCTGTTGTTACAAAGTCTGTGCCTCTGAAAGGTAGCAACCATTAGTGGAACTCACCAAGTTAGGAATAAGAACAGAGAACAAATCTTTGTCTCCTAATTTTCCAAGGAATTAAGTTGACATCAACTCTGTGGATACATGTAAGCTTCAGAATCACGACAGTTCAAATACCCAGTGGATTCTAGGACGAATCTAGGTCTCTGTGAGCCCCACATAAGGAGGCTTATTATTAAGAGTTCATCTTAATATGACCCCTTGTAATGAAGTTTTGAAGGACAGACTCCCAAAAATTGTATCATAGAAGATGTTATATAGAAGACATCTTAGAGCTCATCTTGGGCAATTTCTCATTTTATATCAGACCAGGAAGCCGTACTTTTCCATCGTAGCAAATGGCCACCCTCCTTAAATCATTTTTAAGAATAGGGAGGGAGATTAATCAATTAATAACATCCCATGTCTTACTAAAAGGAAGACCCTAGCATAATGTAATGGTTTTCATGGCAGTTCACTAGCAAGTTATTTCATATTTTCAAGCTGCAGTGATTGGGTGCCATAAATCCAAACATTTCATCTCGGGAACTGCTATTAAAGTGGATGTGTTTATCAAAGGCCAGATCTTCTTGATAGCTTGCCTGATTGAATGCCTCCTGGAAGTGAACAATTCATGTGAGAGAATCATCACATTGTTCAGTAATACGATTATCATTTTGCAAGTCTAGGGCTGTTTCGTTTCATGAAAATTAGGCTGCCCTTCTCACACTCGCCTTTCCTTCCAATCACCATCTTAAATATTGCCACTCAATGTCATTTCCTCATGAAGGCACAGAGAATAACTTTTGGATTTCATACTGTAAAGAAATTGTCATAAAACGCCCTACTGTTGCTACTAAATTTGTGCCACTCAAAGGTGACAACCCTGTCATCTGTTTCAAAATACTGTGCTCAGTCTCTCAAACAATGTCACATAAAATGTAAGCCAAAGGAAAAGAAGAAAAGATCATTCATTCATCTTGTTTGTCTGGTAAAGGATTCAATCATTGCAAGGAATGCTGAACAAACAGGTTTTTCTTGGGGGAGGGGGGATTCTTCACAATTCCAAATTTACAAAATCAATAAATTAGAAAAAGTGTTATTTATCTGTCAAAGGAATAATTTTTTTAACATATGGGTTCTCTGAGCCTCTATTCTGCCTTTGGAATATTGCATGATTGCATTTCATTGACAGAACATAAATTATACCCAGTACACCAAAATCAAAGTGCTTCCAGCCCTGTGATACTTGGGAGAGTGTATAAAAGTGTGAAACTAGGCTGGGTACGGTGGCTCATGCCTATGATCCCAGCATTTTGGGAGGTCAAGGCAGAAGGATTGCTGGAGGGCAGGAGTTCAAGACCAGCCTGGGAAACAGAGAGACCCCCCGCCCCCACCATCTCCACACACACAAAATAATTAAAATTAGTTGGACCTAGTAGGATGTGGCTATAGTCCTAGCTACTCAAGAGGCTAAGGCAGGAGGATCGTTTGAGCCCAGGAGTTCAAGTTCGAGGCTTCAGTGAGCCATGATTACATCACTGCATTCCAGCCTGGGTGACAGAGAAAGACACTGTCTCTATTTTAAAAATAAAACAAAATAAAAATAAAAAAGCATGTGAAAATAAATACCAGTGGTGCATGTGTGTGTATATATATATATGTTATATATACATATGTATAATATATTCATGTGAGATACACACACACACACACACACCCCTTTAATAAGTTGGGCAGAAAGTTTTCCTTTGCTGCTTTTCAAGTGTTCTAGCCTGAGGCCACATCATTCATACAGAGTGCTCCCTGCATGGAATCATCTGTAGCCTCTCCCATAGAAATGATTATAGCACTGATTTGTGAAAGATCAACTCTTGCTTTACTCATGAACCCTCTTTTTAATGTTGTCACAGTTATTCAGCAATACATAGTTCAAACAAACAAAAGAAGATAAAAATAAGCCAGCTAAGCCTGGAAATTCAATTTCCCATTTCTGAATTAGATGAAGAAGGCTTTTTCCTCAGACTTTTTCTAGGGCAGCCAGCTGGCTTGCGTTTCATAAGCCAGTTCCAGCATGCACTCTTGTGTTTGCATCTGAGTAGTTTGTGATTTAACAGTATTTCTTGAATATACACCCTAAAGAGAAAGAAAGAGAAACCACCATTATGTCTCTGGATGAACACACATCCTAATTAGTTTCCTGAGCACTTATTAAGCAGCAGAAACTTTACATACATTTATGTACATCAGTAAAATAAATATGCACGGTGAATATTATTATCCTTGTTTTATCAAAAGAATTTCAGGAAAAATTAAATATCTTGTAAAACTCAAGCTCCAATATAACAACTGTTGATGTAGAAACACATTACAAGGGCCAGGCGTGGTGGCTCACACCTGTAATCCCTGCACTTTGGGAGGCCGAGGTGGGCAGATCACCTGAGGTCAGGAGTTTGAGACCAGCCTGGCCAACAAGGTGAAACCCCATCTCTATTAAAAATACAAAAATTAGCTGGGCATGGGGCGAATGCCTGTAATCCCAGTCACTTGCGAGGCTGAAACAGGACAATCACTTGAACCTGGGAGGCAGAAGTTGCAATGAGCCAGGATCGCACAACTGCACCCCAGCCTGGGCAACAAGAGTGAAACTCTGTCTCAGAAAAAAAAAAAATGACAAACAGATCCACAAGTTCACTTGAGTAAGTAAGTGCTGAAAGGATGGAAAGGGAGAGTTGGGTAAAGGAAGATATTCATAAAACCAAAAGTTGCTGAAGCAGATAAGTTGCCCAGGTTCTTTTAAAGAGCAAAAACATAACATTTCTATAAAATTCTTAAACTAATGCTTTGTTACACTTCAAACATAGGTCTAAATTATCATCCATTTGTGCTTTCTAACGTGCCAATTTTTCTTTAATGATAGACCATATTATACACTAAGTTTTTGATACCATACACATCAAAGCTCCAAGTGAATTAAGAACCTATGACTATATAATCACTTTTGAGGAAATTTTGATGTCAAAAAGTGGCTCTATGTTAACAAGGAATTAATGTGTTATGACCAGAGTTTATAGGGCTCAAGCCACTGCAAAACATAAAGCTCACTTTGCATAGTATAGGTACTAACACTCCCAGGTTCTTGCCATTCACCAAATTTATAGACTGGCCACAACAGATCACTGACCAAATTTTCAGTCACTATAGTTCTGCCATACTGAGAGTGGATCCAGGCAATGCAAGTAGGAAATTGAACAATAACCTGGTAAATAGGACAACTAATTTGGAAAATTTAAGGCAAAACTGCTTGTTCACAAGCAGGAATTTTGTGAGGCCTCAACTGCTTTCTTCATGTCAATTATATGCACCCAGCTTTAGTGTCCTTCGATGCGTTCAATTTTTTGAAGGCATGTGCAATGTTAAATGCAGGTCCTTGCCTTGAAAATAAGTTTCTGATATGAGAAAAATAAGCTTAATAAACAATTGAAGCTATTTTTAAAGGTAAAAATTGTTTCTTGCTTGAAAGGACAGCAACTCCCCAAAATGTGTTTAAGGGTAAAACTTTTGGAATCTTTGACTCAGATTTTCCAAGCACTAGTCTATTACCCAAATTTCAAAAGACTTAATCTTTCTTCATAAGGAATAGTATTTGATATTACTGGGTTCATGTCATTCAGACATTTATGTCCTAAGCAAATCAAAGACCTAGTTATGCAGATTCATCATTACCTGCTTCTGTGTGTCACCACCAGGTTTCAGCAGGGCTCAGCCAAAGGACAGTATTCCATTGTCTCTCTAGTTCATCTCTATAGTTTTCATTTCTAAAATAAAAAGGTTGATCTAAGTTTTGTTTTAGATTCTTTTCAGCACTTACTGTTGGCTAATTTGCAGCATGAGTTTGACTACAAAGACTTTAAAGCCAGAATAATAAATCCTAAGCAAAACAGATCTAAGGCAAGTTATTTTGGTGTTATATAGGTACGATTTTTGTAGAAACAGGGTCTCACTATGCTGTGGTGAGTGATAATTGCACTACTGCACTCCAGCCTGAGTGACAAAGCAAGACTTTGTACGATTTTAAAGGCTGGGTAGCCGTCACTTATTAGATTGGAATTTCTGTCATGGAATTTTATTGCCCGCCGGAAACCACCAACCTTGCTTCCAAGTGGAATAAAATGTGGTTTAGGTGAAGGTGGTAATGAATGCAAATCTCATGACCTAAGGTAATAGTTCTTAAATATCTCCATTCCTGTTTTGTCTCCAGTAATTGTAACCACATTGAATATGGCCTCAACTTAACTTTGGCCACATCCACATGGAGAGCTTTTTTTTCTTTTGAGACAAAGTCTTGCTTTGTCACTCAGGCTGGAGTGCAATAGTGCAATTATCGTTGACCACAGCATAGTGAGACCCTGTTTCTACAAAAAAAAAAAAAAAAAAAAATTTAATTAACCAAGCATGGTGGTGCACATTTGTAGTTCTGGCTACTCAGAAGGCTGAGGCAAGAGGATCACTTGAGCCCAGGAGGTCAAGGCTGGGAGTGAGCTGTGGCTGCACCACTGCACTGCAACCTGGGCGACAGAGCAAGACCCTATCTCTAAAAACAAAACAAAAGAGCAAGAACTATCCTGTTCTTTCTTTCCCCACAAACCTATGTCCTCACACTCACTAGGCATGTTCACTCAATGGTCTTATATGAACAAAAGTCCCAACACTGAAAACATATTTTAATTGCTTTTACTTCTTTTCTAATCTCTGAAATAGCCATTTAAATGTTCTGTACATTATTTCCTACTCACCAATGCCACTAAATCTCTAAATATGACCTCATGAAGAAATATGTAAGTAAATTTAAAGATTTTCCACATTATAAATTTCATTTCAACGTGTATTATAATTGTGAACTTCCTTTGATCCAAATATGAACTTAAGCAAGTGACATTCACCTCCAGTTTTCAAAGAAATATCTTTGCTTGAATGTTTAAAGTCTGAATGTCATCTACCAATAAGATTTGAATCCCCATTATTTAATTTTCTCGCATGATGCTTGCTCTCACTGGCGGCTAATTATCTCTTCTGTGTATGCCTTTTTCTCTAAGTAAACTGTGGATTCCTCAAGGGCAGGAGCACATTTTATTCCTATAGACTCACAGTGACTGGCACACTAAATGTTTATTGATGATTTGCTGTATCTTATAAACTATCCTGGTCTAAAATTCACTTCAAAAGAATAGTGGTAATTACATCACCTCAGTGATTGCAACCCACACCTTCTATTCCAGATAGAATGTTGTAAAGCTTTCCTCTAGTTTCTCTGGAAAATTTAAAAGGTCAAAAGATAAGGAAAAAAGTTAGAAAATATTAGTGTACTATTCATACACCATTACTAAAATTAGCCAGTGTGACACTACTAGTAAAAGTGCCAAAATATAAGGTGACATTTTGCGAAACCAAGTTCATGTTTAGTTCACTAAAATGTATATGACCTGCCCAAATACAAACATAAAGAATTCATTCTGATATACCATGTGATGTACTCTTCCACAAAAGTATTGTGTCAGGTGCCATTCTACTGGAATTAGGGCAGGAAAGATCAGCTCAGTATTTGGGCCAAGATTTGGAGAGTCAGAATCCATTTCAACTGGAAAGAAATAAAGAACTTATTTTTTAAGAGCCCAGGTAGGTCTATGATAAACAGAATAATAGCCCCTACCCCTCGCCCAATACTTGATAACATCATGATAATCTCATTGGAAGGATTGCCACACAATTCATATTTAGAGGATAGTCAATGTAAAAGGAAAGAAGAAGTGGGGGAGGGAAGGAAGGCAGCTGTGGGTGAATCTAATTCAGCAAGTTCACACAAACATTGGTGTTTCTCAAAATTCAAGGCTTGTAAAGATTTTGTAGAAATGGACTATTGTGAGGAGAAATGTTATGAAGACTAGTTATTCAAATTTTTAAAAATAAAGAAAAAAGTTGTTTTCAATTCTACCAGGAATGAGCTGAAAAAAGTCTGCAGACAAATAGCCTCAATCTGTAGATCAAAGCATTGCAAATAGCAGACTGAAATTTCTTTGGGGGCACGTATCAAATTTTATTCATTTTTTTCTATACTCATGACCCAGGAGAATACCTAGCATAAAGTAGGCATTTAATAAGTATTCAATGCATAAATAAATATAGGCTCTAGAGAAGTAGGCTCTAAAGTACTACGAAATAAAAAATGATTCATTCATTCTTTCAGCAAATATATATTGAGTGCTGATTTTGTGCCAGGTGACGGAGTAATAAGAAAAATATTGTTCCCGCGGTCATGAAGCATCAAAAATTCCTCAGCCCTCAAGTACCCTCCAATCATTAAGCGTCTTTGAACATCACTATTCCAGAGAGGTGCGGCTTTAATTTCATAAATTACCATTTCATTGTGTCAAGTTTATACATTCTCAAAATTGAATTATTTGAAGCCAGGATTTTCTTATTTCTCACCCATGCCAATGAAACTATTTTCAATGACATTTTTCAGACTCAATTAAAAATGAATAAATAGGTCGGGCACGGTGGCTCATGCCTGTAATCCCAGCACTTTGGGAGGCCGAGGTGGGCGGATTACCTAAGGTCAGGAGTTCGAGACCAGCCTGGCCAACATGGCGAAACCCCGTCTCTACTAAAAGTACAAAAATTAGCTGGGCGTGGTGGCGGGCATCTGTAATCCCAGCTACTCAGGAGGCTGAGGCAATAGAATTGCTTCAACCCGGGAGGTGGAGGTTGCAGTGAGCTGAGATCGCACCACTATACTCCAGCCTGGGTGACAAGAGTGAGACTCTGAAAAAAAAAAAAAAAGAATAAATAAAAGCTCCAGTCCAAAAGCAGTTTATCTTCTAAGGGAATCCCCTGCCTCTAGATCCAGAGCTTCCATCGCTCCCAATTAGCTGAGACAATTTGAGAAAATCCAGGTAATACAGTGAGAGTGGGTGTCCCAAGTGCAAAGAGAAAATGGGAAGGACTTCAATTTCATGAAAGAAGTGGGATTGAATTTTATTAAACACCATGGGTAGGAATAACTGAGCTAGAGGACATATCCTCTTAGGCTCCCAATAGGCCAGGGATCTTGTGACATTCACAGGGTACAGTGAGCAGTGCTGGATAATGTACACGCTCAATAAATGAATGAATGCCTGATGATCAGAGCCTGAGCCAAATTTTTCTTCCCAGAAACAAACTGTTTCCTGATTTAATAAATAGCACACCCAGTGTGAGCCCTAGAGACACACAGGGCTCTAATCTTCTTCCGGTTCTAATGATGGAGGAGGCAAGCAGAGATTAGGACTTGGTTAATAGTTTGTTTAGTCATCATTTCTTTAGTTTATCAACTTTGCCCTGGCAGCATTCACTGGCCAGTACACATCGCTGGGGAGTTCTGATCTTCCCCGCCTGTGGCAAATGTAAGCAAGGAGCCAAGCAGAGTGTTGCAACCCTGTACTATTTAGAAGGAAGGCAAAAGGGGAACTGTTCCTTTCAGTGCCTAGTGGCTTTGGCTAGACCAAATTCAAGATCCCCTCTTTTTTTTTAATTAGAAAAATTATTGAGTGTCAGCCTCAGGAAAATGTATGTAGTGGACAAAATATTTTTGATCCTCCCAGAATCTCTTCTTTGCTTCCTCCCTTGCCCTGGTCCCTTTCCCAGCTCAGAGGCTGTCCCTGCATCATGCTTCCTGTGTCAAATCTTGCTGCTAAGGGTCTCCTCTCATTGGAAGTACAAGCTCCATTAATCCCCAGCTGACTAGAAAACATTCTGATCGGCAATTGTGCCATAATTGTTAGCAGCCTGAAGAGTTCCTCCTAAGGAATCCTGTCTTTTGACATTGAGTGAATGGAGACCTTTCCTTAGCCTCAAGAAATACAATTGAGCACCTATGATTCTCACTAAAAAGGCTTCTCAACCAGCAGGAGTCTTATCGTAAGTTTGATAATGGCCACCCCTCTGGAAATCCTGTCCACGCTAACATAATATTCCCAGGAGTCAGACAAACAGCATCACAGCATGTAGAGATCAATCATGTACTAGGAGGTTCTCTCTATTGACTTGCAAATGAGCAAGGTGTCAGAGGAAGGATGAAACTGTATCATGCAATGTGCTGATCCGGAGGGGTTTTTTTTCTGCAAATCCGGCTCCATTTTGGAAGACCCAACAAACATCCCAAAGGTGTTTTATGCTCCTGTAAAGTTAATATTTCCCTGCTTGCAGAGATGTTCTTCTTTTGCCCTTGGAAAGCACTCTAGTAGAATTTCACTGTATTATGAACAGCTCTGCCAAGAGTATATTTTTAGTCTCCTTTAGTGATTTCCATATATCTCTATACCAGTATATCTCTAAACTGCATGTAATCTGTTAAATAACCACCAAATTATTTAACAGATAACATGGAGTTTTTTTAAACAAGTGATGCTAACTAGTTCTTTTTAATGCAAACTGTAAATGCTGTTTACAGTTACACATAATATTATGCTAATCCAAGACATACCAGTTAATAGCAAAGTTAATTTGGGAAATAATTTGTGTGATATAAACAGTATCAACTTCCTTATAGTCTTTAGTGTAGCAATGGTTTATGTGACCTGAGGTTGACTGTCCAAGCCCTGTGAAGAAGTTCATTAATGGGATAGGGTTATTTAGGTGGATGGTTTGTCAATACGTCTAAAGTGTCATATACAGCAATCATTTTTATGACTACAAACACTAGAGAGGCTATTTTAAAATCACAACTAGGGAAAGATAAAAACATGGACTGCAATCATTGTAGCTCTTGCCTGTCCTTTTAGGTCTATTCTTTGGTTGGTTGCTACTAGCAACAAGAAAATTCAGCTAAAGAAATTTTAATCAAATAGATTCTGCTCTGTACCTCACTGATCATATATTCTGTTGCATTGAAAAGCAGAGGAATTCACTTGAAATCAATAATGTGAAATACAAATTCTTTTGGAAGGAACTATTAAACGTCTTAAAGCAGCAATCATCAATCATGAAGATTAGGTTGTTGGAGCCATGAAAAATCACCTCCATGGAGCTGATGACCATCTTTCTGCTCTGCAGCATGTGGAACTGTGAGATTTGCTTTTCTGCTCCTTCATAAACAGGGGCAGGAATGAAATGTAATACCCAGTACTCATCTCAGAAATTAATCTGAGCCTTCGCATTGCTAATTGTAATCTGGGAGGCTTTGATTATTTGAACATAAGGGAAATAAAAAGAACTTTGAAAAAAATCTTAATAAATAAATCTTAATCCCACAGTAACAACATACTGTAACTGAGGCTGCTCTTAACTGAGCATTTACTATGCCAGGCATTGTGCTAGACGTTTATATATCTTAACTCACTAATTCCTCATGTGTCTGCAGATAGAAGAGCTTTTCTTTTTCTCTTCATGAGGAAACAGAAACCCAAAGAGGTTAAGTAATATGCCTAAAGTCAGACCACCAAAAAAATGGCAAAGGAGAGTGAGACCTGATTTTACACAACTTCAAAGGCCTTGCTATTAATTTTAACAGCAAAACCAGCAATTACGTTTGCACCAACCTATTATTTTTCACTCTGCCACACTGGTTCCCTGAAAACACAGAAAGCTATCAATCATTCGCAGTATCTTGTATGATAGGGTCAAGGAGGGCCTCCTATTTTCTAGGCACTTTACATATATTATCTCCTCAAAAGCATACTGTGACCTTGTGAAGGAGGTATTTAGAATATTAACATCCAAACCCATTAAGGGACTTTATGAAGATTATAGAAATACGAGGTGGCAGAGCTGGCATTTGAAACCAGATCTGTCTGTCTCAAACACATGTCCTTTCTGCTCTCTTATCCCATCTCCCACAAAGTAGAGCCTTTAGATAATGCTGATATTGGTGGATTGAACAAAGATTGTCTTAAATGAGGCTTTTTTGTTGAATGTGGCTAGGTTTCAGAGGATAATATTTGACCTATGGCAGAGGTAAATCCACATACATCACAAATTACTGTATAACAAAGTTCTATCTCTTCTAGTTTTTATTGTGGACCACAAATCTCCATTAATGTTTTAAAATTATACTTGGCATTTTTTTAAAAAAAGATAAAACATAATGGACCAAAAGAATGCTATGGTCAAATGGCGTAGGAATAAAATGCTATTGTTCATTTGTACCCTATCTAAACTTTTACCGAGTCTCTTTGAATGTCACTTAAGAGGAAAAAAACTAAACTAAAAATTCAAATTTAAATGGAAACTGACACCAAACAATTCATTGATCAAATTGCCATTTTCTATGGACCAAATTATAACTTTCTTTCTAGCTTTATTAAGGTATAATTTACAAATAAAAATTGTAACTATTTAAGGTAAACAATGTGAAGTTTTGATGTGTATATATAATATATAAATTGTGAAATGATTGCCACAATTAAGCTAATTAACATATCCCTCACCTCACATAGTTACCTTTGTGTGTGTGTGATGAGAACATTTAAGATTTACTCTTAGCAAATTTTAATTATATAATACAGTATTACTAGTCACCATGATATTTGTTAGATATCCACAATTTATTCATTGTGCATAACTGAAACTTTTTACCCTTTGATCAACATCTCTTTCATTCAACAAATTCATGGCATTTGCAAATTTCAACATTATGTTAAACTGACACAAAAACAAGTAAACCTCTCATCTAGACAATATTCACCCTGAGACCCTGTATCAAGAGCAAATGCAGACCTAAAACCAATGCATCTTGTATAGAGTCTACATGGATTAGTATATTGCTGGGAACCAAAGAAGGTAATGGCAGTGAGAAATCAAGTAGGGGTTCTTGTCAACAATGAATGGCAAAGAGAGACTGGAAGCATAGAAATGTGGCGAGAGGACAGGCATGGTGGCTCACAGCTATAATCCCAACACTTTGGGAGGCTGAGGTGGGAGATTCGCTTGAGGCCAGGAGTTTGAAAACAGCCTGAGCAACATAACAAGACCCATCTCTACAAAAAAAAATTTTTTTAATCAGCCAGGCATGGGGGCACATATCTGTAGTCCCAGCTACTTGGGAGGGTGAGACAGGAGGATTGCCTGAGCCTGAGAGTTTGAGGCTGCAGTGAGCTATGATTTTGCCACTCCCTGGGCAATACAGCAAGACCCTGTCTAAAAAAAATACAAAGAGGAAGGAGGGAAGGAAGCAACGAAGGAAGCAAAGAAGGAAAGAAGGAAGCAAAGAAGGAAAGAAGGAAGGAAGGAAGGAAGGAACGATAGAACTTCTCGATTTTGAACAAATAAGATTATGCAAATATTTTCAATTTTGCAACGCCATTTGTAAGTAGACAGAAAGACAGTGTGAACAAGGCCCCTCACATGCCCCAGCGTTTTCTACAAAGACATGATGACATTGTCCAATGTTCTTTCCTCTCAGACCAGTGGTCCTCACAGTTCACAACCCCAGTCCACTCAGCTTCTTTCCCGACCTTTGGCTTTGTTAAATTTCCCTATTGTTTTTCTTTAATTTTGTTGATTTCTGCTCTTGGCTTTATTTCCTTCTGTCCATGTATTTTCACTTCACTTCTCATTTTCTATCTTTTGAAACTGGAACCTTAAATCATTGACTGCAGACCTTACTTTTTCCTCATATAAGCATTTAAAGATTTCAGTTTCCCTGTTAAGTACTGCCCTTTACGGCATCCCACAAATTTTGATATGTTATTATTGTATTATCATTCAATTTGAAATATTTTCTAATTTGCCTGTTACTCTTTTGATCCATGGATGATTTAGAATTCTGTTGTTTAATTTCTAAAATTAGGAGTCTCCCTAGATATGCCATTGTTACTGATTCCTAATTTAATTATGTTATGGTTGGAAAAGACACTCTGTATGATCTTAATTATTTCAAATTTACTGAAGCTCATATCATAGCCTAGCATAATAAAACTACTGTGTACATTTTTAAAGCATATATATTTTGTAGTTGTTGGGTACAGTGTTCTATAAGTACCAGTTATGCTATGACGGTTGATAGTGTTGCTCACATAATGTATGTCCTTACTGATTTCTTTATCTAGTTGTTCTATGGATTAGTGAGACAGTGGCATCAAAATCTCCAAATATGATTGTGGAATTGTTTGTGTTTATCTTTAATTCTCTCATTTTTGCTTCATGTACTTGGAAGCTCTGATATTAGATGTATGAACATGTATAATTATTGTGATTTCCTGCTGAATTGATTCTTTTATCATTATGAAATATTCCTATTTATCTCCAATTATACTCTTTGTCTTGAAGTCTGTTTTATCTGACATTAATATAGTCATTCCAGCATTCTTATGCTGTTTGTATGGTACATCTTTCTAGGTCTTTATAGTTAAAGTGTATCTCTTGTAAACAATACATAATTCGGTCTTGCTTTTTAAAATCTGTTTTGACATTTTGTTTCTAACATTGTCTAGTACAACTTTCTGTGATAAAATGTTCTATGTCTGCACTATCCAATACTATACCACTATCCACATGTGGCTGTTGAGTACTTAAAATGTGTTTAGTGTAACTTTTAAAATGCTTTTTTAGTTACTATATTTATATTTAATTAATTTAAATTCAAATCACCACATGTGGCAGTGGCAGACTACATTTTTTAACATTTAACGTAATTGTTGATATGGTTGGATATAGGTGTGGTGTAATGAAATATATATATATATATATATTTGGTCTTTTGCTCTGGTTCCTGGCATAGAGGTCCTAAAACTCTTGGAATTTTCTGAGTGACAAGTGTTTTTTGTATGCTAATGAGATGACTGAAGGAGAAAGGGAGCTGGTTGCTTAAAAAAAAAAAAATACCTACTTGGTTAGAAGGCCAAAAATTTCAACCTCGAGGGAGTGGAGAGGGGCTGGAGAGGGAGTTTGACCACGAATACCAATGATATAATCAATCGTGCCTACATAATGAAACAGATAAAAATCCCTAAACAACAGAGTTCACAGAGCTTCCAGTTGATGAACACATCAGTGTTCTGGGAGAGAAGTTTTGTGTCACCACCACCACCCACCTGCCATACCTTGTCCTAGGCACCTTTTCCATTTGGATAGTCCTGAGCTGTATCCTTCATAATAAACCAGTAATCATCAGGAGTTCTGTTTCCTGAGTTCTGTAAGTCATTCTAGCAAACTATCAAACCTGAAGAAGAGGTCGTGGAAATGCTTAAATTTGTAGATGACCAGGAAGAAGTGTGGGTAGCCTAGGGACCCCATTTACAGCTGGTAACTGAAATGAGGGCAGTCTTGTGGAACTGAGCCCTTTAACTTATGGGATCTGATGTTAATTCCGGATAGTGTCAGAATTGAATTATATCTGATTGGCATGGGAGACTTAGAGACTTGGTTGGTGTAGGAAAAGATCATACAATAGGTCTACTATTTTGATTATTTTCTGTTTTGTGTCCCTCTTGAATAATTGCTATTGATCTATCTCCAGGTTGTCTGACACTTTCTTTTATATAAGCTCTAACTCCACTGTATACTCCATTTCTCTACTCCATTATTTGGAATCATATTACTCACTGTTCAGTACTCAGTTTAGTGATTTTTGCTCTTCAAAGAACTTCCTGAATTCCCATAAATGGATCTGACCATTTCCTTCTTTGCTTCCCTACTAGATCCTCTACAGTGATTTTTCCTGGTACCTCTAACTTTATTGTTAGGGGTCTTCCTCCTACTTGTTTATGTCATGTTCATCTTTGATCTGTCCTCCTAAGGCTGTGATCGACTCTTCTAATATCATGATTGATTTCTTTTCTTAGAATCTTTTTTTTAAATCTTATTAGGACCACTAGAAGAAGACCATTTCCTAGAATAGAACTTTTTCCCTGCATGGACTGGACTGATGTTAATAATTCTATTCTCCAAATTCACCTAACTGAAAAGTTATGAAAGTAGCCCCTCTCAGGAAAAAACCCCAACAACGGCACAT
Organism: Gorilla gorilla gorilla; assembly: GCF_029281585.2. Lineage (NCBI taxonomy): Eukaryota > Metazoa > Chordata > Mammalia > Primates > Hominidae > Gorilla > Gorilla gorilla. The sequence continues at coordinate 92,147,456 of NC_073238.2, read as the reverse complement.
CCTTTGTTAAGACAGTGCCTTGTTGCTATTAGATTGAATTCAAAACCACATCAATGGAAATAATTTAATCAACAAAAGGGATCCTGAATTCCAGCAAAGAAGAGTTTGTAGAATTCCCTCAGAATTTGTGAAATAGGCAGCAAAATATTTGATATTCACTAGAAAGACAAAAGAACCTGTTGATGTTTACTAAACTTATTCCTAGGACAAATTTCCTAGCCCATCTGAGCATAGCAGGGTGTGGTAGAAAAAACAAAGGCTCCAGAGTAAAGCAAATCTGGTTTTGAATCCCAGGTCTGATTCCTAGTGGTGTGACCTCCAAGATGTTCCTTACTCTCTTGTCTCTGCTTTCTCTATAAAATGTGAATAATGGTACTTAATATGTGCCATTGTTATAAGTATTTTAAAGTGTATATTTAAAGCACCCAGCAAGTTGTCTGCATTGAATGAATAGAAACAATGACTATTTCTGTAATCATCATCATTATTATTTATAGTACACATCTAGCTAAGTGATAAGTTCCTTGGAAACAAGTTAGGGTATGTTAAGGCTGATTTTGGAGATGTCCCTGGCAATATATTCCATTGTGCCCAAATTCAAGTCTCCAAAGTTTTATTCATTACAGCTATTCCTGGGGAATAAGTAAACCTGTGAGAAGGGAATTTCAGACCAAAAAAAAAAAAAAAAAACAAATTCTGTAGGACCACATCTTAACAACAGAAATTTGCTGGGCACTGGTGCTAATTGTTTTTTATGCATTATCTAACTTAATCTTTATAACATTATAATCTTTAAGATAGGGGCTATTGCAAATGAAGAAAACAAAGCCTTTCAGAGGTTAAACAACTTGCCCAAACTCTTACAGTAAAATGCAAAGCTTGGATTCAAAGTCTCGTCTCTGAAACCCTCGCCCATTAATTTCCACTCAGTCCTGTTGTCCAGATGATCCAAACCCCCTGTGTTTCAGTCATCCTGGCAGCTCACCTGGCCAATTCAATGTTTGCACCTGCTTAACCACGAAGCCAACATGACCCAGAAAATAAAGTGCCATGACATTAGGAAATCATATCTTTTAAAGGTGCTACAAATGAAAATGTCTAATAAGGCAGGGAGCAACCAATATTGGTGGGCATTTGCAGTTCTGAGTTAGGACTCACTTTTCTTCCTAACACTTTGCTGTTTTTCTCTAACACTCACAAGGGTTGGCCTGTTGGCGTTTCCCCTGCTCCCACCCATGTTTACCAATGGAGAGAGCAGAGCTGGTTTCTATCTGCAGACCTCACCCACACAACAGTCAGTCATCCTCAGAGCCAGCAAAGGGACAGGTTCTCTGCTTTGTCATCAGAATTATTTCCATTTTGTTGCTCCAGGTTAATGAGTGAGAAACTTCAGGCCTAGAGGGAACAACAACAGATATTGAGATTCATTGCAGAGATCATATTTTTAAATGCATTTGAGGACAAGAAGCCAATGTTCTAATGTGAGGATTTGTGAACTAAATTGAAACATTCTCTTTCACTAAAAATGACTAAAATTTTTTTGAAAGTGGTTTTGTGGTCCTTATTAAAAATAAATAAAAATGTCACTCTATCACTCCTAAAAGGCACGCTGTAGCAGAGCTATGATCGAGGCAAAAGGTTTCTAATTAGGCTTTTGTTTTAAGAAAGGTACGCTGATTTAACTCCTAAATTTTTGGAGTGTGTGTGTGTCTAAGTGACATGTAATGGAGTTTTAAGATTTAAGTTTAATAAACTCTTCCTGGGAAATTATTATGATGATAATCATTTGCAATTAGTCAAAGCTATTCAGAGAGTCACTAAGTCCAACAGAATTCCTTCATCTCTTGATATGAATCAGGTTGCCCCTAAATTCCCACTTAGCACAGAAAAGCAACATATGTATGTATGCCTATGTGTGTGTTTGTATGTGTATGTGTATATGTTTTGTTTGTATGTGTGTGTGTGTATGTGTTTGTTTGCGTTCACGTGTATACATTCCTGCAAGTATCTGAAAGAGAAAGGCAATTCACATTTTTTAGACTTTGGGTTTAGCTAATTTTTTTTCTTTTTTTTTTTAAGAAGGAGTCTTGCTCTTGTCAACCAGGATGGAGTGCAATGGTACGATTTCCACTCACTGCAACCTCCGCTTCCTGGTTTATCTAGTGACACACCTTACACAAACTGAGAAGTATGAGACAGGAAAGCAGTAGACAAATTTATAGAATGTTCCAAAAACTAAAATGTACAGGTTCAGGGCTCAATTTTTTTTTTTTTTTTTGGTTTCCAAAATTTAAAAAGATCCTATAAAATTTATTTATAGCTTACCATATAAAGAAGAAAGGAACTAATCTATCTAACATACTCTCCTTGAAAAATAAAGACTGACATGGATGTTGAATATGGTATAAATCAATAGAATGCAAACATTTTATATCTTTTTAAGCTGGGCAGAACAGGTACTGTCTTGATTAAGAAAGACAAGAGGACATTTGCCATCACCCTACAAAAAAAAAAAAAAAATCAAAGAGAAGATGGAGGTAAACCAGATTACCATATACAGTTGTATATTTGCACACTGCTTAAACATGCCTGACCAAAAGGTCAAATGAGGTTGGAAATGTAAGTTCTAGTTGCCTAGCTGGACTCTATGCGTCTCTAATGTGGATAAGCCAAGTCAGAGAGAGTATACCTGACCAGTGTATGTCTTCTCCTAATTTATCCACCCAGGGAGAGCACTTTTTCTAAGGCCCTGTAGAGGCTGGCTGTGGCCTGATGAAAAGATCACATTCTTCATGACATGCATTTTCTTTGTTTAAATGTAAAATTTCTTAGGCTTAATTTCTTTTTTTTTTTTTTGAGACAGAGTCTCGCTCTGTCGCCCAGGCTGGAGTGCAGTGGCGCGATCTCGGCTCACTGCAAGCTCCGCCTCCCGGGTTCACGCCATTCTCCTGCCTCAGCCACCCGAGTAGCTGGGACTACTGGCGCCTGCCACCACGCCCAGCTAATTTTTTTTGTATTTTTAGTAAAGACGGGGTTTCACCGTGTTAGCCAGGATGGTCTCGATTTCCTGACCTCGTGATCCACCCGCCTCGGCCTCCCAGTCTTAGGCTTAATGTCTTACATGATTCATTCATTCAGCAATTATTTATTGAGTCCTTTGGCTATGCCAAACACTGATGCAATCAGAAACAAAACATAGTGCCTGACCACAGAGATTTTAGTCTAAGGACCAGGGAGCTTGTCACCAGATGCAATTATCTTTCACTCTTCATGGGGCTCTGTTCCTAAAATTATTGGTACTATCAAAATTACTGGGACTATCAAAACTAAAGCTGGCAAAATTAAGATCTGGTAGAAAATAAGAGGTTTGGAGAGATCTCGTTTCCACAGCAGAGCAGATTCTCCCATGTTAAAAACCTGCTCCAACAGTGAACATTTCTCTTGATGAATTTTATTTAATTATTTAGAAAACGTTGTTGCATCGCTGGCATCTGGGAAATTATAGAATTTCCTACCAATTCCACAATTTGTGGACTCTAGAATTAGTTTCCCTAAGTCTAATACAAACTCTACTTTTTATTAATATATGACCTACGGCAGGTTCTGTGCCTCAGTTTCCCATCTGTTAGATATGGATTATAATAATGTAATGCTTTTACCATATGAAATTCTTATGATTAAATGAAATAAATCACAAAAAGTGACATACATGAATACACATTCTCTATTTTCTGCATTTTTTTTTAAGTTGCAAATCTCATGTTGCTGGTAAGTTTGAATGTAATGGCTTTGGGTTGTTTGGGGTTTGTCATTGTTTTGTTTTTGCACTTAGACTGTCCCTTGGTTTATTTTCACATTGTCAAAGTTCTCAAAAAATTTGTCTTTGCTTCTTGAGTTTCTCACAGCCTCTCAGGTATCCTTAATTTGAGGGCTGATTTTCTGAATCTGAAAAGTACAGAGTAATATTTTACAAATATTGGTTCTGAAGTCAGACAGTCCTGAGTTTAAACTTGCCTCTGCTGCTCCTCAATTCTAATGCCTCTGACATCAGAGTCAGTCTTACAATGTGCACACATAAGGTCATGTTTCCTTCTCTCCCTGTAAAGCTGTTGTTAAACCTATAATGTTTTGGTTGTTGTTTTGAATTTTTGGTGGGTTTTTGCCTTGTTTTGTTTTATTCTGACGATCTTCATATCTAGGAAACAAATTATTTCTGTTTAAATAAACAATTTAAACTCTGTAAGTCACTGTTTCTTCATTTACAAACCTATGTTACACATAAACTTATTTCTTAAAGTTGATATAAAGAATAAGTGAAATAATGCATATACAATGCTTGGCATAGTGCCAGGCGTGTAGTAAATGATTTATACATGTTAGTCATTAATAATTTGTATCTGCATTTTGCATTTAGATATTGAAATATGGTTAGATCCCCTTTCTCTACAGTAAACCATAAACTGGGCCCCATAAGGGTCTCTGGTTGGAGGAATCATTATCATTACTCTTTTTAAAGGGAAATGCATTAGAATATTATAGATCTTAAATGTTAGGTGTTTATATATAAGTGGGGGATGGCTATAGTATGGTGGCTATTTTGACAGGCTGAGTGTAGAGACCAAAGAAAATTTACAGATTAGCCCTCTGGAAATTATCTGTGGAAAGCAACCTTGGGGATGTCCCTTAGTCTATTTGTGTTGCTATAAAGGAATACAGAAGGCTGGTAATTTGTAAAGAAAATAGGTTTAGTTGGCTCCCCATTCTGCTGGCTAGAAGAGTGGGCACCTGGTGAAAGCCTCAGGCTGTGTCCTCTTGTGGCAGGAGGTGAAGGGGAGCTGGTGTGTGCAGAGATCACATGGTGAAAGAGGAAGCAAGAGAGCGAATGGGGAAGGGCCAGGCTCTTCTCAACGATCAGCTCCCACTGGAACTAACAGAACAAGAACTCACTCACTATCATAAGAATGTCACCAAGTCAAGAGGGATCCATCCCCATGACCAAAACACATTAGGCCCCACCTCCAACATTGGGGATCAAATTTCAACATGAGGTTTGGTGGTACAAACATCCAAACTCTAGCAGGAAGTGACCACTAGACTGAAACCTGGAGGACAGGCAGGAGCTAGCCAGGTAAGCAAAGAGGAAGGAAATCTACAAGCAAGGGAACAAGATGCACCAAGTCCTCAAGGTGAGAAAGAGCTTGGTGTGTTACAGAGACCAATCAGTGTGATTAAATTATGATTTGCCATATCTAGAGAGTATTGTATATTTGACCATAAGTAATGAAAGAACATCTTTCAAGCTTAGGGGAATTGTTCCTAAAACACAGGTCTTTAGATTCTTAAATAACTCAGAAATCAATTTAAACCCTTTCTTTTTTGAGATAAGAAAACCAAAGCCCAGAAATGAATGAAAGGGAAGAGGGGAGATAGAGAGATGGTAGCTAACATAATGGGCATCTATTATGGTCAGGCAAGTGACATCATACACTGTTGAGGCTCAGAAAATGATATCCCCAAGTGAAGGCCTCAGAAGCAGCTCACTCTGATTTTCTCCTACTGTTCTGTTTCTGACCCCTCATTCTTCCCTGAGGCAAGCCATAGAAGCTAGAATCCCTCTTCCCCAAGACAGATCATAGAAATCAGAACCTGTTTCCCCCAAACAGTCATGAAACCTGAAAAGCTAACTCTACCTTTCCCTTTACCTTTCTGTGTAAAAATTGGTTATAAAAGAATTATCTGACCTACCTGGTTTGATTGTAGGTCATAAAACTTCCACTCCAGAGAGTGTCCTGCCTCATATCCGGAGGGAAGGAATGCTGCACAGGGATGCCAAGAAGAATCTGAACAGACAGGTCTTCCTGAGTTTCCCCACTCAGTCCATTAACAGGGGAACATATCCTTTTTGTCCAATCCTATTTCTATTTGGCTATCCATAATATGTTGAACCTAAGCAGAAAAATGGACAGTTTCCCCTGTATCTCTGGGTCTTCATTCTGAAGGCTCCTGTATCATATCCAAACTCTGATCAAATAAATTTGTATGCTTTTTCTCCCATTAATCTGTCTTTTGTCAGTGATTTGCAGTGAACCTTCAGAGGGTAAAAGGGAAGTTTTCCCTTTGCCCCTACAACATACCTAATAGAAGAGGAGACTGAAATAGACATGTTCAATAACTCACTCAAAGCCATAGCTTTAGTAAGAGTAGAGCGAGAATTCAAATCCAGATTTGCAGTTCTCAGAGTCTAAGATTGTTTTTGTTAGACCCCTGTGGAACTTGCCTGAGTTCATCCACATGTGAACTTATCTCCACAATGGTGTTGAAATTGTTCGTATGTTCATTTCTGTACTCGTCTGTGAGCTTCTTGGCAGTCTTTTTCTATTTGCAAGCACAACTCCTGGAAGATGGATAAATTCAACGAGATAGTGGATGGATGGATGGAAGGATGGATGGATGGACGGACAGACAGACGGACGGACGGACGGATGGACGGACGGACGGACGGACGGACGGATGGATGGATGGATGGATATTTGAGACAATAGTTGAATGGATTTTTCTGAAGTTCTATTCAATTACCTTTCAAAGGTATTGTGATACTCTTAAGTGTATTTTTAAATCAATTAGTCACCTGCATTTCAAAAATTAATAAGAAATCTTCCATAATTTTAAAAACAAAAAATATAAAACTGAATGGTTCTAAATCCAGGAGTAGAAGTCCTTTCTACATAGTGAGTTCCTTGCAGACACAGCATGTGGCCAATTTGTTCTTTTGTCCCTTATATCTGGCCTCTGAGCATATTTGTCTGCATATAACAAAAGTCTAATCAATCAACAGTTCTGATTAGAGTCATTTATGACTGGCCATTTAAATGATATAAATTAAATCCACTTCTGAAAATAGTATTTTTCTAGTGCACACATAATTCTAGCCTCATCCTAAGAGGGGGCTAGAGCTAATATTTTACCACAAAAAGAATCTTCATTTATTGGAGAAATATCTAACCACTGATATATACAGGCATCAGCTAGTCAGAACAGATGCCATGGCTCACCAAAAAAACGCCTCAATACGTCGGAACAGATACCATATAAATAACCAGCCCAATCCATTCTATACGGCATAAATATCAGCCCTGCTCACAGGTCCTTGGAAATGAGAAGCAGAGACATGGTTCATGTGGAGCAGAGAAAAATAGATCAAAGGAAAGAGGATCATAGAACTAGGCTAAAATGTGAGGACTTAGTTCTAGGAACAGAATAAAGTACAGTTTCTAGAATTTAACCACAAAATCCATATCAGTCTTCTAGCAAGGCACAAGGGTTATAAGAATATGGAGCATGGATCAGTTCGCATATTTGGTGCTGAATAATCTGAGTATTGACTTAGAGGTCCTGACAAATGATGGAATTGGTCCAGTGCTTTCAGAACAAAATAGAACCTCTAGGTGGAGGTTCTAGCTGATTCAGCTGTGGAAAAACAGGAAAACCATTTCTGACCTTGAAAAGAATATCGTGTGTTATCAGGGCCATCTCCCTTTCTTTTTTCCCTCTGTTTCTTTCTTTTTGGTCTGAATTAGCTAGAATCGGCTTCTGTTGCTTGCAACCAGAGAATAACTAGTATATCAAATACTTTGCCTTTTTCTTGACACATTTCTATTAATCCGATCTAATCTCATTAGCTCTTTTAACAACCCACTGCTTATTCATTAGTTACTTCTGCAGATGTTCGTGTAATTTTGAGGTCTTGTTCTAAAATAATTTAATGCAAGATTAATGGAGAAAACATAGCAAGATTTGACAATATAAGTAATGGACTTTTCCCCCATGGATTTATAGTGAACAGGCTATTGTTGGTTATTGATCACTGCTAAGTTCCAAGGCTCTATCTCCCACACAGCCCCGTCCCTTAGTTCATGCTGCTTTTTCTCCCTGAAATGCCCTTTCTAATACCTCCACCTGTAGAAAGCATACTTATCCTTAAAAGACTGATTTAAATATCAGCTCTGCAAAGTCTTCCCTATTTCTCAAGATAGAGCTAGTCACTCCACATCTGTGATTCCTGGCAACACCACTGCTGTTGGAACAGTGCCTTGGACTGCAGGTAACTGAACTTCTCAGAGGATTCATCTTGGGTTGCCCAGAACTACAGCAAATATTAAAAGTTATATTTTATGATTCATTGGTATAAGGATGAATACGTTAATATTATATATTAAAACATTTACTCCTACCTAAAAGTTCACTTTTTTCTTCCAATTTCAAAAGAAATTAAAACATTTTTATGGACATTTAAAGGTATAGTGGACCCTTGGCCCTGTGCCTGCTACATCTAGTGGGTAAGTTATCCCTGCCTGCATGTGCCCTGACTTAGACATTTTTCTCACTTATCAGTCCACAGCTTAAAGGGGCCACTCTGCAGGGGGACAAAATTGGTTCTCATCTGGTCATGAGACAAACTTAGCATAAGGATCAAGTGATTCAGCTTCCAGGGGATTCTCTTAAAGGAGGTTTGAGTTTATCCCCACCAAACAGCATGTTGAAATTTGATCCCCATTGTGGTGATATTGGGTGGTGGGCCCTAGTGGGAGCTGTTTGGGTCAGTGGGGCAGATCCCTCATGAGTGACTTGGTGTCATTTTCGAGGTAGTGAGTGAGTTCTTGCACAGGCAAGATTGGATTAGTTCTCAGGAAAACGGATTCGTTCTTATGACAGTGCATTTTATAAAGCGAGGATGCCCCTCAGGTTTTGTTTCTTCACACATGTCCACCTCCCCTTTGACCTTTTCCACCATGTTATGACACAGCACAAATGCCCTCACCAGAAGCCAGGACCATGCCCTTAAGCTTCCCAGCCTGCAGAACTGTGAGCTAAATAAACCTCTTTCCCTTATAAATTATCCAGTCTCAGGTATTCTGTTAAAGCAACACAAAATGAATGAAGACAGAGGCTTATATTTTTTCCTAATTGAATTATTTCAAGTATATAATGATCCCTTTTTTAAATAAAAATTCTAAACCCATTGAAAGTTTGCTAATTCAAACTTTAAAAAAGAAATTTCTAGATAAAATCAGGGCTACTATGGGCATTAGCAGTTATTTGTTTTATTTAGGGAAACATCAATTTAGAACAAAATTTTAGTTAATCCAAAATAAAATAACAATCCTTTGCATGATGCTTTACAATTTACTAAGCACTTTCACATATATTATTTACATGATCTACACACCAAATCTGAAATATTGCTGTCATTTATTTTTCATTTGACCAGCAAGAAAAACAATCCTCAGACAGATTAAGTGACTTGCCCAAGGTCACACAACAGATAGTACATTCTGGGAGTCATGCCCGGTTCTTCTAATTTCAGAACCTCACATTCTTTTCACTATATCATGCTGCCTGTAGAAAAAAAGCATCTATGTAAACACATGCATAAAAATGATGAGCTCATAATCTAAGTAGGTTGATGCTCTGTTAGAAAACCTAGTGGCATTTTGTGGAGATATAATTGTGTTGTGTGTTTAGTTCTAAAACATCTTAATAAGAGGATGGTTGACAAAATTTATTTTTAATGAGAGTCAAAACTAACCAAATGATATTTTTTATTTATGCAAAATTCTATAGATCATGAACTTTGGTTGAAATTATGACAAACATATCAGAAATACATAGGTAGGTGTATATCTTTTTAATTTCAAGTTCCAAGTCTTTGCTGTTTAGATTGTTACTATCCCTCTTCTTTCTTTCTCTTCCCGGCCTCTCAAGCCCACCCTTTTCAGGTATACAGGCTACAGCAAACTTGACTTTGAGAGTGTTTTCTTTCATCAACTCTTGTGCTCCTGAAAGGCGTTATTTCTCCACAAAAGAAAGAAATGAAAGGGAGGAAAATGGCATGGAACAAATCTGGTCATGAAAAAGGAAAAATTATTTACAGCATGAAGACTATATCATACATTTTTTTTAATGAAAGCTTATTAAAATTAGCCAGCAGGGATGTTTACTTTTCACAGGAAAGTTGGGCAAATTAAAGAATGAGGCTTCAGAGATTTCAAAAGGATGTGTGACTCAACATCCTACAATAGACAAATTGACTATGTCAAGTATAAATGTGACTGTAGGTTTCACTGTTCTAGGAGCTAGTCTGAACAGAAATTATATTAAGCTAAGTCTGCAAGGTCAGAATGTCAATAAAGGAATAATTTAATGTACACATTTCACCTCAGTTCAGTTTCATTTCGATTACCCACAGGAAGGTTGGTGAGTAGTTATAAGATTTTTCTGGAATGTATTTCCAGTTTAAAAATAAGTATTATTTGGGGTTCCGTCCCCAGATGGCCAAATAGGAACAGCTCTGGTCTGCAGCTCCCAGCATGATCGATGCAGAAGATGGATGATTTCTGCATTTCCAGCTGAGCTCAGAAGAGAGCAGTGGTTCTCCTAGCATGGTGTTTGAGCTCTGAGAATGGACAGACTGACTCCTCAAGTGGGTCCCTGAGCCCCATGTAGCCTAACTCGGAGACACCTCCCAGTAGGGGCCGACTGACACCTCATACAGCCAGGTGCCCCTCTGAGACGAAGCTTCCAGAGGAAGGATCAGGCAGCAATATTTGCTGTTCTGCAATATTTGCTGTTCTGCAGCCTCCACTGGTGATACCCAGGCAAACAGGGTCTGGAGTGGACCTCCAGCAAAATCCAACGGACCTGCAGCTGACGGACCTGACTATTAGAAGGAAAACTAACAAACAGAAAGGAATAGCATCAACATCAACAAGAAGGACATCCACACCAAAACCCCATCTTTAGGTCACCATCATCAAAGACCAAAGGTAAATAAAACCACAAAGATGAGGAGAAACCAGAGCAGAAAATCTTAAAATTCTAAAAACCAGAGCGCCCCTTCTCCTCCAAAGGATCACAGCTCCTCACCAGTAACAGAACAAAGCAGGAGAGAGAATGACTTTGATGAGTTGACAGAAGTAGGCTTCAGAAAGTCGGTAATAACAAACTTCTCCGAGCTAAAGGATGATGTTCGAACTCATCACGAGGAAGCTAAAAACCTTGAAAAAGATCAGACGAATGGCTAACTAGAATGAAGAGTGTAGAGAAGACCTTAAATGACCGATGGAGCTGAAAACCATGGTACGAGAACTACATGGCGCATGCACAAGCTTCAGTAGCCGATTCCATCAAGTGGAAGAAAGGGTATCAGCGATTGAAGATCAAATTAATGAAATGGAGGAAGAAGAGAAGTTTAGAGAAAAATGAGTAAAAAGAAACAAACAAAGCCTCCAAGAAATATGGGACTATGTGAAAAGACCAAATCTATGTTTGATTGGTATACCTGAAAGCGACAGGAAGAATGGAACCAAGCTGGAAAACCCTCTTCAGGATATTATCCAGGAGCACTTCCCCAATCTAGCACGGCAGGCCGACATTCAAATTCAGGAAATACAGAGAACACCACAAAGATACTCCTTGAGAAGAGCAACCCCAAGATACATAATTGTCAGATTCACCAAGGTTGAAATGAAGGAAAAAATGCTAAGTGCAGCCAGAGAGAAAGGTTGGGTTACCTGTAAAGGGAAGCCCATCAGACTAACAGCAGATCTCTCAGCAGAAAGCTGACAACCAGAAGAGAGTGGGGGCCAATATTCAACATTCTTAAAGGAAAGAATTTTCAACCCAGAATTTCATATCCAGCCAAACTAAGCTTCATAAGTGAAGGAGAAATGAAATCCTTTCAGACAAGCAAATGCTGAGAGATTTTGTCACCACCAGGCCCTCCTTACAAGAGCTCCTGAAGGAAGCACTAAACATGAAAAGGAACAACCAGTACCAGCCACTGCAAAAACATGCCAAATTGTAAAGACCATCAACGCTAGGAAGAAACTGCATCAACTAACAGGCAAAATAACCAGCTAACATCATAATGACAGGATCAAATTCACACATAACAATATTAACCTTAAATGTAAATGGGTTAAATGCCCCAATTAAAAGACACAGACTGGCAAATTGGATAAAGAGTCAAGACCCATCACTGTGCTGTATCGAAGAGACCCATCTCATGTGCAGAGACACAAGTAGGCTCAAAATAAAGGGATGGAGGAAGATCTACCAAGCAAATGGAAAACAAATAAAAAGCAGGGGTTGCAATCCTAGTCTCTGATAAAACAGACTTGAAACCAACAAAGATCAAAAGAGACAAAGAAGGCCATCGCATAATGGTAAAGGGATCAATTCAACAAGAAGAGCTAACTCTCCTAAATATATATGCAGCCAATACAGGAGCACCCAGATTCATAAAGCAAGTCTGGAGAGACATAAAAAGAGACGTAGATTCTGACACAATAATAATGGGAGACTTTAACACCCCACTGTCAATATTAGACAGATCAACGAGACAGAAAGTTAACAAGGATATTCAGGACTTGAACTCAGCTCTGCACCAAGCAGACCTAACAGACATCTACAGAACTCTCCACTCCAAATCAATAGAATATACATTCTTCTTAGCACCACATCATACTTATTCCAAAATTGACCACATAGTTGGAAGTAAAGCTCTCCTCAGCAAATGTAAAAGAACAGAAATCACAACAAACTGTCTCTCAGACCTCAGTGCAATCAAATTAGAACTCAGGATTAAGAAACTCACTCAAAACCACACAACTACATAGAAACTGAACAACCTGCTCCTGAATGACTACTGGGTAAATAACAAAATGAAGGCAGCAATAAAGATGTTCTTTGAAGCCAATGAGAACAGAGACACAACATACCAGAAGCTCTGGGGCACATTTAAAGCAGTGTGTAGAGGGAAATTTATAGCACTAAATGCCCACAAGAGAAAGCAGAAAAGATCTAAAATCGACACCCTAACATCACAATTGAAAGAACTAGAGAAGCAAGAGCAAACACATTCAAAAGCTAGCAGAAAGCAAGGAATAACTAAGATCAGAGCAGAACTGAAAGAGCTAGAGACACAAAAAAACCCTTCAAAGAAATCAATGAATCCAGGAGCTGGTTTTTTGAAAAGACCAACAAAATTGATAGACTGCTAGCAAGACTAATAAAGAAGAAAAGAGAGAAGAATCAAATAGACACAATAAAAAAATGATAAAGGGGATATCACCACTGATCCCACAGAAATACAAACTACCATCAGAGAATATTATAAACACCTCTGTGCACATAAACTAGAAAATCTAGAAGAAATTGATAAATTCCTGGACACATACACCCTCCCAAGAGTAAACCAGGAAGAAGTTGAATCACTGAATAGACCAATAACAGGCTCTGAAATTGAGGCAATTAATAGCCTACCAACCAAAAAAAGTCCAGGATTAGACAGATTCACAGCCGAATTCTACCAGAGGTACAAAGAGGAGCTGGTACCATTCCTTCTGAAACTATTCCAATCAATAGAAAAAGAGGGAATCCTCCCTAACTCATTTTATGAGGCCAGCATCATCCTGATACCAAAGCCTGGCAGAGACAGGCAAAAAAGAGACAAAAAGAGAGAATTTTAGACCAATATCCCTGATGAACATCGATGCAAAAATACTCAATAAAATCCTGGCAAACCGAATCCAGCAGCACATCAAAAAGCTTATCCACCAAGATCTAGTTGGCTTCATCCCTGGGATGCAAGTCTGGTTTGACATATGCAAATCAATAAACATAATCCATCACATAAACAGAACCGAAGACAAAAACCGTATGATTATCTCAATAGATGCAGAAAAGGCCTTTGACAAAATTCAACAGCCCTTCATGTTAAAAACTCTCAATAAACTAGGTACTGATGGGACGTATCTCAAAATAATAAGAGCTATTTATGACAAACCCACAGCCAATATCATACTGAATGGACAAAAACTGGAAGCATTCCCTTTGAAAACTGGCACAAGACAAGGATGCCCTCTCTCACCACTCCTATTCAACATAGTGTTGGAAGTTCTGGCCAGGGCAATCAGGCAAGAGAAAGAAATAAAAGGTATTCAATTAGGAAAAGAGAAGTCAAATTGTCCCTGTTTGCAGATGACATGATTGTATATTTAGAAAACCCCATTGTCTCCCCCGAAAATCTTCTTAAGCTGATAAGCAACTTCAGCAAAGTTTCAGGATACAAAATCAATGTGCAAAAATCATAAGCATTCTTATACACCAATAACAGACAAACAGAGAGCCAAATCATGAGTGAGCTCCCATTCACAACTGCTACAAAGAGAATGAAATACCTAGGAATCCAACTTACAAGGGATGTGAAGGACCTCTTCAAGGAGAACTACAAACCACTGCACAACAAAATAAAAGAGGACACATACAAATGGAAGAACATTCCATGCTCATGGACAGGAAGAATCAATATAGTGAAAATGGCCATACTGCCCAAGGTAATTCATAAATTCAATGCCATTCAGATCAAGCTACCAATTACTTTATTCACAGAATTGGAAAAAAACAGTTTAAAGTTCGTATGGAACCAAAAAAGAGCCCGCATTGCCAAGACAATCCTAAGCAAAAAGAACAAAGCTGGAGGCGTCACACTACCTGACTTCAAACTATTCTACAAGGCTACAGTAACCAAAACAGCATGGTACTGGTACCAAAACAGACATAGAGACCAATGGAACAGAACAGAGACCTCAGAAATAACACCACACATCTACGACCATGTGATCTTTGACAAACCTGACAAAAACAAGCCATGGGAAAAGGATTCCCTATTTAATAAATGATTCTGGGAAAACTGGCTAGCCATATGTAGAAAGCTGAAACTGGATCCCTTTCTTACACCTTATACAAAAATTAATTCAAGATGGATTAAAGACTTAAATGTTAGACCTAAAACCATCAAAACCCTAGAAGAAAACCTAGGCAATACCATTTAGGACATAGGCATGGGCAAGGAGTTAATGACTAAAGCACCAAAAGCAATGGCAGCAAAAGCCAAAATAGACAAATGGGATCTAATTAAACTAAGGAGCTTCTGCACAGCAAAAGAAACTATCATCAAAGTGAACAGGCAACCTACAGAATGGGAGAAAATTTTTGCAATGTACCCATCTGACAAAGGGCTAATATCCAAAATCTACAAAGAACTTAAACCAATTTACAAGAAAAAATCAAACAACCCCATCAAAAAGTGGGCAAAGGATATGAGCAGATGCTTTTCAAAAGAAGACATTTATGCAGCCAACAGACAGATGAAAAAATGCTCATCGTCACTGGTCATCAGAGAAATGCAAATCAAAACCACAATGAGACACCATCTCACGCCAGTTAGGATGGTGATCATTAAAAAGTCAGGAAACAACAGGTGCTGGAGAGGATGTGGAGAAATAGGAATGCTTTTACACTGTTGATGGGACTGTAAACTAGTTCAACCATTGTGGAAGACAGTGTGGCAATTCCTCAAGGATCTAGAATTAGAAATACCATTTGACCCAGCAATCCCATTACTGGGTATACACCCAAAGGATTATAAATCATGCTACTATAAAGACACATGCACACGTATGTTTATTGTGGCACTATTCACAGTAGCAAAGACTTGGAACCAACCCAAATGTCCATCAATGATAGACTGGATTAAGAAAATGTGGCACATATACACCATGGAATACTATGCAGCCATAAAAAAGGATGAGTTCATGTCCTTTGTAGCAACATGGATGAAGCTGGAAACCATCATTCTGAGCAAACTATCACAAGGACAGAAAACCAAACTCTGCATGTTCTCACTCATAGGTGGGAATTGAACAATGAGAACACTTGGACACAGGGCAGGGAAGATCACACACCAGGGCCTACTGTGGGGTGGGAAGATGGGGAAGGGATAGCATTAGGAGAAATACCTAATGTAAATGACGAGTTAATGGGTACAGCAAACCAACACGGCACATGTATACATATGTAACAAACTTGCACGTTGTGCACATGTACCCTAGAACTTAAAGTATAATATATATATATTATTTTACTTATAAAAATTAAATTACTTTTACAAGTGCCTTGATTTTACATATCTTACATTTTATTCACTTAATTTGTTATATGAATACAAATAATTACACTGTATATTTTTAAAATACATAACCTAATTTTGTTATGCATTCTATATCCTTCAACTTTTTGGTTTCTGGGTCACAAAATAAAGGCATATTTCAGGTGCTGTCCCATGAGGTTATCACTGCCACAGATGGCTTTTTATCTGCAGTGGACATCCTAACCAGAGAGTCCACAGGTCAACCAAATGCTGCATTACAACCTGGCTCAACACAGCAGTGAGGCACTTGAAGCCATGTTTGCATAGTATGTGTTCCTTGTAGTCAGGCAGTTTGTTGTCGTAGTAGTAAATTTCATCTGACAATCTAAGAACAATATTTGCTCCCCCGAATTTTGCTGATTGGCACATGGAATAGCCCCCAAAATTTGGATAAACATTATAGGAGCTAAGAGGAAACAGTCAGTACCGATGGAATGTTTCACAGGGCAGATGGGCTTTTGAGGATACTTTTTTTTTTTTACATATATGTACATTAAGTTCTGGGATACATGTGCAGAACATGAAGGTTTGTTACATAGGGATACATATGCCATGGTGGTTTGTTGCACCCACCAACCTGTCATCTACATTAGGTATTTCTCCTAATGCTATCCCTCCCCCAGCCCCCACCCTCCGACTATCCCCAGTGTGTGATGTTCCCCTCCCTGTGTCCAAGTGTTCTCATTGTTCAACTCCCACTTATGAGTGAGAAAATGTGGTGTTTGGTTTTCTGTTCCTGTGTTAGTTTGCTGAGAATGATGGTTTCCAGCTTCATCCATGTCCCTGCAAAGGACATGATCTCATCCTTTTTTATGGTTGCATAGTATTCCATGGTGTATATGTGACACATTTTCTTTATCCAGTCTATCACTGATGGGCATTTGGGTTGATTCCAAGTCTTTGCTATTGTGAATAGCACTGCAATAAACATATGTGTGCATGTGTCTTTACAGTAGAATGATTTATGTTTCTTTGGGTATATGCCCAGTAATGGGATTGCTGGGTCAAATGGTATTTCTAGTTCTAGATCCTTGAGGAATCACCACATGGTCTTCCACAATGGTTGAATTAATTTACACTCCCACCAACAGTGTAAAAGCATTCCTATTTCTCCACATCCTCTCCAGCATCTGTTGTTTCCTGACTTTTTAATGATCACCATCCTAACTGGCGTGAGATGGTGTCTCATTGTGGTTTTGATTTGCATTTCTCTAATGACCAGTGCTGATGAGCTTTTTTTCATATGTTTTTTGGCTGCATAAATGTCTTCCTTTGAGAAGTGTCTGTTGATATCATTCGCCCACTTTTTGATGGCGTTGTTTGTTTGTTTCTTGTAAATTCCTTTAAGTTCTTTGTAGATTCTGGATATTAGCCCTTTGTCAGATGGGTACATTGCAAAAATTTTCTCCCATTCTGTAGGTTGCCTGTTCACTTTGATGATAGTTTCTTTTGCTGTGCAGAAGCTCCTTAGTTTAATTAGATCCCATTTGTCTATTTTGGCTTTTGTTGCCTTTGCTTTTGGTGCTTTAGTCATTAACTCCTTGCCCATGCCTGTGTCCTAAATGGTATTGCCTAGGTTTTCTTCTAGGGTTTTGATGGTTTTAGGTCTAACATTTAAGTCTTTAATCCATCTTGAATTAATTTTTGTATAAGGTGTAAGAAAGAGATCCAGTTTCAGCTTTCTACATATGGCTAGCCAGTTTTCCCAGAACCATTTATTAAATAGGGAATCCTTTTCCCATGGCTTGTTTTTGTCAGGTTTGTCAAAGATCACATGGTCGTAGATGTGTGGTGTTATTTCTGAGGTCTCTTCTGTTCCATTGGTCTCTATGTCTGTTTTGGTACCAGTACCATGCTGTTTTGGTTACTGTAGCCTTGTAGAATAGTTTGAAGTCAGGTAGTGTGATGCCTCCAGCTTTGTTCTTTTTGCTTAGGATTGTCTAGGCTATACTTTTAATAATGATTTATGGAAGCTCTATCATGGGTCAGGTGTGTGTTCAGCTCTAGGGAATACCAGGAGGAAGAAGACATACCCCTAACTTCAAAGAGCTCAGCAGGATTATCATTATCTTACCTCCAAAATCTAGCACTCTCATTGGCACATAATAGGTGTTCAATAAATCTTTGTTGAATCAGTGGAAGGTCTGCTTACTATTACAAAAACATTGCTACAAACATAATCATAAACACACAGGAGCTCCAAGCTGGAGGGGCAGAGTTAACAAAAGGATCAGGCATGAATGAAATGAGGGGGGATAATAATAAGTGTAGCTGGGATTAGACAATATGGAAGAGAAATGTGGTGTGAAAAAAAAATCTTAAAATGGAAGATGTAGGCTGGGCTCCACACGCCTGTAATCCAAGCACTTTGGGGGGCTAACGCGGGTGGATAACCTGGGGTCAGGAGTTCAAGACCAGCTCGGTCAGCATGGCAAAACCCCATGTCTACTAAAAATACAAAAATTAGCCGGACATGATGGTGCATGCCTGTAATCCCAGCTACTCAGGAGGCTGAAGCAAGATAATTGTTTGACCCCAGGAGGCGGAGGTTGCAGTGAGCTGAGATCGTGCCACTGCACTCTAGCCTGGGCAACAGAGTGAAACTCTGTCGCAGAAATAAATAAATAAATGGAAGATGTAAATTAATTTTATAAGAAAGGAAAAAAGAAGTTAACGAGGACATGAAAACTAAAAATTTTCCAATATTTACTTGGAAATTGAAAACTTTGACATCACTGATAAACATGCAATATTGTATTAATTTAAACAGAAGATAAATTTTAAAACACATTTTGGAGACTTTAATTATGACTTGCCATGAAAAAAATCAGCAATGTTTTAAAACTCCCATTTTTTTCAACCACTTAAGTTTCTATGCTAAATAATTATAGATTGTTAAGCTTTGTTTTCCCATAGTAATCCTTAAATAGTTTTTGAAATTAGTCTTTTAACTTAAGGAAAGAATGTTGTTTCATAGATATGGTGATGGGAATTGTCAAAAATAAAATTAATAAAGAGCATACTTTAAGAAAAACTAGCACTCACATAATTTGTAACTATCCCAGAAAGTTCTTAATGTTTTTCAATTTTACTTTGAATAAAAGTACACAGAGCAATAACCAGTAATGATTTGCATAAGTCTACTGAGAATACTTTTTGATTCTTCAAAAAGAATCCCTTTGAATTAATAGAACTGGAATCAGAAATACAAGCAAGTCCTCAATTTGACTTTGCCAGTGAAGTCGGCCAAGGTCCAGAGAGCAACTGGAAATCTGACAAAGCAGAGAGTGCAAAAATTTGACATTTCAGATCTCAGTTGCATTTTGGCTACGGGAGTTTTTTTGAATTGAAAAGCATGACAAATCTTAAAAGGATAATTTCTTAAAAGGACAATCTTATAATATCTATGTGAGATATAGGCATTGTTAACAAATATATTAGTATATGATTCTCACCAAGATTTCTTCATTCTTATAGCTAAAATGTAGCCTACTATCTAAGAGTTTTCTGTTGCTAAGACAGCTCTTAACCTTTGTCACTGCCAATAGAGACTTTTCTATTCTAAAAACCTGACCATGTTTAAAGCCCTCTCAGAGAAGTCCTGACTTCCCAATAAGATATATTTATGGCCACCAAGGTAGCTTGCACCCATAGTCCCAGCTCCTGGGGTGGCTAAGGCAAGAGGATTTCTTGAGGCCAGGAGTTTGGGATTGCAGTACACTATTATCACACCTGTGAATAGCCACAGCACTCCAGCCCGGGCAACATAGGGAGACCCCATCTCTTAAAAGAAAAAGATGTATTTATACCTTCTTTACACATCAAAGTAATAGAAGCATAATACATTTTTTGAAAGACATACAATAATAAATGCATTTATGTAATTTTCAACATTTTTCATTAACAGAAACATTCTGAATTACAAAAGACATATTTAACCTGCTTATTGATATTGTTTAGAGGTGAATGTTTACATTTTATTTGATAACATATAATTTGGCCCTCTAATTGCTTAGGCATTTAGACATTAGTTAGGTAAGTTTTACAGTGTCTCAAGCAACTCACAGAATAATATATTAATTTTTAAGATTATTTCAATGAAATATAGATTTATTTAAATATTTGGAACTTACCTACTCTATTCTTGCTAAAGCTTGGGACAAACCAAAATAAATATGCCAGTAGCATAATACTGCTGCCAGATTGTTAAGAAAATCTGGCCAAATTTGATTCTATTCAAGACCAAATTTTTATTTTCAAAATATATAATGGGAACTCTCAAAATGACTAAAACTTTCTATACACACAGGCCCCTTACAGCCTATGGGTCTAAGTGTACCCAAGTTTTACTCTATTTAAAATTGATTTGGACCTATCAGTTTATTTTGGAAATAAAGGGATTAATTTCCTTAGAGCCAATAAGAGTAGAACCTACAACAACTCTCCCATTGGAAGCAATGCAAGTATTTTCCAAAGTACTGGAAAGAGACTACTAGAAGATGACAATGTTCTGAAGATGTAAAGCAAAGATGTCTTGAAGAAGAAAGACAAGATGTTGTGGTCCCAGAAAGTAGTTAGGTTCAAATAATTTAAAAAGCGATAATAAGAGTAGGGCATAGGCAGATTTGGCTCAGAGGGGTTGAGGGAGAAGACAGACTGATAATTATTAAACCGTGGCAAGTAATTAGAAAAGGTCCAAGTAAAATTCTCTCTGATGTTGATACTGAACAGAGCACTTATGCTTTGCCTGAGCCTACTGTGGAAATCAACTGAACTTAGCAGTTGCTAAGGGGAAAATTCTAGGCAGAAGCCAAACAAGTCAGTGTAGTCTCAGTAAACTGTACCCAAAAAAAGGAATGTGCTCCTACACAGGTAGCCAACAATTATTCTTATCTTTAGATGTGCATGCCAATCTTCTCTTCAAGAAGGAGAATCTATTTCCCCTCTTCTCAGCTCTGATTGGGACTTATGACTTATTTTGGCCAAGAGGATGCAGCAGAAGTGATAGACACTGTGCCTGTTCTGAGCTGAGACTTTAAGAACCCTTTTGGAAACCAGTTGTCATGTTTGAAGGAAGCCAGCTTAGACTGCTCGAGGAAGAGATCTACCTGGAAGAGGACCAAGGTGCTCCAGCCACTCAAACCACCCCAGCTGAGCCACCAGATGTATAAGGGGGGTCTTTTTCAATCTTCCAGACCCAGCCCAGCCACCAACTAATTATATTTGTGTGACCCCAGGTGATACAGCATGGAGCAGAAGAGCTGCCAGTAAACCTGTAAGAGAAATAGCAAATCATAAGCCACTAATTTTCAAGGTACTTATACAGCAATAGATAATTACAATTTACAGTAAATCCAAAGGAAATGTAACAAGAGCAGAGACTAGTAGCTGGAGAATAATAGATGAATTTTAAAGGAACTATTTTTTTTAAAGTAACATGAAGTGACAAATGCTAGGGTAGACAACAGAAGAATGGCAATAGAAAATGGCCAAGAAAGCCAATTAATGAGTCTGGGAGGCTGATGACTGAACGTCTAGAATCATTAAACCAAAAACTATCTTTCTGGTTTAACTTGGAACATAGGAGAAAAATTAATTGTTGGGATAAAAGAAAATTGGTCATTTTCAGTAATAGTAAAAGAGCTTACTGCATTCCAATTTGAATATAACTAGGGCAGCTGAACAAAAGTTAAAAATCTCTTTGGAGAAATCAGGAAGCTACCAAAGCAGTCAATACTTCAGGAGCCGTGATCCCAGAGAGAAAAGAAGCTTGTTGACATGACCTCAACAATCTGCGGAAGTCGGATGCATTTGATGATTTCTAAGCTACAGCTACATAGGATTGAGACACTAAGAAACCAAGAAGAAGTTAATGTCTAAAAGCTGGAATCCTAAACAGTGTTCAACAATCTTACTACTGAAAAATTAGAGTTCAGGGCCCTCCCAGAAGGAAGACTACTAGTAAATCTCTTATACTTCCAGTCAAGACTTCAGAAAGACTATAGTCTGAGAATAAATGTGAACTACAATTAGACTTAATTTTACTAAGTACTGAAACCATCTCTGAGTCAACTCAACCTCAGGTAGAACTGTGGTGAACTTTTCTTAATCTAATTGCTAATTAGAAAGGGGGGAAAATCCTCCCTGGAGGAAGGTAACATCTATGAAAGCCTCAAATTAGTTATACAATTTTTCAAACACAATGTCTGGCACTCAATTTAAAAACTACAAGGTATGCCTGGAAAAGACAAAATATCTGGCATATAATAGAGAAAACAGACAATGGACGCAGTCCTATAGGTGATCCAGATATTACAGTTATTACTTGTGGTCTTGGAAATCATTGTAAATATATCTAAGAAAATAAATGACAAGATGGAAAATTTCACTAGAGAACTAGCATCTACAAAAAAAATTACATCTAAGTAAAAAGTCTGTAAATAGGCACTACAATAACAAAAAAATTAAAACCCAATAGGTGGGGTTAACTCCAATTTAGACATAGCAAAAGAAAAAATTAGAAATCAGAAGGAAGTTTTATAGAATATATCCACTAAAGCATGGGGAGAAAAAAGAATGAAAAAAGCCACTGTAAAAAGTGTAAACATATAGGCTAGAATGAAAAGATCTAACATATACATAGCCTATAAAAAGTTTGAAAACCAAGAATAGAAGACATCATAGATTATACCTTACCAAAGATGGTCATATAGTCTTTAGTATGGTACTTCTCCCGTTGAGAGTTGAAATCTAATTCCTCTCTCCTTGGATTTGGGCTGGTCTTAGTGACTTTCTTGAGCAGTAGAAAATGGTAGAAGTGACATTCCAGGACTTCTAATCTTGGTCATAAGTCTTGAAGCTTCCACTCAAGCTTCTTCAAACACTATGTTTGCTAGTCTTGAGCTATAACGTAAAAGTTCAACTAACCTGAGATCACCATACTGGAGAAGCCATTATGTAGCCACCATGGTCAATAGCCCCAGCTGAGCCAGGCTTCTAGTGATCCCTGCCAAGGGGACATGTAAGAGAAGCCATCCACCAGCTGAATACCTCAAAGTGACCTCTCTTCGCACCATATGAAACCCCCAAATTTCCCAGGGTTATGTTCATTATTAATGTAGCAGTTGATGAAGAGTCAAGGACATCTTGTACTTAAATGGTATGGGGTGAGAAATGTTACCAATCATTTTCAGATTAGTGAAAGAGGATCTGAGATATCATAACCTGCTGAAATTACACAGAGCATCTCCTATCTAGTTAGTTCACTAGAACAGGGGTCAGCAAACATTTCCCGCAAAGTCTCAGATAGAATATACTTTACGCTTTATAGGCCAAGCCTATACCTACTATATATATATATGTATATAGTAGGTACTTACATAACAGAGAAAATAAACTGCCATTAAAATTTTATTGAAAATATTTTAATTAAATATTAATAATAGAGTATAATATTTTGTAACACAGGTCTACTAATGAGAAGAATGAAATTCTTTTGGGGGTGATAGCATTTAGTTTAATTGGGGTTCCAAATTAGTTTGCTCTATCATCAAATAAATTGGACATGTTCAGCTGTAAAAACAATTCTTAGCTCACAGGCCATACAAAAATAGGCATCCGACCAGATTTGGCCCACAGGCTGTGGTTTGCTAACCCCTGTACTGTAATCTAAAAAAAGCAAATTGAGTAGCTTTCCTTGAAGCTCCCCTGCAATTAGGTAAACACACAAGGTTAGTGTTGTTTTTGTTTTATATGCTCTTCTGTTGGCTTTGCACAGAGCAGGGAAGATCCACAAATATTTGCTGGGTGCCTTTATGTGATTACTGAGACATATGAGTAACGATGTGGTTTGGCTGTGCCACCACCCAAATCTCATTTTGAACTGTAGCTCCCACAATTCCCTGTTGTGGGAGGGACCCAGTGGGAGGTAATTGAATCATGGGGGCAGGTCTTTCCCATGCTATTCTCATGACGGTGACTACGTCTTATGAGATATGATGGTTTTATAAAGGGGAGTTTCCCTGCACAAGCTCTCTTTTCTTGTGTACCGCCATGTGAGACAGGTCTTTCACCTTCTGCCATGATTGTGAGGCCTCCCCAGCCAAGTAGAACTGTGAGTCCATTAAATCTGTTTCTTTTGTACATTGCCCAGTCTCGGGTATGTCTTTACCAGCAGCATGAAGAAGGACTAATACAACTAAAGTGATAAGAAACTGCCCTTCAGGTTTCTCTTCCCTTTTTTCTACATCTCTTGACTTCACTTAAGATCTGCTTTAGAAAGCCTCCCCATCTCTCTGGCACAGAATCACAAAATTGGCCCTATCTGCTAAATATATCTGGGCCTTGAGACTCTGGGTTACTCATCCTCTCTCTGTAAAATCTCCCCTATTTAAGTTTAAGCATCTTCATTGTCAAGAACATTTTTTCCAACCTCACTCATTCAAGTTATGATAGAAATTGCTTTCAATTTAACTAACGTAGAAGTTGGTTACTGGTCTGCAAGTATCCCCTCTGTACTTTATGGATAGTCCTATACAGCCTTTTTCATCTCTTCCTCTAAGCGTGTGACAATGTCTGCTTGAATACAGGGAGTGTTTGCTAAGAAACACATTGTTGTGCTAGATCTAAGACAAAAACCAACACCATCAACGAAAATAGTTACATGGTATCATTATTTTCACCTGTGATTAGCTATGGAGTTTTTTGTTAAAATCCAACAGACTGTATCTGAAAAACAATGTGATCTGAGGTGAATCAACGTTCGTAGAAAAATTCCAGTAACTCCTACTAAAAATTGCACTCTACCATTAAATAAATTCACATGTTGCTAACAAAAACACACAGTTTAGATAATTGAATTCAGTTACTCTACAATGGAAACAGTACTATTTTGGAAAAGACAGAATTTTAACTGTCATTACTAGGCATGCTCCCATTCTCCCATTCTATTTCTTTGTATGAAAACATTTATTTTGAAATTCTCTAGGGGCACAATTTGTCTGAAATGATAGATAATGAGAAATGCATAAGATACATAATTAGCAGATACTTGCACAAAAAAAGAATAACCTAAAACTGGAATTTCTTCATTATTTTTCTGTGCCTAGAAAATCAAAGATCATATTCATCTTTTCTTCAAACTCTCTTACATGGTGTTTTGTTACTTTTATATTTTCTTGTAATGAATGAGTTATCTTAAATGACCATCGTATCTTGCTCAGTCCTTTGTCCACATATTTCCATCTACAGCATTAGAGCACTAGAATTTGGCCCAATGATGGGCCAAACTATGTTGATTAAATTACTAACTCCTATGAGTTCCCACCAACTTGAGCATTTTCATTTTTGTTCATAGGGATGTGAAAGGATCGCTGTGAACATTGTCTGCTTTCCTAACAGAATTACATTTTGACTTCTGATAATTGAACCTAAACTTTAGGGTGGGACTTTTCTCTGGAATATGTTAATTAGGACCCCAAGGAACTTAGCATATTTTGCTTATCTAACATATCCAATATGTCATTCTCTTTCTCCTGGAACAGATTCTCTTATAGAAACAATAACTTTTTTTTTTTTGTCTCAACAAAGATGCATTAAGCCTAGGCATGCCAGTTCCTAAAAGTATAGTAAATGTCATTGTGCAAACTTGGTTACTTCAAAAGGGCAGAATCATCAGAAGGCTCATAGCTGTTGGCTTTGCTTGTCACCTGAGAATGGAATTGAACAACTGCACCAAAGAATTTCTGTACTTGGTTCTAAGTGCTTTTCATGAAGACATAAATGTGTTCCATCATTTTATTTACTGTTTCTATATGTCTTCATCAGGATTCCTCCATTTGTCACCGTACATTCTGGGAAGGATAGCTCACTCTTGGATTATCAGTAACCACACATGGCAAGTATGTCATTGTTAATCAGTTGATTTGTGAGTGAATTCTACTATTAGCAATATCTAGAGTAGCTCACTCTTCTCTGAATTTTCCCAAAGCACACCCTTAGCATGTGTTATGGGCTGAACTGTGTTCTCCCCCAATTTTTATATTGAAATCTCAACCCCCTTACCTTGGAATGTGATTGTATTTGGAGATGCGATCCTCATGGAGGTAATTAAGTTTGAATGAGGTCATGAGGGTGGGTTGTAACCCAATATGGCTGGTATCCTTATAAGAGGAGAATAGGGCCGGGCACAGTGGCTCAAGCCTGTAATCCAGCACTTTGGGAGGCCGACGCGGGCAGATCACCCGAGGTCAGGAGTTCAAGACCAGCCTGGCCAACATGGTGAAACCCCATCTCTACTAAAAACACAAAAATTAGCTGGGCATGGTGGCGCATGGTTGTAATCCCAGCTACTCAGGAGGCTGAGGCAGGAGAATCGCTTGAACCCAGGAGGTGAAGGTTGCAGTGAGCTGAGATTGCGCCATCGCACTCCAGCCTGGGGGAAAAGAGCGAGACTTCATCTCAAAAAAAAAAAAAAAGTAGGACACAGGCACAAAGGGAAGACCAAGTAAAAACAAAGGAGGAAACACATTATAAGCAAAGGAGAGACAGAGCTTAGAAGAAATCAATCCTGTGAACCCAAAATATCTGAGACAGGTCTCAACCAATTTATAAAGTTTATTTTGTCACGGTTAAGGACACGCATGTGACACAACCTCAGAAGGTCCTGCCAATGTGCTAAGGTGGTCAGGGTACAGCTTGCTTTTACACATTTTAGAGAGACAAGAGACATCAATCAATATGTGTAAGATGTAAATTGGTTCGGTCCCGTAAGGTGCAACAACTTGAAGCAGAGATTTCCAGGTCATAGGTAGATAAGAGAGAAAAAGTTGCATTCTTTTGAGTCCTTGGTCAGCCTTCCACTGAATACACAATTTAGTCTGGCTCAGTGATTCTGCATTTTTACATAAACAACAGGGTAGAGGAAGCAATCAGACAGATGTGCATTTGTTTCAGGTAAGCAGAGGGGTGACTTTATGTCCTGCATCGGTGGAGATAAGCTATCTGTTTACATTGCCAGGGTGAAATTCAGCAGAACTGCGTTAGGGCAAAAATCTTGAGCCCCATGAAGAATTTCCTTATAGGAAAATTGTGAGGGAAGTATGGAGCTCTTTTACCTTTTTAGCTATCTTATCTAGGAATAAAATAGGAGGCAGGTTTGCCTGACGTAGTTCCCAGCTTGACTTTTCCCTTGGCTTGGTGATTTTTGGGGGTCCTAAGATTTATTTTCCTTTCACAACACCTTGATCTTGGACTTCTAGCTTCCAGAATTGTGGGAAAATAAATTACTGTTGTCTGAGCCCCCCAGTCTGTGGTGCTTTATTATGCAGCTGTAGCTAGCTAATGCAGTATGCCAACCCGGGCAACAGTTATTTATGCAATAGTATAGCTTCTAGAGGTCAACTTTATGAGATCCTTGGAATTAAAGTCCATGTCCTAAACATTTCTGTGTCCTCTGCAACATACTCTTTTGCACATAATAGATGTTTAATAAGTATAAACTGAACAAATTAATTTTAAAATACAGAAATAGTACAATATTTGTCTACAAGAATATTTTAAAGCAAGCTTTGAAATACATTTTTTAAAAATACATTTAATTTTTAAACACAATATTAAGGAAAAGGACTTGTAAGTATTATGATATTCTACTATGAATAATACCTCACATGGTATTATGATCTTGAAAGAGCTTTTATATATATGGTAATTGGATTAGTTCCCTACTGCTGCTATAACAAGTTACCATACATAGAGTAACTTGAAATAACACAAATTACTCTCCTACAGTTGTGGAGGTCAGAAGTCTAAAATCCAGGTCTTATCGGGACTGCTGCCTCCCAGAGGTTCAGGGAAGAATCTGTTTCCTTCCCTTTTCCAGTTGGTAGAAGCTGCCTACATTCTGTAGCTCCTGGCCCCTTTCCCATCTTCAAAGGACATCCCTCCAACCTCTGGTTTTGTCATCACATCTTCTTTTTTTGACTTTGATCCTCCTGACTTCCGCTTATAAAGAACCTTGTGATGACGTTAAGCCTATCTGGATAATCTCCTCATCTCTAAATCCTTAACTTAACCATAGCTGCTAATCCCTTTTACCATAAAAAGTAATATACTCACAGATCCCAGTGATTAGGACCATGGACATCTTTGGAGGACCATTCATCAGACTACCACATTTTGGGCAAGCTCTGGGCTAGTCATGCTGTAACAGAAGCAAGTGAAGAGGCTAAAGCCGCCCTGGAGACTGCCCAGAAAAGGAAGTAGAGAAGAGAACCTGCTCCAAGGTGAGTATAAGTAAAAGCAGATAGGCAGGCAGAGGGTCAGTGTTTAAAAGGCATATCAAGCTCAGGAGTGGTCCCAGAAAATGAAAGTAAAACTTGTTCCCTGTTCCTGTCAAGCCCACCACCCTGGTAAATTAACTTTTAATTTATTTAGTAGGATGGAGAAATGGAAAGTATATGCCTGCTAAATTTGAAAATTAATTCCATTCAAACGATGAATTCTGGCAATCATTCCAGGTCCATGTCCTAAAAAGTACTTAACCTTTACAGAGATATCATATTAAAACGTAATTTAATGGTCAACAGGTATATGAAAAATACTCAACATCCCTAATAATCAGGGAAATGCAAATCAAAACCACAGTGAGATATCATTAAATATTAGTAAATTAGTATAGCTATTATGGAAAACAGTATGGTGATTACTAAAAAAAACAAAAAACAGAACTATTATATAATCCAGCAACCCCACCATTGGATATTTATCCAAAGGAAAAGAAATCAGTATACCAAAGGGATACCTCCACTCGCATGCTTATCACAGCTCTGTTTACAATAGCAAAGATATGGAATCAACCTAAGTATCCATCAATGGACAAATAGATATAGGAAATATGGTATATATACACCACAATGGAATACTATTCAGCCATGAAAAGAATGAAATCATGTCACTTGCAGCAACATGGGTGGAACTGGAGGTCATTATGTTAAGTGAAATGATCCAGGCACAGAAAGACACACATCACATGTTCTCACACACATGTGGGAGCTAAAAAAGTTGATCACATAGAGATAGAGAGTAGAATGATGATTACCAGAGGCTGGGAAGAATGTGTCTGTGGTGGGAAGGGGGTAACAAAGACAGGTTGGTTAAAGAGTACAAACATACAGCTAGATAGAATAAGTTCTAATGTTCAACAGCAGAGTAGTGTGACTATAGTTAACAATGTATTGTATATTTCAAAATAACTAGAAGAGAGCACTTAAAATGTTCCTAGCTCTTGGAAATGATAAACATTGGAGGTGACAAGCACCCCAAAAACCCTGACTTGATCATTACACAGTCTATGCACATAACAAAATATCACATCTACCCCCATAAATATGTACAATGTGTATTAATTTTAAAATGTCAAATAAAAAAAGGCTGAGCATGATGGCTCACATCTGCAATCTCAGCATTTTGGGAGGCCAAGGTGGGAGGTTTATGTGAGCCCAGGAGTTCAAGACCAGCTGGGAGGTTTATGTGAGCCCAGGAGTTCAAGACCAGCTTGGGCAACATAGTGAGACCCCCTAATCTGTACAAAATCTTTATTTTTAATTTCTACTTTGCCTAATTAGTCCAACCTTATAGCTGCATGAAGTGGACATACTTTATGATTCTCTTTAATCTTTCTACCAGTATCTATTGTTAAAGCAAACTAAATATAGCCTGAGAAGGACTCCATACTTCTATATTTGAGTCCTTGTAGATGAACTGTAATGTAGCTTAATAGTCAGACAAGATTGAAAACCTAATTTAGGAGTATGCACCTGTAATAATAGCTGTGGCCAATCCCAGCAGCCATACTTCAACCACTCATAAGCTGCTAAGTGGTCAAACTGTGTTCAAATAAGGCAAATGCCAACCTGTAACCAGTCCAGCCGTTGCTGTACCTCGTTGCTGATTTTTGTATGTCATTTCCCTCTTTTTGTTCTATAAATCTTCTCCCACCACATGGCTGCACTGGAGTCTCTGTGAATCTGCTGCAATTCTGGGGGCTGCCTGATTCGTGAATCGTTCATTGTTCAAGCAAACTCCTTTAAATTTAATTTGGCTGAAATTTTTTCTTTTATCACTATTTACCAACTAGCCATAGAGTTTTAAGATTTTTCCTAAATATAAAACTAAATTATTTTTATGACAGCAAAAGTTAAAACTACTAAAATTATGCAAAGTTTCACACACACAAGAACGTGTGTCATGCCATGAAAATATTCAAAGCATACAAAAGCATTTGAATAATTTTGAAACCTCTAAAACATAACATGTTACAGGGACCTAGGGAAAGCTTCCCTTTAGCTTTCCAAAGGTTCACTTAAAATCAACTGACAAAAGGCAGATTAATAGGAGCAAGGCATACAAATTTATTTGATCATAATTTTATATGTGACACAGGATTCTTCAGGATGAAGACCCAAACATATAGAGCAAACTGTCCATGTTCATGTTTTGGTTCAGCAAAGTATGGTCAGGCTTGTAGAAATATGACTGGACAAAGAAGGCATGGTCTAACACAAACAGGCTGAGCGGGGAAGCCCAGCAAGGCCTGTCTGTCTGGATTCTTCTCGGCCTCTGTGCAGCATTCCTTCCTTCTGGGTATGGGACAGGACCCTCTCTAGAATGGGGGCTCTTGCAATCTACAATCAAACAAGGTAGGTCAGATAATTTCTTTATGACAAGTTTTTACACAGAAAGGTGGAGGTAAAGTTAAAGTAATATTTTTAGGTTTTTATGGCTGGCTTTGGGAAAAATGGTTCTGGTTTTCTATGACCCACCTTGGAGGAGGGATTCTAGTTTCTATGGCTAGCCTCAAGGGAGTATGAGGGGGCCAGAGACAGGAGGACCAGAGAAAGTCAGACGAAAACTTTTGCTTCCATGCTGCTCTGAGACCTTCATTTTGGTGCATTATATTCCGACCCCCAACAATGTACATCACACATCACAACTGTTTTTAGTCACTATAGTTCATATGTCTGAGTAAATAGATGCATTCAGTATTCTCTGTCACTGGGTAGAGTAGCAAATAGGAATTCATCTAACAGTTTAAACTTTTTACTAGCTCTGTAACTATAGGCAAATCACGTAACTTCGCTGAGCCTCAGTTTCCTTCTCTGAAAAATGAAAGAACTAAATTAGAGGATTGCATAAGTTGCTTCTTACTCTCAGATTCTACAATTTTTAAGTCTGTGGGTCCACTTTACCCACATGGTAAAACCCCGCTATGGTGAATTTCAGATCAGTTTTGTAATTTTTAGTCAAATGAAATGTTAGGAAGTCACATATTATTAGAATTAAGAACCTAGAAATAAAACAGCTGAGAGACAGAGAGAGAGATTAAGTGAAAAAAAGCACTGGCACATGTAAATTTCTTGCACTTTTTTTATTTCAATAGGTTTTGGGGGAACAGGTGGTGTTTGGTTACATGAATAAGTTCTTTAGTGGTGATTTCTGTGATTTGGGTGCACCCATCACCCGAGCAGTGTACACTATACCCAATGTACGGCATAGTCTTTTACCCCTCAGCACCTCCCATCCTTTCCCCCAAGTCCTCAGAGTCTATTGTATCATTCTTATGCCTTTGTATCCTCGTAGCTTAGCTTCAACTTTAAGTGAAAACATACGATGCTTGGTTTTCCATTCCTGAGTTACTTCACTTAGAATAATAATCTCCAATTCTATCCAGGTCACTGCGAATGCCATTATTTCATTCCTCCTTATAGCTGAGCAGTATTCCATAGTGTATATATACCACAATTTCTTTATCCACTCATTGTTTGATGGGCATTTGGGCTGGTTCCATACCTTTGCAATTGAGAATTGTGCTGCTATAAACATAGGTGTGCAAGTATGTTTTTTCATATAATGACTTGTTTTTCTCTGGGTAGATACCCAGTAGTGGGATTGCTAGATCAAATAATTTTTTTCAAAAAAAGGAACATCCATACCTCTATGTAACAAAAGCCATCTATGACAAACCCACAGCCAACATAATACTGAATGCAGAAAAGTTGAAAGCATTCCCCCTGATAACTGGAACAAGACAGGAATGCCCACTCTCGTTACTTCTATTCAACATAGTACTAGAAGTCCTAACCAGAGCAATCAGACAAGAGAAAGAAAGAAAGGGCATCCAAATCAGTAAAGAGGAAGTCAAACTGTCACTGTTTGCTGATGATACGATTGTGTACCTAGAAAACCCTAAAGACTCCTCCAAAAAGCTCCTAGAACTAATAAATGAATTCAGCAAAGTTTCAGGATACAAAATTAATGTACACAAATCAGTAGCTCTGCTATACTCCAGTAGCAACCAAGCTGAGAATCAAATCAAGAACTCAACCCCTTTTACAATAGTTTCAAAAATAAAATAAAATAAAATACTTAGAAATATACCTAACCAAGGAGGTGAAAGACCTCTCTACAATGAAAACTACAAAACACTGCTGAAAGAAATCATAGATGACACAAAGGAATGGAAACACATCTCATGCTCATAAATGAGTAGAATCAATAGTGTGAAGATGACCATACTGCCAAAAGCAATCTACAAATTTAATGCAATTCCCATCAAAATACCACCATCATTTGTCACAGAACTAAAAAAAAAATCCTAAAATTAATATGGAACCAAAAAAAGAGCCCGCATAGCCAAAGCAAGGCTAAGCAAAAAGAACAAATATGGAGGCATCACATTACCTGATTTCAAACTATACTATAAGGCCATAGTCACCAAAACAGCGTGGTACTGGTATAAAAATAGGCACATAGACCTGTGGAACAGAATAGAGAGCCCAGAAAGAAACCCAAATGTTTACAGCCAACTTATTTTTGACAAAGCAAACAAAAACATAAGACACCCTAGTCAACAAATGGTGCTGGGATAATTGGCAAGCCATACGTAGGAGAATGAAACTAGACCCTCACCTCTCACCTTATACAAAAATCAGTTCAAGATGGATCAAGGACTTAAATCTAAGATCTGAAACTATAAAAATTCTAGAAGATACCATCGGAAAAAACCCTTCTAGGCATTGGCTTAGGCAAGGATTTCATGACAAAGAACCCAAAAGCAAATGCAATAAAAACAAAGATAAATAGGTGGGACTTAATTAAACTAAAGAGCTTTTGCAAAGTAAAAGGAACAGTCAGCAGAGTAAACAGACAACTCACAGGGTGAGAGAAAATCTTCACAATCTATACATCCGACAAGGGACTAATATCCAGAATCTCCAATGAACACAAACAAATGAGCAAGAAAAAAAAAATCCCATCAAAAAGTGGGTTAAGAATATGAATAGACAGTTCTCAAAAGAAGATATACAAATGGCCAACAAACGTATGAAAAGATGCTCAACAGCACTAATGGTCAGGGAAGTGCAAATCAAAACCACAATATGACACCACCTTACCCCTGCAAGAATGGCCATAGTCAAAAAATCAAAAATAATAGATGTTGGTGGAGATGTGGTGAAAAGGGAACACTTCTACACTTCTGGTGGGAATGTAAACTAGTACAACCACTATGGAAAACAGTATGTAGACTCCTTAAAGAACTAAAAGTAGAACTACCATTTGATCCAGCAAACCCATTACTGGCTATTTACCCAGAGGAAAAGAAGTCTTTGTATGAAAAAGATACTTGCACATGCATGTTTATAGCAGCATAATTTGCAATTGAAAAAATGTGGAACCAACCCAAATGTCCACCAGTCAACAAGTGGATAAAGAAACGGTGGTATATATACACAATGGAATACAACTCAGCCATAAAAAAGAAATGAATTAACAGCATTTACAGCAACTTGGCTGGGATTGAAGACTACTATTCTAAGTGAAGCAACTCAGGAATGGAAAACCAAACATTGAATGCTCTCACTCATAAATGGAAGCTAAGCTATGAGGATGCAAATGCATAAGAATGACAAAATGGACTTTGGGGACACAGGGGGAAAGGGTGGGAGGGGGTAAGGAATAAAGACTACAAATTGGGTTCAGTGTACACTGCTTGGGTGACGGGTGCACCAAAGTCTCACAAATCATGGCTAAAGAACTTACTCATGTAACCAAATGCCACCTGTTCCCCCAAAACCTATGGAAATAAAATATTTAAAAACAGTAGTATTCATAATAATTTTACCCTTAAAAATAAAATAAATAAAAAAGAAACATCAATTTCCTTCTCTCAACCCATTCTTCCACAATCTCCTATATGCTTCCCGGGTGATCCTGTTGTGGAGGTTGCAAATTCAAGTGTATTTTCCAGGAGTTGTTGAAATATAAATTAAGCAAGAAAACAAACAAACAAAAAAACCAGAAGCTAATTGTTGTCCTTGGCAAAAGAATTATAGAACTGCACACAGGTGTGATCTCAGAGCTGCAATGCAAACAGCACATAAACAAGCTATTTGACAATGTCTAGCAAAGACCAAGAAGAGCATTTCTATAAGAAGATTCAGAGTATAGAGCCAGCAGAGGGCTGTGGGCCAATAAGAAAACCATTACAAAGCAGAGTTTGCTTTAACAAAGTTATTTCTCTGCAGAGAAATAACTAATGGCCCACAGCAGGGGCAGAGAAGTAACTTTGTTACAGCAAACTCTTCTTTTTTAATGGTTTTCTTATACTTGCACATTTAACCACGAATGTCCCCTTACCTGACCGAGGCTTACCTGGCCTGTCCACCTGCAGTGGTCACCCCCACCACCCACTGGCTCTGTGTGGAAAAGGCCAAGGCATTTTTGCAGAGAAGAACAGATGGGTGCATATGGCCGTAGGCAGTTCCGTCTTCCCAGAAGAACCAGCTTGTTCTGGCAGAAGGGTTTGGAAAATGAACTGAAGGAACCACTCTGTTCAGACAAAGCAAAAACATCACCATTTCTCCTTTTGTATGCATAATTGGAAGCTACATGTCTTAATCCTGTTGATTAAAAAAAGCTGGTAAACAGAGTATGTTGTTTTTTTCTGGGACCAGCTGAGAATAATTTCATTAGATCTCATAGTTAATAAACTGGGTTGTAGGGGATTGAGGTGGGAGGAGGTAATCTTGTTTCACTAAAGAATATTTTAAGTGAAGCAAATTTGGTCAGAGATGCTATTAAAACCCTTTCAAAAACAAAATATCCTCAGCCCACTAGCCCAGTTTGACCCACGAGAAAGACAATGGTTTTAGAAACAAAACAAAAGCAAAATGTATGCAATTACCTTATTATTTTTATCAAATCTAAGCTGCTTAGACCACCATGGTTTGCTTTTTTCCCTCTCCATATCAGGTACATATTGTGGGAAATCTGGGTGGTTTCCCAAAAGGCATACTAGGAAGTATGCAGTTGTTCAGGAAAAATCACATTCTCTAGTGAGCTCCAAATAAGAAAGTGTCCTTCCTAACTCCTTTACTTATTTGCTTTTCCAGTTCGTTACTCAGCACTTCATCACTGACCTCAGGGGTGAGGTTGGCTTGTTTGCAAATGGGCAGATGTTCCTCATTTGACCTGGTAGGCCTGTTACAAGAAAGGCTAGAGAATATGAGACCAAAAGAACACAGGGGATCAATCTTGAGTGCAGCTCCTCAGAATCTGCTTAAGGCAAGCTAGCGGACAGGCGGAAGTCCAAGTTGACAAACACTTTGAGTTCTGCTGTACCCTATAACGGTGGGTCTGGGAGGGCAGCTGATGCCATAACACCCAAATGTGAAGCAGAAAGCAAATGTATATAATGTGGGGTACAGTTCTTTCATGGTCTGACTTGCCCCAATGGTAAAGCTATAGCATACATACCTATGAATATTAGATATTCATATACGTTAATATTATTCCTTTAGGCCAGGTTTTAAATATTAAATAGTCAAATGTATTCATTTTGTTCTTCTAAATGGAGTTTTTGAAAATGATCAAGTAGTAGAATCTTCAGGGTTAAAATTTTGGGTAAGAAACCTGGTGTGGCTAGTCTGTGGGTCTAACTAGTGGCAGATCAATAGGCTGTCAAATCCACTGAAACTAAAGATTATTTTCTAAGAGTGTTGAAGAGCTAAACCAGGACTCCTGGTTACCAGGCATCTGCATGAAGGGAGCAATAAAGCATTGTCATTGTGAGGTCAGATCTCAAGCTACCAGCTAGGCATCACAATCTTGGCATAGCATATTACTTAAACAGAAAAGACAGAGTCCTAGTAATACTATATTTTTATGTTTCTCTAAAGTAGATTAAACAATATTTCATTCTAATTGTGTGTGTGTGTGCGTGCGCGTGCGTGAGAGAGAGAGAGAAATGGAGCAAATTGAGCCCAGCAAAAGCAAGTGTCTTGATCAGCAAGGTAACAGATTGAATTAAATATACTGGAGTTTCTTCATTCTAAAATTTCTCTACAAGATGCCTAAGCAACTAGACAAATCAGTTAAAATCTGTGATTGATATCAAGGAGGGCAAACCACAAACAGATTGAATTTTCACTTTCCACCAGACACATGCTTCTGCTTAAAAAAGCTACCAGTAAATCATATCAATTATCGCATGTGAAAAATGGTACTCATGTTGCAGTTTCAAAATTTCTTCTAAAGATAAGCCATTCAGCAACAAGATCTGCAAATTATCTGATACTAAAATATGGGAAAAATTATATTTTCTTCCATCCAACACAAGACAGAAATCACTTAAACTCAAAAAAGACAGGTCTGTGATGCAATCAGATTATCTTAATTGTATAAGCCAAATGTTTTTCTGTTGCATTATAGAAGCAAAACAGCAGGACTATTGCTTTTGCATGTTCATAGGTCAATATCAGCTCCTTAGGGATGCTGATGTGAGCATGTAATAACTTTAAAATCAGAAAAGTTGTTCAATCTTCTACCGAAGGAGAAAAAGTAATGACATTTTGAACATATCTTCTCTACCATACCAGGTCAGCCCTCAGATATATTTTGAATTGTATTTAAAATTGTTTTCCACAAAAGTTTATATGGAGCATTCTATATGATAGATTCATACAATTTTAAAAAGTCAAGGTAATAGCATACTAATGAGCTTTAAAGCTTCAAACAGACAAAGGTATTTCCTATTTAATGCAGGAAAGCTTTGGTTGACATTGTAGTTGCTCTCATGAAATGTTATAACAGATACTCCGCTGAATTCATTTTGTCAACATACAATTTATCTCTACTTTGATAAACTTGAGCTTTCTCAGCTGTGCTGCTCGAGCAAAAGGTCCAATTTTCAAAAAGATTTCACAGTATTTAAGCAGATGTTTTAACAATTGTTTCTGTATAAACAAATAAAAAGTCAGCATGCCCCAGAGAGAGGTATCCCACATGAAATTAATATCCTTTGTGTGACACTGCCTACCCTATGTTGAGCTGTTGGTTATGCACATTAGCTGGTGTGCCCAGGGGCCTGGAAGGAGCTCAAGGGTGAGACATGGCTTGGCCACAATCAAAAATTTTCCCAATAACTGTTTACAGCAATGATGAAGCTGGCTTCAGAGCAGACTCTGTGTGGGTTGCCTCATGCTTATGAGCAGATCCTAGTAAACAGGAACCAAAAGGTTTGAGCATGGGTTGTGCAGACTACATACTATAGTCAGGCTTCAAGTGGAGTGCAGGAAGGAACTCTGGGTTCCTATGGAGTCAGTCAGAGAGATGCTTGCTTGTCCCTGAGAAGGCTGATGCAATGGTGCTATAAGCTTCAGGTCACCATGCAACACGAACAGCCCAAGGGACCCTTGGAAAAGATGATGTTGCTTTTACCTGGTCTCATGTGACAACATGTAAGTGGGAAATGAGAACTGAAATTGCTGCCTACACAGGAACTAGCTAACATAGGTTTTGTTATCTGCTTCGAGTGTGCTCTGTGTGCATCCACGCCCAAGTCCCAGGCCCCAAGAGTCTGTGTGGAGCTGTGTGATGGGCTGATGGTACCTCTTACATGAGGCCTTTTGGGAGATACTGAGAAAGCACTGGACTAGGAGTTGAGGTTCCAACCCCAGATTAGTCATCATCTGTGTGTCAGAGCTGGTCTCTCCTCTTAAGTTTCACTTTCCAGAGTCTCACCTCAGTCCCCCACTTCACAATCCCTTCATCTCTGCCCTGGGTCCACCCCTCACGGCCCTCCCCAGGGTCTTTTAACGTCTCCTAAATTGTTTTCCTGTCTCCAGTCACTCATCTTTTTAATCCATCCTTCAAGAATTATCTTTTCAAGGTTACATTTGTTTTTTGAATACAGAAGAAATGTGTGTCTATAATGAGAAAAATGATGTTAAATATACAAAAGCAAAAAAGCCATAATCACTCATAATCTCACTTTTTTTTTTGTATATGAAATGAAAAGGGAAACTCCTCCTTCCTTTCTCTCCTGACACTTCAGCCCCCATCCCTGTAGCCACCATCAAGAGATTGTTTTATATTCTTCCAGACTTTATTCTGTGTTTATAGGAACACATATTTTTGTTGTTATTCTTTTCCAAAATGAAAATAGAATCAGGCTATGAATATGGTTTTGCAGTGTGCTTTTTCTTTTACTTACAATGAATAGTTTTCCAAGTCAGTACATGTGAATCTGCTTCTTTCTTCTTAACTGCTACCTGAATTTCCTCTGATGAATATTCTGTAATTGATTCAAACATTTTCCCAAAGATTGAGAGTTTTTCTCCAATTTTTGACTAGTTAACAACACTGCAGTTAGCATCCTGTGACTTTTTTTATATAATTAAGCTAACATTTCTGTCGGATAGAACTCTAGAAGTAGGATTCCTTGTGAAACTGCTGGGTCAAAGGTCATGCATTTTTTTTATTTTGATAGATGATGTCAATTGACAGATATAGCTTTTAGTATGTAAAAGCTATACCTGTATTTACTCTCATCAATACAACATGAGAATGTCCATTTTTCCTCACCAAGTGTGGATGTTATTAATCAATTGAAATGTTGCCAGTTGGGTGGGGAATACAGTATCTTGTTACTGTTTAATTCTCCCTTTATAAATGAATCCTTTTTTTTTTTCAGAGTACTGCTCTGTCACCCAGGCTAGAGTGCAGTGGTGCAATCTCTGCTAACTGCAACCTCCACCTTCCAGGTTCAAGCAATTCTCCTGCCTCAGCCTCCCGAGTAGCCAAGATTAGAGATGTGTGCCACTACCCCCACTAATTTTTTTTTTTTTTTTTGTATTTTTAGTAGAGACAGAGTTTCACCATGTTGGCCAGGCTCGAATCAAACTTCTGACCTCAAGTGATCCACCCACCTCGGCCTCCCAAAGTGCTGGGATTACAGGTGTAAGCCACCGCACTCAGCCGATGAATCCTTTTTTAAGCTTATTAGAGATTTATATCTGCTCTTCCATAAATTTCTTCTTTATATTCTTTGTCATTTTTTTAATGTGGCTAATTGTCTTTTTTATCCTTCTTAGTAGATTATTAGTAAAATATTCTAAACATTAATCTTTGCCTTTAAATATGTTGCATATATTTTTTCCCAATCTCTCACTTATCTTTTAACTTTCTATTATCTTTTCAAATAAAAGATAATATAAAGTTATAATATATTGATATTTTCTTCTGTGATTTCTAGGTTTTCTATCATGCTGAGAAAGTCCTTCATCATCCCAAATTATTAAAATACGTTTCATTCCTTTTCTTCTAGCACTTTTGTAGTTTGGGGTTTTTTTTGTTTTTAATGTCCAGGTCTTAAATCAATTTGAAGTGTATGTTTGTGAAAGATGCAGTATAGAGATCTAATTAGATAGCCAATTATCTTGACATCATTTAGAATAATCCTTTTGTCTATTACTTCTTAAATTCCATAATTGTCATATACTAAATACCATAATTTGTTAATGGATGTTTTTAATACAGACGTAGTGTGTGTGTGCATATGTGTATGTGTGTGTATGAGTGTGTGTGTGCGTATTTGTTACATACATACATATGTCTTAATATCTGGCAGGCAAGTTTTCTATACCACAGATTTCATCCTAAAGCCAGCAATTATGTCTATGATCTATAGGACATAAAATGATCAATGAGATTATGTTCAAAAAACCGATTTACTTATTTAAAATGATGTTATTTATTTTTGAGCACATACAGAAAATACGTTTTAATTAGTTCTTTTAAAATATTGCAAAAAATGTATTGTAAATTAATGTGTAAAATAGTGTTGCAGAAAAGTTTTACTTTTTTAACATTATCTCACATTCTAGTTGAAAAAGAAATGCTTTCTGTGAAAGCAGATGATTTTCTATCATTTCTTTAAGCTGAGAGTAAGTTATTGCTACCATATTTTACAGTTCATGTCATGACATAGCTCCAATTAGGAAACAATTTACTCTGTCCAGTGAGACAGAATAAATGGCTCGCAGTAGCAGTCCATTTTGCAATTGCCAGCACTCTAGTCCAACAGGAATATAATTTTTTCACAGATGGGCAGTTCCCGAGAGATCTAATGTCTGGAATCTTCTTCCCTCACAAAATCTGCATTTAAAAAATTCTTTGTTCCAACCCAGAAGAAACAGTTTTACACCAAACCTTATTCTGAATAAAACCAAAAGTATAGAAAAGAAACTTTTTTAAAAAAGATTCCTGAATAACCCAGACAGAGTTAGCATGAAGGACATCACCAGTGAGGAGCATAGGTGCTAATAAACCGCCACCCCACCTTCAGCCAGGTATTCACTCTACTGTCGCTGCAGCCACCGACATTCTGGAAGGAAAGGAACCATGGGGACAGGGTGTCAAAGCGACACAAAAACATGACCCCACTCCAGGACCCTGCTCTTCCCAACCCTCCAGCCCGCCACCATTTTTATGCAGTGTAAACATCTTCACAAAGGGAATGGATGGAAATGCATACGCCACTGAATTACTAATGTTCTTCACATTGTGAAGCTAAGTGATGAAATGTTCCCCAAATTAGCTTGACATGAAGATGTGCATTTTGTCATCCACTAGGCTGTCTTTGTAGCTGCTGAAGAATGTTCAGACACAGGTTGTATGTAGCTGAATACAGTTTGAGAAAAGGCCTGCCACACTGTTCTTAATGAAAGTAATGTCAGTTGAAATCAGTGGGCATCCCCCATCTCCATAAGAAGGCACAGATTAAGTGCCCCCAAGGGAATCTCTGCATCTGTCTATACACCTCAGCATCTGCTCCTTCAAACTGATGGAGACAATTAAGCCAGGCATAATTTGCATCATGGCCAAGAACTAAGATCATGCCAATATTAATCAAATGACTTCGCTGTCCTTTAAAGATTATATTGCCTACCATGCTCTATGTCTATGTGTAATGTCTTAATCCCTCCATATTAGAGGGCAAGGACCATGCTTTACTCATTTTTATATGCTTTACAGCATAGAGCATACAGTTCCTTGCACTTAGTAGGTTCTCAGTAAATACAGTAGGCGAATTGTATGAAGCATCAAACATTTTTTAGAATAGCATCGTTAAATGGATATCTAGTCACATATTACTATATAAAAACTCAGCACTCATTTGAAAATGCAATTTTAATTTTAAAGATAAAGGTTTAAAGATGTAGTCATCAGAAATTTTATAGCTACTGTACAGAAAAAATGTGTAGCTATAAATTGTAAAACAGATGTCTCACATTCTTTTGGATAAACAATAATTGTTATGTTACATGCCAAAAGAAGGCAATGCACACCTAACTTCCTAAACATTTACCTTGCGTGTTCCTCTACATATTAAGAATTAAATAAGTAGTTGCTAAACTAAATGTGTTCTTATGCATATTTCCTTATACAACCTTCAGGATTGAGCAGTGAGCCAAGATCGTGCCACTGCACTCTAGGCTGGGTGACAGAGCGAGACTCCATCTCAAAAAAAAAAAAAAAAAAAAAAAAAGCAACACTTCAAACACCACAAAGAGAGGTGACAAACTCTGGGTCAATTACTCTAATAAGGATACTCAGGCGGCCCTCCTAAGAACCAGAGCCATGTCAATTTTGTGGTTCTGAGCTGTCCTTTTGCTCTTAAGAGGGTTCTAGGGAGAATTCACATGAAATTGTTGACAAGATGTGGGAAGAGTGTAAGGTCTAACCAAAAGGGCTGGGGTTAGAAGCATAACATTCATCCTGAAGGTAAAACTGGAGTACAGAAAAGGAAATCATGCACAGAATGCTGTCATAAGACTTGGGCAAACATGATACGGGAGAATTGGGAAGATGCTTAGGGATACCCAATGTGAACTTATTCCAGACCATCACTAGCTACATCTGAGCCCACTGACAGACTGCTGCCTTGGGCGGCATGAGTTTGGAGTTGGGCAGGAGAGAAGCCTGCTGCAGGGAAGAGCTTCTGTATCTGCAGCTGAGTGGGGCCAAGTGAGGTGGAAACTGACCAGTGAAATTCATTAATGGGCCTCTCCCACTATCTCACTCATATCCAGTGACCATCTATCAGAATAATTGAGTATTTTATGAAC
Source organism: Gorilla gorilla gorilla (assembly GCF_029281585.2). Taxonomy (NCBI): domain Eukaryota; kingdom Metazoa; phylum Chordata; class Mammalia; order Primates; family Hominidae; genus Gorilla; species Gorilla gorilla. Next base: position 92,104,940 of record NC_073238.2, on the reverse strand, counting down.
ACAGCTCAAGTATGCTACTTTGTAAAGATAATTATTTTGTCTTTTGCAGATGGTAGGATTTGCGAAGGACAAGCAAGGAGAGTAGGTGGAATAGGAAAAGCATTTAAAAACATTTGTAAAACAGACTTGGGGGTTTAATTGCTACCATGATACTATGTACACCAAATTTATAAACCAGTGTATGAAATGGCCATCAGTATAACATTGTCCTTGGGGACTATGCTACAAAATTGCCTTCCCAAGAGCTAATTTATTGAAACACATATAAACCACTTTTTGTACTTCATCCAATAAATTTTCAGAGATAAAACAAAGAAGACTCCCTTCTATGCCAAATTTCTCTACATTAGGGATCCTAACTGAGTACTATAGATTGGGATCTAAGGAAGACCTTGGAATTGAGAATCAAAAATTAGAATCATAGTATATAATGCCCTAGGCCAAGACCGATAACCTGAATTAAGGCATCCATCAAAGTGAAGAGAGTAGTAAACAGCGTGGAAAATAGCCGGAGTGGCAAAGCCAGATTCAAAGTTCTAGATCAAAATCCCAGGACAACATAAGAAAGCCAGTGTGATGTGAAGAGGGTCTTTTGGCTCTCATTCATTACAGAGGATTCTAAGTACCTCTTAAAATGGGGTTCATGGGTGAGTGAGAAGTGAGAGGCAGGTATAACACAACAGATTACTATCTCCTTATCACACACAGCCTAGCTTTTCAGCCCAAGAAAGCTTACATCGTGAGATAGTTTGGCTCTGTGTCCCCTACAAATCTCATGTTGAACTGTGATTGCCAGTGTTGGAGGTAGGGACTAGTGGGAGGTGTTTGGGTCACGTGGACAGATCGATCATGAATGTCTTGGTGCCCTCCTGACAGTAATGGGTGAGCTCCCACTCTAAGTTCATGAAAGTTCTGGTTGTTAAAAAGTATCTGGGACCTTCCTTCTCTCTCTCTTGCTCTGCTTCCTGTTCACCTTTCACAATGAGGAAAAGCTTCCTGAGGTCCTGACTAGAAGCAGATGCTGGCACCATGCTTCTTGTACAGCCTGCAGAACCATGAGCCAAATAAAACTCTTTTCTTTGTAAATTATCAAGTCTCAGGTATTCCATTATAGCAACATGAAACAGACTAACATACACAGTTGAAACTGAAACATAAAAAAAAAAGTTTTATGAAGCATTTTATGAATGCATATTAGGAATGCTTTCCATCAGATCTCATCTCTACTTGCCATTTGATATAGTTTGTATATTTGCCCCTTCCAAATCTTATGTTAAAATTTCATCCCCAGTATTGGAGGTGGGGCCTAGTAGGAGGTGTTTGGGTCATGGGGGTGGATCCTTCATGAATGGCTTGGTGTCACTCTCCCAGGATTGAGCACATTCTTACCCTATTAGTTCATGGGAATACTGGTGGGTTAAAAGCCTGAAACCCCCTCCCCCAACTTTACTCCTCTCCAACCATGTGACGCTGACTCCCCTTTGCCTTTTGCCATAAGTGGAAGCTTCCTGAGGCCCTCACCAGCGAAGCAAATGCTGGTGCCATGTACAGTGGGCCGAACTATGAGCCAAGTATTAATAAAGCTCTTTTCTTTATCAATTACTCAGCCTCAGGTATTCCTTTGTAGCAATGCAAAGTGGACTAAGACACCGTTCCGGTGTTATCTACCACCACTCTGCAACTTGAACCCACTAAACAGGTTCATGCATGTCTCCCAAATATGCCTTGTGCCTTCCTATCTATATACCTTTTGTTAGCTATTCCCCCTATCAAATAATGCCCTCTATCATACCATTTACTCAAGCATTCCCCATCCAATAAGACTTATTCAAATTCCACATCTCCCATGAAGTCCTTTTTATTCATTCCAACTTGAAATGATTTCTCACTCCTCTGAACTCTCAGGTCACTCATTTGACCTTCATATATATTATCTTGCATTATTAATTTTATTTTCCTGTTCCTGTAATTAACTGTATTCCTAGCTCTTTGAGGATGCAGTGATTGTATATTATCACCTCTGGATATCTGTTGTATATTAAAATACTCAGTAAAGATTTAGTGGACTGAACTTAAGGTCAGAGGCCCTGTCTTGGAGTATCTATCTCTGTATCTCCCCAGCTCCAGCACTTGCTAAATAAAGCTAAGCAACTAAAAATGGTACCCAGTACTGGCTCAGATTGGTTGAAATACAAACGCTTGTTTTCCTTTTTTTTTTTTTTTTGCCAGTATATATCTTCTTTTCTAAAGCAACACTATATTGCTAGAATTTGAAATTATTCTACCAAATAGAATTAGAACAAAACTACAAATTACAGAGGAAAAAGTACAAACCACATTGTAGTGATATTATTTCTCTGTTTCTCAAATCATGCACAATCATTATAGGCAAATTTGAAAGTAGAGAAACACGCAAAATACATATTTTCAAAAAAAATCATTTACAGCAGCTACCCAAATAATTTTGTTTAATTATAATATTCATGAAAAAAGGAATCAGATGTGGGGACCACTGTTTGTGTGGAATTTGCATGCTCTCCCCCATGCCTGTGTGGGTTTCCTCCAGGTCCTCTGATTTCCTCCCACATCCCAAAGATGTGCACATTAGGTGTGTCTTAATTGTCCTCATATGAGTGAGTGTGTGTGTGTGTGTTTATGTGTCAGTGCGCCCTGTAATGGGATGGTATCCTGTCCAGCATAGGTTCGTGCCCTGCACCCTGAGCTGCCAACATAGGCTCCAGTCACCAGCAATTCTGAACTGGAATAAGCAGGTTGGGAAATGAATGAATGGATACAAATTGTTGTAAGATAAAAATCAGTCAAGTTTATGATAACCATACAAATGCAGGACAATGAATGAGGCAGTAGGAAAGCATTCATCAAACCACCATATTTGTGATTGTTTTTGAACCTCATGGTAGGAAGAGGTGCTCCTTACAATTTTTGCTCCTTACAAATTTCACTTACAATTACAATTAAGCATTTATTCCTTAATTTAAGCCACCACCACAACAATCGTCATCACTCACTCATTCAGCAAAAATTGGGTAAATCATTATCGTGTTTTTATTAATTTTTCTTCAATATATATATAGCTGACATTTATTTCAGTACTTAGTAGAAGTGTTTTGGTTGTTTATTTAGAAGTTTGGTGATGTTTCATGACCAGTGATATGCCACAGGAACTTAATTTTTGTTTATATCAATTAGTCTATGGTAAAAGTGGTTTTGTTATATCTTGTTGTATTTAAGTCATGGTTTCCAAGAACCTACCCACATTGTTAAGTGAGGACTTGCTGTATGATTCTACTATCTGGAGATAGCCACTATTAATTTTCTGGTACATAATCCTTCTCATTAGGCTTTCTTTATACTGCCGACCTACCTAGGTCTTTTCTAAATGAAATTACCCTACCCATACATAGCTTCTACGATGTGAAACTTACACCTTCTCCCATTACTCCAGCTGTAGGTAGGCATCTCCCTAGAAAACTAATCAACTGATTGTCCAGCAACTAACTCAGATCAATAAGATTCCAAGTAACAATTTCTGTCTTCAGAATTTAAACTAAAAAACAGCAATAAGTTCTGAAACCAAAAGGTTATGAATTAAAGAAACCATACTGTTCTACAGGCAAGTTAAATTTACAAGGAGCAGGCATTATGCACACACCAGTTGAAAATGGAACAGAAAGAAGCTGGGAGTCACAGTCACTGTGTGACTGAGTCACATTAAACGGGAGTATTAGAGGGAAGCCTCCAAATTCTGATCCCCTGGAGCCTCCTTAAATCCAGAACTTCCTCTAGCTCCAGACTTCATGACATCAGCTGTATAATGGCTTCAACTCCTGGATTCCCAGGAGATTTCTCTTACAATTTCTTACATAGCCCATCAATGAGATCTCTTTACTCAAGCAAGCTTGAATATTTTAAGAACAAAACTAAGGACTGTCCCAGACTTTTTCCACATACCTATGGAAAAAATATATATATATATTTTAAATACTTCATATATATATATAAATATATATATAAAGTGTGTATATATATATACTTCAAAACATAGTACATATGCTGCTTAGAAGCCTGCTTTTTGACACAGTGATACGCTATAGACATTAAATATTAATGTGCATCTCCAATTCAAATGGCTTCATGACATTTGTTATAGCACAATCTGTTTATCCTACACTCCTGACATTTAAATCGTTTCCAGTTCTACCTTACTATAAACTTCTTCATTTGACACTCTTGGCATACACTGTATTTTCCAGTTGTTTCCTCAGGATAAGAATACATTATTCATACAATATTATTAACATATTTATCAAAATTCTATCCTTTAACTTCTAAGCTGCCAAATATTAATTAAAATAAGTAGGGTTTGGAAACGAAAATGTGATTGCAATTACATTCTATAAGCACTGTTCTAAGACATGCAGAACAAGGATTCGTAAGGTCGAAATTCAGGGATGGGCATCAGGGATTTCATGGATCCCCTAATATTATATGCAAACATTTATGTTCGTGTACATATTTGCATCTTTCCTTAAGCAGGTCTATAGCTTTAAACAAATTCTCAATGAGTCCATAGCTGTATGAGGTCAAAATATCTCTGATATGGAGACTCAATAAACTTCATATATATATAAAAATATATATAATATATATAAAACAATGACTATATAAACTCAAATTATAATAACAAAATACATTGAATCTACTTAGCATTATGTCGGACACATATTTAAATAAATTTTAATTAATAAATTTTAATTAATATAATTAATAATAATCTTATATACCAAATTTTCTATTGCATTATACAGTCTTTTAGATGACAGATGATATCTATCATTAAAAATACATCCACAGAAATGATGGATATAAATGGATGTGAAAGATATCCACTGAAATGATATCAATATGCCCACAAATTAAACATAACCTTGCTAATCTATGTCCAGACTCCTACCATGCAGCTGTAGCATTTTTATTAATTGTGGACAGAGAGCAATTTATTTTCTGCTTGATAAGGTAGGTGATAGTAGTACAACGAACCAAATTATGTGAATAATTCTCATTTTCCCACCTATTTTAGTATTATCAAATAAAGTTGTCAGTCTATTATTTTATCTTGAACAACTCACTGCAGCTATACTTAACTTAGTCTTTACTGATTTTCTTATGGCCTTTTACTCTTTCTTGAGAGAGAAGATATTCTGTCAGGATGAAATAACCACCTACAAAAAGCTTGATTTTTTTTTCATACAGTCTGAGTTTAAATCACCTGAAAAAAATTCATCGGTGCACTTACATAGATCCAGGCACTATTTTTAATGATGATACTGATAGTGACTTTTCCTGAAATTGAGTTACAGCTTCTTATGTGATGAACACATTATTTAATTACTTTCATTTGAAATTTTCTTGTATACTTTTAGTGATGTGTGGCCCACAGTGTCATTCTAAATTGTTATAGTGTAAATGTAGAACCAACTCACACAGAATTCCTTTCTTGGAGCCGTTAGAACAACCTCATTTACCTAAGTCAAGGGTTCCCTACTAAGAAATGCTGTGAGTGTTTGATAATTAATGTCTATATACTGATCATGGTAGGGACACATAATAATCACATTTGCTTCCCAAAATATAAAGAACTCAAGACTAACCTCAGCTTCCCCGTCTGTAAAATGGAATTAGTACCCACTTTATAGCTTTGTTTAAGGATTAAACAAGATACATATGTGAAATCACTTGGTTAGCCTCATATGTGGCACATTATAGGTATTCATAAGTGTTTGTTGTATTTGAATCTGAATTAGCCACCATTAGGAAACTTGGCACTGTTTTTGGTTGGAAGCTTGAAGCTCATGAAATATCCTAAGGATTTGCGACAGACTATACAGAGGTAGTTCTATGTAATCCTCAAAAAATCTGGAAAGATTATATCAAATTCTCAGAAAAAGTCAAATGTTTTCTACTCACACTCACTCATACTACTGAAGACAATCAATGGAAAGAGAATGCCCAAAATTATCTATCTTCTGTTATTTCTAACATAATCTAAGTTGGACATAGTAGATCATATTTATTTACATTAACCAGATTGTGTTGAGGAATAAATAGGTTATAAAATATTGTATTAGCCTTAAATAAGAGAAAGGAGTTTTAAATGAGGTAGTAGAGCAAAAAGAACATCGCTACAGAAGGGACTTGGTTTTGAAGAATGAGGCCAATGGAGCTCCATTAACCAAACAGGAGGAGTAACTGAAAGGCAATAAATAGTCTTAACTCATCAATTCCTACTTATTTTATTAAATTATAGTATTATCTATTCTCTTTAGATTATTTATGTCTATTATATGTATATGGCAGAAATACTATATAATGGTGTATTACTGTGACTCTCTCCCCAACTCCAAGTTCAGTGATGTTTTATTGGTGGCTTGGAATCAGCTATGATGAAGTATTTACACTATAGAAATCAGCCAGTGCTGCAAATCAGAGTTTTTTTTTCTTTTCTGTTTTACAGAGAACCAGGTGTTAAACATTTGTCAGCACACCACTGAGTATTGGTCTTCTACTGCTTTCAGAAAGGCGTAAATTCTGACCAACTGGCTTTGGAAAGGAGATAGGTCTTTTTAACCTTGTTTGGAGACAATTCCCCATGAGTCTCTCCTGTTTCCACTCCTCTCGCAAAACAAGGCACTTAACAGCATTTATATTGAACTATGTTTTCAATGATTTTTGTAAAGTTATACAAAACTTGAAAGTTATAATGTCTCTATCAAGAGCAAAAGCAGGCACGCATGTTATCTGTTATAAAAGATTCCAGTTCCCGGTCACGTGCGGTGGCTCACACCTATAATCCCAGTACTCTGGGAGGCCAAGGCAGGCAGATCACTTGAGGTCAGGAGTTCAAGTTCAGCCTGGTCAATGTGGCGAAACCCATCTCTACTAAAAGAAATAAAAGTGCAAAAATTAGCCAGGCGTGGTGGCAGGTACCTGTAATCCCAGCTACTTGGGAGGCTGAGGCAAGAGAATCACTTGAACCCAGGAGGCAGAGGTTGTAGTGAGCCGAGACCGCACCACTGCACTCCAGCCTGGGTGACAGTATAAGATCCTGTCTCAAAAAAACAAAAAAAGATTCAAGTTCCCTAAGCTCAGCATTCCTCTCCTATAACTCAACCCACTGCCTGTGAAGGAATCTACCTGGGCCCATCTGTCACCTCTGTGGAACTTGGGGGCAAAGGGAACAAACCCAAGTCTGCTGATGGCTCACACAGCTTGCTGTGCTGGGAGTATTTGTGTCACCCTATGCCCCAGAATTCCAATGTCTTCTGCCAGCCTCCATCAAACTGTAGCAGGCTCACTTGTTAGCTTGCAATTAGGGTGAAATCTTAGACACATCATAATTCTTAATAATCCTTTCCTGAGAAGAACAGTAGTCTCATAGTTTGGTATAACCTACAATAAGGCAAGGAGGGGCTAAAAGGGTGTTGTTGCTGTTGTCGTTTATACTTCAACATGTTGATTTTCCTAAATGTAGTTTCTAGGAAAATCAACATGTTGAAATGTAAACAACAAACAAACAAGTTGCTAAATCCTAAATACTTTCCTAGGTCCTTTTCTACCTGCCAGAATCTTCATATGCTCTCTATTCCAGACTGGGCCTCTTCTGCCTCTCTTCCACGGTATAAGCAAAAAAGTGTATTGTCAAGAGTAGGAGAGATAAGAGGACGGGGGAGAAAATGTAATAGCTTCGAAGGAAAGATAATATCTTTCATTTTCAACAGTGAAAATTAAGTTTAAGCTGCCAGTGAAAAGTTTAAAAATCCAAAGACTGTTAGAAAGATAACGAAAATAAAAAATAAACCTGTTTTGAGGAAATGGCTGTTAATATCAGAGTAATCAATGAAGTCCCCTGGGGAAAATAGTGCCCAAAGTTTCTAAGAAGACATTACTTTAATACTTGTGTTATTATTATTCTCATATGATGCTATATCTATTTGAGAAATATTCATGTTTTCTAACAACATAAAATTTTTTCTTTTAGGGGGGTCATGATACCTGGAGGTTGTGTCCTCCTTAGCCAACCCTGAGGCTCTATGCAGCCATCTTCCCCTTTAGTTACTCTGACGGGCTGTAGGCACTAAAGGCCACTGTGAGAGTCACCAGAATGAAGATTTGTGAAGCCAACTTCTGTATTTATCACAAAAGCAATGCTTGATCCAGGTGGCACATGTTTGGAGCATCATCATCGATGTTTATGATAATTAAATTGCACCCATTCACAAATAAAGTGGGTAGTAGCATTTACAGCCTATCACCCCCGATAGTATACTCTGACATAAAATCTCTTTAGTTTAACATTTTCATGTCAGTGACTGTGTTTTATTTCTCAAAAACAAATGAGGAAAGCATAGCAATAGAAAGATAATCCGTTATACACCAACATGAACTTAAAGGTAGACAAATTTTTTTTTAATCTGGTCCTCTGCATTCTTTACCATTTACAGACCTGTAAGAGCTTTGGAATTAATTTGCAGTTAAAAGTCAAAGCAAAGTTTTCATCATCTGAAAACAGTTAAACAGCAAGGAAATAATTTTTGCGCAAAACAAGAGGCTTTTTAAAAATAAAGACATGTTGATGAGCAGTTGATTTTACCATCTTTTTTTCTTTCTCATACCTCATTAAATTGGATTTAAAATATAATATTTCAAATTAACCCAATCAGAGTATGTTGCCCATATTTAACCATATAATACCCACCTAGAGAATAGAATTAAGGCACATTCACAATAACAACTCGTATTTCTTCTGACTTTGTTCCCTCAGTCACAATTTTGGGATCCCCAGATTCCCTTGAAATCTCTCTGCTTCTACCTGGGAGTCCTCAGGAGCAAATCTATTCTACTTCCACTACCTGCAAAGAAGCAGCCACAGAGACCCTACATCTGCAGTAGCCATGCCTCATGATGCTGAGTTGTCATGATGCTAAATGTGAGAAATCTCTGGAAGCTACATTGTGCCAAAGCCATGGTGCACTTCCTCCTGAAAGGGGAGGATGCGTCTCTTCCTTTTTGGCTTTGTGCCTAGAGACCAAAGTAGAGATGCTTAATGTCCTCATGTCTTAAGTATACCTATTCTCAGTGTCTATTCTCTGTAAGTCCTGTGTGGCACTGGACCAAGGACATCACTGAGAAGCTCAAAGGTGCTAAACCACCAGAAACACAACTAAAAAATCTTTAAAAATCGATAAATTGGTGCTGTGATCTAAATGTGTGTGTCCTCCCAAAATTCATATATTGGGATTTTAACCTCCAAGGTAATGATATTAGGAAATAGGGCCTTTGAGGGGTGATTAGATCATAATGGCAGAGCCCTCATGACTGGGATCAGTGCCCTTATGAAAGAGGACCTAGACATCTAGCTTGCTCCTTCCACCATGTAAGAACACAGCAAGACAGCACCATCTATGAACCTGAAGATAGGCTCTCACCAGACATCCAATCTTCTGGTGCCTTGTTCTTGGACTTTCCAGCCTCCAGAACTGTGACAAATACAGCCATGTTGTTTATAAGCTACCCAACCTATGATATTTTGTTATAGCAGCCCCAATAGACTAAGATAATTGGCTTTGTCAAATTTTAAAACTTGTGTTATTAAAAATCCACTGCCAAGAGGGAAAAAAAGGAATGCCACATACTTAGAGAAAATATAAAGAATATATTTTTTAAACCCTCAAAGCTTGACAGGAAATAAAACCCAAGCCATATAATTACTTTAAAATAGTCAGAATATTTGAACAGACATTTCAGCAAAGAAGGTGGATGAATGGCAGATAAGCATATGAAAAGATGTCCAGCATCTTTAGTCATTAGGGAAATGCAAATTAAAACCACAGTAAGTTACCACTACACAACTCCTAGAATGGCCAAAACGAAAAAGACTGACCACACCAAACGTTGGCAAAGATAATGGAGCAATTGCAACTCTCCTCCACTACTAGTAAGAATGTAAAATGGTACAATCCCTTTGGAAAACAAGTTGGCAGCTTTTGAAATATTAAACATAAACCATAGGACCTCACCATTCTATATCTAAATATTTACCCTAGAGAAATGAAAGTACATTCCCACACTAAGATTTATCTAAGAATGTTAATAGCAGCTTTATTATAATAGCCCAAGCTGAAAACAACCCAAAAAAGACAACAAAATGTAGTGTGTCCATATCATGGAGTACAATTCCATATCATGGAGTATGACTCATTGAGACACACAACACAGGTGAATCCAAAATAACTATGTTGCCTGAAAGAAGCCAGACAAAAATAGTTCATACTAGCTAAATCCCTGTATCTTAAATCTGAAGACATACCAACTAATACACAGTCACAGAAAACAGATCAGTGATTTCTCGGGGATATGGGAAAGAGGGAGGAGAGGAGGAATTACAAAGTGGCATAAGGAAATTTTGGAGTGTCACAGGTATGTTCGCTATTATGATTGTGGTAATGGTTTCATAGGTATATAAATAAGCTAAAACATCACATTGCACACTTAATATATGAAGTTTCTTGTATGTCAATTATACCTCAGTAATGCTATTAAAAGCAAATGAAACACACACAAAAAAAGTTTTTCCAAACTACAAACAGCAAATATCACTTGAAGTTTTAACTTTATTTAGCACTAATATTAAGAATTATTAACATTCATATCAACTTCCTAACTTCTAAACAATCTGCAAACCCTAAAGTAAATGGAGATTTGGAATGACACTCTTTGTATAATCTAAGAAGTGACATTTCCAAGACTATTGAGCCCTTACAGGAACATACAAATATCCACCCCTAAAAACTAGAAGCAAGCTATCTCTGAAAACATCTTGTTATGTGCTGTTTTATATCAAGTCACTAACAGTCTTATTTTGCACTTTAGTGAAAAGTAAAATGTTAAATTACCACTGTTTTTTGTTTTGCTTTGTTTTGTTTTGTTTGAGACAGAGTCTTGCTCTGTTGCCCAGGCTGGAGTGCAGTTCCCCAATCCTGCCCACTGCAACCTCTATCTCTTGGATTCAAGCGATCCTCAGCTTCCTGAGTAGCTGGAACTACAGGCATGTGACACCACGCTCCACTAATTTTTGTGTTTTTAGTAGAGACAGGGTTTCGCCATGTTGGCCAAGCTGGTCTTGAACTCCTGGCCTCAAGTGATCTGCCCACCTCCGCCTCCCAAAGTGCTTGGATTACAGGCATGAGCCACCATGCCAGGTCATTACCACAGTTTTTGAAGCAGTTAAATGATAAATTGCTATTCTTTAACAAGAGAGTCTTGAACCAATTTGAGAAGGACTTGATACAGGGATCCTGGATGAGGAGTCCACTCTTCTGAAGTTTTAGCTTAAAAGTGATTCAGGACAGGTAAGCCTCAAAATTGAGGCTCAGCCCAGGAAGGTCCTTAGCTCGGGAGGGTCCTTGGCTTTGCCCTTGGAAAGAATTCAAGGGCAAGCCCTTGGTGTTAAACAGCAACTTTTATTGAAGCAACAGTGTACAGCAGCAGCAGAGGTACTGCTTCTTGTGGATCAAGGCTACCCTATGGGCAGTGTGCCCAGAGTAGCAGCTTAGACACAGTCTGCACTCACATTCATACCCACTTTTACTTGTATACCAATTAATGGGCAGTTTATGGCCCTGGTGGGCATGTCTTATGGGGTGGTGCTTCTGCCCTGGACTCTTTTTAGCTAGTCCTCAATTTGTTCCACTGTCCAAGCCCCACCTCCAGAGTTGAGTTTTGCCTCCTACTTCAATGCTATTGTATCATGAATATAATTTAGTAGACATATTGCTAAAGAAAAGGATGTAACTCTATAATTGTAGAAATATTTGCTTTGAAATCTGTAGGGAATATGGCTTTATGCCCAGAGAGAAAAAGGTTTACTGGATGGGACTATGGTTTTGATTTATGAACATCCTGTGAATCCGACATTCTGACATAAAAGAGATTATGCACAGTGCTTGGATGGTACAGGGAAAGAGGGAAAACCTGACACTGTGTAGCAAATTATCTGTTCACTAAGGTGCCTTTCACTTGAATTTATTTTTGCCAAATATGAAGATTGCTGTTTCATATAATAGACTTTCTTTTGACATCTGCAGAATGTTTCCAAGTTGAATCATTTACCTTGGTGATACACTTCAAATCCTATTTCCAAGCTTTCTTCACAAATTCCAGGACCAAGATCAACTGCTTGCTGTGTTCATTTCTCAAATAAGAGAGTACCTTGCATCATTTGAATAGATGTGTCCTAGACTATGGTCAGCAAGTTTACATAAACAAATGCATGTTCTGATGGGTGTAGTGCCCGTATAATGAGTGTACTTAGGTAGGCAGTTCCCGATAATTAGTTTGTGACCTTTCACAATAACCCTCGCTCCTATTAAAAAATCATTATAGGTTTTGCATTTAACCCTGCCTTGGAAACTTGATTTAAATTCTAAATGCTTTGGTCATGTCAATGCAGCACAAAGCAAAATAAAGATCTTAAGAAGTTAACTTGGATACAGTAAATCTGAGTAATTCAAATGTATGTTGCTAACCTATGAAAGCTAAATAATTATTCAGTCCTAAATTTGTCTCTCTTACTAAGTAAAAAATTTGATTCAGCTAACACAAACTAGAAATAATTATGCATTATACCCCTGGTTGCAGTGTCCAAGCTTAATTAAAAGCGCTTTGGTGAATTTCTGAAGGTGTTTCAGCTCTCTCTATAGCTTAAAATTTTCCACCAGATAATATAAGAAGAGAGTCAATAGAATAATTGACTGTGTTTAGTAATAAAAGATAACCTGTTATTTTGTAGACCAGAATTTGCTGGACAAGTAACTCGATTACTATGATAATAGAAAGCTCCTAAGAGTTTGTCTGACTTCTCTCCTTCTTAGTCAACATCAATCACAGAAAGCATTGTGTTACTGTACAAACTTATTTCTACCAGCAAGAGCCAAAGTTAAATTAATACAGATTGATTTAGCTTACTGGAGTACATTTTTAGTGTAAACAGCTATCAACTTGGCTACGGTTTTCTTAATCGTATACTATTTCCAACTTGCTACTGCACTCAATGCACCTTATTATACAAATGTCTGTAGTATCATCATAATATTGTAATGAAGCAAATTTCATAATATTGAAGTGAATGAATGTGAATTACTGAAATATGAGCCTCCTTTGGGAATTTCTAGAATGCACATTCTAACACCAGCAAAAGAAATGAAAACAAAGCCTAGCTTTAATGATTCTGTTCTTTTTCTAGACATTCCTTCACTAAGAATATATCTATCAATGCTAGTTTTTATCTATAGTCAGAATAAAGATGAAATTTTCTAACAAGTAACCAACCTGTGCAGGATTGTGTAGAGAATTACAAACAGTACATTTATGCCTCCTCCAGTGTTTTCTGCCTTCTCAATTACATCCTTCAATTGCATTAACATTTCTTCTCTTGGGAATTTCCCACTAACTGATCAATATGTCCATTAGGATATTTTCCCTGATATCATATTGAGCTTCTGCTCTCATTTGCTATTTTCCCCCCTATTAGTGCTAATTAGGTCCCCTTGGATCGAGAAGAATAATGCTGTTCCATCTTGGCATTCCCTCTCAAATGCTGTAAACAATGATGCACAGCTTTATTTATTATGCATTGAATACATGTAAATTATCCTCAATAATTCTGGGTAGATTGTAATTATGTCGACTTGCCCTTTTTCAAACGTTCTTAAACTATCTGCTCTTTTCAAAGATAAAATATTTAAAATGTATTATAATACATTAGAAAAAATGCTGAATTCCACACCAATGACTTCTAACTGTAGTTAAAATTTAACAAAAAAAGAAGAGAGGCAGGAAGGAAGGCAGGAAGGCAGGAAGGAAGGAAGGAAGGAGAGAAGGAAGGAAGGGGAGAAGAGAGAGAAAAAAAGAAAGGGAGAAGGAAAGAAGAAAGAGAAAGAGAGGAGGGAAGGAACAGGGAGGTAGGTAGGGAAGGCAGGGAGGAACGGAGGGAAAGAAAGAGAGGAAGGAAAGAAGGGAGGAAGGAAGGAAAGACGGGAGGGAGGAAGGAAGGAAGAAGGAAGAAAGGAAAGAAGAGAGGAAGGTGGTTTACAAAAAAATTAGATGCTTAATTCCACACAAAAATACATTTATAACCGTTTTCACTATGAAATTGATAAACCGAATATTTAATTTAGAGTAAAATAGTATAACTTTAAAATTAGTCATGTTCTTACACTTAATGAGCCTAAAAGTTCGGTGACTGTATTTCCTTTTGTATTTTTTCCTCTCCTCTGCTAATATTCCCTTAAAATGTCTTTTGTTCAAACCATCTTAGGCACTCAAAAAATGCTGGTGAATTGACAAGTACAGTATTGATGAATGATGGGGGAAATAAATACTTACAAGTAGGATTAGAATGCCTTTGTTCCATAAGATTTAATGTGTAACATGGGTTGCCATATAATTTATCTATGGGAATCTATGTTTGAATTACTTATTTTCATAATCAATAACTTACAAATAAGTCAATGGTATGAAAAAAATGTGAAGGGAACTGTTCTAGACCAAAAGAGACAAAAGAGATCTAACAACTAAGCATCATGTGAGAATTTTATTTGAATTTTGTTTTAAACAAACTATCTATAAAAAGACATTTTTTAGCCAACTGGGGCAATTTGATTATAGACTGAGTATTACATGATACCAAAAAATATTGTCAATTCATAAGGTATGATGATGGTCCTGTGGTTATGTAATAAAAGCTCTGTAACACTTATGGAGGCATACTGAGTTAGGAGTAAAATGATATGCTGTCTGGGATTTGCTTGAAAGCATTTTAGGAGCAGTAAAGCATTGAAAGAAAGGTAGGTTATATGTGAAGTAAGTGAGTTAAAACTGATGAGTTTTGCATGCACTAGATGATGCATATATGGATATCCATTACACTGTTTCCTTCTTCGTGTATGTTTAAAACTTGTACAATAAAATATTTTTTAAATAACACAAAAGTAATATGTTCTCAATATACAAAAGTACAAATAATACTAGGCGAGCATAAGTTAAAATACAAAATTCTCCCTCCTACCACCCACAAACCCTACTCTTAGGAGGAAATCACTATTAACAATTCCGTGTGTATATCAATAAGGACATTTCTATCTCTATATATACCAATTTCACAGTTTTTTTACTAATATGTTTTTTAACCTTTTTTTTTAAATTTTTTGAGACAGGGTCAAACCCAGACTGGGGTTTAGTGACATGAACATGGCCCACTGCAGCCCCAACCTCCTGGGTTCAGGTAATCCTCCCAGCTCAGCTTCCCAAGTAGCTGGGATGCACGTGTGTGCTGTCGCACCCGGCTACTTTTTGTATTTTTTTGTAGAGACGACATCTCATCATGTTGCCCAGGCTGGCCTCCAACACCTGGGCTCAAGCGATCTGTCCACCTCAGCCTCCCAAAGTGCTAAGATTACAGGTGTGAGCCACCATCCCTCACCTTAATCTTTTTAAAATTAAATCTATTATATCTTGAAGATTTTTCCATGTTAGTGAATTTAGATCTACCTTATTTTTAGTAACTGGTACAGAGTATTCCACTGTTTGGATATTTTACATGGATGCTTTCATTTTTACATTTCCATATGAATGCACATTGAGTCTGTTCCCAGCTTTCAACTATTGCAGGCAGTATTACAGGGAACCTTACCGTACATGCCTTTTTGTACATGTGTCTGACCATGTCTGTAGGATGAAGCCGAATAAATAGAATTGAGAGGCTAAGTTAGTAGACAAGAGTGTGGACACTCCATTCAGGCTCCCTGGGTCCTAATTTCAGTGCAGTTACTGACAATCTGAGTGATCTTGGGCACATTGTTTAACTGTCTCAACATCAGTTTTTTCTTCTGAAAATGAGATTAATAGCAATCTCATTTACTTTGTGATATGAGAATAAATGATACATATAAAGAGTTCAGAACAGCTCATGACACACGGTGAGTGCTCAGTAAATGTCAGTGATCATTATTGTTGATATAGCTTGGGTAAATTTATATTCCCACCAATAAGAAAATCGATCCTTTTAACCTAATCTGATGGAGGAAAATCATCTCCTTGCTTCAAGTTCAGTTTTCTTACCATTTATTAAGGTTGAACATTTGTCTATGGATTTCCTGGCCACCTGCATATTATTACTGTGGAATATTAATTAGTGTCCTTTGCCCATTTTCCCACTGAAATATAAACTTAGTGATGGCAGATTCCAGAGAGGTGAACAGCCACCCACAAGTCCTGATCAGACCTAAATTTCTAGATAGAGAATCTGCATACTTTAGTTTTAATCTGTCCTAAGGAAATTCCAGAGGACGTTCATCTACAGGTTATGTATCAGACAGACACTCTCACCGAGATGCTGGATAAAATTCTATTTTAAAACATTGGTTATTTGAACCCACTAGGAGGCAACTCAGGTAGTAAATACTTACAGGGCCAAGATCACAGGAAGAAGAAAAGTACATAAACGCGAATTCAACATTCTCCTCCACGTTGCCCCCTGATAAATTTGCCAATTCTTAACCACCACAGGGCCTAGTGGCCAAGCAGAGCTTTCAAATTTCAAGCTCAGAGCTTTCAGCAAGTTCACAAGGATGAGAAAATAAAAACTGATGTTTAAGAACCATCAAGGTAAATGCCTTGGCTTAAAGTTAGACCCCAGAAAGGCTATGTCCTAGGATTAAGAACAAACCAAAATATGCCAGACCTTACATGGGCCTAAATTCCATCACACATCATCTTAATCATTGATTAAATCAAGGTGATCTACCCTTACACTAACTGCCTACCAACAGAAAGAAAATCCTCTCTGGAAGGAGTATAAAATCATCCAAATGTCAACAATTTTATATACCTAATATCCACCATTCAATCAAAAATTACTAACCATGCCACGGGACAGGACCAAATTACTGAAAACCAAAAACCAATACAATGACAATAAAAAGAAGACAATGGAAATGGATTCACAGCCAGGTACAGTGACCATGCTTGTTGTCCCAGCTACTCATGAGGCTTATGTGGGAAGATCGCTTGAGTCCAGGAATTCTAGGCTACGGTGAGCTATAATGGTACCACTTCACTCCAGCCTGAGTGACAGAAGAAGTCTCCAAATCTTAAAAAAGAAAAAAAAGAAAGGAAGGAAAGGGAAGGAAAGGAAGAAAATAAAAGAAAGAAAAAAGAAAAGGATTCACAGGCAATCACATAATGGAGTTATCATTTATGGCCAAGAAACATGAAATATTTCCTCCAAATAACAATCGTACTGACAGCTAACTTCTCACCATCAATTATGAAAGAAAATAACTTTCAAGCTATATTTCTATGCCCAGAAAAAATAATCATCAAAAGTAAAGGAGAAATTTTGCAAGATGAAAACATCCTGGAGATTGGTTTCACAACGACGTAACTATATTTAACACTTCTGAATTACACACTTAAAAATGGTTACAACGGTAAATTTTATGTTGTGCATTTTACCACAATTTTTTTAAAGTGAAGGAAACAGGAAAAAATAAAGTGAAGGAGAAAGTGGCTTTTGTGGTATGAAAATTGTAAAGTTCTTTTTAAAAAAGGAAAGAAGAAACAAAAAGATTTTTAAACAAACAAAAGCTAAGAGAATTCATCATTAGCAAACCAGCGTTAAAAGAAATAGTTATTCAGAGGAAAAGAAAATAATCCCAGGTAGAAATAGAGAAACACAAGACAGAATGAAAAGCAATGTAAAGGGTAACTATAAATAATTATAACTGTAGAAAACAATAATGTTCTTAAGGGAGAAGAACTAAAATACACACACATACATAAAATATACACATATATATATGAAAATAAAGAAAAATGCAGAAGTATAGTACATAAAATCAGAGTGTTCTGATGTCCTGACATTGTTCAGGAAGTGGTAAAAGTATTGTTTTGTAGATTCTATCAAGTCAAGAATTCCTGTTGTAATGTTGATGACAACCACTAGAAAATATTGTAAAATAATACATAAATAATTACTAATAGAGGAGAAAATAGACATAAAAATAATTCAAAAGAGGTAAGAAAGGGGAGAAAATTTAAACAACAAAGAACAAACAGAAAACAGATAATAGGATGATAGATTTAAACCCAAATATATTAGCAATTTAGATGCAATTTTCCAATTGAAGAAAACCATCACACTGGATTAAAAAATAAAACCCAGCATCGTTTATAAGAAACACACCTTAAACATAAAGACATAGAAGAATTAAAAATAAAATATTGGAGAGGCATATTCAATGCAAAAACAAGAGAAAGTTGCTATTACTATACTAACATCAGAAAAAAAGGAATATTACTGAAGGTGGTGAATATTTTATAATGATAAAAGTGTCAATCTACTAAATTGATTTAATGATTATAAATTTGCATACATCTAATAAATGATAGTAATAGCCTCAAAGTACTTGAAGCAAAAATTGACAGAATCAAAGGATAAATGGGTCATCACAATTAGATTTGAATATATCTGTATCAGTAAAGAAGAGATGCAGAAAAAAAAATACACATTTTCTTAAGTGCATATTAAACATTTGCCAAAGTTGACAAAGTGGTGGGCCATAAATCAAGTCTCAAAAAATTTCAAAGAATCAAAATCATTAATCTTATGGTATTTGGCTAGAAATCAATAATAAAAATAACTCGAAAAGGGCTAGATGTTTGGGTAAAAAGCAGCACCCTTTTAAATAACCCATTGGTCAAAGAATTACTCACAAGAAGAATTTTGAGCTCAATTATAACAGAAAATATGGTATATCAAAAAGTATGAGATGCAACCAAAACTGTGCTCTGAGTGAAATTTGGAGCCTGAAATGCTGATATTAGGGAAACAAAAGGGTACGATTCAATGATCTAAGTGTCCATCTCAGTAAGTAAACATGTGCTTTTGATATTTAGTATGTGGGTTCTACTTCAATTTTTTAAAGCTTACTTTTTAAAAAGTTTTTAAGAAAAAGAAACTCCACAAAGTCCAGTCTCGGATTCTATACTAATTGAAAGGATCTCAAAGTCTCTTAATGTGCTTAATAAACCACAGTCAGCTCTTGCTCCTCCTTAACATGTATTTAAAATACTGTGCATGCCCTAATCTCCCAAGAGTTTTTATTTGCTTGCTTGTTTTTTCATTTTTGTATATATTCTAAAGTTAGATTAGCTGTTTCAGAACCGCTCTGCAGCAGGAAAGAATAGAAAAGCACCCAGTGCTTCAGACTCACCCTTCCAGAACAGGCAGATACAAGCCCCTGAGCCAACAGAAAAAACCAGTTACTCTCCAGGCATTCATCTCACCACACCCAGATAGCAAGAAATATCTATTTAACATATATATTATCACACTAGCCTCAAAACAAGTTTTGCTAAGTATGAAATTATATAGGCAATACCTGGCCTCCTTTCCTAACACAGTAAAATGGAAAGTTAAAAGTCCTTAGCTGCATATTTTAGATTATCTGAGCAGCAGGTGTTTCATTACTGCAATGTACTACAATTGACATACTACTGTACCTTATTCATAAAACTAAATACTGTTTTGAGAAAGCAATAAATTCAGTATTTTAGTTCTAGAATTTAACAACTAATGTATCTGAAAGAGAATTTTCATAATGTACATGTGACTTTTCACTTGAAAAAGTATTTTGGACATGGGTGTATTAGTAGAAGGTATTCAAACTTATTCCCCATATAAATAGAATTAGATTATCTGTGAGCACCAATTAGGAAGGCTTAATTGAAAACATCAGATTAACAGAATATCAATGTGATATATCCCAGCCACACTAAATATTCAAGAGCTTTATAATTTTCTTGCTTTCTTTTATAGCACTAGTATGACACTAGTACATTTATATAGTTTTGTTAAAAAAATGTAGGAAACTGCTTCTTCAGTGAAACGGCTAACTTCATTTCTCATATTTTCCTATTTATAGAAATATTATTGGAAATAACACTCTTGAGAAATCAAGTCTAGTGCTTCCCACTGTGTGCAAGTAATGCATAGCCTTAAGCATGGAGGGACAAAGAACCTTCACCCTACCCTACACCTAGGTTTCTGTGGCAGCAGGTCACCTCTACGGCCCTTATAATCAGTTTTCTTTCTCTAGTCAGGACATGAAACTCAGAAAAAATAAATTTCTCTGCTGTAGCCATTTCTTCTTGAATGTTCCCAAGTCCCAAGTCAATGTCTCACTGCTCTCTGAGTTATTTTGAGAGGAGGACATTCCTTCTTCCTGCGAAACACACCCAGGGACTCCTTCTGGAAGTTTGCAACAGCCTTGCAAGTGGGGAGGGAGGGATGATGACTGGAAAGAAGGAGCCTGGAGCAGATATTTAATCCCAGACCTTGATCATTGTTGAAAGGAAGATTTATGCCCTTTCTGTAATACATGTGCAACAGGCACCACCCTTTGTTGAAAGATAATAAGCGTCTTGCAAATCTCTCCCCATTTCCTTCTATTTCTTCACTTCTCATCTCCCTTGCACATTTAAACTATTAGAACAGACGCTGTACTTCTGTTGCTCACTCCTTCTGCTTCCACTAATCCTGATCTTGATGGCTTTCTGTTTGAATTCTGCAGCCATTTTTTAAAGTGCTCTTGGAAATTACCAATACCTTTCTCTCAGTCAAAGCTAAAACTCTCTTTCAGAGCAATTATCTTTCACAAAAGTGCTACCTATTTCAATGTTCAAAATATCTGGAATTACAGAATCAAATATCTATCAATTTGCAGCTAGAGCCCTTAAATACAGATAGGAAAAAGAGCCTTAAATGCTATTCAAAGCATTGAGACACTATTAAAAAACAGCTCTAAATGACATTTCATAATTTTTTTCCATTTATTTGTCAATTTTGTATTGAAGTGTCTCTAATACTACGGTAACTCATTCCTACTTAAAAGATACATTTCAGAAGAAAAATGTGCTCTTTTTTCCCCCCAGAAGCAACTCAAATAATAACATCTTCTGTTTGGATAGCATTCTACTGACACTTCATTTTCACATAGATTCTGTAATTTAATCTTTCAAATAACCACATGAGGTGGGCAAGGCAAGCCTCATGAATTGCATTTTAGCACCAGAACCATCAGTCAGGTAGCTAACACAAAATTCTGGCACTTTCACTATGACACACTTTGCCTCTTCAAGCATTCATAGCAACTCAAATATTCATAGCAACAATCCATCACCATAGATAATATCTAAGCAGCACTAAAAAACATGACATTTTCATTTTCTATAACATCTTTATGCAAGAAAATGAAATGCTGAATATAAATTCAACCCCCAAACTGTAGGACCTAAGGGATAGTCCTCCAGGGGTGAAAGTACCCAAAGATTGTTCTAATTGCATGCTCCAGAGTCTGCTGTTTAGTTAGACAGGCATGAGTCCATCTCTTTCTGCTAAGGGGAGGGCTTAAGGAAAGAGTCTTCATGAGCTTACCAGGGTATGCCAGTTTGTGACCCAGTTCCAAAAACCCGAGTGGGAGGAGTGCTAGAATCTCAGCATGTAGGTCTATGTGCAAGAAAGAGGTAATTTCAACTCCCCCTCGCCACTCCACCCCCGCCAGTCCAGAAAGAACTTAGACTCTGTTTCTTGGTAAGAAGACAGGAATTCCAATGAAGGGAAGCTTGCCTAGGAAAGGGCTCACAGAAAATTAAGAGAGCCACTATTGCTCATTATTGGAGCTGGTCTGAGTGACCTAAAAGTTAGTGGTTGAATTTCTCACCATAGCAGAGAAATTATGACATACAAAATGCTCCTTATGACTCTCCAGCCTCAGCAGCCCTGAAATACTGAGGGTTCCTGACTGCATCACTCTCTTCCAGCTCTCAGGATTTGCACAAACCCTGGTTTAGAATAAGCTCCATCATTACCTACCTATCTCCTACTCATCCTTTTTGACACAGCTCAATCATCACCTCCTCCAGGAAATCATCTTTCATGATCTATGCTCCCCACCAGAAGCTTGCATGCTCTTGCAGAGCCCTGTATTTATCTTTATCATAGTTCTCACCACACTGGATTATCATCCTCTTATCTAGCTTACCTAAAAGACTAAATTATTGGAGGACGGGGCTATATCTTCGCATCTTGGTAGTCACAAAAACTTAGCATAGAACCCCTACATAATATACACTGAATGAATGAGGGAAGGAAGAAAGTCTTACCCTGATTCCACCCCAGAACTTCTGATACTTCTGGCCCTTCCATTTGGTAGGATACCCAAACCTTATCTCTGAATCACTGGATTTACCTCTTAGCTCTACTCTTGCTCATACGCTCCTTGGGAATGGTTGAGAGACTCTTGACCAACACAAGCCTAATGAGACCCTACAAGTAAAGGGAATTTTGTCCTCCAGCCAAAGCAGGGGGATACAAACAGACCCATTCTTTCTCCAGTTACTTCTAACATCACTGCCATTACCAGGCACAGTCCCACCCAATTCCAGAACCCACTGGGTTATAATTTAGCAGGTTAGTAGCTCTGTCTCCACCTGGTTTGCTTTGTTAAAATAGTCTGGTGAGACACTCCCTGTCTGCTGTTTTGTTTTTGTCACAGTTATCCTACCTTCCCTGAGCTGCCAATATGCCTGAATCCCTTTTACTCACATTAGCTTTTCTCAGTCTCTCTACCAACAAGCCAAACTCTTATTTTGCATTCTAGCACTAATGCAATGACCTCAGGTGATCTGCCTGCCTCGGCCTCCTAAAGTGCTGAAACTACAGGTGTGAGCCACCATGCCTGGCCCCTTGATAATGTCTCTTATTTGTCTTAGGCCAGTACTGCTTTTCCCTGTTAACCAGCTGTCCTTGAAATCCATGTGGTCCAGCATTTCAGATTCCACATCGTGCTACCTGCTTCCCCCAGATTGCTTTCCAACTCTGCCCTTCAAGTTCCACACCTCCTTCTGAACTTGGTTTAGGACAGCCTGTTCTGCCCCGGGGCCAGGACCTGTACTTTGCTTTGAGAGTTTTCCAGCCCACATTCGCTCATTTTTGTCCTGTTTATTCCAAATTCAACTTTCAGAAGCATATTTCCCACTGAATTTAAGAATAATCAAACTGAAAGGCAGCATATGACATTGTACATTTTGAAGATAATTAAACCACTCCTACATATTCCCCTAAGAGTCATTAAAAAATATTTCTGACAAATCCCACCAATAATGTTGATGGAATAGTTGACCAATCACTTAGAAGAACACTATAAATCAAGCCAAAATTAAGAGTCTGAAATAGTTGGAGAGTTTTCTCTATAAACTTTCATGTGATTACACCATAGCCATTGTGTTTTGTGGCATATTCATTTTTATAAGTCTATTTATGAGTACAAAGAGGTAGCCACCGCTGCATTAGCTTGCCAGCTTGGACAAACTGCTGCTATTTTAACCACTTCCTCCTTTAGAAAGAGCATGGCCAACAGTTCCAAATTCCTAGGGGAACTGTAACTGTTTGTGCTGAGAAAACTGAATGACACATCATTTAGAAATTTGTTACTATTTACGCCACTACCAACTTGACTTTTTAAAAATTTGTCCAGAGTGATTTCTTAAGGTCCAGAGTCCAATACCTCCAACCCTACCCCAAGGATGACTGGTCCCAGGAGCAGAAAACTATTCTGTGAAACAGCCTAGACAATCATACACCAAGAACCAACACACTCTAAGATGGATTGAGCCAGTGTTCCCCAATAGACCAAGAACATCACCCTCCCTTAAACACTGGTAGTGATAATGACTAGGGCCTGGCATCGGGCTAGAACAGCCCAAGGACTTGGCAACTTAAGAACTAAAAGTCTTACCCATGGGTCACTTTTGGAGGAAGGAAAAAAGTCCAATCTGCCGTACAGCAGAAAGGAACCAAGAGTTACTTTCTGTGAACCTATTTCTGACCACATCTGTCTGGAATACAAGCCATCCTAACCTCACATGCCTACTCATTTCTAACTTTGTCTGTTCATTCAGTTCTGCTCTGAACCCAGGTTAGGTAGCTTTCCTTGGATAATATCAGGTCAATCCTGTTCCCTTGATAATGTCTCTCTCTTTTTTTTTTTTTTTTTTGAGACGGAGTCTCACTCTATCACCCAGGCTGGAGTGCAGTGGCACAATCTCGGCTCACTGCAACCTCTGCCTCCCAGGTTCAAGCAATCCTCCTGCCTCAGCCTCCCAAGTAGTTGGGGTTACAGGCACGTGCCACCATGCCTGGCTAATCTTTGTATTTTTAGTAGAGACGGGGTTTCGCCATGTTGGCCAGGCTGGTCTCGAACTTCTGACCTCAGGTGATCCACCAGCCTCGGCCTCCCAAAGTGCTGGGATTACAAGTGTGAGCCATCACGCCTGGCCCCTTGATAATGTATCTGATTTCCCTTAGGCCAGTACTGCTTTTCCCTCCAGATTTGACCTCTGCCTCATGCTTGCCATCCAGCAATGATTTGCACCAGGGGCCCCAATCCAAGACAAGCCTGATGGCATCCAAAAAAGAAGAAGAAAAAAAAAAACCTGGGCAAAGAACTGTTAAGGCTCTTTTACTAAGCTTTGCAAGCCAACAAGTTAGCCTGCCATGTTTCTTGGATACTGGCAGAAGACACAAGTCTCCTGGGTCAGAGACAAAGAACTTCATTACTCATGATGTAGTCAGCACCCTGAGCTCAATTTTCATGTTGCTCCCCCATCCCTCAAGTCCCATGGGAGTTATATGGAGCACCCTAGGTAGATGCTACTCACATCATGAGTTTGAGCTGAGAAACCCTGAGCTAGGAAACCCCAATCTTTTATTATAAACAATTGGGCTGCAAGAAAACCTGTCCAATAAACAATTGGGCTGCAAGAAAACCTGTCCGACTTTTGTTCTGAAGGAAGACATTATTTATGGTATGCTGGACTGAATCTGCTCCAGAAGTTTGTGTCCAGAAGTTTGTGTCCAGAAGTAGATACTATCTCTATCTTGTTTTCACTATCAAATATCTTTTAAAAGATTATTCAGGAAAAAAGGCTGTCAGTGCCTCTGCTCACAAGATGTGCAGAAACATTAGAAACCTATGGGAAATGGTTCCCAACACTAAGCTGAAAAAGCTAGTGAATGAATGAATGACACAATTTATGGACATCTTAGAGAAAAAAACAAAGTAATGAGTAATCAATATGAATTTTTCATCCATTTGCTGCTTTCCTAAATAAGCACACAAGCATATGTCAACAAAGGTCATTTCTGTTCACCAAGGAAGATTTTCATTTTGTTTTATTAATTTAAATGTATGTAGCTCTTTCAATCATTGGCACTCATTTGAATAAATGTTGCAAAGCTGCAAAACTTAGCAAGTGAGACTTTTGAACATACCAAGTACTATCTACTTCATGGAAACTACTTTTTTCAAATATCATTCCATCACTCCACTCATAAATTGTTTGCACATATCTCTTGATTCTGAATATTTCTATCTCAAAGACTAAAATGTAAATGACACAAAATCCTGAGATTTAATTTAGTCAAATATAAAGAAAAAATACAGAACACATATATTAAGATTATGCTTCCAACTACAAAGTAGAGTTGATTACACACCTCATAGGGCAGGTAGACATGTGTTTAAATTACAGAATTAGTTCCACAAGTTCTCCCCATCTTGTGTGGCTTTCTTTTTGGGCATAGCAGCTTTTTCTGAGTAAATTAAATTATTCCTGGCAGAAATGGCATGAGCAACATTCAAGGAATTCTAAGCATTATAATGGTTAGGCAGCACTTTGCAAACTATATTCTGGGAAGTACAAATGTCCCTCATAATGTTAACCCATAGTCTGCCACTTCAAAAATTTCTTGGTCAAGTAAGTTTGGTAAACTATTAGAATGGCTTCTTGCTGTAGAATTTTTCAGAAACTCTAATTGGGTTAATGTATCTCATGAATATCCATCCAGTAAGGGGGCTAGGCGTGGTGGCTTATGCCTGTAATCCCAGCATTTTGGGAGGCCAAAGCGAAACGATCACTTGAGGTCAGGAGTTCGAGACCAGCCTGACCAACATGGCAAAACTTCGTCTCTACTAAAAATACAAAAGGTAGCCAGCTGTGGTGGTGGGTGCCTATAATCCCAGCTACTCAGGAGGTAGAAGAACAAGAATAGCTTGAACCTGGGAGGTGGAGGTTACAGTGAGCTGAGGTAGTGTCACTGCACTCTAGCCTGGGTGACAGAGCAAGACTCTGTCAAAAAAAAAAAAATCCAGTAAAGGGTTAGGGACATGGAATTAAACATTTCTCAAACTTGTTTCACCATGAAAAAATTTTAACATTAGATGCTTTATGCTAAGGGACACCAGAGTTCCACAGAACCCAGTCAAAAAAACCCTGGACCACAACTCAGGCTACATGTGGGACAAGAATGGTAAAGTTATGGAGTTAGCTGGGAGTTAGTTTTGCAAAGGACCTTGAATCACATGCTAAGATACTTTATTGTGTAGACAATGGTGAAACATCCTTTTGACGTTCTTTTTTACTATTTGGCACAATTAGATGTAGTCATTTTAGACAGAAATCTATTAAAAGATCCTAAAAACTTTCTAGTTTGCAATAGATTACTCCAGAGAAGTAGACCTACACAAGAGAATTACCTCTGTAAACAACCCAATTTCAAAACTTAACAGCCGTCACTCTTAAAAAAATCTCCTTTATGTCTAAGAATTCCCATAAAGTTGTTTTTAAGTGAATTTTCCTTTTTTTCTGTTCTGCATTCATTGTTTTTTTTTCTTCAGAGATGAGCTGAGATATCAAGTCCATTTATAGATTATCCCAGTCTGAATAAGCTCACTCTTCAAATCTCCAAATTTTTATTATTTTGGCTTATTTTCCAAAGTTTGGTCAGCTCTGGGACTGTCTTGGATATTCCTACCAAGTTGATTTGTTCTGACATTCAAGGAATATTTAATGAGCAGCTATCTGAGGCAAGGCATTGTAATAAGTGCTGAGAGAAATAAAGGGATTTAGACATTCCCTTCAATATTTGAGTGCAGTTTTAAAAATTCTACTTTAGATCAAATATAGTTTCTTTCAAGCTTTGAGTGATTTCTGCATCTTGCAAGGGCCAAGTGTATAAAGAACAACTCAGTCCATCAGTCAGTGAAAATTTACTGAGCTCTTACTATACACTATAGTTATGTATACACTATACAACCATTATGTTAAATGCTGGAGAAGCAGTAATGAACAAGTCAGCTCTAGTTTCTCCTCTCATAGAACTTATAGATTTAGCTATAGCTACAGACAATAAAACGAAAGGGAAATTTTTGTTAGCTATGTGCCCTAAACTCTAAAAAAAAAAAGTTATTATTTTAAATGGAGATAAAACATATATGGCAAAATGTTAATAACTAAATCTAGGAGGATGGTGTATGAATATTCACTTTACTATTCTTTCAATCTTTTCGTTGATTTGAAAATTTTCAAAATAAGAAGTTGGGGGAAAGATTTAAGAATAAATCAAGTCACAAAGTTAAAAAAAAAAGACTCAAATTTGTTTCCGTAATCTAATACCTCTTTATTTAGTTGTAACATTTTGAGGTTCCATGACTTCTGATTCTGTTGTTTTCATACCAGAATCTCAAAGACAGAAGGCAAAACATTACCATATAAATGAAAGTAAACTGGGATTGCATTTTTCCCTACCACGGAATGCCCTGCTGCAAGTGAACACTGTGCCTTTTGAATTTGGCCAGGGTTTTTTAAAACGTTCTATAAAATATGTCAGCATATTCAGTCTGTGGCTAAGTAAATAAAGAGAGTTACAATGTTCAAACAGGATATTTGTTGCCATTCATCGGACATTTGTTAAGCCATTTTCTAAGGCAAGTATATATGCTTTAACGAGTATAATAACCTATAACCACTAAACTCAATGCATTTGCTGTATATATGCTAAAATATATGAGGAAGAATCTCTTCATTTTACTAGTGGCAAAGACGGAATTGTAGTGTATCCAAATAAAACAAAAGATGTTAAGAAAGAGTGTGAGTGAATATAAGTGGCTTTTAACACTGTCTTTCCCTTACCCTTAACCCCAGTCCCACCAAACAGAGTATCATTATTCACATTTTTTATTTTATCACCATTTCCTAGTTGCCAGATGCAACTTTGACTCTGATGCATGACATACCTGTATTTTCAGCAAGGAATGCGTATAGGAAAAAAAACAAGTGCATAAAAATGAGAGTCAGTGATTAAGAGGGAAAAGGAGCATAAAGGAATTTAATGGAGAAGAAATACAAAATCAAAGTCCTGCTACAGATATTCCCAAAGAGTAGAAATACAGGTTAAAGACTAAGTGGCATTTTGCCTCTATTCATTTACTCAAAAATGCATTGCATGTCTGCCGTTAATCAGACACTATGCTAGGCGGAGGAGGTAAAATAATACAATATAGTTCTTACCTTTAAAAAACTTACCAGATTCCAGCTAAGTACTCAGACAAGCAAAAGAGAATCCAATATGCATGCTAGAGATAAGAAGATGGTAAGTGTAGTTGAAACAGCAATGTGGACCTTGGAATCAGACTCAGTTAAGTCTCTGCCATTTACAAACTACCTCCTGGACCATATTACCTAATCTCTCTGAGCTTCAAGTTCCTCATCTGTAAAACGCAAAAAATAACTTAGCTTGTCCTATAGTTGTAATAATTAGGAATAAGGAATGCAAAATGTCTGGCACACATAAATACTTAAAAGATTATCATTACAAATACTTCAATAGGGGTATGTGCATAATGATCAAGAAATATCAGCTTTTTCCCTTCTATAATTATATGGCCTGATGAATCCCAAAAGTTATGGTATCAATTCATGTCCTAAAAGAAATTGGGATTTTGAAAAGAACTTGATGATGAGGCTTTTTACAGAAATGAGGACAGCTTTGGGAGACTCAACAAGGGATGTTGAGTCCCCCAAAGGCCAATAATAGAAGAAAGACATTGCCACCCCTAAGCCCAAGCCCAGTGAGAGGTAGAGCCTTGGAAGATCTTCCCCTCTATAGAAACATTTCTGGGGTGGAGAGGACAGCTCAGGCTATCACAGTCTGATGTCATCAAAGATAACTACTGTATCATTCTCACTCAATAATCAGCTGGCTGACTGCTATTTCATTTTTTTCATTTAGGTTGCCTGCAAAAACAGAAGTTGCTGTCCAGTGAACACAAGAGTTTACATGGTTCATTGAAAAACAATAAATTGGAAGTGAGTGTAAATAAAATATTAAGATGATCAAATAACCAATACAAGCATTCCTGCTCAAGATGTGTGTTAAACTCAGCAGAATATGGTGGTACCATTGTCTGGAAATTGTATCTCTATAAATCAGGTTACCTATTGTAGCCACCAAACAGTCTATAATTGAAATTCCTAGGTCTTTTTGCTCATGAATTGCCGCTAAGCTATGAGTTTTTATAGTGGATTTTTTTTACTTACATTTTTCATTTTACCTTTATCTCTGTTAAAATAGTTTTATTCAAGCACTTCACAACTTCACATCAACACACTGTATATTCAATTTAAATTAGCAGCACTTGTCCAACTTCATGTCATCTACAAATTTGATAGGCATGTCTGTTTTTCGTTTCTTTTTTTTTTTTTAAGGGACAAGCTCTCCTTGTAATGCCCAAGCTGAATTTGAACTCCTGGGCTCACGGGATCCTCCCATCTCAGCCCCTGGAGTAGCTGGGAATACAGGCATACCACTGCACCTGGCTTGATAAGCAAGTCTTTCTGTTTTTTTCTAAGTTGCTGATAAAAAGGTTGAATCTCACAAGGGCAAGAACAGAACGATGTACATGCATTCATTTAAAAAAATCACTGAGTACCTAATATGTGTGAGGCTTTATATGAATTATTGGGGATACAGACAATGTAGAAAGAAGTTAAAAGTGTTGGCTAGTGATAAATACTACAAATAAGCAAAATACAGTAATAAACTAGTGGCTAGGTAGGGTATAGGCAACTTTGGACAGGGGACTAGGGAGGCCTCACTGAGCCCTAAATGATGACAGTGAGACTGTCCTATGCATACCTGATGGAAAAGTGTTCCAAGGAGAGGGGACTAGGAAGTGCAAAGGTCCTAATGCTAGAAAAAATTATATTTATATTATTTATATTTATATATAAATTAACTTTATTATGGAAGTTTTAAAACACAGAAAAGTAGAGAAAAAAGTACAGTGACCTCAATGTACCCATCATTCAGCTTTGGTAATTATCAATATTTTATTATCTTTATTTTATCCTCTCTAGACCCCAAAATTTGTTTCTCAGAGTATCTTAAAATAAAGGCCAGAAATTGTATCATTTCACCTTATAAATACTTCAGTATATATTTAAACCCTAATTATAATATCATTATCATACCAAATAAAGTAACAATAATTCCTTGGTGTTAGAGGCTATTGGTATATATCCAGTTCTATAAGAACTGTTTCGGGCCTGGCATGGTGGCTCACGCCTGTAATCCCGGCGTTTTGGGAGGCTGAGGCGAGTGGATCATGACGTCAGGAGATCGAGACCATCCTGGCCAACATGGTGAAACCCCGTCCCTACTAAAAAAAAAAATACAAGAATTAGCCGGGTGTGATAGCGTGCACCTGTAGTCCCAGCTACTCGGGAGAGTGAAGCAGGAGAATCGCTTGAACCCAGGAGGCAGAGGTTGCAGTGAGCCAAGATCGCACCACTGCACTGCAGCCTGGGTGACACAGCGAGACTCCACCTCAAAAAAAGAAAAAAAAAAGGAATTGTTTCTTGTTTTCAAAGAGCTTACAATCTAAAGGCATGATAAGATCCTTATTTAAATAACCAAGAGAAGCAAACATCATAAGAAAAGTAGATATAAAGTGCCTTGTGAGGTCCAAGAGGGAGATGGGAATGGAGACTTCAGCACTATGATAAAAATCGGAGCCCAGAATCAGATATGTGGCCAGGAAATCAAGGTGATATCCTGACATTGAGGAAGCTGAGGACCCAAAATTTAGTCCAGCACCTGGTGAAAGGGCTTGGCACAGCTCAGAATGGCAGGAACAGAGAACATAGAGACAAGGAAAGGAGAATCAGTTATACTGGTCTCAACTGAGGGGCAAATAAAAATCCCCAGTGAATGGCCCAAGTGATGAAACCAAGAAGGGTTAGGAATTGGGGACCCTCAGCTGGGATGCACTGGTCCGGCTGAATCTGTTGTTCACTGCTGGCTTCTCTTTGCATTGTAGGGGACTATGTTGCATGAGTTGTTAAATATTTGAACATTACCATTGATTACAAATGATACTGTCATAACATTGGCTTTTACCCAGCAGTATTCCTAGTGCTTAGGTCAATGCCTGAAAGAGAGAAAACATTCAAATGTACTCTGATAGAACAGATTGGTGCATGAATTTCATATTATTGTTCAGACAGTTTGTTATGCTATTTCTAAAGCTATATAAAAAAATTCTCTTATTCATTCATTTACCTTAGTTTTTAAAGCTCCTATTGTAATAGTTTCCAGCTGCGATGACAGATTTCCTCTTTAACCCAGGCATAAATCGACTCTAAGAGAAAAATGAAGAAAGAAAATTTTAGAGAAATGTTTTTCTCAATATGCCTCAAAAAGTATACACTGCCTAGTGATAATCAGAGAACAATCTTAAAAGAGAAACTCAAGATTATTGTCAAATTAATATGGCTGTCAATTACCAGATTGGTGCAAAAGTAATTGTGTAATTTTCGTCATTGAAAGTAAGAGCAAAAACCGCAATTACTTTTGCACCAACTTAATAGATACTACTCTTACTTGCAGAAGCATGAATGTAAAAGTACATCTTAACAGAAAATATCTGATTAATAAATGCTCTTAGCTGAAAGAGAAAATTCCTTCTTAAAAATCATAAAGCAGTAATATCTCAAGATTACTTTATTCTTTCATAAAGCAGAAGTTACCTGGAGATCATATATTTCTATCATTTCTAATAGTATTATAATCTTTCTTATTACTCATCCACTATTGGAAAAAAATATGGAGTCAGTGTGACTATCATTTGTTGCTTACACAAACATTTAGTTCACACTCTCATTTACATAAAGACTGTAATAGCCAAACCTGTTCCTGAGCAAGTTTTATCTTGTATGGGAGGGCTAAGTCAAGCTCCTAACACAATGTGTTAGAATAAACAAGGCTGGTTAATAACAGGTCATTAAATTATTGGGCAGGTAACACCTTTGTTACATAAACAAGTGTATAAAAGTACAGTGCTGAGTAAGAACTTTGGTTTGGTTCAGAAATCACTGAAGGTCATAACTTAAAATTATATGTAGTCTTTTCAGGCACCCACCTCAGAAGGTTGCATGTCTGTTTTTGTCTGATAGGTAAACCATTCACATTAAATTAGAGTAAATTTTTGCTTTACAATAACAAAAATAAAAATGCAAAGTGCTATTCCCAGAGTTACACAGAAAGTTACGGCCATCACCTGCATCGGTCAGAATCCCAGCTAAATATAGGTGAGTAAGAAGAGGGGTTAATGGAGGGACTGTTTAGAGAAGTATGAGCTGTGTTCAGGAAATCAGCAAGTGATAATGAAGCATCCCAAAGCTAAAATAATTGCAAGCCATTCCCTTCTCCACATGTTAAGGGGCAAGGGTAGCAAACAATTACTGGAACCTGAAGCGGTTTGCAGCCTAGGTGTAGAAAAAAGACGCTGAGAAGAACTTGTGGACGCACGTAGAGCAAAGCAGCCACAAGGCTCTGTAGAGAGAGAGTTGGGTAAGTAAATGCCCTAACCTCACTCTCCTGCCCCTCCTGTTTCTTTCCCATGCCTCCTATTGGCTGAACCCAAATGGAAGCCAGAAGGCAAGGGAACCATTTGATATAGTTCACAAAGGTTAGTCAAAGCGGGATAGAGAAGAGTGGAGAGTGGGTCTGGAAACCAATGAGAAATATTCAACACATACCCACTTCCACCATTATAACTCCAGTTTTACTAGCTATATACATATTTTTCAGCAGTTTCTCTCATCCCCATGAGGCCAAATCAAAGAAAGAATCTAGCAGGTATTTAGGATGCTCTATCCAGACTTTAGCACTATATTATAGGAAACTGTTACAGAAAAATATAAAGCAGAGGCCGGGCGCGGTGGCTCACGCCTGTAATCCCAGCACTTTGGGAGGCCGAGGCAGGCGGATCACGAGGTCAGGAGATCGAGACCATCCTGGCTAACATGGTGAAGCCCTGTCTCTACTAAAAAATACAACAAAAATTAGCTGGGCGTGGTGGCGGGCTCCTGTAGTCCCAGCTACTCGGGAGGCTGAGGCAGGAGAATGGCGTGAACCCGGGAGACGGAACTTGTAATGAGCCAAGATCGCGCCACTGCACTTCAGCCTGGGCAACAGAGCGAGACTCCGTCTCAAAAAAAAAAAAAAAAAAAGAAAAGAAAAAAGAAAAATATAAAGCAGTATAACATGTGGACTCTGCTCCCAGGGTCTTTAAATTAGTTGGAGGGTAAGATAAAGACATGTGGCATAAATAGGAGCAAGATAAATAACAAGTTGTAGATCCTAAAAAGGACTGAAGATTTGGGTTTAGGCAAGGTCAAGTGTCTCCTCTAAGACATTTTTTAGAAAGTCTGGTGCGTAAATTGCAGTTTTTTCTATTTTTATAGATAATTCAGGAAAAGGAAGTTGCAGAGCAAAGATGTTCTTTAAGAGTGGCAGTCACTTAACATCCTTAGAAACATTCTAGTAGCAACTTGGAACTTTGCCCAGCCTATTTTGCTGGATAACCTGTTCCAGGGTAGGAATGAAGGTGAAGGAAGGAGAAATTGCTAATTCTTTTTACTCTCTTCACATGCACTTTTCTGCAAAGAGCAAAGACTGACCATTGCCATAGCATCTGTTTTCAACATTGTAAGGCTGTCACATCACAGCCAAACCCAAACTCAACTGGTGGAAGCTATCCCCCCATCTAAAACACTTTCACAATTCCCTCATCATGCAGGTGGCTACTGAATTCTTCAAGACTCCACTTAAACAAGAACTCTATAGTTTTTACTGAATATTCCAGGCAAAGCCAGACCCTCCTCTCAACTTTAACCTCCAAAATGATGTAAAAGGGTTACTTTTCAGTGATGCCCTCTTTCGTATGATCACTTCTGAAACAGTTACATTCTATCTTCTTTTACTTCTTTATGCCAGCATAAAAATGTCAAAGAATATTCATATGACTATCTTTGTGCAGAATCAAAAGCATTGCCTAGAGAGATTTTTTTTTTCCTGGTTAATAAAAGTCTCTAGATGAGAAAAATAAGAACTTGCAATAACTATTGTATCTTCTGAGATAATAACTCTAAATTCGAAAATATGGAAACTTTTAATCTAGCAATGAAAGAAAAACCCTCTTCCCCCATCAAACAATCTCATTCTTTATTGAATAAGAAGCTATTACCCAATCATAATTTATTTATTGTTCATAGATTTTCCATAGCAATAATTAAGATTGTATTTTTTGTTTGTTTGTTTCCTAAGCGTACCCATGGTATCTAATGGCTTCATAACTTAGCAAGTCACCATTGAGCCTGATTAATTTCGAGAGAAGAAGATCAGAAGTACCTATAGAGAGATGCTCAACAAATACCTTTTTATTTGAAAACTAACCGTGATGAAACCAAGGAGAATGTGTCCTGGAACTTCAAAGAGCAAAATAATCTAAATGGAATTAATATATAAATCAAATTGATACAAATATGAAGAAATAATACTTTTTTCACCGCATCTCCATTTAGAATTCTGGAAAGTATGATCATTTGGAATCTAAAACAAGTTGGGGGTGAGAGACGTTGAAATGGCTCCAACTTCATTCAGTTTTCCGTTTGAATCAGGTATGTGTCTGGCTGAATACAGATTGGTTTACTTAAAGCAGGTTAAAAGCTACCACAACTTCCAAAGCAATTTGGAAAGAAATCAGAGCTACTCATTCATTCATCAAACATTTATTGAGTGCCTGGCCTAGGCCAGACACTGTGCTTTGTCTCCCTCCCTGCCTGTATATTCTAGTGGGGGATGTAAACACATTGTTAAAATTATACATGTTATATGCTGAAAGGGGAAGCAAGGAATTAGCATTCATTAATAGGCCAGACACATTATACACAGATTTCTATTTAATCTTAGCAATGATCCTGTCCACTAGGTATTATTCATCCAATATTCCAAATGAGAAACTAAGGTCAGAGAGACTCAGTGAGTCACCAAGGTTACCCTACTAATGAGTGGTGAGGCTTAAATGCCAACTAAGATCTCTTTGACTCCAGAGTTCATTCTCTTTTCTCTGTACGAGTGGTTTTTAGGATTTAAAAAAAAAAAATGGACTCTTTCTTCAAACATAATACTTTTCTATGGAAACTCTATGTAGAAAAAAAACAAATAAAGTAGATTTACTCTGTTGTAGGAACCAAAACATCTTTTTTCACTCATCACTAGGTTCAAGCTGATGCTCCTGTAACAAAAGACAAGTTAACAAGAGAAATGCATACACATTTATTTAATGTACATTTTACATGATACAGGAGATTTCAATAATGAAGACCCAAAGAAACAGGGAAACCAGCATATATTTATTCTTTGGTTTGATCAAACATGAACAGTTGTGAAGTATGATAAGGACATTCCTTTTCTCTAGGTCTAAGGAAGGCACCTTTTGAATGAGGACCTCTTCAGAAGAAGATCGGATAATTCTTTTAGGGCTTGCTTCATGAGAGAGGAGCAGGGAAGAGCCAGAGAGACCTGCCTGCTTCTGCTGTTTTCTCAGATGCCAAGGTGCCACATTTTGGGGCAGCACTTTCTGAACCCTGTCATTATTTAACACTTGAGTTGGTTGGAAGGCCAGGAAGTCTGCCTACCCAAATGCCAGTTACCACACGCATGCACACACACACACATCACATGAGGAGACTCCCGAGGCACCGGTGCAGAAGTCATAGTGAAAAGTCACCGTCAGACACTATGTGTGGGGGAGCAGAGCACGGTAGGAACACAGAGTGACTGATCTGTGTGGTGGAGCCAAGCCTATGTTCACAGAGAAAATTGACAGAAATGGAGCAGGCTAAGAATGGGAAAGGAACACTCAGGAAAGAAGAAAAGTGGTATGGACACAAACATTGAAAACAAGGCTAATTTGGGGAATAGTGAGAAGCCCAGTCTCTGTGGCTGGCAAATACCAGGAAGTAGCAGATGGTGCCATTGCAAAGTAAGGTTGGGTTAAATTATAAAAATTAAGAGGCCTTTTTAGGCATGCTGACAAGGAGTGTGATGATATATTATGTATTCAAATTCAGATTTCAGAAAATAATGCAAAGATTTAAAATATTAAGATAAAAACATTGATGTATCCTACACAGAACAAGCTTTTCCTTTAAAGAAGACCAAATGCCCAGCTTTTCTAATGCCAAAAGAGTTATTGTTATGTAAATCACTATTTATATTTCTGTTAACTAGGTCTTGTTCTCAGAGAAAAAAGAGAAAGTTTTTATCCTTAAAAATGGAAATTAAACCAATTTTAAAATATACAATAAAACTCAACAAAATTGCAAAATATGTTTTCCTATAGTTCATACTTTTCAGTAACCCCACTTTCTATGTTTTCAGTATACGATGTGTCCACAATTTGTATTGACTGATTATTTTTTCTTTTTGCCATTCAGTAATATTCAGTAATTAAGTAATTTTGTTTTTTAGTAATAGTAAATACCCTCATCATTTGTTAAAACTTGTACAAAAAGCAAATAGCAGTCCACTATGCAAGACGAATAAGCATTTAACACTTTTAGAAATTCCTCCCAAGCCAGCATATAAGTCTAGGATTTTTTTTTTTTTTAATCATGGCTGATTGGATCTAGACTTAGTTCTAATTCTAAGGTCTGTATACAGGGCAAACATTGCGACTCTGTAACCGGTAAAACTGAAGCATTTTCTTTATGCTCAACAATATCATCCGGTCTCTGTAGTTGATCTTGTTGACATTAATTTTGCTGAGGCAAAATTAATGTAAGTGAAGAATTTATTTGGCTTGAGGATTCCAACCCAGAATCATCGATTCAAGTTGCTTTGAATATTGCTCTAATTAGCAGGAGTTACAAGTAGATGTTTAAAGAGAAAGAAGAGGCCATTTCTGAGCTGTTTGCTGATAATTTACATTAAAATAACTTAAGCTATTGACTGGCTATCCATTATTAAGCTATTGTGTGTACATTATACTGTCCAGTGCAGCATTAAGTTAATTTATAGCTACTTGTGAAAATAGCAAGCAGTTTCAAGAGATGAATAGGTAGCTCTAAAGGGAGGCAGTATACATGATTACTGTCTCAATTCCTCTTTGGGCCTGATCATTTCAAAGGACTCTCACTCTTCAAATATAAGTTCTTTTACTTTCTCAATTTTCCATTCCAATTCCTGTCTCCTCCCAATGGGAGTGAGGACCCTGAACCTCCTCCTGCTAGAACTGGGGCTCTGCTGTTCTTGCTGGTCCCTCCAAAAAGGGGAAAAGACCTATGAGCAGAGTTCTGCTTCACATAGAGTAAATTATGAATCCCACTTCTAGCCAGATTGTTGGAGTATCATCACTGCCAAGATATTCCTCCTGCTGTGCTCACAAAAAAGACTACCTCCCACTCCAACGCTACCCTCAACTTCCAACCACTCTCCATCTGGCTTCCTTCTTTTCCTAACGGCAGTTACCCTCAGATCACAGCAAGTGTCATGAAATCGGATAGTTTTATCCACTAAGTCATGGGTCACTCTTGCTAAAAAGTGAAAAAGGCAGGGATTTTGTCTTATGTTAATGATCATTAGCATCTAAATGAGTGGAAGGCACTAGGGCTAGTAAGGCCAGAAGCAAAAATTTTAAAGTTGCCTTCTTCTAAATTCACCAGTATTTGTTATCTTTGCATGACCTACACCAAATGTTAAACCCCTCAAACCCTGCTATTCAATGGAAATAACTTCATTATTAATGGCTAATGTCACCCAAAAGACCACCAGGATGGCTAAGTAGTAGAAAGGAGAGCTTCATTGGTGATATCAGTTTGCAAGCCCAGAAGAGAAAGTCTCCAGCATTGAACAAAGATGCTCTCTCTTCAAAGACGGGAAGAATGAGTTGGGTTTTATTGTTGATAGTCTCCAAATTACACAGTAAAATCATACATGTTCAGCAGGTTTCGGAGAAAAGCTTTACATCTTTATGTAGGGAGCCAAATGCATGGTTAAACATATATGTAACATACATCCCATGTTCACCTTGAAGCAGGATTTTAGCATTAAAATGAGGTGGAATTTGGTTCTTACATCAAACAGTGAATCATAGGACACAAAGACAGTTTGTGTGCAGCCTCTATAATTTGACTGAAACTGGCTTAAGGTCTGCAGTCACTTAACAGAAAAAAATATTTGTAAGACCAGTCCTCTATCCAGTCAGAGTTGAAGTTGTCTGGACTGTAAATCAGAGATAGGAGGGGTGTGATAGCTCCTGTGGTTAGAGAGTTTAGCAATAATTTGTTTTTCTTGTAGCCATGGGAATCTATAAATCTGCCATGCCAGCTGGGTCCTAAACCCTCAACTAATAGGCAACTTTTTAGAGTCCATCTTAGTTAATAAAGGAGCATCTATTTTGGTCTCCCAGATCACACTGAGCGCTTATGATACACTTTTTTTTTCCTGGCAGATAATATTTTTTATTGAGGTATCATTTACATACCATAAAATGCACCATTTTAAAGTGTACAATTCAGTGGATTTTTTTAGTATACTCACAAGGTTCTGCAACCATCACCGCTGTCTAATTCCAGAATGTTTTCTTCACTCCAAAAGAAACTTATATATCCATTAGCAGTCACTCTCCATTCCTATTTCCCCCAGCCTCTGAAAATCACTATTCTACTTTCTGTCTCTGTGGATTTGCCTATTTTAGACACTTCATATAAATGGAATCATAGAATATGGCCTATTATGACTAACTTCTTTAGCTTTGCATAATGTTTTCAGGTTAATCCATGTTGTAGCATGAATCAGCACTTCATTCATTTTTATGACCGAATAATATTCCATTGTGTGTGTTTACCACATTTGTTTTATTCATCAACTGATAGACATCTCCATTGTTCCCACTTTGGGCTATTATTAATAATGGTGCTCTGAAGATCTGTGTACAAGATTTTTTGTGAACATATGTTTTCAGTTCTCTTAGTTATATATCTAGGGATGAAAATTCTGGGTCATATGATAGGTAACTCTCTGTTTAACTGTTTGAGGAACTATCAAACTGTTTTCCAAAGAGACAGCGTATTATTTTATATTCCTGCCAGCAGTGTAGAAATATTCATTACTGTTTTTTTTCAGTAGCCACGCTAGTGGATGTGAAGTGATATCTCATTGTGGCTTTGATTTGTATTTCCCTAATGGCCAATGATGTCATTTATAAAAACAACAATAATAATAATCAGGAAAGTGTTTTTTTGTGAAAAATAATAATAAACTATTAGTATGTTAACATACTTTTCAAAACTGAAAAATAATTAGACTGGTATTATTTTACATATTGGCAAATCCTTTAATATTTTGCCAAATAGAAAAGAATTCAGATTTCCATATCTGCTTCTATATTCAATCTGTTCTAGTACATTGTTGTGATCGAAGTACATGAAGAAAATCCAGTCTTATGTAGACTCACAGTTGAAAAAGAGAAGAGTATTTTAGTAGCCTTTCCAGATAATTGTGGATATTATTCTTTGATAACTACATCAAAACTGCACAAGTGATAGTTTCTTAGAGGTTAGTTGCAACATGGAATCTAAAATCATAGCAGTGAACTTTACATTCTCTGTTACAGTAAAATCTATTGATCTGTCTTGCACTTTGAGTGGATTTCTTACCCATGATTTTGCAACATCCTGCCTTGGTCGTTTGGCAATTATTGGCTCACTGAGCTATATAGATCTTCTAAATACTGACATAGTTCATTATACCATACCAAAAAAATCACATTTATTAATTTCACTAACAATCATTAGAAAAATTATTAAGTGTTAGGATACTGTCTAGTTCATGGTGGTTGATAGAAATTTTTCAAAATTCTAAATTTTATCACGGGAAACAAGTATTATTGTTTTCTTGAAGTGACATGTTCATTTCATTCGCTTTGAAGAAAATATCTGCCAAATAGCCAAGAATGAAAGATCATATTTGTCATCAATCTTTTTTTTAATCAGGTCAACTTTTATTTTAGATTCAGTGGGTATATGTGCCAGTTTGTTACATGGGTATATTGCATGATGCCAAGATTTGGGTTACGATAGATCTTGTCACCCAGGTAGTGAGCACAGTACCTAGCAGTTTTTCAGCTCTTCCCCTCCTCCCCCACTTCCCTCTCCAGTAGTCCACAGTGTCTATTGCTGCCATCTTTATGTCCTTGAATACCCAATGTTTAGCTTCCACTTATAAATGAGAACATGTAACATTTTGGTTTTCTGTTCCTGCATTAATTTGCTTAGGATAAAGGCCTCCAGCTACATCCATGTTGCTGCAAAGGATATAATTTTGTTTCTTTCATGTCTGTGTAGTGTGTACGACTTTTTATTATCCAATCCACCACTGATGGGCACCTAGGTTGATTCCATGTCTTTGCTATTGTGAGTAGTGCCATAATGAATATACAAGTGCATATGTCTTTTTGGTAGAATTATTTGCTTTCCTTTGGATATATAGCCATAATGGGATTGCTGTGTCAAATGGTAGTTCTGTTTCTCATGTTCTTTGAGAAATCTCCAAGTTGCTTTCCACAGTGGCTGAACTAATTTCATTTCTACCAATAGTGTATAAGTGTACCCTTTTCTCCACAGCCTTACCAGCATCTGTTGTTTTCTGAATTTTTAATAATAGCTATTCTGACTAGTATGAGATGGTATCTCACTGTGGTTTTTATTTGCATTTCTCTAATGATGAGTGATGTTGAGCATTTTTTCATTTGCTTGTTGGCCACATATATGTCTTCTTTTGAAAAATGTGTGTTCATGTATTTTGCCTACTTTTTAATGGGGTTGTTTGTTTTTTGCTTGTTGAATAAAGTTACTTATAGATTCTGGATATTATAGCTTTGTCAGATACATAGTTTGTGAATATTTTCTCCCATTCTCTAGACTCTCTGTTTACTCTATCCATAGTTTATTTTGCTATGCAGAAGCTCTTTAGTTTAATTAGGTCCCACTTGTCAATTTTTGTTTTTGTTGTAATTGCTTTTGATGACTTAATCATAAATTCTTTCCCAAGGCCAGTGTCCAGAATGGTGTTTCCTATGTTTTATTCTAGGATTCTTATAGTTTGAGGTCTTACTTTTAAGTCTTTAATCCATCTCGAGTTGATTTTTGCATATGGTAAAAGGCAGAGGTCTAGCTTCATTCTTTGGAATATGACTAACGAGCTATCCCCAACACCATCTGTTGAATAGGGAGTCCTTTCCCCATTGCTTGTTTTTGTCAACTTTGTCAAAGATTGCACAGCTGTAGGTATGAGGTTTATTTCCAGGTTCTGTATTCTGTTTCATTGGTCTATGTGTCTGTTTTTGTACCAGTACCCATGCTGTTTTGGTTACTGTAGTCTTTTATAGTATAGTTTGAAGTTGGGTCATGTGATGCTTCCAGCTTAGTTCTTTTTGCATAGGATTGCTTTGGCTATTCAGGCTCTTTTTTGGTTTCATATGTATTTAAGAATAGGTTTTTCTAATTCTGTGAAAAATGGCATTGGTAGTTTGATAGGAAGGGTGTTGAATCTGTAGATTGTTTTGGGCAGTACAGCCTTTTAACAATATTGATTCTTCCAGTCCATGAGCATGGAATATTTTCCTTTTGTTTGTATTATCTGCTATTTCTTTCAGCTATATTTTAT
This sequence comes from Gorilla gorilla gorilla, assembly GCF_029281585.2. Taxonomy (NCBI): domain Eukaryota; kingdom Metazoa; phylum Chordata; class Mammalia; order Primates; family Hominidae; genus Gorilla; species Gorilla gorilla. The sequence goes on along the minus strand of NC_073238.2, from coordinate 92,062,888 downwards.
AATTCTCCTTATAGAGATCTTTCACCTCATTGGTTAGATGTATTCCTAGGTATTTTACTCTTTTTGCAGCTATTGCAAATGAGATTGTATTCTTGATTTGGCTTTCAGCTTCAACATTATTAGTGTATAGAAATGCTACTGACTTTTGTACATTGATTATGTATCCTGAAACTTTACTAAAGTTGATGATCAGTTCCAGGAACCTTTTGGCAGAGACTTTTGAATTTTCTAGGTATAGTATCATATTGTCAGCAAAGAGAGATAGTTTGACTTCTTCTTTTCCTATTTGGTTGCTTTTTATTTCTTACTGTTGTCTAATTGCTCTGGCTAGGACTTGTAGTACTATGCTGAATAAAAGTGATAAGAATGGGCATCCTTGTCTTTTTCCATTTCTTAAGGGGAATGGTTCCAGCTTTTGCCCATTGAGTATGTCATTGCCTGTGGCTTTGTCATAGATAACTCATTATTTGGAGGTATGTTCCTTCATGCCTAGTTTGTTGAGGGTTTTTGTCATGAGGGATATTGAATTTTATTGAAGGCTTTTCCTGCCTCTATTGATATGATCATATGCTTTCTGTGTTTCATTTTGTTTATGTGGTGAATCACATTTATTGGTTTGCATATGTTGAACCAACCTTGCATCCTAGGAATGAAGCCTGCTTGATCATGGTGCATTAACTTTTGATATGCTGTTTGACTCAATTTGCTAGTATTCTGCTGGGGAATTGTGTCTATGTTCATTGGGGATATTAGCCTGTACTTTTCTTTTTTTTGTTGTGTCTTTGCCAGGTGTTGGTGTCAGAGTGATGCTGGCTTTGTAGAAGGAGTTAAGGAGGAGTCCCTTCTCCTCAATTTTTTGAAATAATTTCAGTGGGTTTGGTACCAGCTCTTCTTTGTACATCTAGTAAAATTTGGCTGTGAATCCATCTGGTCCAGGGCTTTTTTATTTTTTTATTTTTTTATTTTTGGTTGGTAGGGTTTTTACTACTGATTCAATTTTGGAACATAACACTGATCTGTTCAGGGTTTCAATTTCTTCCAGATTCAAGGATGGGAGGTTGTGTGTTTCCAGGAACTTATCCATTTCCTCCATATCTTCTAGTTTGTGTGAATAGAGGTGATATTAATAGTCTCTGAGGATCTTTTGTATTTCTACAGAATTGGTTGTAACGTCACCTTTGTTGTTTCAGATTGTGCTTGTTTGGATCTTCTCTCTTTTTTCCTTTAATCTAGATGTCACCTATTGATCTTGTCTATCCTTTGAAAGAACCAATTTTGGTCTTGTTCATCCTTTGTATGGATTTTTGGGTCTCAATTCTGTTCAGTTCTGCTCTGATTTTAGTTATTTCTTTTCTTCTACTAGATTTGAGGTTAGTTTGTCTTGTTTTTCTAGTTCCTCTAGCTGTGATGTTATGCCATTAATTTGGAATCTAACCTTTTGAGGTATGCGTTCAGCTCTATAAACTTTCCTGTTAACATTGCTTTTGCTGCATCCCAGAGATTTTGTTTTGTTGTTTCTCTGTTTTTTATTTCTGTGAAATAATTTTTCTCTTTCTGCCTTAATTTCATGTACCCAAAGTCATTCAGGAACAAGTTGTTTAATCTCCATGTCTGTCAGTCATACTTTCCAGAAAAAAAAAAAAATCATGTTCCAATGCATGGAGGAGGCTAATACAGTTTGCAGTTTAAACAATGACACAGCTGTTTTCCTCAAAATATCTCTATATATTTTGATATGCAGCCAAAGTGTTTATATATACTTCTCAGCTGGGTGTGGTGGCTCAGGCCTGTAAACCCAGCACTTTGGGAGGCCAAGGTGGGTGAATTGCTTGAGCTCAGGAGCTCGAGACCAGCCGGGGAAACATGGTGAAACCCTGTCTCTACCAAAAATACAAAAATTAGCTAGGCATGATGGCGCACACCTGTGTTCCCAGCTACTCAGGAGGCTGAGGTGGGAGGATCACTGGAGCCTGGGAAGTCAAGGCTGCAGTGAGCCATGATTGCACCACTGCACTCCAGCCTGGGTGACAGAGCGAGACCCTATCTCAATATGTGTGTGTGTGTGGATGTGCACATGTGTGTGTTTGTGTGTGTGTGTGAATCCTTGAGAATCCAGGATTCTTGGCTGGCTGTGGCTGAACATAATGAAAATATGTCCAATATTAAGACATGGGACTCTTCGAAGTCCATGGTAGATGGCAAAATAGCTAATTAAAAGAGTCCATTAAAAGCTTTGGGAGACTGCCATACAAGAGTATGAAGGATATGAGTAAATCAAAAACTGTGGGTTAAACAGATGGTTAATTTTAACAATCTTGGATGCCTTAAACAAAAATGACAAGATCAAAATTACACTTTGTTGTCTCTGTCAGGTCTCCTGTGTGAAAGGTAGGCCATTTAGTGGAAAGAGCAGAACTTCAAGAATTAGAAGGAAGACGTGGGAGAATTCGAGGGTCTCAGACAGCTCCAAACCTGGAAGCCTCCACTATATCTCCCTGCTGTCAGTTGAAACATCCCTACCTCTCCTGTCTGATGACATGGTTTTTGTACACACACACACACACACTTCCCATTTTATCAAATAGATTCTTAAAAAGCTGTGTACTCAAGGATCAAGATTTAATAAAATTAATACCTATTACTGCATCATCAGTGTCATCAATGATATTCTTAAATAAAACTGGCATCATTTTTTTTTTTGAGATGGAGTCTTGCTCTGTCGCCAGGCTGGAGTGCAGTGGTGTGATCATGGCTCACTGCAACCTCTGCCTCCTGGGTTCAAACTATTCTCCTGCCTCAGCCTCCTAAGTAGCTGGGACAACAGGTGCATGCCTGCACTTCCAGCTGATTTTTGTATTTTTAGTAGACACAGGGTTTCACCATGTTGGCCAGTATGGTCTCAATCTCTTGACCTCGTGATCTGCCCGCCTTGGCCTCCCAAAGTGCTAGGGTTACCAGTGAGCCACTGCACCCAGCCCATTCTTTCTTTCTTTTTCTTTGTGCTACAAGTGTATGGGTAAAGAATACAATGATCAGTGCCTACCACAGTTTAGTACCACTGCCTTGAGTCATGCTAAGGAGCAGTTTTAGCCACTAGTGCTTTAGCATCATCAGTATAAATTTCAACACAGTGGAAAAAGGCAAATAACACTTTAGTATTACTGTGAAGATAGTTTTAACCTTGCAGAACCACTACAAGGGTCTCAGAAACCCCAAATGTCCATATTCTGAGAGCTGCTGCCCTTGGCAGCCACTGAGTTCGCTTGGGAATAGAACATTTTTAATGAGAACGTGGTACTTTTATCATCAAGAAAATTGAATATGGTAATACTTTGGTGAGACAAGGGTTCTGTTAAGGAGCTCTAGAATTTAATCTCTACAATACTCTCCTATTTTTTCACCTTCATTGCTGCAGACAATATCTAAGTTCAGGCACATGTCACCTTCTATTTAGCGAGTTCTCTGAAATGTTCTTTGGTTTCTCTGCCTCTAAAATCTCCTTTCTCCAAATGTGCTTCTACACTAACTGTTGCAGATTAATATTCCTAAACCCCCCTTTTATTCCTTTGCACAAATTTCCTTTGCAATTTCCAGTGACTTTTTCTGTCTATCATATAAAATCTAACTGCCTTCTTTGATTGCCAGGGCTTCCCTTGTTCTGGACCCAGCTTCCAGACCAGAGTTTTTTCCACCTTTTCTTCATAATTTCCAACCTCAGAACATATATAGCATTTCCCAACTCATAGTAGATATTTATCTGAAACTCCCTGTTAATGTTTGGGGCACTTCCCTACCTTTTGAGTCTTTATAGATGGCAGAGCCTACCTCCCTCTAAAGAAGTAAAGGACAGACACTTGCTTTCCAGGAATTGTGATAGTTAGGTCATCAGTGCATAATCAAGGCTTAGCCAGTCATTAGAATTAGCCTTTTAGGGCCGGGCATGGTGGCTTATGCCTATAATCCTAGCACTTTGGGAGGCCGAGGCAGATGGATCATCTGAGGTCAGGAGTTCGAGACCAGCCTGGGCAACATGGAGAAACCCCGTCTCTACTAACGATACAAAAATTAGCTGGGCGTGGTGGTGTGCACCTGTAATCCCAGCTACTTGGGAGGTTGAGGCTGGAGAATTGCTTGAACCTGGGAGTCGGAAGTTGCAGTGAGCCGAGGTGTCCCCATTGCACTCCAGCCTGAGTGACAGAGCAAGACTCAGTCAAAAAAAAAAAAAAAAAGCCTCTTAAAGATGTTGAATCTGGAGCTAGTGACATAAAGAGCTAAGGAGGCTTGGATTCATCAGTGGGAGGGCAGAGCAAAGGAACACAGTGGTATCAGTATTCAGTACTGCAGTAGCATCCAGTATTCGAGTGCCACAGTGGAATCAGTATTCAGTACTGCAGTAGCATTCTGTGTTCTAGGGCCACGGTGGTATCAGTACTCAGTACTGCAGTAGCATCCGGTATTCAAGGGCCATGATGATATCAGTATTCAGTACTTCAGTAGTATCCAGTATTCAAGAGCTACAGTGGTATCAGTATTCAGTACTACAGCAGCACACAGTATTCAAGGGCCATGGTGGTAGCAGAGCCAGCAGCAGCAGCACCTGCAAACATGCTGGTGGTGCCAGTGGCATTACAGCTGCTAGTTGTTGTGCTCAGGGTGTGGTGAAAGTGGTAACAATGTCCTACCCAAATCAGTTTTGTGTAGGATTTTAGCCATTTTCCTTGCTGAGTTTCTTCTTTTTTATGCCCATTTTCTGAGCCTACCTCTCTAGCCCCCTATATGATTCTTTTCAATATCCTTTCAGTATACTTCTTTTCTGCTTGTATCAGCTAAAAGCCATTTCTGTTACTTGCAAATAAGAATCTTGACTAATTCTGAAATTAGTTTGTGGAGGTCGCATCAACAATCCATCAGGAAAAAGAAGGTCGGAGAGAATACAGGATTCTTGCCTGGCTGTGGCTGAATATAATGGAAGCACGTTCAACATTAAGACATGGGACTCTTAGAAGTCCATGGCAGATGGCAAAGTAGCTAATTAAAAGAGTCCATTAAAAGCTTTGGGGTTATGGAAAAAAATAAAAGAAAATTTAAAAAGAGAAAAAAAAGCTTTGGGACTTGCCATAGAACAGTATGAAGGGCATGAGGAAAATTACAGACTGTGGGTTAATCAGATGGTTAATTTTAACAATTACGGATATATCAAACAAAGAACAACAAGCTCAAAATTACAGTCTGTTGTTTCTGTCAGGTCTCCTATGTGAAAAGTAGGGTATTTAGTGGGAAAGAGCAGAACTTCAAGAATCAGAAGGAAGACATATGGGAGAATTCAGAGGCCTCAGACGGCACCAAACCTGAAAGCCTCCATTAAACCTCCTTATTGTCAGTTGAAGCGCCCTACCTCTCCTGTCTGGCGACATGGTTCCTGCCTTGCTGTAAGCCCTTATAGCATTCCTGTATAAAGGAGTTACCCTGAAAGAGAAATGCAATTCTTCCTCATGCCCTCACATTATTGTCACATTATCTCTAGACCTATACCTAGAGTCAGATCCCAGGATTCCTCAGAGGAACAATTTAAAAGTCATACCTGAAAAGATACAGAGTACACATCAATATGGTTGGCAAAAATCTGGAGAATATAGATGTAAACAGGTTTTGAGTATGTGATGCCAAGGAAAAAGGGACTCAAACTTAGTCAAGCTGAATTTGTGGGTATGGGTGTGCTTACCAGTTATTCTGGATTCCTTGTGAAAACTTAGACAGCTTGGAGTCTTCTGGTTTTTGGTTTAATTGGTTGACTAATGCGTAGATCGAATGGTGGGCCATGCTAACTGAAGCTGAGATGTTAAGATGGCAAGAAAGATGGGAGCCTGTGTCACTGATGATAACACAGAGCTGCCGAATGAGCTCTTGAACAGTGCATCATCAGATTGCATTTATATGAGCAATAAAAGCTTTGATCTTATTTGGGCGAATATTACAAGTATATCTCTTCTATGAAGCAAAGTTAATACTAATTAGTACAACATGAAAAGTACACATCTCAAATCTATTAGCCTTTTTCAAAAGGACAGATGGAAATTTATCAAGACAACTGTGTATTAGAATTCATGATGTATTTTTTCTTGGAAAAAAAAGTACACATTCCTAATTCTATCCACTGAAAAGACCCAGGAACAATGATAAGCCCAGTAGCAATGAGCACCCTAGTACCCACTAAAATGAACAAGGGCACCTTGGAACAATGACCGATAGTAGAGCTGAGTAAAGAAATGTAAAAAATGAATGTCCTTCCTTGTATCAGGAGGCAAGGAATCTGTCAAAGGCTAGTGGGATGCCAGAAGGTCAGAGGAGCCAACTTGAATGGTCTCTCATTGTCCAAAGATTAGATCATTTGGGATCAAAAAGAATGACTCAAATTACTAAAAACACAACATATATATACAAATGAAATCGTCAATGATAATGCTAGAAGAAAATCATCCCATGGCTTATCAGTAGAAGTGGCTAGGACATAACTTATTACCATAAAAAATAGATAAAGGGACACATGAAACATTTATTCTGTCTTTCTTGTATGTATTTTATTTTTCTGGTAAACAAATGATTGATAAAGAACACTCTTCATAGAAGAGTTTCTGTTAATAAATACAGAAAGAATTAGAAAATCATCACATTTCAATTCCAAAATGGCAAAAGAGACCTAAGACTTGATTATTAATAAGTGCCAAAATTGGCCAGACACAGTGGCTTATGCCTGTAATTCCAGACTTTTGGGAGCCTGAGGCAGGAGGATCATTCGAGTCCAGGAGTTCCAGATCAGCCTGGACAACATAGACCCCCATCTCTATCAAAAAACAAACAAACAAATAAAAAAACATGTTTTTAAATTAGCCACGCATGATGGCGTGGGCCTGTAGTCCCATCTACTCGGGAGGCTGAGATAGGAGAATTGCTTGAGCCCCTGAGTTCAAGGTTGCAGTGAGCTATTATCGTGCCACTGTACTCCAGCCTGGGTGATGGAGTGAGACCCTGTCTCAGAAGAAGGAGAAGGAGAAGAAGAAGAGAAAATAAAATAAAAGAATAAGTGTCAAAACTATTAGATGAAATATGGGTGGGGGATTTACAGTGGATGGATCAGGCTGATCACACATGAACTCACTGATCAGTCCTGGCATTGGAAAAATGAGACCATCGGCCAGTGTGAGCCTCCTGATGTAAGACAATAGGATCCTCACCATCTCTGAAATACTTTTAACCCCAAAAATGAGACTGAATTTAGTCACATATTTAGCCAAGTCCCTACAGGAACGTGTAAAATAAAACATAAAGCCACTTCCAGGATGTGGGAAATTCTTTAAAAAAAAAATTTTGAACAAGTAAATGACATAAAAATAAGAGGGATCTATATCACAATAAATTACAAGAGACTTAGCAACCAACATTGTTTGGCTCCTGATTCAAACACTTGAGAAAATTAGGAGGATTTGATTATGTTCTAGGTACAAGGTGACATTAAGAAATTATTGTTGACTTTAGGCCTGGCATGGTGGCCCACGCCCGTAATCCTAGCACTTTGGGAGGCTGAGGCAGGCGGATCACGAGGTCAGGATATCGAGACCATCCTGGCCAACATGGTGAAACCCCATCTCTACTAAAATCCAAAAAAAAAAAAAAATTAGCCGGGCGTGGTGGCATGTGCCTGTAGTCCCAGCTACTTGGGAGGCTGAGGCAGAGGAATCACCTGAACCCAAGAGGCAGAGGTTGCAGTGAGCCTAAGCCAAGATGGTGCCACTGCATTCCAGTCTAGTGACAAAGCAAGTCTCAAAAAAAAAAGAAAGAGAGAGAGAGAGAGAGACAAAGAAAGAAAGAAGGAAAGAAAGAAAGAAAGAAAGAAAGAAAGAAAGAAAGAAAGAAAGAAGAAAGAAAGAAATTATTGTTGATTTTACGTGATATAGTGATATTATTGTTATCTTAAAATGTTAGAGATCCATTCTAAAATATTTATGGATGAAATGATATGACGTCTGGGATTTGCTTTATTATATACTTGTTAAAGCCAGAAGGGAACTGATGAAACTAGATTGGCAAAATGCTGATAGTAGTTGAATCTGGGGATTTACAATATCAATATTCCTACTTTTGTGTATGTATGAAGAAGAAAAGGAAAAGGAGAAGAAAATGCAGATGACTTCTGGTGCTTCTTCTTCTTCCTTCTTCCTGTTTCTTCATCATGAATGGTATGTGACTACAGGGCTTACAGTGTAGCCACCATCAGGTGACAATAAGGCAAACATGAGCATGGGAATAAAAACAATGTAAGAATAGTAGACAAATACAAAGGAAAATGCTGAGCTGTTACACCAATTCCTCACCTACTGTGGATACCTTTTTGCGTGAGACACCTCAATCTCTACATATGTAAGCCACTGTGACTGGAATTTTCTGTTCACTGCAGGCTCACATTGCGGTTACTAATACAGTTTGACTCAATTACCACCAGCGATTCAGGGCTCTTCACGTCCCCTGCGTAAACTTAGCTAGAATGACTGGCACTAACAAAAAATAGGATTGCTGCTTCACAATAATGTCAAATTCCCAAATCAACAGGCTCAAAAGAAGTTTGTATTCTCTTTTGCCATGCCAGAGAGAAAATATTGGAAGGTCATATGGAAGATTTTAACTTTTGTCAGTTATTTCTGGGTAGTTTATTAGAGCTTGGAACTAATGAGGCCATGGATACCTTTTTGTCTATTTTAGTGGCCAAATCATGGTTTTGCTGTAGTTTGGTATCACACCAAACTTCTAAACTATAGTTTAAATCAATGGTTTAGCAGTAGTTTGGTATCACACCAAACTTTTAAAGTATAGTTTAAATCAATGGTTTTGCTGTAGTTTGGTCACACACCACTGATTAGGGCACAGAGGTTTTGAGTGTTCATGCTATAATCCCAGGGTAAACGTATATTTGGATCACTGACGGTATTAAAACCACGTTCTAACTGCATGGTTCAGTGAATCAATTTCATTATCTTCATATATGTTAAACAGAGCTTGTTGACTGAATATGTCCTTCAAAACATAATCTGGTAGAAAATTTCATTTATTTCACAAAATTTGAGTAGGCACTTTCTTGCTACTTATCTCAATACACTACAAGAACAGAAACAGTTCCTCTATTAGGTTCACAAGATGACTAACAAAAAGGCATCATATTAAACAAACCCTCTACTACCCAATTTTCTACATAGAGGGGTGATGTGGGAAATGATTTGGCCTTTACTGATTTCTTTCACGTCCAAAGTTTGCTCTTGTTTTCATGATTCTGTTGATCTCTGGATTCCACAAGTATGCAAATGACTTAGCACTGTGCAAACAACTATGCATTAGTCAGAACGTTCATGAAGTTTTGCATAGGAACCTGGAGGAGGTTCATCATAAAAGGACAGATATAATTTAAAATTTGGTAGTAAGGAGTGAGTAAAGGAAGTGAATTTATATGAACTGAAATGAAGAAGGTTTAAGAAGGATTAAGTCTTGTTTTTGAGTATTAAAAAGGTTTGTGTACAAATGATACAAAACAATTATTCTCAGTCCCATGTGGCAGATAGAAATTACAGCAGAGAGAATTTAAACCAGACATTAGAAGAAATCTAAGGACTGTAAAACATGGATCTATATTTCCACATCATTATAGAGTTAGTTTTTTAAAATCAATATGGAGTTATTAGTTATTTTCAAATAACTCAAACTAAAAACAGGATGATTTAACTCAATTTCCTAAAACAAATATTCACATGAACTCTCTGCAGGAATAGAGTAATAAGTGAGACACATCTCTGCCCTCTGAGAGTTACAGTGTTGGAAGGATGATGAGTAGAATTAGCCAAATACAAAAATAACTGCAAAATAAGGTGTAACTGCCAGGCGAGGTGGCTCACACCTATAATCCCAGCACTTTGGGAGGCTGAGGCAGGAGGATCACTTGAGGCCGGGAATTCAAGACCAGCCTGGCCAATATGGTGAAACCCTGTCTCTACTAAAATATACAAATTAGCCAGACGTGGTGCCTCGTGCCTGTAATCCCAGCCACCCAGGTGGCTGAGGCAGGAGAATCGCTTGAACCCAGGAGGTGGAAGTTGCAGTGAGCTGACATTGAGCCACTGCACTCCAGCCTGGGCAACAGAGTGAGATTCTGTCCCCAAAAAATAAAAATAAAAATAAAAAATAAAATATAAAGTGTAACTGACAAATACCAAAGCAAAATCCTATATTTCTCCAAGTCATGTCAGTGTAATGATAATGTATCAGGCTATGTTATTGGTAGCAAAAACTGTGATACAGATGTGTCAGCCCTTAGACCTATGTTTGCTCCTCAAAGTGAAGCTGCACCTTGGCTGAATGACCAGAAGATGGATTCACTACAGACAATAGAAAGAGGCTGCCATTTGGCTATAGTGTGCAGAAATATCATCTAGCACAGTTGGTAACCAAGGCCGAGCATTAGTGATTTTCTTATCTCACCTTTGAGGAAGTGTATAAGGAGAAGGGAGGTTTCAAGTTAGCAAAGCTTGCAAAAGGCAGCAAATGCATTTAGCTAATCTTTCAATTTCATAAATTCTAATTCAAAATAGGCATAGACAAGTTTTAATTTTAAAATTTCTACAGTATGACCATGTATTTGCATCTCTGGTAATTGATAGCATGACCATGTAAAAAATACCATAAAACCTTGATGAAGAAGCTGAATAGCAAAGGAAGAATAGTTTTAAAACTTGCTCTCTGAGTATTGCTATGCTTTGGGCACTTAATAAGTACATTTAGATTCATTACTAAAATATTTATTAAAATCAAATATCCTCTTAGAAATGGCATTGACTTAAAACACACTTAGCCTACCTGATTCTCATGGGTATGTGTTAAATAAGCTTTCTGGAAACAAGATACAAGGAAACACTTTCTTCCCACATTTCCTAGTGTCCCTTTAACACTGGTAGGAACACGGTATCTAATAAAACAGCTTTCTTCAAAAGTCAAAGTGTAAAAACTAATTTGCAATAAAATATAACCTGGTTGGTAGTCATTCAACATTCATCATTAAGAAAATGTTGAAACTGTTATAGAAAAATTGACAGTGCTATGACAAAACAAGTTAAAGAAAAATACAAATGTCTAATTAAAATGAAAAAATATGTTATCAAAGAAATTACAAATTAAATGTTTTCCCGTTATATTTATAAAATATTTTAAATTCTAATGATTAGCATTGAGGATTGTGATATTTAAATGAACAGTTGCAAACAGCTAGTATAAGTAGAACTTAGCACAATATTTATGGAAAGCAAACTAGAGATTCAGATCGTAAGTCTTTAAAAGGCTTATAACTGTGACCAAGTTTTTCGATCTTTAGAGTTTATCCTAAGACATAAAAAGCTTGGAGAAAGACCTAGATTCAATGATGTACATTATTAATAATAGTGAAAAGTTAGTCCTATTGGACTCCATGGGGAAGGCAACCATGAGGACCTTCACTTAGTATTACATTTGTCTGCACTGCAATGATACACAGAAATAGCAATAAATACGCTGCTCGATGTTTTTCAGCATATGTAATTCATAGTGGAGGGTCATATTTCCTAAGAAAATGTCTGGCAACTTGTGAGAAATGTGTTAGGAGTGGAGGTGGGACAATGGGTTTGATAATACTTAGAAAACTCTATGGGTTAGACAGCTTGGGCTGCCATACAAAATAACACAGTCCGGGTGGCTTTCAACAACATAAACTTATTTTCTGACAGTCTGGAAGCTAAAGGTGAGGTTGCCAGCATGGTCAGGTTCTAGTGAGGACCCTCTTCCTGGCTTTCAAATGGCCACCTTTGAGCTGTAGCCTCACATTCAGAGAGAGGGGCACAGGGAGAGAGAGAGGGCTCTCTGGTATCTCTTCTTTTGAGTGCACTAATCTCATCATGAGGGTCCCACCCTCATGACCTCACCTAAACCTGATTCTCTCCCAAAGGCCCCGTCTCCAAATATCATGGCATTGGGGGTTAGGGCTTCAACATATGAATTTGAGAAGGAAACAATTCAGTCCATAGTGCTATATTTAAAAAATAAAGTTTCTATGTCAACTTAACTATATAATAATACTAATAAATAAAAACCACACTGAGTTTAACTCATGTGTTAAAGCTCTAGCACTCTACTGTAATACTTTAAAAACAAAAAAGTACTGAAAAATCTCTATTTGGTACGACAGGATTAGAAAATCACGGTTTTGCAACACCTAGTAAATGTTTGCTGAAACCATAGTGTGGAACATACTGTTGGGAGAACAGGATATTCCTGCAGTGCCCTAGGATCACCTCTGAGATTATTTATTAATTCCAAAGAGTAAAATGTACCTTTACAACATGGTGATCTGGTAGTTGCCATCCAAACTTAGTATCACCAGTAATAGGACGACCTGACATGTGTCACCTGATAACATATGAAGTCACAATATTACCTATCTTGAGAACAAAATTAAACATTCTTGACAAATAGGTTAAACCTGAATTTAATCAAGTCTAGACCTAAATACACGAAATAAAGGGGATGGACAAACAGGTTGAACAACACCATGGGAAACAGTCAGGATACGGGACATATTATATAGGAAAACTGGCTCAGCCTCTTCAAATAGTCAACATCATGAAAAGATATTTGGGTAGAGAATTTTTCTTTTTTTCCTTCCTTTTTTGTTTTTCTAGAGACAGGGTCTCATTCTGCTTTCCAGGCTGGAGTGCAGTGGTGTGATCACAGCTCACTGCAGCCTCGAACTCCTGGGCTCAGTTGACTCTCCCACCTCGGCCTTCCAAAGCACTGGGATTACAGGCATAAGCCACCACGCCCAGCCAGTCGAGGATTGTTCTAGATTAAAAGAGAAAGAAGGGCGATCAAACTCAATAATCAAATTCCATACATTCAAATATACATCTGTAAAAGGAATTTGGAGACAAGAGGGAGAATTTGACTATAGACTGGATATAAAATAATATAAAATTATTGTTAAGTTTCTTGAGCATAATAATAACATCGTGATTAAGTAAAGTATTCTTATTCTTAGAAACTTTATAGTGTTATATTTACGAGTGAAGTTTCATATGACTGCAAATGACTTTCAAATATTTCGGAATAAAAATTATTTTATGCATATATATAGACAGAAATATTTAAACATTTGCCAGCATGCTAATTTCTGAACTTAGTGGAAGGTACAGAATATTCTTTGTACCACTCTTTCAACTTTTCTCTGTATTTAAAATTTTAAAATAAAAAGTTGAAAAATACATTTAAACTTTTTAAATTTAAGAATAAGTAATATGACCAGGCACAGTGGCTCACTGTAATCCCAGCACTTTGGGAGGCTGAGATGCGTGGACTCCTTGAGCCCAGGAGTTCAAGACCAGCCTGTGCAACATGGCAAATACTCGATCTCTACAAAAAATAAAAAAAAAATTAGCCAGGCATGGTGGTGCACGCCTGTAGTCCCATTCACTCAGGAGGCTGAGGCAGGAGGATCACTTGAGCCTAGGAGATTGAGGCTGCAGGGAGCTGTGATTGTACCACTGCATCCCAGCCTGGGCAACAGACTGAGACTCTGTCTCAAAAAAATAAAATAAAAATAAAAATACATAATACTAGTATATAAGACATGTGATAAATATGTAAGTTAGAAAAAGTATACCCATTATCTGATCTAAGACCCAGAACATGAACAATATCATTAAATCTGGATATATGCTCTTCCTCATCCTAACCCTCTAACTTCTCCCCAACTATCTTGATATCTGTAAAATTTGTTATAGACATTTTCAAGCATATACAAAAAGCTCTAGCCCCAGCTTTGCAGTTTCTTTTTTTTTTTTGTATTTATGTTGTTGTATGTTCTATGTTATCCTTAGAGAATTCCTTTATCATTTGCAAAACCAGCAATGCCTCCAATGTGTATCAATAAGTTAAATATTCTGTAAAGGAAGATCCTCTCAGAGATATTTAGTCCAACATAATTTCAGAAGTGGAAATCCTTCATCCAATTTTTAACCTTTTTGTGAATAAATATATACTGTTATTTCAGTTAGGGTCAGTTTTTTAAAAATAGCATTGTTTTGGATACAATGTTTCTTTCTATACAAAAACAAATTGATTTTAATATGAAATGGAGAATATATCTGATGACTACCATCACCTGGAGACCCTGTCCCCCTGCTTCATTCAATTGATTCATTGCTACTGTAATTTCTTTGTAAAACAGAAATGAAACTTAGTTCTCTCTTCTGAGGACCAGTTGAGCGGAATACAAGTAAGCCAGTCAGGAGACGGATATTCTTGGAATTTAATGAGAAAAGTAGCACTTAGTTGAGGATAAAGAATTCTAGTTAGTAAATAAAATGAACTGAGTAGAACATTGAATAACTGAGAACAAGAAGCATTGAAAAAAAAAAAGGAAGGAAAGAAAGACTTGAGTCAAAACTTGGAGTCCTATTAAAGAGGAAATAAGAAGAGGAAGTGGTTTATAGAGTAAGAGTTTTTATATATTAACTTGAGATTTTTTACCTCTATTGACAGGAAACATAATGGTGGCCATTAAAAAAGAAAAGAAAAAAAGAAGAGAAGAGAAGCAGAAAGAAAAGAAAAAAGCTGGGTTTGGAGCAGTGGCTCTGGCCTTTAATCCCAGGGCTTTGGGAGGCCAGGGTGGGAGGATCATTTGAGGCTAGGAGTTCAAGACAGCCTGGGCAACATAGTGAGACTCCATCGCTACACATACAAAAAAATTAGTCTGGCATGGTGGCACACCTATCATCCCAGGAATTCAAGGTTACAGTGAGCTAGGACCATGCCACTGCACTCCAGCAAGACCCTATGTCAAAAAACAAAAAAACAAAACTAATACTTTATGGGAAGAAACTGTTAAGGCATAAAGTAATTATACTTTTCACATTAATCAGTTTTCCCTTGTGTATCTAGTTGCTCTCTCATGGTTTGATTTTAAAGAAAGATAAAATGTTGTATACCTTTTATGTGCTGGATTCTCTTAGGCATGATCTCATTTAATTCTCAAAAAATTCTAAAAGACAAGGCTCAAACTCTCCATTTTATGACTGAAGTTAATCTGGGCTCAGAGAAGTCAAGTACAAATACAAATGACAGGACTAATAAGGGTAAAGATAATCTGATTTCTCTGGCTCCAACTTAATGCTTTTTATTTACAAGGCTAAACTACCTCAATAGCCTAAATAAATGTGTAAGTTAAACCAACTTTCATAAGACTAGAGTTTCTGAGCTCTCAATAAATATAAGATTAGATAATTTGATTATTACTAATCAATCTGAAAAATAAATCTTAATATAATAAGCTTTTAAGTTGCCAGTGGTAGTTAGAAAAGCAAAAAACAAAGTTCCCAGAAGATAAAGTACAATAGGTATACGCACACACATTGTGTGTGTGTGTGTGTCTGTGTGTGGTAAGAACACTTAACATCCACTCTGCATTTCTCAGAAATATATGGTCATTAACTATAGTCTTCATGCTATACAATAGATCTCTTGAACTTACTCCTATCTAACTGTAATTAATATATTCTTTGACCAATATCTCACAGCCCCCCCACCGCCCCCCGCACTGGCTCCTACAGCATCTAGTAACCACCATTCTACTCTCTACTTCTATGAGGTCAACTTTTTTAGATTCCATATATGAGTTAGATCATGTGGTATTTGTCTTTCTGTGCCTGGCTTATGTAACTTAATGTTCTCCAGGTTCATCCATGTTGTCATAAATGACAAGATTTGGGGTTTTTTCAATTAAGTGTATATTGTATACATATTTAAAACATCCATCTAGTAAACAAAAAATGACAAAAGAAATTATGCATTAATTTTGCCTTTAACCTTGGCAGCTTATATTTATGCTAGCAGAACGCTATGACACAGATGCTTCTATGATTGTTCTTTGGAGTTACAGTGGACATAAAATTGATATGTACTCACTTACAGACAATTTTGGTGATTCAGTTTGCCAAATGCATTTTTCTTTCCTTCCTTTTTTAAGGTTTTCTTTCTTTAAAAAGAAAACCTGTTCATGTAGAATTTCCATTTCTAGCCCAACAGAAATAGAATTGGAAGTCATGTCAAAATTTTATGAAGAATGTTATACATCCTGACACTATTTATAAGGGTGAAAGAACAGAAAGAATTGAACAACAAGGGGGAAATCATTGAATAAAATATGGTACTTTCATATGTTACTTATCATATGGCCATTAAAATTAATTTCTCAAATAATTATTAATTATATAAAAATTTTGAGTTCAAAAAGCAAGATACAATTTTGGATATATAGTATAATCTAAAATACCTTCAGAAATATACACACACATAGAGAAGAACTATTAAAGGAAAATTCACCAAAATATTAACAGATGTTATTTCTGGGTTGTGGTATTACAGATGAGATTTTTATGCTGAATTGCCAAAGTCATCTACAAGTGAGCACATATTAATTTTATAATAAAAAGGCTACAAGCCTGATTTTTAAATGACAAGGTTTAGTCATCTTTTATTGATGTATTGGTAATGATGTTTCCTATAAAAGATATAGTATGGATCCTTGAATTCTTTTATTTTAAAAATTTATTTGTCCATAGACATTACTTTTGGGTTTAAATATTGGGGACAAATAAGCATCATATTCCTTAAATGCTGACTGGTCAACTAAAATTAAACAATTAGCATATTTTGTCATGTACCTGGTTATTAAAGAGTTCTAATTCAGGAGAGGTATAAATATAAGATGTTTTTGTTTTCTTTAATCAAACACACTTTGTTAATAACATCTTAGGCAGATTCCAGATTCCATAGGATGCAGTCACTTTTTTCTCAGCTTCCTCTCCCTCTAGTACAGGTTTGACCAGTAGCCAAAGACCCTAAATTGTGAAGAGAGGTATAGTCTGCTCACCCAGTTCCCTTTTTCCTTCTTCTTCAAAGTGTAGGTTCAATGGGGACAGGAGCGAGGAAAGAGGGATTGAGGCAAATTGACCAGGTGGAAAGATAGTTCTTTGTACATTAGTTCTTGTTATTGGACTGGTCATGAATACCCACTGTCCCAGGCATCCAAAACACTGGCTCTCTCATGTGGTGCCTGCGTGAGTTCTTTGGCAATGGTGAAGGACTTCTCCACCACACAGTTCCCTAAACTGTGGGAGACCTGGCTCCAGTTCAACCCCTTTAAGTCCCTTTTACTCACATACTCCCACCATCTGTGGGATACCCACAGTCTCCAGCTATTGGAGTCTCCTTTCCTGGCAGGAAGTGATCCTAAGTGGTATTCTGAGTAGATGGCTCAAATCCAGCTCTATTCCTTCCTTCTCACTGGACTCACAGAAACTCATATATCCTGTCCTGTTGGAAGATTGGTTGCATTAAGTGTTCCAGTTCTTTTACCTTCCTTATGTCCACACCCTTTAACATGACCTTGCAGACTCCTTCGGTAAAGATACGGAGTTTACTTTCCTCTTCCTCAAGTCTAGGCTTGCCTTTGGATTTCTTTGTCCCAAGATGATTTTATTTTCTTTAATTGATGCTGTTTTGGGGTTGAGGGATTTCTTTGGCCAATGGGTCATTAGCAAATAAGACACAAGCAGGAACTTGGAAAGTGTTGATGCAATTGGGCTTGCATGCTCTTGCTCACTGCCATCACCATGAGAAGGCCATGTTTGTGTTGACCCGCTGATCCAAGATCTGAAATGCCAAAGCTATACTAGTTGACAAATTCCTAAGTCACTCAACAGCCATCACCCCTCAGAAAAATGAGTGAACCCAACCCAGATCAGCTGAAACTCTCAGATTTTTGAGTGCAATAAATGCCTGTTGTAGCCACCACAATTTCATTTTGTTTGTTATGGGACATTATTGTGGCAATAGACGATTTGTATACTCCATCCAATTGTGGTTATACAAGCTGGTCCATTCAATTTCTTCTTTCCGTCTAGCCTTCTTTCCCTGATTCCCTTTTCCTATGCTCAGATAAACACAAGGGAAGAGCATCACGTTGACTGCCTAAGCAAATTGTCATGAACTTTGAAGACTCTGAAACTTACTTGCAAGCTAAGCAGTTAGCATGCCATAGCTCCAAGGATGCTGGTAAGAAACACAAGACTCCTAGGTCAGAGAAAAACGGTTTATTCACAGCAAGAGCAGTAGCCAGAGTATCATCAATTTTGTGCTGGCTCCTCAAGCCCCAGTTCCCACAAGGAGTCATGAAGAGGTGCAGATGACACCCACACATGAAGTGAGCTGCATTTCAAGAAACTATGAGCTTAGGGAACCCAAATCTTTTTTTTTTTTTTTTTTTGAGACGGAGTTTCACTCTTGTTGCCCAGGCAGGCTGGAGGGCAATGGGGCAATCTCAGCTCACCACAACCTCCACCTCCAGGGTTCAAGCGATTCTCCTGCCTCAGCCTCCCAAGTAGCTGGAATTACAGGCACGTACCACCACGCCTGGCTAATTTCTATTTTTAGTAGAGGTGGGATTTCTTCATGTTGGTCAGGCTAGTCTCAAACTCCTAACCTCAGGTGATCTGCCCACCTTGGCCTCCCAAAGTGCTGGGATTACAGGTGTGAGCCACTGCGCCCGGCCGAGAACCCAAATCTTTTAAGACAGGCACTCGGGGAGCCTAACTTTTGCTTAGAGGCAGGTGTCTTTATGATACTAGATAGCAAGCATGCATGCCCTTTGCTCTGGAGGGATACACCATCTCTAACTTTCAAGGCCGTGTGCTAGACAAACATCCTTGAAAAGACCAGAAAAGGTGGTCCATGCTTTGCTTGTAGGACATGTGGGTATGTGAGAGAATGTGGGTATGAGGAATTTTCTCTTAACACAGATGTCTTCCAGGAAACAGAATGACAGTCCCTTTTTCTAGTCAATTATTCCCAATGTTTAGAAGAGATTCTCTGGTTTCCTCCCCTCTCCCTCCACTTCCTCTAGGCTGACAACTCCCAACTCTTTCTCATTCTCTTGACTTTCAGGCTTCTTATAGAGACCGAGAAAGGATGATGGGCACCAGTCATTGCAGAACCAGATCTTGGTCTCTAAGCAATCCCAGCCTTCAGTTAACAGGAAAAGTCCCTGTTCTGTTACAAATGAACCATATTGCTCAATATGTGTGTGGACAACAGACTGACTTAAGAAATAATGCAATCGGGCAGCAGATACTTGACAAAAACTCAGAGATGCCCAAATTTCGATGTACAGTATAGATGTGTACTATTGGAACTTGGCAGCAAATGCCATATGAATAAGTCTTGCAGAAATCTTAGGCAGAGTTCTTTTTAGGCTATTCCACATCCCACATAATATACGGCCTATGAGGCAAAAAACACTTAGACTCACCCAATAATAAATACCCTTTTTGTGAATGACATCTCAAAGTTAACAGGCAAGCCACAGATATTTGCAATATTGCAACCAATAAAGGATTGATATTCAAAATATATAAGGATTCCTTAGTATCCATGAGAAAACAATGGGCAACTGTGAAGGCCATGGAATTGCATTACCCAGATCTCCCTTCAAGAGAAACTGCTAAGGAAGAGCAGTTGGCAGATAGCTGCAACACCTCTGGATCCACTGTAGTGTTCATATCAAGGCCAGGTTCTCCAGGTCAGCTCCCAGAGAGCAACTGAACATGGCAAGCATCTAGGGTCTGACTATTCCCTCCCAATACCAGATTACTCTGACAGGTGTTCTTTATTCTGGGACTCCATATTGGCCCAGCTGAGACTTTCTCAGAGCTGCATTGCAGTGACAGACTTTTACCCTGACACTCTTCCTTCTCTTTTTTCACAAGTGTCAAATATGCATTAAGGCCTGGAGGTTTTCCCTATCTACCCCAATCACGTTTATCCTTCACAGGCATTCCCCCTAACCAACGTCTCTGTAGATGTCTATCTTTGTGCTTCTGCTTCCTAGAGGACTCAGACTTACACAGGAACCCAATAAAAGATAGCAAAAGATTTGAACAGGGCAGGGTGGGGTGGCTCACTCCTGTAATCCCAGCTCTTTGGGAGGCTGAGGCTGGTGGATAACTTGAGGTCAGAATTTGGGACTAGCCTGACCAACATGGTGAAACCCCATCTCTACTAAAAAAAAAAAAAATACAAAAATTAGCCAGGCGTGGTGGCATGTGCCAGTAGTCTCAGCTATTCGGGAGGCTGAGGAAGACGAAATTCTTGAACCTGGGAGGCAGAGGTTGCAGTGAGCCAAGATCACACTACTGCACTCCAGCCTGGGCAATAGAGCAAGACTCCATCTCAAAAAAAAAAAAAAAAAAAAACTTGAACAGGTAATTCATAAAAAACAAAGCCCAAGCCCAAATTAGGTATACACAGATACACATACAATACACACACACAAAGGATGA
The DNA here is from genome assembly GCF_029281585.2 of Gorilla gorilla gorilla. Lineage (NCBI taxonomy): Eukaryota > Metazoa > Chordata > Mammalia > Primates > Hominidae > Gorilla > Gorilla gorilla. The sequence continues at coordinate 92,042,432 of NC_073238.2, read as the reverse complement.
AAGGTGGGTTGAAAAAAATCTACCTCAATATATGAAACTGAGGATCCATTGAAGGAAAGAAAATGGAATTAGAATTCAGAAAAGTAAGCCCCGTTGAAAAAAGTGGGGTTATTTATGGACCAAGGAAAGGACTATAAAGATCAGTGGTCCTGGTAATTGTAATGGTCTACATTTACTGAGCTCTGACTATGTGTTGAGCACTGTTCTGAGTTCCCATGAACAAACACAGGTACTACTATAACCTCTGTTTTAGAGATGAAGACATTGAGGGACACAGAGATTAGCTAGTGTGTCCAAGTTATTTTAAAAAAATCCACTCAAGTTCTATTTAAAAGGTCATATACATACATGGTTTAGAGACCCTATTCTAAACGCTATTTAAAAATATGATGGGAAATGAAAATAGGAAGAAATATAGCATTCAACCACATTTTAATTTTGTGATCTTGGGCACATTTCTTTAGATGAGGAAACATTCACTTTTCCTCATCTAAAACATAGGGATAGTGCTTTTTAAATTTTGAGACAAGGTCTCACTCTGTTGCCTAGGCTGGAGTGCAGTGGTACAATCATAGCTCACTGCAACCTCTGCCTCCTGGGCTCAAGTGATCCTCCTGCCTCAGCCTCCTGAGTGAATGGGACTACAGGCGTGCACCACCACGCCTGGCTAGTTTCGTATTTTGTGTAGAGTTGGGGTCTTGCTATGTTGCCCAGGCTAGGCTTGAACTCCTGGTCTCAAGCGATCCTCCCACCTCAGCCTCCCATAGCACTAGGATTACAGGCATGAGCCACCACACCCAACCAATACTTTCTATTAACAGTTACATTTTGGAAATTATGTTTAAATCTATAGCATGCTGTAGAAATATGAGATATTAATATCAATTTATGTGCTAAAGAAATTGAATTTTTAAAAAGAGGATAGCATACAACTTAGAAAATCCTAAATTTGAAGGCATGTAATAAAGCCAAATATCAACTGAAAATTTACTTTAGCCAATTATTTTTATTCTTCCTCAGCTATGCAGCTATGTATTTAGGCATACATGCACTACTGCATTACTAAAGATCTGTAAGCAGGTATTTATTTTTGCAGAGCTCATAGTGAGTAACAAAGTTTAAATATCACTATCTTTCAAGTTCACTCTCTTGAAAATTAACAATGGATCAGTTTACTGAGGTTTTTTTTGACAAATAATTTAATCAAAATCATAAAGCACAAGATGCCACAGTGATGATTTCTGTGCAGAACGGAATGGTAAGAACCAGAATGAAATGTTCTCATTGATTCTGTAAAATTCTGCTAAACATCTAATTACTTTAATGCTCTGTCCTCTCACATTTTCTCTCTCCAATCCAATTATTCCCCTTTATGAACTTCTTTCTAAATGTTACCTGTATTGACATGGTCAAATAAACTAAAAAGTACAATGGCCCCAGAAGTATTTGACTTTATTTATTTATTAATAAGGCTACATCATAAGCCCATGTGGTAACATATCCATGTCATATAGGACACACTGTTTCTGCGGTAGTCTACAGAGGTATTGTTCTATAACCAATTACATAAAGTATCAAACCATTGCAGTGGGATCTACATAGTTTATAATAGTTTATTCAATAGTTACATATGTGCAATTATTAAAAAGCAATAACTTTAATAAGTAAAAAGATACAAAATAACCCAGATATTCTGAATTTTGGAATTGTAATAATACTACCGACTAATATGTTTACTATTTTTAAATCTTGAATGGAGGATGTACTTTTCTTGAACAGAACAGGAAATTGATGATTTCCTTTGTATTATTTTATGTCACGATAAAGAAAGAAATTTAGGGGTGCTCCTCAGTTCTGTAATGGTGGCTAGAAAATGGATTAATGGACAAGATATTGTATACATACACACACACATACACACACACACACACACACGCTTTGAGACAATGCTTCCATTTGTCAAAAGAATTACTTTTCTCTTGCATTCTGTAAACACCCTTATGATAGGCCAATGTTCATTTTTAGAGGCCTTATATTGTTTTGAAATAAAGATAAAGAATGTTAGATTTGCAATTAATTCAAGTACATTATGCACCAATATTATAAACAATATTGGGTGGATTCACTTCTAGAATTTACCATCTGGTGGCACATGTCTGTAGTCCCAGCTACTCAGGAAGTTGAGGCAGGAGAATCACTTGAACCTGGGAGGCGGAAGTTGCAATGAGCCGAGATCGTGCCACTGCACTCCAGCCTGGGCGACAGAGTGAGACCCTGTTTAAAAAAAAAAAAAAAGAGAATTTACCATCATCTGGTTTTCTCATTATATTTTCCTTGGTACAAATATTAAATAACGTTAACCTTTTAACCTATTAAAGAAAGATTTTATTATTTGTGTGGGAAGAAAAAGGGGATTTTCAAAGGAGATGAGTATGTCAAAAAATTTATAATAGCCTTCAAAACTGTATGCTTCCTGTGTTTTAAATATTATGGGTTAAATTAGTCACTATTTCCACTTATAAGGAGTAAGATTAACTTTTTTCTTTCCACATTAGAATTGAGGCCAACCAAGTTCCTCAAACTAAAACTGAAGTAGACATAGTGGCTGGCTTAGGCGGGGAATTTCTCTCTGTGGTGGAATATTCAGGGGGCTTCCACACCAGTGTTCAGTTTTTATAAAGCACGTAGACAAAGCTTGATGTGAAGCTGGATTTCTCTTGCCCTTCTTGAAATAGGTTAAGAAGGAAAATAGATACTGTTTACCCGAGACTATTGTAGCAACAGTAGTTAAGTAATTATGCCTCTACATCCTTTCCATGATATACTTCTCAGGGGCCATTCATACCTTACACAAGTGTTGACTAACAGTCCTGAGTAGATGCTGAATGATGATTTATGAGACTATTTTAGCTAGAGACCTTGCCTCTCTACTGTTCTACCAGCAGGAAAGTAAAACCTATATACTACACAAAGAGAGAAGCAAATGTTTACCCAGCCAGGAGGGCAGCATTTGCCAGTCAGACCAAGAGAATGGCATGGTCCACTAGACCAGAGATGTGATATCTTCCTACCAGAACCAAAGGTCAATATCTGTCTACCAAGCAGAAGGGTAGCCTCTGTCTACCAGTACAGGAGGGTAACATTTTTCAGAGCCAACATTAAGTGCATTTATTTGGCTTTTGTATTTGCCTACTTGTTTTAAAAAGTTATATTGTGAAAAATGCTAATGATTTAATGACCAAAGATCCATGTATGTATTTTGATATGAAAGTATAAATATTAGAAAACAAATCCTTGAATACAAAGTAACACATTATATTTACAAAAGCAGTAGGAAGTCATAGAAACAGATTATTAGTAGATACATCTCTAAATTTAGTTTCAGGTGGTAAATATATTCTAAGTACAGTATTTATTCAACTTAATATTTTAAGGAAAACTATGTGATAAATATATTTGTATATACGCTGGCTTCACTAAAAGGTGGTCTAATGGTATTTTTCTTGAGAACATCTTAATATGAGGCAAAGCACATTGCAATGTCAGAAATCTAAAATAGTTATATATAATTTGTTTCACTAAAAAATATGATTATGTAGCAGATAAATCAGGAAGTCATTTACATTAAGGTACACCAATAAAACAAAACAGTGTTAATGTAACACATATCTAGATTTTATTAATCTGGTTCAAACAAGAAAATAACAAAGAACTATTTCAGTGGGAGAAAAATCAGGTTTAAAGATAAATATTACATATTCTACAAGAATTACATATTGTCATAATTAGGAAAAAATGCAAAGCTAGCTATTTACTTATTCATTCATTTACTTACATTCTCTGTGCTATTGCTCAGAGATTTGAGTTGATTTGGACCCAAAGCACACATTTTGAGATAGTAAAACATAAATCAAAGCAGAAAATTAAAATCAAGGAGAAGATAATATAGAAACCAAACAGGAATGCCAGACTAGTAATCAGTGTTTTTTTTTCAACCCTGTCAGTACACCTCCTCTTTATAACAAATATGCAATAAGTCCTTTACTACCCTGGTGGGAAATTTAAAAATACAGTTTATATAAGTAATAAAAAATACAAAGGAAAACTAAAGTTAAAAATATATATACAACACTTTGGCAAGATTTCACTAGAAGACATGAAGAAGTAATCGGATACTTGAATGTAAATGTTGAGTCACCATGAATGTGACAACTACAAAGATGGACTGATACAGGTATGTTATATCGATCACTCAGATACAACAAATGAAATTCCAAACCAAACAAAGATTACGTTTCCCTTGGTTTATACCTTTGTTATATTTCTGGAAAATTCTTGCAGCTGGATAAAATCACTAAGTGTTTGAGTGAGGTAACTAGTAAGTATCTGAAGTTGGCCCTCAATCTTCCTCTCCTCCCTGTACTGGCAAGCGGCCTCTCACATCAAGAGTGGAGTTTACTTGTCCTTGCCTTAAGTCTGGACCAGCCCTGAGTCTGGCCTTGACCAATAGAAAGCAGCTGAAGTTCTGTTTTGGGGCTCCTGAGCCCAAGCCTGAAGAGGACTGGCTGTTTTCCTTGCCACTTCTTGGAACCCAGCTACCATGCAATGAGAAGCCCAAGCCCTCCATTTGATGGAGGCCTGAGGTGCTCTAACTGACAGCTCCAAACTCAAGTGGCAGCCATGTGAGTGAGCTATGTTAAGCCCCCCGCTGACTGTAGTGCCAATTAATATCACATGGAACAGGAGAACTGCCCAGATGAGCCAGTCGTCCCACAGGGTCTTAGCAGATAATAAACTTCTGTGGTTTTAAACCCTTATCTGTTGGGATGTTTTATTACGCACCAATAGACAACCAAAACAGCATTTATATGTAAAATGGAATTAGGTTCTAGTTTCAGAAAGATATAAATAGGCTTTTAATCTATTTGAAAATTCAGTGGGACACTTGAAAGTCTTGTAGGACAGGGGATAGTTCTTCATGATGAGTGATTGTCCCATTTAATGCAGGATGTTTATCATCTGTGGCACCTACCCTAAATGTAAGTAGTGTTTCCTGGTTATTATGACAACTAAAACCATCTCTACACATTTCTAAAGTGCTCTCTAGGCAATGGTACTGACTCTGACTAAAATAATTATTTAGATAGTGACTATGGTGGTAGGTAGTGATAAACATAGAAATGAACTATAGTCCATGTCTTCAAGAAACATTTAATTGGTGAGGCAAAGAAATGTCAAACTATAACACAAAATAGTAAATGTTGGCCAGGCACCATAGCTCACACTTGTAATCCCAGCGCTATGGGAGGCTGAGGCATGGGAATCATTTGAAGCCAGGAGTTTGAGACCAGTCTGGTCAACAAAGTGAGACACCCATCTCAAAAACAAAAAAGGACACAAAAATAGGCTGACCATGATGGTTTGAGCCTGTAGTCCCAGCTACTCCCAAGGCTGAAGGTGGGAGCACTACTTGAGCCCAGGAGTTTGAGGGTGCAATGAGCTATGATTGTGCCATTGCACCCCAGCCTGGGTGACAGACTGAGACTCTGTCTCAAAAGAAAAATAAAATGGAAATGTTATGATGGAGACATCTTCTTGGGACTGTGGTAGCACAGAGAACCAGCTTAGGAAGGGCTGGTCAAGATAAGTTTCCAGGAGGAGTTAATTACTGAGATTAATTTTGAAGAAAATACTTGAGTATCCAAGTGGAGGAGAAGGAACATGGAAAATCAGGCAGAAAAACAACTTATGCAAAAGCACAGTGTGGGGCAGTGGCAGGTATAAAGATGGCAAGGTAGGCTGGGGCCAGAGGCCGATGTGTCTTTTATGCCTTTTTAAGGAGTTTATTAAAGCCTGAAGTCAATTTCATTGCCAAAGTCAATGTCATATGTCTGCCACATCACTCTCCCAGTCTCCCTTGCAGTTGGCTTGGGGCCTTGTGACTTGTTCTGACCAAGAAACAAGGGTGGAAGTGATGTAAGCCACTTCTAGGCCTGGCTCCCAATAGCATCCCAAGCAATCTTCCAACTCACTCTTCCTCTGCCTCATGTTGGAGGCCATGTATTCCAGATGGCAGAGCTCTAAGAATAAAGAGGACTACCTGACCTGTATGAGACTGGCATGTTCAGGAATTAATCCAGTATTAAGTCACTGAGATTTGGGGGGTATCAATCGGAATTCTTTCAAGAGACAAATTGCCCCAGATAGTTCGAGTAAATAGATTTTAATGAAAGAACTCCTTTCAGAATTGTGGCAGGGTAAGGGAAGAAACATGATAGGTGGGAAGCTGTTATGACCTCTAGATCTGAAGGGGCATAGAGAGGAAGTGGAGTTATGAGAGCCCCGATAGTGGAGCCAAAGAGGAGAAGCTACCCAGAGGAGCTCTAGTCAGAAGCACAGGCCGGGCACAGTGGCTCATGTCTGTGATCCCAGCACTTTGGGAGGCCGAGGTGGGCAGATCATCTGAGGTCAGGAGTTCGAGAGTTCGAGACCAGCCTGGCTAACATGGTGAATAACTGTCTCTACTAAAAATACAAAAATTAGCCAGGCGTGGTGGTGGGTGCCTGTAATCCCAGCTACTTGGGAGGCTGAGGCAGGAGAATCACTTGAACCTGGGAGGCAGAGGTTGCAGTGAGTCATGATCAAGCCACTGCACACCAGCCTGGGTGACAGAGCGAGACTCCACCTCAAAAAAAAAAAAAAAAAAGCAGCAGCACACAGGCCCTGTCAGAGGCTGTGAACCAGGAGGAAGCGAGCTGGAAACAAATACCCTGACCTGCCTCTTCTCCTGCACTTCCATCTCCTGAGAGGGGCTCCCCATTGGCCAACCCCAATCAGAAGGCAGCCTGGAAGGAGCCCAGGTGGCACAGTGCACAGGGGCCAGCCTCCAGGGGCACAAAGCCATTCAGTGAAGAGAACAGAATGCCTCTCGGGGGTGAAGAGAATCAGCAGCTCACAGGTTTGGCTGTTGTGGCAAATAGCTCTAATTACCCTGCTTAATACAAATCATGGAGGGATTTTAAGTGAATTTTTAAAAAATAAGATTTATTGAAATATAATGAACATACCAAAAGATTCATCCTTTTAAAGTACAATTGAGTGCTTTCTGTATAGTCACAGTTGTGCAGGCATACACAGCAATTGTAGATTATTTTCATCACCACCCTGCTCCCACCACCAACCTACACACACAAATCTCATACCCATGAAGCAGTCACTCCCCAAACTCTTCTCCATCCCCTCCCCGCCCAGCCACTGGAACCATCAGTCTACACAGTCTGTTTCAGTGGATCTGTTGACTCTGGATGTTTCATATAAGTGGACCCACACAATATGTAGCCTCTTGTGTCTGGCTTCTTTCACTTAGCATTACATTCTTTTTTTTCCCCATGGTAAGAAAGACTGTATTCAGCATGATTTCAATAGGTATAGAGACTACTACAACAGGGTCTGCAGTGACTGGGAGAGATTGGCCTCAACCTTAGCAACATATTTTCAAGGTTTATTCATGTTGCAACATGCATCAGTATTTCATTCTTTTTATTGCCAAATTACATTTCATTGCATATGGTACAGCTTTAAAAGATCACAACAGTGTGGAGAATAGGTTGGATTGAGCCCAAAATCAGTGGCAGAGGTATGTGTATAATGTGTATAAGTGGAGGAGTGATCATGTTTTCTAAATATATTTTCTCAAATTCTTATCAGACCAGGAAACAAGTTAGCGAAGATAAAGAGCACTCTTCATCTCCCATCCCAAAATCTCCTCCTTTTCCTGGACTCCCCATCTCGATGAAACAATTATCCATCCAGAATCTGGGGTCCTACTAGGAGCCTCCATTTTCCCCACCCACGTTAGATCAGTCACTTTTTTCCTGTGCATGAAACTTCCCAAAGGGCCCTCTTTTCTCTATACCAACTGTTTTCCTTGAGGCCCTCAATGGGGTCATGTTCAACTACAGCAGTAACTGCCTAACTGGTATCCTTTGTTCATGGTGCCCAGCTACATTCTATCATTGGGAGAACAACAATGATAGAATATTGGTAGCGAAATGTAACAACTTATTTTATTGTTGAGTTAGGAAGGAGAAATCAGGCATCAATAGCCTATATCCCCTTCCTCTTTTCATCCAACGAGGAAGTAGGAGCCTTCGAGGAGCAGGCAATTTCCTCCCTGTTGCATAGGGAGAACTGCCCTGCCTGTACTAAAGTGAGTGGATGGATAAAATTGCTAGCATTTGAGGTTTAGAGGAGAGAGCTTTCTTAGCTTTACATTAAGCTCTATCCTCCCACTTAACCGTTATTGTAATAAAAGTGATATCTGCTTCCATTTGCTACAGACGTTTTAACAACTTTTTCAGAATTTGGGGAAGGACTGTAACAAAATATCAAGTTTATTCTCTCAGTAGCCAAATATAAAGGGAATAATGATCAATTGTCTAGTTTTTCATTAATAAAGGGAGAGAACAGGTTTTCAGGAAAGTAATGTCTTCGTGAGTACTTAATTCTAAAACAAAATCCTAAGGTGAGAAATTTGGGTCATGACACGATGTCATAAATAATGTCATCAATATTTTAAGCAGGTGAAATGACAGATTATGTCCTTTACTCATTATAGTTGTCTAGGTTTCAGTTCCCCCAGGAAACTGGCTCTGAAACAAAAACTTGTATGCAGGAAGGTTACTAGCAAGTATACTCAGGAACACAACCTGTAAAGATGTCAGAGAAGCAGAATTAGATAGAGGGAGAAGTGAACTGAGGATCAGTTAAAAACAGAGGTATCAGCCAAACTCACAGGGAGTTCTGGAATTGGCCTGGCCCTTGGAGTTGTCTCCACATTATGGGGACAGGACTAGGTCTTTGTACCACTGCAATGTTAAGTCACTTGAAGCAAACTGCACCTCAGGGAGGTGACATGACCATAAGCCAGGCAGCAGTCGTCAGCTGAGGACAAGTCTCAGCAAAGGGCTCAGCTGCGAGCTGTCGGCAGCCAACACTTCTGACAGCTGGGAAATAAGGGACTCGCTCCCAAGAGAGCAATCCGGGCAATACACTGCAAAATCCATTACAGTCCATCCCCAGCATTGCTCAGACCCACTTGCTTCTCTAGAGAGTTCATCCTATGTCCAGGATTGTGGGTAGTTGTTTGTTTTTTCCTGTTGAAATCTAAAAGAGGAAGACACATGGTATGAACTGGAGCCCTTGTTGCTATAGCTGGTTTCAGTGCTACAACTGAAACTCATAATGCCTTTCTTCCACATGCGTCCTAGATTGCTTTCTCCTTCAGCTAGAACCCCTGCTAGTCTAGAGAGCCTATGAACAGAATCACCCACACTCTCATCTCAGAAATCTGAGCCCCTGGTCACCATGCCCTTCTCAGACCATGGTGACTGTACCTGTTCATTTAATGTCAAAATTAAGTAAGGAGTACCAAGAGACACAGTCATGGATCACCTAAGTGCTAGACATATTCTTCTCTGTGGCCATATGTAATGGCAGCCCTATCTACTCCTGCTAATAGAGGTCACTTATACCTGCCAGTGTAGGACTCCTTTCTTTGTCTGCTGGTCTCTTGGACTGAAGGGCCTGAAGCGACTGAAAGCAACCATAATTTAAAGTCCAATGGGGTTCTTACTAGGTCCTCTGGTGGAAGTGTTACACCTTTTGGAACCAGGAGCCTGAGCAGAACAGAAACCACAAATTCTCTAAGAGGTCACTGAAAGTAGAGCTACTACCACTTCCACTCTGGACTCCTGAACTCATGTATTCTATCAGAAACACAGCATCACAGAATAGGTGTTCACTTAAAGTCTACTATGTGTAGCTGTGCCTCAGTGAGACCTTCAAAAGACCACAGCACTATTCCATCAACAGCAGGTTCTGGGTGGCATTTTAAGTAATAGGATAAGTGGATCCAATGGACATTTTATCAGTCTCCTATTGCCACTGCGACACATTTACTGGATTAAAACAAACTATCTTGTATTTCTGGTGGTCAGAAGTCCTAAAATCAAGTGTAAGTAAGGCTAAATTTCCTTCACGGGTTCTAGGGGAGAATTTGTTTCCTGATCTCTTCCAGCTTCTAGAGGCCACCTGCATTTCTTGGCTCCTGGCCCTTCCTCCATCTTTAAAGCCAGCAGCGTAGCACCTTCAGATCTTTCTCTTTCTCTTGCACCTCCACGCCAACACGGCATCTTCTTCTCTGACTCCGCTTCTGTAGTCACATCGCTTTCTCTCACTCTCACCTGCCTGCCTCCCTCTTATCAGAACTCTTGTGATTATATGGGCCCACCTGGATAAGCCAGGATAATCTCTCCATCCAAAGATGCTTAACTTAATCACATCTGCAAAGACCCTTTTGCCACGTAAAGGTACATATTTACACGTTCTGAGGATTATAACATGGACATCTTGGGACGGGGGGCATTATTCAGCCCACCACAGACATGTATCTACTGTCACACATCAGATACTATAAGGTAAGTGGGCTCCTTGGTCTGAGACAATGCTTTTCAGGATCCCATATCTATGTGAGTCTTCAGATAATGGTGCTGGCCAATGAAAGTCCTGTGGACAAAGAAGGCAAACCTATATCAGAATAGGTACCAATCTCAGCCAAGTTAAATCACTGACCCTTCCAAGGTGGAACGTAATCAACTATCCAGCCAGTGCCTGGCTGGTCTCCTTGAGGGATCATGCTGTCTTAAGGGCTTAATGTTAGTCTCTTTTGCTGGCAGTTTGTGCATTTGGCAGTAGCAGTAGCTAGATCAGCATTGCTCAGTGACAGTCCTTGCTGCAAGTTCCATGCATAACCTCCATCCTTGCCACCCTACAGAGCCTCCATCTCTGCACCAGAGCCTCCATCCATGTGCCTTTTGTGCCACCATCGGGTGGACAAAAACAGAGAGTAACTTCAACTGGTGGAATCGTCCTGTCTATGTGATTGTTCACTGACTCTTCCTGGTGAGATGCTCTCCGATGGGCATCATCACGTGACTGATTCAAAGATATTCATGCTTTGTGCTCACTCCAACAAGTCCACTCACCTACCTCTTTTACAGACCTTCTTCTTCCCAATCTTCTTTCAGTCCCTCAACCAAAGAGCCAAGCCATCTGCCACTACCATGAGTATTACATATTCTTACTTCAGACTACTTCTCTTATGTGTAAAATGAATGAGAATGTATACTGCATAAAGTCTGAACCATTTAGAGGATTTTGCCTGATCACTATCTAGTGATCCTGCACTGTCAGGATCACAGTGCAACAGCTGTCCATTTTCAGCTTGCTCCCACTTCCCAAGCCAACCAACGCATGAAACAAGCTCAACTTTTTCCCTCCCCTACCCAAACAGCCATATATTTGAGCTCAGAGACAGGCACCAGTGCAACAGTGGGGGACAATATAGGCGTCTGGCCTCAACCTCATGCAGCTTACTTGTGCTATGGCCAGCCCATACCCAGTTCTGGGTATATCACCTCCACCTTATCATAGGTAGACATTAGGCCCACTGGACCTTATGAGTCGGTGGGTCTGACAAAAAGCAGCTCCTAGTGGGCAGTCCTAGCCACTTGACATATCTTGTGATCACCTGACATCTCAAGGGGAGATATTCTGTCTCTCTCAGAGCTCAAAGAGTATGCCAAGAGCCATTTTTCAAACAGTGTATAATGTTTTTGCTAAAGATCACATGGTTTTGCTCCAGAGTCCTTAAGCTCTTCTTTGTGATTTTCCCACTGAAACTTCCCATTAATTCCAAAGCATCTTTTCCTGTCATTGAAATCTGTAATTTCATAGGTTCTGTCATGTTGTATGGCCCAAGGAGCAGAAGTGCTTTTCACACAGCCTAGAAATGATGCAGATTTTTTTTTCTGTTCTGGGCTTCACTTAAAGCTGTCAGTCATCTGTGTCATTCAGGAAATGTCTCAAAGCAGCATTTTCAAGTAAATATTGTGCCTTCAGAAAATAAAGAAAAAAGATAGGAAGAACAAGATGAGATAATTTACCCTTTACCTTGTAGGAGGTATCTGGCATGCCTCAGACATCTATGCACTCAACAAGGGGAATCTAATTCCACTAACTTTATAACTAACACCTTCCTTGAACCTCTCAAAACTTGAGCTACTGCACCTGCAGGCGCATTCACATCCACAGGTCTCCCAGCCTAGCCATCTCCAGTGAAAGTTTCAGCAATTGCACAGCTACACTTACCACATGTCAGGGCTATCAATGCTCCATATTCTATCCATCCATCATCAGTGATAGCCTATTAGTTTTCTATTGCTGCATAACAATATTACCACAAACTTAAAATGACACTGTCTTCTAGTTTCTGTGTATCAGGAATCTGGGCATGACTTATCACTGTCCTCTGCAAGGCTCTAATCAAGATGGCAGCTGGGGATGCAGTTCATCTGAGGCTCAACGGGAAAGGAACCACATCCAAACTCATATGGTATTTGGCAGAATTCAATTCCTTGCAGGCTGCCAGGCTGAGGACTCAGTTCCTCTTTGGCTGTTGGTCAGAAGCTACCATTAACCCCTTTATCATATGAACCTCTCTGTGTGATGGCTTACAAAATGCCAACTTGCTTCTTCAAAGCCACTAAGGGAGAGATGGTCCCAGCAACATAGTTACAGTAGTATGCAACTCAATTACATAAATATAATCAAGTACATCCTGTCACTTTTGCCATATTCTATTGTTTAGGAGGAATTTGAAGGTCCTACCCACACACAAGAGGAAAAGTTTATACAAAAACAGAGATATTAGGATATAGAGATCATGAGGTCACCTTAGAAACTGTCCGTTACAGGGGGCCCTCACTGCCACCTAACCAGTGGATAACCCAGCTCCAAAATTCCATTTTAGACTCTGGTTCTTCAGACCACTCCCCTTACAACTGAATTAAGTTGGGCTCCCTGGGAAAGAGACTGGGAAACAGATGTAGACTGGCATACAAGAAGTTTATTGTGGAGTTCTGACAATACTACTAGTGAATGAGTGAGAAAAGCAGGATTGGTTGAGAGAGAAAAATGGAACTGTAATGTAACTGCAACAGAGGCCTTAGCTAATTGCACAGAGTTCTAGGGGCTGGAATGGCTCTTCAAAATCATTCTGAATTAAGGTAACAGTGCCTGGTCTTTGTATACCACTTTGACCAGTTATTTGATGCAGGCACCCTCTGGAGAGGGGTTGTAACCTGGCATAAGGCAGTTCCCTAAGGCCAAGAGCAACTTATGGGCAGGGGTTTAGCTTTGAGCAGCCAGCAGTCAACACTCTCAACAGCTGGGGAATAAGAGCCTCATACCTGAAGGGGAATCTGGGAGGCACACTGTAGTAATCTTTAATAAAATCCAAAGGCATCATATAAAATACAGTTCAGTGAACTTTCTGATGTTTTGATCTGATTAAAGGAAGAAAATTTAGGACCCAGGGGCATGAATGGGTTTTTATGCTTTTAAGTATTTTCCATAAATACATATTTCATTTGGACAGATTACTGATAGATTCTAGATAGGGAATGTGTCCTGAGAAGATGCTAGAGTTGGTATATCAGGTAGAATGCTTTGGCTGCAAGCAACAGAATACTTCATCAACAGTAGCTGAGACAATTAGGAATTTGATTTTTACCTTGTATAAAAATAAGTTTGAAACTTTGTCCAATGGTTCTATGATGTCAGGGTCAATATTTATGATGCTCTTGGCCTTATCTCATGCCTCTTGTCTCATGGCTATGAACATCAGCCATTCTGTCCATCTTTTAGGTAGAAAGAAAGGGAGAGAGAGAGAGAAGTAGTACTAGCAGATTTTCCCTTATTGTGCTGTCCTGAATTGTGTCACAATGCCAACTCTAGGTGCAGGACAGACTCACAGAGAAAATATTTCACTTTTTCCAGCATCCAGAGTGGAGGCAGGCAAGGAAGAAGGGGATTTAGAATGGGTGTGAGTGAGCCAACTAATATTTTCAAAGCAGATTTCTGTTTTGCTGCTTGAAGTCAGATCCGCAAGCTTTCAAGACCAGATGAAAGATGATAAAATGCCATCCTTTGGCTAATAAACCAAATCAGGTTTATTATTTGGATGGAAGACCATCTGTACCATTCAGGGTCCAATCAGGAAAACAGATAAATGCATGCCAGGTCATTAAGAGAGAGAATTGAATATGGGGAACTAATTGCAATGCTACTCTAGGAATAGAAAAGCCAAACAAGGGACAGAGATATCTACAATCCCTAGGGCTGGAGACACCAAGGAGAAAACGCTGCTACCAGGGTCCACAAGCTGGGGCTGCTCAGTGAGAACTGGCTTTACAAGAGGTTACCTAATTGCAGCTGGACCGTGGAAGGAGAAGCTGTTCAGCAGGAGCTGGAACCACAGAGGAGATGTTGCCTAAAGTAGGGGTGGGGGTGGGTGCCGGGAGAGAGAGAGAGAGAAATTGATTCTCCTGCTGCCTACTTGCCAGTCACCCATTTCGCCCCCAGGCTGAAGCTAATTTGAAACTAGCTGGCAAGGGAAGCCTGACAAATGGAATTTGCAGGGATCCTTCCCCTGCTGTACAGAGCAGAGCAGGAGAATGGACAGGAATGGACTCAAGAGCAAATAAGCAGATTCCTGGCACACCACCCCACCAACACCGAGGTAGACTTTAGAAGTACCTGCAGGGATGCCATAGTTTTTCTCTGCAAGCAGTGTTGTCTTTGCTGCACCACAAAAATTAGTAATTAATTCAGTTCACAACAATTTGGCATCAAATAGGTAAGATTATTTTGTCTATCCAAGAAAATTCTGTCACCACAAGTTAATTTAGGAAGACTGTGAAATATTTTTTATGACTTTTATGTTCTAAAAACTTTTAAAATAGCTTCCTGTCTAGTTTGAAGGCAAACCTGATATGATATCAAAAAAGAGGCAAAATATTCTTAAGAAAAATTTTTTATGAAGAACTGGTAAATTGGCTCCTTTTTACTTTCTAAATATAAATGTAGAAATATTCATCAAAATAGGAAGCCAAACTAGGCAAGGTCAAGATTTTGATGTTAAATTCAGATTAACCTACAGAAAATGTAAATTATAGATGATTTATAGTTTTTGAATCTGGAGAGATACCATAGCTACTAGCCTTTTGAGAAGAAACTATAGTCTGTTTTGGCTGTTACATGTCGAAATGTATCCATCAGTAAAAATTCAAAACACTTATTGAATTTATGAAGGTAGGCAATGTGTTTTCTGAGTTAACAAATTATACAAGAATGGGTATTTTAGGGAAACAACTATTGTCTTTGGATTCTATTCTTCCTGTCATGTCAAGACACAGTAAATCTTTATTTGTGGACAGGACTCTTTGTTAAGAAAACAACAAGAAAACCAACTTTCAAATCCAAATCTATATAACTCAAATTGTATAACTGTTTTGTTACTTCTAGCACAAGATTACGACATCCCTCAAATAAGGGATCATTAATATATTAACATAATATTGACAATAATAGCTATGGCCTGCTATGTAGTATGTTAAGCAAGTAAGTCATACAGATTATTTAATTTAATCCTCAAATAATCTAATGAAGTAGGTGCTATTATTATTCACTTTACTGATGAGAAGATGTAGCATGAAAGAGGTAAAAGTCTTTGAAAAAAAAAGACCATGACTAATATAGTCATTTTAGAGCCATTTAGTTATATCTGGTTATCTGGATTTGGCAATAACCCTATTAAATATATTTAAAAGAAACATTAATATGACACAGTTGCTATTCTACATGAGAATTTCAATTATCCTCTTACTATTTAATTTTAGTAATAAAGATCAATCTAATATCACCCCAGTTAAAAATGGCTTATGGCCAGGCGCGGTGGCTCACGCCTCTAATCCTAGCACTTTGGGAGGCCAAGGGGGGCGGATCACCTGAGGTCAGGAGTTTGAGACCAGCCTGGCCAACATGGCGAAACCCCGTCTCTACTAAAAATACAAAAATTGCCAGGTGCGGCAGTGCGTGCCTGTAATCGCAGCTACTTGGCAGGCTGCGGCACAAGAATCGCTTGAACCCGGGAGGAGGAGGTTGCAGTGAGCTGAGATCATGCCACTGCAGTCCAGCCTGGGTGACAGAGTGAGACTGTCTCAAAAAACAAACAAACAACAACAAAGGAAGTGGTTTCTATCCAAAAGACAGGCAATAACAAATGCTGGCGAGGATGTGGAGAAACGGGAACACTTGAACACTGTTGGTGGGAATGTAAATAAGTACAACCACTATTAAGAACAGTTTAGAGGTTCCTCAAAAAACTTAAAATTGAGCTACCATATGACCCAGCAATCCCACTGCTGGGTATATACCCAAAGGAAAGAAAATCAGTATATAGAAGAGATGTCTGCGCTCCTGTTTGTTGCAGCACTGTTTACAATGCCAAGATTTGGAAGCAAACTTATTGATGTAAGTGTCCATCACCTTATAAATGGATAAAGAAAATGTGGTACACACATACACAAGGGAGTACTATTCAACCATAAAAAGAATGAGATCCAGTCATTTACAATAGCACGGACTGAACTACAGATCATTATGTTAAGTGAAATAAGCCAGACACAGAAAGACAAACATCACATGTTCTCACTCGCTTGTGGGATCTAAAAATCAAAACAATTGAACTTATGGACATAGAGAGTAGGATGGTTACCAGAAGCTGGGAAGAGTCATGAGGAGTTTGGGGAGGGGAGATGGGGATGGTTAATGGGTACAAAAAAAAAAAATCAGAAAGGATGAATAAGACCTACTATTTGATAGCATAATAGGGTGACTATAGTCAATAATAACTTAATTGTGTATTTTAAAATAACTGAAAGAACGTAACTGGATTGTTTGTAACTCAAAAGATAAATGCTTGAAGGGACGGATACCTTATTCTCCATCATGTGCTTATTTCACATTGCATGCCGGTATCAAAATATCTCATGCATCCTATAAATATATACACCTTCTATGTACCCACAAAAAATTTTTAAAGTAATAACAAAATTTAAAAAAGATTAATCTAATAACTTATAAACTATACTAAAGTTTTCAAGGTTGAAATGCTATAGTTTTAAACTTTCTGTTTTTAGGACAATTATACTTTATATAACTTTCTACATCAGTTGTGAAAACATCCTCTAGGCTAAATGCATCACAACAATGAGATTTTGAAAGAATGTGATTTGCATTCAGATATATAGTATTGAATTCACATACTTAAAAAACATATACTAATATATTTTAAGATAATTTTTCAAGGATGAAAATGTCAATATATAACTTAGGATCCCTGGAACCTAAATTTTTGGATGTGGGAAAACTTGGACATATAATTTACATCTTTTAAAACTACCATGAATAAAAAAGAAAAACATTAACTCATCATGCTTACAAATTACTGAATATCCCAAGGCCCTAAAAATATAGTTGTTTAAAGCATGAGGTTCAGATAGCCAGGGGATGCAATATGTAATTTATGTTTAAAATAATTTCGATAGCCATGTTGAATTTTTCCCTTCAGCTTGGAGTACTAAATATATTCTATGAAATATACTTTAAGTGCAATATATTTGTTAAGAATGCACTATCTTATTACCCTTAAAAAGCAAAGGTCACTGAAGAGTAAAGCATGTCTTCACTCTTCAAGCCTAAGCTTTTTCTTTTTTTTTTTCCCAAATTGTTCTCAGCTACCAATTTTGTTTTTAAATTCCCCAATACATTGTTGTACAAATCCAGGAAACAAACGCAGACTTTACCACAGCTTTTTCAGCAGTCTTGATGTACCTGATAATATACATACTTCCTGTGTTTGTAATCTTGTAGCTTTAGTACAATATTAACCCTTTAAAGGAAACAAACAACACTAATCTGTCCTCTTATATACACGTTATGGTTCCTGCCCTGTTATTTACTACATCAGCACGGGTAGCTTCCTTTAAAAACAAAATCGTTAAAGATGAGAGTAGAAAAATGTAAATGTGATAAGAGTTCAAAAAACTGTGGTCCAGGTTTGCAATGTTAAGTGGAAAAGAACGACTAAATCTGTGATCACAAGGTGAAAGATGAAGCCATAGTCTTATTACATGGGCACAGGACAGAGAGATCTCTTTTGCGAAATGAGCATACCAACCACAAAGACTAAAACATACTACGCCCGTAATAAAATGGGCACAGGCAGGATTTGCCGTAGTTCAATGCTATTCTTTGAGGGCGAACGTGTCGTGGGTGAACTGCTGTCTAGCCCATTCCGACACCCAAGCCGCCCAGGCGGCCCCCACGCCCCCCCGGCTGCAGCCCTCCCTGTACATACAAATGCACACACGCCCAGCCCGGCCGCTGGAGGAACTAAGATGGCAGCGCTGAAAGCACGGGGGCCGAGCTTGGTGGGGTGGGGAAAGAAAAGCAAAGCCCTCTGTGTTTTTTCATTCTGTATAGGTCCCCCTCTTTCCCCAAACATAAGGGCTGCGTAAGGCATTCGGTAGTACAGCTCGCAGGAGCGGCGGGAGGGGACGCTTGCTTTGCATACTGCCAGAAACCCACGTCTCCGATCTGCAGCGACGGTTCAGGCAACCCTCGCGACTTGTGACCACACTCCCCTTCACGTCCCCTTGACAGTAGAAGTAAGGGTGACTCCAAATGCCTTTTTCTTTCTGGCATGCGCCCCACTCCCCCGCCATCCCAGGGGAGCCTTCCAAGTTGCCCAGCTGCCAAGGCGGTAGCTGTGGCAGTTGCAGGGACCGGGGAGCGCGCCGTGTGGAGGCAGGAAGAGGAGGAGGAGGAGAAAAAACGCTGCACTGGCTATCAATTTTGAGGAGAGCGACCGCTGCCACTGCCGTGGAAGGAAACGCTGCCAACCGCAATAGAAATGCCACTCTGGGATACCTAAGTGAGCCTGTGTGCGACTCTGCGCACGCCTAGTTGCGCAGCTCAATGACATCGGGCTTCTTAGCAAGTTATCCAGTTTCCGGGTTTTGAGTGTACCCATGAGGCTCCGAAGGGGCCTGTCTGGGACTGAACAGCAGTAAAGATTGAAGCGAAATTAACGAATGGTGGGAAGAGCCCGGAGACCAGGGCAGCCACGCGGGTCAATGTCCACTAGAAACTCTAAATGGGCAGTGACTGCACATTCCACCACCTGAGCCTGCGCTGTAAATGTTTTCTGTGCAAGCAACATTCATTCATTCAGCCAACATTTATTTCCCTCCTGTTTAGGGCTAGACCCTGTGCTAGGAGCCTGTGATGGTTGAACAGACACCATTGCTACCCTACGGAAAACCTAGTGTTTTGTTTAGTATGTGCCACCATTTGTGAAAATTCATGTGCCAAGTTGGACATCCTAGATCCTTTAAGTCCTCCCTCAATCTCATGTAGTGGGTATTCTTTTGAGCACTATTCAGAGGAGATAATTTGCCCAAAGCCAGACAAGTATTAAGTAGCAGAGTCAGGATCCAATTCCAGGGCTGTCTGATTTCAGAGCCTTTTAGCTACCCTGCTAGGTCTTGCAATAGTAATGGGCCCTCTCATTGCTTACCTGTCAGGCCTTAGAATTCTTAGAATTTAGCTGCCTCTACACCATTGTCTTGGTTCTCACTCCAGGGTTAGGGGCTGCCTGGTCAACACTGAGGTCTTTAACTGTGCTGAAGCATTAGGATAGAAATTTAGCCTAATAAATACTTACTGGATACCTACTACATGCAAAGTCCTGAAGTGGCTGAAGAAGACACAAAAGCAGCAAGCTCTGAAGGAACTTAGGTAAGGAAACAAGACAAATACAAAAACTTAACAGGGCTAATTACAGTACTAAAATATGATTCCACATGTCTTGTCCTTTGTTCCTATGTTTATCCCACTGCTAATTATCTTTAAAAAAACTAAATGAAATCCATCCATTATTTAAAGCTTCAGAAAAAATGCATTGCTTTCAGCAACCTTCCACCCTAAAACTAGAATTAATTTACTTTCCTATTCCTTGTTGTTTGCACTTCTCAAACACTAAGGAGGATTTTTTAAAATTTATTTTATTTTTTTAAGAGAAGGCCATCCGAAGAAGAGGCACAGATATAAGAACAAGTACATAGATGAAAGATACAGTACTGGGATGACAGAACTTATAAATTATTTTGTCAGGACTGTAAATTAGGAAACTCTTCAAATTGAGAGTCAAAGGATAAAACGTAGTAGGAATCAAAGTGCATTGGCACGTATATTTCTAGAGCATATACTTAGATGGGGTTCGTAGGTTAGCTTGGAACAAAGGACTGAGCAAATGTTACTTTTTTATAGACAACAACAAGATATGTGATGGATCTGACATTTTCAGACGCTATACAGTCTCAGTCACAATTATTGTTTCAGATCGCATTCAAGAATTATCTTTAAAAATGTAAGTTTGTGCAGAAAAAAATAAACCATTAAATGACCACTGCCAAGAGATAAAAGTGCACTCTTAGGTGAGTGAGGAGTCAATAAAAAAGAGTAATTTAAAAAATATTTTTGCTCCGTTGAGAACAAGAATTTGGGAATGACTCTGGCTTGTGAATACTAGCCTATCTGTTATACTCTCACACACAAAATACTTTCACACACAAAAAAGAATGTGCTAGATTACTACCTGTCTTTGTAAGTAAAAGCTGTGTTAAACAAGCTTAAATCCTAATGACAAAAACCATATAAAATAAGATCGCTAAAGGCACTTCTAATTGGGATGGTTTTCTCTGCCTTAAACTCTGAATTAACCAGCACAATTCACAGTAAATCTTCCTGTTGGCAGCAGAGCCTTGGAGAAGAGGTAGCAGAAGAGCTTGCCACTCCTCCTCTGGCGATGGGCACGTTCCCTCTTGCTTTCTGGTCCTCGTTCTTCCACCTGGAGGGAACCTGAAGTCGAACGTCAGTAGCTGACAGCCTCCCCAGCACTTTCCTTACTCTTCTTCAAGCTGCCAGTAAAACCCGGAGAAGTGGACTACTTCAGATTCCGCACAACCCAACAGCCCAAACCCAAAGCCCCGAGGCGGAGGGAGTGGTGGCGGAGAGGGGGTGGGGGAAAAGGGGCGGCAGTTACTGAGCATGTGCGAGGAGTGGCGCATGCTCTGTGAGGCCGGCAGCTTCCCATTGCGGGTAGCCCCGGCGGTGGTAGCGGTGGTGGCGGCGGCAGTGGCGGCACCGCCTCCTCCTCACACTCCCGGGGTGGCGGGGTTAGATGAGCGGCCCCAGTAGCGGCGAGGGCGGCGCGGGGGGGAGGAGGAGAAGAAGGAGGAGGAGAAGGAGGTCGCTGTCTTTGTAGTCTCCCTGCTGCGGGAGCCAGAGGCCGCCGCCGGAGCCGTCGTCGTTGGAAAAGGGCTGTGTGTGCGCGCGCGTGTCTGCCCGCCCGGCCCACGGGGACGAGGCGGCGGCGGCGGCGGCGGCGAGGATGATGATGTGCGCAGCGACTGCCTCCCCCGCCGCCGCCTCCTCGGGGCTCGGCGGGGACGGATTCTACCCAGCCGCCACCTTCTCTTCCTCCCCGGCGCCGGGGGCGCTGTTCATGCCGGTTCCCGACGGCTCCGTGGCTGCTGCGGGGCTGGGGCTGGGGCTACCCGCCGCGGACTCCCGGGGTCACTACCAGCTGCTGCTGTCAGGCCGGGCCCTGGCCGACCGCTACCGGAGAATTTATACCGCTGCGCTCAATGACAGGGACCAGGGGGGCGGCAGCGCTGGACACCCAGCCTCCAGGTGCGTCCCCAGGGTGCCCTTCCTTGCGCCCATGCCGCGCGTGCACCCGCGTGTGTGTGTGCTTGCGTGTGTGTACCTGCGCATTTATTGAGCTTTCAGTCCGCTCTGGATGTCTGTTGGCAGGAGCACTTATCGAGATAGGAGGGTGCGGTGGCTGCAGTTTCTGCTGTGTGTGTGTGTGTGTGTGTGTGTGTGTGTGTGTGTGTGTGTGTGTGTCTGCCTGCCTATGTGGGGGGATAGTGAGGGGTGGTAGGGGAACCTGTGATGCTGGAAAAGGCGATGGTGCTGGTCGGCTGTGACACGTGTGTGTATCGTTGAGGTAGGAGGTGGCATGGGTAGAGAGGGTAAGAGGATGATACACGAAGAGAATTGCAACAGTGGCAAGGGAAGTGGCGTTTTCAGTGTCTCTGCCGCAGTGTTATTTGCACGTGCCCCCTCTCCCATGACATTCCTTCCAGCCCTTTCCACCTCCCTTCAATCTGCCTTTCACCAAGAGGAGTCATGGTATAGATTGGTTGAGTTTTGGATAAGCAGGCCCGAGGGATAGGCATGAGGTTTGCTTTGAAAAGGTTTATGAATAAGGGACGCAGATGGAGATCTGTGTAGATGCGAAAGGTGTCTGATAGAGATTTTTAGAGCTGTACTTTGATAACCGGGCCTTTTGGTCTTCTAGAAATGAGGTTGCAGTTACTCTTGTGATCTGATGTCCCATCGGCCATTTCTCTTCATCCTCTGTTCGATTTCCTCTGTTACTTACAGGCTTTAGAGTAGAGAGGGTTTTGTAGGGAAAAGGGGAGAACTGCAGAACTTCAGAATATGACAGCTGGTACAGCGTTCAACTGCCACTAGCTAGAAAATCTGAATAGCGGGTAGATCTGTCTCTTTTACTTGGGTTGGCTACACCTTCAGCTTCCTTGATATAGATGTTCAGTTGGTTTCATTTTCTTTTTCTTAAAATGTGGGTGCTTTTTTTTGCTGAGGGCTCTCCTATTGTTTTCTTTTCCATGCCCTTACATGCCGCATACCCTGAAGGATGGTGACTGACTTGTTTCACCAGCTTTGACAGTGGTAATTGGGAGTTGGCTTCATCTTTTTTTTCCCACAGCTTCTTGCAGTACGTGGGGAAAACATAGTAGGAAACTGTCAAAATGAGTTAAAGAGTTTACTGTTATTTATTGAATGTGCAATTTATTAGGCAATTGTTAGATGTCTTTTTCTCCCATTATGAAAGGGACGAGGCTGTAAGTCAGGTATTTGTAGTTTAACACTAGGTATCATGGCTTATCTGTTGGTGACAGTTGTAAAGCTGGAGCTTTGTTCACACTTTTTCTAGGTTAACCAGTTTTCTCATGTCTGTGATTGTTTACAGGATTGGGCACAGCAGTAGTTTTACCATATGGATGTAAACGTGTGTAACTATTTTTTGTTTCTGAACTGAAGGCCAGAATGGCACAAGTCTGTTTCTTGCTAATGCTTTTGAAAATAGCACAAAACTACGTGAGACAGTTTGCCCTGATAATTAGGTATAATTTTGATCTGTAAATCTCTAAATTATGGCACCGCAGGAACATCTTTACAAACTCCTCTCAAAGAATTTAAATTTATTTCGTGTATGGTTTCCAGACTTATGCAATAATTTTTGACTGGTATATTCCTGTTTTGACTTTCTACTACTAGTGTAATATGATTTCTGTGTATCTAGAACTATATTAACGGTTTTAGACAAAATTAACATAGATTAATCATATAACATTTGTGAATGATTTTTTAGCCCTTGGTCCATTTTTGTACAAGCCGTCAATGAAAAGTAATGAAGAATTAGTTCAAGTATTTCAAGAACTTACTCATGGAAATCAGCCTTATGTTGTGATATTGCCTGCTAATGCTTGTTCAACACAACATTATTGTTTATTAAAGTTCACATTATTTTATTACAAAAAGTAGCCTGCAACTACTCTATTGATGATTTGATTAAGAATTAAATCACATTTCTTATTAAAGATGTTGGGGAAAGTAGACTTGGGGTTTCGGCTCTGAATGAATGATAGAATTATTTGTATAGGGACGCAAGTTAAAGGAGAAGATGATATCTTTTAGAGAGACTGAATGGAGCAATAATAGAGAATGAAGCTCTAGTGAGCATCAGGTTTAAAGGTGTGAGAGAAAGGAGACAGTGAAGGAAACGGAATCAAAATTAAGAAGAAAATCATGAAACAGTAGCCTCTGTGGCTCTAAGAGAGTGGATTGAAAATTCTCAGAAGTGGTAAATGTTGAAGAAAGTGAGAACCGTTTTCAGGTCATTGATAACTTTTGAGGAAGTGGTCAGAATAGAGGGATGTGGTGAGGAGTGAATGGAATGTGTTTTTGGTAACTCAAGGGGATTTCAAAGTTGAGGGAAGGATATTCAAGTATAGGAGGTTGGGTGGGATATGCAAATATGGGAGGCTAAATGGAGAGACAGAGTGAAGAAGTGAGAGAGGGGATAATTGATAGGAAAAGGTCAAAGGGATCTCAGGGACAGGAAGAGGTCAAAGGGATCTCAGGGACAGAGTTAAGGTGACCGGTGGAGAGGTTAGCCATTGAAAAAAGGAGCAGTTAATATAGAAGGGGTGGAGGTGAGTACTTGTAAATATAAAGACTGGGAGTTTATTGAGGATAGGCATCATATCCTATTCGTTTTGATAATCCCAATGTCTAGCACATTTTTTGGCATGAATTCTGTAAACATCAAGTGCCTGCTCTGTGCCAGGCAGTATTGCAGATGCTGAAGATGTAGCGGTGAGCAAGATAGACAAAGTCTCTGCTGTCTTGGAAAATCCACTCCAATGGGAGAAATAGACAACTCATAATTTCACTTAGTAATAAGTAACTGTGAAGGCAATAAAACCTATTTCATGTGATAGGGCAATTTGTAGTGGGGCTATTTTAGGTAACATGGTCAGGAAATGTCTCTTTGAGAGTTGGCATTTAAATTGAATTGCCATGATGAGGAGGCAGATGTAGAGGAAGAATGTTCTGGGAATTTATAAAGGCCTTGAAATGGGAACAAGCTTGTGTTCAAGAAACAAAAACGTGATGAGTGAGTTATCAGTCATTGTCAAATGAATTAATTACTCTTTGCTTTAGGTGTACAGTTGAGAAGTTGAGAGTTTCAAACCTAATGGACTCAGTGACTTTGATGACAGTCTAACAAAGTGGTTAAGAGCTTGGGCACAGAAGCTAGACTGGTTTTGCATTCTGGTTTTGTCATTTGCTAGCTGTGTAACTTTGAGTATATTACATAACTTCTATGCCTCAGTTTTTTAAATATGTAGAATGGGGATCATACTAACATGAATTGTTTTGTAGATTAAATGAATCAATGTATGTGCTTGGCATGTTGACTGCTATGAAATATTAGTTACTGTTTTTTGTTTGTTTGTTTTTGCTGAGAATGAGGGGTTTGGGGACTTGAAGAGAAGGCAAGGATCATGTCTTACTCTTTTATTTTTGGTCTCAATGACTGTGTAGAATGTGGGAATAACTCTTTCATTTATCCAGTGACTGAATAGATATATTTTTGGATGAATGAGGCCAATCAAAATCGGAACATTCTCTTGGGGAAAGGGGTTGGACAGGAAATGTATAAAGGAATGTTTGATCTGTTCTGAATGTGAATGGTGGTATAACCATGCACTTGGGAGGCACCATAGCACAGTGGCTAAATGTTAGAGCACTGGAGGTAGACTCCCTTAGTTCACGTCTACCTTTTTCTACTTGTGTTAAATTGGGCAAGTTAGACTTTGTTTCTTTACTTGTAACTTTGTAGTGTTATCAAAAGGACATTATGTCCGCACCTGGTAAGTGCCCATGAAATGTTACCTGTTGTTATTATTAAAATCACATTTAAAATTCCAACCAGCATGGCACTGTATGTTTTTCCACACAAAATAGAAATGGAGAAAACCTAGTTCAGTTGATTTAGGGTTAAAGAAAAAAGAAATGGAAGGTTTTGGGGACAGTGTTTGACTACATGGTAAAAAGGAAAGTGATGCCAAGAGGGAACTGATAGACTGGAAGATAAAGAGGAGTCAGAGTATCTGGGTCCTGAAGTCATAGAAGAACAATGTTAGTGAAAACAATAGAGGGGATTGTGACCAAAATGGGGAATCTAAACTTAACCCCCTTAGTTCTTTCAACTGCTTTATCTCTTTCTTGTTAGAAATGGTATTTGAGTCCATCCTTCAGATGCGTGGGATTTTGGTTGTAAGAGGTTAAGTAGTCATTTTAGCAAAAGTTCAGGGATTATTTTATTTTACTTATTTTGAGACAGGCTGGAGTGCAATGGTGCGAACATGGCTCACTGCAGCCTCAACCTCTTGGGCTCAAGTGAACTTCCTGCCTCAGTCTCCTCCAGTAGCTGGGACTACAGGCATGCACCACCACACCTGGCTTGTTTTCTATTTTTTGTAGACACAGGGTCTCACCATGTTGTCCAGGCTGGTCTTGAACTCCTGAGCTTAAGTGATCCTCCCACCTCCACCTCCCAAAGTGCTGGGATTACGGGTGTGAGCCACCATGCTCAGCTTGCTCAGGGATTATTACTTGGCACTAACCATTGGCCCTGTAAAAATTTATAAGACACAAATTCTAGACTTGAGTTTACTGTCTATCTGGAAGTGCAAGATACAAAGGCAGATACTTATAGAAGTGTTAAATGAAATGACCAAGAAAGTATAACCTACTATGACAAAGGCATGGCATTCTAGGCTGGCTTAAAAGCATCAGCAGAGACAGGAAAGCACAGTTTGTATGTAGGTAACAGTAGGAATTCTGTGAGAGCTAGAATGCAGGTGTCATGAAGGACAGTAGTGGAATTCATTCTGGAAATGGAGGCTTTGGCTAGGATGGGGCATCTTGAAGACCAAGGTAAGAATTAGATTTTATTCAGTAGACACTGATCACCCTTGATAGTTTTAAGCTATGAAGAGACGTTATTTATTGTAGGAATATGTCAGGAAGTAATGCGGGATTGAATCTGTATGTGTACATCTGTATTTGTGCATAGGTAGTAATTTTCTTCATGTAGCTGTTACATCAGTGGAATCCTGTATAGTGTATAAACACATGTTAAGGCAAAAACTGCTCTATTGGTATACTGGTAGGTAGAAATGTGAAATGAATTAGTTTCCTAACTCAAGAGAAGAGAAAAATCTTGCCTCTGGGCTTAAAAGGAAAATAAAAATGTCAATCTAAAAATACTTTTGTCCTTTAAAATATTTGTTTAAAAAATCAACAGAATAGTCTCACTTTTTTCTCAAAAACCAGATTAAACATTTAGGTTTTCTGAGGAGGGGTTAGGGTAATTGAGGTTTAATTTATATACAATAAAATTCATCCTCTTTAAATGTTCATTTGAAGAGTACTGAAACTATCACCACAGTCAAGTATAGACTGTTTCCATCACTTCAAATAAAAAGTTCTGTCAGGCCCTCCTACCCCTGGTTACTGACCGCTGCAAATCAGTTTTCTGTCACTAATATTTTACCTTTTCTAGAATGTCATATAAATCTAGCTCCTTAAGGGCAGGGCCCCCAGGTATTGTTCATCTTTCTGTCTTCTATCTGTATTTCCTGTAAGTGGAAGCTAGACCTTAAGGGTTTATTAGGTGTTCGTTAGAAATTTTTTTAGCAAGAATATTGTATATGGCGCTGGGTACTGCATGTTGCATCCCATCCAGAGGTTGTGAGGTTGTCTCACTATTTAATATGTTAAATCTAAGACAGTACCTACTAGATTTCATCTCTGTAAATGTATGCTTTTTCCATTTGTAAAGAGCAGGTAATCACAGGGTAAAAATTTGAGCACATTGTGAATGCCTTTTACCTAATGCTTTTAGCATTCTTTGATAATCCTTGTCTGAGTCAATAATTTCATTAGGGGTTGCAAAATGATGAATTAAAAAATAATTCTGTTATTTCTTCTATGTTTATTAGCTGGTACTCTTCTGCAAAGAAGAGTTGGCCTTCACTGACTGTCAGTGAAATGTAGTTTCTCCTAATCCAGCAGCATAAATGCTTAATTCTCTTCCCTCATTAGCCAAATTGGTGTAATAGTCCAGTGGTAGTGTGGCAGGTGCTGTGGTTAGGCTTTCAGATCCCGCTTTCAGGCACATGTTCCCCTAGCTCTTGGCAATATTGGCAGCTAAAACTGATTGCAGCTGAGTCCCACTCCACGCATTGCCCTGAGCCAAGAGTTGCCTCCCCCAGAGTCATGCCTCCTCTTCAGGGGCAGTTTACATCTAATATCTATACAGTGTAGGGATATAAATGCCTAGCGCTTTTGCTATAAGACAAGCCAACCTTGAAGTCTATCCCAACACCAGAGAGCTCCCCCATGGGTCTGGCTGAGGGCTTCCTGGGACTGCATTGCAGATCAACTCCTTCCTCTGTTCAGTCTTACGTCTTTCACTGCCCCACAGTTGTTGGTTTGGAGGGCACTCCGCAATAAACTTCCGATGTGCACATCTGCATTTGAGAGTCTGTTTCCTGGGAACCCTCCTACCCAAAGCAGTTGGTGCCAGGAGTGGTCTCAGAAAGTAGACTTTACAGTGAGGTTTTGAAGCTGGATTATTGGCTGGCTGGCTGGCAATGAGAATCGATTCTGGTGCTAGATGGAGCACTAATACTGATAACGCTTGGCATGCACTGTAGCTGTGCAACTTAAAACTTTCACTGGTGGTGAGTTGGAATGCTATTCCTGTCGAAGGGAATGCACTGGTGGGTGCACTAGGCTTTTGAGAAGTTCAGAGAAATTAATTATTAATTATGAGGACAATCATCAGATGGCTTTTGGTAAATAACATTGATAGATTGGAGAAAGATGATGCAAGGTGGAAGATAATTGGGGGCAAAATGTAAAAGGAAATTTATTTAGCATCATGTAAAGAAACGCATATACAGTAAGAGGAAAAATCTAAGGCTTCGACCCAAAACTTAATTTTAAGGGTAGCAGAGCACCAAGGTAGGTAGAATTCTCTCTCAGCTATGCTAAGGTCAGTGTTCTGGTTGGGCAGGAATCCTGACCCTTAGAATGGGGCATCTGAGTGCACTTGAAAACCCTGAAACCCCAAATTCCTCTTAACCCTCTGGGCCTGCAGAAGTGGCCTTCTTCTACTAGCTAGAGGGGTTGCTTGCAGACTGTGCTGTCCCTCTTACCCCCAGCTCCTCCTCTCTCCCCTACTGACTATCACCAAACCAACAACTAGGGTTAAGTCACAAGAACACCTAGTTTGGGGTGCTGGATCTGCGAAGGGAGGAAGGGACTGTACACACAAACACACACACACACACGTTCCCAGACTGCACCAAGGCACCCCAAAGCACCACCACAGACACAAAAGAATACCATGGGATATTTCAGAATTTTAAAGGAAACGCAGCAATATCTGTCACAAATTACTAGCTCTAGGTAGTTCACAGTTTTGACATTAGCTCATGCCACATTTCTTTTGATGATGTCATATTTTTGCAGGGTTGGATTTTTACTAGTTGTGATACAGATCAAGCACTGTGCAAAAATCAGTGTGGAACAGAAAAGGAGGGTGGCTTGTTCAGTCTGATTCCAAGTTTGAGAAGTTGTTCTGTGTCTAACAGGCACACATGTCGTATTATCAAGTAATTGAAGTTTTCGTTTGTTTGTTTTGAGGCAGAGTCTCGCTCTGTCACCCAGGCCAGAGTGCAGTGGTGCGATCTCGGCTCACTGCAACCTCCGCCTGCCAGGTTCAAGTGATTCTTCTGCCTCAGCCTCCTGAGTAGCTGGGATTACAGGCGTGTCCCACCACATTCGGCTGATTTTTGTATTTTTACTAGAGGTGGGGTTTCACCATATTGGTCAGGCTGGTCTCGAACTCCTCACCTCGTGATCCGCCTGCCTCGTTCTCCCAAAGTGCTGGGATTACAGGCGTGAGCCACTGTGCCTGGCCCAGTATTTGTAGTTTTTAAGAAGGAAATAAAAATATTTTTCTTCCAATTTATGTGTTATTTTTTCAAATGTCTACTCATTTGTTAGGACATGAATTCTTATTATTTGGATCTAACTACTTAATAAACACTACTGTTTGGTATTTCTTTTGGCCTATGAGTGCATGGAAAAATTACCGATGATGGCTGTGCATGGGCCCAATAAAAGGGTTTTCATTCACCAGTGCTGATCTAGCAACTGCTGCTGCTGAATATCTAGCCTGACAGCAGCAGAGATCAATCATCCTTCAAGCAGGCTAACCAGTCCTTATACAGTGGAAAGGACCATGATTCATTTTGATTGGATTTGAGACATATTCTGGGTCTGAATTTGTCTTTCCAGCAGGGTCTCACCCAGGACTACTGTTTGAGGGCTTGCAGGATGTTTGATCCTCTAGTACAGGGGTCATTTCAGACTAAGGGACCCACTGTTATGTTATGTTATGTTATGTTATGTTATGTTATGTTATGTTATGTTATTTTATGTTATGTTATGTTACGTTATGTTATGTTTTGAGACGGAGTCTTGCTCTGTTGCCCAAGCTGGAATGCAATGGCGTGATCTCAGCTGACTGCAACCTCCGCCTCCTGGGTTCAAGCAGTTCTCCTACCTCAGCCTCCTGAGTTGCTGGGACTACAGGCGCACATCACCACGCCCAGCTAATTTTTGTGTTTTTAGTAGAGACGGGGTTTCACCATGTGGACCAGGATGGTCTCGAACTCCTGACCTCGTGATCCGGCCACCTCAGCCTCCCAAAGTGCTGGGATTACAGGCGTGAGCCACCGCACCCGGCCGGGACCCACTTTTATGGAATAGGAGAATCATTTGTCCCATCTTGCACCACACCGTCCAGAAGCTGATGACTTGATAGAGCAGTAAAACAGTCCTTTGATGGCACAACTGATGATGAGATCCTGCAGCTTGGGCATGATACCCTGCAAGGGTGAGGCGCCCATTCTCCAGTGTTCCCAGTAGGAAGATCACATGAAAGTAGGAGTGGCTCCGCATAGCATCACTCTGTGAATCACCTGGGCAGTTTCTTCCCATCTCCATAGCTCTGATGGCAAGGGGTTAAAAGATCCTGGTTCTCAGAAACATTTCCAACAGAGGGCGCTGTGAGAATCCTGTTATACTTTAAAGTACAGCTGCCACTAGGATTTGGGGCTCCTTTTCTAAATAAAGAAGTCACCAGGCTGGGCACGATGGCTCATGCCTGTAATCCCAGCACTTTGGGAGGCCGAGGCGAGTGGATCACGTGAAGTCAGGAGTTCGAAACCAGCCCGGCCAACATGGTGAGACCCTGTTTGTACTACAAATACAAAACAATTAGCCGGGCATGTTGGCGCGTGCTTGTAATCCTAGCGCGTGGTGGCGCATGCTTGTAATCCCAGCTAATTGGGAGGCTGAGTCAGGAGAACTGCTTGAACCTGGGATGTGGAGGTTGCAGTGAGCCGAGATTGCGCCACTGCACTCCAGCCTGGGCAATAGAGCAAGACTCCATCTCAAAACAAAAAAAAACAAAAGAAGTCACCATTTGGACAGGGTTAATGTCCTTGTTCATGTGGAGGAGGTAGGGCTGTGTTCCACAGTGGAGCATGGAGGTTTGGCACACAGGTCATCTATAAGGTGTCTCTTGGTACTTCCTTGTCCAGTGTTTGTGGTAAATGGACATGAGAAAGGCCCAGTGACCACCCCATGAAGTCAGCCACCTGGACCAACAGAAATACTAGCCATAGATTAAAGGAATCTAGAATGGCTAGTAGAGAAGAGTTGTTGATATCAATTTTACCGTCTGTAGTGGCTGGGGCTGTGGTTTGACCCACTTTCCTTCCTCTGGAAAGTTTCTCCAGGAAATGACACTCACCAGAATTCTGGAGGAACTTTTTCCATGCCTTATTTGAAGCAAGTGAATCCTAATTGTATAATAGGCGAAATATAGTGAATCCTGTATTGTGGAACCCAGAGCCCCTGCCCAGCACTGATGTGCTCAAAATTCCCCCACAACTGCTGGGAACATTGGTTGGCTACAGACTCTTCCCTAGTTCCAATATGGGCATTGCCTTTGGCAATAGGTGATGGCCCTAGGTGATGGATCATTCTTGGGGGCAGCCTGAATGAACTGGTTGATCGGGGCATTTTATGGTTTTTAGTGCTACTGTAACTAGTTTAGTTTTTCCTATTTTTCAGTTGTTTGATATGAATAGATAACAATACAGTTGCTTTTGAATGTTAACCTTGTATCTCTGATCTTGTTAAGCTCATTTATTAATTTTAATAGTTTTGTAAATTCCCTGGGATGTTCTGTGTAAATAATCATATTGTCTTTCTTTCTGATCTCTAGATTCCCCTACCCCCCAGCCCCTACTTTATTCCAATTACTTAATTCTTCCTTGTTTTTAATCTGAGAGAAAAACAACTACAAATTAATCTTACAGTTTTTTAAATCATTAAGTATGATATTAGCTGTAGGTGGTTCAATGGCCTCTATCAATTTGAAAATATTCCCTAGTATTCCTACTTTGCTGATAGTTTTTATTTTTTATATTTAAATTTTTTTTTTTTTTTTTTTTTTTTGAGACAGAGCCTTGCTCTGTTGCCCAGGCTGGAGTGCAGTGGCATAATCTCGGCTCACTGAAGCCTCTGCCTCCCAGGATCCAGCAACTCTCCTGCCTCAGCTTCCTGAGTAGCTGGGATTACAGGCACATGCCACCATGCCTGACTAATTTTTGTATTTTTAGTAGAGACGAGATTTCACCGTGTTGGCCACTCTGGTCTTGAACTGCTGACCTCAGGTGATCCACCTGCCTCAGACTCTGAAAGTGCTGGGATTACAGGCGTGAGCCATTGCGCCCGGCTTGCTGATAGTTTTTAATTATAAATGTGTATTGAGTTTTGTCAAATGCTTTTCCTCTACCTGTTAAAATGATCATATAGTAAGAGAACAAAAGGAAAATTGAATTACTTTAATTAATTTTTGAATGTTAAATTAACTTTGCATTCCTGGGATAAAACCATCATATTTGGAATGTATTGCTGAATTTGATTTGCTGGTATTATGCTAAGAATTTTCAGGTTTATATTCATGAGGGATATTGGTCTATAATCGTTTTTTTTTCTTTTCTTTTCTTGCTAATCCTGTCAGGCTTTAGAATTAGTTGTCCTCGTCTCATAAAGTGAGTTACATAGTAATCCTACCCTACCCAGTCCTACCCAATTTTTAAAATGTTTGCGTAAGATTGTTGTTATTTCTTCTTGAATGTTTGACAGAATTCACCAGTGGCACCATCTGGTCCTGGAATTTTATTTTGGGGAAGCTTTTGACAAATTCACGTTCTTTAATAGTTAGAGTGTTATTCAGATTTTCTGTTATTATTCATGTCAATTTTGGTAACTTGTATTTTTTTGGAGAAGTTCATTCATTTCATACTTCTAAGTTGTTGAAGTTTTTAGCATGAAGTTATCCATAGCATTCTTTCATTATCCTTTAAGGTCTATGGGATCTCTGATAATAACTCCCTCCTTTTTTTAAAAAAAATATTTTTTTAAGAGCAGTTTTAAGTTCACAGCAAAATTGAGAAGAGGGTACAGAGATTTTCCATCTATCCCTTTCCCCCACTCACGCATAGCCTCATCCATATCAACATCCCCCACCAGAGTGGCATTTTTGTGGCCATTGTTTAACCTCCGCTGACACATCATAATCACTCTCAAGTCCAGAGTTTACATTAGGGTTCACTCTTGGGGTTATACATTTTTTGGTTCAGAAAAATGTATAATGACATGTATTTATCACTGTAGTATCATACAGAATATTTTCACTGCCCTCAATATCGTCTGTGCTCCACCTATTCCTGTTTCTCTGCCACTCAACCACAGGTAATCACTTACTGTCTCCATAGTTTTGCCTTTTCCAGAATGTCATATAGTTGAAATCATACAGTATGTGGCCTTTTCAGATTGGTTTCCTTCACTTAGTAATGTGCATTTAGGTTCATTCTTTTTTTGTGTATGAGACTTGATAGCTCTTTTCTTACCACTGAGTAATCCACCATGTAGATGTACCAGAATTTGTCTGTTCACCTACAATTTGGTGAATTTGGAGGACAATTGGGTTGCTTCCAAGTTTTGGCAATTATGGATAAAGCTGCTCTAAACATCTGTGTGCAGGTTTTTGTGTGGACATACATTTTCTTTTTTAGAAATTGACAAATGACATTGTATGTTTGTATAATATACAGCATGATGTTTTGAAGTACATATACATTGGGGAATGGTTAAATCTAGTGGACATGTTTTCAGCTCCTTTGGGTTAATACCAAAAAGAGTGATTGTGGGATCACGTGCTAAGAGTAGGTTTAGTTTTTGTAGGAAATCACCAAACTGTCTTACAAAGTGGCTGTTTCATTTTTCATTTCCACCAGCAATAAATGAGAGTTCCTGTTGCATTAAAGCCTCGCCAACATTTGATGTTGTCTATGTTCTGGATTTTGGCCATTCTGATAGGTGTGTAGTAGAATCTCATTTTTTTTTTCACTTCTCTGATGACATATGATGTAGAACATCTTTTCATAACGCTTATTTGCCATCTATATATCTTGTTCGGTGAGGTGTCTGTTAAGGTCTTTGCCCCATCTTTAATTGAGTTGTTTGTTTTCTTATTGTTAGAGTTTTGAGAGTTCTTGGTATTCTGTGAGGTTGTAACTGAGGAGACGGGGAAAAAAGTTCTTGGTATTTTGGATAACAGTCCTTTATCAGATGTGTCTTTTGCAAATATTTTCTTCCAATCTGTGCCTTGTCTTCTCATTCTCTTGGCATTGTCTTTTGCAGAGCAGAGGTTTTTAATTTTAGTATTCAGCTTATTAATTATTTCTTTAATGGATTGTACCTGGGTATTGTAGCTAAAAAGTTATCTAGGTTTTCTCCTGTGTTATTTTCTAAGAGTTTTATAGTTTTGCATTTTACATATAAAGTCCGTTTTCCATTTTGAGTTAATTTTTGTGAAGGGTGTAAGGTTTGTTTCTAGATTCATTTCTTTGTATGTGGTCCAAAGAACCAACTTTTGGCTTTCTTAATTTTCTCTATTATTGATCTGTTTTCTGTTTCATTGGCTTTTCCATCATCATTGTAATTTATTTCTTTCTACTTTCTTTAAGTTTACTTTGCTGTTCTAATTTCTTAAGGTGGAATCCTAGGCCATTGATTTTAAATTTTTCTTCCAATATAAGTATTTAAAGCTATGCATTTTTATCTGGGCTGTGCTTTAGTTACATCCCACAAATTTTGACTGCTATATATTTGTCATTTAGTTCAAATTATTTTCCAATTTATTGTTTAAAATTATTATAACTTTCAGATATGGTGCTTTCTTACATATTAATATATTATTGTTATTGCTTTCTAATATAAACCTTGTATGATTTTGATCTTTAACATTTATTGAGATTTGTTTTATTGCCCAGGATATGTTCTGTCTTGGTGATTGTATTATACACACTTGAAAAGAATGTGTTCGGTCATCTTTGGACATGAAGTTCTATAAATGTCAGTTAAAGTTGGATGATAAGTGTTGTTTGGATGTTTATGTTTTTATATTTAAAGTTTCTCCTCTTAGGCAACTAGTATAGAACCTTGCCCTTAAAAAAAGAAATCCACTGTCAATCTTTGCCTTTCAATTGGAGTGTTTAGATTATTAATATTTAATATGATTAATTATTGACATATTTACCATATTAACAGTGATAGGTCTGCCACTTTATTGTCTTCTGTTTCTCTTTTTTTGTTCCTTTCTTCCTCCTTTTCTGCCTTCTTTGGGATTATTTTTTGGGATTATTGGGAGTATTTCATTTTAGTTGCTCTGTTGGTCTTTTCAGCGATATCTCTTTGTATTTACTTTTTTTATGCCCTAGGGATTACAGTATGCATACCTAACTTTTTACAGGCTACTTAGGGTTATTATACTAATTCACTTAAAACACAGAAACCTTGCAACCATACAGATCCTTTTATTCTCGCCTCCCCCAGAGACCTTTATGTTATAGTTGTCATGCATACTATACTTGGCAAACATCACCAAACAATGTTATAGTTTTTGTTGTCGACAGTCATGTGTACTTTATAGAACTTAGAGGAAAAATCTAGTATTTTGTGTTTTCCCATATATTTATTGTTTCTATTGCTCTTTCTTCATTCCTGAAGATGCAGCATTTCCTTTCAGCCTAATGTTCTTAGCTTTTCTAGCAGATCAGTCTGCTGGGGATACATTCTCTTTGTTTTTCTTTGAGAATGTATTTATTTTACTTTCATTCCTAAAGGATATTTTAGGTGGATATATAATTCCGAGTAGATGCTTGCTTCCTTGAGCACCTTAATGAGGCCATTTAGCTGTCTTTTCACTTCTCTGATTTCTGGTGAAAAATCTTTGTAATGTAAACCTTATTCCCCTCTATGTGGTGTGTAATTTTTTTCTAGCTGCTTTCAAAAATTTTTTCTTTGTTTTTGGCTTTCAGCAGCTTAATTTGATGTGTATCTAGTCATTTTCTTTAAGTTTATCCTCTTTAAAGAGTACTGAGCTTCTCAAATCGGTAAATTTTTGGCTTTCACTAAGTTTAGAATGTTTTCTACCATTGTGTCTTTCTTCTGACCTTACAAAATTTTAGTGGCAATTATGATAAAACTTTTGAGATTGTTTCACAGGCCTCTAACTGTTCAGTCTCCTATCAATTTTTTTTCTCCGTTTTTCAGATGAGGTTATTTTTACTGATACACATTCAGGTTCGCAGACTCTTTTCTCCCATCTCCATTTTCTTATTGAGTCCAACCAGTGAACTTTTTATGTATTGTTTATTTCACTTTTAACATTTACATTTGGTTCTTTAGAAAAAAACAACAACAACAACAACAACAACAAAAACTTCTCTTTCCCTGCCGAGAACCTCTTTCCATTCTATTCAGTTGTCCTTGTCTTTCCTCAATGTAGCATATTTATAGTGGTTGCCTTCCAGTCATTGTTGGATAATTACAACATGTGCATCGTCTTAGGGTTGGCATCTTTTGATTGTCTCTTCCCTTGAAGTTGTTCACATTTTTCTTGTGTTTTGCATTGTGAGAATTTGGGATTGTATCTTGGACATGGTTAATGTTATGTTTTGTAAACTCTAGGGTTTATTATAATTCTCTGGAGGATGTTGTGTTTTTTGTTGTTTAGGGGATCCCTTTCTGTGTCTCTCTTTTTCAGGACTTCTTACACATTTTCCATCATATCAGTTTCTTTTCTCAGTTCCTCTGGCCAGAAAGAGTTTTAACTTGGAATTTTAACTTTTGAGTTGTAGCCCTGTAATGCAGTGATCTCTTCCTGGCCTTCAGGCAAAGCTGTTAGTGAAAGGAGAAAAACAACCAAACTGGGAAATTTACTCTTCTGTGAATCACTTTTCCAAGTTTTGACTCCCCTCCAGAATTTGCTTTTATTTGTTTTTCAGAGTCCTGAAGTACTTTTTTTGTCTTTTTAAAAATTTTGCCCAAAGTAGTTGTAAACAGTGGGGAAAACAGGCTGTTTTGGGGTTTATGCCAATGTACTGGAAACAGAACTCTCTTATCTGGCTTTTAAAAAAGATTTTCCCTTTTATTGATTTTTAGCAGCTTGACTGTATTGTACCTA
The DNA here is from genome assembly GCF_029281585.2 of Gorilla gorilla gorilla. Lineage (NCBI taxonomy): Eukaryota > Metazoa > Chordata > Mammalia > Primates > Hominidae > Gorilla > Gorilla gorilla. Next base: position 92,005,057 of record NC_073238.2, on the reverse strand, counting down.
AATATGGTGTGTGTATGTGTGTGTATGCATGTGCACGCACACACGTCTGTGTCTCTGTGTGTGTGTATCCTGCTTGGTATCCATTCAGTTTGTTAGATCTGTGTGATGTCAATTTTTATTTAACTTGCAAATTTTGGCCTTTATTTCCTCAAATATTATTTCAGACTCAATTTCTTATTTCCTTCTGGGAATCCAATTATATATATATGATACTGTTTGATATCATATGTGTCTATAATCATATATATGACATATTTATGTGACCAGATAGTAAATAACTTAGACTTTATGGGCCATAGAGTCTCTGTTGCAACTATGCAGCTCTGTTCTTTAGTTTGAAAGCAACCACAGACAATATATATAAATGGATAAGCATGGCTGTGTTCCGATATAACTTTATTTACAAAGATAGACAGGAAGCTGTTTTTGGCATGTAGACTATAGTTTGCTGACCCCTGAGTAGGTGGTAATCGTTGCTGGAGCTACATTGTGAATTCAGGGAATCAAAGAAGTGCAAAACAGAAATGTTGGAAATAACTACAATGTAGGTAGCAGGGTGGATAAAAATGAGGAGGTAGGAGATATGGCTAGAAAGATATGTTAGGACTAGGTTATTATGTTCCCTGTATTGCTTTATTTGAAAATAGTATGGAACAATCATAGGGTATTTTTTGTTTGTTTTCTTTTTTTGTTTGTTTTTTTGAGACGGAGTCTCACTCCGTTGCCAGGCTGGAGTGCAGTGGGGCGATCTTGGCTTACTGCAACCTCCACCTCCTGAGTTCAAGAGATTCTTCTGCCTCAGCCTTCTACATAGCTGGGACTACAGGCACCCACCACCACGCCCAGCTAATTTTTGTATTTTTAGTAGAGATGGGATTTCACCATCTTGGCCAGGATGGTCTTCATCTCTTGACCTCGTGATTTGCCCGCCTCAACCTCCCAAAGTACTGAGATTACAGGCGTGAGCCACTGCGCCCAGCCAATCATAGGTTTTTAGGCAATGTAATGGTAGAGTTAAACTTTCAATTTATAAAGATAATCTCTAGTAGTGTTACAGAGGATGAATGAAAAGGAGCAGATCTGCAAAGCAGGGCTACCTTTAAAGAGGCAGTTGCAGTAACTCTGACAAGTGAAAATAAATGCTGAGAAAAGATAATGGGAATAGATGGAATAAAGTGGATTTAATGATATATTTAGCAGGTGACTAGATCTCAAGTGCAAATATAATAATGACTTTCATCTAGATAGAAAGGGAGGAAGAGCTAGTTTCTCAAGAGTCCATTCTTGGGATTCTTCTCTCTGAATTTTCTTCTTTGGTTGTCTCAGGCTTATGATTTCAGATATGCATTTGACTTCCTAGTCTGTGGTTTTTAGGTAAAACCTCTTTTCTTAAGCTCTAGCCTGTATTTTGAAAAGTCTACTGCTAGGATTCTCTCAGTCCTGTTCAGATACATTATGTTCAGTATATTCAAAGTCTCCTCGTGAACATACTGTCACTCACAAACTGCCTCTTTTCCTTTAGGCCGGTGAAACCGAAGTCTGAGATAGGTTCTTGAGGTTGGCAATAAGAAATTGTAATGAGCCAACACCCACTCACTTCACCTCCTTTTTTCAGGAGGCAGGGAGAAGTCACATTTCAGTGGGAAAGTGAGGCTGGACATGGGAGTATTTAGAAATAGTGGTTAATAATGTTTAAAGGGAAAGAAGGAAGGCAGTAGCTTAAGGAAGGAGACAAATAATTAATCTTTTGGATTAGATAACCTGTAGGAGATGTTCTTAGTGTCCTAGCCATATCCCTTTGGCATCCATTTGCATACTGTCTTCTGCAAACATCTATGACTATCTGCCTGAAAAGAAACACACTTGGCCTGTGTGCAGGGCAACTCACACGCGCCAGAGAGTTAATGCCTTCAGAAAAACTTTCCACCAGTGATGGATGGGGAGTTGGTAGATAAATACCTTTGTCTCACCTGCATTTAGGATAACTGAGCCATGTTTTCTGCTGTCTACCAGAGTTCTCCACTGGTTCAGGCCCTAGTTCCCCATCAGGGTAACTGGCTTCATAATATGTCCTTTCTTGACTTCCTTCTTTTCCCTGTTTTACTTTTGTTTTCCCTACTGGTGTTTTTCCTGGGATCACCTCTCAGAATAACTACTGCACTTGAATTCTTGAATTGACGTCTGCTTCTGGGGAAACCCAAACCAAGGTAGACATTTGAATTTGGCATGGGAATAATAATAAAAATGTGTTTAGCACTTACTAAATACCAGGCATAATTCTAAGTGTGACATCATCCAGTGGGAGAGGTACTGTTTTCACCCTATTGTATGGATGAGAGAACTGAGGCACAGAGAAGTTAAAGTAATGCCAAGATCACAGTGCTGGTAAATGACAGGGCTTGTATTTGAACCCAAGTCATTTGTTTCTAAATTCTGTACTCTTAACCTATCTTGACATAGCAGGCTGAAGGAAAAGGGCAAGGATAGTAAAAAAGAGAGAGAGAATGGGAATAATTAATAGATTAAGGCCCTGGGTTAGAGATCATTTCAAGGTGGGTGGAAGAAAAGCAAAGGGAGTACATTTGTAATGGTGTCTCTATTTTATTGGTTAAATAGATGGTTAGATTCTCTGCTCTGAGTTGATGGGTAGGGGAGGGATTTTGAAGTAGCTGGAAAGGTTCTAGATTTTTATGGTAGATGTACCTTGATAGAGAACTTAACTGGCTCTAGACCAGCAGTCTAATGATGTTCAGTAACTCCAATAGCTATTATTGTTTAGGGTTGTTATAGCTTATTGAACAAGGTTTGTAACTAACCAGTATAGAAGTGAATATAGAACATGAGCAGATAGCTCACATTAGAAGTGATATATGTAGTAAAGACTTAAGGGACAGGAAGAGGAAGAAAAAGGAGCCAGTAAAGAAGACTGAGAAGGAACCACCATCAGAGGTAGAAGGAACACTAAAGTAGAGGTTCTAGAAGCTGGCGGGACAGGGGACAGGGATGTAAAGAAGTAGGCACTGTTTGGTAGTTATCGTATGTAGGAGAATGTGAAGGATAAAGACTGAAGATGGGCAGTTGAATTGGCTACTAGAAAGTTTGTGGTATTGAGAAGTCTCATAGACTTGCATGAGTTTGATAGTAAGGTGTTAAAAAAGTTCAATACAATGAAGTTTTTTGTTTTTTGTTTTTTGTTTTTTTGAGACAGGGTCTCACTTTGTCATCCAGGCTGGGGTGCAGTGGCATGACCATAGCTCAGTGCAGCCTCTAACTCCTGGACCAAAGCGATCTTCCCACCTCAGCCATCTGAGTAGCTGGGACTACAGGCACATGCCACAGTGCCTGGCTAATTTTTTTTTTTTAATAGAGATGGGGTCTTGCTATGTTGCCCAGGCCAGGACCATTTTTTTCTTCAAGAAATTTAGTGATGAAGAGGGATAGAAGATTACTTAAACTTTTTTCCCCTTTTGAATTGGAGAATGACAGTAGGCCTCTAAGGTTAGAAACCACAGAAAAAAAGGCATAAAGGGTAAACAAAGAGAGGGATGTATGGTTGAGCAAAATCTCAAGGATGGTGAATGAAATGGGATCTGGTGTATGAGAGAAAGTGCATATTTGGATAGAGTAAGAGCTGTCTCTTTTGGGATGGGGGAAGGAGGAAGTTTCAGATTTGAAAAGGTCTCGGGGACATATTTTTAGCCTTTTTATGTTTCTGTGAAGAATTCCAGATTTTTTTTCTGATCTTTCTGGATCTTACATTTTCTATTCAGCTGTGTCCTGTACACTTAAATCCACCTATGGAGTCTGCAGTGTCGGTTATTTTTCATGTCTAGTTTGATTTTTTTTCAAATGTGCTTGGTTGTTCCCCATTCCCTGCAGATATTTTAATGATAGTCTTTTATTTCTTTAAATTTGATACACATGTTCTTGTTGCAATCTTTCTGAAAATCCCACCATCTGAAGTCTATATAGGTGTCTTTCTGTTGCCTAGTTCTGCTGTTCTCACTCAGAGTGCCTTGTATCTCTGTGTTCTTAGTTATTTGCTTGCTGTCATTCCTCTTGTTGTTCTCTGAGGTCTGGGATGAATAGATTGTATTCATGATATCATTAGAAAGTGTTACAGTTTTACAATTGCTTCAAGGCTTGAGTTTCCCTGGCCTACCTAGGCTATGTTTACTTAAGAGTACAAATATGCTTGAGGCAGGGTCTATAGCCACAGCTTTTCAGAGAGTTCTCTTCCCCTCACTTATGCTCCCTTCCATATTCCCCTACCCTCTTTTCTTTTTCCTTCTGCTGCTCTGCCCATTGCCAAGGTAGCTTTATTTATAGTCCTCCCCCCATGTGAAGACTTCCAAATAAGATCAAGAGACTGAAGCTATATATAAGAAATCTGTTTTCATCTCTCCTCTAAATCAAGTTGAACTGTTAAAATCTCTTTCTTATTACTAATTAGCCGGCTAGGTTAAGTAAATAAAAGTTTTCTACTTAGTAATGAGATAACTATTCCTCCCTAATTTATTCATTGATGCTTGAACATGATAGGAGTATCATTACATTAATTACACAGAATGAGTCTGGCTTCTATGAAAAAGCTTCAGTTTACATAAGGTGCTTCATAGATTGATTTTTAAAAGTTGGTCTTGTATCCAGTGACCTTGATAATTCCCTTGTTAATTCTTTATTTGTGGATTATTTTGTATTTTCTATAAATATAATTATCTACAAATAAAAAATGCTTTACTTTTAATTTTTAACCATTATGACTTTTATTTCATTTGCATCACTTACTGACCTTCAATATTGTGTTAACAGAAGTGGTGATAGTACAAATCCTTGCATTTTCCTCCTATGCTTAAGTGGAAATACTTAATTTTTCAACATTCAGTATAGTTGAATACACTGTTAAAAGTAGGTTTTTTATAGATAATCTGTATTAGATTAAGTAAAATCTGTTCCTGGTTCACCAAGGAGTTTCATCACTAGTGGTTGTTGAGTTTTAAAAATACTTTTTCTGTTTCTATTGAAGTGATCATATGTTTTGTTTCTTTTGTTCTGTTATTATATTGAATTATGTTGATTATGTATTTATTCTTTCCACATGTTGTTAGACAAAATTATTTGTAGGTAAATGGCTCTTTTTTAAAAAATAAAAGGGGTAATACACATACCATAAATTCACCCTTTTATACAACTTATTGGTTTCCAGTATATTCACAAAGTCATACAACTAAACATTTTTGTCTTTCCATAAATCCCAAAGCTATTAGCAGTCAGTTTCTATTCTCCTTTCTATCAGTTTTTGGCAACTACTACTTCCTGTTTTTATGAATTTGCCTACCTAGACATTACATATAAATGGAATTATACAATTTATGACCTTTTGTTGCCATTGTTTCTTTCACTTAGCATAATGTTTTCAAGGTTCATCCATGTTGTAGCATGAGTCAGTACTTCATTCTTTTTTTATGGGTAAACAACATTCTCTTATATGGAAGTGCTACACTTTATACATTCATTAGTTGGTGAGCATTTGGGTTGTTTCTACTTTTTGGCTGTGCAGTATTTTTGCTTCTATGTTCATAGGAGATATTGGTCTGAAATTTTTGTATTTTGAAATGTTCTCTTCAAATTTTGGTATCAGAGTTATGCTTGTCTTATGAGTTGGGAAATGTTTCTTCTTTTTATATTGTCTAAAAGAGTCTAACATTGATAATGTTTGAAAGAACTACCAGTGAATTTTTAAAGTATTTGGAAGAATTCACCAACAAAGCTATCCGAGTCTAGAGTTTTGTTTGTGGATAGATTTTGATTAGGGATCCAGTTTTTTTTCAATATATAGAAGACTATTCAGATATTACATTTTTTTCCCTTGTTTAATGTTGAGAAGTTACATTTTTTCGAGGAATTTATCCATTTTATTTGTCAAATTTATGGGCAGCATCTGTAGTGATGTCTCCTTTCTTATTTCTCGTATTGGTAATTTGTGCTTTTACTCTTTTCCTGACCATTTTTGCTCTAGGTTTATTATATTTATTTCATTTTATTTTAATATATTTGCTATATATTTAATTCACAAATAATTGTACTTATACATGGGGTATAATATGATATTTTGATACATGTTTACAATGTGTAATGATCAAATCAGGAAAATTAGCATATTTATCACCTCAGACATTTATCATTTTATCATTTCTTTGTCATGAGACCATTCAAAATCCTCTCTTCTAGCTGTTTGAAGTTGTATAATACATTGTTGTTTATGATAGTCACCCTGTGGTGCTATATAACACTCAAACTTACTCCTACTTTCTAGCTCTGATTTTGCATCCATTAGCCAACCCCTGGCTACTCTTCAACAACTCTTCTACTTTCTACTTTTATGAGATCAACTTTTTTAGCTTCCACATATGAGTAAAAACATGCCATATTCATCTTTCTTTGCCTGGCTTCTTTAACTTAAGATAATGTCCTCCAGGCTCATCCACGTTGCTGCAAATGACAGAATTTTACTCTTTTTTAATCACTAAATGGTATTTCATTGTGTATATATATCACATTTTCTTTATCCATTCATCTGCTCATGGAAGCGTAGGTTGATTCCACGTCTTGGCTATTGTGAATAGTGTAGCAGTGAACATGGGAGTTCTGAATCTTTTCAACATACGGATTTTTTTCCTTTGGATATACACCCAGTAGTGGAATTGTTGGATCATATGGTAGTTCTGCTTTTAGTTTTTTCAGGAGCCTCCATTCTGTTTTCCACAATGGTTGTACTAATTCACATTCCCATCAACAGTGTAGAGTTCTACTTTCTCCACATCTTCAATAGCATTTATTTTTTGTCTTTTTGTTATGCATGCTAATCTTTTCAGAGAACCAATTTTTGGCTCCTTGATGACCTCTATTGAATGTCTGCTTTCCATTTCATTGGTATCTACTCTTATTTTTATTTCCTTTCTACTACATATTTTGCATTTAATTTGTGGTTTTCTTTCTAGCTTCTTGAGTTGTAAGTCTAGATAATTTACTTTCAGTGTTTTTTTTTCAGTATATGCATTTATGTGTATGCAAAAGGCGATGCATTTTGTGGAAGTACTGCGTTAGCAGCATTCTACCAATTTTGTTATGTCAAATTTCATTTTCATTTTATGGAAAATATTTTCTGATTTCCATTGTGACTAGTTCTTTGACCCATAGTTTATTTAGAAGTCTTGTTTTTTTGATTGCTAAACATTTGGGAATTTCTTAGTTGTTTGTTTTTTTTTAATTTCTCATTTAATTTTTCCATGACCAGAGAATTACCTTATCATTCAGTCCTTGGAAATTTGTTTAGACTTGGTCTGTGGTCCAGCATATTATCTATTTTGGTAAATGTTCTATATGCACTTGAAAAGAATATGTATTCTATTGTTGTTGGATATGTTTCTGTATGTATGCCAATTAGGTCAGGTTGATTAATCATGGTTTGTTTGTTTGTTTGTTTGTTTTGAGACGGAGTCTCGCTCTGTCGCCCAGGCTGGAGGACAGTGGTGTGATCTCCGCGCACTGCAACCGCCACCTCTCGGGTTCAAGCGATTCTCCTGCCTCAGCCTCCTGAGTAGCTGGGATTACAGGTGCGTGCCACCACGCCCAGCTAATTTTTGTATTTTTAGTAGAGACGGTATTTCACCATGTTGGTGAGGCTGGTCTCGAACACCTGACCTCATGATCCACCTGCCTTGGCCTCCCAAAGTGCTGGGATTACAGGCATGAGCCACCGCGCCTGGCCAATTAATCATGTTTTCAAGTTTTTCTATGTCAGTGCTGTTTTGGTCTCTACTTGTTCTATCAATTACAGAGAGGTATGTTAGAACTTACTCTTTCAATTGTGGATTTGTATTTTCCCATTTTACTTCTGTCAATTTTACTTTATATATTTTGAAGCTGTGTTACTGGATGCATTCAAATTTAGGAGTGTTATGATTTCCTAATGATTTGACCCTTTTGCCATTTAGAAATGCTCTTTTCATTTCTTTTAATACTGTTGCCTTAAAAATTACTTTGTCAAATATTAAAATAGCCACTTCAACTTTTTTTGGGACACTGGAGAGTGTGCTTGAGATACATCTTTTTCTGTCCTTTTAGCATGTATCCTTTCATTTAAAATTATGATATTACAGTTATTAAAGGAAGACTTTCCTTCAGTATTTCTTGTAGTATTGGTCTCTTGACAGTGAATTATGTCAGCTTTCATGGATCTAAAAACATCTTTATTTTTGTCTTCATTCTTACAGGATACTTTTAGAATCCTTTATGTGAATTATATCAGCTTTCATGGATCTAAAAACATCTTTATTTTTGTCTTCATTCTTAAAAGATACATTCTTAAAGGTTACATGATTCCAGGTTACTTTCCCCCACCTGTAACCCCCATCCCTCCACTCTACCACCTCCCCCTCCCCACCCCCCCAGCACTTTTCAACACAAAGAATGGAAACTATCAATTTTATTGTTCCTTTAAGCGTATCTCTTCTCTGGCTGCTTTAAAGATTTTCTCTTTATGCTTTGCTTTTAGCAATATGACCATGCTGTGCCTAGGTATGCTTTTCTTTGGATTTTCCTGCTTAAAGTTCCCTGAGTTTCTTGAATCTCTCAGTTGATTTCTTTCTTCACTTTTGGGAAATTGTCAGTAATTATCTTGTCATATATTGCTTTTGTTCCATTCTTTTTTCTCTCTTTCTGGGATTCCAATTATATGAATATGAGACCATCTGACTTTGTCCCACATGTCTCGTTTTGTTCATCCCATTTTTGTTTCCGTGATTGAATTCTGTTATTTATTTATTTATTTATTTGTTTGTTTATTTATTTTTGGCCTGTTTGCAAGTCTGTGAAACCTGTTTTTCTGTAACTTACTCTGCTTTTAAAATCATATGAGAAGTTCTTAATTTCAGATGTTTATTTTTCAGTTTCAGAATGTCCACTTGGTTCTTTTTTTATAAATTATGTTGAAAATTGCCAATTGCATTATTTTACACATATTGTTAATCTCTGCATCTCAGGTACTTGCCTCCTAACGTTAATATCTGGGTTTTCTGTGAGTCTGACTAATTTTCTGGTTTTCTCTTGATTATGTGTCTGCCACATATTTTGCTTCTTTTGATGTCCCTTAATGTGTTTACTTAGTGTCCCCAAACTAGACTAACACTGTGTATGAATGAACATGATTTTCTTTCAGATCATGTGTTTTCTCCTAGAGAGATGTGCTCTTTGCTGTGTCAGACAGATAGAATGAGGAGTTTGATTATCTCAATCCAGTGAGGGATTACATAGACCGCTCCCTCCCTCTACTAGGATTCTGTCTTCTTATGGAAGTTTTCTCTTCCCTTTTGACCCAGCCTCTTTTTTTTTTTTTTTTTTTTTTTTTTTGAGATGGAGTCTTGCTCTCTAGCGCAGGCTGGAGTGCAGTGGCGCGATCTTGGCTCTTGGCTCATCACAACCTCTGCCTTCCAGGTTCAAGCGATTCTCCTGCCTCCGCCTCCCGAGTTGCTGGGATTGCAGGCGTGCACCACCATACCCAGCTAATTTTTTGCATTTTTAGTAGAGACGGGGTTTCACCATGTTGGCCAAGCTGGTCTCGAACTCCTGACCTCAAGTAATCTGCCCGCCTCAGCTTCTCAAAGTGCTGGTATTACAGGTGTGAGCCACCGCGCCCAGCCTTGACCCAGCCTCTCTATCATCCTTCAGTGTTCCAGTTACATTTCTGAGGAGATATACCACTGGGAAAGCTGTCTATGTATCTGGAGCTTTTCTAGATTCCAGTCTGTCATTTCAGCCCACATGCACTACTAGTCTCTTGTTTCCTTTATTAGAGTTCCTCTGCTTAAGCCAAGCTCAGTCCTTACTCATGCCCAAACTCTGCAATTACCCCCATGGAAGAACAAGCCAGTGGTCTCAGCTGCCTTGGAAGTGCTCTTCCACCTCTGGATTTTTTGTTCTTTTAGTCCTCATTGCTTCCACAGCTTCCTTACGTTGGTTAGTCTGGTCTTTGAAGCAGGCACATTGGCCTGCCTCCTATCTAATCACTTACTTTAGGGAAGTGGAAGTCAGAAGTTTATCTTTATAAAAAGAAAAGGCAGATAATTTTAGGAGTGCTTATTTTTATAAGCATAGTGATGTTTTGAATAGTTTTATCTGTGTTGCATACTCATAGCTATAAAGCATTTTTTTCCTTTCTGATATGGGCCTGTTTATCAAAATATGCCCCAGATCTGGGGCGAGCAAACAAAGACCCACAGACCAATGAGGCCCAATTCTTGTTTTTATGTAGCCTGTGAACTAAAAGTGGTTTTTACATTTTTAAAAGGTTGAAAAGAAAATAAAAAAGGAAGAGAATGTTTTGTGAGCATTATGTGAAATTTGGAAGTTTTATTGTAATATATGCACACTCCTCTCTTTATGTGCTGCCGATGGCTGCTTTCGTGCTGTAACCATTGAGTAGTTGCAACAGAGATCTTGTGACTCACAAAGTGTAAAATATTTGCTGTGTGGCCCTTTGAAGAAAAAATTTCCCTATTCCTGCTTTACATCACAGGCTCAGGAATTTTTTATTTCTTATTACTAAGAGAAATTAAGCAAAAGATTGAAACCATTTTATTCCAGAAGTTCTGTAAATTTGGATTTATTAAAATCTTAGCATTTTAGAGGATTTACAAGGAACCTCAGTCTCCTTCATCTCTTTATTTTGCAAATGAAGCAGATTTGAGTGAAAGAGGTTTTAAAATTATGACTACATTTTTGGTATAAAGTATACTCAGTAATAAGCTGATAGAGAAACTATTGATCTATATCACTGAACAATTTGCAAAATTGATTTGTTCTTATATTGCAGAAGTATTTGGTTTTTCTTAAACAGTGTAGCTCTTAAGAAAATATTTTTGGAATTTTTAAAGTAAATATTTTAAGATAAATATTTAAGGCATGTTAATAGCCTTTTCCTTTTATTGTCAACCACAATTCTTTCAAATCTCATGGATATGAAGTTATTTTTGTGAGAAGACTGAAAGTCTTACAGGACCAATTCCAGACATTCTTCGTTAAGCTTCGATTGATTTAGAATATAAAGCCCTAAATCATCAGAAATTCGAAGGTAAATTGTTAATGTGTAAGACTGGTTTTTAGAGTTTCTCTTTTATATTCCCATCCTCAGATATCGTGAAAGGTTTAAGCTTAGTTCTCAAATATAGAGATATAATGGTGTGTTATATTACTAGCAAATGGCATTTTTAAATTTTCCAATGTTGAATACAAATTTTGTTTATATAATTTTCAACTTATTACTGGCTCTTTTAGAAAACCTCTACCTCTACCTCTGCAAACCAAATCAACAACAACAACAACAAAAAAAGTAATTTATAATTAATTTGGGAATAGCTAGTTCTTGGATGGCCTGTACTTAAGAATTGATGGGTTCAGATTCATAAGAATTGTTACAACCAATTAAATGCCATCATGCATAGAAAGAAGTATTTTAGAAATGTACGTAAAGTCATTTGAAGTTTAAAGAAGTTCCATTAGATAAAACAGACACAAACATTGGTCTCTAATTGGGAAAATTTGAGTCAGTTATAACTTGTCTTTAGGAAATCTATCTGAATTTGGATTTATATATTCTACTTCTCTGAAAATTGGTTTGGAATAAATTTTGATGCTTTTATAAGTTATATAGAAGGGGCTAACCTCTTAGTAGTTATGTATTCCTGTTGCTCAAATACCTGATTTCACTCAGGTAATCTTTATTATAAAGGAAAGTTGGTTTCCTAACTAGTATGAAGAATACTTATTGTGTTTTATTTATTTATTTGTTCATCTGATATTTATTGACCATCCGTGATGCTTCACATTGATGCAGGTGCTGAAAGTACACAGTTGAAATAGACATTCGTCATGCCCTCACAATGCTAGTAGTTGAGTAGATTCTATAAGCAGGTATATGTATTTATGTTTAGCATTTGGCACTGTTAATCTTTCTCTTTCTCTTTACTTTTATGGCATACTATCTTGTGGAAATCTCATCCACATACATAGTTTCCATGACCTCCTTTGTACTAAAGTCTGTGCAAAATAATTCCAAGGATAACTCCTTAGTGGGCCTTTCTGGCTAGAGATGCTTTAAATGCACTCATGTGTCGATACCATAGATGTAGATACCTTATTTTAATCTCTGAGTAAGGCATGTAGCTGTAGCTCTCAACTTCCTCATATCTCCCCTTCCTCACTCTTTCTCTTATACTTTCTCTTTCTCTTAAAATACTTGTTGAGTACTATATCCCAGGAACTTTTCTGGACAGAGGCTAGAGTAGTGAACAAGAAAGACAGGGCCCCTGCACTATTGGAGCTTTTAGCTTGGCGAGGAAGCAATACATTAAACAGTTCCATACATAATTACAGTTATTGGCTGTACAATGAAACATAAATATACGATGAAGGAGAGTGTATATTACGGAAACTCATCCAGTGTGGGGAGTTAGACTTAAGTGACACTTATGCTGAGACCTCGAAGATAAGTAGTGGTTAGCAGGAGAAGACGTGGTAGAGAATTTCAGGAAGAGGGAAAACCTTTGTGAAAGTTGTGATGAAGCTTAACAGGTTCAGACAACTGAAAGAATATCCTTCTTGCTGGAGTATGATGAATCAGGTGGAAAAGAATGCAAAATGAGGCAGGAGAGACTGATGGATGTCAGTTATTGGAAGAGGATCTTTTAAATGATGTCGGTGCTTTTGGACTTTATCTTAAGAGAATTGAGAAGATACTGATTTTTAAGCTGGGGAATTATCCACTCAGGTTTGTGTCTTTAAAAGTTGAGTTAGGTTCCTATGTGAAGAATGGATTGAAGGGTATGGATGTGCAGAAATGAGTTAAGCTTTTGCAGTGGTCCAGGTAAGAGGTGGTGGTAACCTAGCTTATTAGCATTGCAGCAGTAAAGATGGTGTGGACAGATTCAAGAACTGTTTATGAGATATAATTGACCAGATTTTGTGATTATTTTGATTTCAAGAGTGAAACTGAAGGAAATGTCAAGGATAACATTTTCATCTGCTTGTTACTCTTGTCTATTTGTTGACATTTTGGTATTTTGAAGTTAAACATCTTCAAAATCAAACCCATTACTTTTTTTCCAGCAGGCTAACTCTTCCTTCTAACTTCTCTATTTTTAAGAGTGACATTGTCTACCTCCAGGTGACCTAGGCTTAAAATTTTTCTCTTTTGTCACTGCTGTTACTAAATTAGTTACCAAATCTTAAGGACTTGACCCCTTCAGCATCTGGAACAACCTCCTCCCCTTCGCTCTCCCCCCATTCCCTCTTCCCCCCGACTTCATCCTTTTTTCTTTATTACAGCAGTAGTATCCTCTTGTTAGATCACTAAACTGTGCTTTCCATTCAAGTCTCTGAGCTCCTTGGGGACAAGAACTGTCTTTTTCATTTTGTGTCTTTACTACTTTGCATCTCAGCATGGTGAACATAAAACATATTAAGTGAAATGAAAATAAAATGTTTTCCTTGCTTCTTGTTTCTTGCACCATAATTCTTATTCTTTATCACATATTTTTTTCTGTTTCTCAAAAGTTATTCAGGGGCTTCTTCTTGCTTAAAGAATAATTTGGTCTTAGGACTATGTGATAATGAATGTATCCAGACTGGCTGCTGGAGACATAAAGTATATGAGCTGGGGATTTTCCTATAGTAGTTTAGTAAAAAGTGGCTCTTAAGTCCCTTTGCACCATAGCCCTCACTACCAAAAAGAGCAGATTTTTTTTCTTGGAAACATCACTGATATTTGTAAACATCCCACTATGGATAAAGTATAAAACACTTCATTTGATGCCTTTTTAATGTTTTAAGTTTATGTATGTTTTTGCAGAATTCAAATTTTTATTATCATTTAATATATATTGTATATTGCTTAGCTGCCCCGTGTTATCTTCTCAATAGCTACTTTATATGTTAGTATCTTATATGTGTATGTAAAGTATATTGTTTCACATAAAGAAAGTTTGCAAGAAAAAGATCCAAATGTCTACTTTGGAAATACCCATTTTTGATAGCTTTGCATGTCCTAATATGAACATTCATATTTTTTTCCCATTTTTCTTTTAATATTTAGGAATAAGAAAATTTTAAATAAGAAGAAATTGAAAAGAAAACAGAAGAGCAAATCAAAAGTGAAGACAAGAAGCAAGGTAAAGCTGCTGGTAATTGATAAGGAATAGGACTTTTTCATATGGTGATTTGAATAAAAATGCCAAGATTAAAAAATATAATTAAACCATTTTATTAGTATGTGCTGAAGTAATTTTGTAAAAGCCCTTTATGATTTGGTTCCTCTTTTAGTTTCATCTTTCTTTTGGGTGTTTCTTCTCTTTCTTGCCTTTTTTTTTTCTTTTTTGAAACAGGGTCTTGTTTTGTCACCCAGGCTGGAGTCCAGTAGTTTCCTGGGCTCAAGTGATCCTTCCACCTCAGCCTCCTGAGTAGCTGGGACTACAAGTAAATGCCACCACACCCAGCTAATTGTTAAATTTTTTGTAGAGACAGGGTCTCACGGTATTGGCCAGGCTTGTCTCGAACTCGTGGGCTCAAGCAATCCTCTCACCTTGGCCTCCCAAAGTACTGACATTGCAGATATGAGCCACTGTGCCCAGCCTGTTTCTGGGAGTTTCTTGACCAGTAGTCTGGAAATTAATATCTGGATGTTGAAAATTATTTGCTATTTATTCTTATTATCTTTGATCAGTCCTTTGGGGGAACATATCCATTTCTGTTCTCTTTTTTCAATCTGACTACAGGTACTAGAAACTTGAGTAAAATTAGCTTGTAAACTGGGACTTGGATTTGGGTTCATCATATGCCTTTCTTGACAGGAATTAGGGAAACTTGGTGTGTCCATATTGTTCTGAGCCTCTTTTGACTGTTGGTAGCTCTGCAAAAGAAAAGGCAATATGGAATATTTGAATTAGGTGGGATCTTAGAAACCAAGAATCTATTTTCACCTAATGCAGAGATCTCTATAAAATCCATCTTTTTTATACTGAACATTTTCAGTGACCAGAGCACTTTATATAACAGTCTCTTTTCTGTTGAACATCTAGACAGAAGGAAGAGAAGAGTCGTAACTGTGATTCCTGAATAGCTTCACTTTGAGTTAAAGAAACAATAGATATGCTGGGCCTGTATAGCAACTATAGAGGCAATTGTTTCCTACACTTTTAAGTTAGTGTTTTTACTATTGTAACTGAGAGAAATCTACTTCAAAGTAGCAAACCTAAAATAAAATGAAAGGTTGGGGGATGGCATTTATTTGGTGGCTCTATCTTGAGACACAGCTGGATCCAGGGTTGAAATGATATCATTGGCTGGGTGCAGTGGCTCACGCCTGTAATCCCAGCACTTTGGGAGGCCGAGGCTGGCAGATCACGAGGTCAAGAGGTCGAGACCATCCTGGCCAACATGGTGAAACCCTGTCTCTACGAAAAATACAAAAATTAGCTGGGCGTGGTGGCGCGTGCCTGTAGTCCCAACTACTCAGGAGGCTGAGGCAGGAGATTGCTTGAACCCGGGAGGAGCAGGTTGCAGTGAGCTGAGATCACACCACTGCAATCCAGCCTGGCGACAGAGTAAGACTCCGTCTCAAAAATAAATAAATAAAAAAAAAAATCAAACCCGTATTTTCAGCTCTTGCTTCTGCCTTCCTCTGTGTGTGGACTTATTACCTGTGACTGAGGGCTGAGGCTGCCAGCAGCTCCAACTCCATTTGCTCTGAGCAAGAGGCAATCTCTTCTACTAGTCATAGCAGAAAGTCTTGGGTAGGATTTTCGGTTTACCTGCATCATTTGCTTTGACCACGGAGATACGGGATACTTTGGTTAGACTGAGTTATATTTTTAACCCTGAGATGGGCAGTGGGTGAGCACCCTGGTGAATAGGCCACATGAAATGAGGGAGGAATAGTTACCCTAAGGAAAGTGTTGCCGGGTAGGCAGAAAAATGATCTGTTCACTGTATCCCTTCTCATTACTTCTGCTTCTGGGATAGAGGAGGGAAGTGGAGCGCATTGTCAATATACAGAAAACCTCTAACAAATACAGTCATTCCAACCTCTATCCCTTTTCAACTTTTTGGTGCTATGTGCAAATCAGAGTATGGGAATCTTGAATATTTTTTAAGTTTTTTTAAGGTTTCATTTGGTGATTTTCCTGAAGTGGTGGCATATGATATCCAGGAAGAGGTGAGGAGAAGTCAAGGTCTTTTGTCCCCTTCAACTCAGCCTCCAACTAGCTTTGTGCCCTTAGTAATTCAGTTTTTTTCCTCTTGCCCTCAGTATTTCTATATCTTCTTTTTAAGAGTAGTTTGAGATAACAGTGATATAAGTAAGTTCATTCATTTATTCCTCAAACATTAATTGCATGCTGAGTATGTGCAGGCATTATGCTGGATGTTTGGGATACAAAGATGAGTAAGAGGCATTTTTTGCTCATGGAAAGCATATAAAGTAGTAAAATGGTGTTGTTAGTCTCCTTGACCTGTATTACTTTTTCCAGATTATTTTTCATCTACCCTCTTTTTGAAAGTTATTTTTTAAATGCCATTTAGCTGGCATTTTATCTACTTTATATCTACTTTATATATATATATTTTATATATATATATTATATATATATATTTTATATATATATATTATATATATATATTTTATATATATATATTATATATATATATTTTATATATATATATTATATATATATATTTTATATATATATATTATATATATATTTTATATATATATATTATATATATATATTTTATATATATATAATATATATATATTTTATATATATATTATATATATATTTTATATATATATATTATATATATATATTTTATATATATATATTATATATATAGCCATTATATCTACTTTATGGCTATCATCAACCCCTCTATTTCTCCTCATCCATCAGTCATCTCCTTTATTTAATTTCCATCTTACCCAGGTTAGATACCAGTCTTTCTTTTTAGAAAAACTCTTATTTAATCTGTAACAAATTACAAAAACTTGATGGTTTAAATTAACACTCGTTATCTTACAGTTCTGGAAATCTGAAGTCCAAAATGGATCTCACTGAGCTAAAATCAAGGTGTCAGCAAGGCTTTATTCCTTCTGGAGGCTCTAGGAGGGAATCTGTTTTTTTGCCTTTCCAGTTTCTATAGTAGAGGCTGCTCAGATGTCTTGGGTTGTGGCCCCCTTCCATCTTCAAAGCCAGTGGCGGTTGGTTGAGTTTTCTCATGCGGCATCACTGATAGTTTTCTGTTGTTTTATCTCCTCCTCTTACTGTCCAGCCTCCCTCTTTCACTTGTAAGGACCCTTGTGATTACATTGGCCCATCCAGATAATCTGTGCATTTCAAAATCCTTAGTTTAATCACATATACAGAGTCCCTTTTGCCATGTAAGGTAATATTCACCTGGGTTCTGGGGAATTAGGGTATAGATGTTTTTGGAGGCTATTATTTACCTACCATATCTCCCTTGTATATTTGTTGCATTAATCTGACAAAACTCAATCTTGTGTGAATCCAGTTATTTTGTCCCTCCCTTAAGGTGAGTTCCATGTGCTGCCAAAGAGAGTTACACAAGAGTTAACTGATAACGATACACACTCATGATCATCAATCTCAAGTATACCATAGCCAGACTATCTTATTATTTTTTCTGGTCAAATAGTTCTCTTTTCTTCTGTGATTATTTCAGACCTTTGCCATGCTCCTCAAACCTCTGATAAATTCTGCCTTCCAGCACATGACTTCACTTTCTTACAGGAGAAATCAAATTCATTACTCAGAAAAGTTCCTCAACTTCCTAATCCCAAATGCATCTGTCTTCAGGCTTCTCAGTAGCTGAGCCTGACATAGAGATTTGAAGTTTGCAGTTCAGTAAGTTTTGAAAGTTAACATTCATGCATAGAAGCACTACTGCAGTCAAAGTTCAGAACATTTCTATCATCTCCAGGGGTTTTCTTTTTTTCTTTCTTTCTTTTTTTTTTTTTTTCTGAGACGGACTCTTGCTTTGTCTCCCAGGCTGGAGTGCAGTGGTGTGCGATCTCAGCTCACTGCAGCTTCTACCTCCTGGGTTCAAGCAATTCCCTGCCTCAGCCTCCTGAGTAGCTGGGATTACAGGCGCCAGCCACCACGTCCAGCTAATTTTTGTATTTTTAGTACAGACAAGATTTCACCATGTTGGCCAGGCTGTCTCAAACTCCTGACTTCAGGTGAACCACCCGCCTTGGCCTCCCAAAGTGCTGGGATTACAGGCGCAAGCCACCGTGCCTGGCCGGTTTTCTTACCCTCTGCTGATTCCATCCCTCCCTATAACCCTGGCTGTAGGCAACCACAGATACATTTTCTGTCACTGTAGATTAGTTTTCATTTTCTAGAACTTCATATAAATGTGATCATATTGTGAGTACTCTTTTTTTTTTAAATCTGGTGTCTTTCCCTCAGCATAATGATTTGTGTTAATGTTGTTGTATATCAATAGTTCATTCCATTTTTTTTTGCTGATTTTATATACATATATATGCACTTGTGTGTGTATGTGTGTGTGTTCAGTTTTCTTGGGTGCATACTGAGGAGTGGAATGGTTAGGTGGTTTTTCCTTTGATTTGCCAGAAGGACTCATAAATCTCACAAGCAATTTATACTCATGGCTAAGATTTATTACAACAAAGGATACAGAGCAAGCAGCAGGAAAAAGGTATGTGTTTGATGTATAGGAAGTTATGGCATAGGCTTCCTAGTTCTTCATTGACTGAGCTTTCATGTCAGAAAGAAAGACATGCTTTCTCTCTGGCAGTGAACTACAGAGAAATGTGTATATTGTTTTTGCTCAGGTGAATTTTAGAATTCAAGACTTTTTGTGGGTTTGGTCACACAGACATATCTTGTTAGTCAATCAGACATGGTAAGTGAAACTCAGGTACACATTGTAAAGCTTGATGTTTGTACATGCAGAGCAGTCTGACAGGCCAGGAGGCATGGTCCATTGCTCTGTGTGTTCATAACACAATCATCAATCACTACCACAGAGAAAACTCTAAACATCCACATTCCCAAAGGTTAGCCAAGGGTCAATCATGGTTTCCTTGAGGAAATACAAGGAGTAAGCAATCATGCCTGCAGTGTTAACTTTTTCCTCAGAGTGGGCACGGTAAATGTACGTTTAGTTTAGCTTTTTTTTTTTTTTGAGACGGAGTTTCGCTCTTGTTCCCCAGGTTGGAGTGCAATGGCATGATCTCGGCTCATTGCAACCTCCGCCTCCCAGGTTCAAGCAATTCTCCTGCCTCAGGCTCCCCAGGAAGCTGGGATTACAGGCATGCACCACCACGCCTGGCTAATTTTGTATTTTTAGTAGAGACGGGGTTTCTCCATGTGGAGGCTGGTCTCGAACTCCTTACCTCAGGTAATCTGCCCGCCTTGGCCTCCCAAAGTGCTGGGATTACAGGCGTGAGCCACTGCACCCGGCCTGTACATTTAGCTTTTTAAGAAACTAGAAAACTCTTTTCCAAAGTGGTTGTTCCAGTCTGTAGTCCCACCAGTAGTATATGACCAATCTAGTTGCTTCATATCTTTGCAAACATATGGTATTCGCTTTTTAAATTTTAGTCAGCCTACTAAGTAGGGGTTTCCCATTGTGGTTTTAGCTTGCTTTTCTCTAATGACTAATGATGTGAAATCTTTTCATGTACCTTTTGCCATTCTTATTTTTTTGATGTGAAATGTCTGTTCAGATCTTGCCTCTTATTTTTGTAATTGTCTTCTTATTATTGAATTGCCAGAGTTTCTCATATATTCTAAATACAAGTCTTTTGTCAGATATCTGCATTCCAAATACATTTCTCCTGTTCTGTGGCTTGCTTTTGGGGGAAGAATTGCCATTTTAACGATATTGAATTTTCCAATCCATGAACATGGTATATATCTCCATTTATTTAAGTCTTTAAATTTCACTCAGCAACACTTTTTTGTTTTCAGTGTGTAGGGCTTACACATATTTTATTACTTTTATTTACAATTATTTTATATTTTTGATATTACTGTAAATGCAGTTATTTTTGAAAATTTATTTTGCTTTGAGATGATTTCAGTATGAATGCAGTGTGTATGTGTGTGTGTGCACCTAAGTCTGTGTAATTTTATCACGTGTAGGTCCATGTGACTCTTACCACAGTCTGGATATACAGCAGTTCCATCACAAGGATTCTCTGTGATATCCTTTATAGCCACAGGTATCTTCCTTCCTCACCCTCTCCTTAGCTTCTGGCAACCACTGATCTGTTCAGCATTTATAATTTTGCCATTTTAAGAATGTTATCCAGTGAAATTGTACAGTATGTAATCATTTAAGATTGTTGTTTTTTTCTCCACTTGGCAAAATGCCTTTGAGATTCACACACATTATTGCATATTGTTTGTTCCTTGATGAGTAAGCATTTCGTGGTATGGATGTCCCATAGTTTGTTTAACCATTTACCCATTAAAAGATATCTGAGTTGTTTCTAGCTTTTGACTATTTTAAAAGAATGCTATTACGAACATTCGTGTACTGGTTTTTGTGTGAACATAAGTTTTTATTTCTCTGGTGTAAATGTCCAAGAACATAATTGCTGGATTATATGGTAAGCACATATTTAGTTTTGTAGGAAATTGCTGTACTTTCTTCCAGAGTGGCTGTACCATTTTACATGACCATCAGCAATGTATAAGTTTCTCCTCATCCCCACCAGCATTTGGTGTTGTCACTATTTATTTTAGCCATTCTGATAGGTGTGTACTATATCTCATTTTAATTTGCATTTTCCTAGTAGCTAATGATGTTGAAATTCTTTTCATGTGCTTATTTACCTTTTGTGTAAATATCTTCTATATTGATGTGTTTATTCCTATCTTTTGCCCATTTGTTAATTGGATTCCTTGTTTGTTTTTACTGTTGACTTTTGAGAATTCTTTATATATTCTGAATACTCATCCTTTGTTGGATATGTGGTTTGCAAATATTTTCTCCCAGTCTGTGACTTCAATGCTATTATTTTTGAAATTACATTTTTCAGTTGTTCATTCCTAGTATGTGGATATACTACTCATTTTTATATAGTAATTTTATATCCTGTGATTTTGTTAAATCTGCATACTATTTCTGGTAGCTTTTTTGCAGATTCCTTAAGATTCTCTACATGTTTTTTTTACAAGTAAAAACATTTCTTTTTTAGAAAATACTTCTTGCCTTTTTCCCTTGGCTGGATAGGATATTTTCCTTGTACTAGATAGGATATCCAGTACAATGTTGATGAGTTGCTGAGAGTAGACCAATTTGCCTGGATCACAATCTTAGAGGGAAAGCATTCAGTCTATTACCATGTTAGCTGTGGTTATTTTGTAGATACCCTTTATCAAGTTGAGAAAATTCCCTTCTATTCCTAACTTAGACTTTTTTTTTTCTATCATGAATCGATACTGGATTTTTGTCAAGTGATCTTTCTGTGTTTATTTGCAGTATAATGTATTTTTTCTCTGTTACGACAGTGGTTGCTTTTCCAGTGTTGTGCCAGCATTGTCCCTGGGTTAAACCTCAGTTGGTCATAATGTATTACTTTTTTATATATTGTTGGATTTGAATAGCTAATACTTGTAATATCTCTCGATATTTGGATGAGATATTTGTAATATCTCTTATGCATATATTCATAAGTTATATGCCATGCCAATTTAACTTTTTGATGTATTTCTTATTTAACAAGTGTATTTTTTTTTTTCCCAATTCTTTATGGAAGAAGAGTCGAATATTTGGGACCAAGTGTTTTTGGTACTTGAGGTATCATTTTGTTTATCTTAGATACTTCCTGGACATTCTCTAATTATTGGAAGTTGAATTTCTAAAATATTTTAAAACAGCTTTTTATATTTATAATATAAATGTTGATCTTGAAATTGTAGTTGCTGTCTGATGAATAAAATATTGGGCATAAAAGAGAAACTGTTTAGTCTTAACAAATTACCAATCACATGATTTTTTGCCTTTATCAATACTGATAGGTGAGAGAGAGCTTAGGGAAGCATCTACAGTTTACTTGGCATTACTGTTATTTGAATGAGAATGAAATGAGTTGATGAAAATTAAGTGTTTTTTGGGGGGGCCCTCATTTCTGTGTAAACTTCTATATCTACTTTTAAAAGCATTCAAAATGCAATCTAATGTTTGTAGTAGGTCATTGAGACTCTACAGTGTGTCTGGAGTCTCTTAGGAAGTTGTAAAATGAATTTCCTTTGATACAGAACTCTAGGAGTTAAGCTTTGTTGAGTCTATTCCTGTCATGGCGATTCAAGAATATTTCTAAGTTTTTTGCCCATCCTTTCCAGCGCTTGTCAGATTGGTTGGTTATTGCTGCATTGCTCAAAAAATAGTGAGGTATAGAAAAGGGGACTAGAAGTTGGGTCCATAGACTTAGACTGTCTCTGCTGTGTCACATAATGTGTCTTCTGCAAGTCAGTTAGTGTGTCTAATCTTTACTTTTATGTAAAATGGGACTTGATGATAGAAAAGAGTGTGAAATGGAAATATTCTGTTTTGTATTTCAGTCTGAAAACTTGGAGAATACAGTAATCATACCAGATATCAAACTACATAGCAATCCTTCTGCTTTCAATATTTACTGTAATGTACGCCATTGCGTTCTGGAATGGCAGAAAAAGGAAATATCGTTGGCAGCCGCATCTAAGAACTCTGTGCAGAGTGGAGAATCAGATAGTGATGAAGAAGAGGAATCCAAAGAGCCCCCTATCAAGCTTCCAAAGGTAAGCCACTGAGTTCTATTAATATTTAGATGTGTAACCTGCAGGTGTTCTGGCTATAATGCGTATATATGCATTGCTAAAATACTTTGCTTTATGTAAAATTGCACACTAAAAATAACACGGCTTATGGGCAAAAATAGATTTGGAGCAGAAAAGGAAAACTCTGCAACTTTATAACTAAGGTGCTAACAAAGTCAATAATTGATAATTCACTGGAAAGCGCAGGAAGGGAGATCAATGGGTTGGAGTCTGTTATAGGGGCAATTAAAAAATGTACAAAAGCAGTAGGGTGGAAATGCTGGTATAGAGGCATTGAGCCATGGCAGATGGAAGTATAGCTCTGAGCCAGTGAGCCGAGAGTAAGGTGGGCACAAGAGAAAGCCAAGAGCCCTGGAAAGCTGGGAGGTGCTCCTCACCTGGGATGCAGGTATGCCGTTTTTATTTTTCTTGAAATAGAACTAGAAAGCCTCTCAGCTGTGTAGTAGCTGGGCTGAGAGCCTTTTCCTTTCTGCCTAAGCTTATAATTGTACTCTCGATATTGCGGTTTCCCTTGATTAGGAAAAAAAAAATCACCTATGAACCAGCTGAACTTCTGCATTATTCTGATATTACTCCCTTATTTACCAGGAGCATATAAACTAGTTGGTATTTCTATAATAGAAGCATGTATTGTAGGCTGGGCGCAGTGGCTCACACCTGTAATCCCAGCACTTTGGGAGGCCGAGGCAGGTGGATCACCTGAGGTCAGGAGTTTGAGAACAGCCTGGCCAACATGGTGAAACCCTGTCTCTACTAAAAATACAAAAATTAGCCCGGCATTGTGGCAGTCGCCTATAATCCCAGCTACTCAGAGGCTGAGGCAGGAAAATTGCTTGAACCCAGGAGGCGGAGGTTGCAGTGAGCCGAGATCATGCCATTGCACTCCGGCCTGGGCGACAGAGTGAGACTGTCTCAAAAAAAAAAAAAAAAAAAAAGAAACTGGCTGGGCGTAGTGGCTCACGCCTGTAATCCCAGCACGTTGGGAGGCCGAGGCAGGCGGATCACGAGGTCAGGAGATCGAGACCATCCCGGCTAACACGGTGAAACCCCGTCTCTACTAAAAATACAAAAAAAAATTAGCCGGGCGTGGTGGCAGGTGCCTGTAGTCCCAGCTACTCGGGAGGCTGAGGCAGGAGAATGGCGTGAACCCGGGAGGCGGAGCTTGCAGTGAGCCGAGATCACGGCACTGCACTCCAGCCTGGGCGACAGAGCTAGACTCCATTTACCAAAAAAAAAAAAACCTGTGTTATAGAACTATTCTCAGTGTACTCTGTTCTGTTTAAGTATTGGTATATTTAAGACTGGAAGGTTATTTTATATGTATATATATATATGTATATATATATATATATATATTTTTTTTTTTTTTTTGAGACGGAGTCTAGCTCTGTTGCCCACGCTGGAGTGCAGTGGCGCCATCTCGGCTCACTGCAAGCTCCGCCTCCCGGGTTCAGGCCATTCTCCTGCCTCAGCCTCCCAAGTAGCTGGGACTACAGGCACCTGCCACCGCGCCCGGCTAATTTTTTTTTGTATTTTTAGTAGAGACGGGGTTTCACCGTGTTAGCCGGGATGGTCTCGATCTCCTGACCTCGTGATCCGCCTGCCTCGGCCTCCCAACGTGCTGGGATTACAGGCGTGAGCCACTGCGCCCAGCCTGTTATATATATTTTTTCTATATAGTAGATATAGTTAATATTTACAACAAAAGAATAGGTGAAAATATAGACATTTTTAAATGGTGCCTTTATATGACTTATGCATATTGCTTTTTTCTAAACAGAGCTATTCAAAATGATTTTATAATTATAAATTATTTATGACTATTGCCTTTTTACTAAACTGATACCTTAAAATTATGCCTTGAAAGCTTATACATATCCACAAGGGATTGTGTAAATATTTTTTACTACTTGGAAATAGCAGCATAAATGGAACCTGGTCTGAGTTCTTTTGCACATTTTATGGTGGCTGTTCCTAAGTACACCACCATCCTTAATGATATTGTCAGGTTCTTCTCACCTTAGTCTTGGCAGATGGCTTGCTTCATATTTCATAGAGTAATACAGGTTTTGTGAACTTACTCAGCTTCTTGATCAGCCATCTTCACATGTCCTTTTTGCCTCCTGTTTTAGAGTGGGACCCTTTTCTTTTTCTTATTTCCTTGGTCTGCAATGTCCTAACTGTATCTACTCTAATAGCTCCTTCCTTCCTTCCTTTGCTTTCCTTTGCTTTCCTTTGCTTTCCTTTCCTTTCCTTTCCTTTCCTTTCCTTTCCTTTCCTTTCCTTTCCTTTCCTTTCCTTTCCTTTCCTTTGCTTTCCTTTGCTTTCCTTTGCTTTTCTTTCCTTTTCCTTTTCCTTTTCCCTTTCCTTTCCTTTCCTTTCCTTTCCTTTCCTTTCCTTTCCCTTCCTTTCCTTTCTCCTTTTTTCTTTTCCCTTTCCTTTTCCCTTTTCCTTTGCCTTTCCCTTTCCTTTCCTTTCTTTCACGGAGTTTTGCTCTTGCTGTCCAGGCTGGAGTGCAATGGCATGATCTTGGCTTACTGAAACCTGTGCCTCCTGGGTTCAAGCAATTCTCCTGCCTCAGCCTCCTGAGTAGCTGGGATTACAGGCATGTGCCACCGCGCCTGGCCAATTTTGTATTTTTAGTAGAGATGGGGTTTCTCCATGTTGGTAAAGCTGGTCTCAAACTCTGGACCTCAGGTGATCTACCCACCTTGGCCTCCCAAAGTGCTGGGATTACAGGTGTGAGCCACCGTGCCTAGCCAATAGCTTCTTTCTTTAACCTAAAACAAACATGTTTATCTTTAATATGGGAGCTGCTCTACGTAGAAATTATGGTCTCTAATTGTAATTTCTTATGCTTAACTAGGAGAGATTGAGATAAAAAACATAGTTGAGTTAGGACGTAGGGCTGGAGGACTTGTATAATTTACTTTTTAGTTACAATACCAATTCTGTGTATGTGTGAGTCACACTGGATTATAGTAATTGTGCTACTTAAGTTCAATATTGTGAGAGAAAACAAAAGCCTGGGTAAATTTTTTACACAGGTATGCAGATTTTGAATAGTAAACTGTAGTTCAAATTAAATTGCATAAACAAGAACAATGGATTCCTAGGGTGTTTAAAAACATCAGGATTAGTGAGTATTAAATGAAATATCAGGCATTCTTAAGATAACCTTTTGCAGCATAATTAACAGAGTCAAAGGGGGATCTTTCAAAGAAAATTAAAGAAGATCAGATAGCCCAAGTGATTAATACTGAATTTTCTACCAAGTACTGACCTGTCTGCAAACGGTTAGCATGGGTTATGGAGCCAAACTGCTGGGGTTCAAACACCATTAAAATTACTAGCTATGTGACACTGGAAGTTATTTGACACATCCGTGCCTCAGTTTTGTCATCTATAGATTGGGGGTTGCATCTACCTCATAGGGTTGTAGTGACAATTTAAATGAATTAATGGATGTTGAGTGCTTGAGAGAACAGTACCTGGCAGAAAGAAGTGCTCGGTAAATGATATATATAGTTGTAAGTGTCAGGTTAGGTGCAAACAAGAAAATGTGTAGGTGCAAATGAATTTGAGTTACTTGTCAAGGAACTCTTTAGTTTATTAAAAAAATTATGCAAGCAAATGAAACTTCTAGAGAATCAGTGCAATCACCTGATGAATGAGAGGTAAAGAGAGGAAGAAGTGATGAGATGCCTCTATGCAGAGGCAAGCAGATACTATGGGTGGGGAGTGAAACTTTCAGGTGATATTTTTTGGCAGCCATTTCCATGACATGAAGGATTGACACTGAGGACGAAATTAGTCTCTTAAGGTTTGAGGTGATGGGATTTGAAGGCAAGTGGGAAATGTTGACATTTTTCTTTTCCCTTTGACCATCTCTGTGCCTCAGCCCCAAATGCTGCTGTTATCCTAGTTTGCTCCTTTTCTTTGTTCCTCTGTTGCTCCTCTTAAGTGTGTGGCTCTCCCATTCCTTCTTGCCTGAGGTTTCTGTCTCTCCTACTCTTTTTTTTTTTTTCCTTAACATGATTAAGACAGTTTTTAATCTGTTGTTGAAGTGTTGTTGTAATACAGTTTTATTTTTCCCATTCTTGAGTTTTAAAATTTAGTTACTAATAAATTGAGTTTGACTGTTATATAGACCTTGATTGTCACCCTTTTTTTGCTTTTTGCTTTTGTTTTTGTGTTTTGCGGATCAGTAATCATTGATGTATTTAAAGGAGCTTTCTATTCCCTGAATGCTTCTACATTAAGTTTTTTACCCAGCTCAAACTGTCACTAAAATCTACATCCTCTAAAACTTTACAGATTTTATAGCTACATAATTTTTATTATTTTTGTTTTTATTTTCATTTTGAGACAGGGTCTGGCTCTGTCACCGGAGCTGGAGTGCAGTGGCGTGATCCCAGCTCACTGTTAACTTCCGCCTCCTGGGCTCAAGTGATCATCCCACATTAGCCTCCCATGTAGCTGAGACTACAGGTGTTTGCCACCACCCCAGGATACTTTTTGTATTTTTAGTGGAGATGGGGTTTTGCCAGATTGCCCAGGCTGGTCTCGAACTCTTGAGCTCAAGCAATCTGACCGCCTCAGCCTCCCAAAGTACTGGGATTACAGGCATGAGTCACCGTGCCTGGTGCACAATTTTTAAATAGTAACGCTTAGAAGTCGTATTTCCCATCTGAACCCATTTGAAGCCAGTCATGCCACATTATTAAAAGATTTAGACTTACCTAGGATCATTTCTTTCTTAATTCAGTATATTCTTTTTGAATTTGTAGCCAGCATTATATTAGGTCCTGAGAACAAAAGGATGAGACATAATTCCTGCCCTCAAGAATGCATTGTCTTGGGATAAGAACCAGGTCAATAAATATTCTCTAGTGCCTTAAGGATTGATAGGGAGTGCTAGATATAGTGGAACACGTTAGCGAAAGGACTCAACACTGGCTGAGATAGAGCAAGAGAGAGAGAGTAGGAAGCTAAATCATGAAGGGCCTTATGTGCCATGTAATTGATTCAGATGTTATCTCGTGATTAGTAAATATTGAAGATTTTAAGCAAAAGAATATCATCAGACTTGCATGATTGCATCAGACTCACCACCCTATAGTTATGAATATGCCTTACTAACACTGGAGTAACTTTGTACTCCAGTTAGTAAGTAACTTTGTACTCCGGTTAGTAAGGCATATCCGTAACTACAGGGTGGTGAGTGAGATTGGAGACAGAGGAACCATTTAGGCAGTTATTGCAGTTGTCTAGAGAGTGTTAATGAGGGTTGGAATTATGGTAGTGACAGTGTTTTGAATATAGGAAATGTTAAGCAGAATTGACAGGAATTAGTAATAAATTGGCTATAACGACTGAAAAAGAAGGCAGAATCTAAAGATATTCTTAAAGGTTTTGTGTGGTGAGGGCCTTTACTGAAAGAGGGAATACTGGATGAGGAACAGTGCTTGGCTGAAATGATGATCAAGTTTAGTTCACATGCTGATTCTGAGGTAAATGTGAAGTATCCAGTGTGTGCTATGTAGGGCTGAAGTTCAAAAAATAAGTGTCAGCTAGAAAAATAGATTTGGGAGTTATCACTATGTAGGCACAAGTTGAAACAAATTTCTGTGAGAGATCGGAGGGGGTGGGATCAAGAACATTGTTTGAAAAAATAGCTTTGAGAAGTTGAAAAGTTTTGAAAAGTTCTCTTCCTCTGAGTGTGAAGAGAAGGGAAGAAGATGGTAGTAGTCATAGATAAATTTGTTAGGCAAGGAACTCAGAAACTTCACACTCATACTTTCTTTTTTTTTTTTTTTTTTTTCAAGATGGAGTTTCACTCTGCTTGCCCAGGCTGAAGTGCAGTGGCGCGATCTTGGCTCACTGCAGCCTCCACCTCCTGGGTTCAAGTGATTCTCCTGCCTCAGCCTCCCAAGTAGCTGGGATTACAGGCATGCGCCACCATGCCTGGCTAATTTTGTATTTTTAGTAGAGATGGGGTTTCACCATGTTGGTTAGGCTGGTTTGCAACTCCTGACCTCAGGTGATCCCCCAACCTTGGCCTCCCAAAGTGCTGGGATTATAGGTGTGAGCTACAGCACCTGGCCTCACATTCAGAATTCTCCACCTTAGCCTTCTCCTCCTCTCCTGCTGCTGCTGCCTCTTCTCCCTCCTTTTTTCTCTGTCTCTAGATTTTTAAATTTTTTATTATTTGTAGATATTATCTCTGTACCAAATATTTGCTTTATACAAACAATTTTAAAAGACAGTATACTTCACTCTATGGTAATATGTAAATATAGTTTTGATTTCCTTTTGAGCTTTTTCAAATATAAAAGTATTGGAAGTGATTTTAGGACCTTTTAACTAAACAAGATACAATTTTTAAGGGTAAAGAGTTAATTATTAAATCCAAATGTGATGTAACTAAACTTTTATGATCACACTTAGTCATGAAATAATAAAGTCACATTTGGAAATATATGATTTGAGAAGGGCAAAATAAAACCTTGAAAGACTCTTTATATATCATTTTTCTTTGGCCAAATATATTTTTATCTCACTTTCCTAGCATATTAGACTGGCTGTATCAGGTAATTATTTGGGCTTCATGTTTCTTTATCTTTCAGATATGATAGATAACTTTCAAAATTTAATTATTTGAGAGCAGCAGTAAAGGTAAAATTCAGTAAATTTACAAAAGACTATTTTCTGAAGAGAAGTGTGAAAGCATGTGTTGCGTAATTAGTTATAGTTCGTTATTGAAAGTATTGAAGCTTCTTGTGTTCTTTTATTGTTATAATTATTATTTTTCTTAAATATCACATTTATTTATTTTGCTAATTATACATATTTATTGTAGATGATTTGAAAAATCAGAACGTTTTTCTAAAGAGGTATTAAAAATCGGAAGTAATATTTGAAATACCATTAACCAAAATATACCCCAATATAAACATTTTTATTTCTTTTGTCATTTTTTCTATGTACACATTAAAATGTTTTTTACACACAAATGAAATAATACTATATTGGCAGGACTATATTTTTTCTCCTTACACTCTTCCTTCCTGATACTGAAGGAGGGAGAAATATGTGTTTTCATTAACTATAAGACTTTAAACTGTTTTAAAGTCTACTTTCAAAGTTCAAACTTTTGGTAAAATACTTTATACTTAGCCAAACAGCAGAAAAAGACTTATTTAAGAACATGTCTGATACCTCTGTGCAATAATCCATAGCTAAATATTAAAAATTCTTTAATAGTTGCAGAACTTGAGGTTGATTTTTGTTGTGTATTGAATATATATTACTATTCTGAAAATGAATGTTTTCCCATTTGTTAAACAAAAAGTCTACAATGAACCAAGATGTGGATAATTAGTGAGACTCTCACAGTGTTTAACCCAGGCAGATGAAGAGTTCTCTATCATGATCATTGTGACCAAAGTTTTATGGGCCAGTCTCACTAAAACCGGCTAGCTCTGTTTCTAGGCAGCCCACCTGAGTTGCCTATTGCCATTCATTTGTTATTACACCTTAAACTTACCAGAGAGATCAAGAACCTGTTCATTAGGCAGTCTTACTGTTTCTGGCAAGGTTCAATAATTCCTTTGTCACTGTAGGAAACTGTATCTATAATAAATGAACCTTAGCCAAAAATATCATCTGTGAAGAATCCTCTTGGATTTATGAAAAATCATGGTTGGTAGCAGAGTAAGCAATCTGAAAGAATCACAGAATATAGTAGTCTTCCATTGGCTTGAGAATAGAGCCCCATATTTTGTACTCTGGAGATCTTTGACTTCACATTTCTCTTTCCTGTAAGTACATAAGCAGATAGAAATCTTGGACAGCATGTTTTTGTTTTCTAGTCCATTCCAGGAAAAGAAACTATATCAAATGTGAAAGTTTAATCACTTAATGTGTTTAATCAATTGAAACTCTGTGCAGACTCTTCTGTAATATTAGCTATAATCAAGTCTGTTAGCATTGTAGATAACCTCTCCAAAGACAGTCCTCCTAGTTATTTGACTTCTCAGCTATATCTATTGTTTCCCGAAAACTTGTAAATGTTAATCAGAACTACAATTGACTTACCTTCCGCTGATTTGCTTCTGGTTTAGAAAATGTATTTCTGAGATGCAGTGGTTTTTTAGCACACAATTTAGTGAATAAATTAAACAAATATTTAATGTGTGCCTACCATATGCTAGGTAATTGGCTAGGCATGGGAGGTATTAAGCCGTTTAAGACATGTTCCTTGTATATTGGAAGATAATACAAGCTGTTTAAGACATGTTCCTTGTATATTGGAAGATCCCAACATGGTTGGGAAAGTGAAAACAAAAATAGTTACACTATAATGTAATAAATGCTATAACAGAGGTCTGTATTCAGTATGAATTATATAGCATGGCTAATTTACCCTATTAGATTATAAACTCTTAGAGGACAGGGTCTAGTATACCTTCGTATTTCCTAAAGTGAGTTTGCACAATATGAGTGCTTAGGAGGTATTTATGGAATGTATGAATTAATGCAAAAATATCAGCAGAGAGAATATTCTTCCACTGTTGTGTTCAATAGAATTAATGGTTTTGGGAGTTTCTACTAATTAGTCTTATTTCAATTTTTCTGTTACTTCTCCAAACAATTTAATTAATACTTCTTGAACTGGTTCTCAGAATGTTGACATTGCCTGAGAAATGGAATTTGTCTTTTGTTTTATCAGTCTTATGAAGGTATATCCTTAAACTCATTCATTGCAATTTGTTCTCTCAATCTTTAGTAACAGATTTATCTCTTTTGCTGGATATAGAGTCTGATCTTTCTTGCACCTGATGAGGAATAGTAAGATAATTAGAGGAAAAGTACCAGTGATATTTTTAGCTAAGCAATTTTAAATTGTTTTGTGATCATCCTACAAGAAGGGATACCAACTATAAATAATAATATAGTGATTGTACCATTATAGAAAAGGCTAAGACGAAAAGCTCCTTATAAAATCTTTTTACTATATGTGCTGTGTTGACTTTATTTCTGGTTATAGGTAACAATTAACATGACTTTTGACAAAAAGAGTACTGAGTTTTCCTTGAGTACAATCAAATGAACTTTGCAAATTAATAGTTTATTTCTTCTGAGTGAATGCAGTCTAGTCTCTAGTTCTTTGTTATAAGCCATTTTCATGATGTTTTATTATGGCTCCATTATACATATACATTATCATTTGCTGTGGAAGTAACTTGTACCAACTAAACTGCTTAGAAAGTGTTACTAGCTTACATGTCATAAAGTATATATATTTTTTCCTTTTAAATAGATTATTGAGGTTGGCCTTTGTGAAGTTTTTGAATTGATCAAAGAGACACGATTTTCTCATCCATCACTGTGTCTCAGGAGTCTCCAAGCCCTGCTCAACGTGCTGCAGGGCCAGCAGCCAGAAGGCCTCCAGTCTGAGCCACCTGAGGTCCTAGGTAAGAGCCAAGGCTCATTCAATGAAGCATTTAAAAGTGAATATAATCAATAATAGAGTATTGTACACTTCAAAATTGTTAAGAGAATATTTCTAAAGTTCTCACTATAGAAAATGTTAAGTACTTGAGGTGATAGATGTTAATTAGTTCACATTTTATTCATGAATCATAACATCACTTTATACCCCATAAATTTAGATAATTATAAATTGTCAATTTGCAGTTTTTAAAAAGTGAAGCGCTTCTCTTATGAAGCACACACAATAGCCTATAATGCAGTCTTTATTTAATTGTGGTACGGAAACAGCATGGGTATAAGTTCTAGAGTATTTTTTTCTGTGTTCCACTGAAGTTATGGTTTAAGAGTTGAAGTTCGTGCACATACATTTCTCAATTAGTATGATGAAGCGGGGGGCAAACAAAACATAAATCCCTGGAATCCAGAAATAATCCTCAAACCTTAAGGTCACTATTAACTGAAATCGTTCTTATTAAACTTTTGGCCAAAATAGCTAACATTCACTTTCTCTAACTTGTTACTCTCAATAGTTTTAAAAAACAGGGGAAAAGGAAATAAATGCCACAAAGCCAAAACAGTACAATTAGTTTCTAAATTGAGGGGAATTTTTTTTTGTATTCATCATAAATAAAAATCTATTTGTGTTATGGATTAAACTTCTGACTTAGCAGCTTTCATTAAGTAAATAAAGTGTTCGCTTTTCTTAAAGTATGTTCCGATTCTTGCCTTTCAAATCAGTGACCTAGGCTCAACATGTAATCCTTTAAATAAGATAGGAGCTTTTACTTAAAAGGTATTAAGGAATAGAAATATAGATGGCAGCATAATTTTTAACTGGTTAATTGCTTTTTTTCTCCGATGCTAACTATGGGTCTTTAAACTATCTAAAGTTTTCTAGATCCTTCTAGTATTATAGGAAAATTCTCAGAAGTACTAGAGCTGTGGTTCTCATTATGTGGTTCTCAATTCTCATTAGCATGTATCAGTTATCGGGGACTTCCCTATGGTGTTTCTGATTCCATAGACTTGGGGTGGGGCCCAAGAGTTTGTATTTGGAATTAGTTTCTTGGTGATACAGATGCTGGTTTGAGGACTACACTGCTGGTTTAGACTAAAACTTGGTCCTTTTTTTCCGACTTGGCTATTTAGATTTTGTAGGACCCACCTGTGAGAACCAAATTGCATGAACCTAACTACATGTCAGATTTTTCTTTTTTGGTCGCATGTGGGGATTCAGTTTTTGTGTTTGACTTTTGTTTGTTTTAATGGGAGGGAGGATGCTGGTCATTGAAACAAGCTGAGGATTTTTTAAAACCACCCCCCTCACATACACCGTTATTAAAAGCTATTACCAAATAGAAGCTGTCATGTTGGCAGGCAAGCACCGTGTTGGTTATTGTTATGATAGCACCAGTGATCATATTAATATTGTGAAGTGCTGCTTGGCTTGATAGCATTTTACTGAAGATTTGATTTATTTTATTTAACAATATTTTGCTGGGTTTTCTTGGATTTGGTTTGT
The DNA here is from genome assembly GCF_029281585.2 of Gorilla gorilla gorilla. Classification (NCBI taxonomy): domain Eukaryota; kingdom Metazoa; phylum Chordata; class Mammalia; order Primates; family Hominidae; genus Gorilla; species Gorilla gorilla. The sequence continues at coordinate 91,971,112 of NC_073238.2, read as the reverse complement.
TAGTTAGCAAATAATTGGAATGTTGAAATACCCACGAAGACTTGGATGTCATATTTCCTACTTCGAACATGTTATTTCTTTCCTCCTAAGTCTTCTACCATTCTCATGTCTCATGTCAGTTGTTATATACTTTCCTTTGTATCTGTTCTGTACATACTTTCTTTCCTTTATTCTTTTAAAACTAGAACTTGTTCTTAATACTAGCTTTGACATACAATGTGTGCTTTAGTCTTATCTTCCATCAAAACTTTCACATTATTGGCTGGGTGTGGTGGCTTATGCCTGTAATCCCAGCACTTTGGGAGGCTGAGGCAGGAGGATAGCTTAAGGCTGGGAGTTTGGGACCAGTCTGGGCAACTTAGACCCCTATCTCTACAAAAAAAACAAAAACAAAAACAAAAACTGGGCATGGAAGTGAGTGCTACTCAAGAGGCTAAGGTGGGAGGACCGCTCGAGCCCAGGAGTCTGAGGCTACAGTCGGCTGTGATCATGCCACTGCGCTGCACTCTAGCTGGGTGACAGAATGAGACCTCATCTCTACCAAAAAAAAAACCCCCCAAAAATCCCACAAAACCCAAAAACATTTCACCTTATTAATCAGTTCATTTTTATTTTCTTGTTTAAAGTTTCAAGTTCTGCTGTACTGCCTTTCGTCTGTCTTCCATCCTTTCAGTGTTTACTGCTGATCTCGTCACTGCTTTGGCTTATTTTTCCATGTAAGGGATTTATTATCACTTCATGTTTTCTATTTTGTTAAATTAGCTCAAAGATAAAAGCACTGATTTGGTTCTTTTATACTAAATTTCTTTTGAAACTTGCCTCTCCTCCTTTTTTTAATCTAATATCACAATCTTATTGGTTATCCTTTTTTTCCCATTCGGTTGTCTTCGTGTTATTCATGAAAATATGTGTATATTTATAAAACTCTTACTGTGGAATATCTTGATGATTAGTATACACCAAGCTTCTTCTCTTTGCAAATAGATTTTGATTTTTAAATTATCTATTTAAAAATATATTTCCTTATATCCATATATTCTGTTCAATTAGATTGTATTCTCGAGTACTCACTGAAATGTAATAGCACCCCCTTTGTTATGTGCTAAGAATGTGCGATACCATTGCTGTTATTATGGAACTTAGCATCAGAGAGTTGGATATGTGTATAATTACAAATATGGATAAATCGTATGGAGGAAAGTAGAAGGAGTTCTGAGAGTCCTTTTTTGTTTTTTGAGACGGAGTCTCGCTGTGTTGCCCAGGCTGGAATGCAGTGGTGCGATCTTGGCTCACTGCAACTTCCACCTCCTGGGTTCAAGCTATTCTCCTGCCTCAGCTTCCTGAGTAGCTTGGACTACAGGCGCGTTCCACAATGCCCGGCTAATTTTTGTATTTTTAGTAGAGACAGGGTTTCACTATGTTGGCCAGGCTGGTCTCAAACTCCTGACCTCAGGTGATTAGCCCACCTCAGCCTCCCAAAGTGCTAGGATTACAGGCATGAGCCACTGCGCCTGGCCAAGATTCCTTTTTTAACTTAAAAATTTTTTATTTATTTATCTTTAGGGACAGGATCTTACTATATTGCCCAGGGTAGACTCAAACCCTGGACTCAAGTGATCCTCCTGCCTCCACCTCCCAAGTAGCTGTGACTGTAGGTACACACTGCTGCACCCAGCTCCTTCTGAGAGTCTTTAACAGGCCCCCTGAAGATGTGACATATGAGATTTAGAGGGTGAATAGGACGGAGTGAATTCGATTATAACTGCTCCAGGCAGAAATAACAGCATTTAGTAAGGCTCTGAGACAGAAAGGAGAATGAATGAAAAGAAGAGCAATATGGCTAGAATGTGGAGAGTGAAGGAAACAGTCTTGTGACAGGTGAGGAAGGAGGCAGGGACATGTGGAGCTTTACATGCCATGTTAAAGAATTTGATTAGTGGGCTAGGAGGAATGGAAAGTCATCGTCTATTTCAATACATTAAGAATATTGTTTTTTAAATAGCCTTATTTTCTTAAATTATTTGTTTAAATTATTGACTATTTTCTTTCCCTGGATTCTCAACCTTTTTGAAAGGGTAGAGACATTCTTTGTCATGTTTGCCAATACCCTAGTGTAGAGTAGTTGCTAATGTGTGAGAGTTTGGTATATATTTGCTGAATAATCAACAGATGTACTCACTGAAGGATAATAATTGGAGGAAGGATGGGTAGATGGAAATATGGACAAACAGGGATAGATGAAAGGATGGAGGGAAGGAAGGATAGCTGGAGGAAAAGGTAGAGGAAAGGATAAATGGAAAAAAATGGAAGTATAGGATGTGTACAGACAAGTGAAGAGAGGAAGGGGGAAAGAAAAGAAGACAGAAGGGAGGAAGAAATTAACATAGGAGTGAAAGGATTTTAAGTAGACAATCAGATTTTTGGTTTGAAATTCTCCCTGGCTATTGGGGCAAAAGCGAATGGTAAGAGATAATTTCTTAACACTTTTTAGTCAAAGAGATGATGATAGCATGGATTGGAAAGATGATGATGAGATAGGGAAAAGTGGAGTTATCCATTAGGAAGTAAAATAAACAGGACTTAATTTGGGATTAGCTATGGAAGATGAGGGATTGGTAGGGGCTGCCTGGGTTTCTGTGAGTTACCAGATAACCCACAGGTGGCATTTTAGTTTTTAGAGAATTGCAGTACATTACTCCTCTTTCTCTTGTTCTCCTCCTTCTCTCCCTTCCCTTTCCCTCTCTTCATGTTTCTCAGTTTTTCTTTTTCTAACTCTCTTTTTCCCTCTCCATCTGATTATTCACTCTATAAAGACTTTCAAGTCTCCCTTCTATGGAAGAAATACCCAGATGTCTGTTGATTGAATCTTAGATGGAGGTGTTCAGGGAATTTTGTGCGGAGACCTCTGCTGGTTGTAAAACATTTGTGTGTGTGTGTGTTTCATCTTCACCACTAAATGACTTTATGATTTAGGAAAAATCTTTTGATACCCCATATCTCAATTTCATTATTAAAGGAGGAGAATATCTGTCCTATTGACTTGGAGGTTTTTCTAGGGTATAAATGAATTACATCCTAAGTGTGAATTGCTATTATGTTAATGATATAGCCAATTTTATATTAAAGCACATTATTGCATATGTTTTATGTTTCTATTACTTTGAAAATATATACATAATTTCCTGGACACTTAACATTTTAAGAAGCCTCCTAATCTAAAAGGTAAAATAAGTATGACAAGTAGTCTATTACTTGATAGGATGAGTTTCTTGAATATGTGAATGCCTCTAGGCAAGCTTGTTTTAAAAGACCTTAGATTTTCTTTTTTTACTAAGAAAAATAAGAAGTTGAACTGAATGTTCTTTAAGACCCTTGTTACATAAATATTTTAACTTTTGGGGAAGAGAGTAACTAGAAAGAAACTAAAGCAAAGTAATTGTTCTAGATTCCTTAAATTTCGTTTATAATGAGACAAAATAAAAATAAATAAATATACGCATATAATGTTCCGTATGTTGGATGAATATAATTGAATTCTATTTTATCCACAGAGTCTCTCTTCCAGCTTCTTTTGGAAATCACCGTTCGAAGTACTGGGATGAATGACAGCACAGGACAGTCCTTAACAGCACTTTCCTGTGCTTGCCTCTTTAGTCTGGTGGCTTCTTGGGGAGAAACAGGAAGGACACTTCAGGCCATCTCTGCTATCCTCACCAACAATGGAAGCCATGCTTGCCAAACTATTCAGGTATTTCATATTTATATCTGCTTAGAAGTTTATAAGATGACAAGTTACAGTTTCATCTCAATTTCTGTCAATAGGAATTCTGCTTTTTCTCACTCATTACAGTAGCTTGATCTGTCCAAGATTGATACATAAATAATCTACAGTATTTCAATTAAGTGATATGTATGTTTAACTCTGAAGCTTTAAATATAATAAAATGAATTTTGGCCAGACCTCTTAAATCTTTAAGCTGGTCTTTGCCTTAACACCATAACCTTCTCTTTCCTTGCTGTTGTCTTGCTCTCTGTGTTCTCCCTTCTTCCCATCTTTCCCTGAGTTTTTTAGTATGGAATTCATTCATGGTTTTAAATATCTTTTCTCTATTGAAAGAAAAAGATATGGTATCAATCTGATATATTTTTGATTGGTTGATTATGATTTTTTTATGAATTGATTCGTTTCTGAGTTACTTCAGCTGTGTATAAAACATTTTAGGCTTTTAATGTTCAGTTGTGGAACAAACAAGCTCGTCACCATTTTAGTGGTGGGAAAAATAATCCTTATAGCCAAACTTGACTTAATTATTTGGGAAGGCTCTGGAAATTGAGAAAGAAGTTATGATTTTAAGACCTGACTGTCTACTCTTCTCTGGCCCCTTGGGCAACCCTAGAGCAGGTGGAAGGGATGCCTCAATCCTGTTATTAGCAGACCAAAGATAGCAAAAGGAGTATATTGGTCATTTTCTGTCTTGATATTCAGTGATCTTGAAATCTCCTGGTCAAACAAGACCCATTCCCTTACTCTAGATTTCTGCTCTTTTCTTCCTTTCTGCCTTGCTTGGAATCCTTTTGTCCCTTTTTATGGTCCTTAATTATTTTGAAGTTGCTCTAATACAGTGGTTTTCAAGCTGTGTTCTGTAGACATGCTTTCAGGGTTTGGCAAATGTTTAATTTAAATATAAGTTTAAAATATGCAAATATTTTAAAAATTGTAATAAAGTAACACAAACATTCAGATACCATATACCAGATTTTAATAGGATAGTGACCACCAACATATGAGCTTATGAATTTTGATATGATTTGCTTTTATATAGAGACTTAGGAATGCCATTAGAGCTGATAGCAGGAGTATAAGAACTACGTTCATGGAAAGCCTCCCAGAGGATATGAGGTGAGATCTAAACTAATGAGTTGAAATCAACCAGGAGAAATTTTTGGTGTTGGTGGTGTAGAGAGAGAATGTTCTAGGTATCCACATGCTAAGGCATGGAGGTGAGAGTAAGAGTGAAATATTTGAAAGCTGAAAGAAGTTTAGTATAGCTATAGCATAGAGAGCTGTCAAATAGTGTAGCCACAGCATAGAGAGCTGGCAAATAACAGAGACAGGACTCGAGGGCTTATCTGTCTCCAATATTTGTGCTCAATCACTAGACAACACAAAACTACTTGATCCTCTGAATCAATAGCTGCAGTTCTCTACAGACCTGCCACATCACCACATCCCCAACTCTAGCCTAAACACCATATTAAAGCCCGTTACCTTAACATGGCTTACAATGCTCTTCATGATTTGGCCTTTTATCTACCAACTTCATTTCCCAAAACTCTCCTGGCCTGACTGTTGGTAGAGGGAGAAAAGCTTTCCCTGAGAATGTGTGCATTAAGTCCGTTTTCACGCTGCTGATAGAGATGTACCCGAGACTGGGCAATTTACAAAAGAAAGAGGTTTAATGGACTTATAGTTCCACATGGCTGGAGAAACCTCACAATCATGGTGGAAGGCAAGGAGGAGCAAGTCATGTCTTACGTGGATGGCAGCAGGCAAAGAGAGCTTGTTCAGGGAAATTCCTCTTTATAAAACCATCAGATCTCGTGAGGCTTATTCGCTATCATGAGAACAGCACAGGAAAGACTTGCCCCCATGATCCAGTTACCTCCCGCTGGGTCCCTTCCACAACACGTGGGAATTCAAGATGAGATTTGAGTGGGAATACAACCAAACCATATGAGTATGTGTAACTCTTCACATCTCAGATTGTTTTGGCACCCAAATGCATACTACTTGTCCATTTCATAAAGCTTAACAGAGAGTTTAAAGCAGGGTAGACGTGGTAGTACTGCAAGATGCTGTATTGAAAGACACTGAAATCCTTTCTGGAGGGTTGAACTCTTGACTTCAAAGGCTTTCTGCAAATAAAACACTATTTATTGCATTTGAGCTCAGAAACAAATTAATAAAAAAAGCACATGGAAAAAGGCACCATTATTGAGAATTAGCAGAAACAAATATGGTAGAATCAATCCTGCCAAGTCCTTAGATATTGAAATTATTTGATATAGAATGTGTATGTGTATGAATATATAAAGTATGGTTAAAGTAATAAAAAAAATCAAAAGTATGATTAAGGAGTGAGAATATAAAAAGTAGTCAGACATTAGGAAAAAAAACAAATTGAACTCCTAGAAATGAAAAACCAAATAATTACAATTAGAAACTTAAAATGGGTTAACTATTGTATAATATGATTGAAGATGGAAATGGTGAACTGAAAGATAAAGAGGAAGAAATTATCTAGAATGCAACAGAGAGACAAGGAGAGAAATATGGAAGATAAAATAAGAAACATGGATCGAGAATGACAAAATCTAATGTAATACAATCTGAGTTCCACAAGGCAATAATAGATTTGTGGAGATAGAGTACTTGAAATAATGGCTAAGATTTTACAGAATTGGTGAATGACATGGACTCCCAAGAGTAAGGAAGTCTACCTTGCTTGAGATTTGCTTCTTATAGATGAACTTTTAGTTGGTACTTTTTGCTGGCATGCGAAATATCATTCTGAACAATTTATTGTCTTACAAATGATGATATATTACCAAAGTATCTTTGTTCTGTGTTTGTAACATTTAAAAATGTTTTTTCATTATTTTTCTTCTCTTTGGATTAGGTGCCAACAATTCTAAATTCGCTACAGAGAAGTGTACAAGCAGTTTTGGTGGGAAAAATTCAAATTCAGGACTGGTTTAGTAATGGCATTAAGAAAGCAGCTTTAATGCACAAGTGGCCGTTAAAAGAAATATCTGTTGATGAAGATGACCAATGTCTACTTCAGAATGATGGATTTTTTCTTTATCTATTATGCAAGGATGGATTATATAAAATAGGCTCTGGATACAGTGGAACAGTTAGGGTAATGTGATTCCTTACAGTTCCTTAATTATATAGAGTTATAACCATAATGAATTGTGTTCTGTGTGTTTCTAGTTTCATTTCTAGAATATGATCTAATTTTAGTGTAATAATATTTATTTGAAAGCCATAATTGAAATACATGCATTAAATGTCATTCACCCATTTGTATTATTTTTCATTGATTATTAATTATGAAACCACTGATATACTAACTTTTGTTATTTTTACAGGGCCATATATACAATTCTACATCCCGTATTAGAAACAGAAAAGAAAAAAAGTCTTGGTTAGGGTATGCTCAGGTAAGAAACTATCCACAATAAACCAAAATTTTCTTATCTTTTACAACATGTGATTTGTCCTTGTTTAATCAATAATATCACTTCTATTTAAACAGAAATGATATATTTTTACTAATATGGCCGTAACAACTGAATAGTGTAGCGTAAAGAACACTGTCTCAGAACTCATAAGAGGTTCAATTTTAGTTCTGGCCCTGCTTCCTACTAGCTGTATGACTGGACAACTCAGTTAACTTATTGAGTCCTCTGTTATTTAGCTTTAATATGGGATTAAACATACCTTCTTTAGAGTTCTTGTGTAAGTGAGCCTCTAGATAAGAATTGAAGACCACCTTTATCATTAGCACATTTTTTTTTTTTAATTGAGACAGAATCTTGCTGTGTCACCCAGGTTAGAGTGGAGTGGCACAGTCTCGGCTCACTGCAACCTCTGCCTCCTGAGTTCAAGTGATTCTTGTGCCTCAGCTTCCTGAGAAGGCCCATGCCACCATGCCTAGCTAATTTTTTTGTATTTTTAGTAGAGACAGGGTTTCGTCATTTTGGCCAGGTTGGTCTCAAACCCCTGACCTCAAGTGAGCCACCCGCCTGGGCTTCCCAAGGTGCTGGGATTACAGGCCTGAGCCACCCCACCCAGCCTCATTAGCACATTTAAATTGGAAATGTATACATGTCCTGAGGCCAAATGAGGGTTTCTTACCACAGACTCTTTCATTTTAGTCTAGATTCAGTACTTTCTAGGAAACAGTGTTTGGCCTGCTCAGTAGACAGCTACCTGCATGAAGAATATGCAAAGAATCACAAGAGAGAAAAGCCCTGGGCTTTTGTGTCTTAATGCTGTGATCTTATCTCCTGACCAACATAGCCAGATAGGTGTTAGCCTTTTACAAGGTCAGCAGCCAGATGGATACATTACTCCTCCTCTTATGGAGAAAAGCAAATGAAGGATGGACAAGAGGGACTAGAAATATTTTTTTCCATACAGTACCTACCTGAACAATGAAGCCCAAGTTCCTTTGTGTAAGGATAGAGAATAAAGATTTCCCTGCATGCCTGCCTTGCTGAGCTTGTGAGATTTGTTGTCAGGATCAAATGATAAAAGATATTTGAAAGTCTTTTGAAAACTATGGAAATTATTATCGTTACATGAAGAATAATTCTACTGTATCACCTGTTGGGGAGAATTTGAAATTAAATTTTTTTTTTTTTTTTGGAGTTGTAGTTTTGCTCTTGTCACTGAGGCTGGAATGCAGTGGCATGATCTCAGCTCACTGCAACCTCTGCCTCCCAGGTTCAGGCGATTCTCTTGCCTCAGCCTCCCGAGTAGCTGGGATTACAGGTGCCCACCACCACGTCCAGCTATTTTTGTATTTTTAGTAGAGACGGGTTTAACCATGCCGGCCAGGCTTGTCTCGAACTCTTAATCCCAGGTGATCCACCTGCCTCAGCCTCCCAAAGTGCTGGGATTACAGGCGTGAGCGACTGCCCCCAGCCTGAAATTAAATTTTAGATAACAAATTAGTTTCTCAGTAATTGTCTCTTAAAAATTGAACTTAGTTTAAAATATCTCATCAAATTTTTATTTGCCACTCTACTGTGTTTTATCTAAGAAATAATGCCGTGGAAAGTATATTATTATAGCAGTGTGTTCAATGGCATACCACACCTTCTGAAACCACTATGCTATTCATTTTCAAATAGCAAACTCAATACTTGTTATTTTTCTTAAAGTATTTGTTAAAGTAACAGTGATCATTCATATTATTTACTTGGCAAGTGGTATGGTCATTTTGAACAAAATGTTTGTAACTGTACTGTCCTGTTTAGTATACCTAATTATGTTTCTGGGAATATGTTACATCAATTTTCAATAATGTATGACTTTTCCTCTAATTGAGAGGAATGTTCTTATATTTTTAATCATTAATATCTTTTAGACATCAATATTGATGTATTATTGTACCTCAAAAACCTGTAATATGGAGCTGTATGGCTGTTGTTTCTGCTGAATTAGCAATAAATATTTTAACAGGAAAATTTTTTGCTGTTATCAGGGTTATTTATTATATAGAGATGTGAATAACCACAGCATGACAGCCATAAGGATAAGCCCTGAAACACTGGAGCAAGATGGTACTGTGATGTTACCAGGTATGTTTCAAGTAGTCATTTTTTCTCCACAAGCAATTTTAAGAAATGTGCATGTTAAGCTATTTAGACACATAAAGAATGATTAGCAAGGGATAGTGCTTGCTTATAAAAGGGTTTTAAAAATCTTGACATACAAAGCATTTTATAGTCTACGTGAAGTTAATACGTATCAAGAGAATAGACATAGAAATATAACAAGTTTTAATATTTGTTTTCAAACTTGGCCGTCTATGGCCTAATCTCTGACCTCACCCCACCACTGCTGAATTAGTGGGGTGATGTAACTGTGTTGCTCTTAATAAAAATCAGAACTCTGGCTCTCATGTGACTCAGTATAAAGAACCTTCTGTTTATTTTTACTTTAACAACAGTGCAGTTGGGTTTTCCTCCTTATTTAATTTAATTTAATTTTATTTTATTTTATTTTATGTTAAAGGGGTTTCAGAGACAGAGAGTTTAGGGTAGGTCAGGAATTTTTTTTTTAATTTCATCATTTATGCTTCTTATGCTTCTTAATAATACTTTGATAAAGGTCTTTGGACACAGTTTATTTTGCTTTAATTTTGAGGCTTTTATATATTCACTTAAATCACTGCTAAATTATCAGGCAGTAGGTCTCCAATTTTGATGAATGCTGGAAAAATGCATATTCTTTATTGTAAGATCTTTGAATTTGTTTATAATATTGGTACTTTCTGAGGCTGTTTATATTAAAATCTTGAGTGTCTAATGTGTCTGTCAATAATTTCATAGTAGCAATATTACTTGTAAGCGTTTGACCATCTGAAAGTGAGAGCTACTTCTGAAGAGTGCATTGAGAAGAATAATTGCTCCTGGGCTGCATGTTTATTTTTAAATATAATCTTAATAATTTCATCAAACATTTATTTGAACCTTACTACATATACATAGATACATATTAGTGTACATGACACTATGTTAAAGTAAATATGACATTTCATGTCCATTTCAGAAATAGAGGAGCTTTGGAAAGCGGATGACTTAATAAAATCATTTTGAAAATAACCATCTATTTTCAGATATGTCTACAGGGTTTTTTTTGTTTTTTGGTTTTTTTTTTCATTACAAGTCCTGGACCATGTCTTTGGTCATAATAATAATAATAATAATGACAATAATATTAAAAAATACTTTTAATAACATGCACACTCCCCCCACATATTTATACATATATTGAAAGTAATCATGTTTGTTGTATAAAAATCATATGAACAAAAAAGAATGAATTGAAATAATTATAATCCCACTTCCCATATATAAACACTATGAACATATTGGTAAATATCCTTCTCGTATTTTTCCTTTGTGTATATGTCCATACTTGTAAAAAAGTGTGATCATATGCTACGTATTGCTTTTTTAATCTATCTCTTTCACTTAATATTCTGAAAATATTTCTAGGTCATTAAATAGTCTTCTACAATGTCACTTAAATGTTACAAAATATATTCCATTGATTAATGTTTGAGAATGAAAGCCTTCCAGGGTTTTGCTATATAAATTACACCGTAATGAGCGTTCCTATCGTGCTGTCTTTGTGCCAGTCATTTTAGGATAATGACGTAGAAGAAAAATTCTAAATTGACACATCCCGTCCGCTATAACACATGGGTACTAATATCAAGGATTTACTTCTGAGAAACCCTGCACATTTAATAGAGACTGTGACTGATAAGACAATTTGAAAATATTTGCCTACAGCTGTTTTATTTATTCTGCCTTGATAAAAAAAATTACTCGTTAGTGTCTTTATTCAGTTTAAATCTCGTTGCTTTGTTTAACTTGTGAAATGCAACTTTGAACAATACAAGCGTGGCTTTCTGTGTTTCATAAGTGTGTGCTGTATTAGTGGTGAAGAATGAACCAAACTTCAGGAAGATAGTCCCATATTTGTCTTCAGAACTGGCAGATGTTGCTTGATATATTCCTGAAGATACAAGCTTAAAATATTACATGATGGATAAAGAAAGGATAAAGAGAAAATCTTGAAATCACGTGGCAGAAGACTCCTCCCTCAAGCCTGAAGAAGCCTTTTGTAATTTTCTCGTTTCTTTGATCTGGACTGAATTTTCATCAAATAGCACTTTTTGTTTTTCCTGGGTAGGAATAGCTCTGCTCTGTAGCCTTCCAATCAAGGAGCAGAAGTAAATTGTCAGGTTTATAGATGGTAATGAATACCATGTTTCAAGTTGACATAAATCAGGTAATTCCTTGAGCTTCATGTTCCAGCTTGTCTTACAGTATAGTTTATTTAAAAAGTATTTCAACCTTGTTTTGATGAACTTAAAACATACTTTTTTTCTCTGATAATTGTCATTTTATTCTTTAAACCTCGGCTTATCTTACAGATTGTATCTTTATGTCATTTTCTCTCCATGTCTGGTGACAGGTTGCCTCAGTTCATGAGGCTTTTTGCTACTCTTCTTGCGCCGCTTCACTCCTCACCCCTGCGTTTATCTGAAATTATAATGAGTTTTTCTTCTTTGCTTTTTAGTTTAAAATCTTACTGCTTAGAGCTTGAGAAGCATCTTTCTTGCGCCTCTTTGTGTTCTGTACAGTGGACTAGGAACTCTTTCTTTTGATTTCTCCTCTCTTTGATTACCAAGTCTCTTGGGCTACCAGTGGGCCTTGTCTCCCAGTTTCTATTTCCAGTTTGTGATCCCTGAATTCTCTATTTGGTAAGGGTCTGCCTGTGTTTTGCATATTTATGATAAGGAAGTATGCTAGTATGAAGCTCCTGGGCAAAGATAAAGAATAATCCAGCTTATTTGGGTGGGCTCCATTACTGCATTCCAAAATCAGAATTTTATGTTTTGTTGATTCAGGTGCAACTAGAAATGAAATGTTATTTTTTGTTTTGGTATTGTGATTAATGGAGAGATTCATCCTAGTTTTCTGCAGTTATTTTGGGAAGTATGTGTGTGTGTGTGCTTTTAACTTGCTTGCTGAAAATTTGTTTTTCCAAAAGGACAGAATTTATCCTTGATGTTGATTTTGCTTGTAGTTTTGTGTTATTTCGTAGCAATCACTAACACGTGTTCCTGTGGTCCTTCTGTAATACTGGTATCCCTTGTTACAATTGAGCTTGTGCATTATTTTGATCAAAGTATATGGTGTACTATTCTATGGAGATACATGCAGTATTGATGAAATATGGTATTCTAGCCAAGACACATGACTGCTTTGAGATAAAAATAAAAGCATAAGCATATATTTGTCTGCTCTGTGTTGGACAAACATTTAAAAAGTTTAGAGCACACTAAATGCTAAAAATGCTGTGAATAAACATTGAATTTCTAAGTGGGAAATGTACAACTGCTTTTGAATATCCATTTTACAAAGCAAGGGATATCTGTAGTTGGACACAATAGATGTCAAATACAGAAGCTTTAGGTCTGTATTTTTCTGTGACACTAATGACTGTGATGTATGTCTGAGAGTAGAGTGTTGCCTCCATTGCATGTGATTGTATTGAAATGATTGTAACCAACATTATAGTTTGTTCATCGTGGTGCATGTTTACTATCAGACTATATCTAATACTAATTCATTTTGAAATTAGGTGGGATCTCAGGTCCTTGGTTATGGAAGATTTATAAATATAAGCAAAAATGTAATAAGTATGATTAGTTGAATTAGTCTCTGCTAATTTATAATTCTTTATTAAAAAGCACAGTCTCCTTTTGAGTTTATCCTTATTGCGTGGAGAACTCTCATTTTGACTTCAGCAGAGGAGTAAATTCATTTTGCAAGGTGTTTGCTTGTATTGTAATATAAATACTTTTTCTTCCTTTTGCACAGATTGCCACACTGAAGGTCAAAATATTTTATTCACTGATGGAGAATATATTAATCAGATAGCTGCTTCAAGAGATGTAAGTATCCTGAATCTTAAGTAGCTAATGTAAATGGAATTCCTTTTCCTTAAATTATTTAGCTTTTATTAGATAGACTGTAGAGCCTTGAACGACCTCTTTATGTAATGTAATGCTGTGGATGTTTTATTTTTCTTAGGATGGCTTTGTTGTCAGAATATTTGCCACAAGCACTGAACCTGTTCTACAGCAAGAATTGCAACTTAAACTGGCTAGAAAATGCTTACATGCCTGTGGTATCTCACTATTCGATCTGGAAAAGGACTTGCATATTATAAGTAAGATAGCAAATTAAGTGTTTTCCCTGTATTTTAATTTTCAATTTTTCATACTCTTAAAAATGAACATTGTGTTTTCACCAGTTCAGCTTATGTTGTAGCAGCTATTTTGTGTCTGTTACTATTAATATAAAGGATAATTTTGAATTAATATGAATAAATAACTAGGAAACACAGTCTTTAAACAAAGTATGATATTTGAAGACCATTCTAAGGAATTGACTGATAATTTCTCATTTTCGCTTTGAATAGAGCAAAAGAAAATAAAATTTAATGAGAATTATGGATAGATATTGGTGAATGTCATTAGTTTATATGCTGCATCATTTTTCAACTATTTAAAAATTTGAAAACTTATGTTGTAAATGTTATTACAACAATATACATAGTTCTCTCGTTGAAATTTTTAAAGTTTTTACTTGAATAGATTTTCAAGGTAACTATAGAATGATCTCATAGATTGTCAAAATGGTAATTGGCCTTACACACGGATCAGTAATCTTTCACTTGGATAGAGAAATACAGATAACCACAGAGTATTTCTTGGGCTTTGATTATTTACTTTTGTAATGTTGTAAAAGTAATTAGGATCATGAGTTCTCCTGAGAGTTTTAGTTTTGGCTTGCCATGCCACTCCAGGTTTAATAGTGACCTTCCGTAACTTGTAGGGTTCTTTGCAAGATCCATCTTTTTTGACTGTTATCTCATTACATTTCATAAACTTGGCATTAGTGCTTTACTTTCTATATTCTAATTATGTAGTATTTTTATAATTCTTCCCTAGAAAAATCTTGAATTGAAATTACAGATTTAAAATTTTTAAAGCCCATAAACTAATTAGTAGTTTGTATAGCTGGACAAAGTCATAAAATGTACCATATGTAAAGCTACAATTACTCATAGTTTTACAATTTGAAAATATGCATAAGGATCTGTGTGTGTATATGCATATTTACATATATATATATTTGAATTGATGGAGTAGCTATATAAGATGTTTTTCTGTAGAAAAAGACATAGGCAGAGAATCTGAAATACTTTAATTCAAATATCTGCACGGCATTGTTCCAAGCTTGAATGACTCTGTGTCTGGACTAACCTCTCCAACCTTTATATATGCTTATTTGTAAACCAAGTGGTATAGTTGTGAGAATCAAATGAGATAAATTTTGTGAATTGTATAATGCCTGGTACCTAATAAACGCTCAATAAAACTTTGAGCATTTATACATTAATTCAAGGAATATTGCTGACATTGAATTTTTAAATGTTTTTGTTGTATATTTAAAAAATTAATTTGGTATTGGTTTGGAACAAGAGAAACAGATTATGATAACTTTATCTTTCCTTGGAGTACTATACCTATGGTTAATATTTTTAAAAATTTGAGCACATGACATTTTGTCATCCTTGTTTCTTAGTGATTTTGAATTGACATTGCAATCACTTAAAATAATGCATGTTGTATTTAGAATTCTTCATATTAGAAATGCAATAGTATTTATTAGTCTCGTATTTCAGGTACAGGATTTGATGAGGAGTCAGCAATTCTTGGTGCAGGACGAGAGTTTGCGCTAATGAAAACAGCAAATGGAAAGGTAAATTATTCTCTTTGGATTAAAAATGAGCATTCTCTGATTTAGGAGATTAAAGTACAATCTGTTGATTAGTTTATATAGTTTGCATGTTTAAGAAGAATCATCTTTTAAATTTTGATTTAAAATTATTTTTTATAAGATAAAATTTTATTCATGTAGGAAACAGTACAGGCATGCCTCATTTTATTGTGCTTAGTTTTGTTACACTTCACAAATAATTGCTCTTTTTACAAATTGAAGGTTTGTGACAACCCTGAGTTGAGCAAGTCTGTTGGCATCATTTTTCTAACAGCATGTGCTCACTTTGTGTCTCTGTGTCACATTTTGGTAATTCTCGAAATATTTCAGACTTCTTTATTATTATTATATCTGTTATGGTGATCTGTTATCTTTGATGTTACTATTGTAATTATTTTAGGGTGCTGTGAATTGTGCCTATAGAAGACAGGAAACTTAATGGATAAAAGATATGAAAAAGCTATTATGAACTGTGTCTTCTTGGCAAAATGTGTGTATTTCTTGCTCAACTCCCAGAAGCTGAATAGTGTAAAAAAGAGTTTGTTTTTATGTGAATTTTATTTTTCAATAAAATGTTGATGTCCTTTTTTTTCCTCATGTGAAACCTGATGCACTATTCCAAAAAGTACCATAATTCCTTTTTTTTTTTAATACGTAAGATATATTACACTGGCAAATACCAGAGTCTTGGAATCAAACAAGGTGGTCCTTCAGCAGGAAAATGGGTTGAGCTACCAATTACAAAATCTCCAAAGATAGTACACTTCTCAGTTGGACACGATGGCTCTCACGCCCTTTTAGTTGCAGAAGATGGGAGCATATTCTTTACAGGATCTGCTAGTAAAGGAGAAGATGGAGAATCAAGTAAGTTGAGTGATCAACTATGCATTTAATAAAAATAAATGCTTTATTTTAGTAAAAATAAAACTTTATTAAGATAAAGTTTATAAATTTCAATAACACCACACCAAGTTTATATATATATCATTGACTTGATGTAACTGCTTAATAAATATATGTCGAATGAATGAGGAACTTATTTTACTTTCCAGGATCTAACAAGAATACATGTGAATTACAACTTGGGAAAAAAAGGAGACTTTAGATATGTGTTAGTAGAATGGTATTAATAATGCAATAGCTAATTTAGAGATTGGGCCCTCCAGGAGTTTGGTAGCAAACTAATATTACTCACTGAGAATTTGAATGTACTCCAGGGAATGAGGATCTAGCAATGATAGCATAAATATTAATTGACCAGTTGAGGCTAGCAGGTTCACTAATTTTAAATGACATGTTGGGAAGCCCAGGCCTTTGTGAAAATAAACAAATAGTGTCATAAATGCAAATAATATGTGTTTTTTTAGCTTTATATACAAACCATTATTATTATTATTTTTACATAGAGGTCTTGATTTAATCTAATTTCTTTTTTAAAGCTAAGAGCAGACGGCAATCCAAACCTTATAAACCTAAAAAGATAATTAAGATGGAAGGAAAGATTGTGGTATATACAGCCTGCAATAATGGAAGTAGTTCTGTTATTTCTAAAGATGGAGAACTCTACATGTTTGGAAAAGATGCCATTTACTCTGATAGTTCAAGTAAGTTAATAAAAGGTTTTACTTTTATGCAAAGAAATTTCAATACTAGTTATGTGTGACAAAGACATATCTAGAAAATTTATGTTGGTGGCATGCTTTCTCTACATTTTTTACATTTCCTTCCAAATGTGAAATATTTCAAAAGAGAAATTTTCTGTCATATCTTGTCACTAGGAGCACTGTCCCTAGTTTCATGCAGAGCTAATCATAGAGCTTGGCAAGGGAAGCTTCGCTGTAGCTGTGATTTCTGTGGATGTTTTCCCTAGACTCAGGTGCTTATGGGACATGTCCCTGGGACAGTGGTAGTATCCTGAAGAAGTGATTTTCATGACATAGCTAGTTTATAATTGTTGAAGTATTTTATCTCCCCCATTAGGGTGTTTGGCTGGGATGATCTGTCTTATTTACTATTCTATCCCCAGTGCCCAGCACAGTGTCTGGCACATTGTAGGGTCTCAAGAATTATTTTCTAGTGCCTGGGTGACTGATAAACCAAAAGTTTGAGAAGTGGATATGAGGGGTAGAACTAGCTAAATCATTTTATATTTATAAGTGCTAATCTCAAAAACTTGTCATATTTGGTTACTAGATTTTCTTTCTAGCAGCTAGAAATGAATATAATGAGTGAAGCATCCCACTTGGAAGGATTTTATGTGCGATAAATATGTAAAGCCTTTGAGTTTCTTTGTAAAAAAGGAAACTAGAATTAATGAAGTTTATGATTAGAAATTTATGTGATTGTCCCATGCTGGGGAAATTACACCTGTAGAACATTTATAGCAATTAATTATTAAGTGGAGGTGTACCCAGATGATAAGTGAACTGGCTTAATGTTGTAATATTTAGATTCTCAATTGGCTGCGGCTATCAGAGTAAATCAAAATTTGGGAGTGGGTTCTTGTACAGTTTAAAAATAATATTCAATATAATTGTTGCTTGCTAACATCCACTGCGTAGAGCTGATGGAAACTTGTATATTTCTTCAACATATATTTATTGAGCATGGGTGATACATTAGTGATTGATGGACCTGACAGACCTGGATACTGCCTTTTTGAGGATCCGAGAGACAGTTGGGTATTACAGAACTTAAATATTGGGGAAGTGGTATTGAATGGTTATGGACATAGACTGAGATCCTAGCACCAACACTTTTTTTTTTTAGAGGGAGTCTCACTCTGTCTCCCAGGCTGGAGTGCAGTGGCACAATCTCAGCTTACTGCAACCTCTGCCTCCTAGGTGCCAGCGATTGTCCCACCTAAGCCTCCCAAGTAGCTGAGATTATAGGCACGTGCCACAACACCCAGCTAATTTTTTGTATTTTTTGTATTTTTAGTAGAGACGAGGTTTCACTGTGTTGGCCAGGCTGGTCTCGAACTCCTGACCTCAAGTGATACACTCGCCTCAGCCTCCTAAAGTGCTGGGAATACAGGCGTGAGCCACCGCGCATGGCCCTTGGCACCAACGCTTTTAATTGGGTAACAGTTTACTTAATCTTTAACTGGGTAACAGTTTACTAAACGTTTAAGAGTTTTCTTTTTGTTTTTTTCTACCTGCAAAAAATAGATAATGATAGCACCTGCTTCATATAGTTGTTATGAAGATTATAGGAGGTAGAACTTAAGAAATGCTTAGCACATCATGTAAGGTCTCAAAACATGTCAGCTAGTACTGTTAATAATAATAATAAATAACTACTGTTTTATATATATACACACACACTTACCTTTTTCAAATGTGCTAAATATTAAAAGTGGAAATTTTTGAGGTATAATTAACAAAAAGACCTAAACTAGTGAAAGGTGAAAGTGAAGGCCACCTTAAGGTAGTGATATCTGAGCTAATAATGTAGAACAGTTTTCCCAAAGCATAATATGAGATTGATACTATCTGTAATTTAAATAAAACAAATACTTGATAACATGTTTTTATTTTAATGTATATTGGAAAAATAATAATCTTTGATTGTTAATGTTATTACTACTTGATAAGGTTAAAGATGCTTCAATCAATTTAGAGTTGATACAAAACATATTAAATAGATCATATGAGTGGCACTTGGATATGACAAGTTTAATGAAAGTAATACATGAATAAGTGAAGTTTAGAAAATAACTGTGTATTGGATTGTGGAAGAAAGCATTGTAGGTTGAAAAGGATTTAAAAAATACTGTTTTGAAAAGTCTCACTGGTTTCTACATAAACAATTTCATGTCAATATACTATGGCAAGTATTTTACTTTGTTTTGCTGAGGCAGGTCAAAGCAGGTAAAATGAATTATTTATGGACTCCTTTGTGCTTAGACCAGAAAAGTTTGAGAGTACTGTGGAGAGGTGTTACCATTTGGAGGAAGCATTCAGGAGAAGTAAGCTTGAGAGAAAGCTACAGTAAAGATATGTCCCAAGTCTGGATGATAATGTTTTAGGATTCACTGAAGCTACGTTACAAAGTTACAAAGTTAATTCAGTGATACTCTGCCAGTCTTTTGGCTACTTATTTCTCATTTTGTTGAGTTATTTTGCCCCAGAAATAAACGGTTCTGCATTGAGGTAGTTCTTTTACTAGGCTCAGAAGGGCCTTTTTGTTGTTGTTACTAAATTTGTTTCTTTCCTATAGGTTTGGTAACTGATTTGAAGGGCCATTTTGTAACTCAGGTAGCTATGGGCAAAGCTCACACTTGTGTTTTAATGAAGAATGGAGAGGTGTGGACATTTGGTGTAAATAATAAAGGACAGTGTGGACGAGATACCGGTGCCATGAACCAAGGTGGGAAAGGTAGGTCTTTAATTCTTAGATATTAAAATTTGTGTTGTCTTTTCATTAGTTTTTCAGAACAACATAGTGAAAAGTCTTGTTCTTTTCAAAATGAGTGGCTCTTCTTTTTCTTTTTGTTCCTATTTAAATTTTTTTTAAAAATTTTATGGGTAGATAGTAGGTATATGTATGGGGTACATGAGTTGTTTTGATACAGGCATACAATGTGTAATAATAATCACAGGGTAAATGGGGTCTCCATCATCTCAAGCATGTATCCTTTCTTTGTGTTATGAGCACTCCAGTTATACTCCCTCAGTTGTTAAAGTATACAAAAAATTATCGCCAACTGTAGCCACCCTGTTGTGCTATCAAATAGTAGATCTCTTGTATCTAATTATATTTTTGTGCCAACTAACCATCCCATTTCCCACCCACTCTCCCTGACTACCCTTCCCAGTCTCTAGTAACCAGCATTGTACTCTCTATCTTCATGAGTTCAATTGTTTTAATTTTTAGCTCCCACAAATGAGTGACAACATGTGAAGTTGGTCTTTCGGTGCCTGGCTTCTTTCACTTAACATAATATCCTCCAGTTACATCCTTGTTGTTGCAAATGATAGGATCTCAGTGTTTTTTATGGTTAAATAGTACTACCCTGTTTTTATATACCACATTTTCTTTATCCACTCATCTGTTGATGGACACTTAGGTTGCTTCCAAATCTTGGCTATTGTGAATAGTGCTGCAATAAACATGAGAGTGCAGATATCTCTTTGATGTACTAATTTCCTTTCTTTTGGGTATATCTGTAGCAGTGGGATTGTTGGATCATATTGAGTTCTAGTTTCAGTTTTTTGGGGAAGCTCCATACTGTTCTCTCCAGAGTGGCTGTACTAAATTTACATTCTCACTAACAGTGTACAAGTGTTCCCTTTTCTCCACATCCTCTCTAACATTTGTTATTGCCTGTCTTTTGGATAAAAGCCATGTTAACTGGGGAGAGATGGTATCTCAGTGTAGTTTTGATTTGCATTTCTCTGATGATCCATGATGTTGAGCACCTTTTTATATACCTGTTTGCTATTCATATGTCTACTTTTGAAAAACGTCTATTCAGAACTTTTTCACATTTTTTAATTGGATTTGAGTGGCTCTTTGACTTTATATTTGTGAATTAGGAAAACCACTGAATTTCTTATTTATTTGATAATATTTACTGATAAAATATCACTGGAAAAACAAATACACTTTAGATTTTTTATTTTTGAGCAAATGTGCTGGCTTACTCAAATCGTCTGCTAAATTCTACATAAAATAGTGCTTCTTTGGCTTAGCATCTTTGATGACTACATTACTCCAGAAAAGTCTTTTCCAAACATTTTTTTGTTAGCTGCTGTTATACCACATGTTTTAAATTTTAACCATTTTTGGCAGCAATCTTTCTGGCAAATATTATCTTCCCATTTAACAGCACATGCTACCTGTAATTTAACCTGTTCTTGACAACTAAGAGTGATCCTTATGAATATCTGACACTTTACCAAGAAAAGACTAAATTGTAGACACACCTTCTTCACAATATCCTTTGCTCCAACCCTCAGGCCATTGAAGAGAACAAAGGGCTTTCTCCTTTGATTGCCCTGTTTGCTGTGGTCTTGTTTTGTTGTTGTGGTTGTAAATAGCATGTCTACTTCTTGCCCTCAATTTTTATATCTAGCTGCTATCGTTATGTTTATAACTTTCACTCCAATTTCTGATTTTGGTCAAGAGATTAAACCATACATATATATTATTAGAACTAAGCATTGAACTTTGGTTAAAGTACCAATAATTTCGAGGATTAATGCTGTATAAATTAATAAAACCTGGTTTTTCTTTTTTGAGGCTTTGATGTCAGACTCATCTGGATCTCAGAAACCCACCATTCTTTGTCTTTGCCTTATTCGTGTGTCTGTGTGTGTATTTAAAATGCATCACTTTAAAAATGAGCAAGTTACTAGAATATATTGGCAAATGAAGAAGGAACAAAAGAAAGAAAAGAAATGGATTACTTCACAATGGAAATACTTTGATTTATTACTAAATTAGTGAACTTGTTTTGGATAATAACTGCTAGGACAAAGGGGAGAATCGGGTTTTTTTAATATATAATATGAATATATATTCAGATTATGTTTTATAAGAAGTCTGAACTAAACAACATTGTTTCCTTATTCTGAAACTCTTGTGAAAATTGAGCGTACATTTACACCTATGTTCTAGATTCTCCAGTGACATTTTGTAATAATCAAAGTAAAATTGTTAAAAGATTTTTTTAATAAGAATCATACCTACCCTGTTGGTAAGTAATGAATTAGAAAGCAGATGAGTACAGTAAGACACATACAGTGCATACTGATTGCAGAGTCATAACAGATGCTGGGGAGAATGTGGAGAAAGGGGAGTGCTCATACATGGCTAGTGGAAATGTAAATTAGTACAGCAACTATGGAAAACATAGATTTTTCATTTGTATGAAGGTGACTCAAAAAACTGAAAATGGAACTGCCACATGATCTAGCAATTCCACTTCTGGGTATATGTATCAAAAAGAAAGGAAATCTGTATGTCAGAGAGATGCCTGCATTCTCAGGTTTATCATAGCCATATCCACAACATCAAGATATGGAATCAACTTAAGTATCCATCAACAGATGAATGAGTAAAGAAAATGTGGTACATACACAATAGAATATTATTCATCCCTAAAAAAGAATGAAATATTGTTATTTGCAGAAACATGGATAGAACTGAAGGACATGATGTTAACTGAAATAAAATAAACCAGGGACAGAGACAAATATCACTCATATATGGGAACTAAAAAATTGATTTCACGGAGATAGTAAATAGAATAGTGATTACCAGAGACTTGTAAGGATAGTGGGAGGGGGAGAGGAAGAGTGGTTGGTTAATAGGTACAAAAATACAGTTAGAGAGAAGGAATAAGTTCTAATGTTCAGGAGCAGAGTAGGGTGCATGTCGTTAACAACAACATATTGTGTATTTCAAAATAGCTAGAAGAGAGGATTTAGAATATCCCAGTTACCTTGACTTGATCCCAGTTACCCAGATTTGATCATTAGACATAGTATGCATGTATGAAAACTCACATATATGCCATAAATAGGTACAACAGTTATATATCAATTTAAAACGAACATAAAGGAATATTTTAAAAGTTTATTTAAACCAGGAAAGTACAGAACATATTGAAATATTAAAAAATTGTGTCTCTACCATGTCTTGTCATTTTTTTTCAGTTAAAAAAAATCACAGATAAGATTCAAGTGCCCCATATCCCCCTTCCAAGGCTTATTATCATATTCCATTTCTCCCCAGAGCTAACCGCGACCATGACTTTGATAAGCATACGTTCAATCATGTTCTTATATATTTTTACATGTTCTTTTATATTTTATGTGTAAAATAATATTGCATAATGATGTCTGTTTTACACATAAAATATACTACTGTTTTGTGTGTTTTTATAAGTGCTAATCTGTTATTTATATTTTTCTACAAATTTTTTTTTCTCATCATTCTGTTAGAAATATGTCCATGTTGGTACATATAAATCTAAATGATTCATGTTAACTAATGTGTAATATACCACATAGTGAACATGCTATAGTGTATCCATTCTCCTGTTGATGGATGGGCTTATTTCCAATTTTTCATTGCTATAAATGAGTTTAAAACCTCCTTTATAAATGTTTCCTGGCAAACCTGTGAGACTTTCTCTGATGTAATTGCTCTATTGTGGATTTCAGTTTTACTGGATTTTTCTTGAAAGAGATTGTAACAGTTATACTCTCACCAGTAGAGTTGCATTTTCCACATCACATCTGATATTGACAGACTGATTTTTGTCAATTTGGTGGCTATGAAGTGATACTGTAATTTTTTATTTGTTACATTGAAGTATAATATGCATGCAGGAAAATATACATAGTATCTTGATGAATTTTCTCAAGTTGATTTTATTCATGTAATCAGCACCCAGATTAAGAAACCACATATTACCAGCACCCCAGAAAGCCCCACTTTATGTTCCTCTCTGCCCTTCAGTTAATTACCATAAATTAGTTTTCTTTTTATACTTGATATAAGTGAAATCATGCAGTATGAACTCTTTTGTGTCCAGTTTCTTTTTATTGTTTTATGTTTATGAAGTTCATACATATTGTTACAAGTAGTTATAGATTGTTCATTTTTGTTCTATTAAATTATATATAGATACTACCGTTTTAAAATTGTTTCTAGTATTTGGGCATTTGGATGGTTTCCAGTTTTGGTTATTATGAATAATGTTGCTGTGAACATTCTAGTAAATGTCTTTTGGTGAAAGTGTTTATTCATGTCTTTTGGGTATATACCTAGGAGTAGAACTGCTGGTTTTCTCACTTTTCTTTTAATTTTCATTCCCTTGATTATTAATACTGAGTTTGAACATCTCTTCAAACTTTATTTTACTTACTAAAAATTGATTTGTAGGAGCTTTTTTACGTATTATGTTTTATATATCTTTGACTAACCTGTGGTTTAGTTTCATTTGTTATATATAATTTTAAAATTTTGATGTCAAAATTTTCAACCTTTTTCTTTATAAATTTTTGATGAATGTAGCCTGGTGAGAGATTTTATTTTCCATATAAATTAGAACCAGCTTTATCTGCTTGGCATTGTGATTGAGATTCCACTGACTGTAAAGATTAATTTGAGGATAATAGTTCCAGTATTGGAATGATTAAATGAGTAATGCTTATAGAGCTAGTTACAAATAGTGCTCAGTACATTTTAGCTATGATTATTAAAAATAGTCACTGAGGCTTCCTTCAGGATCACTTTATTCTAATCCTAGATATAGCTAGCTGATGCTTGGTTATCTAATTTTTCTGCTTGCTCATAGAGTAGAAGTGGCAAAACCCCAAAAGGCTATATATGCTATGAGTTTATTTCTTGATTAGATAGACCTGTATTGAGTGATAGCTGTATGTTAAATGGATGTGATAGGTGTGGGAGAATAAGATTGACTAAGAATAAGAGATATTATGAGCAAGACTTAACCTCATAACTTAGATCCTTTAGGAAAGTCAGATATAAAAAATAATTACTTGACTCCCACAGATTTGTTCTCCTGTCATAGGGTCTTATAACACTGTGTTCCTTCAAAACCCTACCAGTTGTAGTTTACATTTTTATTTGGTTATTTGATTAATGTCTGTCTTTCTCACTACATTATAAGCTTTATAACAGCTCGGTATTACCGTCTTCAGTTTCTAGAGCAGAGGTCTGCAGAGTATAACCTGATGTCATTTTTTATATAGCCCTCTAAGCTAAAAATTGATTTTACATTGTAAGGATTATAAAAAATGTGACAAAGATTTGTATGGGCCACAGAGCCTAAATTATTTACTGGCTCTTTATAAAAGGTTTGCTGATTTCTTGCCGTGAAGGAATCCCTGGAGTATAGTAGGTGTTCAATTTAGAAAAAAAGATGAATGAATTGTATTGTAACACCATTTAAAAAAGTTGTAAGTGAGGTATAAACAGGCACTGAGGAGGTAGTGACTAACTGCCTGGAAAAGGTAGCAAGTGCTTTAATAGGGAATGGCTTCTGAGCTGAATTTTTGAAGGCTGAAGTTTCTCTGCTAGATGAGATAGGCAGAGACATCTTGTAAATAAGGAAGGAAGAGGCAGAGGGAGCAAGAATGAACAAAGGCCCTGAGCATATGGAAGGGCACAGGGTGTTTGGAGAGCAGAGGGAAAAGAAATGAGATTGGAGAAAATTAGGAGCCATCTTGTGCCTACTGCCTCTTGCTGAGTTTTGTTCTTCTGAAGACCTTGGAAGGTCATTGGAGGTTTGTAAATTATGAAGTCATCATGTGCTTTGGGAGGGTGATTGGTGGCAGTAGGAGGATGATCTAGAGTGGGGAACTCTTGGCTTGGAGGATGGTTGGGAGGCTTTCTTTGGTCTGTTGAATGAAAGTGTTGGTAGTGAGGATGGAAAACAGGAAAAGATTTAAAAGTATGATTGACAGAAGGTAACAGCCAAGAGACATTTGACAATAGCCTTCCCTGCCTTCTTTTGCAGAAATGAAATGGGGAGAGTGTTTATTAGTGGTCCCTAAATTAAAATTTATTTTTGTTACTCAAATTTAAGCATTTCTTTGTATAATTGCTTGGATTAGCATGCTGTCATTTTTTAAACTGGGAAATACAGTCATCCATCTTTTATACATGAAAGTAATCTGTATAAAAATTACAAATTGATCTGTCAAATAGGGTTTGGAGTTGAAAATATGGCAACAGCAATGGATGAAGACCTGGAAGAAGAACTAGATGAAAAAGATGAGAAGTCTATGATGTGTCCTCCAGGCATGCACAAATGGAAGCTGGAGCAGTGCATGGTTTGCACTGTCTGTGGAGACTGTACAGGTTATGGAGCCAGCTGTGTCAGTAGTGGACGGCCAGACAGAGTTCCCGGAGGGTAAGAGAGAATGATTCCTACTAAAGAACATGTGCAGAACACATTTCTTTGCAAAATCATTCCGGAGTATACTCTACTGTTAATATTTTTTTGTTAAAGACCAGTGGCATCTTCACTTGATCTTAGCCAAAAGGCCAAGAAAGTATTGTAATTCTTATAATTGTTTTGTTATAATCATTTATAATTTAATGTCATCTCTAAGGTTGCCTTTCTTTCATTTGATTCATTTAAACCATTATTTAAAAACAGGTCATAAGTTTTTCAAGACTTGGGGCTGTACTTTTATTTGTATTATTTTTCAAAGCCTATTTAATGCTAGATATCTATTATATTTCTTTCTGTTGAACATGAATCTTTTCTAAATAAAATTATCGATATCATATAGAGTACTTGATTAGATATATAATTTTGTTTTAAATTAAATGTACCATTTATAAATTTAGAAACGTTGTATGCTTGCTTCTAAAGTTACATCATACCTGTTATATTTATCCTTGTTCTCAATGGACCACATTTTTCAGGGTTCTATATTATTGTCAATTTAAAGTTAATATGTAAGTTTGGCAGAATAAGAATGCAGGTTTTCTGCTAGGATGTTAGGAAAAATTTTGAATCTGTTTTCTACATTGCTAGTTACAGCCACTGTAACATGATGGGATATTCTTTGTGTGATCAGCTTTCTAATAATTGGCTGATTTGGGGGAGTAGAGAAAATTTTGTGAAGAGAAGCCCAGAAGGAAGACAGCCATCCCTGCCTCTTGACCTTCCTCTTTGTCAACTCTGTAATAGTTGCTTCTTCCCAAATATTGTCTGGATCTAATAGGAGTTTATTTCTAAGTTTATATTTGGCCTTTCTTAGTTAAATAGGTCATATATAACAGGCCTTTTCTTTAAGGCTGCTGAGATATGATTTTTTTAAAACAAATTTTCTTTACATTATTAGTATAAGCAATAAAGTCGTCTTTATCAAAGGATAATATTTATTCTGTAGTGCTTTATGTTTGGCTCTGTTTTCTGTTTTTTAAGCACCTAACTTCTTTATTTTTAAATTTAATTTGGATGCAGAAAGATTCTATGATTATTTTTTAACAGTGTTGGAATTGAAGTTTATTCTCCTGGATCTCTCCAACACTATTTCCATTAAAATTCAGTGTTAGCTGGGTGTAGTGGCCCATGTCTGTAATCCCAGCACTTTGGGAGGCTGAGGCCAGAGGATCACTTGAGGCCAGGAGTTTGAAACCAGCCTCAGCAGCATAGCAACACCCCTAACTCGAAAAATATGTAATAAAAATAAAATTTAATATCCCCACTCTCTGAGCTTAAGCAGCCAGTATATATCATGAACAAAATCTATAAATTATCTGGTCCCTTTTGAAATTAATTATTCTTCGTTTTTTCCTCCAGAGACTTATATAGTTTATAATAATTATTCATAGACTTACATGGACAATACTAACCAAGTATAATAATTGCTTTATGAATGAAGCAAACTGAATATATCAGAATATTAAGGACTATTAAGCTGACTTCAATTATTATAAAATTGTGACTACGTATCTTACTATGATAAAATACATATAAAATTGACCAGCTTAACCATTTTTAAGTAGACAGTTCTGTGGTATTAAATCCATTCATAATGTTGTGCAACTGTTACCACCATGCATCTCCATAACTCTTCATCTTGTAAAACTGAGACTCTGTAACTGTTAAACAATGACTCCTCATTCTTCCCTCTCCCCTGCCTCTGGCATCCACTATTGTTTTCTTTCTGTCTCTGATTGACTACTCTAGGTACCTCTCATATAAAGAGAATCAGAGTATTTGTCTTTTTTGTGACTGGCTTATTTCACTTAGCATAATATCCTCAGTTCATCCAGGTTGTCACATATGTCAGAACATCTTTGCTTTTTGAGGCTGAATAATATTCTGTTGTATGTATATTACCACATTTTGCTTATCCATTCACTCACTGATGAACACTTTGGTTGCTTCCACATTGTAACTATTGTGAGTAATGCTGCTGTGAAGATGAGTGTACAAGGAGCTCTTTGAGACCCTGTTTTCAGTTCTTTTGGGCATATACCCAGAAGTGGAATTGCTGGACCATATGGTAATTTTATTTTTAATCTTTTGAGGAACTGCCATACTATTTTTCACAGCGGCCAACCATTTTACATTCCCACCAATAGTGTACAGATGTTCCAGTTTCTCCACATCCTTCTTAACACTTATGATCTGTTATTTTGGTAGTGGCATCCTAGTGGGTGTGAGATAGTATCTCATTATAGTTTTGATTTGAATTTCTCCAGTGATTAGTGATGTTCAGCATCTTTCCATATGCTTTTTGGCCATTTGTAGATCTTTGGAGAAATGCTATTCAAGTCCTTTGCTCATTTTTGAATCAGGTTTGTCAGTTTCTTTTGTTGTTGTTGGTGAGTTTTAGGAATTCTCTATGTAGTTTGAATATTAATTCCTTATCAGATATATGATTTGAAAATAAAAAGTTGTGTCTGTGGGTTGTGTTTTTACTCTGTTGACATTGTCTTTTCAAGCAGAAAATTTTTAAAATTTTCATGAAGTCCAGTTGTCTATTGTTTTTTTGTTATTGTTGCCTGTGCCTTTGGTATCATATCCAAGAAATTATTTCCCGATCTAGTGTTGTGAAGGGTTACTGTATCTTTTCTTCTTCTTTTTTTTTTTTAATTATACTTTAAGTTTTAGGGTACATGTGCACAACGTGCAGGTTAGTTACATATGTATACATGTGCCATGTTGGTGTGCTGCACCCATTAACTCGTTATTTAACATTAGGTATATCTCCTAATGCTATCCCTCCCCGCTTCCCCCACCCCACAGCAGGCCCCGGTGTGTGATGTTCCTTTTCTTCTAAGAGGTTTTTTTTTTTTTTTTTAAATAGTTTTAGGTCTTACATTTAGGTCTTTGATTCATTTTGAGTTAATTTTTGTATATGCTGTTAGAGAAGTGTCCAGATCCAGTTTTCCCAGCAATGTTTATTGAAATGATTATCCTTTCTCTATTGAATCATCTTGGCTCCTTTGTCAAAAATCATCTGACCATATATGTGAAGGAAGATTTCTCAGCTGTCTATTCTATCCCATTGGTCTGTATAACTGTCTTTATGCCACACCACATTGTTTTGATTACTGTAGATTTGTAGTAAGTTTTGAAGTCAAAACTGAGTACTTTGTTCTTCTTTTTCAAGATTGTTTGGCTATTTGAGGTCCCTAGAGATTTTCTATGAATTTTAGAATAGGTTTTTCTATTCTGTTAAAACCATCATTGGGATTTTGATAGGGATTACAATGAATCTGTAGATTGCTTTGGGTAGTATGAACATCTTAAAAACATTAAGTCTTCTAATCCATGAACATATATGTGTTTCTACTTATGTCATCTTTAATTTCTTTCAGCAATGTTTTGTAGTTCTCATTTCACCTCATTGGTTAATTACTAAGTGTATTCTTTTTGATGCTATGGAATTGTTTCTGTAATTTCCTTTTCATATTGTTCATTGTTAGTGTCTAGAAATACAACTGATTTTTGTGTGTTGACTTTGTATCTTCCTACTTTGCTGAATTCATTTTCTCTATTGGTTTTTTTGAGTGGAACCTTTAGGGTTTTCTACTTATGAGATTGTATTATTTGTGAACATAGATAATTTTACTTCTTCCTTTCTACTTTGGATGACCTTTATTTCTTTTCCTGTCCGATTGCTCTGGCTAGAACTTCTAGTGCTGTTTAGGATTGGTCAAAGTGAGCATCCTTGTCTTCTTCCTGATATTATGAGGAAAAGCGTTCAGTCTCTCACCATTATGATGTTCACTGTGTGTTTTTCATATGTGGTTTTTATGTTGAGATCATTTCCTTCTATTCCTAGTTTGTCTAGTGTTTTTATTATGAAAGGGCATTGAATTTTGTCAAATGCTTTTTCTACATCAATTGAGATGATCATGTGTTTCTTTTCTTTCATTCTGTTAATGTGTTACATTACATGGATTGATTTTCGTTTGTTGCATTCCAGGAGTAAATCCCACTTCGTTATGGTGTATAATTCTTTTAATATCCTGCTGAATTTGTTTTGTTAGTATTTTGTTGAGGATTTTTACATCATTATTCATAAGGGATATTGGTCTGTAGGGTTTTTTTTTGCCTCCTCCTCCCCCTCCCCTTCTCCCTCCTCCCTTTCTTCTCTTTCTCCTTCTCCTTCTTTCTTCTCCTCTTCCTCCTTCTTCTTTTCCTCCTCCTCCTCCTCCTGCTCCTCCTCCTCCTCCTTCTCCTTCTTTTCCTCCTTCTCCTCCTTCTCCTTCTTTTCCTTCTTCCTTCTTCTTCTTTCTTCTCTTCTTTCTTCTTCTTTTTCTTCATCTTTTGTCTGACATTGGTATTGGGGTAATCCTGACCTCAAAGAATGAATTCGTGTTCTCTCCTCTTCAATTTTTTGGAAAGTTTTGAGAATTGGTGTCATAAACACTATTTTAAAAATAGTGTCAGTCCGGCATATTACTGTGTCATAGTTTTTACTGTGTAGTAAGTGATCTTCCAAATTGTTTATAATGCGTGCTTTTAAAAGTGACACATTTCGCAGGGTGTCTAGCTATGTCTTTTAAACTGCTGCCAGGTATGTTCTTCCTTTTGTACCTTCCGAAATCTGTATAACCTGGGGTTCAACAAGGCTGTCAAAAGTTTCAAGAACTGATCTGATGAACTACATTAAAGCTATGCCTTCTACAAAATATGTGACTAAGAAGTTACTTTCCCTGACCCCAAGTCAGTTTCTGGGAATGTCTTTGTCAACATATACCCCATATGGTTCACAATCGATATGAAAGGGCTGAAGGAGAAAAAGAACAGGTAATTGGACTCTGTGAAAGGAGAGAATGGGAGGTGAAGGCATGTAAAGAGAGGGGGAAGGAGACATATATGTGTTTGTGTGTGTGTGTGTGTGTGTGTATACATATATATATATATATATATATATATATATATATTATTTTTTCCTTTCCAATGTGTGAATGTTTTTATTTCCTTTGTGTGTGTGTGTGTGTTACTTTACATTCTGGGATACATGTGCAGAATGTGCAGGTTTGTTACATAGGTATACACGTGCCATGGTGGTTTGCTGTACCCATCAACCGGTCATTAGGTATTTCTCCTAATGCTATCCCTCCCCTAGCCCCCACCCCCCAACAGGCCCCAGTATGTGATGTTCCCTTTCCTGTGTCCATGTGTTCTCATTGTTCAACTCCCACTTATGAGTGAGAACATGCAGTGTTTGGTTTTCTGTTCCTGGGTTAGTTTGCTGAGAATGATGGTTTCCAGCTTCATTCATGTCCCTGCAAAGAACATGAACTCATCCTTTTTTATGGCTGCATAGTATTCCATAGTGAATATGTGCCACATTTTCTTTATCCAACCTATCATTGATGAGCATTTGGGTTGGTTCCAAGTCTTTGCTATTGTGAATAGTGATGAAATAAACGTACATGTACATGTGTCTTTGTAGTAGGATGATTTATAATCCTCTGGGTATATACCTAGTAATGGGACTGCTGGGTCAAATGGTATTTCTGATTCTAGATCCTTGAGGAATTACCACACTGTCCTCCACAATGGTTGAACTAATTTACACTCCCACCAACAGTGTAAAAGCATTCCTATTTCTCCACATCCTCTCCAGAATCTGTTGTGTCCTGACTTTTTAATGATCACCATTGTAACTGGCGTGAGATGTTTTCTCATTGTGGTTTTGATTTGCATTTCTCTAATGACCAGTGATGGTGAGCTTTTTTTCGTTTGTTGGCCGCATAAATGTCTTCGTTTGAGAAGTGTCTGTTCTTATCCTTCACCCACTTTTTGATGGGGTGGTTTTGTTTTCATGTAAATTTAAGTTCTGCTGCATAAATAAATGTCTTCTTGTAAGAAGTGTCTGTTCATATCCTTTGCCCACTTTTTGATGGGGTTTTTTGTTTTCTTGTAAATGTGTTTAAGTTCTTTGTAGATTCTGGATATTAGCCCTTTGTCAGATGAGTAAATTGCAAAAATTTTCTCCCATTCTGTAGGTTGCCTGTTCACTCTGATGATAGTTTCTTTTGCTGTGCAGAAGCTCTTTAGTTTAATTAGATCCCATTTGTCAATTTTGGCTTTTGTTGCCATTGCTTTTGGTGTTTTAGTCATGAAGTCTTTGCCCATGCCTGTGTCCTAAATGGTATTACCTAGATTTTCTTCCAGGGTTTTTATAGTTTTAGGTTTTATGTTTAAATATTTAATCCATCTTGAGTTAATTTTTGTATAACGTGTAAGGAAGGGGTCCAGTTTCAGTTTTCTGCATATGTCTAGCCAGTTTTCCCAGCACCATTTATTAAATAGGGAATGGGAAGGAGACATATTACATGAAGCTGGCAAGCTTAGGCTCTGTTGCTGAAGGTTACCAACACCTGCCTTCACTTATCTGCTGGACAGCAACATTGTTTGATTGTTTTTAGCCAACCAACCCATCTGGGTCACTTAATCCTAAAGCTTCTGGTGCTTCACTAACTGCAAAAAAACTTTTAGAGGATTATTTTTAAAGTAGTGACTTTGATGATAGTCGAATCTGTGTGTATTTTCTGTAGAAATATACCAATTATGCCTATTGGGAGCTTAATCAGTCTTGTTTTTAATTATTCTGCTATTTATATCCTTTCTTTAAAATGAACAATCGTGATCTAAAGAGGTGATTTCATTGCTTACTCATTTAACAATTTCAAAAATGTGGAAAATAAGTTATAGAAAAGAGTTTTAAGGACAAATTAGGAAGATCTCAGTTGTCTTTTTTTTTTTTTTTGTATTTCCCCCTAGGATCTGTGGTTGTGGTTCCGGAGAATCTGGTTGTGCTGTGTGTGGATGTTGCAAGGCCTGTGCAAGAGAGTTAGATGGTCAAGAGGCAAGACAAAGAGGAATTCTTGATGCAGTGAAAGAAATGATACCTTTAGATCTTCTTTTAGGTAATTTTGATTGATTATACTATGCTATACTGAGTTGTCCTCAACTCAGTAAGTCTGACAGTTTAAACAATTTCTTTTAGATATATGTTAATAAATTAGGATAATAATTAATGTATGCAATACTGTTTTTATGGTAACTGACAATATGATATTGTTTAAGGGATGAGATTCTTTTTTTTTTTTTTCTTTTTTTGAGATGGAGTCTTGCTCTGTTGCCAAGGCTGGAGTACAGTAGCTCAATCTCAGCTCACTGCAACCTCCGCCTTCTAGGTTCAAGTGATTGTCCCGTCTCGGCCTCCCGAGTAGCTGGAATTACAGGTGCCCGCTACCACACCTGGCTAATTTTTGTATTTTTAGTAGAGATGGGGTTTCACCATGTTGGCCAGGCTGGTCTTGAACTCCTGACCTCAGGTGATCTGCCCGCCTTGGCCTCCCAAAGTGCTGGGATTACAGGTGTGGGCCACCATGCCTAGCCAGAATGAGATTCTTTTTCCCTTTTTGACTAAGAATTATTAAAGTAAAAATATTGTGTGTTTTAGACAATGTTTTTGCTAGCTTTTACTTTCTTGAATTTTATGTAGTTCTGTCATAGCTATTATATAACATATATGTTGTTGTTGTTGTTGTTTTTGGCCAATCATCTAGCTGTCCCAGTGCCCGGGGTTAACATTGAAGAACACCTTCAGTTACGACAAGAAGAAAAACGGCAACGTGTAATCAGAAGGCACAGATTAGAGGAAGGAAGAGGTAAGATGTAGCTACAGAGAAAAAGTACATGAAAATCCACTTTCCTACCCTATCCTGAAACCACTGAAAAGTTCACACAATAAACTAATTTGGTAAGAAATCATCAAAATTAAAATTAGCAATATTCTGATAACTCATATAATGGGAAAATATTCAGGGTATTCATGATTCTTCTAATAACATACGTTTAGGTATTTATAATTGTGCTAATAACATACTTTTAATTCAGCAGGGTGTTTATGGCATAAGTCAGCCATATTAAGAACTGTGCCATCTGCCTACTATCAATAACTATTAGAAATGGCAACTTTTTAAAAATAGATATTCTCACAACTTGTCCTTCACCCAGACTTTGGACTCATCTATTTGACCGTGGGACAAAATTCAATTTAGTCTTTTTCATTTCTATTTTCTTACTCATTTATGCTCATTATCATTTGGACATAGTCCTGCTATGCTGCCCTCCAGTTCAGTGCATAACTATGCTTTCATGTGTCCTTTTTTGGAAAAACCTCATTCTAGTTATTTACAGGAAGAGTAAGATGGCAGGTCTGCAGGTTTCATTTGCAAAGATAGGTCTATTGTTTATATTTTCCTCATTGTTTATGAGCTTAAAAATTTCTTAGCTTAAAAATACATTTAACTGGCCAGGCACGGTGGCTAACGCCTGTAATCCCAGCACTTTGGGAAGCTGAGGCAGGCAGATCACAAGATCAAGAGATCAAGACCATCCTGGCCAACATGGTGAAACCCCATCACTACTAAAAGTACAAAAAAATTAGCTGGGCGTGGTGGTGTGCGCCTGTAGTCCCAGCTACTCGGGAGACTGAGGCAGGAGAATCACTTGAACCTGGGAGGTGGAGCTTGCAGTGAGCCATGATCGCGCCACTGCACTTCAGCCTGGCGACAGAGTGAGACTCCGTCTCAAAAGAAAACAAACAAAAAAAATTTAACTGTGGTTATAATTGGTATTTGAATACGCAGAGATAAATATATGTATTACTAAAGATTTCCTTGCTCAGTAAATTTTTTTTTTGTAGGATTAAGACAAATTGTTATGGAAGTCTATGATTTTATTCCTCCAATAGGCAAAATTTTGATTAGAAATGTTTACTGATATTGCATATTTTAAATGCTTATTAGAAATGGCATGATATTTGATGCATGAAATAAACCTTTTACCCATTTAACCATCATTATATATTTTTTTCTAGCTATTCTTTTTGTTAATATATGGAATAAGTAGTAAAATGTATAATACACACGGTGAATTCTAGTTTTACTAAACTTAAATTGTAAAACATAAACTTGGCACATGAAGAATGTTCTTCATAGCATCTGATAAGTGATGTTGATTGATAAGGTGAATATTTACTATTGTTTGGCTTTGCTTGCATAATGTCCTTTAAAGAATATTTTAATGAGATTAATATAGATACTGTCAGTATTTACATTATATAAGTATATGGGAAAATTGCATGTTAAATATTTCTTACAAAACAGGATAGAATTAAGTTTCTGATGTGGTAATTAATAATTTTTTATGTTGATATAAGTTTTTCAGATTAGTTACCATTCTGTTTGCTACTTGTTTTTTCTTTCTTTAGAAATATTAGGTTGAGCGACATGAATGAACCTACAAAATGCAGCTATTTCTTACATTTAAACTACAGTATAGCACATCCTTACACTTAATTATTCACATTTAATTACTTGCCTAATGCTGTGTATCTTGTTACTCTTTTTCTCTTCCCTCTAAAAAAGCTATTCTTCTCTAGGTATAGTATATTTGTGCATATAGGAAATAAAGGAACATTGAATCGTGCATTGATAACTTGACATAACTTGGTGATTGCAGAATATTCTTTTGCCATTTATTTTAAAATTTGACATAAACCTGTGAAACGTAATTGTAAACACTAACCCTTTAAAGTTAAAAAAAATCCTCCACTAGCTAAATATTTAAAGAAATTATGTTGTTGTATCTGACTTTCCAAAGATAGATAGAGGTTCTAGGCACTTAGTGTATATTTTGTGACAAATAGGTTTCATCTGAAGTCCTAAATATATAGAACATCAGTAGAAACACTTTGTTCAGATTACTGGTGTACATAAATTTTATCTTGTCCTTATTTTTTGGTAGAACTCTTTCTTAGATCACCCTCCTTCATGTTTGTTAAAACAATATATAGTGAATATCTTTTCTTGAGTGGAATCTTCAGTATGAACCTCAATTATCACAGTCCTTGCTTTCCATGGCACTAAAATTAACAGAAATGTGTGCACATTGGAACCATGTCCTCCCCTTTCACAGTCACCACAGTTACCCAGAATCATGCGAAAGGAGGACAGAGTTCCCGTATTTCTGTGTTTCAGTTAACACAGCACTATGCAAAGTGATGCCTGCTTGTATGTTTTGTTTGTTTATTTATTTATTTATTTTGAGATGAAGTCTCACTCTGTTGCCCAGGCTGGAGTGCAGCGGCACAATCTTGGCTCACTGCAACCTCTGCCTCCCAGGTTCAAGCGATTCTCCTACATCAGCCTCTTGAGTAGCTGGGACTACAGGTGCCCGCCACCACGCCTGGCTAATTTTTGTATTTTTAGTAGAGGCGAGGTTTCACCATGTTGGCCAGGCTGGTTTCGAACTCCTGACCTCAAATGATCCACCTGCCTCAGCCTCCCAAAGTGTTGGGATTATAGGTGTGAGGCACTGCGCCTAACCTATTTTATTTTAAATGAATATTTTTGCATTTGGATGAGAATTCTAACTATGTATTCATTTTTTAAAAAATCAAACTTCAGAGTCATTCAGTGACTTTGGAAATCCTTATACTGTATTAAGTAATTAAAAAACTATTCTGATATGACACTTTTATGATTTTATCTTTATATTATTCTTAGCACTCCATTAAGCAATTTTTATTAAAAAACAAATTTTTATAAGAAAACAAAATTAGATGAATATGATATACTTACACTTCCATAGAGATAAAACAAGAAAGATAAATACCAAAATATTAACAATGCTTTTTCCTGACAGGTGAGTTTATAGATATTTTTTATTTTCTTCTTTACAATTTGTTTCCTAAATATTCTCCAATAAGCATATTAGTGTATAAATAGAGTAAAAGTTATGTTTTACAACTGAAGCCATTTAAAAAAATACTGATTAGGTTTAAGGCATCCATACTTTGCTTACCTTTGCTTTTTAAAAAATATTTTTATTTTAATTGGATGGAGGACTCTCTTTCAGGTGCTGTGCTTTTCATTACTTTCTGGCCATGGTTCTCAAGGTGGTCTCAAAGGGACCAGCATCACTTGGGCACTTGTTAGAAGTACCAGTTCTCAGGCCCCACTTCAGATCTCTACTGAACCAAAAAACTGGGGGAGTACAGCCAGTAAATTATGCTTTAATAGCGTTCCAGGTGATTCTGATGGTCCCAAAGTGTGAGACTTAGTGCGCTAGGTCAGTTGTTTGCACTTTGCGGTTTGATCCAATGACCTTCTGCATCAGAATCAGCTGGGCCTAATGAATCAGAATTTATGGGTCAAGGGCCTTGGAAATAGATCTGAGTCACTTGCACAGTGTTCTAAGGCTCTTCTCTGGCACTGTGCTAGAAAAGATTGTAGTGGCTTTGCTCCCATGAGGAATAGAAACATCAAATAAAATGTTAGTGTTTCGGCTGCCATACATACAGATCTTTTATTTCTTTGGCCTGTTGATACTTTTTAGAAACTAAAAATTTAGTAGTATGTTAGTAATTATACTTACTAGTAATTGGCTTTTACCTGTGTTAACATTTCAGAATTTAAGAATTAGGTTATATTAGATTATTTTACCTGACTTTTCTGTCTCATTTTATTTACCAAGTCTGAACTAAGTTTTTCATAGTTGATCAGAACTCTGGGCTCTAGTTCTTTTTTTTTGAGTCACAGTCTCACTCTGTTGCCCAGGCTGGAGTGCAGTGGTGCGATCTCGGCTCACTGCAAACTCTGCCTCTCGGTTTCAAGCTATTCTCCTGCCTCGGCCTCCCGAGTAGCTGGGATTATAGGCGTGCACCACCACACCTGGCTAATTTTGCACTTTTGGTAGAGATGGGGTTTCACCATGTTGGCCAGGCTGGTCTCAAACTTCTGACCTCAGGTGATCAGCCTCCCAAAGTGCTGGGAGTACAGGTGTGAGCCACTGCGCTTGGCCTGGGCCCTAGTTCTTGTACTAAAGCCTTGCTCAGACAGCTTCAGGCCTATTGACGTAATTTAGTTACTGTTTTACGACACCAGGTCTCCTATAATGGAATGTGTTATTGAAACCCAAGAAAGCAATGATATTACTGCTTTTTCATACATTTGGAACTTTTTAATTTTAAATCTTTGTGTTATTAATAGTCTAGTTAATTTTTTTAATTTATCTTTTTAGGTATTAATAGTATTCATTTATAGATTTTAGTTCAATGGTTTGTGATAATTTGTCTTTTTTAGATTATGTTGGGTTGACTGATGTATTAATTTAACTGTGCAAGTGAAGTGCTTATTCAGTGAAATTCTTAAGTAGGGCTCTTGAAGTCATCAGAAGAACTAGTGGATGATCATATCAATGATTTTATCTTTATATTCCTTTTCAGCACTCTGTTTCGTAAGGAAAATTAAACTCCAATAATGTTAGCTTTTCTTCTTTTTTCTAAGTATCCAAGTTTCATAATTGTGAGCTGTAGATGGGCTAAACCCATGTCCTGGCTTACGTGGGAGAGTCCCATTTTATAGGCGTCCAGGCATATTTCTTAATAGTGCCCTTTTTTATTCTCAGTAGAGTCTCATTTGGGAAGTAAGTTATATGGTTAGCCTCACTATAGAGTATGGTGGTTGAGAGCATCTGTTCTGAAGTTATTAGACTTGGGATCACATCCCGGCTTCTTAAGTTTTGCCACCTGTTTATGACCTTGGAAATTTAATCACCCTGAACATCAGTTTTCTTACCTTCAAAATGGGGATAACTTTACCTACCTACCTAAGGATGTTTATGAGGATTAAGGGATATGGGTGAAAGTGCCTAGCATGTGCTAATCCCTAAATAAATGCTTGCTGATGATTGTGATGGTGGTGGGAGGCTATTTAGTAGTCTATACTTTTCTTTGAGCTTGATTCTCTTTCAGCTCTGGCCTTGATGACTTAATTGCTTTTCTTACAACATTGGGATGCTAATCACAAAACTTTATTATTGGGAAAAATCCACAATAGCTTTTCTAGAATAAAATATTCAATTTTCATAGGAAAAAAATTAGTTACAAATTAGAAACAAATTTACTAAAGCCTCTTATTTCAAAGTGATTGAGTTGATGTTGCTTTTTTTTTTTTTTTTTGAGCTGGAGTCTCACTCTGTCACCCAGGCTGGAGTGCAGTGGTGCTATCTCGGCTCACTGCAAGCTCCGCCTCCCAGGTTCACACCACTCTCCTGCCTCAGCCTCCCGAGTAGCTGGGACTGCAGGCGTCCACCACCACACCCGGCTAATTTTTTGTATTTTTACTAGAGATGGGGTTTCACTGCTTTAGCCAGGATAGCCTCAATCTCCTGACCTTGTAATCCGCCTGCCTCGGCCTCCCAAAGTGCTGGGATTACAGGCGTGAGCCACCGTGCCCGGCATGTTGCTATTACTTTTTAAGCCCTTAAAACCATTATGGTTTTCTTGATTTGACGCATCAAATCCAATATTAGCTGATATTCCAGTGACACATAAAAGTCTCTTTTTAAATTAAAGTATTATATGAAGAATTTAGAGAGTATAAGTAAGAAAAAATAGATCAGCATAACCCTTTATACAAAGAGAACCATTAGTAGAATTTTGGTGTAACTTCTCACACTTTTTTACTTATTTCATATAATTTCATACTGTGATAGATATTGGTGTCCTGTTTGTATCCCCTTTAATATTATATCATGAAAGTTTTTTTTGTGCTTTATTGCAAATGCCATATTAAAGTAATATAGGAATTTAGGTCAAGGTTTTGCATAAACCTATTCCTTAATTCAATTATTGTTTTTATTTCGTTGTCATCTTCTAATCAAGTTTTACTTATTTCTAGTTATATCATTGACTGAATTTTGTTTTATATTTTTGCTTAGTGTTATAATACATATATTTTTATGTTTTGCTAGTATTGTATCCCTACCTTCCCATTTCCATCCCCCCCACAAAGTAAATGTTAATAGTCTAATATCTTACTCTATTAAAATATAATCATGTACAGAGACTTACACATATGTGAAAGTGTAGACATATGTTTATTTACAAAAGTAATATTATGTATATACATTTGCAACATCTTTTTCTCATTTTACAATACAAGAAGAACACACTCTAGGTCAGTAAATGTGGATCTACCACAGTCTATACAGTAACTACCTAATATCATAATATGGCTATACCATAGTTTATGTAACTATTATTTATTGATGGGCATTCAGGTTATTGATAGTTTTTGTGGGTTTTACTGTAATAAATATTCTTAAACTTAGAGCTACATATTAGTGTTTGTATAGTAGAGCTTTCCCAAAATAGAATGTGTGGGGCAGAGAGTATATATCTGTCTTAAATTTTAACAGATAATTCACATTGTTTTAAAAATGTTATAGGAATTTATTTATACTCCCTAGACTAGTGTATAAGAGTAGTGTTTTCCTCTAGCATCACCTGTATTCATTATTCTTTTATTTATTTATTTATTTTTTGCAGAGGCAGGATCTTGCTATGTTGCCCAGGCTGGCATCAAACAACTGGGCCCAAGTGATCCTCCTGCCTCAGCCTCCCGAGTAGCTAGGACTGTACAGGCATGTGC
The DNA here is from genome assembly GCF_029281585.2 of Gorilla gorilla gorilla. Lineage (NCBI taxonomy): Eukaryota > Metazoa > Chordata > Mammalia > Primates > Hominidae > Gorilla > Gorilla gorilla. The sequence goes on along the minus strand of NC_073238.2, from coordinate 91,930,468 downwards.
CACCACACCTGGGTTTAGTTATTCTTTTTAATTCTTGGAAAACAGTGGTGAACAATGTTATCTCATTGTTAATTTAAATAACACAAAATCATATTCTGTGTAAAATTATTTCATAAATCTCATTTTAATGGCTGCATATTATTCCATTTAGTAGATGTATTATAGTTTTTAATTACTTTCATTTGGGTATTTTTAAAATGTTTGCTATAATGAATAAAGTTGTAGTAAACACCTTTGAGGTGAAATCCTTTAAAAATATTTTAGAGTTTTCTTTAGGATAGATTCCTAGGGTGCAGTTACTAGGTCAAAGGATAATAATTTGTATGATCTTGAAATATATCACCAAGAGCTTTCTGAAAGGCTTGTACTATTTAACACTGCCACTTATTCCATGCTTTTTCTGCCTACCTGCCTACAGATGAACTCTGAATTACCCGTTGTCTACACATGAGTGCAGCTTCTATCTAAACCTGGTTATCTTATACCCCTATTTTATTCACTCCTCTCCCAATGAAAGAAATAAATCACCAAGTTCTGTTTATTCAGCCTTCTTAATTCTTTAATAGCTTTTTAATATCTACTTTTCAGAATCTTACTGTTTCCTTAGCTGAGGCTTCTTTTCTTTGCCTATCTGACAGCAAAAAGCCTTTTAACTGGCCTTACCTCCAGTCTTATCTTCTAAGCCATTAGCCACCTTCTTTCCAGAATATTCATTCTGCAATACAGATCAGATCAGTAGCACTTCTCTGTTTAAAACCAAAAGGCTATTCATAGTCCTTAGGATGAAGGATATACTTTTATCTCTACAGCCTCATCTCTCTCTATTCTCATTTCTTTTCCCTTTCCCTTCCTTTTTTCCCCCTACCTCTGAACCTTTATGCTACTTGCTACCTCCTTTATTTGACCTCATCTTATGTGGTGGTTTCTTTTATCTCTACACTGTCTACCTTCCCACCCTCAAGTTTTGTTAGCTTCTCCTCTAGTTTGTGTGCCTCCTTTTGTTATAGCATACTGTCATAACTTCTTGTTTAGTTGTGTGTAAACCCTCCCTCCCCTCATTAGAATGTGAGCTTCTTGAAGCAGAGATTGTATCTTGTTTATCAAGGGTTCCCAGAACTTCACATGGTACCTGTTAGTACCATGATTTGTAGTATATCTTTGTTGACTAATTGAAAGCAGGTTAGGGACTTATCATCTCTAGAATGAAGTTTTGTGGTATAAAAAGGTTTTAATTATCTGTTTTTTTGCATACCTCTCCAAGTAAATTTCCGAAGACTTTTGCTCCATCACATATACTCTGTAAAAGTCAGCTACATGTGTTTTTAATGACTATACAATATTGTTTAACATCTTTATGCTTTTATAAAATCCTAATTTATATCCTATTCCTTTTAACTGGAATGCCCTCTCTTCCTTTCCTTTTCTCTTGTTAAACTTTTTGTCATTCTTTGAAACCTTGCTGATTGTCCTGAGTTTATTTAGTATCTTTTCTTCCTTCAGGACATAATGTGTATAGATTTCTTTTATAGCATTTATTGTAATATTTCATAGTTTGTGTTTTTATTTCTGTTTTTTTCCCTAGTGGACTGAATTCCAGTGAGACCTGTATCTTTGTCATTATATTCATTTCACCTACTGTCTGCTAAATAAAAGATAATCAGAAAATTTGGTGAATAAATTGGTGACTCAACTATATTTAAAGAAACATTATTTTAGCCCATGGGATACAATAGTATTTTCGAGCCCAATTGCTTTAATTTTTAGACATGATTGCCCCCGTGCCTTCTTGATTTATAAATCAAAAGATTCTAAAAAGATTGAATTTAGCAAGACATTAAATGGGTGTGGGTGTAATGTATTTTCATGGGGAGAAACAATATTGTAGGCAGACCATAGAAATCAGAAAATGGTAATATAACTTAATATTATTACCTTAATATCTATAACTTTTTTATATAGTTGGAAAATACTTTTTATAGTAATTTATATATCTGCTTTGTAACAATTGAGAAATCATGCATGTTAAGAAAATAAGGCATTTTGTTCATATTTGTTCATATTTGAAATATCAATTTTATTACATTTTAGAAATGGAACTCAGTTTACATAACCTTAGCCTGAGAAAATAATTGGTACTGCATTATTGAGAACTTATTCTTCTGTTAACATTAAATTAGCATGTTTCTATCTGTAGTAGTCATAGAATATGTTATTCATGGTTTTTCATACAATTTGAGGTATTTGCATTTTTGTTTATATCTAGAAACATAATTGAAATATGGTTCCTTTACCCACTTGTACGTTTAATGAAGGGTACTTTGATATTTAATTTGACATTTATGAAATTTTATTAGAGGGCAGTAGGCTCAATTTGTCCCATCATTAGAAAAATTAAACTGAAGATCAATAGAGAATCACGAAAAAACTTGTTTTAAATAAAAATGTTCAGTGCTTATATAGTGTCATAATTCCTGTTTCAGTTAATGGTAACCTGTCAAATTTAGAGTGTTTTCAAATTTGAAGACATTTTTGATGTTGTTAAAACTCAAGGAAACTATAGTTCTGCTGTATAAGAAAAAACCTAAAATTTTAAGTTATAACTAAAATTTATTTTTCTTTTCAAGGTAAATGTTAATGGGAAAAATGATTTATTTTATTTTATTAAAATAAATTTGGCTGTATATTTTTTCCTTAAATACCATATAAGTGGAAAGAACTATAATCTGTGTGGGTATGTATTTGTATATGTATATATATATATGTACATAGTGGCACTTTAGAAGAAATGATTTAATGAAAGATGTTTCCAAAATGTTATTTGGGTTAGGTGCCCCCTTTACCATCAATATAAAGCCCAAGCTCCTTTCTCTCTCTCTCTCTCTCTCTCTCGTTCTCTCTCTCTCTCTCTCTCTGTGTATACATATATCTATATGCAGAATATAGACATTTTTGTTTTGTTTTTGATCATCTGGTTTTCTTAACCTCTATTTATGATTTGTAGTAAACTCGGTAACATTTTTATTTTGGTTTTGTAGCAAGATTAATACAAATATTAAACCTGGAAGAGCTTGTTAAAACTTAATGGTTAATTTAAAAATTAGTTTTTATGTTTCAATGGAAAAGATATCTGTCTTCAACGAATACATGGTTTACTGACGTTGAATATATATGATATTAAAAAAGTATTTGTAAGATAATTTGATTGATTTAAATTGAACTTCTTGATTATCTATTTGAGACTATTAGTAACTACGCAATAATTTTATAAGTATACAAGATGGGATTTGTACTTTATAAATTATATTTAAGATATTAACTTTTATGTGAAATGGTGATTAGGTTATGGGTGGGGGTGGGGGGCTGGAGTGGGGAAACTGGAAGAAAAGTGTAATGTCCAAAACCGTTAAGAATAAATTTTTATGCTTTTTAGTTTGAATTATTTTTTGTTCATTATAGTGTTTTCATTTTGTGAGTTTTTCTATGCACATACAAAATGTTTCTCCTCAGGCCCCCTTGTATTTGCTGGTCCTATTTTTATGAACCATCGAGAACAGGCTCTAGCCAGACTCAGATCCCATCCAGCACAGCTAAAGCATAAGCGGGACAAGCACAAAGGTATTTGGTCTTCCTTATCACCTAGGTGGGATACTTTCCCAATTTCTTCCACTCATTTGAATTTTGTCTCTGGGAAAATGCACAAACCTGATTCTTCTTCTTTGCTTCTATCATGATGTAGCCTGAGGAGAAAGAACATGCTGAAAGTGATACCGTTTGTCAGTGACTGTCATGCTTCTTGTTTTTTTGTTGTCGTTAGCTTTCATAAAGGAGATATTTTACAATATATCTTTTCCTTGTCCATTTCTTTTCAAATTTCAGAAAGTTAAGGGAAGGTGGAAAAAATAATTATTGCTTTCTGTCTTACATCCTTTATTATTTGCTCTTTAATGACTGTGATCTGGCCTTTTACAATTCTTTTTTGAATGCTGTTTATATGCTTTAGGATAAACAATATTACTAAATTCAGTATATTAAATGATGATAATAAGACTGCCATTACACTTTTCCACTGTTTATTAATTAAGTTTATATAAACAACAAATGAATATACAAATATTTGATGGTTGTGGGTTAAGTAGAGATAAGTGCAAGCAAAGCACGAATCATGAAGACTTTCTCTAGTCCCTGGTGATGGGCAGAGGGCTATCCTAGTCTGTGAGGAAGTAGGAATCTAGCTTGGTGTTGTCCTTTGAGATCTCAGTTCTGGGTTAATTAAATATATTCTTAAAGCATGCTTATTTTCTTGTAAACCACAAATTATGGGTCAGCTAAGATCAGGAAAGAATTTAATACAAGGAATTTATAAATTTATATAAAATTTTTGCCTTGTATCCTGGCCTTTGAACCAGTGCTCTTCCTTAGCTAACACAACTTAAAACTCCCATTTTCTTAAATGCCTAAGATAGGTCCTGCAAAATAGAATAGGAAGTTTTAAAAACATGCTTTCCATGTAGACAAATTAATCTAATTAATGTTTGGATCCTTTTCTTTTTTTGCTGCAAAATTGTCATAGTCTAATTTAAAAAAATTTCATAGGCAGTATAGTATAATCAACTTTATTTTTATTTGCCTCTTTCAGTCTGTCAGTTTGCCACTCAAAACAAAAACATAAACAAAATAGACAAAACTCATCTTTAGTAAAGGTGTAAATAGAGCACAACTTAAGATATACTCTGCAGAAATAAAAATAGTGTTTTAAATCTAATGCTATTAACCACAGTAAAATTTGTGATTACTTTATTTACTGAGTGCTCTAACAATGCCATAAATATTTAAGGAATTTTCAGCCTAAGACAGCTGATTCCAAAAAGAAAAGATACATATATAAGGAATAATATTTGGGGTACGCAATGAAATTGTTATTTGCCAGAATGTCTGATCTTTTATGATTTCTACTATGTCACAATTAGAACAGATTTTTTCAGTTTCTTTCTTCCCCCAAATATATGAAAGTCAAGTTTTCCCAATAGTTTGAGGTTAAATATTCACATTTCATGAAACAGTTTAAAACCTTTTCAGCTCCATGTTAGTATCTCATGGACAAGTATCTTTACCCTTTCCAGATTTTTAAATGAAACGTTAAATGAAAACCAAGGTTACATATTTGAAGCAAACTTTTCCCAATGTCACATAATGATTGGCTATAGAAATTATTTAGTGAGGCTGGGCGCAGTGGCACACGCCTGTAATTGCAGCACTTTGGAAGGCTGAGGGGGTGGATCACTTGAGGTCAGGAGTTCGAGGCCAGCCTGGCTAACGTGGTGAAACCTCATCTCTACTAAAAATACAAATAATAATAATAACAATAATAAGCCGAGTGTGGTGGCACATGCCTGTAATCCCAGGTACTCAGGAAGCTGAGGCATGAGAACAATAATCACTTGAGCCTGGGAGGCAGAGGTTGCAGTGAAAAAACAAGTTATTCAATGATAGCTAGTCTTCAAGTTTGCTTGTCATGGGGTTACTTTATAACAAGTTTCTTTGTATACTTGTAACCACTCTGTAAGGACCTACTTTGTAATATCACAGTGTAGGACCAGTTTTATTGGATTTTAGGATTTTATAGAGTGAGATAGTTTTATCTTTTTACTCCCCAAATACACTTACAATGCAAATAATAATTTATCAATTGGTACCCTATTTTTTTGTGGAGTATTAATTTACTGCTCACTAATTTCCCTCCAGCCACTAACCATTTACACTCACTGTCTTGTCATTTAATTATCTCTCCATTCACTGCTTTTACTTTTACGACATGTTGAACATCCCTAATTTGAAAATACAAAATGCTCCAAGATCTGAAACTTTTTGAGCACCAACATGAAGCCCCCAAGTGGGAAATTCCACACCTGACCTCCTGTGACAGGTTGCAGTCCCAGCACACAGCTTATTCAGTGTCCTAAAGTGAAAGCAATCCTCTCAGCCCTCTTCAGCTGTGATAAAGCTTTTCCATGCACAGCATGATGGTGACGCCAATCACAGTTTGTCTACATGGGTGGCTGGGTGGCTGAGGTACCTTTGCTTTCTGATAGTGCAGGGATACAAATTTTCATGCACCAAATTATTTAAAATATTGCATAAAATTATCTTTCGGCTATGTGAGTAATGTGTATATGAAATATCAATGAATTTCATGTTTAGACTTGGGTCCCATCCCCAAGATATCTCATTATGTATATGCAAATATTCCAAAATTTGAACAAAATCCAAAATCCAAAACACTTCTGGTCCCAAGCATTTCAAATAAGGGATGCTCAACCTGTACATATTTTCAGTCTTTTAATAAGTATTTTTTCTACATATATTTTTCTCTTCACCTTACCCAGTTTGTCTTCTAGTTTATCTACTGAGAAGTTTGTGGTATTGATTGCTATGTTCTATCCTACATTTAATTATGTTGGTACAAATTATAGGATGGTAATAGTTAAAATTTTTTAGACTGTGACTTTTTTGTGAGGGTGTAAGGAGAGTAAGAACTGTGGATTTATTGTTAACAGGACTAAGTTCTAAGATGGAAAGTTGGAGAACTTCTGGGTGATTGGAGAAAATTCAGAGAAGTTCAGAATTCATCCTATACAGGCAGATATTGACTAAAGGCAAAATAGAGTATATAGACTGAATCAATAAGGAAAATTCCATATAAAATACAGTAAATTATTCTAAAATGTGCCCATAAACTATATTCGAAACAGAATTAACATTTGTTTCAGCTATTCAGTACCTTACACAGAAAAATGTGTTAGTAGTGTACATGGTTAGGAACATCTGAATTGTTTTAGAGATAGTCCTAAAATCTATTTTTAAATGACTGATTTGAAAATCCGAAGGCACACTGATAAACATCTGAGTCTATTTTACTCTTACTTTCTGTTTGGAAATGGTGCAGTGTGATGAAAATATTATAGCCTTTGGAATTAGGCTTCAATTTTATTTCTGAATCTGTCATTTACTAGAACTACATGGCTGTGCAAAATGTCTTAATCTCTTTGGCTTCAGTTTTCTTATTTTAAAAACAAGAATAGTAATTCTTAACTGATTGTGTTGCTATGAAGATTAAAATATATGTGTGTAGTCTTTGCACACCCACATATGTAGTCTTTGCACATATAAATCCTCCATGAATACTAGCTTTAATATTTTGAATTGAATGATTTGTTTTCTCTTTCAGAATTATCTTAAAGGTACAATATTTGAGATTTATTAAATGCATAGTTTATTTTTACAAAGGATTTAAGGTTTCAACCATTTGGTGGTGGTAAAATGCATGAGCCTTATTTATGATTAAACTCTAAATTTGTCCTACCATTTATGATTTTGGGCTGGTTACTTAACCCCTTAACCCTTCAAGCCTTAGTTTTTTCATCTGTAAGATGGACAGAGAATACCTATATTATCAGATTGCTTTATTCATTAAAGAAAGCAACAATAGTAAATATTGATTGAGCACTTTTCATATTTTATTTAATTCTCATAGGAACCTGATGAGTTACATATCATTGTTGCTATATTATAGATAGGAAAGCTAGGACCAGAAGGTCCAGTGTCCAGTTGTCATACAACTAGCAAATGAGAAGAGCCAAGATTCCAGTCCAAGTTCTTAAGTTCCAGTACTCCCAAGCACTCATCCACTGTGGTATTTAATTGTTTACAGTGTTCAGTTAGCACACAGCAAGTGCTTAGTAAATTGCAACTACTTTTGTCCTTGCTGATTTGTTTTAATGATTTTGCACAAAGTACTCACTGTGTTCTGTGGTAGTTTCTGTTCTATGCATGACTGTAGGATTACCCTCCAAAGGTATAGATTTTAGTAAAAATTAAAATTAGAAGTTAGAGTCCCTTAGATACTGAACCCTCTTTTTTCTCTGTGTATACAAATATGTGTATATAATTATATATAATGTATACATACATATAATATTTTAGTTACATAGTTGCCAAGGCTTTGTAGCTACTGTAGTTTCAGTGTTACATGGTATACACACACATACACACACACACACACACACACACACACAACATATTCATCTTAGGGAAAATACAGATGTGCTCATACTTAAATGGCCAATTATAAGATTATTCACATCTGTCAATTTTTTATTGACAAACTGTTTAGTTTTTTATATAGATCTAAGCTTTGGTCTTATTGCTGCTCATTAACACTTTACTGAATAATGAGCTTGAACAGATTTTTTTTTTTTTTTTTTTTGAGACAGGGTCTCACTCTATCACCTAGGCTAGAGTGCAATGGCATGATCACGGCTCACTGCATCCTTGACCTTCTGGGCTCAGGTGATTCTCCCACCTCAGCCACCCAAGTAGCTGGGACTACAGGTATTCACCACCACACCCAGCTAGTTTTTTGTATTTTTAGTAGAGACAGGGTTTTACCATGTTGCCCAGGCTGGTCTTGAACTCCTAGGCTCAAGTAATCTGCCTTTCTCAGCCTCCCAAAGCCCTGAGATTACAGGTGTGAACCACCACGCCCAGCTTGAGCAGAATTAATCTTGCTGAATTAGCTTGCTGGTTCTTGAATTTGCACTAAATTTTTGGCCACTTATTAAGTGCCTTTTTTCTTTGATAAACTTTGGTTAATGTCTGAGTTATAGGAATTATACTCAAATTTTTGATATCAAATACCGTATACAGATATATATATATAATATATATTTTAATTCTGCCACTGCTGCTGATAATGATTAAGACCCTCATCTCAATTTTTTTACTTGTAAGATTTTCACTGTCTATAATAATTGAGAAGTTGTTTTGTACAGTTACAGTTTGTTTCAATGAAAAATGTTTCTAGTATTATTTTGACCTCTAAATAACAGCTGCTACTTTTTTAGTCATTGTGGTTGTATTCAGTAAATTACCAGCCTTTAAAAATAATCTCCTTCCTTGATGCTATGTCTCTATTGTGGGATTTATACCTATATTTAATCTCCTACTCAAGGGAGGAGACAAAATGCTAAATTCAAAGGTAAAACCTTGTAACTAGGCATCAATACATTTATATAAAGTGGAATGATACTTGAAATGTTTAATTAAGTCTGGCAGAATCATATGAACACAATGTATTTTCTATGTTAAATCTCATTTGGTTTTAATAATTAGACATTTTTACCAATTGAGATAAAGCCGTAAAATTTCTTTACATTTGGCGTCTTATTAAATAGCTTTTGGAAGATATGTATTTGTGTGTGTGTGTGTGCGTGTGTGTGTATGTGTGTGCGTGTGTGTGTAGGCTTTTGCATATATTTTACCATTCCACTATCTTTCCAACATGAGGAGGCTTTGAACTGAGTATATTTTATTTTGGATGGAGTGAAACTAAATGTTGTTGGTTTTTTTGTTTGGTTTTTTTTTTTTTTTTTTTTTTTTTAGTCCATCCATTCTTTGATTTAATTTGGCAAACCCACATTAGATAATTTAGCAGAAGAGGAATTATATCTTCATCCTATTATAGTAAAACCTCTCACTAATTCTGAATTTATGATATTTGAGATGCAGTATTTGTGGTCTTTTTTGAGTAAAAAATTCAAAATAATTTCTTCCTCTGAATTTTCAGGGTCATACTTATAAGGGGAAACCTGTCTAAAATCACTAGCTTTTCAAACCAAGGGCTCAAGAAATGAAGGATTCCTTCAACGTGCCTTCAGCCTCTGGGTCCAGCAGTTAATTCTTGTATGTTAAAGGACTTTTATGTTTATGGTACATTTTAAATGTAATATTGGCCTATTTTGAAATATAATGTAGGTAACCACACTCTATTTATTGTAGCATTTAGTTTAATCTGTAATCTGTACTGCTTGAAGGTAACAAAACTGAATTTTTACTTCAGTGTTCTGTATGATTAAGACATTTCCAGTAAGCCACACAGGCCTACCTGTTCTATGTTATTCCGAATTAGTGAGGTTTTACTGTCCTAGTGTCGTAAAGAGTTTCAGGCTTCTTGAAATCATAGGCATTTAGTTACGGAAAGGAAAGTAATAATGTAGGTAGATTTTGTCTCACCTGGATGTTACTAAAGGTTAGGTAAAAAAAGAATAAACACTAAATGATTTAATATTATTCTGTTTAACATTCTAAAATGCACAATGAAAATACAGGATAGAAAGTGTGTGTCTGTAGATTCACATATGTATCTTCATATAATACACACTTGTTTAGAGTTACTATACCACTTGAGAGTGGTTTAGACTAGTTGAACTTGTGAAATTCCTTCCAGATTTACATTTATTCTGTGTACAAGGAATTTGAATCTTGATGATATAAAGGTCATATGTTAGTGATGTATAGAAGTACATTGTGATTAGAAAAAGTAAGTTGTTGTTATTTACACATTCCAAACAAAAATTTTTATATTCTGGAATGTGGTTTTTGATGCTATGGTTAGATTCTTGGAAAATTCGAAGTTGGATTGCAAAAACCAGGGGTAAAGAAAAGGCTTAAAGCAAGCTCAATGAAGGAAATTGTGAGAAGGGAGGAGGAAAGAAGGAGTGAAAGCAGAAAAAAGGTTTGGTTGAGGGTAGTGATTGGGGACAGGGAGAAAACCACAAAGCAATATGGCTGAAGGTGATGGTGGCACAGGAAACATGAATTAAGAATAGGCCATTGAACTGCAATATATTGAATAAAGCTCTTTGGTCTTTATACATTTTGAAAAGTTCAGTTGAATTTCACAATACTTGTGGGCAGTGTAGCCTTTCTAAGATCTGTTTAGGAAATCTAAGTCACTTGTGAATCCATTAGCAATTTTTTAAAAATGGCTAGTACTAACAATATCACTAAGTTTAAAATAATTGTTAAATGACTTTGCATGCAGTAATTTTTTATGCAAACTAAATTTTCCCATATAAACTGTTACATTTTAAATTTTGTTATTTCTATAACTTAATGACCCGTTTATTATATAAGGTTTTATCCATAACCAGATCTTATCTCTGTTTTTATTAATTTAGTGATATTTGCAAATGGAGGTATATAGTCTATCTTTTCAAAATTGCTTCTTTGCAGGTAGATTCTTGATCTATCACTTCTAACAGCTACAGATTCTTCTTGCTTGTTCCTTTTAACATTTTTCTCTTGTTCTTCCATAATAAACTGATTTAAATTTTTATTTTGAAGATGAATAATGGCTTAATTATTCATAATTCACAAATTATAACACTTGCAGATGGAAGTGGAGAAAGAGGCGAAAAGGATGCAAGCAAAATCACAACATACCCTCCAGGCTCTGTGCGATTTGACTGTGAGCTCCGGGCAGTCCAAGTCAGCTGTGGATTTCACCATTCAGGTAGCGGCTGGAACTTTAGGGTATAACTGCATTTTTACAATTGTGCTCAGTAACTTATTTCTTCAGATTTGATGAACATAGCCTGTTAACTGTGTGTTAAAAGCTGTCGTGTGGCAGTCTCTCAAATCTGTAAGACCTTTGTATTTATTACAGAATCTCTTTAAACAACTATGGCATGATGGAACAGGTACTTGTCTAGAGATCTAACTTCTAGTCTGTCTTCCTATGGACTTCTTTTATAATTCAAGACATTCTGGAAGATGAAATAATCCTTTAAATTTCTTTCAGTTCTAGAATGCTGTGGTTTTTGTAACGTGTTCCCATATTTTGTTAATGTTCAGTGATAAATGTATGTCAACAAATTTACTTTCTTAAAATGTAGAAAATAATTAAATTCTTAGTAAATTATTGGCATTTGGGTTAGCTTATGCTGTACTGTTCAACCTTTATAAAAACAAAAATGTTAAATTCCTTCCTTGAAGATTATTTGATAAGGTATTAACAGACATTAAAGTTTTGCTGTTTCATTGATGTTGTACGTAATTGTGCAGACCTCATATCCCAGATAGGAGAGAACAATATTTTATATGTAGTTACTCATTATTAAGAAGATTTTACAGTTGACCTGAACCAGTGTGTTAATAAGAATTAATGTTATTAAATGGCATTTATAAGAATTTTTAAGTGTGTATTATGAAAAAATTATACATTTATATGACCTACAAAAATATTTTTCAGAACTAAAATTAATTTCTCATTAAATACAAATTTGTCCTTCAGTTACCTATTTTTAATGGTGCTATAAATCTTAAATAGTGAAAATTACACTGCTTTTAGTATAGTTGTGATAGAAATGTAAAATGCATATAATGAAAAAATAAAGCTGTGTGTTTTGGTTGCAGTGGTTTTAATGGAAAATGGAGATGTCTATACATTTGGTTATGGGCAGCATGGGCAGCTAGGACATGGAGATGTCAACTCCAGGTACTTGCTAACTTTTCATTTGAAGATCCAGAGTTATTTTTTCTTCTGTTTTCTTTTCCTTCTTTTTTCTTTCTTTTCTCTTTTTAAGTATATATTTCTAGAATTAAAATAATATTATACCACTGCTTTGCAAAGTGTGGCCCATGAATTATTGGTGGTTTCTGATCTTATGGTTGAGTGCTTTTGTAGAGATAAAGGATTTTGTAGTTTCAGGAGAAAAGTTGATATATATTTTAAATAAGAGAGTGATTATGATTATCACAAAATATCACTATATTCTTAGCAATTATCTTTTTAAAGGCTGTGCATGGCAGTAGAAAAATAATGAATTGTATTTTTTAAAAATGTCAGCAATGGATTCAAACATATTCCTGATGTCTGTTTTGAAATTTTGGTCTAATAACATGCAGTCATTGAAGCTTTTGAATAATTTTTGGACAGAACCTATTGGTCTCTCTGATTAACTATTTTGACTTATTGCAAATAGTAGTAGAGAGACTGGTGGTAATTTCCTAATATCCCTACTTCATTTGGTAGTGGAGTTTTAGTTCGTGACATGATCGTGCAGCTAAAGATTCCCTTTCTCAGCTTCCATTGCAGCAGGATGTGGCCATGTGAACTTAAGTGATAGGTGCCACTTTGGAATCTTGCTGTTAAAGGGAAAGGGTGTACCTTTCCATTTTTCCTTCTCTCTTCCCAGCTTGCTGGCTGGAATGAATACGTGGAAGCAGAAACTAAAGGAGTCATCACAGAGATAAGTTGGAGACTGTGTACTGAGAATGGCAGAACCATAAGATGGGAATAGACTGGGTCTCTGACACCATGAACTGCCTCATCAGCTTCTTAAATTGCATGCTTCTTGTGTGAGAAATAAACTTCTATCTTGAAGTCCCTCTTACTTGTCTTTCATTACAGCAGCCGAGTTTGTATTCTACGTAATGCAGTCAGAATACTTTTGGTCAAAAGTAATAGAAAATCCATCTTTATTAGTTCAGGTCTTCCAGAAAGCAGATGCCAAGACAGGATTAGATGTGCAAAGAATTTATTAGGGGAAAACTCATGTGAAAAAGGTAAAGGGGAAAAGCACAAGCACAGACAGGGAAGGCCTTCAGATACAATGTAGTTTTGACCCTATGAAAGGAGAAAGAGAAGGAAGAATCGGGTAGGAGTCTAGGTTCCAGCATAGCATTAAGAGAGTTTTAGCCAGGCCAGTGATGTGTCCCCAAGCTGAGGATACCTTTGGAAGGGTCCTGCATTGGGCAGGAATAGACCAACATTCATACCTTCACCATGTTCAGTGACAGCTGGTAGCACCCCAGGGGACGAATGTCCTCATGCATCCAAAGGGACAGCACCTGAGGCTGTTACAATAGTTAACTCTGCTCTCTGTAGCAGATTGTCTTGAAGGAGATCTGAGTGGTCTGTGTCTGTGGTTGTCTCACCATGGAAACAGGAGTATTTATGAAGTCTGGAAAGATACAGAGCAGCTTCAAGCCAGACTTCACTCAGCAATTCACTTTGCTGCAAAAACTTACCTTTTTGACCCTCTACTCTGCCTTATTCTTCCTTGCAGTCACAGTGTATATGCCAGAATCAAGGGGACTTCTATGGTTTCTCCTTTACCTACAGTGAAAGAAAGAGAACTTATCTTCACATAGTCATTAAATAAAATTCAAGGTTGTCACTGTGTCTTGAACTCACTCTACTATTGTGGCAGGGATGGAATTCTGCCATTTACATGATAAAGATTAGTGATTCTTAACCCTGGCTGTATATTAGAATTACTTAGGGAATTTGAAAAAATATCATATGTGGATTCTACATCCAGCATTTCTGAGAGATGTGTGTGTTGGAAGGCTTGTGGGTGGGACAGGGGTGGGGAGTGGTCCTTGATAGGATGCCAGCATCAGAGTTTTTTCTAAAAGGTCCCCAGATTCTATACGTATCCAGGATGAGAACCACTCTCTACCCCTCGAGCTGAGGCAGGGTCAGATCTGTGGGCACTGCATAAAAAATGGCAACAAAAGGGAATGTCCTGAGTTATGTTTATGAATGTTGTTGCTAATGATAAGAGACGATTGAGATATCATTGAGTTGAACTTCTTATTAAAAACACAACTGAAACATAAAATTGATACTACTATCAAGAGGTTTGTAAAACTATCACAATCATAAATATTTAATGATGAATATCATACTTGCAAAGAGCAAAAGATGTGTTTGGCAGAATTACTTTATCAGATGTGTCTGCTGGATATGACATTATACCAACAGTGTTGAGCAATTACTGTCACAGGTGTTAGATGCCAACTGATATTTTGCTTTGCAATTGAGTAACATTACTGAAATGCAGAGGCTGAATCTGGGTAGTAATTACAGTTGGCCCTCTGTACCTGTGGGTTCTGCATCTGTGGATTCAATCAATCTTGACAGAAAACATAGTTAGGCCTATGATAATTGCATCTGTACTGAACATGTACAGATGTTTTTGTCATGTTATTATTTCCTAAACAACAGAGTATAACAACTATTAACATGGTGTTTACATTGTATTAGGTATTATAAGTAATCTAGAGATGTTTTAAACTATACAGGAGGATGTGTATAGTTTATGTACGAATACTATGCCAATTTATATAAGGAATTTGAGCATCCCTAGAGTTTGGTAGCTGCAGGGGATCCTGGAACCAATTCCCCATGGATGCTGAGGGATGACTATAACCTGTGTGGGGAAGAACGTGGCAACTTTTTGTTCTGTTTCTCATTTGAGAGTTGGGACACACAAGAAGAGAGTTTATTTGTATCATGGTGGCTATTGTTGTTGTTGTTTAGCTGGTGGTTATTTTGTGAGCCATAGAAACTGGGAAAGGTGCATTGCAGTTAGATAAGATGGGGTCTCAGTCATGTATGCAGCAAAGAGGGCACTTCACAGAAAATAATTGGCAAATAGCAGTATTTCATGGTCTTGCCAGAGTGGAAAGGGAAGTAGTGAAAAGCATGGCCATGTTATAGTCAGGTTATGTTATCTTACTGTGCACTTGGCACTCAGAAGAATGAGCAGCATGAGCACAACATCCTTCCACAACGCACTGAGGTGTGTTGGCCACTGAGAGGGAAGGTGTTCATGTCAGCTTTTAAAATGAAGAGATTACCTAAAAACATTACTTCGTGGTCCTGATTATACCAGTGAACACCATTCTTCGATTCCCAAGTCTGAAGAGATATAGGGCAGTTTCAGGCCAGACTTCCTCAGGTAATAATATTGTAGCAATATGCTCAGTATTTTAAATAGCTTGAATTTATTGTCTTCATGAAATACGATAGCATTTAATGTTGAAACAAAATATCAGGGTTTCTTATGAAGATTAAACATTGGTAGGATCTACACAGTGGTATAGTAACTGGTAGATGCTACACAGTCATCGAACCTGGAACTGTAGAGGCAAGGTTCAGCTCTTCACTTCTTACCAACCATATGACTATAATTTCTTAAGATTAAACACTGGTGGGATTTGTTTTAACTGCCCAAAGTTGTTCTTTTCCAGCATGGAATGTTTTGGTCCTTGTTCCATTGAGTGGTAACTGAAAGACTGATTACATGAAGTGTGGGCAGAGCTACAACGGATAATGCAGTAGTCATACCTATATACTGTGCCTAGTGGATTAGATATTCATCAAGACCGCTTCAGTCTTAAGCACTCAGTTACCCTGTCTGTCTGGACTTTTGTGGAACTTGGAAAGTAGCAACCAAGAACTCTGTTATTAATTCAGAAAGGAGTTGATTATGTCTATAGAGGAACAATCTTGGGAGGAACAAAGCTTCTATAGCATATGTATTAACTACAATAAAGCAAAACATTTACAGATTGTTGAAATAAAGGGTTACAGTTGGAGAATATGTTTGAAAAGTCTCTAGTAATCAAGAGCTGTTAACTGGAATTTACTATATAGCACACATTAATAATGTGTTGTTTAAGATCAATATTGTGGTATGCATGATAATGAAGATGGAAAAATGTTATTGATATTCTCTTTATTTAATGTGTTATATTGCCAGAATGACTGAGTTCAGTCTCTAGGTTGGGTCCTGATTCTGTCACTTGGTAGCTGTGTGATCTTGGCCAGGTTACTTAATCTTCTTGTGTCTCAGTTTCTCAAGTTTAAATATCCATAATCTGATGATACTTTCTTCTTCTGTGATGCAGCCCTACTTTATTTCCCTTTGACTTTATCCCCACAGCCCTCTACTTTTTTACTCTTTTTTCACCCTTTTTTTAACTTTATTTCCTACTAAAGTTAAAGACTGTTGCTTAATTTCTTCACCTATACTCTTACCAATTTCTTCAGTTTTCCGACTCTCTTGGTCGTGGTACTAAGACATGATAAAACCGCAAACATGAATCAATCTGTTAATATTTCCTATGCCTATACTTAGGCTTCTGGAAGGTAAGAAATCACCATACCTATGCAGATTGATACCTAATTTCCAGATTCAACCAGTTCCTCTACAATGGTCATTAATCCTCCTGTTGTGTAGTATTGAACTATTTGACTTAATACCTTTTGAGAGTTTGATGAAAGACATGGGGTCTCTATCCAGAAAAATACAAGAATATACACTTAAAAATTTGCTTGCAAATTTAGGAGATCTTTTGAAGCTCACTCATGGACTTCCTAGAAGTCCTTTATATCCGAGTTGAAAACTCCTGCTCTCGGTATGTATCTATTCCATCTACCACCACACCTTTTCTCGAATCTTCAAACTCTCCACTCACCTGTTTCCTCCTTTTAGCATAGGACCTCCATGTACATTGCAACAGATATAAGAAATTATTCAGCCCACTAACCCTGCAAACCTACTTCCATCCATACCACTTCTCTGCTTCTTTCCTCATGTTACAGTTAAAGAGGAACCTGTCGTGTCCATGCTATGAAACCTAGCTGTCTTTTCCTTAGAGATCTATTTCTGTTTCCTGTCTTCTCTCTAACCTTTGTCTTTAGCATCTTTATTTTGAGTCACCTTTTAAACTTCCTCAAATCTCTATCATTAAAAAAAAAAAATCCTCTCCTTCAGCTTCATTTTTCCTTTAGCTACTGGCTCTCCTTTCTTTTTCCCTTTAGTGCTGGGATACTTAGAGCTACTTTGTGTATTCTCTGACTCCTTATCTGCCGCATTGTGGTGCCTGCTTCCACCAAAGAGACCTCCTTCTGCTAAATCGAGTGGTTAGTTGTACGTCTCCTTAGAGCATTTGGCATGTACTTTATTTTCCACGCTTGAAACCTACTCCTTCAATGAGTCTCCTTGAGTTCTTTCTTTCTGTGTGGTTTATTCTAGATGTCTGTGAGCTGTTCTTCCTCGGTCTATATCTAAAATGTTAGAAGAGACTCATAAGGGAAATTAGGATCTCTTCTTTTCTCTCTCAGAGTCTTCCTAGATCTCATTCATTCTCATAGCTTAAGTGGATATTACCACTATCTACTCCGTTGCTTAAGCAAAAAAAATCTTCCTTGCCCCATATCGATCATCTGCCAAGTTTCATCAATTCTGTTCCTTACATAGCTGTCAAAGTCACCATCTCTTTCACTCTGCACTGCTCCTAGTTAAGGCCTTCATCATAAATTACCCAAACTACTATATAATTTTTAAAATTTAAAGTGTCATAATTACATTTTCTCAAAAGCAGAGCTCTCCTACTATGTGTGGACTATTTCTGTAATGGTTGTGTTTCTAATTACAGATAATGGTTACTAAAAATGGCTGTTAAAAGTAGGAAAGGATACTAGGATGTCATTTATCATAATAGTTACTGTTCATTAAGTGTTAACTGTGTGCCAGACGCTGATCCAAGTACTTGACACATATGGGCCTCTTTACTGTTCACAGGAACTCTGGGGGAGTAGACACCGTTTGTTAGTATTCTCCATGTGATAAAGAGAAAACTGAAATACAAAAAGAATGAAAAACTTGTTCAAAGTCTGGTCGCATTATTATTAAGTTGGGGAGCCAGGATTCGCACCCAGCCAGTCTAGCTTTAAAGCCTGAGCTTGTAGTCACTGCTCTAATGCCTCTCATGATACTGTGTTTTGACTCATTAACTATGATTCTAAGATCTAAACTTATAGCTTAGTGATAAAAGTTAGAAAAGAGGATCATAAAATTATTTCATCTAGTTCCTGGATTGAATTTCTGTTAAGGCATTACATGATTTTTATTTCATCCAATAATTATTTATAAAGATCTCTAACAGGCCAGTCAATATACAGAGTACCAGATTAAAAATAAATGTAGCACCAGTTTTTCAGAAATTATTATGTGTCTATAATTAGGGTAATTACATTTAGAAGATCTTTTTGATGATCTCCTTAAAGTCAGCAACTGTCTTTTTCATCTTTGTTTACCTAGTACCTGGAATGGAGATAGGCGTTTAGCACTTAAATGTTTACTGAATATTCTTATTAGTACCTTTTATCTTTTCTACTCCTTGTTGCATTGTTTACTTATTGTTTTTATTTTAGTTGAGTTTTGTAAGAAATTGACTTACTTTTTTTTTTTTAACCTAGGGGATGTCCCACTCTTGTTCAAGCATTGCCAGGCCCTAGCACACAAGTCACTGCAGGCAGCAACCATACGGCAGTACTTTTAATGGATGGACAGGTCTTCACATTTGGAAGTTTTTCTGTAAGGAATTTTTAAAACATTAATAATATTGCATTATACCATTGCCTTATAATTTGTCTATATTAGCTATTTTTTCTGTTTCCAGAATATAACAATTATATTATAATTGTTACATATGCATATTTCATGCCTTCATCCCCAACACACACTAAACCTGAATGATATTCTTTGAAGTAATATTCCTCTCTGGCTCAGCATTAGAATTTATTGAATTTAACAGCTTTGTTAGAATTGGACATGTTTATTTCAGATTAAAGTCTTTTAAGCATTCAATAGAGCTAATTCTGTCATAGGAAAGGTTATTTCTCATCTAACTTGTAGAGATGAATTTTTCTTAACATATAGAACTATGCTATTTTGTAACCTTTTAAAAGCCTAGTTTTTTTTATTTGATTTGTTTAAAATTATACTTTCTTTTTTCCTTTTCCACCCTCTGAGTCTATCCCCCTGTCTGTTACATAGGCACTTGTGCACATTCTCTCCCTCTCTCTGCACCAAAGCTTAAAGAGTGAAAATGCTCTAAGAATTTTGTGTAGTTTGGGCATAGTAGATATCAAGAAAAATCTTTGTGAGACTGTGCTAATACTCTTGTACCATTTCTGACATGGATAATTACTAAGAACTCTTGAACCTAAGTGTCTGAGACGACATTTACAGCTTTTGATTTTTTAAAAACTGTAAATGTGTACTTAAAATATTTTATTTGAAAATGGTTTCAAACTTACAGAAAGATTGCACAACTGTGAACAGTGTGTAGAATATCTGGTTAGTGTCTTTAACCAGATTCACCTGTTGTTAACATTTTGATCCAGCATTTGCTTTATTATTGCACATGTGGCTGTTCTCTCTCTCACACACGCAGTGTGTGTGTGCGCACAAATGTGTGTGTGTACGTATGTATATAAAATATTTTTTTTCTCAAATCCTTTGACAATGTCTTGTGTACATTATGGCCCATTACCTCCTACATACTTTAGTTTGTATTTTGTGAATTGACCTAATAATTATTTTTTGGCATTTCTTTTTCCTCCAATCTAGGATCAGGCATTACATTTGCCTGTTGTGTGTCTTTAGTCTCCTTTAATCTGTAACATTTCTACAGCTATGTATTGTCTATTATGACATTGACATTTTTGAAGAGTATATAGTACTGTTTTGAAAAATAGAATCCTCTTCATTTTTGTTTCTCTGATAATGTCCTCATGTTTAGATGCAGGTTGTGCACGCAGGCCAAGATACTCTGTAAGTGATGTTGTGTTTGCCCTCACTGCATCACATCTGAAGGCTCAGAATGTCCATCTGCTCCTCATTGATTATGGACATTTTGATCACCTGATCAAATGTCTGATTTCTGTACTGTTTCTCCTTTGAAACTATAAGCAACCTGTAGGTTGACACTTTTAAAATGCCTGCTTCTCATCAAAATTTCCCCCTAGATTTAGCATCCATTGATCATTCTTTCCTGAGCTAGTCTTTACTATAATGTTTAAAAAATGGTGATTTTTTTCAACTCCAGTAGGCACTTGGCCTTTTACTCTAAGCAAGAGCCCTCCTTTCCTGTTTACTTGTTTTTCTACTTATTATTGGTATAGACTCAGGTATTTGTATTTTCTTCATTATCATCTTTAATTATTTGGGTGTTTAGATTATCTCCAATTTGGCCAGCGGGAGCCCCTTCAATTTGGCTCCTGTATTCTTGTGACATGCCCCTTCATTTTTTGGAGCGCTTCCTTTCTTTCCAGCATAACAAGTTGTTCAGGGTTTATCTTGTACAGGCCCTGTATGACTGTCCTAGAATCAGCCATTTCTCCAAGAACCCTGATTCTTTTTAGTGGGGAATAGTATTAGACACTAACTGGGCACTAGAAGTGTTCATTGCTACAGGACGTCTTTGGATCTCTGGTACGCATATATTTATATGTCCACATACATGTGTGTATTTTAGAAATCATAGGCCAGGTGTGGTGGCTCATACCTATAATCCCGGCACTTTGGCAGGCCAGTGTAGGAGGATCACTCAAGCCCAGGAGTTTGAGACCAGCCTGGACAACATAGTGAGACCCCATCTCTATTAAAAAAATTAGCTGGGTGTCGTGGCACATGCCAGTGGTCCTAGCTGCTCAGGAGGTTGAGGTAGGAGGATCATTTGAGCCCTGGAGGTCGAGGCTGTAGTGAGAGCTGTGATTCCATCATTGCCCTCTGGCCTGGACAGCAGAGCAAGATCCTGTCTCAAAAAGAAAGAAAAAGAAACAAGCCCACACTGTGACTTCTACTTCCAATCCATTCCCACAAGGTTCTTTCTTACCTGTCCTGTTCTATATTTATGTACTTTCTTCCTCAGTAAGAATCTTTCCTCTTAACAGTATCAATATATTTATTTCTCACTTAGTCCCCAGATATGTCTAAAATAGTTTTATATTTGCTTTGCCTGTACAAGTTCAAAAAAACAAACTCACTGAAAGGTCATTCTTGCTCTTTCCCCTCCCACCTGCTCCCCACCCCAAGTCTGAAGGTGTATAGTCAAGCACTGTCCATGAGTGGCCTGGATTCTCTCTCTCACTCCTTTCAGTGGAAATTGTGATTCCTTTGGAATAGAGTGGGGCTCATTTGTTTCAGTTTAAGATTCCCCTCACCCTATCCTTTGATTAAGTTTTATTTCATTTTTAAAATATATAGAACATTTACATGTTGCTAAAAATTAACTTATACAAAAATTGTATACTCAAGAGGTGTCACTTCCTCCCATATCCTTGACATTCCTGCCTCCCCACACCTTTCACTCCACACTTGGAGGTAATGAATGTCATTGTTTTACAGTTTATTCTTCTTGTGTTTTTTCTTGTGAAGATATATAAGCATGCAGACACACTATTTTATATATATATACCTATATATGTATGTATGTGTATACACAGTTATGCACTGTATAACAGTATTTTGGTCAGTGATGGACTGCACATGCTAAGGTGTTCCCATAAGATTATAATAAGTACTTTGACTATACCTTTTCTATGTTTACATGCAGAAATACTTACTAATGGGTTACAGTTGCCTACAGTATTCAGTACACCAGCGTGCTGTACAGGTTGGTAGCCTAGGAGCAATAGGCTACATCATATCGCCTAAGTATGTAGTAGAGTATACCGTCTAGGTTTGTATAAGTCCACTCTGATGTTCGCAGCATCACAGGATCACCTAATGACACATATTTCAGAACATATCCCTGTCATTAAGTGACATGTGACTGTACATAAATATATATATTTCCCCTTTCCCGTTTTTTAAAGGTAATAGCCTATATATGCTCTTTTGCACTTTGCTCTTTTCGCTTCAGCATCTCTCCTAGAAATCACTCCATATCAGTTCATAAAGCTCTTCATTTTTTTTTACCTCCATGTAATACCCCATTGTGTGTATATATGATAGTTTATTCATTCAGTTTCTCATGTTTATATATTTACGTGGTTTCCAATACTTTGTAATGGTAGTAGTGAATATTGTTAGAGGTGTATCTTTGAGATAAATTCCTAGAAGTGAGATTACTGTGTTGAAGGTTAATGCCTATATAGTTTTGTGAGATATTAACAATTCTCCTGTATTTTGCTTTCACACTAACAGTGTATGAGATTGCCTGTTTCCGCAGAATTTCCAACAGAATGTGTTGTGGTACCTTTAATTTGTGCCAGTCTGATGGGTGAGGAATGGTCCTGCTTACTTCCAAGTTCCTTTGCCTTTAGTTGGTGCTGTGATCCTCAAAGTTCGGATCCATATTTAGTATTTTGGCATTGAAGGTTGACTTTCTTTTTGGGGGCATGTGTTTCCCTGTGCTTTTTCTAACTTCTCCACACGCCTCTGTCCTCCTTCTTAAGAACTTCCCCGTTTGTGCTTTGCACATGCTCAGGTTTGCAGTAGCAGGTGGGTGGAGAGAACTCTTGGAATTTGGCTCTTCTGCTTACAGGAAACATAGAGATCATGACACCCGCTGTCTCCTTCCACTGCTGAAGGTTTGAGTCACATGTAGATTTGCTTGCACAGCATATTTTTGTGTCTTTTGAGGTGGTTATGTGAGTGATAAGATTTGAAGTCAGACAGTCATTGTCCTCCAGTCCCAGCAGTCCTAGTTGTGAACTTTTATGAATTTAAATGTAGCTTATTTATAACCACATTCTGGTCCTTATGGGGTTGTCCAGGTATCTAACACATTTTTGGACTGCTTTTCTTCATATTAGTTGGTAGTAAGGGAATACATATTTATTTCAATAGTCAATGAAAAAGATAACTAATTTATTTTTCCTCCAAAAGCAGAATATATTCCTGAATATGATATATTTTGCTCACTATTTACTTTTTTTTTTCTTTTTGAGACAGAGTCTCACTCTGTCATCCAGGCTAGAATGTAGTGGCATGATGATCTCAGCTCACTGAAACCTCCAGCTCCCAGATTCAAGCAATTCTTATGCCTCAGCCTCCCAAGTAGCTGGGATTACAGGCCCGTGCCACCACACCCAGCTAATTTTCGTATTTTTAGTAGAGACGAGGTTTCACCATGTTGGCCAGGCTGGTCTCAAACACCTGACCTCAGGTGATCCTCCCATCTCGGCCTCCCAAAGTGCTGGGATTACAGGCGTGAGCCACTGCACCTGGCCCCTGTTTACATTTTTGTGCTCTCTTATTTTTGTCAAAAAATAAGGACAGATCTTAAAAGAGTGTGAAAAATAAATGTTGAGTGTTTTGGCTGCTTCTCTAATCATGTGCTTGCCATGTTTCCTTCCCTGGTTCTGTCCAGGGATTGAAGCTCAGTTGCTTCCACAGTTAGTTTGTGGCTGTGTTTTCTTGCTGTGCTACCTGGTGGTTGGATGAGAACGTGACCAGAGTGTTCGCAGTGCTCCAGGCTCCCTTGTTCCAGAATGCTGTGGGGGGAGAGAGGTCCCGAGCCAGGGGTGGAAGAATATCTACTGAGTCAATGTCAGCATTCTTTTATTCTTTTTCAGCTACAGGCTTACTAGTGAGAAACTTCCTATTACTTTATAAATTAAACTCTTACCTGACCAGGTCCCTATAGAGAGCCATACTTTTAAACTGGTTAATAGTTATTTACTTAAAATATCATACCTTACCATTGATTGTGCTGTTTATTTTAAAACATAAATGAAATAATTTAGGGACATATCATGTGAAAACAACATTACGTGTTTTTCTAATTGTATTCACAGTTTCAGTATTTATTTTGGTCTTTTTACTTGGATATTCTCAGATTATATGAGTTCAATAGTGACTTTCTTTTATACTATCAACTTACTATGTCAAAGTGACTTTTTAAATGAACAATTTGGAATACTAATATTTTAACATATTGTGTGTATTTGTCGTACTTTTCATTTAAATGTAGGTAAAGACAAAGTATTTTGGAGATACTTCTTGCGTGGAAAATATTTCAAACTTTTTTTTAAAAAATAATGCACTTTATAAGACTTTCCAGGAATAATAGAAATTATTTTATTACTTTATAAATATTTGGTCCAAATTTCTTACATATTGTATTTATTTTAGAAACCCAAACTAACAATTGGTGAAAAATAAGGTTTCATAGATTGATTTTTATCTACTGCCTCCTTAACTTTATGAAAATTAGATTGTTTACACAGCAATATTGCTAATATGGTTTATTTAATCTTTTAGAAAGGACAACTGGGCAGACCAATTTTGGATGTGCCATATTGGAATGCAAAGCCAGCTCCCATGCCTAACATTGGATCAAAATATGGAAGAAAAGCTACTTGGATAGGTGCAAGTGGGGACCAAACTTTTTTACGAATTGATGAAGCACTTATTAATTCTCATGTACTTGCTACATCAGAAATTTTTGCCAGTAAACACATAATAGGTAATACCTGAAATAAACAAATGCCCCTTCCAAACTCTTGTCTTGATTGATAGTAAATAGTTTATCTTTCCCTGTAATGAAATGTACTTTTGTAGCTTTTTGTTTTCTTTCTGCTCAAAGAAATTTAAACAAAGCCTGTAAATGTCTCCGTTTATATGTGTCTCTGTGCTGAAAGAATGGAATAATTGGGAGATCTGGAAACCACAGTATTTGTGAGCTAGACAGTGGTAGAACTATAAACGAAATTCTAGTAGGATAAAATCCATATTAGAGTAAGAGAGTTTTATGCATTGTTTCTTGCTAAATAAATGTTAGAAATTAATTTTTATGGGAGGTTTTATAAATCCAACTTTGAAATTTCACGAAGACCAAGTTATCAATCTGTACTGTGTCCATGATACTGTGAATAATTATATAATAGAGTGGTATAGCAAGAGATTAGGAGCATGTGTTGTGGATTTAGACATCTTGAGATTTTAGTCCTAATTCTCCCACTTAAAGATTTTTTAATTACTTAGCCTCTTTTATTCTCTGCTTATTCACCTGAGAAATGGAGATAATACTACTTTATGGGTTTTGGAGAATTTAAAAGGGTAATATATATTAAAATTATATATAAATATTTTTTTCTTAAGGCTTGGTACCTGCTTCTATATCAGAACCTCCTCCATTTAAATGCCTTCTGATAAATAAAGTGGATGGGAGTTGTAAAACTTTTAATGACTCAGAACAAGAGGATCTGCAAGGATTTGGTGTGTGTCTTGATCCTGTATATGATGTAATTTGGAGGTAAGCATCTCAGTTTATAAAATAGTCAATAAGTTTTGATGCAGTTATACTCTTATGGTAATATAAACTTTATTTACAGGCGGACTTTTCACATGTGAGTACTCTCCTGTTTATCTAATAACTGCAATTCTGTCTCAGTGATTCATAGGGACCTTTATACTATAGCATAGTGGTTAAGAGCTTGCATTTTGAGCAACACTACCTAGGTTTATCCCAGCTCCACAACTTGCTTTCTGTGTCACCCTGGAGAAGTTACTTTGACTGTGTGCCTCAGTTTTCTCATTTATGAAATGGGGATGCTAATACTACAAAGGTGCATAGTAGGTGCCATAGAAGTGTTTGCTATTATCATTATAATTATTAATTTTACTGTTGAGAGTTCTGTTGTTATTTTTAGTCTGTCATCAATCCTGTTTATATTGTATAGAATTCATTCTATTTTTTGTTCTCATAATTATTATTAACTATGAGGAGGAAATTATGCCAAAGACAATAAAGAATAAAGAAGATAATTGAGCTTGCCCTTTAAGAATATGCATTAAAAAATACTCTTACTGGTAAAGAAATATACAGGATTATATGCATTCTGGACATTATAAATACATAGAGATAAATAAGGCACAAAAGAGACTCAAGAAATTATGTTGCATTTGTTTAAAATTTATTGTGGTGCTGGGCCGGGTGCGGTGGCTCACGCCTGTAATCCCAGCACTTTGGGAGGCCAAGGCGGGCAGATCACGAGGTCAGGAGATCAAGACCATCCTGGCTAACACAGTGAAACCCTGTCGCTACTAAAAATACGAAAAATTAGCCGGGCATGGTGGCGGGCACCTGTAGTCCCAGCTACTCGGGAGGCTGAGGCAGGAGAATGGCGTGAACCTGGGAGGCGGAATTTGCAGTGAGCCGAGATGGCACCACTGCACTCCAGCCTGGGCGAGACTCCGTCTCAAAAAAAAAAAAAAAAGAAAAAAAAATTATTGTGGTGCTTTATATACAAAATGAATAAATAAGTTACCCTTCTTAGCGTTTCTAGCTTTGGATACTAATAGGAGGTGTACCCTGCCATCACCACAGTGGCTCATCACAGAGCTGAGCACTTCTTTCCTTTTGCGGCCGGCCTTAGTAGGCAAGATTCCAGTAAGTTGAAAGGTTGAAGTAGTGTGAGTGAGGAGACTTTTTCTCTGTCTTCCTTCTTCTACCCATGCCTGCTTGCATTCTCATCAGACAGCCAAGTTCTAAGAGGCCATGTGGTAGCAATGGGATAGATGATCTCAAATGTCTTGCCAACTCCTTGGTAATTTTCTTCCATGTTCCAAAATAGAGATTAATAATGAGGCTTGCATTCAGAGTGAAGAGACTGCTGCACTTCCGAGGTTGCTGGCCAGCTTCCTGTCTTATTTGGGCATTTTATGAGAAGGCACAGTGGCCAGTATTGAGTCGAGTACATCTCAAATCAATTACATCTCCCTGGCAGCATTGTGCAGGGTAGATGAAATAACAAGAGACTATGGGTGAGTGGTCTTTTGTGATCATTCTTATGAAGACATGAGGTATTAAGAACCAAAGTTAGAATGGTCACAGTGGGATAGAATGGAAGGGATAGAGAGGAGAAAAGATGTAAAGATAGAATTGGCTGCAGTTACTTACCGATTAGAAGTCAATGTTCAAGAGACTTAGTTACCAAAGAGCAGGCTCTGGTTTGGACTTAGGTGTAAATTGATGTTTTACTGTTTTGTAGTTGTTACATGTTTTATTTTTAAATGAAGTAAATTTGCATTAGCAAAACAAAAATAAAAATTGGTAGTGTGGAATCTGTTTCTGGATGCGTTCACTAAGTTAGCAATAACAGTATAACTAAGTGTAACAGTAAAAACTTACTTGAACTAGAACCATTTCCCTGGGGTCTTAACAGAACTCTCAAGTATGATGTTCAGCTGGTTGAACCTTGTCTTTTCCATTCATGGTAGTAGCAATGGGACAGATGATCTCAAATGCCCTGCCAGCTCCTTGATCAATTTCTCCATTGTTGGAAAACAGAGATTAAGAGATGTTTTGGTAAAACAGCTGAGAGGTATTTTTCTTTAAATCAGGATCAGAATTTCTGTTATCCTGACTTCTGGCTGCTTTGTGTCTTTTGTGTTTTTCAATGGGGCACTTAAATTTTATAATTATCATATGCATTGTACATCCAATATTAGCTTACTTTGACTTTCCTTCTGGCCTGCATCTGCTTCATTTTATATTCTTTAGGAGCCAACTTTGCCTGAGTAATTAGAAACAACATCTATAAAGAGCAGATAAATGTTAAGAACACCTGTTTTATTTCCCACATACAAATTTACACAAATAATATGTGAATTTGTGTTATTTTTTAAAAAACAAAGCAAAAATACAGGAAAAAGGATGGTCATACTCTGTATCTGTTTCTTTTCCCATACCGAATTCCACTAGCCTTCTCTGTGGATCACAAGTATGAAGTTTGATTTATATCGTCTGACACCTTTTAAAATGCATGTATTTTTCTTTTTATGTAAATAAAAACATACCTACTCTAAAAGTTAGATTTTTTGCTCAAAAATAATTTAGAGATCTTTCCAAGTCAGTATTTAAAGAACAGCTTCATTATTAAAATTGTGGAATTCTGTAGTCTGGGTATACCAAATATACTTAACTGTTTGCCCATCAGTGAACATTTTAGATTTTTTTTAATATTACGATATTACCTACAATGCTACAGTGAACAAATACGCAGGTATCTACACACAGAGTTTTACACACGTGTGGAAGTATTTCTGCAAGCTAGCTTTTAAAATGTAGAATTGCTGAGTTAAAAGATAGGCTCACAGAATTGTAAAATGACTGAGGTAAGTCTGAATCACTTTAGAAGTTTATTTTTCCGAGGTTGAGGAGATGCCTGGGAAGAAAAGACAAGCCACAGCAGGATCTGTGCCCTGTACTTTTTCTGAAGAGGTTTGAGGCCTTCAGCATTTAAAGAGGAAAAGCGAGCAGGAGGAGAAAAGGAAAAGAAAAAATGAGAGGATGTGGTCACATTCTTGTAAGGTTTTGATTAGGCTTACTGAATCCACATGTTGCACATGAAAAGGAAGGGGTAGAGGGAACAGTGAATTTTGTATTTGGAGTTAAAGTAAACATAGAGTAGAGGAAGCAGTTAAATACTCATTCATCTGGGGCTGGGGCGGGTGGGGCTTGGTGGGGGGATGGGCAGATAATTTCTAGTATCTTCTTGTCTCTTACCATGAATTTTCCAGAACCAAAAAGAGATTTGAATCCACGGATATTAGAAACTATGTGTTTCTGTTATTTACCATCAAGAGAGTTAGTGAAACTGTTAAACACTAAAGACCAAGGGGAAATCTTAAAAGCAACCAGAGAGAAAAGAATGATTACCTAAACAATGAGATCAACAGAACTTCCCAAAATCAATAATACAATAATATTAATGCTACTAGTTATAGAAGCTACCATCATATAATTTATTTTCTCCCAAATGCTATTTTAAGTGCTTTTTAAAAATAATTTAAAATTTTTTACTTGTGGCAAAAAAACAGTATAAAATTTATCATCTTAATCATTTTGAAAGTCTGCAGTCAGTGGTGTTTAGTGTATTTATGTTATTGTGAAATAGATCATCAGAACTTTTTTTTCTTGGAAAACTGAGACTCTATATTTATTAAACAATAGCTTGCATCTCTCACTTCCCGACCTCTAAAAGAGGTCAAGAAGTGGAGATAGTTTTTTGAAGTTTTTGTTACAAAAGAGATCAGAGAAATGGGATGATGAAGACGTTGTGGGTTCCTAATAGTTTTTAATTGGTTTTTACTGTTTATTCATATGGTTGAACATCCACATCCATTCTATCTGTGCTCCCTTTCTATGGATAACATTCCATGTCCTTGCCAATTTTTGCTATGGATTGATT
Source organism: Gorilla gorilla gorilla (assembly GCF_029281585.2). Lineage (NCBI taxonomy): Eukaryota > Metazoa > Chordata > Mammalia > Primates > Hominidae > Gorilla > Gorilla gorilla. The sequence goes on along the minus strand of NC_073238.2, from coordinate 91,900,842 downwards.
GTTTCTAGCTCTTATACATTGAGGATATTGTAGCTGTGTCTCACATGTACACTTCACATTTTTCTTCAACTTGTCCTTTGTCTTTAAACTTTTTTAATGGGGTATTTGTTGAGTTTCATATTTATATGTATGTATCAAAACTTTATACAGTCAAGTATTATAATCTACATTACTATTTTCTATATTAAGTATTATAATCTACATTACTATTTTCAAATTATTTCACTTTTAGTGATATAGTTTTTTTATATGTTTAGCTTAGATCCAGAAGATAATGAGCTACATTTGTCCTCTTTAAGCTGACTGTATTATTTATTCTCTTTGTATCATCAGTTATGTTTTAGGAATTTTTTTAAAAAACAAAACCACATTGAGGTGCTGTAATTATTCTTTTTCTTTAAAGGTTTCGACCAAATACTAGAGAGCTGTGGTGTTACAATGCGGTGGTTGCTGATGCCAGGCTTCCCTCTGCAGCAGACATGCAGTCCAGATGTAGTATCCTAAGTCCTGAACTTGCCTTACCAACAGGATCAAGGGCCCTCACTACCCGATCTCATGCAGCTTTGCACATTTTAGGTAGGGTTGCGATTTGATGTACCATTAATTCACATTAATGTGTGCTGTCCAGGGTTTTTTTTTAGAGTATTTAAATTTATATGTAATTCTGTCTTGTTTGTTAAATAATAATAATGTACAAAATAAGTTAAATCCTCTAAGAGGCTAATTCCACAGAAAACAATACATGAGACCTGTACTAACACTATCAAAGATTTATGTATGCCCAATTATTTAATTTTCACAGAGGTAGACCCTTAAAAATAATGTTTTTGCTCAACTTGAATGTATAAACTTTTAAATATATGATAAAATGTTCAAGTATATAATATTTAATTTATGTATATTATGTTAAATAAATTCTATAAAATGTAATTAATTTTATATACATCTTCTGTTTCTTCTTATATAACACAGTTTTCCACAGCATATCAACTTCATTCTTATTTAATTACTTTGAGATGTAGTACTTATTTAATTACTTTGAGATGTAGTGCAATATATTTGTTTTGTAGCTGGAAATTTTATATCACTCTACGTAACTATGTATTTTGTTGCTTTTAAAAATGATCCTTAAAAAGACTCATTTTAAGACTCTAGCACTTGCAGGTGTGAAATCATATTCCTAAATATAATTACTATATCATAAATATAACTTTTTGTTTCTTTTTTCTCAAATTTCATTTTGGTTTCTATTGTAGACATCCAAAACTAGTGTTGATTAAGTTTGTGTGACACTAATGTGTCTTCCTCAAATAGCACTTTAAGAATCGAACTAATTTGGAGTTTCATAAAAGGAAGAACCTTGTAAGAATTCAAAGGTTAAGTGATTTCAACTTTTCAGAGATCCAGTTTTGTGTAAAAGGTTGTCGTATGGCATGTTTAAATATGATCATTAATCAGACAAGGGATAATTTGTATTGGTTTTAAGCATTCTTCCATGAAATGATGTTTAAAGCTTGGAGTAACATTCTGAGTTTATTTTAATTTGTCCCCTATAGTATTTAATGTCATCAATACCATAGGCCATTTTAATTTCAAGGAGTTGAATTTTGTTTGTTTGTTGTTTTAGGTTGTCTTGATACCTTGGCAGCTATGCAGGACTTAAAAATGGGTGTTGCAAGTACAGAGGAAGAGACTCAAGCAGTAATGAAGGTTTATTCTAAAGAAGATTATAGTGTGGTAAACAGGTTTGAAAGTATGTATACTTCGGTTTAGGAAATATTGTCTTACAACTGAAATATATATGGATCTTTTAAAACATAGATTATGATTTATATATTCTAGGTCATGGAGGAGGCTGGGGTTATTCTGCCCATTCAGTAGAAGCTATACGTTTCAGTGCCGACACTGATATTTTACTTGGTGGTCTTGGTCTGTTTGGAGGTAGAGGAGAATATACTGCTAAAATTAAGGTAAAGTTCATCAAAAATGTTGTCCTTTTTTGTTTGAACATACTGATTTTGACTTAATTTATTATTTTATTTAATGTCTAATTTTTTTCCTTTTTAACTTGGTTTATTTTGTTTTTAATGCTTCTTTTTAAAAAGCGATAGAGAAAACATTGCTAAAATCGAATACAGTAATACTAAATTTTTTAAATTTATTTATTATTATTATACTTTAAGTTTTAGGGTACATGTGCACAATTTGCAGGTTAGTTACATATGTATACATGTGCCATGCTGATGCGCTGCACCCACTAACTTGTCATCTAGCATCAGGTATATCTCCCAATGCTATCCCTCCCCCCTCCCCCCACCCCACAACAGTCTCCAGAGTGTGATGTTCCCCTTCCTGTGTCTATGTCTTCTCATTGATCAATTCCCACCTATGAGTGAGAATATGTGGTGTTTGGTTTTTTGTTCTTGCGATAGTTTACTGAGAATGATGATTTCCAATTTCATCCATGTCCCTACAAAGGACATGAACTCATCATTTTTTATGGCTGCATAGTATTCCATGGTGTATATGTGCCACATTTTCTTAATCCAGTCTATCATTGTTGGACATTTGGGTTGGTTTCAAGTCTTTACTATTGTGAATAATGCCGCAATAAACATATGTGTGCATGTGTCTTTATAGCAGCATGATTTATAGTCCTTTGGGTATATACCCAGTAATGGGATGGCTGGGTCAAATGGTATTTCTAGTTCTAGATCCCTGAGGAATCGCCACACTGACTTCCACAATGGTTGAACTAGTTTACAGTCCCACCAACAGTGTAAAAGTGTTCCTATTTCTCCACATCCTCTCCAGCACCTGTTGTTTCCTGACTTTTTAATGATTGCCATTCTAACTGGTGTGAGATGGTATCTCATTGTGGTTTTGATTTGCATTTCTCTGATGTCCAGTGATGGTGAGCATTTTTTCATGTGTTTTTTGGCTGCATAAATGTCTTCTTTTGAGAAGTGTCTGTTCATGTCCTTTGCCCACTTTTTGATGGGGTTGTTTGTTTTTTTCTTGTAAATTTGTTTGAGTTCATTGTAGATTCTGGATATTAGCCCTTTGTCAGATGAGTAGGTTGCGAAAATTTTCTCCCATTTTGTAGGTTGCCTGTTCACTCTGATGGTAGTTTATTTTGCTGTGCAGAAGCTCTTTAGTTTAATTAGATCCCATTTGTCAATTTTGGCTTTTGTTGCCATTGTTTTTGGTGTTTTAGACATGAAGTCCTTGCCCATGCCTATGTCCTGAATGGTAATGCCTAGGTTTTCTTCTAGGGTTTTTATGGTTTTAGGTCTAACGTTTAAGTCTTTAATCCATCTTGAATTGATTTTTGTATAAGGTGTAAGGAAGGGATCCAGTTTCAGCTTTCTCCATATGGCTAGCCAGTTTTCCCAGCACCATTTATTAAATAGGAAATCCTTTCCCCATTTCTTGTTTTTCTCAGGTTTGTCAGAGATCAGATAGTTGTAGATATGTGGCATTATTTCTGAGGGCTCTGTTCTGTTCCATTGATCTATATCTCTGTTTTGGTACCAGTACCATGCTGTTTTTGTTACTGTAGCCTTGTAGTATAGTTTGAAGTCCAGTAGTGTGATTCCTCCAGCTTTGTTCTTTTGGCTTAGGATTGACTTGGTGATGCGGGCTCTTTTTTGGTTCCATATGAACTTTAAAGTAGTTTTTTCCAATTCTGTAAAGAAAGTCATTGGTAGCTTGATGGGGATGGCATTGAATCTGTAAATTACCTTGGGCAGTATGGCCATTTTCACGATATTGATTCTTCCTACCCATGAGCATGGAATGTTCTTCCATTTGTTTGTATCCTCTTTTATTTCCTTGAGCAGTGATTTGTAGTTCTCCTTGAAGAGGTCTTTCATATCCCTTGTAAGTTGGATTCCTAGGTATTTTATTCTCTTTGAAGCAATTGTGAATGGGAGTTCACTCATGATTTGGCTCTCTGTTTGTCTGTTGTTGGTGTATAAGAATGCTTGTGATTTTTGTACATTGATTTTGTATCCTGAGACTTTGCTGAAGTTGTTTATCAGCTTAAGGAAGTTTTGGGCTGAGACAATGGGGTTTTCTAGATTCACAATCATGTCGTCTGCAAACAGGGACAATTTGACTTCCTCTTTTCCTAATTGAATACCCTTTATTTCCTTCTCCTGCCTAATTGCCCTGGCCAGAACTTCCAACACTATGTTGAATAGGAGTGGTGAGAGAGGGCATCCCTGTCTTGTGCCAGTTTTCAAAGGGAATGCTTCCAGTTTTTGCCCATTCAGTATGATATTGGCTGTGGGTTTGTCATAGATAGCGCTTATTAGTTTGAGATGTGTCCCATCAATACCTAATTTATTGAGAGTTTTTAGCATGAAATGTTGTTGAATTTTGTCAGAGGCCTTTTCTGCATCTGTTGAGATAATCTTGTGGTTTTTGTCTTTGGTTCTGTTTATATGCTGGATTACATTTATTGATTTGCGTATATTGAACCATCCTTGCATCCCAGGGATGAAGCCCACTTGATCATGGTGGATAAGCTTTTTGATGTGCTGCTGGATTCGGTTTGCCAGTATTTTATTGAGGATTTTTGCATCAATGTTCATCAAGGATATTGGTCTAAAATTCTCTTTTTTGGTTGTGTCTCTGCCTGGCTTTGGTATCAGGATGATGCTGGCCTCATAAAATGAGTTAGGGAGGATTCCCTCTTTTTCTATTGAGTGGAATAGTTTCAGAAGGAATGGTACCAGTTCCTCCTTGTATCTCTGGTAGAATTCGGCTGTGAATCCATCTGGTCCTGGACTCTTTTTGGTTGGTAAGCTATTGATTATTGCCACAATTTCAGATCCTGTTATTGGTCTATTCAGAGATTCAACTTCTTCCTGGTTTAGTCTTGGGAGAGTGTATGTGTCGAGGAATTTATCCATTTCTTCTAGATTTTCTAGTTTATTTGCGTAGAGGATTTTGTAGTATTCTCTGATGGTAGTTTGTATTTCTGTGGGATCGGTGGTGATATCCCCTTTATCATTTTTTATTGCATCTATTTGATTCTTCTCTCTTTTTTTCTTTATTAGTCTTTTTAGCAGTCTATCAATTTTGTTGATCCTTTCAAAAAACCAGCTCCTGGATTCATTAATTTTTTGAAGAGTTTTTTGTGTCTCTATTTCCTTCAGTTCTGCTCTGATTTTAGTTATTTCTTGCCTTCTGCTAGCTTTTGAATGTGTTTGCTCTTGCTTTTCTAGTTCCTTTAATTATGGTGTTAGGGTGTCAATTTTGGATCTTTCCTGCTTCCTCTTGTGGGCATTTAGTGCTATAAATTTCCCTCTACACACTGCTTTGAATGCGTCCCAGAGATTCTGGTATGTTGTGTCTTTGTTCTCGTTGGTTTCAAAGAACATCTTTATTTCTGCCTTCATTTCATTATGTACCCAGTAGTCATTCAGGAGCAGGTTGTTCAGTTTCCATGTAGTTGAGTGGTTTTGAGTGAGATTCTTAATCCTGAGTTCTAGTTTGATTGCACTGTGGTCTGAGAGATAGTTTGTTATAATTTCTGTTCTTTTACATTTGCTGAGGAGAGCTTTACTTCCAAGTATGTGGTCAATTTTGGAATAGATGTGGTGTGGTGCTGAAAAAAATGTATATTCTGTTGATTTGGGGTGGAGAGTTCTGTAGATGTCTATTAGGTCTGCTTGGTGCAGAGCTGAGTTCACTTCCTGGGTATCCTTGTTGACTTTCTGTCTCATTGATCTGTCTGATGTTGACAGTGGGGTGTTAAAGTCTCCCATTATTAATGTGTGGGAGTCTAAGTCTCTTTGTAGGTCACTCAGGACTTGCTTTATGAATCTGGGTGCTCCTGTATTGGGTGCATTTATATTTAGGATAGTTAGCTTTTCTTGTTGAATTGATCCCTTTACCATTATGTAATGGCCTTCTTTGTCTCTTTTGATCTTTGTTGGTTTAAAGTCTGTTTTATCAGAGAGTAGGATTGCAACCCCTGCCTTTTTTTGTTTTCCATTTGCTTGGTAGATCTTCCTCCATCCTTTTATTTTGAGCCTATGTGTGTCTCTGCACATGAGATGGGTTTCCTGAATACAGCACAGTGATGGGTCTTGACTCTTTATCCAATTTGCCAGTCTGTGTCTTTTAATTGGAGCATTTAGTCCATTTACATTTAAAGTTAATCTTGTTATGTGTGAATTTGATCCTGTCGTTATGATGTTAGCTGGTTATTTTGCTCGTTAGTTGATGCAGTTTCTTCCTAGTCTCGATGGTCTTTACATTTTGGCATGATTTTGCAGCGGCTGGTACCGGTTGTTCCTTTCCATGTTTAGCGCTTCCTTCAGGAGCTCTTTTAGGTCAGGCCTGGTGGTGACAAAATCTCTCAGCATTTGCTTGTCTGTAAAGTATTTTATTTCTCCTTCACTTATGAAGCTTAGTTTGGCTGGATATGAAATTCTGGGTTGGAAATTCTTTTCTTTAAGAATGTTGAATATTGGCCCCCACTCTCTTCTGGCTTGTAGAGTTTCTGCCGAGAGATCCGCTGTTAGTCTGATGGGCTTCCCTTTGAGGGTAACCCGACCTTTCTCTCTGGCTGCCCTTAACATTTTTTCCTTCATTTCTACTTTGGTAAATCTGACAATTATGTGCCTTGGAGTTGCTCTTCTCAAGGAGTATCTTTGTGGTGTTCTCTGTATTTCCTGAATCTGAATGTTGGCCTGCCTTGCTAGATTGGGGAAGTTCTCCTGGATAATATCCTGCAGAGTGTTTTCCAACTTGGTTCCATTCTCCCCGTCCCTTTCAGGTACACCGATCAGACGTAGATTTGGTCTTTTCACATAGTCCCATATTTCTTGGAGGCTTTGTTTGTTTCTTTTTATTCTTTTTTCTCTAAACTTCCCTTCACGCTTCATTTCATTCATTTCATCTTCCATCGCTGATACCCTTTCTTCCAGTTGATCGTATCGGCTCCTGAGGCTTCTGCATTCTTCACGTAGTTCTTGAGCATTGGTTTTCAGCTCCGTCAGCTCCTTTTAGCACTTCTCTGTATTGGTTATTCTAGTTATACATTCTTCTAAATTTTTTTCAAAGTTTTCAACTTCTTTGCCTTTGGTTTGAATGTCCTCCCGTAGCTCAGAGTAATTTGATCATCTGAAGCCTTCTTCTCTCAGCTCGTCAAAGTCATTCTCCATCCAGCTTTGTTCCGTTGCTGGTGAGGAACTGTGTTCCTTTGGAGGATGACAGTAGCTCTGCTTTTTAGAGTTTCCAGTTTTTCTGCTCTGTTTTTTCCCCATCTTTGTGGCTTTATTGACTTTTGGTCTTTGATGATGGTGATGTACAGATGGGTTTTTGGTGTGGATGTCCTTTCTGTTTGTTAGTTTTCCTTTTAACAGACAGGACCCTCAGCTGCAGGACTGCTGGAGTACCAGGCCGTGTGAGGTATCAGTCTGCCCCTGCTAGGGGGTGCCTCCCAGTTAGGCTGCTCGGGGGTCAGGGGTCAGGGACCCCTCAGGGACTGAGGAGGCAGTCTGCCCTTTCTCAGATCTCCAGCTGTGTGCTGGGAGAACCACTGCTCTCTTCAAAGCTGTCAGACAGGGACATTTAAGTCTGCAGAGGTTACTGCTGTCTTTTTGTTTGTCTGTGCCCTGCCCCCAGAGGTGGAGCCTACAGAGGTAGGCAGGCCTCCTTGAGCTGTGGTGGGCTCCACCCAGTTCGAGCTTCCCAGCTGCTTTGTTTACCTAAGCAAGCCTGGGCAATGGCGGGCGCCCCTCCCCCAGCCTCGCTGCCACCTTGCAGTTTGATTTCAGACTGCTGTGCTAGCAATCAGTGAGACTCCATGGGCGTTGGACCCTCCGAGTCATGTGTGGGATATAATCTCCTGGTGTGCCATTTTTTAAGCCCTTCGGAAAAGCCCAGTATTCGGGTGGGAGTGACCCGATTTTCCAGGTGCCGTCTGTCACCCCTTTCTTTGACTAGGAAAGGGAACTCCCTGACCCCTTGCACTTCCCGAGTGAGGCAATGCCTCGCCCTGCTTCAGCTCGCGCACGGTGTGCACACCCACTGACCTGCGCCCACTGTCTGGCACTCCCTAGTGAGATGAACCCGGTACCTCAGATGGAAATGCAGAAATCACCCGTCTTCTGCGTTGCTCACGCTGGGAGCTGTAGACCGAAGCTGTTCCTATTCGGCCATCTTGCCTCCTCCCCCCCTACAGTAATACTAAATTAATAACTCATTAAAAAAATCAAAATTCTGTAAGAAGGGAAGAAATGAAAGGAAAATTATTTTCAACGATTTACGACTGAAGAAAGGCTATATCTCAGTCCTTTCTATGGAACTTCTGGTAGCCTAGCAATACCAGTGCCTTTTTATGTGGCTACTTTCTTATAGCCATTTTAATGACAGAGAAGGCACAACTGTTTAGGGACATTTTGATGTAGTATGTAAACAGACATCTTCACCCCAGGAGTGGAGACCAGGGATGAGTGAGAGATAGTGTTAGGGGAGGATTCCATCTGGTAGGCAAACTAAAAATCATTGAGAGTCATATGTTACCACACCTATTCATATCCAAAAGGGCCAACAAATTATCCTAAACAAAGTATATGTTCATTCTTTGAATATTCACTAATAGCTTGAATGTTCTGCTTCTCAAATTACCTGATTTTGCTCTAAAAGTGAGAGAGAAAACTATAGTTTCTGCCTGAATTTCAATAGCAGGCTTCACAAAAAAATCTCGATTAAATGTCATCTGTTCAGGAGGTATTTTCTTAGTTCTCTCAATAATATCTAAAAATGATATCAATATGTTAACACTCTTCTTCATAATGATGGTTTCCAAGGACATTCCCCATGGAGGCCCAACCAGAACTGACAAACTTAAAGAAATATTTGCTTATTTCTGGTTATAGTTGGAATACATATGCTAAAAAAGCAGATAATGTAAGAATGAATAAAGTAAAAATTTAAAGCTCGTATAGTTATATGGAGTATAGTGATAGAATAATGATTAAGGACTCTTGTAGCACATATATTTTGATAATAAGAAAAATAGTAGTTTGGCTCATTTCAGTGCAACTGCTTTAAAATGGTTATTTTAGGATGTCTTGATTCATCCTCACGTTAGAGAAGCAACCTCAATGTGTTATGTAGTTGTACTTGACAATGTCTGATAAGCTCATCAGGAGGATATATTTTTTTCTTGCTCTAAGAGATTTTTTCTTTTTGGAATAGTGAACAACGTAGTGGACCTTATCTTCAAACACTGTAGTATATAGAATTATGGAGGCCTTCCATATATGTTGTTTTTATATTGGCCCTATTTTTCTTTTTCAAACTCAAATTTTACCTCACTCCTCCTATCGTCTGGAAATGATCTTGCCTTTTGTATTCAATTATCCAGTGAGTGGGCTAAGGCCTTTCAACAGTAGTCAGTCTTTTTTTTTCCTTCCCTTCACCTCTCTGTAATGTATACATTTGTTAAGCCCTTCTTTATTTTTTTGTTTTGTTTTGTTTTCATACCTCTAGTTGTTTCTTCTATCTCTTTGTAGGTTCATCCCCTTCTACCTGGCCACTGAATGTAGGAGTTCCTCAAAGACCCAGCCCTAGGCCCTCTTTCTTCACGTATTCTTATATGCATTCTCTTTTGAGCCCAGAGTTTTAATAGCCATCAGCATACCATAATCCCCAAATTTGTATCTCCAACTCAGACTTCTTTGATGCATTTTCATGTAAATATGTTAAAGGCACATCAGTTATCAGTCATAATATCTCAACTGAATTCATGCTCTTCCACTGATCTCTCTCTCTCATGATTAGTACCATCCACCATATGCTTGATACATAGGCCAGAAATCTAGACATTTTTCTTGATAGGCCTCCTATATCTCTTTCTTCTCCACAAAAAAGACTCTTCTACCACCACCCTAGGCAAAGGTATTTGTCTTGGACTAGCCACCTAGATAGTCTCTGTACATATTCTTTCTATACTTTCTGTCTCCATTCTCTCTCTTACCGTTCCTACTTGAACCTACTCCAGTCAGATTTTTGCCCCCACCACTGACGTTGCTCTTGTCAAGGACACTGATGACTGTCATATTGCTAAATTCAGTAGTCAAGCCTCAGCTCTCATCTTCCTTAACCAGTCAGCTGAATTTAACCCAATTGAGCTCTTCTTTGAAATACTTTCTTCTCTTGTCCCCCAGGACACTACATTTCATTTTTCTTTTGTCCCACTGACTGCTCTTCTTAGTCTCCTGCTGGTTGCTCATCATCTTCCTGACTTCTAAATGTTGGAGTGCCAAGAACTCAGTTTTCGACATCTTTTAAAAGTATTCTCTTCCTCATAGTGGTCCAGCCTCATGGACATTTATCTCTGATGACTTTTAAATTTATAAACCTCTTCTCTGACCTTTAAACCAATATGTACAACAGCCTACGCTGTGTCTCCACGTGACTCTCTGATAGGCATTTTGGAGGTAACGTATTCAATACTATGCTTCTGATGATCTGCCTAAACCTGCTATCCTCATGTTCTTCCCCATCCCAGTTAACTGACTCAGCGTGGAGTTAACTTCGTTCTTCTGTTTCCTCAGGCCAAAAATCTTGGAATCATCCTTGATTCTACTCTTTCTTTTACACACATCCACTTCGGCAGCAAATATTGTCGGTTCCACTTTCGAAATAAATCCCGAATCTAACCACTTCTGAAAACTGCCACTGCTATCAGGTTGGGTCATGCCACAGCCATTCTCATCTGTATTATTACAGTAGCCTCCCAACTTGTGTTCTATGTCTGTCCTCACCCCATTTGTTCTGTTCTGAGTGTGGCAGTGATTCTCTTAAAATGTACAACAGATTGCGTCATTGTCTCTTCAGAATCCTGTAGTGTCTTCCTATGTGAGAATGAGAACCAAAAGCCTTAGAAGGACCTACAAAGTCCCCATCAGAACTGGCTGTCATCACCTCTCTGACCTTTTGTTCTACTAGTTGTTTCACTCTAATCCGGTGACACTGGCCTGCTTATTGTTGCTCAGACATTCCAGGCACAGTCAAATCTCAGTACCTCTTCACTTGCTGTTTCCTCTTAACTACAGCTCTCTTCACTTCAGCACTTACATAGCCCACGTCCCCATCACCTTCAGAGCTTCATTCCCTGGTAAGCCTATTTAAAACTGTAAATTCGATTCCCAACCATAGACTTACTCCCAATAGCCCCCAATTCTTTGTTTGTATTGTTTGCCCCTTTATGCCTAATTTCTAGAACTGTGCTTGGCATACAGTATGTGTTCAAAAATATTGGTTGAATGTAAATACAGGAGTCAGGTTGGGGACAAATTATTAAGAACCTTCATATCATGCTGTGGAGGAGATGAGAAACCAAGGAATAATTTTAGATTAAGAAAGTATTCTGATAAGATATTTTTATAAGGGTACTAAGGGTCATGAAACAAATACAAAAATCCTGAACTTTGTGGAAAATGGGTTAGAAGAAGGAGAGAATGGAGATAAGACTAATTAGTTGTTGAAATATTCCAGCCAGCAATAGGGAATATGGTTGAATTGACAAGCTTTGGTACCAGTAAGAAAACAGATACAGTAATGGCAGAGAAATATGGAAAAAGGATTATTTCAGACTATTTTTTTTAAGAGTCTCTTTGGTAACCCACACTGGAGTGCAGTGATGCCATCTTGGCTCTCTGCAGCCTCTGCCTCCTGGGTTCAAGCAATTCTTCTGCCTCAGCTTCCCGAGTAGCTGGGACTACAGGCATGTGCCACCACGCCCAGCTAATTTTTGTATTTTTAGTAGAGACGGGGTTTCACCATGTTGACCAGGCTGGTGTCAAACTCGTGACCTCATATGATCTGCCTGCCTCAGCCTCCCAAAGTGCTAGGATTACAGGTGTGAGCCACCAGGCCCGGCCTATTTCAGACTTTTTATCTGAGAGATTAGGTGAATGAAAGACCATTAACCAGAACAGAGAAGGCAGGAAGAAGGTATAGAACTAGTAGGACAAAGGGAATCCAATGACTGTTGAGAATAAGAGCTGAGCTGGAGAAAGATTTCTAAGTCATTAGCATATAATTTAAAAATTTAGACACCTAGCACAGTACTTGTCCAGTAAATTTTAATGCATTTTAATCTTTATCTGCCTCTCTTGCAATTCACCTTCCATAATTATCCAGAGGAAAAAGGTTTTTTTTCTTAAAAAAAAAAAGACATTTTTTAAAAAGACCTATTCCTCATAATTCTTATTTTCACTTAATTTCATAACCTTTTTGTATTGGATATCTTTTCTGTTTTTTTCTTACCCAGAGGATCTTCCCCTCTTTTTTGAGAGCCATTTGTTTCATGCTTTTCATCTATCTTTTTCTCATGCCATATTACTTCGAACTATATTTTGTTACCTATTGTTTTTAAGGATTCTTATGTTGCTCTTCTCTCTCTGTAGCTAATATTTCTCTACCATTTTTTACTGTTTGTTTTTTTAAGAATTCTACAGTATTCACTTAATTTTTAAAAGTACTGTGAGATGGGAACTGTTAGTATCCACCCACCTTTTATGGATGAGGAAACTAGGTCCCAGGATCTCACAGCTAGTAAGTGATGAAGCAACATTCTACCTCATTTAGAATGAGGTAGACTCTCACTTAATGAGAGACTCACTTAGTTAAAATTTTTTGTTTGAGTTCTCTCCCCTTTTTCAGATGCACATATTAGGTACAAAACTTGTACAGAACTATTTACAGCATTTGATGTAAATAGATGAATATATAAATTAGGAAAACAAGAGATTAATGTAGACCATAAAACTTTGTTTCCTAATTTAAATACATATGTTTGTGTATTTCACATAGTAATGTTAAAAAAGCAGGTACTCTGATTTTTTACATTTGGTATGGTCCAGCATACATTGATCATGCACAAAATTATGAACACATTGTTCATCAGATATGTATAGCTGATTTATATAAATGATTGTCTTTCTCCTTTCCTTAGCTGTTTGAATTGGGTCCTGATGGAGGAGATCATGAAACTGATGGTGACCTTCTTGCAGAGACTGATGTATTGGCTTATGACTGTGCTGCTAGGTAAATAATTTGTGCATTATTCATTGTAATTCTTGCATACTTTATATTAAAAACTTATTATAAATGAATAAACATACTTTAAAAGGAAGTTTTAAATCTGCTATGAATATCAGATGCTTGAGAAATTAAATTATATATTAAGCAATATAAGTATTGCTTTCAAAAATGCTGAATTAAAACTAATATACTTCATAAATTTATTTCATAAGTTAAGTCAACTGTTTCAATATTGAAGATAAAAATGGAAATATGCATATATTTTATATACCTTTACTTTCATGCATCTCTTACGGAATACCTAGTATGCTGGTGTTCTAGTAATAATACAGTTGTTTATTACTCCTAGCATTACAGGTAATGAATAATTAGTGTCAAGTGGTCATATTTGACCATAATTCAGATTACCCATATACTCTGACATCATGCTGCTAGAATATATTTGATAATAACACACTTGGGGAGGTGACTAGCTTTACTGAAACCTTTTGGGAGTTTATAAAAATTAGTATATTTATGAAGGTTCATTAAGTAAGAGGATACTTACACTTTATCAGTCCTCTCTATGTAATCCTAAGAATTATCTCAATATTGTTATGATCAGTGTTCCCTGGTTTGAAGCAGGGAATATTATGATAAGAAAAATTATAAACTGAGCTTCATAGTAGTTAATAGTGTGCTATGTTTCCCAACAATAACTATGTTAGGAAAACCTTGTAGGTTTTTTTGCTAGTGAAAATGTATATTTTCAGAAACAAGGATGATCGTAAGATACTGACTTTGCTTGTACAAGATATAAATACTTTTGAAAACAAAAGAGTAAATCTAAAGAAAATTTTGACTATTTCTTAGGCATTAACTAATATCGCAAATTTTTTTAGTAACCTTTAGTGTTTTATACAAATGAATATTAGGAAAAATTTTAAGAAAGCTAATTGATTACTTTTCAGCAAAGCCTTAAGGTGCCATTGTCATTTGCTGTATTTATTTATTTATTTATTTATTCATTTATTTATTTTTATTTTTGAGACAGAGTCTCACTTCATCACCTAGGCTGGAGTGCAGTGGTGTGATCTCAACTCACTGCAACCTCTGCCTCCCGGGTTTAAGCGATTCTCATGCCTCAGCCTCCTGAGTAGTTGGGACTACAGTCGCATGCCACCAGGCCCGGCTAATGTTTGTATTTTTAGTAGAGATGGGGTTTTACCATGCTGGCCAGGCTGGCCTCGAACTCCTGACCTCAAGTGATCCTCCTGCCTTGGCCTCTGAAAGTGCTGGGATTACAGGAATGAGCCACTGTGCCTGGCTGCCATTTGTTTTTGACCATATGAGTTTGAGTCGAAAATATAAAGCACAGTTTCATTTATAGAGAATCATCTAGGATTTCTTCATTAGCTTATATACAAAGCCCAGACTCCTAAGGCATTGGGAGCATTAAAGGCTTTCCATAACATCCAGCATCTTTTTTAACTTTCTACCACTACTCTTCTATAGCTGTCTTAATGCATTAATGAAATTAATAATGAACACCTTGTCATTTCCTGACCTCTTTTGTACTTCCATACCTCTACAGATTTTTCCATGACATTCTCCTGCTTCTTTAAATGCCCTTTATTCTTCTTTCAATTCCAGCTACAACCAATAAACATTCCTTCCACTCTGTTACCTAGTACTTTGTAACTTGTTTATATCCTTTAGAAGATGCCCTTATTTATTGTCTTTTTTCTTCTTCTAAATTAATAATGTTTGTATAGATATTATGTGACAGACTCCAAACACCTATCTGACTTAATTCATTCTAAAGGACAACTCTATGAGCAAGATATTATTTTCACCAGAGTTTTCAGGTGAAGAAGCTAAGGTACTGAGAGGATAGAGTAACTTGCCCTGCGTTGCCCTGCTAGCAGATCACAGAGCTGGGCCTTGAACCCAGGCTGCCTGACTCCAGGGCCATTTTCTTAATATGCTGCCTCTCAAAACTATTTAGCTGAATGAATGAGCTTTAAAACTAAAGTTCAGATTTTTATTTTCCAGCAAAATTTGAATGTTTTTTAATATCAGTTTAAAACATTCTATCTTATTTTAATATGAAAGTTTTGTAACATTTAAGGATATTGTAGAATTCAAGAAGAGGAGGAAGAAATGTAATTCTATCACCATAACACAAATAACTGTATTTGCTTGCGTTCTTGTCCAGACTTCTTAGAGTGTTTTTAATGTTGTTTGATAAGAATTTTATAATACAGTTAGTTTCATGTTTTGGTTCACAAGGGATTTTGAAAAAATACATATATGTGACAGAGAAGTAAGAAAATATTGTCTTTGACTCACTAATTTTTTCTCAGAGAAAAATATGCAATGATGTTTGATGAGCCTGTTCTCCTGCAAGCTGGGTGGTGGTATGTGGCATGGGCCCGAGTGTCAGGACCCAGCAGTGACTGTGGATCTCATGGACAGGCATCTATTACCACAGATGATGGGTGAGTAAATGCCCAAGTGTTACTTAAGCAATTCTTATTTTTGTTAGAGGAATATTGTTTTGAAAATTCAGAGGACTTTCAGCAGGATTCAAAAGCTTAGGAAGACTAGAGCATAATATAACTGCTAAAAATTAAATTCATGTAACATGCCAAATTGAGGTCTAGACAGAACAAGGAGATAATAAGACCACTGTACTTTGCTCCTGTCAGATGGTATTTGTATATATTTCTGGGTATTACATTGTTTATGAGCTTGATTACCAAATTAGAAATTATATAGAGGAAGGTGACAAGGAAAATGAGGAGTTTGGAACCATAAAAAAGAAGTAGATATGTGATATTAAATTTGATAGTGCATGAGAAAACAGTTTAAAATTTCAAAGCTTCAGCAATGTGTGTTATTTTAATAAAATATAGGGAAAATTTTGCTGTTTTAAAATAACTTTCATATATAGAGTACTTTTCAGTTCATATTCTTATATTTTATCTGATTTGATGCCCTCAATAGCTTTGTGAAGCAGTTATTAGCCCCATTTTATACTCCAGGGACTAGAGAAATAAAAAGGTGAAATTATTTGCTATTTCCTGAGAGTCATGTGGTTAAAACCAAGGTCAGACCTGTAACCTGTTGACTCTAAATCCAACATTTCAATATTCTATTACTATGATTTATGTATTCTAAAGGACTATCATTTGTAAGATAAATTCAGTTTATTCTTGATTACTCCTGAGCATAAACTATTTGAAATCAGTTGAAGTTATATAACAGTATATATTCCAGTGCAGGTCAATTCATAACAAAGCTGACCAAAAAAAGAAATAGACTTATTTGTGAGGTGAAATTCCTGTTGCTGAATATTCAAGGAGACTACTGTAGAAAAATCACATCTGTTGTTGTGTGCATCAACTTAAGAATGTATTTAGAACTAAGTGACTACTTTGACCCTGGACTGTATGATTTTCATAGACAGTTCATTCAGACTTGGAATGTCATGGCACACTGAGGCTGAAGCTTATCATGCAGCTAGTCAAGCAGATATTATACTACTTACTTGTAAGTAGAAATTTTAGAAGTTTACTGCTGTGGTTAAAGCTGAGTTGGAGAGCTAGGAGGGACAGGACAGCTACTCATTTAGGAGTCCTAATCACGTTCAGTTCTTTCATTTTACTGACTAACCCATTCAGAGCTAGAATGAAAATCTAGAAAATACCTTTTTGCTTTTCTTTATGTAAAAGAGTGAATCATTTTCATTGACATAAGATTTGAAAACATGTTTCTTAAATTTCTTATTTCCTGTAATAATCTGTTGTTTTTGGTATCATTGTTTTCTCTTCTTAGGGTTGTTTTCCAGTTCAAGAGTTCAAAGAAATCAAATAATGGTACAGATGTTAATGCGGGTCAGATACCTCAGTTATTATACAGGTATTTAGCATGTTTATACTGAATTAGTATGGTTTATTATTTTGCTATAATGAAGTAGAATCATTACAAAATGTGGCATAATAGGGAGAAATTATTTGAAGCATTCAGCAAATTATAATATGCTGGTAGAACTATAAATATATTTAACAAAAACAGCTAATATTTTGTGTATTTTTAAACATTTTCCACACAGGCTTAATTTTAAACTTTGCCTGATTACTCAGATTATCTGTATTATACCAATAACAATATTTTACTGACTTTAAAAAAAACTATCCATTGATTTTCTTACTAATTTCAAATGTTATAAAAGAATAAAATTTGTCTTGGAAAAGTGAGATTGCAGGGAAGATGGGGAGGACTATAGATGCAGGCCTGGTTGATATATTGTAGTCTCATAAGACTGATAAAATGAGTTGGAAAATTCCCTACTGTTGGTAAATTTTCACCTTTAGCTAAAATACCAAATAATAACTTGCTCATATAATATTTACTATATTTTTAACATTATTTAAAAATTTTAACTTACAATAATTTAAGCATGTATAAAGGCATATGCCTGTGTTTACCTTACTTATTTCTAGACTACTGCAATACTTTTAGAATAA
This sequence comes from Gorilla gorilla gorilla, assembly GCF_029281585.2. Classification (NCBI taxonomy): domain Eukaryota; kingdom Metazoa; phylum Chordata; class Mammalia; order Primates; family Hominidae; genus Gorilla; species Gorilla gorilla. Next base: position 91,883,254 of record NC_073238.2, on the reverse strand, counting down.
AGAATTCAAATGGATATAAACCGTTACTGAAAAATGTTGTCATTTGTTAAGCAGTAAAAAATCAAAGGAAATGGTCTAGAACAGTGATTCTATCTCCCTGTCTTTCTTTCTGGTAATCACTTAGTGGTTACAAACCTTATTTTTCCCCGAAAGGGTTTTTCGTTTGTTTGGTTTTTATGCACTGTGCAATCTGTTATAGTTACTGTTTGTAATATGTAGCTCTACAAACATAACGTGTTGCATTGGACTACTCCCAGGTACTCACTGGTTGAATAACTTTTAAATAACAGCATTAATAGTAGCATTACTAGAGAATATAAGTTATATGTTATATACATTATATATGTTCTCTAATAAGAGGAAAAAGCCTCTACTACTCAGTCTTGCGAAGGTAGGATTTAAAGGAAGTGCCCATATGCTAAAAACTTTGTTTAGCTTGGAAAAATGTTTCAAAAAAGCCCTGTATTGACATTTTTACCTGGCAAAAAAAAATTAAATATATAATTTATTTTCCCATTCAAAAATGTATAATATACTTTAAAAAGAAAAAATGACATTGGACTTTCTAACATAATTTTATATGTGTCTACTGCCTTTAGACTTCCAACCAGTGATGGCAGTGCTTCAAAAGGCAAACAGCAAACCAGTGAACCTGTACACATTTTAAAGAGGTCTTTTGCAAGAACTGTCTCAGTGGTAAGCCATGTTTTAAAAAATTTCAGCTTTTCTCTTCAGTCCTCAGATACATTTTGATGTTTAGAGTTTAGCTGCTCTTGTAAGTTTATCTTAGCCTAGATTTATAAACTCAGATTTGGTTTTGTATTCACATTTATATTCTAGACCACAGATAAAGTATACTTTAAATCATAGAAAAATGGAGGTGTTGGCCTATGATTTTAACATGACCAGATGAATTGGCCTTGCTGTTTTTGAAACAAATAACAATTTGCTTTTCTAATAAATCATATATGAATGCATATGCTGAATGAATTAGAAAATGAAGGAAAAGTTAAGGATGGTGTTGGCCCAAAAAAGCGTTATTACTACTTGAGGAACTAGGTGGAAGAGTTGCATATCTAACTAGGAAGTTTGTTGAACCACTTGCCATCCCCATTGTACACATGAAGAAGCACAGTGCCATTGAGGTTAACAGTGCAGAATGGAAAGTCAACATGATGTAAATAAATGAAAGTATAAATTAAGGTCTTGATCTCTCATGTATTAATTGAGGATTCTTATGTATGTTACCTAAGTAAATTACATGATAGCATTTTAAATTTCTAATGAGATAAGGGGTATAAGATGTTTTTGGAACTGTAAGGCACCATCTGAATGTGATTTATTAATATAGCTAGTAGTCTTTCATATTAGTAAAATGCATAGGAAGAATGTTTCTTTCCCTTTTAAATTTATTTTTCAACCCACCAAGTGAATATATATTCCTGGTAGGAATGAGATAAAAGTATGCTAAAAGTATATGAAAGATTTTTCCGCCATTCTCATGATCACCATATATACCTACTATTTACATTTTGGTGTGTATCTTCCCAGACCTTTTTTTTTTTTTTTTTTGAGGCAGAGTCTCGCTCTGTCACCCAGGCTGGAGTGCAGTGGCGCGATCTCGGCTCACTGCAACCTCCGCCTCCTGAGTTCAAGCAATTCTCCTGCCTCAGCCTCCTGAGTAGCTGGGATTACAGGCGCCTGCCACCACACCCAGCTAATTTTTGTATTTTTAGTAGAGACGGGGTTTCACCATGGTGGTGGTGGTCTCGAACCCCTGACCTCGAACAGGCTGGTCTCGAACCCCTGACCTCATGACCCACCCACCTCGGCCTCCCAAAGTGCTGGGATTACAGGTGTGAGCCACCGCACCCGGCCTTCCCAGACCATTTTTATATGCAAAAAAACTTATTAGTACATATCAAATACAGGATGCTCTACAACATGCTTGCTTGTTTCTTATGATACTCACAGTTTTCATCTTTTTTAGAAAATTTCGTATTATATATCATGGACATCCTTCCCTGCCAGTACATTTGGCTCTGTCAGTCTTCTCCATTTGCGTACCATTATTCTAATTTATTCAATCTGATATCTATCAAAGAACCACTTTGATTCTCATTTTTTATTATTTCATCTTGCTTCATGAGCATCTATACACATGCATCTTTAAATACTTGTGTACTTATGTGCATACTTCTACTGGAAATATGCCCATTTAAATTTTGATATATCCTCTCAAAGTTGACCTTCCAAAAGAGCCATGGCAGTTTGTAGAGCTTGTGCTTTGAATAAAAGACTATGAGAACTTTGGTTTCTTGGTAACTTTGCATCCTATTAGTATTAAGGTGAGTTTGGTATCTTTTGATTCAAATAAGGATCTTTGACTCTGTTATGCTTTCTTTAGTGATCTCACTTTTCTGTGCTTGGTAACCCCTTTGTATTTATGTTTAAGTGGTTTTGTGGCCATTAGGTAATTGTAGACTTTATATACAAAACTTATTCAGTCATTTCTTTAAAAGGTAAACTATAGGGCTTAGCACATTGGCTCACGCCTATAATCCCAGCACTTTTGGAGGCCGAGGCAGGAGGATTGCTGGAGCTCAGGAGTTCGAGACCAGCCGGGGCAATATAGTGAAACCCCCATCTAAAAAAACTTAAAAATTAGCTGGGTATGGTGGTGCGCACTTGTAGTCCCAGCTGCTTGGGAGGCTGAGGTGGTGAGAGGATAGCTTGAGTCCAGGAGGTTGAGATTGCAGTGACACATGATCACACCATTGCATTCCAGTCTGGGTGATAGAGGAAGACTCTATCTCAAAAAAAAAAAAAAAAAAAAATTGAATCTATAAACTTGTTTTCAGGAGCTCTGGGATTTGGTGGGAATGGTGCAGTAAGTGCTCTGCTTTGAGATTCAGGTGGTATCTGTCATCATTTAACCATGATAAAACCAGAAGACTAGAACTGCAAAGAAAATCTACCATCTTAAACTCATATGCTAGAATTTTAAATAATCAAAATAGGAATTTTTTAGTATTTTCTAGTCAATTTTTATCTTCTATTAATGTATTTATCAAAAATTGACTGTAGTTTGTATTGCAAATTTTAATATATAGACATAAAATAAGTTATTTGATACTGTTACTGATATCTAACACTAAAACTCTATTTTATTTTTTACTACAGTGACTGTAAAAAGCTTTATTTTTCTTTCAAGTAAACATGCATTGTTTTATAAGTGCTTCTCATTTTTCCCTTGTTTATATGATAAGCTAGATAGCTGGGTAGCAGGAACACTGAAAAATTTATTTTTAAATAGGTAAATATTGAAGAATGTTGTTTTTAGAAATGCTTAACTACTTTACCTTTTTTGTAACAAACTTCAAAGTTACTGTTAAGGGTAATTTAATAAATGAACTATAAAAGTGTCTTGGGCTCAGTAAAAAAATTCAATTAAAAAACTCAGTAAAAAAATTCAAGAGAAAGTTTTGAAGTTGTCTACCATTGCCTTTCCATTTGATTCAGTTTATGGTATCATTTGAATTAATTGTTGTCTGTTTTTTCATATTCTGGATTAGGAATGTTTTGAGTCATTGTTGAGTATTCTTCACTGGAGCTGGACCACCTTAGTCTTAGGAGTTGAAGAACTTAGAGGATTAAAAGGATTCCAGTTCACAGCTACACTCCTAGATTTAGAGAGACTGCGCTTTGTGGGTACCTGTTGTCTGAGGTTATTGCGTGTCTATACCTGTGAAATTTACCCAGTGTCAGGTATGATGCATTTTTTTTAAATGACTGTAGGGAGAAAATATTAGAGACATTGAGAAGATTTACTTTGAGATAACTGAGAGTTTATGCCCCCCAGCTGCATTTAAGCTGCTTCTAAAGTGAGGGGAGAAAGTCAGCTTGCTATGATGCTTATGTATTTGCTTATAAAGAGTAAAATAGATTACATGTCATTCTGATACAAAAAGTAATAGTGGGCCAAAGTTAAATAATCTAATAAAGTTTAATTTTAAACAAATTCTGTCAAATAGAAATATTTTGAACAAGCAATTTGGACTTAAATGCTGAAACTAGGTTTTTATTCCCCCTTCCATTTAGATTAAAAATTGGGACTACACTTAATCTCTAAGTTGTTTCATTTCTAAGATATTAGTACTTGTGATACTTAGCTGTATAGGGAATTACTGAATTATATTGATTGTTTTCATGCATATTTAATATTTTGCTTAATTACCAATCTGCTTTTTCCCCCTCAAAGCTACAGGAAAAGCAGTTGTAGAAGAAACTAGCAAATTAGCAGAGTGTATTGGAAAAACCAGAACTTTGTTAAGAAAAATTTTATCAGAAGGAGTTGATCACTGCATGGTGAAATTGGATAATGATCCTCAAGGATATCTCAGTCAACCCTTGAGTCTTCTAGAAGCTGTCCTTCAGGAATGTCATAATACTTTCACTGCCTGCTTTCATTCTTTCTACCCAACTCCTGCCTTACAGTGGGCTTGCCTTTGTGATCTGCTGAATTGTTTGGATCAGGTAATTTAAGTTTGTAAAATGTTAGTTGAAAATCTGATATATTGCTTAATACTCTTCAAGAAAATAAATTGCAGTTGCCATATCTTCTTAACTTGTATAAAAGATAAATTAGGAAATCATTTGGTGTACATGACTTATATAAGCAAAGTTTAAAATTTTTTAAATCTGCTTCATCTTTTAGTTACAAAATTGGTAGGCACATTGTGCAGTTGCTGATTGGTTTTTGAATTGGAGTGAGTGATTCTGAGAGAGGGAGAGAGGAAAAGAACCATAGTGACCAGGGGAGAGCAGGGATAGCACCAGGAGGCCCCCGCCACCCTCATCTGTGAGAACAGGAAGGAGAGAGAGCTGAGAGAACAGGCATACTAGCATTGTTCATTCATTCATGAGGAAGCCACAACCTTTGTAAACCTTTATGCACCGAGTCACAGAGTTTCACAACACCTGAGGCAAAACACTGACAGAACTACAGGGAGAAATAGATTCACATTGACAGCTGGGGACTTTAACACGCCTCTTTCAGTAATTAATAGAGGAACTAGGCCAAAAAACTCAGCGATGCAGATTTGAACAGTACTGTCAACCACCTTGATCTGACATTTACAAAACAGGATATGAAACTGCAAAATACATATTCTTTTCAAGTACACATGATTTTTAAAAGAAATATTTGGGACCGTTCACTAAGGTAGATCATATGCTAGACCATAAAATGTCTTAATAAATTTCAAAAGATTAAAATGTGAAAGAATATATTTTCAGACCACAGTAGAATTACAGTAAAAATCAGTAGCAAAGGATATCAAGAAAAAGCACCAAACATTTGGAAAATGACAGCACTTCTAAGTAAGCAGTTGATCAAAGAAGAAGTTATAAAGGAAATTTTAAAATGTTTCACATAGAAAGATAAAAACATAATATCAGAATTTGTGGGATTTAGCTAAAGCATTGCTTAAAAGAGATCTTTATACCCTTAAATGCTTATATGAAGAAGAAAGGTTTAAAATCAGTGACCTAAGCTGCTACTTTAAGAATCTAGAAGGAAAAGCAAATCTAACCCAAAGTTAGAAGGAAGGAAGGAAATAATAAAGATAAGAGCAGAAATCAATGAAATAGAAAGTAGAGAAAATTAACACAGCTAAAAGTTGGTTTTTTGAAGAAAAAAAGTCGGTAAACTCCTAGCAAACCTGATTGGGAGAGAAGAGAGAAAGAAAAAACATGAAATACCATAATCAAAAGTGAAATAGGGGTTCGCCGGGCACGGTGGCTCATGCCTGTAATCCCAGCACTTTGGGAGGCTGAGGTGGGTGGATCACTTGAGGTCAGGAGTTCGAGACCAGCCTGACCAACATGGCAAAACTCAGTCTCTACCAAAAATACAAAAATTAGCCAGGCATGGTGGTGCACAACTGTATTCTCAGCTACTCGGGAGGCTGAGGCACGAGAATTGCTTGAAGGCGGGAGGTGAAGGTTGCATTGAGGCAAGATTGTGCCACTGCACTCCAGCCTGGGTGACAGAGTGATACTCCATCTCAAAAAAAAAAAAAAAAAAAAAGAAAGAAATAGGGAACATCACTATAAACAACTTAATACTGGTGAATTTTTCAGCCGTAGAGGAAGTTGACAAATTCCTTTAAAAATATGATTTTATCAAAACTAACACATTAAGAAATAGAAAAATCTGAATTGCCTCATATCCATTTAAAAATTATCAAAAACTTTCCCACAAAGAAAATTTCAAGTCCGAATATTGTCATTTATGAATTCTGTTAAACATTTAAGAAAGAAATAATGTCAACCTTTTACAAAGTCTTTTGGAAAATATAGGAGGCAACACTTCCCAACTAATTTTATGAGTTTAGCTTTATCCTATACCAAAACCTAACTAAGATACTACAAGGAAAAATTACAGATGAATATCACTCAGAAACATAGATGCTCTTAAAAATATTATCAAACCAAATTGAATATGTAAACAATATATCATAACCAAGTGGGATTTATCTTAGAAATGCTTAGTTAAATAATTGAAAATCGATGTAATTTACCATGTTAACTGAAAAAAGAAGGCAAATTGATGATTTCCTCAATATAGCTACAGGAACAGTGGTTGATGAAACTAGCAGTTACTCAATGATGAAAACCTCTCAGGAAAGTAGGATATAAGGAAACTCCTAAATCTGATAAAAAGATATTTACAAAAAAAATCTTCACTAACAACATCCCACTTACTGGTGAAATCCGAATATGCCCCTAAGTTTGGAAACAAGACACGTGGTATCTACACTCACCACTTATATTCAGCAGTGCACTGGAAGTCCTAGGCCTCCCCGCCCTCCTTTGTGAAAAAATCATTGTCATCACTAATGCATCCCAGGCAACTTTGCATCCATGTAGCAGAGTAGTATATTTTACCACTCAATTTCCAGGGGCAAGATTATTGCCTGGACTAGTGCACAACTTAGTTACTCTCTCACTCTGAACCTTCCCAGTCTGATATGGTTCTTTTCTTCTTTGCTACAGAACAGGCTAGATTTAGCAAATGTTGGTTTAACATATGGAATGTTACTCTGCTTTTATGCTTAACTTTGTAACACAGATGTTTGAAGGACTAGGTAATATGTACACAATTTTGTGAATTAGGATATCCTGTGTTGGCTTTAATGCTTTGTTATAAAATTTTATAAGTATGCTACTAATTTTTCTTGGTAAATTATGGAATGTGATAATGTAATTTTGTGACCTTAGCGAAATGTGCTTGTAATAGCACAGATTTATAATTTGCATCATTTATTATTTGAGAAAAATAGTCTCAGTCCTTATTGAAAATACCTTAGATACATTCTAATTGGGGCCTTTTTGGCATCTCCCTTTGAAACAGTGCTAGAGAGTACTGTGATTGTGAGGATATGAAAATATAAAAATGCTCATTTACTGGAGGACAGGAGCCTGATTTTTCTTGACCAGACTTAATTTTTCATCTTCGTTGAATAGAAACTTAAACAATTGTTTTTTAATATATAGATGTAGTATTATTCTATAACAAGACAATTTAAATGACCGAGTGACAGAAAATTTTGGCATAATTTAAAAGATGGTTTACCTTTTATATATTCAGAAACTTAGATTATACTGATGCTATATTTTTTGGTTGGGGGGCCATATTTTTGTTTTTAAAAGGATATCCAAGAAGCAAACTTCAAGACATCAAGTAGCCGACTCCTTGCAGCTGTTATGTCAGCTCTGTGTCACACGTCTGTTAAGCTGACTTCCATCTTCCCTATTGCTTATGATGGAGAAGTATTACTACGATCAATTGTTAAACAAGTTAGTACAGAGAACGACTCAACGCTAGTTCATCGTTTTCCCCTTTTGGTGGCACATATGGAAAAACTCAGCCAGGTAGGTCTGTCTCTGAAATCTTTTATACAGAGGCACTAAAACTCTAAATGGTTTTATTTATTGCCTCTTTTATACAGAGGCAATAAAACTGTAAACACACCAAGCTAAGCGTGTTTAGCTTGGTGCTTATTCTTCTCTATTTTTAAGTATATTTACAAAATGATTATTTTTAATATTTTTGAAAAATGTTCATATTTACCTATAAAATGAAGTTTTTTTGCTCTAACGGTTTAATCACTCACCTTTAAAAAAATTTGAGTTATACAATGAATACCTACATATTTGTTTTTCCTGAACCATTTGAAGGTAAGTTGCAGATACTTTACATTCTAATATAATATTTTAGATTTCTAAGATAGAACAATAAGAAAATAAAGGATTTTTAAAATATCTACTTAATAACACTTTGGTATATTAAAATAAGCACTGTAAATAATAGGTATAGGAAACATTCACATAAATCATTTTCATGCTGGAAATCAGCTAAATTAATCATCTTTTCCCTTTTTTCTGAAAAATAAAGTATTTTTCCTTTATTGAGACTCTGTGACTTCTTGAAATTTTTCTACCGGTAGGGGTTGGAATTTTCTTATCTCCACTTAGGAAAACAAATACAGGAGAAATTATAAAACTACATAGGAATTATATGTGTGTACAAAAAGAATTTTGTTAAAAAATTGATTTACACAGACTAGAGTTGCATTGCAGCTAAATATACTAGAATTTATTATCTCAGATTAAGATCTTGTCCTATAGAAAAAGCTTTTTATTTTTGTTTTTTAAGACGAGCTCATTCTTTCACCCAGTCTACAGTGCAGTTGTGCCATCGCAGTTTACTGCAACCTCAACCTCCTGGACTCAAACGATCTTCCCACCTCAGCCTTCCAAGTAGCTGGGGCTGTAGGCACATACCACCACACCCAGCTAACTTTTTAAAAAAACATTTTGTAGAGACAAGGTCTTACTATGTTGCCCAAGCTGGTCTCAAACTCCTGGCCTCAAGTGATCCTCCCATCTCAGCCTCCCAAAGTGCTGGTATTGCTGACACCATGCCCAGCCAAAAAAGCTTTTTAAATGGAAAGAAGTTTTCTGTCTGTCATATAGAATTGTAAATTGAAAGTTAAATAAGAGAATAAAATAGGACTCAAAGCTAATAAAAATATTTTGTAAATGTATGGTACTTTGATACACAGAGACAGATAATTCAAAAAAGAACTTCTAAGTGAAAAGTGGCTCCACATATAACCAGAAGGATTTGTAGAAATTGACCCTGATTCAAGTCTGAATTTTAAGAGTATCAGAAAGACAAGGTTTTCAAATTGAGTACTCCTATGAAGGAAAATAAAACAATACCTTAGAACTTTTTCTTATGTATCGCAGAGTGAAGAGAATATCTCAGGGATGACAAGCTTCCGTGAAGTTCTGGAGAAAATGCTGGTCATTGTTGTGCTACCAGTCAGAAACAGCCTGAGGAGAGAAAATGAACTCTTTTCCTCCCACCTCGTCTCTAACACCTGTGGATTACTGGCCAGCATTGTCAGTGAACTGACAGCGTCAGCCCTGGGATCTGAGGTAATACATTATATTTTGACACTGGATAAAAAGCACATGTGTAAGTTTTTTACACAGTTTCTTTTTTCAACTATTTTGGCTTTGTGGAAGCTAATTTCAGATTGGATTAGCAACCCCAATGCACTGTTTTTCTTTTTTGCCTTTCTCTCTACCTCCTACTTTCTCTGATTTGTTACTTCTCTCTCACCAGTTTACCCAGCATCCACAGGAATATAAAGTATACATTTTCCTCATAGAGCAGGTTGTCATCTGCCCCATTGCACAAGCCCACCACCATGCCCCGTGAAAAGCAAAGATAGTTCTCACTGCTGGAAGATGGGTAACGTTGCTGAAGTCAGGCCCTACTCATAGTGCACACATAGTGTGGGAAAGGTAATGAGGTTTAGACTTCAGCTCTGCCCACTCAACTGACCCTAGAGAAATACATACTTAAAATTGGAATAATAATTTTTATTTCACCTCTATCACAGGTTTTTTGAAATTATAGTAAAATATACATAATATAAAATTTGCCATTCTAATCATTTTTGTGTGTACAGTTCAGTGGCATTAAATGCATTCACTTTGTTGTACTTAGTTATACATTATCACACAGTTTTCAAAGTATCAAATATTATATTTGAGAAAATCACTTTGAAAGTGCCTTTACATTTTGTAAAGTAACATTATTTTATTCCATTTCACTGCCTTACTCTTTCTTATAACTTAACTGAATGTTTTGACTGAATTTGGGGAATGTTTCTGTTTTTTCCTCCTAAAAAACAGACAGTAGATTGGTTTGGAAAATCATGTCCTAATATGAAATATCTTACATCATTCAAATGAATGTTTAATAATCAGCATATATTCAGTGGCCCTAGCTCCCAAGTTCTTGTCAAGGAACTTCTTTTCTCTATTTTACTTTTATAATTCCTAATCTTTGCTTTTTTTTTTAAATTTATTTTAACACCTATTCTGAATTAACCCATCCAATATATACACATTATTGATTAATTGTGACAGTTTAGCCTTTAGAATTTCATTGTATGAAATTCATATGTAAGAAATTCACATACATGTGGTTCATCGCATACACTTGAGCTAATTTTAGTCTCTCATCCTGGGAAGCACTTTCTAAGTTTCTTGGTTAACTTTGAGTTTGGCCTCAGAGACGATTGAAGCCCTTGTCAGAAATTTTTTAACTTTTTACATTTACTCATTTAGTCCATAATACCTTCCTTTGGTAGTATACTCTGCAGGATGCAGGAAAGTCTGTAATGTATAGATCCCCTTCCAAAGTTTACTAAAGAGTTCTCCCCTTTAAACTTACCTTTCCAATGAAAAGGAATACCAAAAGTTACAGGGTGCCTGGTATACAACTTTGGGAGTTCCCGCAGGTCCTGGCTTAGAGATGAATATTTCTTTCTCAGAGAAGTTTGCAATTTTTGTTAGAATCATAAACTTCCATTTTTTTATCTATTTAGTCTCCCAAAATTCTGTAGCCAACTTAGATTAGAAGTAGGCTTTGTAAATAAAAAGAGCGATTTCAACCCAAAGTAAGTTCTCTAATTCTCTCTAGTGAAAGTCTATAATTAGTATAGTTGCACATGTGTGTGTGTACGTATTCAAATACTGAATGCTGTTACAAAAATATCACTGTATATATTCGTAGTATTCAATCTTAGGGTACAGACCATTTTCTTCAAATGAAGTCTTACTTGCAAATTCACAGGTGAGAGGAGAGAGGACATAGTCTGGTTGAAGAGGGGAACCATAAATTTACCTCTTCCTTGCACACCTATCTCTGCAGAATTTCTAGAGCTCTGTGTTGCATAGTTTGAAAACTGTTGATCTATAGAATTTCGATGAAATTTTTAGCATCTCTTTTCAAAGTCTGATGATTTATTCATACATTATGACTGATAAGACAAGCTTGTACTTCTGACATTACAAATTAAGTGGAAAGTATAGTTTCATATGGCTAAAGGAAGAAAATACTGTCAAGTGACATTGATTTGTGAATTTAGAATGATAAAATCTGGTTTTATTGTGAGTTAATCTCTCAGTAGAACATACCTTTAGGAATGTTTATATCCACTTATTAAATAAAGGTTATTTTATTAGACTTCTTAGAAACCTTTGGGTGGTTTTGTTAAAGGTGTACCAACTACTGATGCAATTGCTTTTATTGTTCACAGGTTGATGGACTTAATTCTCTTCACTCTGTAAAAGCTAGTGCTAACCGATTTACAAAAACAAGTCAGGGCAGAAGTTGGAACACTGGGAACGGGTCCCCTGATGCAATCTGTTTTTCAGTAGACAAACCTGGAATAGTTGTGGTTGGTTTCTCTGTCTATGGAGGAGGTGGAATTCATGAATATGAATTAGAGGTGTTGGTTGATGATGTAAGTATCACCCTTTTAGTATTTATCCTGATTAGTGGGTTGTGTATCAGGATTTACCATTGTCATAGTATGATGGGTCCATACCTTCAGGGGTTTACTAGATCAATCACTGATGAATGACACTAAAGAAATTGAAAAAGACTGGCCACAGTGGCTCACGCCTGTAATCTCAGCTCTTTGAGAGGCTGAGGCAGTTGGATGACTTGAGCACAGGAGTTCAAGGCCAGCCTAGGCAATATGGCAAAACCCCATCTCTACGAAAAATACAAATATTAGCTGAGTGCAGTGGCGCACCCCTGTAATCCCAGCTACTCTGGAGGCTGGGGTGGGAGGATCACTTGAGCCCGGGAGGTTGAGGCTGCAGTGAGCCATAATCATGCCACTGCCCTCAAGCCTGGGCAGCAGAGTGAGACCCTGTCTCAAAAAAAAAAAAAAAAAAAAAAGGAAAGAAATTGAAAAATAATGATTTTACCTGATTGCTTGTGTTCCATCTTTCCACCTTGGGTCACTACTGCTTCATATTTTTTGTACTTTCAGAAAGAGAAAGATTTAAAGTAGAATTAAAGACTAAAAGTGTTTAGCTAAGTCCCTGATGACAAGTCTTGAGTAGTTTTTTTTTTTTTTATATTGTCATTTTTCAAGAAACACAATGTTGAGATGGACTATGTCATAGAGTACTAATGGGTGATTCTTAGTGAAGATAGTATTTATTGACTGATTCAGCTATATCTTTCTATATTCTCTAAAATTAAAGTACCTGAGTTTTATTAAAATGGGACAGATGGGGTAGCATGTAAATCATTGCCTATTAAATAGCAAGTCTATCTCTATCTCTAACTTGATTCCTTTCACTAGTTAATTTGAATTTATTCCCTACTTCGTTAGGCTTTATAAATGTGAAGAAGTAGAAATAGTTTAAGTCATCAGATGAGAAAAGCTTATTTATGTTGTAGTCTTCTCAAGAAATCACATAAAAATGTATATAGTACCCTCAACTTTTTCTTTCGTATGTATGGGAAAATACTAATGGCTAATTTTATATTCAAGAAAATAAATTTTAAAAATAATAATTATAAATCAAAATTGTTCATACAATAAAATTAAGAGTCTGGTGGAATTTTTGTGTTTCATTTTTTTTTAGAGTGAACATGCAGGAGATTCAACTCATTCCCACAGATGGACATCTCTGGAATTAGTGAAAGGAACGTACACAACGGATGACTCACCCAGTGATATAGCTGAGATCAGACTTGACAAAGTGGTTCCTTTAAAGGTAGTTTCAACTGAATGTTTCTATTGTGAATAAGAGGTATTATTATGTAGTTAAAATAGTGAAGAGTATTCCATGAATTTTGTTTGTTACCTATAGCTATTTGTAAGTTATCCTTTATATGGTACTTAGATATTTATGGAGTACCTACTACGTACCTAATGTTGTACCACATTATATTATATTTTTGCATAATGTTTCTTAAAGTCAGGAGTAGTAGGAAGTTTTGTAGTCAAACAGACTTAGCTTTGGATACCTGCTGTTCCACATGCTGGCTTTAAGACACTGGCAGGTTATTATTTAACCACTTTGAGACTTATCTGTAGATTGGGAAGAATAATACCTGCATTGTAGTAGTATTGAGATTAAATAATGGAAATAAAACACCTGCCTTAATGTCTAGCACAATATGAAAAATAAATATTAGCTCCTGTCTTTTCTTCTCTTATTGTGCCCTAACTCATTTTTTTTTTTTAAAAAAAAGTGTTTTTGTTTTGTTTTGTTTCTTTATTTTTTTTTAATTATTATTATTATTATTATTTTTTTAGATGGAATCTCACTCTGTCACCCAGGCTGGAGTGCAGTGGCGTGATCTTGGCTCACTGCAACCTCTGCCTCCCGGGTTTAAATGATTCTCCTGTGTCAGCCTCCCGAGTAGCTGGAATTACAGCCACGTGCCACTATGCCCAGCTAATTTTGTATTTTTAGTAGAGAGGGGTTTCACTGTGTTGACCAGGCTGGTCTCGAACTCCTGCCCTCAAGTGATCCACTCCGCTTGGCCTCCCAAAGTTCTGGGATTATAGGCGTGAACCACCGCGCCCAGCCTATTTTCTAACAATATTTGGCAAAAATAGAGGAATTTTACCACATCAAAGTAATTATAGATGTTAAAATAAAATTAAAGTATTTCTGAATTCAACTGAAATAAATTTCATTATAGAGCAGAATTTTGGATAAGATCGGTACATGAGAGGTTTCATCAGGAAGAATTTAGATACTGAGAAACCAAAAAGCTTTTATTGTGAAATTTATATCATGGGTCATAAAGCATTAGTCTATAGCTCACATTTTAAAAGTACAGTGCATTACATTTTGGACAGCTTTTTTCCTATGGATTTTTTTTCTCATGTCTGTTTGCCTATATATTTCTATCTCTGAGTTTTTCTTAAAAATATAATAGACTCACCATTTTTTTTCCTCACATCTAAAATTATTTTAAAAGTTAAACTAGTCAAGGAAAAGTATCAGCTTATGCAATTAAAATCCCTTATTGCCGGGCACAGTAGCATACACCTGTAATTCCAGTACTTTTGAGACAACAGGGAGGGAGGATCACTTGAGCTTGGGAGTTTGAGGCTAGACTGGGCAATATAGTCAGACCTTATCTCTACAGAAACACCTTAAAAAATTAACTGAGTGTGATGGAACGCACCAGTGGGAGGATTGCTTGAGCCCAGGAAGAGGAGGCCACATTGAACCAAAATTGCACCACTGCACTCCAGGCTGGGTGACAGAGCAAGATCCTGTCTCAGAAAAAAAATATATATATATATATTTATATATAAAATATATATTAAATATATATTAAATATATAAAATATATATATTAAATATATAAAATATATATTAAATATATATTAAATATATAAAATATATATATTAAATATATAAATATATATATTTAAAATATATATATAATATATATTATATATTATATTATATATATTATATATATAGTATGGCTAATATTCTAGCAGTAAAATTAAGAGCAGGCACTAGTTACATTGGTTGTGTTCAGACCTAGTTCCATCACTTACTAGCTGCGTGACTTTGAACAAGTTACTTAACTTCTCTGAACCTCAGATTCCTCATCTGTAAAATAGGGATAGTAATGATACTTACCTCATGAGGTCATTTTAAGGATTAATTAAATTCCATAAAGTACTTAGGACAGTTGCTTTTATGCAACAGGTGTTCAGTAAATGTTAGCCGTCATCATGTTTGATTCATTAAAAACATTTAATTATATCATCTGTAAATATGACAAAGAATTTCAGTATATTTGCCTATTTTACTGCTAGAGTTCTTTTTGTATATCCTCCGTACATTGTGAATAAAAGATGTTTTACATCTTTATAATGAAGGAAAATGTTAAATATGCTGTGCGCTTGAGGAACTATGGAAGCCGTACAGCCAATGGAGATGGAGGAATGACCACAGTTCAGTGCCCTGATGGTGTGACATTCACATTCAGCACGTGCAGCTTGAGCAGTAACGGCACAAACCAAACCAGAGGACAGATCCCACAGATACTCTACTATAGGTGGGTGAATGTATAGAGATAACGGAAATACTTTACAGTGGTAGAACATACACAGTCTACTACCAGGTAAAATTGCTAACTGGATAATTATAATTAAATTGTACAGTGTATCTTCTTAGCACATACTTGTACAAATTCATATAAAGAAATCTCATTTTAATATATAAATTCAATGTTTGCTACAAAAGTTATATTTTTGCTGTTATTTCTTCAATATCATTGAAATGTTTGTGCACTGGGCATATGTGCTGTTGCTGTCACTCTATAATTTCTGGTCTGCAATTTCAAATTTAAAGGATATTCATTTCTTTTTATAAAATACCTCGAACTAATGATCAGATAGACTGTACTCAGATAGTGGTGTTGCCTTGATCCTGTTATCTAGTCACAGAATATTTTGATGTCTGTGAATCTTGGACCTGCCCCCTGGGGCCCTAGAATATATAATAGTGTGTTTCTTATAATGTTTTCAACAAAAACCATTCCTTATGTAAACCTTGGAAAATAAAAGAATGATAACAACCCTTGGGTTAAAAAAATCTTTTAAATAAACTTTTCTCACTGAGTCTGAATTTTTCTTGTAGCGGCAAAGCTGGCGTCTTAGGTACTCATGAGTACCATTTACCACATTTGTCCTCAGCCTGACTTGGCATTAAATCACTGAATTTCCATGTCACTTTCAGAGGCTTGCTGCTTCCTCTCTTTCCTTCATAAAGAGTCTAGAGATGGTGCCTAGGTAGATAGTATAAAATAATTTCCCTAGATATAGATTTTCTGCTTCCTCTTTCCATGAGAAATAGAATAGAAATAGCAGGCAGTAAATAGCTATGTAGTTCAGTGTTGCTGCTGAAATACAAAAGCTGTCTAGTCTTTTGCCCCAGTCAAGAAAAACTTTCTGTTACATAAGCACTATAATAAATAGTACATTATTCTCTTTCTTAAACTATGGATTAAAAACTCTGTTATGCGTAAGAGTTACGTGTTTCAGAAAGCTGGAGAACCACTAAGAGCATCTGCCATCCAAACTTTATATCTTATACAAAATACAGTGTTTTGAGTATTTTCATGTTTTCTATTAAGCTTTAAATACCCTTAGCTTTACATTTTTTAAAAATGAAAAATATTAAAGTCCTTTAGTTTTAAATACCATCCTGCTCTGATAGCTCCCAAGTTTACATCCCTAGCCTTCATGACCTCTGAGCCCTGGACTCCAGGTCTCTCTTCTGACATCTTCATTTGGATGACACTAGTGGAGATGTTGTTAATTACTGTGTGCCAGGACATGCTTTGAGTGTGTTACCTGTGTTATTTCACCTTGTCCTCGCAGTAACCCCAGGAGGTAGGTACTTTCCTTATCCCTGTTTCACAGATGATGGAACTGAGACGCTGAATTGTCCAGAGTCACACCTCTGTTAAGTTATGCTACTGCGACTTGTAGGCAGGAAGTCAGATTTCAGGTGATACACCCTTAACCAGAATGCTGCACTTTCTCTTTAAGGATGTTCGTTATAGTTGGCTAGTAGACATCTGAGGTTTCATGTGGCTAGAATATTCATCTCCCTTCCACAGTTACAGCCAGACACCTTGGAGTCATTCTGGACTTCTCTTTCCCTCATACTTTACACCTAGTTCATCAAGAAGTCCTGTCAGCTGTACTTCTAAAATGTCCTAAATGTGACCTTTTCCTCTATTTCCATATTTAATAGTCTAGACCAAGCCACTGCAACCTCTACCTGCTAACTGTAATAAGCCTCTAAACTAGTCTCCCTCCTTTCACTATTGGTCTCCTACAATCAGTTCTCTACAGCACAGCCAGAGTGATCTGATAAAAATATAAATCATACCAAGTTCCACCCTTGCTCCAAACCCAGCTTCCCATTCTCATACCAGTATAAAATGTAAAGTCATTATGTGGCCTACAAACCTTACACAATTTGACTCTTGTTTCCCTTCCCACCCATCACGCTTCACTCTTTCTCCTTTTCTTCCAGCCATACATGTCTTCATTCTGTTCCTTTAATTCACCAGTGTGTTCCTTTTGCCCTGACAGTTTTCCCTCAGCTCTTCGCATGGGTCTTTAAAAAAAAAAAAATTCAGGTCAGCTGGGCGCGGCAGCTCACTCCTATAATCCCAGCACTTTGGGAGTCCAAGATGGGTGGATCACAAGGTCAGGAGTTCGAGACCAGCCTGGCCAACATGGTGAAACCCCATCTCTACTAAAAACAGAAAAATTAGCTGGGCGTGGTGGTGCATGCCTATAATCCCAGCTATTTGGGAGGCTGAGGGAGGAGAATCGCTTGAACCTGGGAGGCGGAGGTTGCAGTGAGCCGAGATCATGCCACTGCACTCCAGCCTGGGCGACAGAGCAAGACTCTGTCTCAAATAAGTAAATAATTTAATTAATTAATTCAGGTCTTTGTCAAATATGAGTTCCTCGGAGAACTGATCTTATTTAAAATAACACCCTTCACTTTATGCCCTATGCTGCTTTGTTTTTCTTCAAAGCCCTTATCATTCCCTATAATTATATAGTTGCATGTTTACTTTTTTAACTTTTAAAAAGCTATAAATTAAATGAGGATCTCAGATCTAGATATGATTTCTGGCACTGGATCATGTTTTACTTACCATTGTAAAATAATCTCATGTTTGCTCATGCTACAGGAGTGAATTTGATGGAGATTTACAATCCCAACTTCTGAGTAAAGCCAATGAAGAAGATAAAAACTGTAGCAGAGCATTGTCTGTTGTAAGCACTGTCGTTCGAGCCTCTAAGGACCTCCTGCACAGAGCTCTTGCTGTGGATGGTAAGATTTTTTCTTTCTCAGTAGTCATATTTTAGATTCTTTATTCACTAAATTTTTGCATAGAATTATTGAAGAGGCGCCTTCTATTATACAATTTTATAGAATCTAAGTGTTATTTATAGATCCACGCATGCATTAATTTTGGATAGGTCACACTGTCCATACTGTAATGGAGAATTATTTAGAATGCTCAAAAGGAGTTACTATATATTCTTATTTTCTTAGTTAATTTAGTAAAAGAAAAATTGTATTTGTGTTAAACTGGGTCTTTATTCTTCTTTTAGTAGTCAAAAAGCTTTTTCTTCCCCTCTGTTCTTTTTCCAGTAATGTATCGCTATCCACCCAAGACTCTGGGGTACCCTAACCATCTCCTCAGAGGCACTTGTCTAAATTCAGCTCTATGAGTTTTTCCATTGGAATCTCTCTAGTTTGTATTCTCCTCTCTTTCAGTTCTTCTCCTGCTGTCATTTAGACTGCCATGGTGCAAGGACATTTCATTTTTTAATATAGGGTTAATATCCCAATAATCTCACTGCTGCCTTTCCCCCATTCTCCATCTAGTTGTTTAGTTATTCTTCACACTGGCAGCAGAGTTATCATTATGAAAACATGGTTATGGCCGGATATGGTGGCTCATGCCTGTAATCCCAGCACTTTGGGAGGCCGAGGCAGGCAGATCATGAGGTCAGGAGTTTGAGACCAGCCTGAGCAACATGGTGAAACCTCATCTCTACTAAAAATACAAAAATTAGCCAGGCGTGGTGGCAGGTGCCTGTAATCCTAGCTACTCAGAAGGCTGAGGCAGGAGAATCGCTTGAACCCAGGAGGCGGAGGCTGCAGTGAGCCGAGATCGCACCACTGCACTCCAGCCTGGATGTCAGAGTGACACTCCATCTCAAAAAAAAAAAAAAAAGTTACCTCCACCTCCTTATTGTATAACATTAATTCCTAAACCTAGTTTAACATCAGAACCACCTGGAAAGCTTGCTGAAAATAAAGACTATTAGGTTTATCCCCAGGGCCTGAAGCTAGGCTAAAAAACTATTTTTTAAATAAGTGTGCAGCCTGTTTTGATATAACAGCAGACCTAGGAATCAGTATTTGGGAGAATAATTGGCTTATAAAATAAAGGTCTTCACAGTATAGGCTCAGCTTATCTTTCCAGCACCATGTTCATGGATAACTGACTAAAATGTTAATCAGCAAAGTGCTTTTCTTGGAAAAACAGAAAGCAATGTAGCTTAATAACGGTAAACATTTTTGGAGTGCTGAATATGTGTAGGTGTTGTTCTAAGTGTTTTACATATATTACCTCATTTAATCTTCCCAACATCCAAATGAGAGGAATACTGTTGTGAACCTAAGTTACAGAGTAAGTAATTTGCCTAATGTCACTGATACAGCCATGTTTGGTGCCAGAATGGTAATTTAAAATAAAGACTCCATTACCCTAGGTTCTGATTCCAGCTCTATTATTTTACAGGTACATGTACTTATGTATTAAGTATTTTGGGTAAGATACTTAAACCCTATGTGCCATGGTTTTCCTTTCTGAAAATTGGGAATAATAAAAGTATCTTATTGTGAGTATTAGTTGAGATAAGGCATGTATTCTCAAAAGCCTTTAGAATAGTACCAGGCCCTTGACAAGCACCCAATTGGTGTCAACTATAGTTTCGCTCAAAAGAGCAGAATATAGATTTAGTACAGCATGTATGCAGTACAATGAAATTACCTTCTGACTATAGTTTTAATGCCTTTTATGCCTTTTTTTAGCTGATGACATTCCAGAACTGCTGAGTTCTTCCAGTCTGTTTTCCATGCTGCTCCCCCTTATTATAGCCTACATAGGACCAGTAGCTGCTGCTATTCCCAAGGTGTGTAATTTAATTCTATAACTTTGAATGTTTTTTTTAAAATATCTTTTTTAAAAAAAAGACTTTGTGTCTTGTCTTTACAAAAACTTGCATCTTTGAGGCATCTGGGATATAGGTAACAAGCAGAGATAGATCTGCTAATTATTAAACTTCTCTCTTCTTAGTATTGTTTACTGGATTGCTGTGCTTATTTGTTGGCTTTACATTTGAAGAATTTGTGAATGGGAAATAGATTTTAGCAATTTTAGAAATATGATATGTAAGGAAAGATTATGTTAACTGAGGTTTTTCAAATTTATGAGGTTGATGCCAAATGGTCTTCATTAATAACAATAGCAATGTTAAAGGATAAGAGTGTTTTAAAATAGTGACATATTCAAGAGATGGAAGAAATGATAAACTATTGATTCTTTGGCATAATTAAGTAAAACCTGATTTACTTCAGATCATTAAAAAACAAGTGTTTAAAAATATAGATTTAGATATTGTCAGGTAACATCTAAGATAAATCTTTTTTTAATCAATTGAAAGATTTCTCTTTGGACAAAAACTTAACTAGTGGAAAATTTAGATGGAAATTGTTATTAGAGTAACCAACAATTATTGTAATGCATAATTTTAGAACCACTTTCACGTGTATCTCATTTAACCATATTTTTATATGTGTACTAGGTGGCTGTAGAAGTCTTTGGCCTTGTCCAACAATTGCTTCCGTCAGTTGCCATTTTGAATCAGAAGTATGCACCACCTGCCTTCAACCCTAATCAGTCGACAGATAGCACCACAGGAAACCAGCCTGAACAGGGCCTCTCTGCTTGTACAACCTCCAATCACTATGCTGTCATAGAGAGTGAGCACCCGTATAAACCTGCCTGTGTGATGCATTACAAGGTAGGCACCGGTTCTTAGTGTGATTCGAATGTAAAACTTGGCATGAGGTTCTGATGATATCTTAAAGAATGCCTGGCCTGTATTTACGAGTGTATTTTCTTTTATAGTATTTACATATAGAGAATCAGCAGGTGGTTAGGCACTGTTGGATATATAAAATAATTTAAGATGGAATTTTTATCTCAAAGATGATAAAATTTTATTGGTTTATGAGAGTTGTTCTTAAATCTTCCTACAAGTATAGTGTGGTATATAATGCTAAACTTCATGCTGTGATTTGCAATAGTAGTAGATATAAGCATTAA
Source organism: Gorilla gorilla gorilla (assembly GCF_029281585.2). NCBI lineage: Eukaryota > Metazoa > Chordata > Mammalia > Primates > Hominidae > Gorilla > Gorilla gorilla. The sequence goes on along the minus strand of NC_073238.2, from coordinate 91,861,887 downwards.
CAGTTTTAAATTGTATTTTTTGAACTAACGTTATTTGTACCACAGCCTGAGCTCTGAAAATTTACAACCCCAATGTAAGATTTAAAGTAGTCTATACATAATGTTAAAAAAACTATGTATAAAATGTTTATAAATTTAATGTTATTAGAGAGTATTCAAAATCCGTATTCTTTGTTTTTTCATTGTATCATGCAAATTAAGGAAGAGAAGGATAAACTTATATTTTGTGTGCTTGTAAAATATTCCACTTTTCATGGTAGAAACTATTAAGCATATAGAAGTAAACAAGCTAGTACAGTGCACTTGTTTATCCATCATCCCAGATTCAGCAGTTTCAACTGTTAGTCAGACCTGTCTTATTTATTCCCAACCTACTTCCTAACCTCCTATATTGTTTTAAAGCACATTTATGATATTTATTGATACAATGTCTCCAAAATATAAAGACCCTTAAATATAATCATAGTATTATCACATTGAAGAAAACAATTTAATGTCTTCAAACATCATGTAAATTTTTAATAATTTGAGTTAGAATCCATATAAAATCCATACATTGTGATTAGTATGTCTCTTAAGTCCCCTTTAATCTTAAGTCCCTTTAAATCTATAAGTCTCCCTCTGTCTCTCTCTCTTTTTGTTCCCTTCTATTTGTTGAAGAAACTGGATCCTATGTATTTGTTAGATGGGAGCCTCTTCAGCTTACCTGCTGGTTCTTTCAGACACCCCTCTTGCAGTCATTCCTAGCTTCCTTGCTTTCTGGTAGGATAAGATGTTCCAGGCTCCCTTTATATGTTTGATGCCTCAGACTTGGAACTAACCATTTTTTCAAAGTGTCCCGATTTCTGTTATACATACACACACATGTTATATTTATATATGTGTATACATAAATGTGTATATGTTTATGTATAGATAGATTTATGTGTATAGTTTTTTAAAGATAAAATACCTCATGAGTTTATACTGTTGATACTAATTCAAATAAGGACCACAGACACACCTCAGTCTCCTTTCTGTTATATCTAAAATTCCTATTAGTGACACTGGGAATATCAGAATTAGAAAATCATTAAATTATTTCATTTTGGGTGTGTGTGTGTGTGTGTGTGTGTGTGTGTGTGTGTGTGTGTGTGTGTGTGTGTTTTGTCTTTGAAGTATATCCCATCTAAGTGTATGTCAAATTACTGTGTTTAAAGTAAGTTGGAATGCTCCCTCTCTGCATGATTATGCGTTCATTGGATATACACTTAGAGAGTCATTTATTTTATTTTAGATTTTAGGAATTGCTTTTTAAATTTGGATTTTGTTTTATAATTCTTTACATAATTACATACTTTGAAGTCAAATTTATGAAACAAATCTAGCTTTTATCTCTGTCCTCTTTACTCTGTTCCTCCTTCTATGTCATAGGTAACATTTTGTTCTATTTTAATTTTGTAGTTTATCCTGTTGTGTCATTTAATAAAAGCATAGACACACACACACACATACAGATGCAGATGTGTATGTTTGTGTATATATATATCTGTATTCATGTCGCTTTGCCTGTTGACCTCAGGTGACATTCCCAGAATGTGTGAGGTGGATGACAATCGAATTTGACCCTCAGTGTGGTACTGCACAGTCAGAAGATGTCCTTCGTTTGTTGATTCCTGTCAGAACTGTTCAGAATTCAGGATATGGACCAAAATTGACATCTGTTCATGAAAATCTTAATTCATGGATAGAATTAAAGAAATTTTCAGGATCCTCTGGGTGGCCTACTATGGTTTTGGTGTTGCCAGGTAAGTTTTTTTTTCTTCTGTTTTATGTGGCAAAATAAGTGCATTTATGTATATTTAGTAAGGGTGTATCATTGAAAATGTTTATCTAATTTTTAGAGAAATTTATTAAAGACCTACTATGTATCTGGATTGCATTCGAGGAATAAATAAGGTACCCTGGGCAAGGGGCACAGCCTGATCTGAGTTTTGGAGAAGACAATGTTTTAAGGATTTTGTGAAAAAAAGATTAGCTTGAGCAAAGCAGTGTGTTAACGTTGAGGAGTAGCTAGCTGTCTGTGTAGTTGGGTCCAAATTATAGAAAACAATGGATTAGATCTTTCATTTTCCCAGGAAGCGCTCAATTTTCAGAACTTACCTAAGGACTGAAGTCCTTCCTTGTAAGAGAATTCATAAACCACTTTCTTGTGTGAAGAGAAACTATGTTTTAAAACTTATGGTTTGTTGCATTCTTAACCAGTTAACCAGGACTACTCTTGTGATCCTTCAAACTAATAGGCAATTTCAATTCAGAAACTTCCTCTTTCCACTCTGACTTGCCTATTTGTTTGTTTGTTTGGGAAAAGATCAGAAAAAGCCACACTCCAGGGTAGAGGATTGCCCACTTTGAAAAATAAAAAGGCTAACCTCAGTATTTGACAAATAATTGAAAAATGATTGCCCATGTAACTGAAGTATTTTATTAAGCAGGGGAGTTTGATTATGAAAAAAAGTAACAATTCATTTGCGATAGACCTGTTGTTTCTAGTGTTATTTTTGGTACAATTTCCTCAAGTAGATATAGGAACGCTCCCCGCCACAAGTCTATTTAAGTTATGTAGTATATGATTTGTGTTTTTACCTATCTTGTGATGAAAGAGAAAGTCCATTGGATAAAAGACAGAGAAATTTTTATAAAATTGTTTTAGAGTTTGAACTCAATTCTGGCATTTTTATTAGGAAATGAGGCCCTTTTTTCATTGGAGACTGCATCAGATTATGTGAAAGATGACAAAGCTTCTTTCTATGGTTTTAAGTGTTTTGCAATTGGATATGAATTTAGCCCTGGACCTGATGAGGTAAGAATGAATTATCTTTTCATTCTTTTAAGGAAGATTGTGTTTCTAAGGGCTAGTGAGTTGTGCTTCTAACTGACTTAAATTGTACTGTTGCCTCTATGCGAAAAGTTGGGGCCAGGTGCAGTGGCTCACACATGTAATTGCAGCACTTTGAGAGGTGAGAGAATCCCTTGAGGCAGTTTGAGACCAGCCTAGGCAATATATCGAAATCCTTTCTCTACAAAAAAAAAAAAAGAAATTAATTTTAACCTAGGGGTGTGCAATTCTAAATATTTTGTAGTTTATGTGCAGTGGTCTGTTTTGCTACTTTTAATACATGAAGAGGATGGAGTTTGTGCAACATGACCCAGCCTTTGAAGTATAGTTATACCTGCCCTGAACCTGCTCAGTTGGCTATACCTTTCTGAGTAAACAGTAGAACCTGTTTTCAAAAAGGGGCTATCATCTTGTCTAAATGTTTTAAATCATACAATAAAATAAAACCAATGACAAAGTGGACCAAAGTCATGAATGAACAGTTATTTGAACAATGAACCTTTAAACCTGAACCTTATAACCAGCCTGAGCCACAACATTGAGTACTGAATCTCATCTACTCTCAATTTAACCATTAGCTTCACATGCTTCCTTCTCATTTCAAAAGTAATGCTTGAATTCAAATCACATTTTGTTGATAATCCGTATTATCATTCAAACATTTTTAAAGCAGCAAATTTTATGCAATTCCATAGGGAGTCATCCAATTGGAAAAAGAATTAGCCAATCTTGGTGGGGTTTGTGCGGCAGCTCTGATGAAGAAGGACCTAGCACTTCCTATTGGTAAGTGTGGCCAATACTGGATGTTTTTTGATAGGGTTTTATTTTGTTTTGTATGTATTATAAAAGGTCTGAAAATAGATTTGCAAAATGAATTTTGTAATCTCATATATTCATGAGCAATAACTGCTTCATGTACTGGTAATTTGAGTTTGTTTAGAGACTGAAGGGTATCCTCTGACCTTTTTTAATTTACACACGCACATGGACACCCTTTTTATGCATATACATGCTTTGAGCCAGGCAGTGGGTATAGTGTGTATATTCAGCCAAGCACTGAATATATAGTATTAAACCAAAAGTTCTAGATATTTCTTAAATATTCTAGTGGAAATATCAAGTAGACAACTGAATACTCATTGTCTAGATCAGAGAACAGGTCAATAGAATTGTAATTGAATATGATCGTTATTTAAAGACATGGGACTGTATGAAAGATATTCTAGAGCAAGTAGATAAGAAAGAGAAGATAGCTTAGGATTAAAGCTGTGACTTTTCAAAATTTCAAAGATGCACAGAACAGGAAGAGGAGGCTGCAGATGAGACTGTGAAGGAACAGTCAGTGAAGCAGGAGAGAAACCAGGAGAGGGGATGTTCCTGGGATTTTTGCATGCTCTGAGAAGTGAATTAAAATCTATCATTGGACTTGAAGACTTGTCGGTTGCTTGTATATGCAATAAGAAATATGTTAGCAAAATGAGAGAACTGTAAGTACTTTCAGAGTAGAGAGGGATAATGGAAAGTAAGGAAGGGCGGTCCATTTGAATATAGGTAGCTCTTTAGAAGAGTTTTTCATTGAAGCAGAACAGAGATGAGGCAGTGGCAGAAATGGTACTTTTTTATATGGAGCAAATTTGTATGATATACAGATTAATCTATAATCAAGGGAGTAAAGTTGAAAATAAAAATGCTTACTGATTCTCTAATGTTTATACATGGTTTAAAGTTTTATTTTCTTACCCCCCCAAAATCCATCTTTACTCCTTCATTGAAGATTACTCTTCCCACCGTTATTTTTTCCTCCCTTTTCTTCCTCTGCCTTTCCTTCTTTATTCCCTTTTCTCTTCCTGGTCCCTTTTATTCTTCTCCATTCCTTTTCTCCCACTTAATATTGGTATATATGTACGGAAATGAGACCTTGTATTCTAGCCACATGAGGAAAATTGCTAGCAACCTATTTTTGTCAATAGCTGTTAAATTTTACATTATATATACTTTTTGACGTAGAAAATTTTTATACATACTTGCACAAATACTCAAAAAGTGTATGTTGAAGGATGAATTAATATAGCAGTGCTTGTGATTGTAAAACCTAGAAACAACCAAAACGTCTTTCAGTTGGGAACTGGTTAAATAAGTAATGGCATAGCCATTCAATGGTAGTCTATGCAGCTCTTTGAAAAAGTAGACCTATACAGCCTAACAAGGAAAGCTGTCCAAATTATACTGAGAAAAGCAAGTTGCAGAAGAAGGTCCCATTTTTGCATACATTACTCTGTATATTACAAAAAAGTATGACACGCCTGTAATCGCAGCACTTTGTGAGGCCAAGGTGGGTGGATCACAAGGTCAGGAAATTGAGACCATCCTGGCTAACACAGTGAAACCCCGTCTCTACTAAAAATACAAAAATTAGCCGGGTGTGGTGGCACATGCCTGTAGTCCCAGCTACTTGGGAGGCTGAGGCAGGAGAATCACTTAAACCCGGGAGGTGGAGGTTGCAGTGAGCCGAGATCGCACCACTGCACTCCAGCCTGGGCAACAGAGTGAGACTCCATCTCAAAAGAAAAAAAAAGAGTATGTTTATGTGTGGTTGAAACACATATACCTTTTTGGTTTGTTTGCACACCAAGTTTCTAGAACAACACATAGGCTGTTGACACTGGATAGTTTTAAGGGAGCATGGCACTGGTTAGAGGTTTAGAATTTTTTGTTCTACACTCCTATACAATTTGAGTATTTCCCATTGAACAAGTATTACTTTATTAGTAACATTTAATAATTAAACTATCAAAGAAAGATCAATAAATAAAATATGTTCTATATTAACTAATAGAGGAGAAAATGGCTAGGGGATGCAGTCACTGCCTTATATTTTTCTGTGAGTCCCTGTCGTTTACTAAAGTCATAGCTCTTCTGTAAGGCAACCGAAATATAAAGGCCCAGATCTGAAATAATTTGTTCCCTCTTTTTTTAGACAAAACGAATACACTAAGTTCAGAAAGTATACATTTATATTCATAAATGTAGGATATATCTTTGGCAAATCACCCATGGATGCTTCTTGAGTATTGCGTTGATAATTGTAGTATATTCCCACTGGAAGTATCTTATATATTAAACTGTATGCCACTGGGATTTTTTCCAGAATCACAAATCTTTTCAATCTGGAATAGCAGAATTATTTTTTTTAAAAAAATGTAATGAATGCAAAGGACTAGAAAATTAAACTAAACTAAATATTGACATATTTTAGTAAAACTCTTTATTTACACAACAGGTAATGAATTAGAGGAAGACCTTGAAATTCTTGAAGAGGCTGCATTGCAGGTATTGTCCCAAATGTTTTAAGGATAAACTTTGTACATTAATTTAAAAAGTATTATCACTCAGATCAGCCTATTTGTCTTGACCATTGGGTTCATTCATTAAGTACTTCACTTTATTCATTGGCATTATAGAGATAAATAACTTATAATTGCTCCCTTTGGTGGGAGAAACCCATATGAGCCCTATGTATTTGGTGGGTAATTGACTCTGGAGTTAGACACAAATCCTTCGGGAGAAAAAAACAAGTGCCAAGGGTGCGGAGGATGGCTTGCAGAACTGTGGCCATTTAAATTGCATCTTGAAAGAATTTGTTTTTCTTTTTTTGCCTGCTAGAGAAAGGGGAAAGACATTTCACAAAGGATGTATAGTTGTGTTATAAGAAGCAGCAAAAGGTGAGGTTGGTACAGTTGGTGAGCTCAGTCTGTGACAAACCAGTATGTCATATTAAGTGGTTAGGGCTAGTTGCCTGTAGACAATTGGGAGCCATCATTTGTTGTTTTTATTATTGTTTGCTTTACCTTTTTTGCTCGTTTAGGCATTAACTAGCACATTTGGCACTGAATGGAAATACATGAGTACTATATTTCAGCGCAGTACCCCCTTTGGATCTGTTACGTCAACCCAATATTTCTCAAAATTGCCTAGAGATGACTACATTGTTTTCTTACTTCATTAGTCTGACTTCAGCTAGCTAGTAATCTGTAATAGGATGGAAATATCAGAATCTGTAGACAGCATTTGTCAAATTGTAATACCTACTTAGGCCAAACCAGAGTTTCTGATGTACTGCTAAGTGAGCCCCATTGGATACCACACACTGAGAACATCAGTGATGGGGAAAATTTTGCATCTAGCCATGGTGTGAAGATAGAAGAAAAGTTGAGAGTCTCTCAACTGGATCAGTGGTACTCAGACCCTAGGATGTGATAGATTTGTAAAATTTTCCAAAAATATTTTTCCTGAGAACTTATTAAGTAAAAACACTCTTTAAAAATGTACTACTTTTTATCAGCAATGTCTTATAAAATAAAAGACATTTTAATAGCCCCAGATGGAAAGGTCTTAGAATGGAAGACTCTGTTTTATCCTTAGTTTTTCTAATTCTGCCATGGATCAGAGAACTTTGGGCCCACATTTGGAAAACACCAATTTAGATCATACTTATTTTCTATACTAGGTATATGTAGTTAGTAATAGTGATTTAAATAATATCTGTAGAGCACTTCATAGGTTTCAGCATCTTTAATATTATCTCTCTGTTTTTATAATTACACTTTGAAATCAATATTAGGTCTTGCATCTTACAATTATAATAACTGAAGCTCAAAGAAGTTTTGTGACTTCTTGAAGACTCAGATGGGAAACAAAGGCTGGTGCCCAGACCTTGTAATTGCTGAGGCTAGTGCTTTACATTTTATTTATTTCCTGAGGTGAATTAATCAAAGCGGTAATAATGAAAACATTTATTTCATCTTTGTCAAGCACTATTTTAAACATTTTGTGCATTTTTAACTCCCCACAGCAACCCAATGAATTAAAAAGTTTTATCTCCATTTACAAATGAGGCATAGAGCATTTAGGCAGTTCGCCCACGATCACACAGCTAGTGAGCAACTGCACTGGGATTTGTTCGCTGGCAGTTTGGTGACAAAAGAAATCCCGTCTCATTAGCTGGGCGTGGTGGCGCATGCCTGTAATCCCAGCTACTCAGGAGGCTGAGGCAGGAGAATCGCTTGAACCCGGGAGTCGGAGGTTGAGGTGAGCCAAGATCATGCCATTGTACTCCAGCCCAGGCAACAAGAGTGAAACGCCGTCTCAAAAAAAAAAAAAAAGTTTGTGATTTTGAACACTGTCTTCTGATCATAGGGAGCTGTAGTGTTGTCAGTAATGTTAAGATACGTCTGAGTTTTAAAAAGCCATTGGCATCTTATGTGTATTCCTTTTTTAAAGTTAAATCTTTGTACCTTAAGATTCAAAAATAAAAATAAATTCAACAGATATATAATAAACAATATGTGTCAGGCAACATTCTAGGTGAAGGAGAACTATCAAAGAGTTTCTATTAGTCCATTTTCACACTGCTATGAAGAACTACCTGAGGCTGGGTAATTTATAAAGAAAAGAGGTTTAATTGACTCACAGTTCCCTACATGGCTGAGGAGGCCTCAGGAAACTTACAATCATGGCAGAAGGCAAAAGGGAAGCAAGGCACGTCTTACATGGCAGCAGGAGAGAGAGAAGGGGAAAGGCCTACACACTTATCAAACAACCAGATATTGTAAGGACAACAGCAAGGGGGAAGTCTGCCCCCATGATTCAGTCACCTCCCACCAGGTCACTCCCCCAACGTGTGGAGATTATAATTCGAGTTGAGATTTGGGTGGGGACACAGAGCCAAACTATATCAGAGTTCATATATGGTTTATAATTTCAGGGATTATTATGGTATATAAGGTGTCATCTAGACCAGATATGGAGAGATCTTTATTATGTTATTGTTCAAGAAAAAAAAATGATGTCCCAAATTGCCTCTTTTTGGCATGTAAGGTAGTTATTCTGATAATCTAACATGTATTAAACACTTACTATTTGTTAGGCAATATATTATATATTTTATATGCATTATTTAGTTTGAATTTTTTAACTGTGTAAGAGAGAGATTATTTGATGACCAGTTTATACATTTTACAGATTCAGGGATGGTAACTTTTTAGCTTAAGAGCACACAGCAAATAATTTGTCCAAAGCCAGGATTTGAACTTAAGTCTGTTTGATTCCAAAGATGATTATTTTTGAAACTGTATAATTTCAAATTTGATAGTACTAGAAATGTAATTATTTTCTATGAAAAAATCTTTTTGGAATTTATTTTATAGTCAGTAAAAAGTTTTCAGAGTTCCAGCATTTAAAACAAGTCTCTCCAAAAACATAAGACTTGCTTGTCAGATAGGTGAAACCTAAAATTTGTTTTATCTGCCTCTTCTTCTTAACTTTAATAAGGCTTAGGCAGGCTAATGAGATGTGTGTGCTGCCACAATCAGGCTTCCACCCACTTTTTACCCAAGTCAAGACCTTGGTGTCCACCCACCCAAGAGAATAGACACACCTTACTCATGATAGCTGCCTGTAAGGGGGACTGAAAAAGAGGGAAGCCGGGTGCAGTGGCTCAGGCTTATAATCCCAGCATTTTGATAGGGCAAGGTGGGAGGATTACTTGAGGCCCGGAGTTCAAGACCAGCCTGGGCAACATAGCAAGACCCCATCTCTACAAAAAGTTTTTAAAAAAATTAGCCAGCCATGGTGGCATACGCCTGTAGTCCCAGCTACTTGGGAGGCTGAGGCAGAAGGATCGCTTGAGCCCAGGAGGTCGAGGCTACAGTGAGCTATGATGGCACCACTGTACTCCAGCCTGGGTGGCAGAGTAAGGCCCTGTCTCAAAAAGAAAAAAGGGGGAGACATCCACAGTTGCTGACAGAAGGGAGCTCTGGCCCTGAAAAATGAGGACATAACATATAGAGGACTGGCGTGGAAGGAGATACACCATTTTATCCAGCATGCAGATCTCTGACAAGGCAATTATTTTTGAGGAAGGAAAGAGACTGGAAATATTGTCTCATATTTTTCTCTCCTAGGAATTTCCTATTCTGTGGGTTAAAAGAAGGAACAGTGGGGTACGTGGAGAAAATGATTTCTCCATAAAGGCCTATCTGAAAGTATCTGCATGTTGAAAAATTTTATGTAATTAAAGTTTTATTTTTAAGAATATATAAATATTCTTTTTTACTTAACAGGTGTGCAAAACCCATTCTGGAATTCTTGGAAAGGGTCTAGCTCTTTCTCATTCACCAACTATATTAGAAGCACTTGAGGGAAATTTACCACTCCAAATCCAAAGCAATGAACAGTCTTTTCTGGATGATTTTATTGCCTGTGTCCCAGGATCAAGTGGTGGAAGGCTTGCAAGGTAAATGTACTTTAAGTTACTTACTTTATTTTAGGGCTTTCATCTTTCTTCATTTCTGAAAGAGGGGAGTCATTAGAATACTAAAATACTACTTTAAAAAAGTCTGGTTTATGTATGTTTAACTTGCTGAAATATAAAATGATAGTTAATATTTTTGTTTGGTGGTTGTTTGTTTGTTTGTTTGTTTTTGAGAGAGAGGGTCTCACTGTGTTGCCCAGGCTGGAGTGCAGTGGCATGATCTCAGCTCACTGCAACCTCCACTTCCTGGACTCAAGCGATTCTTGTGCCTCAGCCTCCCAAGTAGCTGGGATTACAGATATGCCACCACACCCGGCCATTTTTCTTTTTTATATTTTTTGTAGAAACAGAGTTTCACCATGTTGCCCAGGCTGGAATAGTTATGATAGTATATGATAAGACCAGCTGCAATGGCTCATGCCTGTAATCCCAGCACTTCAGGAGGCTGAGGTAAGTGGATTGCTAGAGCATAGGAGTTGGAGACAAGTCTGGCCAACATGGCGAAACCCTGTGTCTACAAAAAATACAAAAATTAGCCAGGCACAGTGGCACACTCCTGTAGTCCCAGCTACTTGGAGGCTGAGGTGGAAGGATTGCTCAAACCCTGGAGGCAGAGGTTGCTTTGATTGTGCCAGTGCAATCCACGGCGAAACCCTGTCTCTGCAAAAAATACAAAAATTAGCCAAGCATGGTGGCACACACCTGTAGTCCCAGCTTCTTGGAGGCTGAGGTGGGAGGATTGCTCAAACCCTAGAGGCGGAGGTTGCTGTGATTGTGCCACTGCAACCAGCTTGGGCAACAGAGCAAGACCCTATCTCAAAAAAAAAATTAACTAATTAAATTAAATTTATTATAGTTGTTAATTGATTATTTTTGTTGCTTTTTGTTTTTAGGATGAAAAGGGAAAAAAATATGCTGGCCTGCATGATTTTACTCGTAAAAAAAAAATCCCAAGTTTTTTCTGGTTTTAATTTTAAAATTGCAGAAATTACTCTTTAGTTTTTAAAAATCACAAAATAGTGATTGGAGAGGAATATCAAATCACTTAAGTCAGCCTCACTACTATACTATGCAGACGTTTTTATGTAATGCATGGTAGAATTACTTATTACTCAGCTCACAGGACAACTTGAATGTGTAGATCACAGAATGAATTCAGGAATGAACATCACAAATTACACAACATTGATGCATTTTAGGTGGAAAGCAAGGTAATGAGGAAGATAGTTGAGAAACTGTGTGAAAAAAAGGTGGGCAGTACACCTGGAACCTGGCTGCTGTCAGGCAAGTAGAGGGCCATTTCTACCCCTGCTTTTACAGAGACACTGCTTTTTCCAGGCTTGCAGGATGGCAGAGTAAGGTGGAGCTCCTTCAGAGAGAATGAGCCTGCTCAGGACTTCAAATTATGCACAACCTACATTCGTGTTCTTGGTGATTTTAAATTAGCCATAGTTAAAATTTCAAGTTTCCTGGTTTTAAAAAGTATTTTTATACTGTATTTAAATATCAGAAATCTCCTGTGCTTAGGCATGTTTTTTAAATGAATTTGTCCTTAACAGTTTCTGAGGGAGACACTCATGATTATCACTGAGTTGGAAATGAAGATAATGTTTTAGCATTTTGTTTGATACAAGTTTTGTTCATTTGGCTTAATTTTATATTAATTGTTGAAGATGCTGATCAGTGTTTGGGGTTTTGTTTATTTGTTTTTCATTACTGTTAGGTGGCTTCAGCCAGATTCATATGCGGATCCTCAGAAAACATCTTTGATCCTGAATAAGGATGATATTCGTTGTGGTTGGCCTACCACCATAACTGTTCAAACAAAAGACCAGTATGGGGATGTGGTACATGTTCCCAATATGAAGGTAATTATAACTGGATTAAATTAGCAGACATCTATATACTGGCTGCAGTGACTGATAAAATTTTAGAAATGCCAAGTGCTGAGAGTCCATTTGTTCTACCCTCTTTATATAATGGGTGATGCTGAAAGTTTGTTTAAATGACTTGTTTATATTAATTAGTCCCCAAGTGTCCAAGTTAGATCTATTTTTTTTTGTGAGTTTGTTCTTTACATTTTGCTACCTGTTACGGGGACTCAAAGGAGGGATAAGAAAGTATCCATCTAAAGAGTGCTAGACACATACAGTGAAGCCCCTCAATATGTATTGATTGAATAAATGCATGAAAGAATACATTTTTAAATTTTGTATATAGTTTTGAAAGACTCAAGTACGTTCTGTGTTTGGTATTACTGAAACCACATTTTAAAAATAACACTCATTAAGTTAGAAATATATGAGTTTAGATTGTAAAAGAATGAGGAATTGAAATAGTTGTATACCATATTGATGAATATAGAGTTTTTAGGATACTTCTTACCTGAAATATGAATAATAATGTTTCAGAGCATATTATACATAATTATTTGTGATTTAATCTGTTAATATGAATATCTCATTTAAAACTTTTATTTCTGAAAAAATTATATTGAATAAAATTTTATATAGGCAGTCCCCAGCCCTTTCCTCCTTCAAAGTTGTCTTATAGAGTGATTGGTTGTTTGAAGCTTAGAGCTGATTAAGCCACAAAATCCTTTTTGCTCATTGGGTAGCTAATTTTGCCTCAATATTATTTTCAGTAGAACTATTTCAACTACTTCATGCATTCTTTCATTTATAGCGTGAAGAAGTACAATGCCAATGTAGCATCTTACCTAAGTAAAAAATAAGAACACATTGCTTACATGACTTAAGACCAGTAAATAAAACTGTATGGAAAAGCTTTCAACCCTGATACTAAATCAAAATCAGTCTTTTAGCAGTATCTTTCAAATATTTGACCATGATCCATAGTCAGAATTTTTATTATAACCCAAAGATATAAATATAATATATGATGGAATAGTGTCTATGTAATAGCATATGTTAAGTACATATAATATACTTTATATATACATACACACATACATACATAATATGCTATACTCTGATACTTTCTCTATCTTATTTTTTAAGGCAAGTCATACCCTTCACAAACTGAGTTCATGCCTACTTGGAATTATTCTATACAATGCAAAAAGCATCACAAATTATAAGAAAAAAAGATTTAAAAATAAAGTTATCCTGATAGTGATATGAAAAAAATTACTACTCAAGGACAGATTTTTGATCACAGTACAATACACATTAAGATGTTGAAGGGCTTGTATATTGTGTATTCACTGATGAATTTCTCAATGTAGTGAGTTGTTAAATCCAGTCTTTGAACCCTCAAGATTAAGTTTTTTATTCATGTGACAACATTCTAATACCATGTTCATACTGTTATGCTTCTGGTATTTCTTTAGTTGTATTTTCTTTCTTGTGTTTTCTCCTTTGCACCTTTTATTATCTCTTTTGATATCTGATATGTTTATATCTTGCATTTGAAAGTCAGACTTCATCTTTTTTTCTTTTCATCTTAGAGTTCTTTTTTTAACCATATGATGGATCTGCTTTTTTTTTCCTCTCTTCTTCCCTCTCCTCTTTCACTTTCACCTCCTTCTCCTTTTTCCTTCTTTTCTTCCTCTTCTTTCTCCTCCATATATTTGCTTCTCCTACTATCTTTCCTTGACTTAAACCTCTTACTCAGTGTGCTCTAAATTCATGTCAGATTTATCCAATTTAGAAACTTTCTAGAAAACCACTCTAAATACTATCTAGAAGAAGTGATTTGTGCTCCTACTGATGTTTAATGTATTAATATCATATTATATTAGCTGGAAACAAAATTAATTTAACCTATTTTACTTTCAGCCTATTAGTATATGAAGTCTTAGGAGTACTTTAGACTGTTCATAAATTGTTAAAATCTTTATGCAGTAATAGCTAATTATTTGAAACATAAAAGTTGATTTGCAGCTAATATTTCAGTGAGTTCCAAAATGCTTTCAAAAGCAACAAGTGTTATTGTTATAATTTTTTACTTATAAAATGACTGTTCCCTACCTGTGATAAAATGAGTTAAAACTAAACACACATATTGTACCAATGTCAATTTCCTGGTTTTGGTTCAGTACCATCAGTGTCTGACAGTGTTGGATAAAATGTAGCCATTGGGGGAACCTGAGTGAAGGGTACATAGGACATTTCATCTATTTTTGAAACTTCCTGTGAATTAAAAAAAAAAAAGTTTATTTTAAGGAAATCTTATTTATTGACAAGAGAAAGTCACATAGGAAATAAAAGAATAACTTTTTTTTAAAGTAACACAGTTTGTAAAAGAAAGCAGAATGGTTATTCTATAATGTCTCAGTTTTCTTAAAGTATAAAATTATTCAGTGATTTACTCAAGGTTCATGGTGCATACACACATAGACTCTAATGATAATTTATTAAATACTTAGGGTAAATACAGTTGCTTACAGAAAGGTTAAATTGAAATAGTATGTATAAAAATAGTGTCTGTAATTTAATATCAAATATGTTTGAGACAGGAGAGTTCCCTTGACCCCTTTGTGGGACTTGGGACGTGGGTGTGGTGTGGCTCATTTACTTGACTGCTGCACTCAAACCCCTTGCAGGATGGCGAGCACCGAGGCAAGCAGGTGCCAGGGCCCAGGCAAGCGCCTCTGGTCTCCAGCCCCACAGCAGCATCTAGGGGTGTGTCACAATTAATGCTTTTTTAGCTTTGTTGTCTGTGGATGGCTAAGTGTTAAACAGCTCAGTGAAGAATCAGCATGACAGCCTTTTTGGGTTCCTGCACCCAGTGTGTCCTGAATTCTTGTCCGGCATTCAGGAAGAATCAGGTCATATGAATGGTTTGAAACGCGATGAATGCGTGAATACAGCAGATTTTTTTTTTTTTTTTTTTTTGAGACGGAGTCTTGCTCTGTCGCCCAGGCTGGAGTACAGTGGCGCGATTTCAGCTCACTGCAAGCTCCACTTCCTGGGTTCACTCCATTCTCCTGCCTCAGCCTCCCGAGTAGCTGAGACTACAGGCACCCGCCACCACGCCTGGCTAATTTTTTGTATTTTTAGTAGGGACGGGGTTTCACCGTGTTAGCCAGGATGGTCTCGATCTCCTGACCTCGTGATTCGCCCGCCTCAGACTCCCAAAGTGCTGGGATTACAGGCGTGAGCCACCGCGCCCAGCCACGGCGGATTTTATCAAACGGTGGAAGTGGCTCTCAGCAGAAGGGGAGCTAGAAAGGGCATGGTGTGAGAAGAAGGTGATATTTCCCTGAAGCCCAGCCATCTCCAGCCATGCTCCTCTCCTAAGTGGTGCCGTCTGAGGTTAAGCCGCGCGTCTCATCAGTTGCTGCTTCTCCTCTTGATATTCGCCACTTGTCTCTTTGCTAGCTGAAGTCTGGGATTTATAGGGGCATAGGGTAGGGAGGCAGGGCTGGCCAAAAAGGCAACATTTAGGCGGAATACAAGGATAAACTGTTCTCATTTAGGGTCATGGTTTCCAGGCTTGAGAGTGGGGCCTTTGCCAGGGAACCACCTTCTCCTATCCAGTGTATCCCTGACTCCTGTCTGTATCATCTTCAAATTTTTTAATTATGTTTAAAGTTTAAAGCTTTTTATGCTGGCACATGTGTTTGAGTTGAAATTTTAACCATATACCTGTAAACTGCCATTTTTTAAATATAAGAATGGGTTTTTAATATTTCAAGGGGTTTGTGTCAGTCCAAATACTGATCTCTTGTAACCTCACCTGAAGATAGTGGTCACTTAATGGAACATATTTGTCACCTGTGCCTAACATTATGTAAATAGCGAAAGTCTCAAACTACTGATTCCATAGAATCGCGTTATTAAGAACAATAAACATTAAAGACAGTCTTTACTTCTGAGGTATCTCTCAATTACTTAAAAATACTATCACTTTTATCTCTGCACTTTTTCTATTTCTGTGACAATCCTGTTGAATTACCTGTTCTTGCCAACCACAAAACTATTGTCTGTAGGGAGCAGCAGAAACTTTGAGTAAAGCTCAGAATGGTGATACCTGCTGAAGAACTAAAGTGGTATTCAAATTGTGTGTACATTTGTGGTTGCCTAGGGGTCAAGTGTTTTTCTGCCAATGCATAAACAAATAAAAACAATGTTTTCTTATAATTCCTGGGAAATATTTCTGAAAAGTATTTTTCAGAAATAGTAGAGTTAGTAGATGAAATAGTAGAGTTAGTAGATCAAAGATAGTCCCGTTTTGTTGAAGAAATTGAGTTGCAAAGTTATAATTCCTGGAAAATATATCTAAAAGGTATTTTTATAAGACAATTTGTATTTTCAATATATTAACATCCATTAACGAATCTGTTTTTTGCATCTATACTGTAGAGTTAGTGGACGAAAGATAGTCCCATTTTATTCTTAAAGAAAGTGAGTTGCAAAGTTTAATTATTTAATAGATTGCTTAAATCAAATGTTTATGTTGGTGATAGGGCTGTCTAATAATATTCTTTCTTCACCAGAGTAAAGAAACATATTTGGGCTTTAGGTATAAGATTTGTTTTATTAAGTGTTAATTTTTGAAACTTCTATCAATAGAGTACATTTTCTTCTGTAGAACAGTGCAGCTCAAACTGACATTAGTGTTTTAAAATGTGCTGAGATTGTGGGAAAGCATTTACACTTGCATTACCTGATAAAATAATTTGTTAGTCCCTGCAGTAACTTAATGTAGATTCATTCCACTATCTTTTCCTGTACTTTATTAGTGGTGCATTTGTTTTTATGTTTTGATATCTCTGATTATGTATTCCAAAACTATGAGGCCTTGTTTTTACACCGTGTTCATGGTTCATATTGTCAACCCATCTTGAGGTCATTTGAACTCTTTTCAATAAGCCTTTGAAGGGAATGCCAGAGATAGACCAATGCTAACATAAAGTATACTTAATTATGAGTTTATAATTGTAAGTTGCTTATTTTGATGTCAGTGACAATTAAATAATAATGGTATTTGGTTTCTATAATACCATGTTTAGGTGGAAGTGAAAGCTGTCCCTGTTTCTCAGAAAAAAATGTCTTTACAACAAGATCAAGCAAAGAAACCTCAAAGGATTCCTGGCAGTCCTGCAGTAACAGCTGCATCTTCTAATACTGACATGACTTATGGAGGGCTGGCATCACCAAAGCTAGATGTTTCATATGAACCAATGATAGTGAAGGAAGCTCGATATATTGCCATAACAATGATGAAGGTAATTTATTTTACTTATCAGAAAAATTTTAGTTTTCAGCATTTGTTTATTTAACCAACATTTCAGTGATTCAGATGCAGACATGAAATTGTAAGTCCAAAGAGCATTTGATGGATATTAAATTTGCAGCAACACTTATTAAGATGATGTTATCCTGTCTTCAGAGAGGATTTTCATTGGTTTTTGGCAGATGTCCAGAGGGTATCACCAATTACAGATCAAGTTAATCGAATCAGAGATACAGATGGATTAGGCTGAGTTTCAGTTCCTGTGAAAGTACTTGTCTACTTTTGACCGGGAACAGTGGCCCACACCTATAATCCCAGGGCTTTGGGAGGCCAAGGAGGGAACATCACTTGAGGCCAAGAGTTCGATACCAGCCTCAGTAACGTAGTGAGACCCCATCTCTACAAAAAAATAAAAATAAAATAAAATTTCTAAGTACTTGTCTATTTGCAGTTTACTATTCTTGCTAGAATGTATCTCTTCAGGGTTTTGGGGTTTACCTATGCCCCCTTCAATTTTGGGTTCTCTCAAATGCCAGATGTATCTCCTAGAACTCTTTGGGATTTTTAGCTAATACCTTTAGACATTTAAAAAATATATATTTTGGATGTTTTAGTTATCTTCAGAGGCAATGTTAATCTAAATTATCAAGGTAGTCATTATTTGAAGCTGAAGTTTGTAATTTTGGCATTTTCAGAGAGCAGTGGTGAGCCATTGAAGGCTTTTGGGTAGAGGAATGGCTTGATTAGATTTGTGTTTTGTAACGATTGTGGTGGAATATGGACAGTGTAATTGGGCAGAGGATCAAGAAACATGGCTTGGTTTTAGTCTCTTTAGGGGACTATTGACTTAATTTGGTGAGATATGCTGATCAGTTGGACTAGTGAGTTGTCAATCAGGATAGATTCAATAGAATCAGTAGAACCTGGTAGCTAGTGGAGGCAGAGTAAAGAAGAAAGGTAGGAAATAAAAGATGAAATTCACATTTTGAGCTTGTGTCCAATTGGTAATGGAAGAGGGGCAGGTTTTGGTTGAGAAAGATAGCAGATTCAGTTTTGGATGAGGTGAGTTTTAGATACTTCTGAAATACCTACGTGAAGATGTATAAAACAAAGTTAGATGTACAGACCTGAGTGATCATAGTCTGACCTCAAGAAAAGGATTCGGGAATCATTAGCACTTACATTACTTATGAAGTGATGGGAATAGATGATACCTTCTATGGTGAATGAAGACAGAAGTTCCAGGATAGGATCCTAAGAAACACCAATATCACTGAGTCTCAGACTCTTCTCTACATCAGAAGCATCTGGAGCACTTACTTAAAAAAAAAAAAAAAAAAAAAAAGATTTCCAAGCACCCAGAGATTTAGATTCAGTGGGTTTGGAGAGAGGTTCAGGAATTTACCTGAAACAAATATGCAGTGATTCAAATTCAAAACCTAAACTTTGAGAAATATTGATTTACAAGATAGATAAGAGAAAAAGAAAGGAAAAGGAAAAACAATTCACATTGGTAGGAATACTAGCCAAAGAAGCAACACATAATTAAGGGAATGGCTGAAGTGAGTGTAGATAAGCCTTTCAAGATATTTGACTATAGAAAGAACCAGAGGAAATGGAATTGAGTGAAGGCTTTGGAGTATGGGGTCTTATTAATAGAGACAGAGTTACATATTTGAGTGCTGATTAGGAGGTAATTGAGAGAAAAAACAATAAAGATACTCCGAATATAAAAATAGAATCTAGAGCTTAAGTGGTAGCATTGGCCTTAAATAGGAGGAGGAGTAGTGCTTGTTTCATTCTACCAGAAGAAGGAAAAGAAAGCTTAATACAGATGCTAGTAAATTTGTAGGTTTTGCAGCCAAAGGAATTATTTAAAACAGTAATTATATGTTTTGGGATGGAAATGGAAGTGATGAATCTTAGGGTCAAGGTTTTGAAACAAAGGGGATAAAATGAAATTTTTATTCTAGAGATTAAAAGAAAGCACCGATCAGAAAAGATTTATTAGATGCCTTTGAATAATCAGTTGAAATTGAAGATTATTTGTGAATAACAGTGTGAGTCCTATGAGCATGGATAAAACAATCATTTGGATTGATCTAGCATTAAAATTTTGCTAGATAGTTCAGAAAAAGAACAGTGGAACAAGGAAGTTGAGTATATGGTAGCTAAAGAGAGGACAGTGGAACCTAATTTAGTTTGGAAGGGAAGAAATTTCAGAGAGTCAAGGAAGTAAGAGGGACTAGACGTCAAAGTAAATATAAGAATAGTTATTGAGGTAAAAAACTGAACAGGCCATTTTATTTTGATTTCAGAGACAGAACAATTCTGAGTAATGTCACAGGTCTGTGACTTTTGGTGTGAGTGGCTGGAAAAAAAGTTGAAGTTATTGAGGTTAAAGAAATCAGGGAATGAGAAACTAGAGTTCTAGGTGAATTGTCCACTGGCTGTTAAAGAATTCTCTTCTCTCACTTTTTACTCACCAAATTAATAATCCCATTATGAATTCTACATCCGAAATAAATATTTGTCTCATTTTTTAAAAAATCCATCTTACACATTTGGCTATTTTAGCATCAAATTTTAAAATTATTTCTACTATTAAAAAAAAAAAAACAAGGCTAAAAATTCTTCTCTATTCCAACACTTGCTTAAGGAATTTAGTTTCTAGTCTTCTTACCTCCCTAATCTTTTAGTTTCCTATGAACATGCTTCAGTTTGTATAATTTCTTTTGCAAATTTTGTTACCACAACGGAATGCAATATTTCAAACATGTTCTGAGTAGCCTAGGTTTAGAGCAAGTATGGAATACCATTCCCAAACAGTATCTGTGAAATGTTAATTCAGGTCCCAGGAAAGGAAATTTTCCTTATCAACCATTCACAGATACTATGTATTCACTCAGTAGTGAGCCAAGTATTGTAGAGGATGGAAAGATGAAATATGGTCTCTTCTTTCATTACTAAGTGGGTTAATAATATGAATTTGAGGGAGAGTGATGAAATAGAAAATACATTGTACTGAAAGTCTAGAAACATGGATTTCCTTTTCTCACCTTTGTATGGCTAAAGACTCAGCCTTAACTTGCGTTTTTCTCATGTGTAACTTTTGAGTAGGTAAAGTCAGCTAGATCATTTCTAATTCATTTTTATGAAAACAAAAAGGGTAGAGAGAAGGAAGGGGGCTTTGAGTTTGCTTCCTTTTACTGTAAGTACAGGAGGAGTTAGAAGTAGATGAGCAGTTGGACATCTTAACCTGAACCTTGAAAGATAATGATTTCTTTGCTAATGTTGCAGGCATACAGAAGTATTCAGAATAATGTGCCAAGTTTCATGTACCTACAGCGCATTTTTGTCTTTACATTTTACCATAATTGTTTCAGTTCATTTTGTTATTTTTTTATTAAGAAACAGATTGCTACAGGTACAATTGAAGCCTGCATAAACCCTTCCTCAGACCCATTACCACCCCTTCCTTAGAGGTAACCACTGCCCTGAGTGTAGTGATTCTCATTCCTGTATATATTTTTAGGCTCTTACTGAATACAAATTTATTCATAAGCAGTATATTTTGGGTTGTTCAATACGTTTTCCAGAAGTTTATAAAATAATATCATATTGTATGTATCATTTTGCCAGATTTTTGCTTAATGTTGTTTTTGAGGTTCAGCCATGTAGCTATAGGTCATTCATTTTAACTGCTTTAAAGTATTCCATTGGGGATCTATTCCATAATCTGTCCATTCTCCCATTGATGGACGCTTATTATAAACTGTACTGAAATAAACATTCTGTATTTGTCTCCTTTTGTACATGAGCAAGAGTTTCTGTAAGATACATACTTAGAAGTGGAATTGTTAAGTTGTAGGGCATGCACAACTACAACTACATTAAGTATTGCCAAAACTCACACTCCCACGAGCAATGTATGAAAGTAGCAGGTGCTGCATGTTCTCCTCTGCGCTTGGTTCTTAGCAACACAATTTGATGACCATGATGTGATTTATTTTAGTTTTGTTTTAATTCGTATTTTCTTCCAAGTTTAGTTAAATAACTTTTCTAGTCTTTATTGACCTTTCAGATTTCTTCTTCAGAGAATTGTCTTGACTGTCTTTTTTTGTTGTTGTTTATCTCTTTTGTATGGATTTATTCTCTATATGTTATGGATGCATATCACCTTTGGGTTATACGGGTTACAAATCTCCTTCTCCAAGGAGGAAGCTTTTCCTTTCTTTATAGTATCTTTGTTTTGGAAAACTTTAAAATTTTAATGTACTCAAAAGATGTTATCTGTTTTTTTCTTTTGCTTTTTTTTTTAAAGTTTTGGTGTTTACTTTTGGATCTTCAAACCTTGTAGAATTTATCTTTAATAAATGGTCTAATGTAGGTAATTTTTTTTCTTTTTCTCCTATATGTATAACCAGTTGTCTCACAACCATTTATTGAATAATATATTACTCTGTTAATTGAGAATGTTTTTAAATGATTTTATAATTGTTCAGACTGGTCTCTTTCTTAAAGGTTTATGAAAATTATTCATTTGAAGAACTACGTTTTGCATCACCAACTCCTAAGAGGTAAGGATCGTTTTCTCAAAGTATAACCAAAACATGTGTTGTCAGCTGCTTGCAACTAAAATCATCCTGCATTTCAACTTTATTTTCTATAAATAAATACTTTATAGCATTTTTCTAGGTTGCCGATAGAGATGTCACATAATAATGTATAGATTTGCAGAAAGAATGTGTTTACATTCAACTGTAATACTGCCAATATATTACATAATACTACCTACTAGTGAAAATAGGTATGTAAAGTAGATATCTAGTATGTAAAAATGTTTAAATTGACTTGTTTAGGGTTGATTAGTTTGTTTTTTGTTTGTTTGCTATTTAAAAATTATTCCTTTTCTCCTTCCAATGAATTGTGGAAAGATTTCAGCATGTGATATACTTGTATTTGATTGTACTGTCTTAATTTTTCAGCCCATAAGTAATTCTGTTAACTTCAGATTTAAGGACTTTTTTTGAGTTAATATTTTATTTGTTAGGAACAGTACTTCTTAAAATAGAAACTTGGAAAAAATAATTCGATGCATTATACTTTGGAGAGATCACCTCCATAGAATTTAGAAAAATCTCTGAAGTGAATCTGAGATAGCAGAATTATGTATAGGCTGGAAATACCAGTTTGAAACTCATGGGGAAAATAAATTTGGGAATCATCTATCTTGAGATGGCATTTAAAACTGAGGAATGGTTGTCACCTAGATAGATGGCATAGGTAGAAAAAAGATGACCCAGACCCAAATCCTGGGGCATTCCTTAAATTAAACGGTAGTCAGAAAAGGGAAAGCAACAAAACACTGACAAAGAATGGCCAGTGAGATAAGAAAAAAGCCAGGAAAATGTCACAGAAGCAAAAAGAAGGAAGTATTTCAAGATAGGAAGAGTTGTCAGCTATCAGATGCTACTGAGAGATTGCTGAGGATGAAGTGACCATTGAACTTGGGGATGTGGTGGTCATTGGTGACTTTGACATCAGCAGTTGTAAGGAAATGTTGGAAACAAAAGCCTAGTAAGGATAAATTGTGGAAAGGAAGTAGAAGTGAGAGAATGGAGTTTGATATAAATCGGAGAAGAGATGTAAGACCTTATTAGAGGGGGTTGTAATACCAAAGGGAGGTGTTAGTGAAGATTCTAAAGTTTGTGTGCTAATCGAAATGATTCACTAAATTGAGAGTAATTGATGATGCATGAGAGAGAACAAGGTGATTGCAGCATAAAAATGTTGAGGGAATAAGATTCACAGCACAAGGGGAGGGACTAGCTTTGGATCAGATCCAGGACACTTCCTCCATTCTACCATGAGAGAAGGCAGGGGAAAGTAGGTTTATTAATCACCTTGCAACTTTGAGGTTGTATCTGATTGCTTATTGTCTCACAGAAGAAAGAGGTGAGGTCATGATCACCTGAGAGTTAGGAAGAGAGGTGATGCAGGTTTGAGGTTAGAAAGAAGTGAAATTCAAGCATTTTGGAGAGTAGGCAAGCGTACTATGGCAGGGTGATAGGATTGCCAGGAGGTATGCAAACAAATTAAATGTTTGCTGAACTATCGTAATGATGTTGACTGCTTAACCAAAAGTAAAATTTCCAATATCCATCTTATTTCTTTTCAGACCCAGTGAGAATATGCTGATCCGTGTCAATAATGATGGGACTTATTGTGCAAATTGGACTCCAGGGGCTATTGGACTCTACACTCTTCATGTTACCATTGATGGCATTGAAATCGGTATTTTCTTTAAAGCCATGAGCTACTACTTACTTCAAATAACTAGAGTCAAAATTATTTTTATCTTCTAGTTTTGCCCTTTAACTTGCACTAGACATATGGATAGGTTTCATAACTTATTTGAGGCCTTGCTTTCTCTTTCATAATGAGTATTTAATTAGTGCATTAACATTTTGTAATAATTTCTGGTGTCTGCCCAGGCACTGTAGCCCTCATGACTCTCTCCCTCCATTTCCTGATGTGACTAGTCAGGTGTGCTCTTTTCCATGCTGCTGTGTTACCCTGTCTCTCCTCTGTGGGTGTGTCTGTGCCTCTCCTGACTGTGAGCAGAAAGCATTCATGTTTGGATCTTCCAGTGTAGCTCAGTGCCTGGCACATAATGACAGCAAATATGGATGAATGAATGCATTTTTTAATCCATCATTGTGTTAATCTGGGTTCTCCAGAGAGACAGAACCAATAGGATATCTGTACAGTCATGTGCCTCATAGCATTTTGGTCAGTGACGAACAGCGTATATAATGGTGGTCCTATAAGATTTTTACTGTACCTTTTCTATGCTTAGATATGCAAATCCTTACCATTGTGTTACAGTTACCTGCAGTATTCAGTAGGGTAACATGCTGTACAGGATTGTAGCCTAAGACCAATAGGCTGTACCGTATAACCCAGGTAATCTGTACCATCTAGGTTTGCATAAGTCCACTCTGATGTTTGCACAATGATGAAATTGCCTGGTGATTCATTTCTCAGAACATTTCCCCATACTATATTAGATATATGAGAGGATTTATTAGGGAAATTGGCTCGCACAATTACAGAGTCTGAAAAGTCCCATTATGGGCCACACCTGCAAGCTGGAGATCCTGAGATGCAGGTAGCCTCAGAACCAGGGAAGCAGATGATGTAACTCTCAGTCTGAGGCCAAAGGTCTGAGAATCCAGGAGGGCCACTGATAATAAGTCCTGGAGTCTAAATGCTGGGGACCCTGGAGTTCAAATGTCAAGGGACAGTAGAGGAAGTGTTTATCCAAGCTCCAAAAAATAGAAATACATTCATCTCTCCTCTGTTTTTGTTTGCTCTGTGTCCCCCGCTGATTGGACAACGCCTGTCCACATTGAAAGCAGATCTTCTCCACCTACTCCACTCACACTCACACGCCAGTCTTCTCTGGAAACACCCTCACAGACGCAAAAGTAATGCCTTACCAGGTTTCTAGGTATTCTTTAATCCAGTCAAGTGGACACCTAGAAGTAATCATCACAACCATTAACTTTGAAAAACATATTTCTTTTGTTTTAGGCATTAATCTTTTCTTTACTTTTAAACTGTCTGTATAATAGGATAACAAGGAGAAAACTCTAGTAGTTATCAGTGTGAATTTCTTGTAACATTATTTTTCCTGATGCTCCTCAAGAAAAGGGGTTTCTGTGATCAGATAAATTTCAGAAACCTGGTTTGGGATGAGTATCTTTTATCTGAAATGCTTGGCACCAGAAGTATTCTAGATTTTGGACTTTTTCTGATTTTGGAATAGTTGTATTACAGTTACCAGTTGAGCTTCCCTAATTCAAAATTTCAGAATTCAGAATGCTCCAGTGAGCACTTTTTTTGAGCATCATGTCAGCACCCAAAGGTTTTAGATTTTAGATCATTTTGGATTTGGGGTTTTCAGATTAGAGATGCTCAACTTGTATATGGTAGTCTCACTTGAGACATTCACACAATCTACATTAACATATTAGGGATTCTGAGAAGTTCTGAAATCAAGAAACTTGTCTGACTATGTTTAATCCTTATCGTGGGACCCCTTGCAAGTGGAGAAGAGAGAAACAGGGTGGAGATAGTAATAATACCGATTAATATTTCACCAAAATATTTGGGAAACCCTGCTTTAACTAGTTTGCTTTGGCAGTGGAGGTAAAGAGGTACTTTACATTGATGTAATTGTATGTTCTCATACATTAATGTAACTATATAGACTCAGATATATCCAGTTCATCTGTACCATTCTAGAGACCTTCGCCAGCAGCCTTTGCTGCACTCTTCTTTATTTCAATATATTCATAAAGCCTTTAGTTCAGCAAATGTTTTTTGGTTCTGAGCATACATTTTCCTGGGTAAGACAATTCCTGTCAAGTGTTAGCACTTTAATGAGGATTGTGAAAATAAAACACGCAAACAAAAATCTTATGAAGTAGAATATAAGTAGTGACACACAAGACATACAAATTACAGTAGGAATTCAAAAGTAGAAATAGCCAAGAAAGACATTGTGAAAATTTTCTTTTCTCTAAAAATTCTGGTAAAATTTCAGTAGATAGAGTTTTCTTCATCATCTTATCTAATAGTGGGATGAAGAAAACTGATACAAATTAGATAAGAAAAATCCACTTACATTTGTTTTTTGGAATGAAGCTGAACAAAAAGACTTGCTTACTTAGAATCATCCATTTTCTTCCATACTCAACTTCCCTGCTCTTCTTCCTAAGTTTTCTCCAACGCCATCAATGGGCTGCGACCTTGCTTGACCATAGACAAGCAGAGATAATAATTCATTAGAATAGTTATAATAATAATAGCTAACATTTATTGTGCATTTAATATATATCTAAATTTTCTCTATGTATACTTTTTTTTTTTTTTGAGACAGAGTCTCACTCTGTTGCACAGGCTGGAATGCAGTGGCGCGATCCCTGCTCACTGCAACCTCCACCTCACAGGTTCAAGCAATTTTCATGCTTCAGCTTCCTGAGTACCTAGAATTACAGGTGCGCGCCACCATGCCCGGCTAATTTTTGTATTTTTAGTAGAGATGGGGTTTCACTATGGTGGCCAGGCTGATCTTGAACTCCCGACCTCAGGTGATCCGCCTGCCCCAGCCTCCCAAAGTGCTGGGATTACAATTGTGAACCACTGCGCCTGGCCCCTTGTACATTTTAAGTCATTTATTTCCTACAACAGCTCGGTGAGTTAGATACTATTATTTTTCCCATTTTATAGATGAAGAAATTGAGGCACAGAGAGTCAAACAGTTAGTGCGAGATATTGGAGTAACCAAAGCAGTCTAACGTGAGAACCTCAGCTTCTCACAACCATGCTACATTGTCATAGAGAGGACTGGTAGAGATGATGAGTGGTATTCTGATTGGATATTGCCAGATAAGATTTAATTCTCAAGGGTTCTTTTTTTATTATTTTCCATTTTTTCTGTATCATTTCATATGTTCTAGTTAAAGATAGGGAGCCCCTTCTTTTCCTTGACATCCTGAGACATTCCTTTAGAATCTCAGGGCCATTTTAAAAATATTTCTCTTGTTTAGCCTATTAAATATCCATCACCTTAAAAGGACAGAAATCAGATATTTGTGTTAATTTTTAAAAATAGCCTGTGGATGTTTATAAGATTAGGTTTAAGGATCTTCCTTCTCTTTTTTTCTCAAATGTTACAGTTCTCTGATTTTTCTGACAGATGCTGGTCTGGAAGTAAAAGTAAAAGACCCACCAAAAGGGATGATACCACCAGGAACTCAGTTGGTCAAACCAAAGTCTGAACCTCAGCCTAATAAGGTTAGGGCAGAATGAATTGAGAGCCGGAATCATTCAATTTTTACATGTTTGTCACTGATGCTTCAAAATGGCCAGTAAACATCTAACATTTTACTTGATTTCAGGACTTGAATTCTAAATATCCCTAAATAAATTTAGAGAGTAGTTCATGGTAATATTTCTAAGTTGTAGCATGTTTACTTCTTTATTTGGTACATATTGTATTCTTCCTGCTGTGGAACATTTACAATGAACAAAAGTCTCCTGAAATTAAGTGTAAAGTTTGCAAGGTGAAAATGTCCTCTACTGTCAAAAGAAAAGTTAATTTCTGAAATCTAAAGAGTAAGTACAGGCATTTTGGTAAACTGCATGTTAAAAAAATGAAATATTGGTAATTGAATTTATTTTTCTAACAAAGAAATGGTTTTTATCCTTCTTAACACGTATCTTCAATATTTAGAAATGAGTTAAAAATATATATAATTGTCTAAGCTTTATTTTCAGTAATACACATTTCAGTGCTTAAAAGTTCTGTTGTTAGTGTTGTTATAAAATACTGTTATTTGCAGAGGGAGCCTCTCTACAAATAATTCTGGAACCTTGTTAAGAATTATGATACTTTCAAACCTGCTTAATTTTACTTCTTGCTACTTGTAAGATCTCTATTCTATGTTCTTCCTACCTCACTGTTTATCTTTGCCTTTCTCAGGTTCGAAAATTTGTGGCCAAGGACAGCGCGGGGCTTCGCATCCGTAGCCACCCTTCCCTTCAGAGTGAGCAGATAGGCATAGTGAAAGTCAATGGAACTATCACTTTTATTGATGAGGTAATTGATAAAGGAGCTTTTGGTAGTAAATTTTGGACAGAAAGTTTTTGCATTGTTTGCATAATAATAAGGTTACTGAGTTTTTTGTCAGAATATGTTTTAAGCAGTTTGGGAAATATTTTAAAACTATTTTATACAATGTGTTCATTGAGTTTCAAACATTTCATTTATTTTATCATTAAAAAATAACTAAAATTATATTTTGAACATGAAAAGAACAATGTTCGACATAGTATTCAGAACCTGTACATGTATTCACTGAAAATGGGTATAGTTTTTCATGACATTTTAAAATGTTGTTTGTTTTGAAATGTGTTTCTTACTGCTTTAACTTTGGACAGTATATTTTTCTGGTAATATAACCAAGTAACTTCTGATTCTTAAAATATAAATATAAGGGAAGGAAGACTCATATTCCTTTGGGAAACATCTGATTTTACTGTTTAAACTATGTATCTTAAAGTGTGGTTTCCTTGTGTTTTTATTCCTAAGTGAAATTGTTTTTACAATCTTGCCACATGAATTACCATATTGTGTTGGCACTCTTTGCTGCTTTTTTTTTCCCTGGAGGGTCTCTCAGACTTACTTTCTACAAAAACTAGATGCTTAATCTGCACGTGCACCATCATTTTTCTGCTTTGCAGACTTTCAGACCTTGTAGCCTCATAGGACTTACAGGAAGGCCTGGCTTGTTTCTGTTGCTTTTTTCTATAGATCCATAATGATGATGGTGTGTGGCTGAGGCTGAATGATGAGACAATAAAGAAGTATGTCCCTAACATGAATGGTTACACTGAAGCCTGGTGCCTCTCTTTTAATCAACATCTTGGCAAGAGTCTTCTGGTCCCTGTTGACGTAAGTAAAAGGTGGTTTTAAAAAGCATTATAGATACACGCTGTTCGTTTTACAGAGCTTTCTTTAATTAAGGCTTTTCAGTTCTGAGGTAACCCACAACTAAGTAACCTTTGCTTTACAATTTCTTGAATTCTTAAGGGCTTCTGTGTAATGAAAGTGAAGTTTGGCAAGGTTAAGGCCCTTAGTGCAGATTATGATCCATCACAGATAGGCAGGAAGTAGTACATTTAATTAATTGCTACTTAATTAAAACTACTGAATTCCTTTCAAAGAGGTAGAAAATGAGAGTGGTTACATTTTTTTCTTTCTTATTTATACAGCTGTGTGGAATGAATTCCAAACTAAAGTTTATGAACTCAGAATTATACATTCAAGAACATGTATAAATGTATGTTATGTTCACATTTTGCAGATAGTTCTGTGTGTTCTGTCTAATTTTGACTCTCTTCCTTCTCGGCTTATAATACTATTATTTAGATTTGTGGTGCTACGTTGTATTCTAGTTGAAGTTAAATCCTAGTCTTTGAGAGAATTCATTGTACCTCCTTGTTGAGTATAGTAGAATAGAGCCAGTGTCCACAAGATTGCTACTTCATGAAGTATAATAATAACCCACACTTCGTTTTATATATTAACCAGGAAAGAATGATTTTTCCTTTTTAAATTACCATCAAATGTGTGTGCTCTTTAGGACAGAGCTAATAAATAGCACGGGTAAAATTTTATTTAAAAACTTAGTATTTTAAACAGTTGAATTTCTTAAAAATCAGTTTATAAAGTTAGCTTATTGTATCAAACCTTTCAGTATATTCCATTTGACTTTCTCCTTGATTGTCCATAATAATGTTCTCCAAAGCAGTAGTTTATATAATACAAGACAATTCTTTGGTGAAGAAAACATTGGAATTTCTATTTCTATTTATTGATCTCATTCTTTTTTATATGCTTTTGTGTATGTTTTATAATAGCACAGTGGAGACTGTATATAGACAGAGCAAGAAAGAGAAGGAAGATATGTGATCAAGAAAATTTAGAGTGTTGGTTTACTGCTTTACGGAGGTTAAGTTGAACAATGATACATCTATAAGTAAAATACTAAATTTTAAATTAAAAAATTACATCAATTACGTCTTATTAAATTTTCCTCAGATTTATACCTGCAGTTAAAAAGGATTTTGACCCTCTACGAAAGTGTATTTTAAAGAGATAATTATAACAACCACTTTTGTACAGTTTTTTTTTCCAATATAGACTTTTTTGTTGGGCAAGGGGGAGTTGGTTTTTGTTTTTTATACAGATGGGAGACCCAGGCCAGGTGGCTCATGCCTGTAATCCCAGCACTTTGGGAAGCCAAGGCCAGTGGATCACCTGAGGTCAGGAGACCAGCCTGGCCAACATGGTGAAACCCTGTCTCTACTAAAAATACAAAAAATTAGCCAGATGTGGTGGCGGGCACCACCTATAATCCTAGCTACTTTGGAGGCTGAAGTGGGAGAATCACTGGAACTCAGGAGGTGGAGGTTGTAGTGATTCAACATCGCGCCACTGCACTCCAGCCTGGGAGACAGAGTGAATCTCTGTCTCAAAAAAAAACAAAAATATAGAGATGGGATCTCACTATGTTGCCCAGGCTGGTCTCAAACTCCTGAGCTCAAGCGATTATCTTACCTTGGCCTCACAAAGTGCTGATATTACAGGCATGAGCTACCACACCTGGCCATTGTGTGTTTTATTTAAGAAAATTTTCTTAAGTCCCTAATAAAATGTTATTCCAGATTATATTATCTTTTCTACCTTCCTAGTCCAAATTTTCTCTGATTTCTTTGCTCATTTGAGGAGCTGCTTTTGGGAGAGAAAGATACTCACACAGATAAAGCAAGTCAATAAACAAAAGTAGAAAGGAAGATCAAGAAGTACCATCTGTCACAATTCTGAATCCCACGATTTTATTTTAAAGCATTGTGTTCTGTTACTTGATGCTTTTGAACCCCATCCAAGAGACAATCTGTAGTAGACAGTCTCCTTAAGGTCAGGGAAAGAAGGGAGTAACAAAGGTTAGAGGAGCGGTAAGGAGTGGAGTGAGGCATACAGATACTTGTGGGTGGTTTTCACTGGAATGTGAGTGCGGAGGTTGTTAATGTAAACAGCTCAAGAGTGTCTGGTATTGTTAGGAAGCTAGGGTTTTTTTGGTTTCTTCATTTTAAGAGTAGTAGTGACTTGAGAGTTTTATAAGTTAAAAGAAAGATACTAGTAGAAAAAGGGAGAAATTATAGATGACAAGACTGAAGACTGAGAAACAGGAGGAGGAAATGGAATTAAGGGCACCTTGGAGAGCTTGCTTCTGTAAAAGAGAGGGGAATATGCATGGCAGTAGTTATGTTTTGGAGGAGGGAGGGACGAAGGGAAGAGGTTGAGGGAGACTACAAGTTCCCTTAAAATAGAAGATAGGAAAACCATCAGTTCAGAATCAAAAGAATGAGTTAAGTTAGGGGGTTGAGAAATGCAATGAATATTTGAAATATTGTTTGAAGGATTACTGGGCCACTAAAGACTCAATGAGACCGCTGTATAGACCCAACTGGAATCCCCTGCCTAGTCCTTTATTGCCCTAAGTGTCTGGAATTAAAAGAGCCAAGAAAGAGCCAAGAAAGCAAATTATAGTACTAGTTGCTGAGCTGCTGTGACAGAAATAGCAATTAAGATCATCAATTCTGGGAATGTGGACTCAGACCTAAGTTAGAAATGTGAAAGGACAAATGGAAGGTCCAAGGGATTTAGAAGATTTAATAAAATCCTAGAACAATATAGTGAATGCACTATAGTTAAAGAGTTGGAAAAATGCAGGCAATAAAGTAGAATATTTGTATTTGATATCATAGGTAGGGCACTTTAACGAATGGGATGCTCTATTACATTGCCATGGGAGGGTGGCTGAAGTGCAGTGCACGTGGAAGTCACTACAAGTGCCTAAGTCTAGGAACTAAGAAGCTAGGCAGGTGGAAGATCATCTGCATGGACTTGAAGACACACAGATGATGTGACTCACAAAGTTAAAGATAAAAACAGGCTGGGCACGGTGGCTCACGCCTATTATGCCAGCACTTTGGGAGGCCAAGGCGGGTGGATCACAAGGTTAGCAGTTCAAGATGGTGAAATCCTGTCTCTACTAAAAATACAAAAATTAGCCAGGCGTGGTGGTGGACGCCTATAGTCCCAGCTACTCAGGAGGCTGAGGCAGAGAATTGCTTGAACCCAGGAGGCAGAGGTTGCAGTGAGCTGAGATCACACCACTGCACTCCAGCCTGGGTGACAGAGCGAGACTCCGTCTCAAAAAGAAAAAGAAAAAAAAGATAAAAACAATGTGTTTACCATTGGAGGAAGGGGTCCATAAGACACAATTTAAAGTCATGGGGGGATGAGAATAGTTTGGATCAGGAAGAAACAGAGCAGTTTGGTATAAAAATGAAAGAACAGGTAGATGACATAAGGATTTATGTTTTGGGTGGTGATCAAAGATGACAGATGGGGTACAGTATGGCAAAATTAACTGGCATAGGGCTCTAAACAGATCTGGGATAAAGTTACTTCAGTACAGGTATTAACTGAGGACTCATACAGAGTCAGAGGCCTGGCATAGGCAGGGACAGGTATGATTTTCTGTAGGGACTAGGGCAGACCCCTTACCCAGTCAGTACATTTTTTTAATGAGTATCTGACTCTGCAGGGCTAAACATGATAGGACATAGAATAATGATTCCCTCTCATCTTCTCAAGGAAATAACACACCTAAATAGTTGCATCTTGCTGCCTCTTCTTTTGTATGTCTTATACATTTACTGCTGGAAAAACTATCTTTCTCCCTTCTTACTTCAGTTCATTTAAAGTAAACGAACTTTAATCATGGCTGTTAATTGTAAAACATGACTCAATAAAAAAATGAAAGCTGGGAGATGTGAAATCAAATTAGAAGTATTCAGACACCAATGCTGCTAACTTAAAAAGAAGTGAAAGTACTGAAAAGTTGCCTTCAGCACTGTTTACGTCTATCTCTTCAACCTTTTCTAGTTAAAACAATTTTGTATTGACATCAATGTGTGCACCTTATTTGGATCCCAACTCAAACAAACTATAGAGAGAGGAGTGGGGGCAGAGATTGGAAGTTTGAACACTGAATGTTGGATGAATTATTTTTAAAAATAAGATTACTATAATTACCCATTTTAGATAATCCTTAAAGTGATCTTGTCATGCTGTCTTGTTTATTTACTCATGTTTTAGAATTCGTGTATTCATCGTTAAGTATGAACTTTAGCTCAATTTTGATCTATCAGTCTTTCTATTTAAACACCATATTTGACTGAAAAATATTCATATCCTAATTTAGTTCAAAGTGACTTTAACTGTTTTAGCACTTTAGTAATGCTCTAGTTGAGAGACAAAATAGCATTAGACATTCATATTATGACTGTATCGTTTCCAAAATAATTTTTAAGTCAATGGGAAAGATAGAGCTAAATAGATGAAGGGTTCAGATCTTCTGTGAGGCATTCATTATCAATTATGTAGAACTTTTTGCCCTTTTTAGAACACTCTTTTCCTTTTTGTTTTTTTTTTGTTATTTTTGTTGTTGTTTGTTTTTTGTTTTGTTTTTTTGTTTGTTTGTTTGTTTTTACAGCACCTTGCCCTGCCACCCAAGCTGGAGTTCAGTGGCACGATCTTGGCTCACTGCAACCTCCACCTCCCAGGTTCAAGCGATTCTTATGTCTCAGCCTCCCAAGTAGCTGGTATTACAGGCATACACCACCACACCCAGCTAATTTTTGTATTTTTAGTAGAGACGGGCAGGGTTTTACCATGTTGGCCAGGCTGCTCTCGAACTCCTGGCCTCAAGTGATCCACTTACCTCGGCTTCCCACAGTGCTGGGATTACAGACTGGGATTAAAGACGTGAGCCGCTGCACCCGGCTGAGAACATGCTTTCCAATTTTATGTCTTAAGAGTCTTTGTTTTGTTGTCTAATTTATCTAGAATGGTTTAACTTCCATTTTTTTCTAATCTTAAGTTGTCCAGACTCAAAAATTGGTTGGTGATCTTCTCTTTATTTCCCATTTTTGCTATAGTCATTAATTCATTAATTGCTCATTTAGTAAATATTTGAGTTCTTATTCGTAGAATTCTTATTTGCATTCTTGTTAGTAATAGATACTAAGCTGGGAAGTAGGCATTGGGTGGAGATGCAGAGGGGAGGGATACAGAGTAAATAAGATGGGGTGAAGTTCTGATCCTTGGAGTACTCACCATGTAATGTGGTAGACATACCGTATTCACATAATTAAATTGCATTGTGATGAGTTGTGGAATGGCTTCACTTAAGTGACATTTGAGGAGGTCTTGAAGAAAAGTTGCCAGGAAACAGTAAAGGAATTTCTAGACAGAGAATCAAATGTTCAGAGTTATGGGGACATGCTATGTATGTGAACTGATGAATAGTTGATATAGGTAAAGCAGAGAATTGAGGGTGGAAAACAGATATGTACTGGGGAGAATAGCTTTCTCTCTTCCTACTCAGGCAGCACTTAATCTGTAGAAGTAGAGAAGGCTTACTTCTTTCTCCAGCTACCCATAATATTTGTTTTTCTTGCCTTCAGCCCATTTGTGTTTATGTACCTCTTATTTCTGTTTTTAAGCTACTTAAGGATAAGGACTCATTCAGGATCCCTTCTTACTCACATTTGTTTCTTCCTAAGCATTAAAAATTACACTTTGCTCATAGTAGGTTTTCACAGTTTGTTAATGCTTTACACATTTGTGGATGCTTAGTTTTAGTTCTTTGCATTTGATATGATCATTCTGTTTAAAATAATTTCTAACATATATATGCTCCTTGCCTTAATTATCTCATTCAATCCTCATTGTGACCCTGTGATGTTAAGCATATTATAATTCTCATTTTTGCAATGAATAAAGATAGCCGCTCACCCAGGATCACAAGTAGAAAGTAGTGGAGCTGGAATTGGAACACTAGTTGATATGATTCCAAAGCCCATGCATTTATGTTCCGTATGCATTAATCTAGTGGAGAGATAAGGATAAATATAGTTATAAAAGGATGAAGCAACTATAGCTGTAATAATCCTGTTAACTTTGACTAGAACTGCCAAACTACAGAAAGATAAATACTTATAACCTTAATGGTTGAATGAGGATGAATACCATGATATGTATTGAAGATGACATGAGTTATTCTTTGATGGCATACCTGGGGAACATTGATTGATTTTAAATTAAAATTCTGAAGATGTGGAATCTACAAAATGTGAGCTAGTAGAATGTTTCGAGTATCAGGGACAATGCAAGTAAAAAGATGAAAAGAGAATTTATTATGTACCTACCAAAGAAGACATTAGACTCTCTGGAATCACGAGCTTAATTTTTTGGAAAACAAGTGTACTTCTATGATAGGAGATGTTAATGTTTTGAAACTTACACACCCAATTCTTTGGGTACTCTGTCAAAAATGAGATCTTTTAACATTGTGAGGGGGATTGAGTGGAAGAGAAAGTTTATATCAAGGGTAGTAGATGATAGACAAATGAAAGTATTCTAAGGTATCTTTATAGTTCCCATATAATCTGAATTCTTACAGAATTGAGTTTCTGTATATCTCCATGCATTTATACAGATTACTTCTTATTTTAGGCTGATGGGTGTTCACATATAGAAAGTATACTGATTTTCCAAATTTGGGGACCTGAAAGATTTGAAGTAGAGTTGAAGAGAAAGTATCATTTGTTAATCTTGTTTGTATAGCATCACCTGGGTTAATTGATAAAACTGGCAAATGTTTCTTGCATTTTAAATCCAATTTCATTCCTTTTTACCTAATAACATTAAATCCAATTTCATTCTTTTTTGCCTAATAACACTTAGCAGTCACAGCTTTAATATACCCCAGATTTCCTGATTTTGTTAATAGCTTTGTGTGTATGTGTATACATAACCCGTGTTTTAATCTTAACAATATTAACTTAATACAACATTAGTAAATGTGCTGTTCTTATATGGTTAAGAACAGCTTTATTTCATTCTTTAGCTTAGTGTTAAAGTTTCGTAAACAGAATGAGATTAAAACAGTTAAATTAAGATTGTAATAATATATGTATGCTATTCTTAATTTTCCTGAGTTATTTCATCATTTTGCTTTAACAGTGGCAATTCTTAGCTTTGTGCTTATCTAACACAGGAAAGATTTTTTTCTTTTATTTGCATGAGCATTTGGCAGGGTTGGTCACTTATTTTCACTGTGATAATTATTCACTTGTTGGTCTCTTTTCTATGCCTTGAAAGATTATCAGCTTAGAGTTGCAATTTGGTGTTCATTAATTTAGTTAGGTTCCCAGTATGCTTTAATTTTCTAATTTTCTTGACAGAACTTTTCTGCCTTTAAAATAGTATTTGAGAATAAAATGTTATTTTATATATATGTGTGTTCGTATATACACATGCACACACAAGCTGTGCTCATAATAATCTGTGAAATTATACTATATGAAAGCTAACATATTTTAATAGTGAGAAATTGGGGCTTTGGAGAAATTAACATTTTCCTGAATGTTCATATCTTTAGACTAAAACATTTCTAAATTTCCAAAGAACACTATTCAAGTGTGTGTGTGTGTGTGTGTGTGTGTGTGTGTGTGTGTGTTTGAGATGAAGTCTTGTTGTTGCCCAAGCTGGACTTGAACTTCTGGGCTCAAGGAGTCCTGCCTTCTCAGCTTCCCACGTAGCTGTGACTACAGGCATGTGCTACCATGCCCAGCTATATTTTTAAATTATTTTGTAGAGACGAGGTCTCTCTGTCTTACCCAGGCTGGTCTCGAACTCCTGGATTCAAGCAATCCTCCTGTCTCAGCCTTCTGAATAGCTACAAGTATAGGCATGCACTACTCGCCCAGCTATTCAAGTATATTTTATTTTTAAATTCCAGCTTTCTGTTCGTCAAATTTCTGCTTCTTGATAAATGCAGTTTTATTAGGACATTGCATTTTGAAAATAATCTTAGGGTAAACCAGTGTGAATTAAGAATTTTCTACAACTGCAGAACAAAAGCAAAAAAGTATAAAGTTTCAATTTACATGGAAACATATACAGAATTTATTTTATTGGCAATTTATTACCACAGTTAGCAGTTAACATCATTTTAAAATATCATTGTACATGTTGTTGACTGAGAAAGCACTTATGTTTGCACATTGACTTAAAAGAGAGACATAAGCTTTAAATATTGTCAACCAGTCATCACATTGCTTCTTTATCTGCATTACTTTTAACAATTGCCTTTCACATTACTTTTAACAATTGCCTTTCACATTACTTTAATACGAGAGTAATTTATGCTAAAAAATAGAATATGCTAAAAAAAAGTGATATTGTTTTATGTCAAAAAGTCTGTCCCACTATGCTTTGTAAGGGAGAAAAACCCATTGACCAAGTACTCTACAAATTCTTATATACGTGGATGAACCAGTATAGACATTTTTCCCCTAAAACATAGCACTTCAAAATGCTCTGCAATATGTTTTTCACTTTACCTGAAGAGAAAGGACCTTATTCACTATCCACTTTTAATTAGGGGGCAGTTGGCTTTGGTTTTGGTTTACGTTTATTTGTAGGCATATTATTAGACACTTTTTTTAGAGTTTTATATGTCTTATATTTATGAATTAGTATATATTTATGTACATGGGTGTGTACCCACATTCATCCGTACATATATATGTATATATCCATATATATATATGGATATGGAAAATATAGAACCAGAAAACAGTAAATAAAGTCTCATTATCTAAAATGAGATAATGAGAAAAGTTTCATTATCTAAAATGACTTATAATTGATAGGGAATTTTGATGTTTCTTTTTTGTTGAAGTCTTAGTTGATCTTTTTTATTAACATTTTGAATGTCCTCTTTTTTGGTTCAAAATAACCGTTTATCATAATATTTACATAAGCAATAAAATTGTGCAATTGCTACTCACTAGAAAGATTTTAATTTCAAATCAGATAAATATAGATTGATAGCATGAGATAACTATGAAAATGTATATCATTTAAATTATCAGTAAAACATTTTGTGAAAATGTTGATTTTTCTAGGATAACGTTTCTGTGAATTAATTGTTCCTTAACAAAACATTTTTAGACTTTAACTTAGAGATCCTAAATGCTCTGCATTTCCTAAACTTTGAGATGGAGAAAAGTAAGCCTGTCTTTTGATAAAATTGATTACATTTTTATCTTTTGATAAAAAATTGATTGTATGTATTATTTATGTTTTTCTTATCAAATTTTTTAGTAGCATTCAGAAACATTTCCAAATGATTTTTTTCCTACTTATAGAGGGAAGGAAAATTGAAAAAAATAACTCAGACTTTTTATTTTTTACTTTTTTAGTTTTTACTTTTATTTTTGTACTTCAAAAAGTGATAAGTTCACGTAAACTACATGCCATTACTATTCATAATGATAATTGCATTTTCTATACAATCGATATCATTTCCATTTTTATTATAAAACAGCAGACTGGTTTCTGTCATAAAACAAATCTGGCTTGTATTAGAACAAATACGTCCTCATTTAAAGAATTTTAAGGTTTCTTTCTTGCATTGAGTATCTTAAGCTTTATAACAACGTCTGGCTCTTAATTTTAGTAAATGGCATGACACACTATATCCATGGAGAGCTTCTGACAAAAACTTACTTATCAGACAGAATTTCTTCGGTGTGTTGTTTACTCAGATGGCTTCAGTTTCTCTTTAGTAAAATAATATTTCCGGGTTGGTGCTAGAGTACAGAAAAATGTTGTTACTGTGCACGCATCTTCTGCAGATGATATCCTGTTCCCTTTCTTTGTTGATATTTTTCTTTCTTAAACTTTGTTGCTCAGAATATCTTTAATGCTAGCCAAGGAGTCAGGGATTTGGACGTATTTTCATGGACTTCCAAAGCTTTTTTCCCCCAGGTGAGTTAACTGTAAGGAACAATAATATTTTATTCAGGTATTTCAGCATGTATAACAAATTTTGTGTTTTTAAAACCTTTGCTTAAGATTAATAAAACCTTTTAACCAAAAAAAGATCTATATGAAGTGCTGCAATTGAGTTTTCTCACTCCTGCCAAAAAGAATGTATTATTAGTTTAAGTGATACTTCCACATGACTTCAAATTTGCTATATTTAGTTTTATGAGTAGCTTTTCCAATGACTATATCTAAGATTAGTGTTTTCACAACTAACTTATTTAGGTGACAGTGTCCTGGCCTTATGGCTGTTTTATTTTTTCTACTGCCAACACTTTCACATTCCCTCTTTGAATGTTCATCTGAGAATGGGATGGGAATGGAGGGAGAAAATAATAATATTGAAATTCATGAATTTAATATGCTGGTACCTGGGTCTTACATTTCTGTATTGAATAAAGCATGTATTTTACTATTGCTTGAGCATGATAGGCACAGTTCTATGACTTTATGTCTGTCAGTGTTTTATACTGTTTAGCACAAGAATTGGATAAACTTTGTTTTATACTTATTAATATAGTTTTATTACCTTTTCAATAAAATATTATTTTAAATTTTTAACAAGTTTTCATAATTGCCTTTCAGTGACTAGTTTGCAATTATAATTAGTTGTGCCAAGGCTTAACTCCCAGTGTTACCCTGAATGATCAAAAGTTAGAATTATTGTTATAATTAATTAAATGCACTAGGAATGTTATTAAATACCAGTGAAGTTGGGTTTTTTTGCTAAATCTATGGATATTTGCTTTTTTATGTTGCCATGTAATTTTTAAGAATCAGTTGTGAGTAGGATTAAAACTTGCCCCTTCCAACTATGAAATGGCATGATGTATTTATTTATTAACCATTTACAAACAGACATTTTAAAATGTTTACAGAAAATCTTGTGAGTGTAATAGCAAGTACTATGTAAAGTTTAGACCTGTGTTACTCTCAATTTTTATCTTGAGTGGTCTCTGTGTATTCATGTAAGTTTGCATATATATAAATTCTTACAAATATATATGATGAGTATATAAAATGCATATTTTACATTTATTTTCGGTTGTAAATCTAAGCTTTTTGAGTGTTTAAAATTCTCATTTCCATTAAATTTCCAATATGTAACCAAAGAATATTGGTAAATAAAATATAATTACAGTAAATGTAAATTAATTTTTCTTAGTACATATTTGTATAAGTAAAAATTGGTTATTCATCACTACAGTGAGATTCACAAAATATTATGTGAAAGTTAATGGTGACTTTAACATTTTCCCTGACGAGTCATGTATGGAATTAACAAAGTAGCAGGTATACAGAATTCTTGAATCCTCATATTTTTAAACCTGAGGATTCTATTTTTAATATTCTACTGTGTTACTGTGTATATGAACATGTATACATATCTCTTCATTATGAGGCTACTGGTAGGGATAGAACTATTTAATACAATTTTATCTTGCATAATGTTAGTTTTTAAATTTTTATTCTATTTATAACATTATTAAATATCAGTTTTAACCTAATGTTTGCATGTGTGTCTCTTTATGGTTATCTATTACTCTATCTGAATATGAAATAAATTATAGAGTTCATATTACTGTATTTAAAAATGCAGTTTTAAATCTCTTTTAAAGGAGTAATGATGACAATGAGAACACCTAGTGTGGACCCTTTATTTACATTTAGTTGGGAAAAAGAGAAAATATGGAAAGGTTATTATTTCTCTTTATTACATTCACATAGGAAAC
Source organism: Gorilla gorilla gorilla (assembly GCF_029281585.2). Taxonomy (NCBI): domain Eukaryota; kingdom Metazoa; phylum Chordata; class Mammalia; order Primates; family Hominidae; genus Gorilla; species Gorilla gorilla. The sequence continues at coordinate 91,821,154 of NC_073238.2, read as the reverse complement.
AATTTTATCACAGCATTACAATTTAACAGAAAATTTAGGGAAGGTTCTTTCATTTTAGAAGTGACTCTTTCCAATAATAAATTTACGTTATATTTACTTAAATCCATGTTTAATTTCTCCTTTCTACTAAAAATATAGTCTGTTTTTCTGTTACTAGCATTAATGTATCACTGCATAGTAATGGCTTAACAAATCTAGCAAGACATTTTTATTTGTACAATATTAGAAAGTATAAGTTGTTAAAATATTGTAAGCATCAATATTTCATTCATAACTAACAAATAGCAAGATATAGCTATATTTTTAATGCATATTTTTCATCATCTCTGCTTATGGATCAGCTTTCAGATTCTTCATACCTGTTTTCTCTATTTATAAATAATTATTTCAACATGGGAAGAAATGAATATTTAGACTTTTTTTTACCCATAACAATATACAGTAATGCAGTAATAATGATTCAAAATTATTCCCTTGTGGTTCACATAGTATAGTATTTTTATTTTTCCTACTTTAAATATTGCATTAAAGATAAAAGTAAAATCAAGGATGATTATATTTCTCAAATTGTGGTGGGCAGAAGCCAGAGGTCGACTGGTTTCCTGCTATATTTTCTTGCCTTCAACTTTATTTTAAATAGCATTGTTGAAAAACTGAGATTCTTTAATTAGTGCTAATGACTAATTCTTCAGTTATCTTTAGTTATGTGTTTTTTTTATATTGACAGTACTGTAGACTTGCTATAAAAGCTATTAATAGGAAGGCTTTGAAAGTGATAATAGATTGTATTTTGTTTATTTTTCTTTCCTATTCAAATTTTCAGGGATCTAAAACTAATACTGATGACTTTTTCAAAGACATAAACTCCTGCTGCCCACAGGAAGCAACAATGCAAGAACAAGATATGCCATTCTTGCGAGGAGGGCCAGGCATGTACAAGGTAGTGAAGACGGGACCTTCAGGTCACAACATCAGAAGCTGCCCTAACCTTAGAGGTATCCCAATTGGAATGTTAGTTCTGGGAAACAAAGTCAAAGCAGTGGGAGAGGTATGGATTCTTGTAGCTTCATGACTTCTAAGATACTCATTTTTAATGTAATACAACCAAAGCATCTCTTCTAAAGGTTGCCATTTCTACCACAGGTTTTTCAATGTTAATGTATTTTATCTTTACTTGTATTGCAAATACATAATTTTTCTGTGCTTCTGTCTAATGATTTGCATAATTATCCTTGTGTAAACAATATATTAACAAATGATTTGTATTGTATATATAAATGTTTGGTATTTGCACATATTTTTTCATTATTACAAATGTACTATACCATCATGGATTATCATCACTTAAAATATTCTATGTGATCGGTATGGAGATGTGGTCATATGCAAAAGATTTCATTTCTTTGTTCCCATTCATAGGTCTCACTGAAGTCCTGAGCAAATAAAATTACTCTTTAGGCTACTGTGGCATTTGCCTCAGCTGATAAGCTTGAAGATGTAGTGTGTCATGCTATTTCTCAGTAAGGGTCATTTTCAAGTTACACTATGGATACTCTCAACCTAAATAATAGCAAGTCGGCTGTGTTAGGACATTTTAGATGCAGAAAAAAGAAAATGAGCCATGTGTTTTTGGGTAATTCTTAAAATTATTTAGGTGTTATCTTTGTGCTTTGAAAGTTATTATTTTAACCAAATTCATAAATAAGCGGTATTTTACAGAACTTTTTATTGACTTCTGTCTTACCTCAGGCTGTGGCCTTAATTTCAGAAACTAATTTCTTAGTAGAAATGTATTGGAATGATTACACTATTCAGACACGTAAGATTTTTACTGGTTTTCAGACTGAGTTCCCTGAAAGAATCAAGCCAATCAATGATGCTTTTTGTTATGTACCAGGTAACCAATTCTGAAGGGACATGGGTGCAACTGGATCAGAACAGCATGGTAGAGTTCTGTGAGAGTGATGAAGGAGAGGCATGGTCCTTAGCTAGAGACAGAGGCGGAAACCAGTACCTCCGACATGAAGATGGCAAGTTGGCTTAAATTTGTGATTTATTCCAATTAAGCTTTCAAATACAGAAGTTTAATGCCTATTGTATTGCTTTTGTTTTAAAGAGTTTTTTGTGTGTTTGCTTTTTAAAAAGCAAAACTAAAAGTTAAAAAATCTTGCAACTGTTAAAATTGGTTTGTAAAATATGTGAGTACTTAATGCACATTAAAGAAGAAAATTAAAAGAAAATTCGAAACATATAGACTCATCTTTATAAAACAGGCTTTTTATTTCATTAATATAAATTTCTATACCTCTTTCTTCTGTACCAGTCCAGGACTGAACATTTTATCCCTTCTATAATAAAATGAAGGTTTGGTATTCCAACTACCAATCTCAGTACTTCTCCCAGGCAACATCATTTGATTGCATTTTGTCTTAGGGAAAGAGCATTGAATAAATCCATAGTGTCTTTAGGGTTTCCTGTTGTTAGATTTTCAACTTTAAATTTTATTTTACCTTTTTCAACATGGATATCACTTAATAAAATATATTCCTTTTTGTCCCCCTCTCTTTGATATCTTGGTGGCAAAAATTTGTTCTTCGAAGTTGAGACCACATTATCACTTGTGTGATGCTTTAACTGATCACAACAGAGCAAAGAATTTCTTTTGTTCTTAAAGAATTGTGCTCACCACTAGGACAATAGTGTCATAGTGAAGTTCATGTTTATTTCTTCATACCCAGTTATGAGTCCCTTGTGGACAGGCACATGGTTTTTATCTTCGCCTTCCTAGTTCTGAAACAGTTTTGACACATGCTAGTTGCTCATGAAGTTTTGTAATACAACTTGAATTATAAAAATAATAGCACATCAAAATAAGTATGTAAGCAAACATGGACTTGTCTGCCAAATCCCAAAATTTATAGGATGAAGTTAGGTAAATAAGAGAACATGCATCTTTATTCAAAAGATAATAAATTTATAATACTTATTATTCCAAGAGGCAATTTGGCCATAAATATGGATTCAGAAAAGGTTTGAAATATGCAATAATGATGGAGTATCTTTGGAGATATCTCCCTTTTTCCCCCCACAACACACCTTTGAGGTAGGTGATATAATCTTAAATTTATAGGTAGGAAACTCAAGCTCTAGAATTTAAAATAATGTGTCTATGGTTGTACAGCTGGTGACATACCAGATGTAAGACTTCAGCCAGAATCTTCATTCATGTTTTAAATGCTGTACTCATTACACCATGCTGTACACATTGAGCACAACTTGAGAACCTACCTCCTCTCCTTGTTTCTCCCAGATAGACTTTTTTTAGTCTAAGATGATATGGTCATAAAATAATGTCCTGAAACAGTAGAACTATTCATTTGAAAAAGATAAGGCGCTTGATGTAAATCAGACATTTACTAAATGACTTTTTCACTTACTATGTGCTTATTATATATTGCTGTATATTTACTACATATTCATAAATTTTTAAACATTTTTCTTTATATAGGAATATTCAGATATAAATGAAAATACCTAAGGGGAGATCAGCTTTATTTAAGATAAGTTAAATATGAGAACAGCTTAGGTGACTTCTAAAGGACTTTTCTAGCTTAATGCTTAATAATTTTTTAACTGGCAGTACAAAAAATATGTAAGAGTGGATTCTGAAGCAGGACTGCCAGGGTACTGATCCCAGCTGTACAACTTTTTACTCATGTGACCTTGACCAAGTTAACCTAATATCTCTATGCCTCAGTTTTCCCATTTATAAAATGACCTTATAGGTCATAACCACATAAATCTGATATGAAGACTAAATGAGCAAATAACAGATAAAGCTAATAGATGGTAAGTTAGGTCTTACTGTTAAAATGCAAAATGCCTTCCATGCTAAGGATCAAGTTTTAACCTGGGAAATTTTATTCTTACAAACTTAGAAGATAGAAGCTTCTTTCAAATAAAATGCCTCTTAAATTAGAGTATCATTTAAGAGAAGTTTAAATTTTTCTCTGTAATTAGTTAATCATCTTTTACTCTTGATATATAGATACAGATATAAATATGGATATTTGGTGATCATGTGAATCTTACTATTTTGATATAAAACCTGGAGTGATAAGGAAAGAAATGATATGAAGTTAGTGCCTTTAAATCACTAAGATTAGTTGATGTGCTGCCCAAATAGTCTGTTCATTGGTAATAATATTTAATATGGAAGTACAAAGATTTGGCACTATGGTAATTTATATGAAGTCGTGTGAGTAAAACAGAAGCTTTCCTCTTTGTAAAAATTCTCTATTGGTCTTTGAAATCTGTAGTAGGCAAAGTTACTGCTGTGGTAAAAACAGACTTCACTCTGGGTGCTAGACCATTCTTAGTCTAGAGAGGAAGCAGTGCTACCTTTTCCGTTCAGTTTACTGTTCATGGGTGTTTTTCTGAAGAAACATTCTACTGCTGAAATATTGCATGATGAAGAATATTGCCTAAGGGAAGTGCTAAGATTGGTTTTTTAAATCAAGTCTACAAATGCTAGTAAAGGGATAGATTATACAGTACCACTGGTTTAGCAGAATTGCAATTTACAGGTAGGAAGGAAACACTCTACCACACCCTGTCTGTAGTTCCCTGTTCTGTTTAAAGGACTATTGACTTTTAAAAAAGATATTTAAGATACTTAAAGATATTTTAAAAATAAGGTATTTAAAACTATACTTGAGATATTTTATTTTTCATAAGGTTATTTTAATGGAATAAATACCTTTTCCCCCCAATTTTACTTGACAGACTTTATTTTGCGTTTTTTGGCTGGCATTAATATGGATATTTAACTAAGGTACTGTTTTATATCAGACAGAATCTTGGAGCCAGTTGATTGTTCATAGGGGATTAATTTAGTTTGCATATTTTATAGGTCACATCTTGCCATTTGTAAATGGATAAAACATTTGCCATTTTCTGCTTGAAATAAGAATTCTGATACATTTATAGACTCTGATTATGTAACATGGTTTATTATTATCCTTCTGTTTGGGAAAAATATCTTTATGTGATAAAATAAGTTAAAAGTTACGTTTTCCATAATTTTCACATTCATAACTTAGAACAGTTAACAAATGAAAATTCCTTTTGGTACTAGATACTTAGTTTTTTTCTCTATTCTAATACTAATATGCAAAATACTTTTATTTCTGGTTTATAGGTTATCCATTTTGTTTTGAAAAATACTCTTGTATAAATTTGTTACAAATACAAAGAGTTCCTGGTCCAGAAATATTAGTATGCATTCAGTAATGTATCCTGCCACAATAAAAGTAAATTGGCTTCATAAGAGCATATCTCATTTCTAAATTTCACTGTGTATTTGATAAATAAAAACAAAGATTTGTCAGGTGCTTTGTTAATGTTAAGATGACCTGACTGGTATTTAAATTGATCAAATCTAGATGTGAGCTTATTTTAAAATCTAACCATCATAAAATCTTTTGCAATTTTCTCTCTTTGTTGTATGAATAGGGAATAGCATGTAAGAAACTAATGTTACAGCTGTGGCTTTTATTGTAGAACAAGTTCTTCTGGATCAGAATTCTCAAACTCCTCCTCCAAGCCCTTTCTCAGTGCAAGCTTTTAATAAAGGGGCAAGTTGCAGTGCCCAAGGATTTGATTATGGACTCGGAAATAGCAAAGGTAGGTATTTAAAAGTAAGTCTTTTACTTACCTAACCTCAATATTTTTTATTACCTTCTCTTTTATACACTTTTTATTTGTGTTCACCCAGAAATCTTTATTAAATTAAAATTTGTTCATGGAAAGCTAATAAAAAATGTTTACAAAGGTGTTCTTTTCATAGTATTTTTGTTGTTGTTGTTTTTTGTTTTTAACCAGTTTTGGCTTAAGTTTATGAGAGTGCTTGCTTATTTTTTTTCTATTTAAAAAACACTCATTTTGATTTCATATCCTAAAGATTCTATTTCACTAAATCTAGTAAAATTTGATTTTTATCATCCACTTATTAGGATGGTAATGTTAATGAGAAACAGAGAACTCGCTCAAATGATCCATTTAAAATCAAACTATTACTTCTAAATAATATTTTTAAGTAATATTACACATGAGCTTTATAAAATTTATGTGGTTTTGAATTTCTAACCCAGTAATCTTAGTTAATTTAGAATTATGTGAAATGATATGTTTGGGTTTAATATCTATAATAAAACCAGAAAGTTGTAAAAAGAAAAAAACCCTAAGCCATATGAATATAATATATATACAGCTGTTTTGGCTGCATTAATGGAAGAGACCAGCATCATGGACTGTCCAAACAGTAGTTAATTTTGAAACAATTTATGCTGGAGGTTCATCAGAAATTGCATTTTTATGTGAATTTACACACTCTTGTTCTTTCCTATGTACCTGATCTAGACTCCTTCAAAATCAGCCCTATTGTCCACAGGTAACATACAGCTGGGTCATGAGTAAAAGGGAGCAGATAGCTTACGTGGAAATAATTTTACTTTAATTTTATTTAAATTAATTCACAGGACTTGATTCCAAGGGACAAATACAGTGTCATTATACCTGACTTGAAGAAGAAGTGAAAAAATAAAACAGTGAACAAAATATATAAGGAATATTCCATTTAAAATAAAACTACTTCTATTGAATAGCTTCATTACTTTCCACAAAGTATTTTTATGAAGGAAACCTAGCCACAAGATTTTTTTTACTCCCTTGGACTAGCCTATCTCATAGGATTGGGTATCATCTGCTCGCTTACTTCGGGTACCTGATTTCCATTAATTTAAGCTAGATCTTTGTACTTACATAGTGTAAATGCTTGGTGGTGTTTTCTTTATGTCCCTTTCTCTTTACCTTTGTCAACTCTTAAAATCTCAGCATTTGCTTACCGCTACTATATCTCTATATAGTAATGTTTTAAAGCCTTGTTTAACACAAATTGTATGCTTTCAGTCTTTAAACTGTCTGTCATTGTACTGATAGCTATCACAGTAAATCAGTCATTATAATTTATTAAAATATCATTAAAATAAATATAAATGTTTAAGAGACACAAACATTGCCAAGAAAATTTGTTATTATGTACAAATAATAAAGTATTACTTTTTAAACGTGATTTTGTGAATATCGTTCAAAAATAGCATGCACCATGCCAGGCATAGTGGCTCATGCCTATAGTCCCAGCTACCTGGGAGGCTGAGGCAGCAGGATCACTTGAGGCCAGGAGTTTAAGGATGTAGTCTGCTATAGTCGTGCCTGTGAATAGCCACACACTCCATCCTGGGCAACAGAACAGGATCCTGTTTCCTTAAAAAAATATTAATAATAAGCCTGCTCTTGTTAACAAGCTTTTAAAATATTTAGATGGAGCAAAGAAATAATAAGAAACTTAAGCTTGATGAAATATATCTAACTTTATTATCTGTAACAGTAGTTCCCATTTTAACTCTTAATACTGTCCAAGATCGAAGAGCTGTTTTTTGTTAAGTTTTTTTTTTCTTAAAACAGTATTTTAGAAAATTCTTCATGATCTCTAAATTTTTTCCTATAATCTACAGCATTTATTTATTATTTCAAAAAAAGATATATGGCTCGTGTACACAGTTCTTTCCACATAAATCTATCCCATGTAGGTACTTCAGTTGAAATTTTCACATATGAAACTTTATTATATTTCAGAAATATGACTAGAAAGATACTATTTTCCAGTTTCTGCATCACCTAGTCTGGATGTAGTTCCCTCTCCCCACCTCCAGCATCATTTAAACTATTTAATGTATACTCACAAATAAGGAGTTATTATCCATCAAATTATTTCATTATCTTAAAAAAAATTTTTGTAAAACCTTTTGGTACAAGGAAAAAGGTTAGAATCGATTAAATTTTAGATACTATTCAAATTAGGTAGCTCATAATCCTTTTTGTCATATAGGACTTACAGATTTTTAAATTATTCATCTAAGCAAAATATTTCATGCTTTTAAAGTAGAATTTCTTTGGCAGTAACAACTTAAAAAAGAAAGTATTAATTTATAACTATAGTGTAAACACATTGCTATGTTAAAAACATACTTTGCTCCATTCTGCTTTTTGAAGAAAAACTGTTAATTGCTTATTTTCTGCATGAAATATACTGCCAATGAGGCAGGGTGGTATTAGTCATTGTTGGGAACTATGGAAAAGGCATCATTTACTTAAATCTTCATTTATATATGTTCAATATTGAAGCAATTTATCACTGATTCTTCTTAGAGTCTTCGTTCTCCCATACATAATGAGAGATGTTATATATGAATTTAAATGGATTTGTTTTTATAGGTGGGCTTCTATGTAAGATTTGGTGGGGCGCTTCCATTAAAAAAAAAAAAAGCTTGCAAAATTCGGTCCCTAATCTGAGGATGATTAATAGTCACCAATTTTCACTCATTTCTGAATTGGCATGGTTTTATTTAGTGTTCAACTCTATCTGAATGTCATAAAGCACCATTTACTTTGCCATTTTGGATGTTAATGAATAACGAGTTGTAGTTTTGACTGTTTTACCCACTGCAGGTGACCAACTGAGTGCCATATTGAATTCCATTCAGTCACGACCCAATCTCCCAGCTCCTTCCATCTTTGATCAAGCTGCAAAACCTCCCTCTTCCCTAGTACACAGCCCATTTGTGTTCGGACAGCCCCTTTCCTTCCAGCAGCCTCAGCTTCAGAGTAAGTCTGTCAGCCTTACCTGCCTCATCAAGCATTTCTGAAGCTTTGTTCTGAGTTACTTATCAGTTACTAATTAGTTATCAACTCACCTGACTGGTTTTTTTTAATTAGGATGTTATCCCCTCCCACATTTTTGAAATATCTAAGCTATTCTGAGCTAAGACATTCTGCAGCTAAGACATTTAAAGTTGATTTAAAGTTCATATGCATGACTATGGTAAGCATCACATACAGGGACAACTTTCAGTGGATTTTTCTTACTTCAAGATGTCCCAAAAGGATAAAGCCATTTCACTCTTATCAGTGGGTAGAAGAGAGAGTGTGCTTGTTTGGACAGGTTTGTTTGTTTTTTCTAAGTGAATTTGGTATCTATGAAATGTATGACAATTTAGTTTTCCCGGTTTTCTCAAATTGTTGTTTCCTGTCTTTATTTTTATTTTTTTGTTGTTGTTCCTAATATGTTAAATTGATCATTTGATTCCAGTTCTGTCTTTTAGGATTGCTCTAGTCCTTCATTCATGATAGTAATTCACATTGGTTTGGAAAAGATACCCAAAAAAATTATACTTAACTGAATGTTCTTTTTTCTTAATAACCTCCTGAACCTTCCACCTAAACTTTTCAAAGCTCTGTCCAGTATGACAACAGTGTGCTCTTCTTGGCATTCAGTTCTCATGTTGGCTATACAATATATAAACACATTAATTGAATGAGCTAGTTTATGAAAGTTTCAGCTTGTATACCATTTTTCGGATTCAAATGCACAACCTCTTTGCTTTGGTAAAGTACATTCACACTTAGGTCTAAGTTATTTGTTTACAAAAATACTTTAATAACTGTTATTAGGGTCATGTAAAAGAATGCTAGCTGGTTTAGTTTTTATTAAGAACTAGGTTAGTATGTAGCTAGCAAATGATATTATTCATTACTTTATCCACCTTAGGTAAAGGGTACACAAGAGTATAAACTTTTCTGGGTTTCCACTATCCATTAGGAAAGTTTAATTAATGAAATTAATTAGTTTGGAAATATAAGTACTATCAATTTCTAGCTTATCATCTTCATTCATGTATATTAATTTGAATGTCTATTAAGAGAAGAATTTCAAAGAAACAAAATAGTGTCACGTGCGAAATAGTCTTTTCGTTCTATGATAAATATTATTTTAGAAGAATGAAACAGAAGTGAGGAGTTAGTTTATTAATTTTGTGTTGCATCAGACTTTTTACATTTAGAAGTACTACTTAGGTTTCAAGAAGTTTTAAAGGTAAGGACAAAGGGAAAAACAAAGGAAAAATATCAGGATCAGTCAGGTAGAAAATTTATACTAGAAAATTTAAATTCATTCATATTCAAATTCAGTTTTAAATGAAAAATTGCCTATGTCATAGCAGTAGCAGACAAAAGAACTAAGGAGAAAGGAGAACCTTTTTGTTCTATCTAAAGAATCATTGCAAGTCTTTACAAAAACAAGCATAATTACCATTTTAATTTTACCAAATTTAATTAATAAAATATTTCAAAACAATAAACAGTAATAAAAGTTGATTTGTCTCTTCCAGGGAATAACAGTTTCTAGGTGACATTGTGTCAATATAATTTTATGCATATGTGTTATCAGTACCACAATTTTATTTACCACTATCTTGAAGCAAATTTGAAATCATGGCTTAGCTATGTTTCAATTAGCAGTTTTCTGAATCATTACTTGCCTATAGTCCAACAATGGAAATTACTTAGGTCTTGTTTTAAACTTCTTATTCGCAACAGGACGTCTCTAAATTTTGACTTCCAAATTCCAGAAAATGGAAGTCTTAATCTTTAGCGTCACAAAAAAAAGTATGGAATCTGAAAATAGTTTTAATTTTTTTAAATAATACAGAATTGTATTTTTTACATCGTGTTAGGAAAGGTAAATGTGGCAGAGGGCCAACATTTAAGACTCCCCAAGCAAGGTATTCTTCCCTGAACCTCACTGCCATGTATCCCACTAGCATATCACCTATGCTTTAGTAGATGGCTTATTCTTAGTGAACTTCCCTATGCTATTTAGTAAAATGAGAATTATTTTTGTTTTATACCTTTGTGATACTAAATAAATCATTATGTAGAAGACCATATTTACTCAATTTTGTTTATACTGATAGTCGCCACTATGTAGTAAACACTGTACTTAAGCACTTTGATACAGCCTCATTTGAGATACTGTCTCTTATGTCTGTTTTACAGAGAAGGAAACAGAGGCTTAGAGAGGATAAATGATTTGCCCCAGAAACATACATAGTAAAATGGTAGAGCCAGAACTTGAGGTCAATTCTGTTGACTACAAAGGCTATTTTAAATATTCAGCCTTACCTCGGTAAATAATGCAAAATCTACTTTAATATATATGTTTTTTTAATTTATATTTAAACTAGGTCTGGCATCTAGAGTATTAGCTTTGTTCAGATTGATTATTTTTCTTTTTATAGTTTGACTTTTTTTAATGTAACAGTAGTTTGAATGGAAAAAAAGATTTCCTAAATGTCATAACTCAAGATCCTGGTTAACTAGAAAAATTCTAGAAAGACACACATCAACCGGTGCATGGTTTAACTTCATCTAGCATTTCTATGAGCATTATTATCTGTAATTCTTTGGGGTTTTTTTCTGAATCATAGTTTTTTCACCTATCTTTGGAAATGTGAAAATAATCTGGCACATTAAGTTAATTTTTGATACCTTTTCTTTAGAATCAGGCAACATTTTATTTCATAAAATAGAATATTTGGTAATTTTTAAATTAGCAAAATTATTTCATTTTATATACGTAGAAATTATTTCAAGTGTTATTCTAGTGAAGTAGAATGTTACTGAAGTAGAATGTTACAGAAGTAAAAGTTAACAAATTTCCCTTGTCTTATGTGTGTGCACGCAGAGACATGAAAAAGAAAAGTATGTATATAGAATTTTCTTTACTGTTCTATAATTTACTTTTTAATTTAAAAACTAGTTATATAGTTTTTAGAATTGGTAAGCAATTTGGCAATAAAATTTTAGTGAACCAAAGTGGAGAATGGTATCTGTGTCTGCTTTCTTTAAGAATATTACATTCCTTATTTTCATTATCCCCATTTCTCTTGAAAGCTTCATTTTATGTCCTGTACCTTCTGACAGTGTCTTACACATCACAGGCATTCAAGGAGTGTTTATTGACTGTAGGTATTTAAGATTACCATTTCATCAATTTAAGATCTTGTGTTTTCTATTATGATATTCCATTGTTTACTCAGAGAACATCTTCAAAGAAGAGAATTTATTTCTTTCTCTTAGTAATTAAAGCCAACTATACTGTGACAGTATGATGTATGATAATTGTGGGTTTATACTGATTGAATTCTAAGCAAGATTCTCCAACTGAAAAACTATATTGCAAATGGCTTCATTTAACATAGCATTTTATCACTTTCTACCTACTGTTCCAGAGGCTGAATGGTTCATTTTTCAACTTTTATTTGTTTGTGGTAGAAAAATGGCAAATAAAACTGAAGACAATTTGCTTTTCTCCCAGAAACTTTTTAATACTTTTTTTATTTTATAATGTTTTATTTTTAATTTTGATGGGTACATAGTAGACATCTTCCAGCAATTTCAAACATGAAATATACGATATATGTCAAAAGACAGTACTTTCAAGCACAGATGTCATAGCTCTAGGTTACCTTGCAACAAGAGTTTTTCTATTATACTCATAAGTCACATTCTTATGTGGGACAAAAAAAAATTAAATGTGACTCCAAAATTCATTTGGATATCTGCATGACTATTTATTTACATTTGAGAATATGAACACACTAAAGTACTATGTTTACTTAGCTTGTAGAAACATAATCATGGAAAGACTTTCAGCTCAGATTTCCCTTCCAGCTACTTACTGGCTCTAAGTTATCTGACAGGTCTGAATTTTTGTTACCTTATTATAAAATGGGATTCCCAATAAATGTTATCTTTTGATGTTATTATTGCCTTTTGATGCAAATACTTAATACCTCTCATGCTTTGAGGAAAATATAGAAAAAGTTCCTCTCTAAAAGAGAGCAATCTATTCTTGGTGTGGAATGAGTTGCAGGAAGGAATTTAGAAAGGGACAAATGAGCTTTCCTAGTTCCTTTTGGGTCTATTTTTGCAATGTAATTCAGTTACCTGTTTTAAGATTCTTAATGTATTTAGACTGCATTCAGATGTTAGTGTGAATGTTAGCATAAAAGCCAGGTTTGTTTGTAAGGCTTAGACTGAGTCATTTCTACCCCGGATTATAATCTCAGCACTGTATTTGTCAGTTTGTTGTTTGCCTGCTTTGAAGGTATGTGGATGAAGCACTTGATTTAGGAATGAGGACCTGTGGGATTTAATCCCTGTTTTAGAAGATTAGAGTCCACATTGGTTCACATATCAAAGTTTAATAAAACTTTTCCACTTGACTCTATAACATCTGTCACAACAGCCAACATACTTATTTTTGTTTTGGGGCTAACATCTCCAGCATCCCTACAAATACTAATCATTTTAGGCATGGGCTTGAATTTATCTTCACTGAGCTGAGCCATCTTCTCAGTGACATAAAAGCTTTGACCCAGGTATTTTGTTTTGCTGCTTCATCAGTGATTTATTCATCCACCCTTTACTTCATCCAAGGAATTCAAACCACAAAGAATGCTGATGTTGCTTACAAGACATTTTGTCCCAGTGCATTTGTTTGCTTTCTCCTGGCTTGATTTGACCTTTTATCTCTCCCTCTTCCCCCACCTCTTTATTTGCTACTGTGTTTATTTCACCATTACCATCTTTCTTTAGATGACTTATTCATTCTTCCATTTATTCACCTGCTTTTGTTAAGTATCTACTCTGTGCTAGGTTATGGTGATGAGCAAGGTTAAAAAAAAAAAAAAAAAAGCAAAACCATGATCACTGATGTTGAAGGCTTCTAGAATATTTTAAGAGATATAACCTAGTTAACGAAAAAATAATGGCATGTTTTAAGTGCAACAGGAGCAGTAGTCACAGGATGCAATGGAAACATAGGAGAGAAAGCTTCTGGCTCAGCTAGGAGAGGTTAGAGAAACATTCAAAAAAGAGTCAGGTCCTACTCAGAGTGTTGAAGGACTTGTGAGAATTTATCAGGCAAGGAGGAGTGGAGATGAGGAAGGAGGTTAATGGAGCATTCCAACTATAAGGATAACATGAGTTACATTACAGAGAGCCAATGAATCACAAAGTATTTATTGAGTCCACCTACGTGTCAGGCAGTGTACTAAGCACTGTTCATGCAGAGGGCCAGTTTGGAGTAATGAAACTCCAAAGTTTGATTAGAATAGGCTTAGGAGAAAATGGGGAAAGAGAAATTGGAGACAATGAGTATAGAGAAGTGTGTCAAGATTTGATCTAAAGAGAAGATACTAAGAGAGAAGATACAAGATCTGGAGAGGTTTTTGTTCTATTTTGTTTGTTAATGGAAAAAAAAGTATATCAAGGTTGTTTTCTAATGAGAGTAATTCAGTTGAAAGAAATATTAATAATGCAGGAGGGTGAGGAGAATTACTGGCACAGTATTCTTTTATAGAAGAGGGGATGCAGACCAGGCGTAGTGGCTCACACCTATATTCCCAACATTTGGCGAGGCCAAGGTAGAAGGATGGCATGAGGCCAGGAGTTTGAGACCAGCCAAGACAACATAGCAAGTCCTTGTTTCTATAAAAATTAAAAAAAATTTTTTTAAAGATCAGCTGGGCATAGTGATGCACACCTGTAATCCTAGCTACTTGACAGGCTGAAGCAGGCAAATCACTTAAGCCCAGGAGTTCGAGGCTACAGTCAACCATAATTGCATGCCACCGCACTCTAGCCTGAGCAACAGAGTGAGACCTTGTCTCTAATATGTATATATACAGATATAATATATAATATATAAAATACATATTATATGTAAAATATATATTATATAAATAAAATATATATTATATATTATATAAATAAAATATTATATATAAAATATATATTATATATTATATAAATAAAATATTATATATAAAATATATATTATATATTATATAAATAAAATATTATATATAAAATATATATTATATATTATATAAATAAAATATATATATATTTTTTATATATATATAATTTTATATATTTTATATATATTTTATATATATATAATATATATTTTATATATATAATATATTTTTATATATATAAAATATATATATATTATATATATATTTTATATATATAATATATTTTTATATATATAAAATATATATATATTATATATATTTTATATATATAATATATTTTTTATATATTTTATATATATATAAAATATAAAGAAGAGGGGATACAGTCCAGTGCAAAGTGGAAAGTTTGGCTAAGTAGGATCATAAATAGTTATCCATCATAACAAGCAAGAAAGAAGAATGTATATTATTGGGAGCTCTTTTTTCTAAGTAAAATAGGAAGCACTTATCAGCTCAGAGTTACCATGGAGAGACTGCATTGATAGTTTGAGGAAAGAGAAGATATGAGATATTAAAAGCTAACATATGTCAAATATTTATCACATGCCAGGCACCATTCATGGGAATCAACTTTTATCCCTGTCCAAGAACATGGTTCACTTGAGAAACTTCATGCATGTGCAGCTTTAAGTGACCTAGTGTCAGTGTCTTAGACTAGAGAGGATGGGGCTGGATCATGAAGGGTCTTGTAAACCATACTTAGTTTAGACTTTATGTGCAGTGAATAAATGGAGGGCGCACATAGAGGAAATTGTTCTGCAGAATTTTAAATAAAAAGAGTGATATGATCAGTTTTACATTTGGGACAGATAACTGAAAATATTATGAAAAAGGTCCTGGAGAAAGGGAGAATGTTGGAGGCAAAGAGTCCAGAGAAAAGCTGAGTAGGGTTTAAGCTGAGGTTAATTGCAGGGAGAATGTAGAAGAAATATTTAGGCAGTAAAATGCTTAGGACCAGTCTGGACAACAAAGCGAGACCCCGTCTCTACTTAAAAAAAAAAAAAAAAAAAAAAAAAAAGGAAATTAGCCAAGCACTGAGGGCTGCACCTATATTCCTGGCTACTTTGGAGGCTGAAGCAGGAGGATTCCTTGAGCCCAGGAGTTTGAGGCTGCAGTGAGCAGCCTGGGTGAAAAGAGCAAGACCCTGCCTCTTAAAAAAAAAAAAAAAAGGAAGTGACATGCTGATTAAAGTTAGGAGCCAGTCTCAAATGACATCTACTTTTATGCTCTGTTTTGAAAGATAATATCTTACCTAGTACCAAGAATAAAACACAAAACCACCTTTTAAGAAAAAATGAGTTCAGTTGGATGACTTAGCTCCAGTTGGCTATAATATAACTTGAAATTGAGAAATATATTTAGCATTCTCATAATTAAAGATGGCATTGTTGACTGACAAGTTGAAAATATAAAATTATTCATATATTACATTTTATTTAAAAATATTATTAAAGCATTCTCATGATTTTGCACTCAATTTAGGAAGGATTAGGTCTGCTATATCTCCCACTTTGTTATTCTCTGAAACTTCTGTACCTGTAGTATATCTCATTACTTAAGCTGAACAAAACAAAATGTTCATTTTTTATAATCAGACTTCTCATCCTTATCATCAGATTGTCTTTCCTCCTTTGGTTTATTTAAGAAATGTGCATCAGCAGCAGCCATTATGTCTTATGATGGCATAATTTCAAGTGTTCTAGGGGCCTAAGAAGTTATCCAGATCTCATTTTGAAATGAGAGAATTCTTGCTGACTTGCCCAAAGTCATAGCTGGCAAATCTAGAACTTGAACATGAGAGTCTGTATCGGGGGAACCCGCCCCCAATATTTCAATGTAGGTTCTTTCTATTTTCCCTAAGCGTTGGCCAGTCTGAGAAAAAAAGAGAAAGAGGACAAAGAGGAATTTTACAGCTGGGCGTCTGGCGGTGACATCACATATTGGTAGGACCGTGATGTCCTCTGAGCCACAAAACCAGCAGGTTTTTATTAAGCAGGTTTTTATCAAAAGGGGAGGGGATGCAAGAACAGGGAGTAGGTCACAAAGATTACATGCCTCAAAGGGCAAAAAGATCACAAGGCAAAGGGCAAAGCAAAGATCACAAGGCAGAGGGCAAAATTAAAATTACTGATGAGGGTCTATGTTCGGCTGTGCACGTATTGTCTTGATAAACATCTTAACAGAAAACAGGGTTCAAGAGCAGAGAACCGATCTGACCTCAATTTCACTAGGGTGGGGTTTTTTCCCTGCCTTGTGAGCCTGAGGGTACTGCAGGAGACCAGGGCGTATTTCAGTCCTTATCTCAACCGAATAAGACAGACACTTCCAGAGCAGCCGTTTATAGACCTCCCCCCGGGAATGCAATTCTTTTCTTAGGGTCTTAATATTTAATATTCCTTGCTAGGAGAAGACTTTAGTGATATCTCTCCTACTTGCACATCTGTTTATAGGCTCTCTGTAAGAAGAAAAATGTGGCTCTATTCTGCCTAACCCCGCAGGCAGTCAGACCTTATGGTTGTCTTCCCTTGTTCCTTGAAAATCGCTGTTGTTCGGTTCATTTTCAAGGTGCACTGATTTCATATTGTTCAAACACACATGTTTTACAATCAATTTGTACAATAGTGGTCCTGAGGTGACGTACATTCTCAGCTTACAAAGATAACAGGATTAAGAGATTAAGGTAAAGACAGGCATAAGAAACTGTAAGAGTATTATTTGGGAACTGATAAATGTCCATGACATCTTCACAATGTATGTTCAGAGATTGCAGTAAAGACAGGTGTAAGAAATTATAAAAGTATTAATTTGGGGAACTGATAAATGTCCATGAAATCTTCACAATTTATGTTCCTCTGCCACGGTTCCAGCCAGTCCCTCCGTTCGGGGTCTCTGACTTTCCGCAACAAGTCTGCTAACTCATTCCAGTGGTTTTTTCCAACTGCATCTCAGTTATCTTACATAGACTGCAAGAAGTGAGAAAGACAAGAGGTCATCTAGTCCAGTCTTGCTATTTTATACTTTAAATCCCTCAACAACATCCCTGATGAACTTTTGCCAGGCCGGTAATTAACAATATCACAAGGCTGTTCTGATTGTCTGTATTTCTCAGTGTTTGTTAGAGCAGGGATCTCCAACCCCCAGGCCACAGACCAATACTGGTCCAAGGCCTGTTAGGAACCCAGCTGTACAGCAGGAGGAGAGCATTACTGCCTGAGCTTTACTTCCTATCAGATCAGCTGCGGCATTAGATTCTCATAAGAGTGCAAACCCTAGTATGAACTGTGCATGCAAGGGATCTAGGTTGCGAGCTCCTCATGAGAATCTAATGCCTGATGATCTGAGGTGGAACAGTTTCATCTTGAGACTATTTCCCCAACCCCCCATCATATGGAAAAATTGTCTCCCAAGAAACCAGTCCCTGGTCCCAAAAAGTTAGGGGACCATTGTGTCAGAGAACTAAGGAAACCGTCCTCTACCTGCCACATAAGAATAAAGGAAACAATGGAACAGTTTCCCTACTTTTCCTAATTAACACGTATTCCCATTTTGAGGCAGTGAGTTGCTGGTACCTGCTTTCTCCTTCTTTCTCCAAATAGTACTTTAAAAGTATCTTATCCTGGCTGGGTGCAGTGGCTCATGCCTGTAATCCCAGCACTTTGGGAGGATGAGGCGGGCAAATCACAAGGTCAGGAGATGAAGACCATCCTGGCTAACACAGTGAAACCCCGTCTCTACTAAAAATACAAAAAATTAGCCAGGTGTGGTGGCAGGCACCTGTAGTCCCAGCTACTCGGGAAGCTGAGGCAGGAGAATGGTGTGAACCTGGGAGGCAGAGCTTGCAGTGAGCTGAGATCATGCCTCTGCACTTTAGCCTGGGCAACAGAGCAAGACTCCATCTCAAAAAAAAAATAAAAATAAAGTATCTTATCCTAAAAGCACTAATGTTTTTGGTTTAGGTTTTAGCTGTCTTTGTGCTGCGTAAGCATTGTCTCTTTCTCAGGATGTCACTTCCGGAGGCAGGAAAGGGTAATGGTTAATGCTAATCACTTTATCAAAATGTCTGATTTCTCTGATGTATAATTAATATTTTTCCCTTGCAACTAATAAGCAATTTGTGGAAAGTGAGATTTTTACTTTTAAAAGCATATCCAACCTTCTTGTGTCTCAAGTTAATGCTCGGGAAGCAGTACCTGTCTCTTATATTTTGAAGTTATTCTTTCTAAGGCCTAAGATATATACCCATCAAATTATGCTCAGAATTTTTGTCTCAGCCATCACAAACCCTGAAATGATACGCTTTTCCTAAGTGTTATTTTCCTTAACCATATTTGCTAGAGATGTAGAATATATTCAATAATATGCTATGTGTATGTTTTCTTCAAGTTCAATTATGTGTAGATGTCATTTAGAGAAACAGTGTATTTTGGGGGGAATCCACTTTATGTGTCCCATCTTCTTTCCACATTCAGATCATGTGGATTAATGTCATAGTCTAGTAAAAAGCTTGTTTCTATTTTATCCTTAAGTTTAAAATGTCGTTCTTTCATTCTATTAGCATAATTCTTTTAGTATACTAACATTTATGTAAATAAGTCTTACATAAATACTAACATTTATATAAATAAGTCTTACATAAATACTAACATTTATATAAACAAATCTTTAGTCTAATTCTTTTAGTATACCAACATTTATGTAAATAAATCTTAGTTTCTGTTCCACGTCCTAAGCTCCTTTACCATTCACATAATTCCATATTCCTCCTGATAAGTTTACTACAAAGAAGAATATTAGATGTATTGATTATGCAGTGATACTGCATCTAAAGCTGTCAGTCAAGAATGGCTGCCATAGCTAAGAGTATATACAAATCATCACTGTTACTTTATTTTATTTTTTTAATTTTATTTATTTATTTATTTTTTTGAGACAATTTCACTCTGTCGCCCACACTGGAGTACAGTGGTGCAATCTAGGCTCACTGCAACCTCCCCCTCCCAGGCTCTAGTGATCCTCCCACCTCCGCCTCCTGAGTAGTGAGGACTGGAGGCGAGTGTCCCCACACCTGCCTAATTTTTGTATTTTTTTGTGGAGATGGGGTTTCACCATGTTGCCTAAGCTGGTCTCAAACTCCTGGGCTCAAGCAATTTGATTGCCTTGGCCTACCAAAGTGCTAGGATAACAGACTTGAGCCACTGTGCCTAGTCCTGTCACTTTCTGAAAAATCCTATGAAGCATTAATAGAAGTGGGAATAATAATCACACTTAATTATGCCTGTTTTTAAATCTGCATATTGTTTGATTAATCACATCTTTTGGCCAAGTTGAAGGCATAATTTATATATTGTCTATAAGAATCAATAAACTAGTTTCTAAATATGTTTTAAATAAATAATTTTAAAATTAATTTCTCAAATATCCTCAACTATAAAGTTAGACCTATTTACTGTTTCTTGTAGGAGCCTATTGCTGTCAAAAAATATCTGAAGTTCTATTCAGAGAAAAATAGAAATGCACAATGACTAGGACTTAAGTTGAGGAAAGTCAGCAACACTGTTCCCATCATTCTACCATAAATGTGGCAAAATCTTATTGTTTGTGACAGATCTATAGAATTAGATTTTCTTATATCTAAAGAAATATATATAAATACATAAATGTAGGTATGTATAGCATGAACAGAATACAGTGCTATTTGACCAATGTCACAAGACTTATTTGTAAAACCTCCTCAAGCTCTTGCCAATATCTTAGTTAAGACTGCATCTAAGGTGGGAGGAGGATGAAGATTGAAAAACTGTCAGGTAATGCTTGATTACCTGGGTGACAAAATTATGTTTACACCAAACCCCCATGACACACAGTTTACCCATGTAACAAACCTACACATGTCCCCCTTGAACCTAAAATAAAAGTTGGAAAGAAAAAAATTGGAAAGAAAAAAAAAGGAACTTAAAGAGAAAAAAAAGATTGTATCTAGTAGTTTTACTAAGACTATAAAATTTCCGACGGCTCCACTACCTCCTCAAGATTGAGAACTAAACAACATGAGAAGCACAATTACCTGCCAAAGATTCTTTTTGCTGTCGCCGTTTGTAGCATCCCAGTGGAATGTCTTTGAAAAAAATTTTTTTTATCTGTATTATCTCACCTGCTCTGAGTATTGGTGACAGTGATATATGCATTGTGATTAGACACCTAGCCTCCTGAATATAATGTATTTCCAGTATATTGTCCTTCTGAATAGCCTGTTTACAATTCTTTGAACATTGCCTGCCAATAATTTAGCAAATTATTATTGAATGTCACAGCTTGATTATAGAACATAGTAAGAAATCAACAAATTGAACACCAAACTGAATTTAATGCTAAAAATTATCCTTTTAAAAAATAATGTATTACTAATTTTTACTCATGAAATTTAACATTTCCAATCATTGCTTAGTTGTTGACTCAATACTCAAAAATAATATATGCTACTTTTAAAATCCCAAAACCTCCAGATTTGTGTACTGCCACCAGGTGTTGACAGGTGCCTTGATTCTTCTAGTTTGTGGTTCCAACGATAAGGTCAGGGTCCTGATACAGCAAAACCACCATTTGTCTTTGTTAAACTGAAATGAGAATGCGTTCCTTATTGGAAAGAAAAGTTACACGGTTTTATTATTATCATCAGTACTTAGAGAAGACTTAAAAAGTACAATTTAAAATGAACTCAAAGTTTCTGTGACTAGGAAATGATACGACTCAGGGAATTTAATACTTGGGATCCAAAACAAAGAAAACAAAATGACCCATAAAGAACCATGTTGTTTATGAGGGCAAACTATAGTAAACAAACAACATTAACTTCAAATGAGCACTGGAGAAAAATCCTGATTCTTTAAAATTGTTTTTAATATTATTCTCTTTAACTTAGTGATACCCAAAAAAGAATCAAAATTTTGTGGAGATGAATATAATAACTGGTTGTCTTATCTGTATTAACAGGATTTTGTAAAAGCATTATTATTTCTGTCAATTGATTTTTAAAACATCTATCAACTTTTTTCTTTTGTGTATAGATATCAATGTATCTCATAGATTGTTTCCCTTTTTTAAATCAAAAAGTATAAATCTTTATAAAAATTAACTATAACTTTATGAAAGTATGTTTAAACTTGAGCAGATTTTGTAAAAATTTAATGTGCAGAACGTGTTGTTTTCAGCAACAGCTTAATTTCTTTAGTCACTTAACCTTTTTTAGACTTTTGTTTTTAAAAAATTTCTTTTTTTCACTCTGAATCATACCTAGGAATCCAGTCTCTCTAGCCTTTGTAATATATTGAAAAGACTTGAAGGCCATTTTGCCTTCAAACTTTTTTCCAGGAGTTTGTCCTTAAACCTCTAACATCTTATAAGTTTCCTCGCAGTTTTTCACATTTCTGTTTTATGTGTGCTTCCAATTAAGATGGTATTCTTCTGATTTCCTATTCCTGTGTCTTCCTGCTATGTGGAGTCTTCACAGATTTTTAGCAGCCAGGCCAGGAGATTGTATTCCTTCCTGTATTGGCAGGTTGGATTCCCCCTGAATTAACTCTTCCATTCAGAGGCTGCCACCATTCTAGTTCGTGTCTTGAAGAATTGTATCACCCTCCTAACTGATATTTTAATGATAGCTGCAAACTCCTTATTATATGACACTTAAATAGCATAAGAGCTCCTTTTGCAGCACCTGACATCCTTTGAGGTTTATAGATTTGTTCAAAATGAAGGATGTACAAAAATATTAAAAATTTAACTTTTTAAAACTTGGATTAAGATGGCTTTATGCCATGGTATGTTGCTATCTACTCCTCCTATTGTCTCTTGAGCCCACTGCATTCCAGCTTTAGTCCCTATCCTCAGAAACTGCTGTAGTCAGTCTGTGACTTTTGTGTTGCCAAATTCAGTTGTCGATTCTAAGATGTCAGTTTTACTTAATCTGTCAGCAGTGTTTGACAGAGTTGGTCTTTCTTCTTAGAAACACATTCATTTGCCTGCCGGATATTTCCTGCCTTACAGACTGCTGAATTCTAGTCTCCTTTCTACATCCTCATCTAGAAATGTCCTAGGGCTTTGGCCTCTTCTAGGCATCTCTCCCAAAGTGGTATTCTGCAGTCATGGAGAATGACACATCTGTAGGCATATGACTCCCAAGTTTCTCGGCACCTGATGTGATGTATACTTATTTGTTCATTCCCTCTCTCCTTTCTCCTAAATATAAACTCTGTGAGAGCAGGGACTTTGTTCCTGTTCACCACTGTGTCTGCAATGCATAGAACAGTATCTAACACGTAATATATACTCATACTTTACATTGAATGACTTCTTAATTTATGGGTCCATTCATCATTAATCTTGACCATAATAATGAATCAGCCGAAAACAGCACTTTTTTTGTTTTAAAAAAAGTGTGTGTTATGTCTAGTTTATTTCAATAATACTAAGACAACTATCTCCTTACTACCTGAGTTTATTTCAGCACAACCGATTAATTTTGTTTTAATTGCTATGAGTTAAAAACTTTAAATACAGTGAGTTTTTTAAAATTCAGATAGAGATGTTTTTTAGCTTACTGCTTTTAAAAGACTGCAATTTAAAGGTTCTGTTAATTCTTCAAAAAAAGATAAATTAAGTACTTCATTTTCCTGCATAGTAAATCATTGACGTTCCTAACATTTTTTCAATGACTTATAAATTTTCTTTGCTTTGTTTGTGTTGTGACACGTTGTGTAAATGAGATTTGATATCAGAAGTAGGATCTACAAAACAAACACTAAATACTGGGGTTAGTACTAACGTTTTCACTGAAGATGGACCCAGAAAAGTAGCCAAACACAGTGTCACCCCGAGTCCATTCTGAGATACATACTGGAAAATTATAGTAATCAGTTCATTCAGGAAACCAAGTGACAATAGGTTAAGTCATGAGTAATATAAGTAATATAAGTAACATTTCTTTATCTTCCACTATTAAAAAAAACTTGTAAATCTTTATTTAAATGAACACCAAATTAAAGAAAACTGAGCCAAAGAAATGTAAGTCTAAAATGAAATGCTCAATTTTGATTTATCAGAGATATGAGCCTTACTAAGTTTTAAGTTAACAAATTTGGACATTAACACATGTTAATCTAAATTAATTAATTCGACCTTAGTTTTCAGTTTTAGAGAAATGTAAACTTGTTCAAAAATATAGCAGAATATAAACTATTTAAAATAACAGTTTATACTTGCATACCATTTGAAATGCTTTGTTTTTGCTTGTGTTCTCTGCTAAATTTTTTTTCCATTGAATCTGTGCTGCTTCTTTGCCAATGTTTTCCACTGTAGAATCTCCATCTCGCAACCTTGCTTCTCGTGAGCGCATTTACACAAATTATGGTGTAGCTGGGCCTGCCTCTGCTCTCTCATCTCTGTCTCACAAACTGAAGGGTGGGTATACATGCATTCATGGATGGGCCATTCTTAATGAACATAGGGAGTGTCATTAAAGATGTTTCCGTTCATCTCAGTCATGTTCATGCCATTCCATTTTTTTGATTTAAAGTTTATCATTTTATTTACATTTGTATATGTTTGAGTAATTTATGATGCTCCTATTCAGTATTATAATATAGATTATCCCAGTAGCTATGCATGTTTATTACATCTATAGGTTAAACATTACTCTTACTTAATTTTAAAACTTTATGAGATCATTAAAATTAAAATAGGTATAAAGAAGGAATTACCTAATTCGGGGAATTTTTAAAATCATTTTTATCAGAAAAAGATGATACATGTGCAAGGCATAAAGCACATTTTTTAGTCTTAAACTTATTGTTATATAATATAAAAATCATTTTACTATTTTAGTCTTTTATGAGAAACACTGATAATGAACTTAAAGTTTTTAAGTTTAAATTAGTTATTAGGACTCGTGTGTCTATTTACATCTATATGTAAACCTACCTGTCCTGTCTGGCCTAAATTTTTCTAATATTGTTTTCCTAGTGACTAAGTTTTAATATTTTAAACTTAGAAATGTTTAAACTATTGACAATTGACAAAATTTCAGACAATTTAAAAATATGTTTTTGGTTTTTTGAAACACTACAGATGCCTACTTAAATATTTTGTCTTAAAGTATTATTTAATTAAATTTAAATCTTGTAAATCTTTTAAAATCTTGTATTTAAATAAAATTTTATCAAAAAGAACTTTTACAGCAATGCCTAACATATTGTATAAGTTTTTCAACTAATTACTGATTTTCTTTTTTTCTTAGAAATAGATAAAACAGCTATATGTTTCTCATTATACAATTGACAGTATAAACATATAAATAGGAAATATAAAAATATACTAAATAGTATTGTACAACCTGTGCTATATAGTATATAGTATTGTGTGTAATAGCATATAGTATCATGTAACCTGATATGTGCTATATATCATGCCATGTGATATATGCATATAGTATTATGATATAGTATGATCCTGATAATTTATGATTTTGGCATGAAAAAATGTATGGGTCATTTAGTGAATGAATGCTTACCATTTAACATGTTTAGTAACATTTAACTTGCTTGCCCTAAGTTTCTATCCTGTCATTATTATTTCTTCAGGATTCCTTTAAAGTTAGAAAAATGTTTGCATATTATCACTTAAATGAAAGAGTACAGTCATTAAATAAATTAGGAGATGAATGTGAAAGTATTACGTATAGTCTGAAGATTTTTAGCAAACTGTTTATATTTGTTGATATTTTGAGCAGCCACAACATACAATTTTTAGTAATATTTAATAACATGCTGCAAAACATTTGAAACACAAATGAAGAAGATAAACACAAATTAGCACAGGGGCTTACCCCACTTAACAAGCATAGTTTTTTTTAATATATAAAATACATTTTGGAAAAATAAATTTTTCAAAAAGATTTAGTTATCATTTGAGAAATACATTTGAAAAAGAAATATTTCTGCCATTATTTGTATGCCTAAACTTCAACAGGTATTTAGCTGTCACCACTTACAGATCTTAAGAAAATATTCACCACTATTAGAGATATAATAAGATATACAAATGCCTGTTCTTTCTAACACTATGTAATAAACTTTTTTGCTCACATATGACAAGTGGTGTTCCTGGTATTTGGCAGATTCCATTTTTCAGGCAACCACAGAGGTTGTTTTCATGATGAGTAAATAACCTACCATCGTTAAGTGCATATGCATTCCTAGAATAGAGGTAGCATCAGCAGGTATTCACCATTCCTTTGCATGCAGCTGTTGTGCAGGTCAACCCCTAAGACACATCTGACACAGGGAGTAGGTAATCTTTGTCACGAACCCTTCCTATTTGTTAGAAATCCTACACAAGTTGTCCTTTTTTATAAATTAGAGAGAAAACCTCTTTCAGTTTACAGATGGATTTTTTGGAGAAAGGGATACCAAGTATAAAAAACTTACTAATTGTTTGTCTAGATTCCCATTATGTGTGGTTCAGTTTCTGAAATAAATGTGATGATAAAGGTGATAAACATGTCTCCAGCTGTCAGATTAATAACAAAAAACAGGTATTCCAAACATCACATACTCAAAATTAATGGCCATGACTACTGATGTTTAATCTACCAAATATAATTTGTTTACCAAATTTGCCATATGCTGTTACTAGGTCATAAGATTAGATGGGTAGCAATTTTTTGAACTACTTTTGAACAGTTTAAGGGTACTTAGATCACATCTGTTTATCTGTGCTCTCCCAAGACAGCATTGATAGTTAGAATTCTAAATTGCGATTTTTTAAACCCTTTTTTCAAAACTTAGCCCCATCTGTTAATACTGTATTTATAAAACAGAGCACATAATATGATAAAGGAGGTTAATGATTGAATAATGAAGCTTTGCAAGAAACTAAAAAGCATTATGTTTTAGTTACTTTTATTCATCCAAAGAACAGGAAAAATTATCTTAAATATTGGCATGTTGCAATCAAACATTTAGTTCATCAGTGTGCCCTGTATAAAGTACTTGCCATACTCGATTATTTCACCACGTAATTACTCAGTTTGCAAGTATCTAACCCTTACACATCAATAACTAATGTCACCTCTGTCCTGTGGCCTTGGGAGCCTTAATTGTAAAAAGTAGACTTCTGGAGAAGCTGAATACTTGGGAGTAGCAGAAGAAAAAAATCAAGAAAATTGGAATATATTACTCATTCAACAAATATTTATTGAATACCCCCTGTACTCCTGGATTCGTTCTTGGTATTACATCAGTGAAGAGTAACAGACAAAAATACCTGCCCTTGACAAAGACCGAGGCAGATTCTCCAGCACTACTGTCCTGAGCCATAGAGAACTAGAGCGTGACTATACACACTTAACACATGCACGGAAGCATAAAAAACATTTTCCTACATCATCTGAATTTGTTCACGCCCTTTTTTCTTTTAAAAAATAATAACATGCGGTTATAGCCAGTTAACAAATCTACCTTCATTTCCTAGGAACTCTCTTTGAAAAAACATAAATACTTCCAGATAGGTTTATGGATTTTCAGTTTTTTATACCACTTGAAACCCTTCAGTCAGATTGCTTTTCTCCTAACAACTAACTGGTATCACTTGCACTAAGAGTAGAAGTTTTTATTTTAAGGAGGAAAGGTGATGTTGAAGTTTGTACCATTTACTTGGGTCACAGACAGCCTGGCTCTTATGCCTCAAAGAAAAGCATAAAATAGAATGAAGGAGAGACACTGAATGAAGGCAGGGTGCTAAAAACAATTAATGTCCATGCAGAAATATCTAATGCTTTGCCTTAGAAAAGGGAGGTGATTCTTCTTTTTATCCTGTTTTTCTGTCATTCTCCTGACTCCTTGTTTTGAGGGTCCACAGTTCAGACTTTTACCACTCATTCTGAGGATCCACCGTTTCTGTGGTTTCCAAGGGAACACAGGCTCTGAGTTCTAAGCAGCTAAGCTTCCTGAACTTTTGGAGTGTAACCTGTTTATAAATAATTAAATAACAGCTTCAGGGCATTCGTATGCTCATTGTAAACTAGTCTAATCTGATCATAAAACAGAGTGCCTCTTAAGCAACTCTTTATTAGCCTAATTGTTTGTATGCATACACTTAAAAATTATAATTGTGTCTATGCATAAATTCAGTTCTCTGATTCAACAAAACCCATACCGTTGCCCTAAGGATGCGAGATGTCACTCTGCTGGAAATTTAGCTCTACTCTACATTTAAAATACAAGTTTTAACATTAAATAATTTCTTATTCCCCAAAAGATTAATTTCTGTCTCTTTCTAGTCCCTCACTGAATTTAAATTCTAACTAGTTATTGCACTAGGGCAGAGGTTGAGATATCACTGATAGTTCACACTGGATTTGTTCAACCTGTTGTTTTGCATCCATGAAAATAGTTTTTGGTGGTAATGATTGTGTAATGATGTGCAGAAATTTTATTAGAAATATTCCCCCCTTCTTTCCTTTATTCTTCAAGTATTTTAGTATGTATGACAAACAATATAAATTTTGTAGCTATGTTTTTTTATTTCAGTGTTTAGTGGCTAAATTATCAGTAAGTTATAATTTTATTAATAAGTTTCACTATAAAATGGACCATACAGGTGATCGAGGAAACATCTCAACATCTTCTAAACCAGCCTCTACATCAGGAAAATCAGAGCTGTCCTCTAAACACAGCAGATCGCTTAAACCTGATGGACGTATGAGCCGGACTACTGCTGATCAGAAGAAGCCAAGGGGCACAGAAAGTTTATCTGCTAGTGAATCCCTCATCTTAAAATCTGATGCTGCAAAGTTGAGGTCAGATTCCCATAGTAGGTCATTATCTCCCAACCATAACACCTTGCAGACATTGAAATCTGATGGGAGGATGCCTTCTAGCTCCAGAGCTGAATCCCCAGGACCAGGTTCTCGGTTGTCATCTCCTAAGCCAAAGACTCTCCCAGCCAATAGGTCTAGCCCATCGGGTGCTAGTTCTTCACGCTCCTCCTCACCACATGATAAAAATCTACCTCAAAAAAGTACTGCTCCTGTTAAGACAAAGCTTGATCCTCCTCGGGAACGTTCTAAATCAGACTCTTACACACTTGATCCAGATACCCTCCGCAAGAAGAAAATGCCCCTCACAGAACCTTTGAGAGGACGGTCAACGTCACCAAAACCAAAATCAGTACCAAAGGATTCTACAGATTCCCCTGGATCTGAAAATAGAGCTCCCTCTCCCCATGTGGTACAGGAAAACCTCCACAGTGAGGTGGTCGAAGTCTGCACCTCAAGTACTTTAAAAACAAATAGTCTAACAGACAGCACCTGTGATGACAGCAGTGAATTTAAGAGTGTGGATGAAGGTTCAAATAAAGTTCATTTTAGCATTGGAAAAGCACCACTGAAAGATGAACAGGAAATGAGAGCATCTCCCAAAATAAGTCGAAAATGTGCTAATAGACACACCAGGCCCAAAAAAGAAAAATCGAGTTTTCTTTTCAAAGGAGATGGATCCAAGCCTTTAGAGCCAGCCAAGCAAGCCATGTCTCCTTCTGTGGCCGAATGTGCCAGAGCTGTGTTTGCTTCCTTCCTCTGGCATGAAGGCATAGTACATGATGCAATGGCTTGTTCTTCTTTCCTAAAGTTCCATCCTGAGCTTTCCAAAGAACATGCTCCTATAAGGAGTAGTTTAAATAGCCAACAACCTACAGAGGAAAAAGAAACCAAGTTAAAAAATAGACATTCATTAGAAATATCATCTGCACTGAACATGTTTAATATTGCACCCCATGGACCAGATATATCTAAGATGGGTAGCATCAACAAAAACAAGGTATTGTCTATGCTTAAGGAACCACCTCTGCATGAAAAATGTGAGGATGGGAAAACCGAGACCACTTTTGAAATGTCCATGCATCACACAATGAAGTCTAAATCTCCTCTTCCCTTAACTTTACAACATTTAGTCGCTTTTTGGGAAGACATCTCTTTGGCTACTATCAAAGCTGCTTCCCAGAATATGATTTTTCCAAGTCCTGGTTCCTGTGCAGTTCTTAAAAAGAAAGAGTGTGAGAAAGAGAATAAGAAGTCCAAAAAGGAAAAAAAGAAAAAAGAAAAGGCAGAAGTTAGGCCCAGGGGTAATTTGTTTGGAGAGATGGCCCAGCTGGCAGTAGGAGGACCAGAGAAAGATACCATCTGTGAACTGTGTGGGGAGTCACATCCATACCCGGTAACCTATCACATGAGACAAGCTCACCCAGGTAAATGATACTGTTGAATGTACGTATAAGTGCTTTTTTCTTTAATGAACCAGATCACTTCATTTGACCGTTCTATGAATTTTGTCAAAGGATAGGGAATTTATAGTATCTTAGAATGTCATTTTTAAAGTACATTATCAGTACAGGGTTTTGTGAAAAACAGATAAATTCTAATATTATGATGGCCAGGTCATTTAGTGTTATTTCACTTTCATGTAGCATGTTTTAAAAAATATTATGTGTTACCCAAAGGGTGTGCCATTAATGTGTCTGTCTCACACAGCAGAAACAATGGCATGCCCATACACACAGGGCATCTCCTTTGATTTTACTATTTTCCTGTTCAGAATTGCAAATTAAATTAGATTAGATTGATTTCTATAGGCTTTTTCATACGGAAGTGATATTGTTTTATCAGAAGACTGCATTTTCAGTAAATGTAATGATTTCTGTAACATTGACTAATATTCCAAATTCACCTAATACAAGTTTGGTTAATTTTTTTCTTTGTCTACATATTATACCTCAAATGTCTTATGAATATGTGATTTCTGAAAATATATCATTGTTATAGAACTTTTATACTTGTATTGTCTAATTTTATTGACATAAGTATATCTAAATGTACCTATATTCTATCTCTCTTTTAATCTGCCTGATTAGGAACTAAGTATCTCTCATATTTGGGGCATCATTTAATTGATTGCTTTTTGATCAAGTAAGCTATTTTTCTGATATAGTTAATAGCCTGAAAAATAAGATATCTACTTCAGTATTTTGCTTTCTTTGAGAAGGTAAATCTGTCATTAATGTGTGAGTAATAAGGATCAAACTATTAAGGACACTTGGAGTGTTAAATATTTATTTTTGGTATTGTTTCAAGGTTGTGGCCGATATGCTGGTGGACAAGGTTACAATAGCATTGGGCATTTTTGTGGAGGATGGGCTGGTAACTGTGGTGATGGTGGCATAGGAGGAAGCACTTGGTATCTGGTATGTGATCGCTGTAGAGAAAAATACCTCCGCGAAAAACAGGCTGCTGCAAGGGAGAAGGTATTTTATTCCATTTGGAGCTATACTTTTAATGATATGGATACACTTTATAAAAATACCTTGTTATGATCTTACTACATCAGATAATTCCACATAGTTGATATTAAAAGATCAGCTTTTATAATGGAAATCGTATACAAATTTAATATTTGTACTAAGTGAAATGCTTTTAATTTTAAAAATTAACTATATATTGGAATAACACTAGATAACCTCTGCTACATATGCCTTATTGACAAATATTTGTTGTGTAACTCTTTATTATTGTCTGTTATTCTCGCTATGGAGATCTTTCCTTTTCACCTTCTTTCTCTTTTCCTCTTTTTTTGGCTCCTTTGTTTTCCTATTCCATATCTACTCTCTCTTTTCTTTATTCACTCTAGTGGCACCTAACTAAAAAATTTCACTGAATATGCTCACTGAAATGATTTACTTTTTAAAAAAATGGATTACATTTAGATTTAACTAGTTAGGTGTTAAATTTTTCTGAAGAAGGAAAGGAAGTATAGTTTGTGTTTGATACAAAATTGTCTCGGTCAGCCCAGGATGAATATGAAATGAATGTTGTTTTTTATAATCTTATTATCTTAAAATAGCTTTACAAGTGTTTAATAATTTTTATTGGAAACTCAAAATACTTAGCTTAAGAAACTAAGGGTTTTAATGTAAGTCAGAAAAGATTAGTTTGATTTTTTTCTTTGCCAGGTCAAACAATCTAGGAGAAAACCAATGCAAGTCAAGACCCCTCGTGCCTTGCCCACCATGGAAGCTCACCAGGTGATTAAAGCCAATGCACTCTTCCTGCTGTCCCTGAGCAGTGCAGCAGAACCGAGCATTCTGTGTTACCATCCTGCAAAGCCATTCCAATCTCAGTTGCCCAGTGTAAAAGAAGGCATTTCTGAGGATCTTCCTGTGAAAATGCCTTGTCTCTACCTGCAGACATTAGCTAGGTAATAAAATTTTGCTGTTGTTTTTTAATCACCTTTGGATTAACAGCGATTGTTTATTGATATCTAGGGTAGTTCGGTATTTGACCTACACTTTATTAGGTATTGTGTACTATAAACAAACTTCCAGGCATTTATTTTTTGAGTTGCCTTGACTGACATAGTGACTTTATGGTAATAGGTATTTTAAAAACTATAAAAATGCTTCATCAATTTGCATTGTATTAATACAAAACATGTCTTAGAAAATAAGACTATAGCTATCTTTTACTCTTTGGTAGGCTGACTTCACTCTGTTAGTGCAAAATGCTGAAGTGTAAAGAAAGTGTGTTTCCTTAGCAGTCTTTTATTTCATAAATTATTCATTCTGTTAGCATTTAAATGAATACCAACTGGGCACCTACCAGCCTTGTGCTAGGCCCTGAATGTATGAATATAACAAAATCCTGGCTTCTATGTACTCATACTCAGATGTCAAGTCAGACATGTTAGTGAAACACTTGAAATGCCATGTGAGGAGTGCTACAATAGAAGTATGTATGTAAGATGCTGTTAGAGCATAAAAGATGGAGAGTATCTGAATCTTCCCCAGGAAATCAGAAAAGGCTTCCCAGAGGGTCTGAGCCTTTAGTAGAGTCTCAAAGGATAAATAGAAATCTGTCAGGCAAGTGACAGGAAGAAAGCGACTCTTGGAAGAATAACCCAGGTGAGTAAAGACACAAATGAAATCTCATTACACATTTCAGGAATCACGGGTTGTTAAAGGACTGGCTACTGGAGGAAATATGTGAAAGCCCGTTGAAGGTGATTGGTTCACCCAAGTAATGTCGGGCTCTGTAGCCCAGGTTAAGATTGCATTTTATCCCATGAGCAGAGGAAACAGTGGAAGAATTTTAAACAGAGAAATACATGAACTGGTTTGCAATTAAAAAATCACTGTGGAACGTGGAAGCTAATGTGGAGACTAGATAAAAGTGCATTACTGGAGATAGAGAGAAACCTGTTAGTATTCTGTTTTCATATATTGGACCTCAGTGGTGCAGCCTGTACTTTCACACATTATGCACTGACACTCCAAAAGAGCGTTTCATATACCAAAATCAAATTTTTTTCATCAACTGACAAATGAAGATAATCTAGATATTGCCCACTGACATGGCTTGCCAACCAACAGTTCCATTTTGGAAATTGTCCTCTTTGTGTAGCAGAGTTGTATGGTTTTTAAAATTTTGTGCTTACTATTACAATAAAATGAATAAAAGCAACAAAAATGAAAATATGAGACTAAGTACATTTGAGACTGAGGTGGAAATCATCAGTATGCCAAACACAGTAGATCTTTAGTGTGAATCACACCACTCAGTGGACTTAGGTTAGCAACTATTTGTTCATTTTGAAAAGGAAAGAATCAAATTGTAAAACGTGATAAATGCTAACACAGCATAATTATAGATTTTTTTCTTTTTAGCTCTCTGGGGAATGGGCGCCCGTTCCACTCTGAACCACAGAAAATTTCATATATCTAATATTTTTCAAATATGATCTTATGTATGTTCCTACCCAAAAAAAGTAACTGCTTGTATTTCAGTGGTCTGTGCAAGAAATAATAAGCATGAACCAAGGCAGTGATGATAGGGAATGAGAAGAGAGAATGGCTCTGAGAGGAAACCTAATATCATGGGCTTGAAAGATGATGATGATAGAGGGCTAAGCCTACTACAACACTGGAAATATTTTAGCTTAAGCAACTGGATGGTTGGTGGGCTCATTCACCAAAACACTGGAAGATGGAAAAGTTCTCAAAAGGAAAGAAACTTAGTTCAATTTTGGATTTGAAATGTTTGTGGTACCTGGAATGTTGATGAATAAAATTATCAGACTTTATTGTCACCTACCTACATCTACGATTATTTTAATACTTTGCCTTTAACTATGATTTACATGTGCTGCTTTTCCTGTTATGAAAGAGATTAAAAATGGAGAGGATCTGTATTGCCATCATGCTTTAAGTTATTGGGTTTGATTTAATGCAGGCATCATCATGAAAATTTTGTGGGCTATCAAGATGACAACCTATTCCAGGATGAAATGAGATATCTACGTTCAACATCTGTACCTGCCCCGTATATATCAGTAACTCCTGATGCAAGTCCTAATGTATTTGAAGAGCCAGAGAGCAATATGAAGTCTATGCCACCAAGGTATTTTAGTTCTCTCCTGTCTGTTGAATAGCTAGTGTTTGGTGGAAGAAAGACTTTGAACTAGAAAAGAGTCCTGTAGAAGTTCTTTAATACATCTGTGAGCCAGTTTTGCTAACTGTTGGAGCAGTAAGAAAAAGCATACTTGTATGACTAAGGTAAGGTCCTTGATGGGAGAGGCAGACTAGTTGGAGAGAAGAGATCAGCTAATGAAGGAATTAAAGATTACATTATATGACATTACTTAATGCTGTAGTAAATCAGAGTAGAGAAGGGTTACTTTGAGTTTTCATGGGAGCAGTGGCATTGAAAATAAATCTTAAACTTCTTGGATTATTGTTTACAGTGCCTCCTAACTTAGGTATAGTAGTATCAGAGTAATGAGCTTCTCGGAAAGCTGAATAGAAACTTGTTACAATAATATAATACACAAGAAAGCAGAGGCCAGGCGCTGTGGCTCACACCTGTAATCCCAGCACTTTGGGAGGCCAAGGCGGGTGGATCACCTGAGGTCAGGAGTTCGAGACCAGCGTGACCAACATGGTGAAACCCTGTCTCTACAAAAATACAAAAAATTAGCCGAGCATGGTGGCACACACCTGTAATCCCAGCTACTCGGGAGGCTGAGGCAGGAGAATTACTTGAACCTGGGAGGCAGAGGTTGCAGTGAGCTGAGATTGCACCACTGAACTCCAACTTGAGGAAAAAAAAAAAAGAGTACGGCTGAAACTTTTTTAGAGGACAAATGATGTGATAAAAATGCAAAGGTAGTCTCACAGTGACAATTGAGAAGCTGACATATGGATTAAAGAGATATATTTTGTAGGAAAAGTAAGTGTGACTTGTTGACTAACTGGATAATGAAAAAGATAAGTTTAAGATGACATGAAGATTTCAGTCACGAATAACTGTGAACATGGTATCATTGGAAAGGAAGACATTTGCTGAATGAAAAGAGAATGTGCTTATTAAAAGAGCATGCCACTGTGTTACTACTATACAGCTATAATTATAAACTAATATAATAAATACTTTAATGAGCACAATGGGACATATATATCCAAATGAGGTTTGGTGTTTTTTTTTCATTAAAAATACATGCAACTTCTCCCCTCCCCAACTGTGTGGATTACTCGTCAGAATTTCTTTGAAGCTGCTCTTGACATTTTCTCCAGAGTGCAGTGCAACCTTTTATATCTTTAAAAGTGATAAAGTATTTCTAAAGGAGATACACTTTTTGAAAGAGTTAGAAACTGTTTTGAGGCTAGTCTGACAAGTGTGATTCTCATTGGGTTATTATTACCCCTTAGGATCAAAATCCAGGAGGCTGAGGCAAGAGGATGGCTCCAGCCTAGGATTTTGAGGTTACAGTGAGCTACGATTGTGTCACTGCACTTCAGCCTAGGTGACAGAGCAAGACCCCTTCTGTTTAAAAAAAAAAGTTGATGAATAAATGAATTCATTAAATCAGTGGTTCTCAATTGAGGGTGATATTTGCCTCTCTGTTGACATCTGGCAGTATTTGGAAATAACTTTGTCACAACTGGGCTAGTTGAGTGGGCATCCTAGTGAGTTGAGGCCAGGGATGTTGCTAACCATCCTACAGGAAGCAAGACAGCCTAACAAAGAATTACCTGGCTCAGGGTAGCCATTCAATTAAAGATGTCATCTTTGCTTTCTTCTTTGGATTTTCTTGTGTTGCTTGAATTCTTTCACAAGCAATTTTTTTTTTTTTTTTGGTAAAAAGTCACTTTTTAAATTTGTGTAATTTTTTTTAATAGAAAACTTCCTCTGAAAACAGAACAAATGTCTGTGCTTTATAGTAACACCATATATAAAGTGAATTAAGTTAATGTTTCCCTGTATTCTAGTCATTCTGGAACCAAACAACCTATACTAACACCCAGGGACATTTACTGCCAATCAGTTATGTACAGTATTTATAGTCTATTCAAACAAGAATGTACATAAGCTTAGAGAAGTGGTGAGTAAAGAAAACACCCAGGCAGTTAGCCATCTATTAGAAAATAGATAATTTTACCAAGGGACACAGGATTTCAAACCTGGCTTGAATGATGGAAAAAACTCCAGAACCAAAGGTGAGCAAAAATATTCCGATTTGAATTCAGGTGACAGAAAAAGGAGCTCACAAAAATAATAGTTTCCAAATTTGTTTTAGAGAAATAAGAAAGAGAAGGGATTTCTCTTTTTTTATAAAATGTGTCAATAAAGGAAATTGTATAGCTCTCTTAATAACTTTGAAAGTATTTTTAAATGTTGCTTTAATAAATAGAAAAGCTGTTAGTTTACTTAAGCCTGAATAAAACCATTAAGTTCTTTTATAGAGTGTAAATACAACACTGGTGCCAAAAATCAGTTTGTTACCTCTCATGACACCTTGATGCAGCCATCCTCCAAGGGCTTTGGGCAACATTTCTCAAGAGTGAGAAACCTCACAGAACACTGAAGACACCAAAAGAAAACTTTGGAACCAAATTTTGCTTTCTGTTTTATTAGGTTTTCATGTGTACATATCCATTTTCTTTCTATTTGGTGCACTTACGATTATATCTGACTGTTTTTCCTGAATATTATGACACATGAATTCCACCCCAGTGCTTTTGATTTTAAAAGGAGCTTGGAAACCTTTCTTCTTTTTCATTTAAAATGCAAAGTAGATTTAAGAAAACCATAAGTTTTAAGGTACAATGCTGAAATCAGTCAAAATGTTACTCCATTTGAAAAGATCAAACTATGATTTAAAGAGAGATTATCAATTTGGCTTTGATTTTGTTTCTCCACATGAAATATTGAGTCTCATATTTTGCATCATTATAAGTATAGTTACATTTCATTCAGCTCTTCTGAGTTTGTATCTGTTGCATTGTTCCATCTACAGTTTAGAAACCAGTCCCATAACTGATACTGATCTTGCAAAGAGAACTGTCTTCCAAAGATCATACTCAGTTGTTGCTTCCGAATATGATAAACAACACTCCATTTTACCTGCGCGAGTTAAAGCTATTCCTAGAAGAAGAGTTAACAGTGGAGACACTGGTAAGTATGAGGATAAAAAAGAATATTGAATGATCTGACTACTACAAATAAAAAAGAAAATGGTTTTATTTGCATATAGTTTTTAAAATTTAATTTTTGAAGGAAAAGGCATGGGATAATTTCTAATGTGTGATTGACATTCCTTCTATGTGACATAGCTATAAATGTGCATATCTAAATTTTGCATCTTAGTTGAAGGGAAATCTGGAGGTCATTCAGTGATTGTTCGAGAATAAATTGACCTTTACAATCTTACTTGTTAGGTATCTAAGCCAAATGTTACAACCATTATCCCTTCCACTAAACTTTTGTGGACCAGGAGTTCCAATGACGTACACATTCACAGTTATCTCTCCACCCCAACTGAAGCTTGATAACTGTTGGAGCTGCCATCATTCTAAGTAGATAATAAAACTTTGGGGATATAAATAGCCCTTAATCAGTTTAAAAAAAAAAAAAAAAGAGTTACATGATCTGGACCAGTTGGTATCAACAGCCCCAAATTGGAGCTGGGGATTCTACCTCAAGAATAATTTTAAAAACCCAAGAAGAACAGGGTAATATAGTGATAAATTATCAGAGAGATCACTTGCTAAAATGAAGATTTGGCCTAAAAATTATAGTCAGATGATTAAGTTATCTTATTGAAGATTTTTAAGAAAAACATTATTGAAAATTGCCCAGCAGTTTATAGGTTCATTCAACAAATATTTTTGACCTCCTGTTAAGGAATGTTTCTTATAAAGCCATCTTTTAGAAAATGATGCAGATGAGATGTAGATTTCATTTAGAGAGAATATAAATCACTTAGCTTTTAGAGTGTTTTAGAAAATGTGAACTTTAGATTCAGCTCTGATTCAAAACCCACCTCTACAACTTAATAGCTATATGACTTTCAGAGAGTAACATATTTAATCTTTCTGAACCTTGGTTTCTTCCTCAGTAAAAGTTGAAATTGTTATGATTTGTGTCATGTGCAAAAAACCAATGACAAAGGCTTTAAGTGAATATATTAGATATTATTATCTTAAATATATATGCACTGCCTATGAAAATTAATAATTTTCTTTTTCTTTAATAGAAGTTGGTTCTTCCCTTTTGAGACATCCGTCTCCTGAGCTTTCTCGGCTAATCTCAGCCCACAGCTCTCTTTCTAAAGGAGAACGAAATTTCCAGTGGCCAGTTTTAGCTTTTGTTATACAACATCATGATCTAGAAGGTCTTGAAATAGCAATGAAACAGGCCCTAAGGAAATCTGCTTGTCGAGTTTTTGCTATGGAGGTATGAAGACATTAATGAAATTACTGATTCATTGATCATACAAATCATGTGATGATTCTATTTAACGATGCCACTTTTTTACCAACAGAAATTGTGTGAAATTAAAAGGCATTAGCCAATTAAAAGTATTAAGTGTTCCTATAAAAATCAGACTCTAAAGTTTATGAATATAAATGAATTTAGAATTTCATATTTAAGCACTCTATAAAGAAATTTATTTCTGTATTGCTTTACTATTTGAATCTTGAGATTATCTTTTTTTTTAAAGCTTTTTATACTCAGAATGTCATTTTATTAGAATGAAATGACAGAGTAATCATGGAAAGAAGATAAGGAGTAGGGCTTTTGAGTTGTAAGTTGACCAGTAATAACTTCTCTGGGCCTTTGGTCTCTGGAAATAATAGGATTACTGTATATTACAGGCCTATATATAGTAAATCTGTGTTTTTATCGAATGTAATAAATAACCTACCACTTCATGGATGGGAATTATATGAATATATTTAAGTAAATGGTTGCTTGCCTAGAGCTTGAGATACACTTTGTGTTCATCCAGATGCAAGTTGGAAAAAATGTGCTTGAATAAATTAATATTAAAAAGAATTTTCAAAGTAAAATGTGATTTGAAAAAATATTTTGGTATTGTATCTTATAAATTATTTTTCCTGTTTTTTTTAAATTAAAACCCCAAATTATTAACTGTTTCAAGTTCCGTGTGCTTTCAGTGAAATAAGTCAGATTTTCAAGGAGCCAAGCATAGTAGCCCATGCTTGTAATCCTAGCACTTTGGGAGGCGGAGGAGGGAGGATCACTTGAGCGCAAGAGTTTGAGACCAGCGTGGGCAACATCGTGAGATCTCATTTCTACAAAAAAAATGTTTTAAAATCAGCTGGCTGTGGTGGTACACACCTGTAGTCCCAGCTACTTGGGAGGCTGAGGTGGGAGGATCATTTGTGCCTGGGTGCTTGAGGCTGCAGTGAGCCATGATCATACCACTGTACTCCAACCTGGGTGACAGAGCGAGACACTGTCTCTTAAAAAGAAAAACAAATAGTAAAACTATAAGGTATTATTTTTTTAATTAAAAAAGATTTTCTAGTATCTTTCTTTGAAGCCTTAATCCATGGAGGTACTTTATTTCTGAGTACTTTTTAAACTCATGTATTTTATTCTTGAACTCATTTAACCGTCATTTCTTCAGGCTTTCAACTGGCTTCTGTGTAATGTCATCCAAACCACTTCTCTCCATGATATTCTGTGGCATTTTGTGGCATCACTGACTCCTGCACCAGTGGAACCAGAGGAAGAAGAAGATGAAGAAAATAAAACAAGCAAAGAAAATTCAGAACAAGTAAATGAAATTTTTATTTGTTTTGATTGTGCATATTTCTATAGAAACTGGTAGTATACCTTCAAATAGTCCAATAATTTGCATGAAATCATTCGCAGATCTAACTTGAAAGCAAAAAGAATATTTTAGTGCTATGGGCAAAGTATTAATAATGAGACCTGGATTTTATAGAAGGCAGCCTGTATAATGGAGAGAGCAGTGAACTAAGGCACTAGGAGCCTGAGTTCAGCCTCATTTCTACCCTATTGTAGTTGTATGACTTGTAGGCCTCGGTTTCCATGTCTGTAAAATGAAAGTAATCTAGATGACATTTATCTTATTCCCAGTCACTCTGAAATTATGTGAATGGCATTTTAGGATAATTTCCAAGGATATCAAGCAACATTATCATAGTCAAATTCTTAAAACTCACAAAGAAACAAGACACCATGAGCAAGAACTAACAAAAACAATAGGCAGTAGAAATAGACCCTCAACAGTGGTTGTAATTCTCTATGTAAATGTAGAATAATGTGTTAATATGCTTAAAGAAATAAAAGAGAAACTTTAAAATATGAGAAGAAATTGTAAGAAGAAATATAAAGTGATGAATTTGATAAAGAACTAAAGAAAACGTAAATACTAATCTAAGTATAATTGATGTTTTTAGTTTTGAGATTTTATAGCATGTCAGTGAAAAAATTGGCTAAATATAAGAGAATGACGGGTTTGATAAGGAACTAAAGAAAATACGTAAAAATTAATCTAATTGATATTTAAAAAACAATCAGTTGGACATTTTATAGCATGTCAGCAAACAAATTGGTTAAATATAAGAGACCTGTAGAAATTATCTAGACTTCAACACAGAAAAAGTAAATAAAAAATACAAGTTGCTAAGAGCAATGAAGGGCAAAATGATGTATAACTTACCTACTTGGAGTTTCAGAAGGAGAAGACAGAATGGAAGAGAGACAGTATTTAAGAGTTAATACTTGAGAATTTCCCAGAATTGATTACAGATAACAACCCATTGAGTCAAGAAGCCCAATAAACCCCAAGCAGAATAAATACAAATCATGGTGGACAAATTACAGTGAATCACCTGAACACCAAAAACAAAGAAAGAGATCTTTTAAGCAGCCACAGAAAAAAATATTAGCTTTCAAAGGAGGGACAGTGAGAATAATTGCTTAATTTTTGGTAGCAACATTACAAGTTAAAATACTGAGTTTGTTTAAAAGGCTGTCAGTTGGTTTTTTTCAACGTGCTGAAAGAAAATACTTGTTAACCCAGTTGAAGAGTCTTTGAAGAACAAGACCAAAGACATTTCCAGAATAAAAACTGAGAGAAATGGCCATGGAGTGTCAATGAAGAGAAAAGAAAGTGTAAATATGAGGGCATATCTTAAAAAACATTGACTATGTAAAAAGTATAATGATATGTCATGGTGATGTACAAAATGATAAAAGATCAATCCTGGATATGTATCTACCTAATACTGTAACCTTAAAAAAAGTAACAATTGACAGACTGCAAGGAAAAATAGGACAGTCTACAGTTACAATGTGAGATTGTCATATACCTGTAACAGCTATCTGTTCCTGCATAACTACCCCAAAACTCACTGGACTAAAACAGTTGTTTATTTGCTCACAGTCTGTGGGTTGGCAATTGCAGCAAGGCTCCACTGAGAGGAATGACTCTTTCCTGTTTTGGTTACGTAGTGTGCTTCAAGTGGTACCCCCTGAGCTCTTTTATCCTCCAGAATGCTGGCCTAGGTTTGTTCAGATGCCAGAAGCATTCAAGAAAGAGAGCACAGAAGCTGCAAAGCCAAAATGGCGAAGACTAAACTCATATGCCATGCTTCTGCCACCTTCCATTAGCTAGTATAATTCACAAGGCCGGTCAAATTCAAAGACTGAGAAATAAACTCCACCTGTTGATGGGAAGAGCGACAGACAATTTGTGGCTGTTTTGTGTACAGTACCATAACACTCTTTTTAGTACTGGATAGGTCAGGCAGAGAAAAAGAATCAGAAAGTACACAGATTTGAATGAGTGACAGTCTTGATAGAATATACAAAACATTGCATGTAGTTGTTTACATTCTTTTCAAATACACACAAATGTCTATGGAAATTGACTGTTTACTGGACACATAAAGCAAGTTTCAACAAACTTGAAATAATTCGTTTTCTTCCTACCATGTCCTCAGTCTTTATTGCTAGTATATAAGAATTAGATAACAAAACAATAACAAGAAAAATACTTATAGGGAAATTAAGTAACGCTTCCAAATGAGTTGCATCAAAGAAGAATTGTAACAGAAAATATTTTAAATGGAATGGCAATAATAGTACATCTCAAAACTTGTTGTTTGGCAGAGTTCTAGTTATAGTTACAATGAAACAGCCAGTGTCAGCATTAGTTCTTATAGTAAATAACAAAAAGCTGGGCAAAATATTTAAAACAATTGTTCATAGGCTCTGAGCAGTGACCAGTACAGGGCTGTAATCCTTGAGAGAAGAAAAGGGCATGAGGTAAGCCCCACAATTGGGAAAAGAGCCCAAGCAGAGTACGTCAGTTGTGTTGGCAGAGATCAAAGTTTAGGACTGTAACTTTGGGATGTGAGAGGCAGGGCACCAGTGGTACAGAGCTGCAGAAAGGGAGTCTAAAATTTTTGCATAAAAATATCACTAGGGTCCTGGCCACTCTTAGAGTGGGCATGCAATTTCTCTGGAGGACCTAGCAGTAGAAATGAATTGTAAGCTGAAAACTGAACAGATTCTTAGCTTCAGAGCTGGGTTCTGAAGTTTTAGTCCAACCAGAGGTGGGGTGAGCATGATGAATACTCCTGGCATGCCCTTGAAACCCCGGAAAGACCATACTCAAGGAATACAGACCATGCCTTAGGAGTAAGGGCAGTGCCTAAAATCAAGGGCAAAACTGAAATAACCCCAGTCTAACAAAGTCGAATGCCAAGCCTTGATGGAATCTAGATGGCCTGCTATCTCCCTGTAAGAACAAAACTACATTCTTTAGAAGACAGTATAAACCAGAACTTCTATATCAGTAGAAGATAATATAAACCAGAACTTCTATATCAGTAATCAATATATGCACAAAGAAGGAGGCAAAAAGCAACCATCTTTTACTTAGCTCAGTGACATAGTTTAAAAAATTTGATGGGCTTACATTGGTAGCAAGATGGAAGAACAAACATTCTTTGCTGTGGAGTAGCAGCTTCTTAGAGAATGGTTTGGTAAGATCTATCAAAATTCACATTAAAAATCATTCAGTAATTCCACTTTTATGAAGTTCTCCTTATCATATATGCATGTGTGAAAAGACAGATATACAAGTTGATTCATTGCAGAATGTTATATAAAAACAAAAGATTGGAAACAACCTAAATGGCTGTTCTGAAGTGGACTGATGAAATAAACTATGGTATTTTTATTCATCAGAATACTATGCAGTGGGATAATATATGTTACATACATATCTAATAAGTAATAATCTCAAAGATAAATTATTGTTAAAAGAGTACAGATCAGTTTGTTTCCAGTGCTGCCATTTGTGTAAATGAACAATATTTATAGACAGTCCAAGAAACTGGTAATAGAAATTGCCAGTGGGAGGGCACCTAGGCGGCTGGGCTATAGAGATAGGGAGACTTTTTATGGTATTTTTTTATACCTCTTGAATATTTTATTATGATGTATGTTATCTACTCAAAATAATAAAAAGTTATTCCGTAGTTAATATTATTAATGGAGCCATCTGAGGGTTGGAATGAGAAATGAAATTCAACCCCTATTTCTCTTTCCTAGCTGTGGTCCGTTTGCGTAGAAAGGAGCTTTTTTTTCTAATTCACATAAAAATGCTGTATGAGTTAGTGACCACCCCAACTTCTAAACATATGTTATTTTTTATACATAAACATACACACAAAACATACCTACATATATGTATGTGTATATATCCATACACATACATGTATATGCACACACACTACACATACACATGCATACACATGTGGATTCACCCTACAGGTATCTTTGTGAGTACACTAGAATTGATACATTTATTCGTTTGCATGCTGATTTTGCTTGTGACTAAACTTACAGCTTTTTTCCCTAAAATAACACAAACATAATTAGTTAAAATTACTGTATCTTTCTGGGTACAGTTTGGTTTTGTTGTTTGTATTTCTGTTACATGACCATTTTTTAGTATACATAATAGTCTTTTGTGAAGACGATTCCTTCCAGCACACAAACTGATAAACTTGTTTCAATTTCTGCCTTAGGAGAAAGATACAAGAGTATGTGAACATCCACTCTCGGACATAGTGATTGCCGGGGAAGCTGCTCATCCTTTACCACACACCTTTCACCGCTTGCTGCAGACCATCTCAGACCTTATGATGTCTCTCCCCAGCGGCAGTTCATTACAGCAAATGGCCCTGAGGTAATTTTGTATCCACATATCCTAGGTACATTGGACAAGAGAGTTTATGGAATATTCAAAGTATGAAATGCTCCAAAAAAAAGCTCTTTAAATAGTAAGATAGAATCCCTACATTATATAGATGGTGCCTCCCTCCTTACAGTCATAATTTTTAGAATGGTCCTTCCTCTTAGTTAACATTTGTTTGCCCTCCTGTAAAATGTGGCTAATGTACTTCTTAGTGCCCTAAATTATCACTGTAGCAATCTCCCTCACTTTCCCCAGTCTCCTACCTCAGATCACTTAAATGTCCCAAAAAGACAGAGGGAAAATGAAATCTCAAAAACAAAAACCAAAATAGAGTTTTGACTTGAAAAGAATCTTGGGAAAAACAGAGCCTGGTTATATGCACCCAGTCCTAAAAGCACCTTAAGGAGCATCACAGATGCTCAACAGATTCCAATTTCAATTTGAAATGTGTTGAGAATTTAGCATTGCTTTTACACTGT
The DNA here is from genome assembly GCF_029281585.2 of Gorilla gorilla gorilla. NCBI lineage: Eukaryota > Metazoa > Chordata > Mammalia > Primates > Hominidae > Gorilla > Gorilla gorilla. Next base: position 91,776,244 of record NC_073238.2, on the reverse strand, counting down.
GAACCTTGTTACTAGATTCACATACTGGACTCACACTTATAAATAAATTATCCTAATTAATGTATACAAGAAATAGATTGATGGAATGCTTGGGCTTCCCATGTTACTAATGATAAGACCAGTGGAAGAGAGATTTCTCTTTGTCCTCCTGACAAGATTTTTGAACTACAAGATAAACTATACCCTGATGAATTAGTATGGCATTGTTAAGAGTAATAAATTTGAGGGGTTGTTGCAGTTGGTGTACCACTTGTTTACACAACAGATTCATTACCCTTTTTGCTTCTGTAGCCTTGATCTTCATCTGTCTAATTCTTTTATATTTAAAATGGGTCAACTTTCCTTAGAATTTACCTTGCTCCAAAGAAGTTACCTTTATTTCTCAAAAGCAAAAACAATGGGAATGATTTTCTTCCCTGAATTTTTAAAATGTCTGTTACTAGAACATTAAGATTTCTTGAGATATTAGCTACAGAGTACTCATCTAAGAGTTCCTTAGATGTTCCTGGAAAATAATTATTTCGTATATTGCTTATATATCACCTTTTTAGGTGCTGGAGTCTCAAATTCAAGCAATCTGATCACCAGTTCCTTCATCAGAGCAACGTCTTTCATCACATTAACAATATTTTGTCAAAATCAGATGATGGCGATAGTGAAGAGAGTTTTAGCATCAGTATACAGTCTGGCTTTGAAGCTATGAGTCAGGTCAGTCATTTCAGTTATTATCCTGGTTGTCCTGTTAGTTAATAATACATCAAAGGAGAAACTGTAAGTTATTCATAATCAGTTTGATCCTGTCTTCCATTATGTTTTATCTTATACCTGTTTGTTTTATCATCCGGAAGATTTGCTTTTAAGTATCATAAGTACTTATATTTGTTTCTGATAGGAATTATGCATAGTAATGTGCTTAAAGGACTTAACCAGCATTGTTGACATAAAAACTTCAAGCCGACCTGCCATGATTGGCAGTTTGACAGACGGCTCCACAGAAACCTTTTGGGAATCAGGAGATGAAGATAAAAACAAAACTAAGAACATCACCATCAACTGTGTAAAAGGAATCAATGCCCGCTATGTGTCTGTTCACGTGGACAATTCCCGAGATCTTGGGGTAAGAAAGAAAACTTGATTTACCGCTCTTTAGCTCTTTTCAGATCTTAGTATTCATGCACTCTCATTTCTGAATTTAGCAACAAGCTTTATCACCTGGAATTTCACCAACCAAACATCATTGCTATAATCCTCAAATAAATCTCAAGTCTAAAAACAAATTAATATGATTGAGAGCACTATGGAATTCCATTTCTGAAAAGAGATCTGATTACAAATATACCATGGCTACAGCTAAGCAAAATGAAAGTCTGCTCTACAATTTTCTGCTGCCATTCCCTTGGTTAAGATTTTCCCGTGACCTGGAAGTCCTCCCCTTAAACTCTGCTGATCAATTCTCCCAGGGTCTCTCAAACTCAGCAGAGAAATTCTAAGTAACTCCTCTAAAAAATTACTCTTTCCCTCTGCTGATTCTTTTTTGTATTACTCTGGTGGCACTTAATAATAATCTTTGACCTATAGTGTAATTAGCTTTTTTTTTTTTTTTCTGAGATGGAGTCTCCCTCTGTCACCCAGGCTGGAGTGCAGTGGCACAATCTTGGCTCACTGCAACCTTCTCCTCCAGGTTCAAGCGATTCTCCTGCTTCAACCTCCTGAGTAGCTGGGATTACAGGCACACGCCACCATGCTTGGCTAATTTTTGTATTTTTAGTAGAGACAGGGTTTCACCATGTTGTCCAGGCCAGTCTCAAACCCCTGGCCTCAAGATAGGCCACTGCACCCAGCCTATCTTCAAGTGTCTACTTCTTTGCCACAGTCCTCATGAAATAAAAAATAAGTTTCAGACTGTCCCAAATAATCATAATTTATATTCTCTTCAGCCTAGTTCATCCACGTGTTTCAACTGAATTAAATATTCTTTTATAAAAGGCACTAAACAAGAAAAAAGAGTCCTATTTGCTTGAGTATTAACAACCAAGAAAGAAATAGCACTAACTGCCAGACTGCCTTTCTTCTACCTCATTTAGAATTTTTTTCCTCAGAAGGGATGTGGCTTGCTAGCAGATACAGTATTAATGGCTCTCCTTGAACCATTGCCTGGCTTCTCCTGTGCCATTTGCATATTTCCTTTCTCAGGAAGAGCCACAGTGATAGGATTGGGTCTCAGATAACCTGGATGCAGGCCAGTCTGCAATCAGAGCAACCTCCAACTCCTGTACATCAGTGCAGGTTCTATTCCTCCCTGGTATTGAGTAAGTAAAAGAGGCTTAGCTAATATAATATGAGCTATTTCCTCCTCAGACCTAAGAATTTCCACTGGTGTAACTACTTTATCTTACTGGAAAGTCAAGTGTAACAAAGCAAAACATTTTTGTAGCTAGAACTCACTGTTCAGTGCAAAGCTATCTTTGGCTCATGGTACATTTTAAGCAAGGACATACTCTCCCTCAGAACAATGATTGCAATCAATTTAACATTTCTGTCTTTTCTAAGAGGAAATAATCATAACAGTATTCATTTTCAAAATTCCCAACATGTAAGCTGACATCTACTTTCCTTTTAACAGGCTTCCTCTATGTTATAGGTTGAGCATTCCAAATCTGAAAATCCAAAATGCCACAGAATCTGAAACTTTTTGAACACAGATGTGACACTTAAAGGAAATGCATATTGGAGCATTTCTGGTTTTAGATATTCAGATTTGGGATGCCCAGCCAGTAAGGATAATGCAAATAGAGTATTTCAAAATCCTAAAAAATCCCTAATCCAAAACACTTCTAGTCCCAAATATTTCTAATAAAGGATACTCAACCTGTTATGTATGTTTTCCTTATGTACCTCCATGTTCCTCAACCTGCCTACCACAGAGCCTTGTACACAGCATTTGTTGATTTGAGTTGTATCAGCCTACAGCACTCATATTATGCAGCTCTCCAAGGAATTAATGTTAATCTATTTCTTGATGTGCTTTGCGTAAAACTTATTCAGCCTTAAGATATTTGGCACTAGTTTGAACATGTATTGAACTTGTACTGTTTGACATTTATTTTGTGTATTAATGTTGCCTTCCCTAGTTTGGCAAGTATCTTGGGGGATAGAACCTCCTCTCGTATATCCTACTTCAAATCTGTAAGGAAGTCTGGGTACATTGTGACACTCATAAGTATTTGTTAGTTCAGTTACCTTCCCTCTTTATACTTCCAAAAGTAATGAAAATATAGCAACAAGAGTCTGACATAAGTGACAAGCAGATTTGTTGAAAGGCTTCATGAGGATGGAATCTGAATATTTAGACTTTGAATAAGGAAAGGGAATGTCAAGCTGTGAGAGAGCACCTGGAGAGAGGCTTAAATGTGCAATTTAAGATGGAGTTTGTGAGAATAAGACGAAAGTTGTAGGAACCGTGGTTAGTTGGAGGGATGGGGTGGGGTCAATCAGGAAGGACCATAAGAGACAGGCAGAAGAGTTGATGTGGTGTTAGTAGGTCATGAGAAACCATTGTAAGTTCTGAAGCAGGAATATAGCATATTAACTATTGTGAATTGTCTATTTCAGAATAAAGTTACCTCAATGACCTTCTTAACTGGCAAAGCAGTAGAAGATTTGTGCAGAATAAAGCAGGTAATTGAAATTTTGTCATTAAATGTTTTGCTACCTAGAGAGAAATTTCTTCTTCTCAGCCTTCACTATTGAATTCCACCCTTGGCACACAACCAAAGTATTATAGGGAATTATCTATTTACAGAACACTAAATTGACAAGTGGTCCAAACATAGGAATAGTAACCACCATCCCTGTGCTAGACATCTCACCTATTTTCCTAAATGTTCCCCAGTCATGAGCAATTATATTGTACCTACAGTCTCCCATACCCTACTCCCCAACAAAGACTCAGGGTATCTTAAAATTTATCACAGATCCCATTCACACTTAAAACCTTACTTCACCTATACTTTGAGTTAAAACAGGTTATTGTCCTCTGGCCTGAAAAATCTGTCTGTTATAACACTTATAATACTGGAGCTATATCCAGGTTGCAAGTCAGTTTAAACCAACTCTAGAAACAAGTTAAGTTTTATCTAGGCACGTGTCTGAGACTGTGCTCAAGCTCCCTTACTTGTATTCGTGAAACTTTGTCAAAACTGTTCCTCACTGGCTACTTTATCTCACAAAAAGTTGGCCAATCGCTTGCTTGCTTGCTTGTTTTCAAATCACATTGAAGGAATCAATTAAGATTTTGGACTAAACATATAATAAATTTTGTTTAAATTGTTAAAGAATTTGGGAAAATAATCCTATTCAATGAGATTGTGTTTGTTTATACTTAATACCCCTTTTTGAAAATTGACATTATTAATTAAAATAATATCAACTTAATGTCTATATAAATCACATAGAAATCGCCAGGTCATTTCTTGGTTATTAAATGCCATAAGAACAGTTTTTATTTTATGAAGGGAATAGTGTCAAGAACTATTTCACAGTATATTAACATTTAATCCTTGAAAAAAAAAAGTCATATTCTCAATGAAAATTAGTGAAATAAGGAATCACAAGTGTGAAGTTACATATTATGTAATTTTTGTTCAAAAGTAAAACATATTAAGTAACTGCACTTTAAAGTCCGTTATCTTTAAATGGTACTTTAATGTGAGGATGCACAAAAAAAGAACCCTTTTCTGATCTTGTGAGGTTTCCACTTACAGATGATATAGATAAAGTACACTCATATAAATTATTTGTAATTATTTCACTCATATAATTTTGCTCGGAAGCCATATCGTAGTCAGGCCTGGATTTTAATTCTCAATTCCACCATTTACTGAAAATCCCTTAACCTGTGTTAACCTTAGTTTCTTCATCTGTGTAATAGCTACTATAAATAATATTACTTATCTTCACCTGGTTGAAATAAGAAAATCAGTGTGAAATAACCTCATAACCTTTACTCTGTGCAGTTCTTTGTTATTTGAGCTTGCTGGTATCAATGCTAAGTCCAGCACAGTGATAAAAGTGATCCAGCTGAATCAGGTTCCTGCCTCTTTTCTACTCAACCAGGTTGATCTGGATTCCAGGCACATTGGCTGGGTAACAAGTGAACTTCCAGGAGGGGATAATCACATCATAAAAATTGAATTAAAAGGCCCAGAAAATACACTGAGAGTTCGACAAGTCAAAGTCCTGGGCTGGAAAGATGGTGAAAGCACAAAAATAGCTGGCCAGATTTCAGCCAGTGTGGCCCAGCAGAGGAACTGTGAAGCTGAGACTCTGCGAGTATTCAGACTGATTACGTCTCAAGTGAGTGTCCTTACGACATATTCTAGCACAGGATAATTGACGTAATATATTTTAAGAGTGTAACAAAATATTTTGTGAAACTTTTTATAGAAATTTCTGGCTACAAATGTTGCCCATTTTTTCTTTTCATAGCCCTAAACACCTGAGTTTCATGTTGCATTTGTAATTAAGAAAAATAGTGGTGTATATTAGCAAGAGTAGCATATTATAAAACCTGGGGAATCAGCTAATGAGTCCTCTGGCCAATCTAGTGTTAATGCCTATCATTAATTCCTTCTCACATGCATATCTTCATCAGGTATTTGGAAAGCTCATCTCTGGAGATGCTGAACCTACACCAGAACAAGAGGAAAAAGCACTATTGTCATCACCTGAAGGAGAAGAAAAAGTATACAATGTATTTATTTGTATTCTAAAGATATTTATTTCCCTTTTTTATTCTTTTTTTCAGTGAAATAATTCATTTATTGCTGTATATTTTGATGGATATGTAATAACAGTTTTATGCAGTTCGTATTTTTTCTTAGAAAGATGAAGGAACTATCTAAAAGAAATTCATTATTCATGTATAATCTAGCTAGTATTTTAAGTAACAGCAAATTTGCTCTATACCTTGGGTTTTTGCATTCATTTGTAATCATTTCTGTGCTATACCCCATCAGTTATCTTCTCCCTCCTCCATTGTCCCTGTCCTTCACAGTTCAGCTCAAAAGTACTGTCTTCTTCATGAAAGTTTTTTATGATTTATCCTCTTCATGAAACTTGTTTATGATTTCCCCAAACAAAAGCAGTTTTCTCTCTGCTGGAGTTCATAATAATCTATATATGTCTCTTCTTCATTTTTCTCTTATGTTTATCTACATGGATGTTTTATCTCTTCTACTGAACCGTAGCTTCTTAAAGACCAAGTCCATTTCTAATTTGTCTTTGTATCCATCATGGTAGCATCACACACATGTTTAGTAAATTTTTATTAGAATAACTACTCTTTGTTACTGTTCTTGAAATTTCTTCCAAAAATACAGTTGCTTTACTTTTTCGGTCCTGACTAAAACACTATACCTAAAACTTTTGTACCTCATCCATTTCCAAAAAGAGAAGTCAGCTCTGACTAGTCTCAATATTCTAGTGTCTTTAAATGCTACAAATAATCACCTTGGCAGCCCTTTGAAAGATAAATTTCAAGGATTTCCCTTGTCTCACCCTGTGTTTCCTAATACAGTAGTATCTAAACCATTGTCCTATTTTTGTTTGAGGTCTGAAAAAAATAAGATTTCTTAAATGCTGGTAACTTCTTTCAACATCTTTTGGAGATTTCATTTGAATGACTACAAGACTGTGTAACTACCCGTTAAATCAATTGAATTTTAGCAGATGTCAACTCTGTACTAAACAATTGTGAGAATGGCAAGCCCTCAAAAAGCTTGCATTCTGTTCTTGGTTATGAACCCTCTGCATTCCCCTCACCCCGCCAAAAAGAAATCAACAAAGATACTATATAGTATATAAGCAAGTTATTAAATGTGTGAAAAAAATTGCAAATGACATTGGCTTTCAGAGTACCTTGAGATCACTGTGCCCTGGAGTGGTCAGAGAAGGCTTCTTAGGGGATATTGGACTGGAGTTAGATCTGAAAGAGAATGAAGGGATTCGAATGAGATTAGTAGAGAGAATGGGAGCAAGGACTGATCAGAGAGACTGGCCTAACAGTGGGAGGATGTATGCTGAGGAGTTAAGGTTGAGTAGGAAAGGTTGTACTGTCACGTGTGTGCCCATGAAATAACATGATTTTTAAGAGAATCTTTTTTTTAAGTTAGATTATTGAAGCACAATTTACATACAGAAAGTCCTCATTTTAAACTGTATCATTCAATGAATTTTTACTTGTGTACACTAGTGAAATCATTATCACAATCATGTTTGTTTTGTTTTGTTTTGCTTGAGACAGGGTCTCTCTCTGTCACCCAGGATAGAGTGCAGTGGTATGATCACGGCTCACTGCAACCTCAACCTTCCGGGCTCAATGGATCCTCCTGCCTCAGCCTCCCAAGTAGCTGGAACTACAGGTGCACGTCACCGTGCCCAGCTGATTTTAATATATCTGCAGAGATGTGGTTCTGCCATGTTGCCCAGGCTGGTCTCACACTCCTGGGCTCAAGCAGTCTGCCAGCATTGGCCTCCCAAAGTGCTGAGATTACAGATATGAGCCACCATGCCCAGCCCACAACCAAGTTTTAAAACACATCACTCCCCAAATTCTCTCATGTTCCTTTGCAGGCAATCCCCCAACGTCGCACTTAGAGCCTAGCAGCTACTGAACTATATTCTGCCAGTGGTGTGTTGCCTTTTCCTGGATGTCATATAAATGGAACCACACAGAATGTAACCTTTTTGTCTTGTTTCTTTCACTTTAGTGTAATGCTTTTGAGATTTATCCATGTTGTAGCATGTAGCCATGGTTCGTTCTTTTGGTTGCTGAGAAGTGTTCCATTATATGGATTTACCATAATTTGTTTATCCTTTCATTTTTTGATGGATATTTGGGTTGTTTCTGCTGTTTGGCTACTATTAGTAAAGCTGCTGTGAACACTCACATACAGATCTTTGCAGGTCTTTTACCAATTATGTGTTTTCAAATATTTTCTCCTAGTCTGTGGCTTATCTTTCAGAGAACAGAAGTTTTTAAGTTTGATAAAGTCCAGTTTTTTCTGGTTTTTTTGATTCATGATTTTTATGTATGGTCTAGAACCCAAGGTCACACAGATATTCTCTTCTTTTCCTTTAGAAATGTTACAGTTTTAGTTCTTTTGTTTAGAACTGTATACATTTTAATTTTTATGTACAGTGTAAGAATTGAGGCTTATCTTTTGCATATAGATGTTCAATTGTTCTACTACGATTCATTGAGAAGACTATCATTTATCAATAGTCAATTTACCATAAATGCGTAGGTCTGTTTCTGGACTCTATTCTGCTCCATTGATCCATCAAAGTGTCTTACTTACTGTAGCTTTATAAAAAGTCTTGATATCAGGTTCTAACTTTGTTCTTTATCTAAGTTATTTTGGCTATTCTAGATCTCTTGCATTTCCATATAAAGCTTAGAATCAGCTTGACTGTTTCTTTAAAAAAAAAAGAAAGGGGGGGGTGGGGATGGAATTTTGACTGGAATTAACACCAAATTGATAATTTAGGGAGAATCGCCATGTCAATAATATTGAGTCTTCATATCTGTGAACATGATATATATCAGGGGTTTTTTTACATGTTTAAAATTTCTCTCAGCAGTGTTTTGTAATTCATTGTACACATCTTGTACATATTTCATTAAATTTATTCCTAAACATTTAACATTTGTAAAGCTATTGTAAATGGTATTTTTTATTTCACTTTCCAATTGTTCATTTCTAGTGTATAAAAATAGAATTGACTTTTGTATATTAGATTTCTACCCTGTGATCTTAAATTCACTTACTAATTTCAGAAACTTTTTATAGACTCTTTGGGGTTTTCTTAGATAATCATGTAGTCTTCAATAAATTTGGGTTTTTTCGTTTCTAAACTATATGCCTTAAATTTCTTTTCTTATATTATTGTGTTATTGCATTGATTAAGCCCTTAAGTGCCATGCTGAATAGAAGTAATGAGAACAGATAGCTCTGACTTGTTCTGGATCTTGAAAAGAAAGTATAAACCATTCATTATTAAGTGTGATGTGAACTGTAGATTTTTTGGGGGTGAATGTTTTTAATAAGATTGGAGAATGTTTTCTTCTATTCCTAGTTTGCTGAGAATTTATATCAGAATGGATTCTTTTTTAAGAGACCTGGTCTTAACTCTGTCACCCAGACAAGAGCACAGTGGTACCTTTATATGTTTCTCTTTCTTCATTTCTTTTATTCTGTAAGATAATCCATATATTGCTATGCATTTTAGTCAACATGTGATACTAGCTTGTATACAGTTCATTTTCCTTCAGTGAAAAAAAAAAAAACTAGGGGATGGTAGCTACATGATATAGTGCTTCTTTTAGAGGTAATAAAAATGCTGTAATATTGACTGACGGTAGTTGCACATATCTGAATGTACTAAAAACCATTGAATTCTATGCTTTAAACAGATGAATAGCATGGTATGTGAACTATATCTCAATAAAGATGTTTTTAAAAAGCAAAAATAAATGATGAAAGAAGTAAACAAGAGTAAGATGAAAGAACTATCTAAAAGAGACTCATATATAATCTAACTAGTACTTAAGTAGCAAAATAAATGCTCTATTCTAAAAATTCACTTTCTTTAATAGATAACAGAGCTGTTTCAGTTATCTATTTCTTTTTGGGTAAGCTTTAGTAGTTCTGACACTCAAGCAATTTGTCCATTTCATCTAAGTTTCTGGATTTATTGCCATAAGTTGTTCATAATATACCCTTATGTCTTTTTAATATCTGTAGAACCTGTAGTGATGTCTCTTGGTGATTTGTGTCTTCATTCTTTTTTTCTGAAATAGTTTCTCTAAAGATTCATCAGTTTGATCTCTTCAGAGAACTAGCTTTTGTTTCATTGATTTTCCTCTATTTTTGCTTCTTTTAATGATCACACCTTTATTTCTTTCCCTATGTTTGCCTTGTATTCATTTGTTCATCTTTTTCTGACTTCCTAAGGTCCAAGATCAGATCGTAGACTCCAAGACCTTTCTTTTCTCATCTAAGTATTTAATGCTATTATTTTCTTCTAAGCACTACATTAGCTGCATTTCACAAATTTGGGGTATTCTGTTTTTATTTTCATTCAATTCACAATGTTTTCTTAGTTTTCTTATTCCCATTTTGATTTCTTTTTTTTTTTTTCTTTTTTTTTTGAAATGGAGTCTCGCCCTGTCGCCCAGGCTGGAGTGCAGTGGTGCAATCTCGGCCCACTGCAAGCTCTGACTCCCGGGTTCACGCCATTCTCCTGCCTCAGCCTCCCAAGTAGCTGGGAGTACAGGCGCCCGCCACCATGCCCAGCTAATTTTTTGTATTTTTTTAGTAGAGATGGGGTTTCACCACGTTAGCCAGGATGGTCTCGATCTCCTGACCTCGTGATCCACCCACCTCGGCCTCCCAAAGTGCTGGGATTACAGGCGTGAGCCACTGTGTCCGGCCCCATTTTGATTTCTTCTTTGACCCTTGGGTAATTTAGAAGCACCTTGTTTAATTCCCAAATATTTTGGAATTTTCCTGTTAGCTTTATATTATTAATTTCTGGTTCAGTTTCATTGTGGTCAAACTGCATACTTCATATAATTTCAGTCCTTTTAAAATTGTTAAGATTTGGATTCTGGCCTATAATATAGTCTGTTTTAGTGAATGTCCACGTGCACTTCAAAAAAATGTGAACTCTGCTGTTGTTCTTTGAGGGGTTCTATAAATATCAGTTAGTTCAAGTTGATCAATAATATTCAAGTCTTTAAGAGCCTTAATATTCAAGTCTTTAAGAGCCTTACTGGTTTTTGGTTTTTTGCTTGTTTACTTGTTCTGTTAAGTACTGAAAGAAGAGTTTTGAAGTATCCAACTAACTGGATTTGTTTATTTGGAATTCATTCTACCTGGTAGCTGATCTCAACATTCTAATGGACTCCAAAAAAAAAGTTTTGGTTTTGTAGATGATCAGGTTTTTCCTCATTGTTAGGGCGAAAGGGACATTCTCTTCTGGCTCTCTATCCTAAGAAATGTAAAACCAAGCATCATTTTTGATTCTTAAACAAAAGAGTTTCTTACCTCAGTTTTCTTACCTGTAAAGTAGGCAAAATATTACAGTTTACCTTCTGGGGTTGTTGCGAAGATTAAATAAGATGTGTGTGTGTGTGTGTGTGTGTGTGTGTGTGTGTGTGTGTGTGTGCACGCACGTGCACGCATATATATATATATACACACACACACACATATACATATGTGGCACTTAGAAGAACAGCATGCACATAATAAGCTCTATAAAATTTTAGCCTTTATTTTTTTCCTTATGATACATTTCTTTGATGACTGTTGGTGTTCCGATAGCTTAATTTAAGACCACCATCATCACAGAGGTTTGTTAGGACACTTTCCTTTTAAACAAATGTTATTTTCCTGGATTGTTCTTCAAACAATTAAATGTGGGATGTGAACTAATAATGTTTACAATTTAGAAATAGATTTAATCTAAGAGACTCAAATTGACTACATTAAAGAAATTTGTGAAAGGAGAATATACTTCTCTGAATTTCTTAAGTTCTAAGATTTTGTTCTTTTTATTTCAAACTTTATCCTTTGTCTTAGTATTATAAGCCTCAATTTAAAATAATTTACTTTAAAAATATATACACAAAATTATTTCTCAAGATACTTTGAAATATCACATATACAAATTTTATTTAAAGAGACCACTTCATTTTTTTTTCTTTTTCTATGTAAAGGCAACATCAGATGCTGACCTGAAAGAACATATGGTTGGAATCATATTCAGCAGGAGTAAGCTGACTAACTTACAAAAACAGGTTGGTTAACAGCTATTTCATTGTCTTCATTAGTTTTGTGTGTGTGTGTGTGTGTGTGTGTGTGTGTTTGTTTGTTTGTTTGTTTGTTTTTTAGGGTATAAAGCAGGGATGTCCAATCTTTTGGCTTCCCTGGGCCATATTTGAAGAAAAAGAATTGTCTTAGGCTACACATAAAATACACTAACGCTAACAATAGCTGATGAACTTAAAAAAAAACTTGCAAGAAAAAAAATCTCCTAATACTTTAAGAAAGTTTATGAATTTGTGTTGGGCCACATTCAAAGCCATCCTGGGCCACATGCAGTCCCCCGGCTGCAGGTTGGATGAGCTTGGTATAAAGTATTTTGAAAAATTTATGAAAGCTTTTTTATGCTCGCCCTTTTATAGGTCCTGCAGAATGTGCCTGCCATTTTTTAGAGAGGAATGAGTATTTTGGCATACCTTCATCATTTTAAAGATTTTACTTATGAAAACTTGCTTACCTTGCTGCTATTTGTTATGGGTAGATTTTTTATTTGGTGTCAAATACCCAGCTATATCAGATTTGATTTGCATTTCCCATATTTCTTTTCCCCCATTCTTCTATGTGTTGGCTGAGCAATTAACAGTGTTAACTATACCAGTGTTAATATTTTTAAATATAACCAGGTGAGGAAATAGCACTATATTGTTTATATAATGAGGTGCTACATAACATAAAAATATCACTTCAAAAGTCAAATAAAATATTGATTTTAAATTAACCTATTATTCTAACTTTTTTTTTTTTCGAGAGGGAGTCTCGCTCTGTTGCCCAGGCTGGAGTGCAGTGGTGCGATCTCGGCTCACTGCAAGCTCCGCCTCCTGGGTTCACACCATTCTCCTGCCTCAGCCTCCTGAGTAGCTGGGACTACAGATGCCTGCCACCACGGCTGGCTAATTTTTTTTTTTTTTTTAAGTACAGACGGGGTTTCACCGTGTTAGCCAGGATGGTCTCGATCTCCTGACCTCGTGATCCACCCGCCTCGGCCTCCCAGAGTGCTGGGATTACAGGCGTAATATTTTTGTATTTTTAGTAGAGACGGGGTTTCACCGTATTAGCCAGGATGGTCTCGATCTCCTGACCTCATGATCCGCCTGCCTCGGCCTCCCAAAGTGCTGGGATTACAGGTGTAATTTTTTTGTATTTTTAGTAGAGACGGGGTTTCACCGTATTAGCCAGCATGGTCTCGATCTCCTGACCTCATGATCCACCCGCCTCGGCCTCTCAAATTGCTGGGATTACAGGCGTGAGCCACGGCACCCAGCCCTATTCTAACTTTCTACACTATTATTCTTTTCAATGAACTACAACATGAATTTATTTTTGCTTTAGCTTTCTAGCAGTGTTTCATTGAATCTTAGATGCTTTCAATTGTAAAATATCACGCATAATTTCAATATTGTGAATCTTATCAGCTATAAAGCACCTTATGAACATAATGGTAAACCATGAGAAAAAGTGCCTTCAGTGATAAAATATGGTGATTGGTTTTTGATGTGCTAAACTGTAAGCATAGGCATTAATAACTTGCATATAATCAGTTTGCACATAGTAGTTGATTTAAATATTTCCATTTTTATTGTGGCTCCCCTAGCTTTACTTGTTTCTCAGATGAGTTAAGAGAATGACATATGATGGAGAATTAACTGGGAGAATAGTATTAAACTGAGTATCAATTTACATTCTTGTCTTATTCTTTTGTTTGCTTGTTTTGCTAGGAGTAGTAAATCAAACTTACCCTATATTTTTACATGTTCTGTGTTAACTTTAAATAGGTGTGTGCTCATATTGTCCAAGCTATTCGCATGGAAGCTACCAGAGTCCGTGAAGAATGGGAACATGCTATATCAAGCAAAGAAAATGCCAATTCTCAGCCAAATGATGAAGATGCCTCCTCTGATGCCTACTGCTTTGAGCTGCTCTCTATGGTTTTAGCACTGAGTGGCTCTAACGTTGGCCGGCAATATCTGGCTCAACAGCTAACTCTGCTTCAGGATCTCTTCTCGCTGCTTCACACAGCCTCTCCTAGAGTCCAGAGACAGGTGACTGATCACACTACAGCCTTTCCATTGCTTTTGTTACTTGAAACATTGTTAAAAGTTGCAATGCAAAGAGAATTATCTAAGGACCCTAAGTATAGATTTTTATTTCGTATTTTGTTATATTTTGTTTGGGGCCTGTATTTTACTCCCTTTTTTTTTTTTTTTTTACTGTTTATAGTGAGAGTATAGAATAGTAAAATATGTTCCATTTTATTAATGTGTTGTGATAAGAGAGTATTCTGGCTACTGATTACCATATTACCATGAAATATATAATGTCATTTAGCCCTGACCAGAAAGAAAAGGTATTTTTTTTCGTGCTGCCTTGGGTTAGTAATTACCACTACTATTACCATTTGAATAGTATGTATATCATATTTTCTTCCTTCACAAAATGTAAAATAGTGTTTAAATCATATTTCTTTTCTTAAAGATTTTGAAGTTACAGAATGGTAGTTAGGTACATTAAAAAATGAAGCCTGGGACGGGGTACAGTGACTTATGCCTGTAATCCCAGCACTTTGGGAGGCAAAGCTGGGAGGATCCCTTGTGCCTAGGAGTTCAAGGCTGCAGTGAGCTGTGGTTGCTCCACCGCACTCCAACCTGGGCAACAAAGCAAGACCCTGTCTTAAAAGAAAGAAAAGAAAAAGAAAAGAAACCTTAAAACATTAGTCTTTACATGGAATTCTCTCATTTTATTTTTCTTACCAGGTAACCTCTTTACTAAGAAGAGTTTTGCCTGAAGTAACCCCTAGTCGTCTGGCCAGCATCATAGGAGTGAAATCCCTCCCCCCAGCAGATATCAGTGATATCATTCACTCAACAGAGAAAGGAGACTGGAATAAGCTGGGTATCTTGGACATGTTTCTAGGATGCATTGCCAAAGCACTCACTGTACAGCTAAAAGCCAAAGGAACCACCATCACTGGAACAGCTGGTACCACTGTGGGCAAAGGAGTTACAACAGTTACTCTTCCAATGATTTTCAATTCCAGGTTAGTTATTGCCTCTATTTTAGTACCAAAACAGAATAGAGTGAGCTACTGTTCAGAAATTTAAGACATAATTTCAGATTTTACCTTGTTAGGTTACTCACCAAATAAAATCCATAAACAACTGGCTAATATCTAAAAAAAGGTCATGTATATAATAAAAGTGTCATTTACAATTAGTGGGGAATAGAAAGTAGGCTGAATATGTGATGTCAGAATATTTGGATATCCATGTTAAAAAAAATTCTAGATACCTGCCTCTCACCATATACAAAATTAAACTTCAGTTTTAGGTAATATGTTTTTTTGCCACAATAAAAAGAAATAAATATGGGGAGAATAAAGTAAAGTTCAGGTCAATTAAAGCTTTATGTACATTTCTTTTTAAAACTGTACTGGGACAAATTATAGAAGAATATTTTTGTAAACTTCAATTTGATAAGACCTTCTTAAACAAAACACAGAACCCAAAGTCATATAGGAAGATATTTATAGATTTGACTATATAAAAATGAAAATTACTTGATAGGTGATAATATTTAAATGTTTTAAAATATAGGCAAATAACTTAGAAAAATACTTAAACCTATATAATAGACAATGACTTATTAGCATAGTATAGAAGAATGACTACAAATCAATTTTAAAAAGGCAAACAACTGATAAGAATAATAAATGACAAGAACAGTCAGTTCACAGAAAAAAACTTATAAATGCCAGTAGTCAGTTCACAGAAAAAAACTTATAAATGCCAGTAAACAAATGAAAACACCTCACTACTAATCAGAGAAATGTAGATTAAAATAATTGCAAAATATCTTTGATGCTTTGGCAACATTATGAGGAAATAGGCATTTTCATCTCATATAAATTGCTGCAGCCTTTTTAGATATCTGTTTAATAATATCTAACTATATTTTAAATATGCATATCTTTTGACCTACCAATTCTACTTCTAAAACTTTCATGCATTTGCACCAAGGTATATATGCAAGGATGTTTTGTAATTGTGTGTAACAGTAGAGAATTAGAGACATCTGAACAGTGCTACTTGTAGAGCCAATCCATGACAATATGCAGATAACATCAGAATGTTAATCATTGTATCACTTCTTTCCTGTAGTCTTGCTAGGAAAAAAGTCAGCTGAACTAAATAGTAGCGTGCTTAGTGATACAGTGAATTTATATTCTGGCACAAGCTCCACATTATCCGCATGTGCCCTAGAAATAAGTCGTGTGTGGTCCCTGGACTGTACTTCTAAAAGATGCACACAGAAATAATGTGCAAACAGAGAAATACTTGAAAGGGAACTCAAATAACCTTAACTGCTGTCTTGGGATTTGGGGTAATGGTTTGATGAATATTCTTTTTAAATGTTTTAATTGATTCAGTCACTTAAAAATGCCACATTCTGAAATAACATTTTCATCTTTTTCATTTGTTACTACTACTGATAATTTATTGGCTTTTTAAGTGCTAATTTTTATTGTAGTTATCTCCGACGAGGTGAAAGTCATTGGTGGATGAAGGGCTCAACCCCTACCCAGATCTCAGAGATCATCATTAAACTTATCAAGGATATGGCAGCAGTAAGTTCCCATTCTTCTGACTGTTTTGGCAGTGAAGTGCGGCAGGAAGCTGACACAAAACAGCTTACTCTGCTGAATTGATAGGAGATGTAGATTAGTGTAACTTTACTTAAAGACTATTTGTAGTATGTTAACTATCATGCTGTTTGTCTTTTCAGTGAGTGATAATTTGTCATTTATGTAAACCATGTTCATTTCAAATTTTCCAGTTAATTTCTGTGGGAATTGTTATGTGACTTTAAAATCTAATAAAATAAAATATGCTCTTTCAGACCCTAAGAAAGAACTTGATTCAAAAAACCTAAAGGAAAAAAAGAGGAAGAGAGCTCTCGAAAGTGGAAGTTTCTCATTCTCCTCAGTCCTCATGGTCTTTAAACCCTTTATTCTTCTTTATTAATGTCATATACCCTCTGTCTTAAGATGGTGGCTTCCAAAGGAGATCTGGGAGTGTGGAGGACAGGGAGTTACTTTACAGAATGCCTGGCTCTGATTAGTTGCTCCTTGTCGTTTTCCACACATTGTAGTGTATTTCTAGGAGGGCAGCCTGAGACAGACAAGACAGTGTGCAATGTAGAGTCAGAAGGAATAGAGGGCAGCTTGGAGAAGGAGGAGGAATTGAACTGCCCCTTAAATCATGTGGATATGAGAAGTGGGAGGATTTTCTGGGGGAAAGATGAAGTTCTATCACTTTTCCCAACAGCGTGGATATTTTCTCAACCTCTGTGGCAAACAGACTTTCTCAGGGTGTTCATTGAATTAAAATATTTAGGAGCAATATTTAGGAACACCTAAATTATATGATAGTTAAATGTTTGTTCATTACAATTCAAGGTAGCAAATAAAGGTAGTTGCAGTTTGAACCTGTTTATGTTTTAGGTTCCTGTAATACTCATGTAAAGCAGTTAGCTTCACTGTGTAAATTTTATGCTAAGTGACAAACTTCTCAAACATAGATAACCTTGGTATTTCTGTTATGTTTTTATCAGATGTGAGAGTAATTGCCCTTGATTTCCAGGAAAAGAGTATTGAGAACTTAATTTTTTATTTATTTATTTTTAAGTATCAAAATGATGATTAGAAGTTGAATTTTCCATAGGATCGCGAAGAAATTTTAGTTCAAAAGTTTGTGCCCATAATCTAAAACTCCATGGTCTCACTAAAAACAAATATTTCCTTTGATAGGAGATGTTATTTAAGAAAAAAGAGTTTACTATGGTAATACATTTCTGGTCACTTATTAAAATATTCTGTTCTGCTCAATAGGGTCATCTGTCAGAAGCTTGGTCCCGAGTGACAAAAAATGCTATTGCAGAAACCATCATTGCTTTGACCAAGATGGAAGAAGAATTTAGGTCTCCAGTGAGATGTATTGCAACAACTAGAGTAGGTTTTGCTTTGTTTTGTTTTGTTTTAAATTTGGTCTGTATCATTGCGTGTTCTTTTTTAGTAATAGATTTAAACAAATTTTAATCACTAAGTCAACGTAATTATTTTTTAACCAAATACTGTATTTATTGAAAAAGTATAAAGGGCTTTTATATTATGAACTAGTCGTTACTTCTCACTGTTATGTGTTCTGTGTCACTTGTTTTTGTTATTGTTTAGGAAGCCGAGGATACACTGGTTAGAAAAGGCTAATTACATTGTACATTGTTTGCGTGTTGTCTTTCTAATGATCTTTTTACTGTAGTTTACCACAGTAAGTTTAGTGCCAGCATTATGCTGTGATAGACCGAAGGTCCTTTGGAGACAAGACCCCTGCCTATGCCTGGTTGTTCCTAATGTACAGCCCTGTAGCTTACTTACAGGATTTATAGGTCTTACTTCTAAAAAGCAAGAAGTGCTTGTCCAGGGCAGGGTCAGGGTGGAAATCTTTGAGGAAATGAGATTGCATTCTTCAGATGACACATTTATAGTAAGTTTTAACCTGCTGGATTTCATGTCCCATATACTTCCAGAAGGGATTTGAGATTTCCTTGAAGGAGGGCAGTCTGACAACGTTAGGAAGAAGTGAATGCTGGTAAAAATTGCTTAGGTTAATCCTCAGAAATCTGAAAAAGAAGATAATATATCCCTAGGGCAGAAAAAGTCAATTTATGCTATCTTGCTATTATTGACTGTGACACCTGAAATAGGTATTTTTGACAGTAATCCTTTCCTACCACTCATGTATTGCTTTCTTTCAGTCTGCATTCCCCTTCCTCCTTGCATGCATTATTTCTTTTTCTATTTTTCTGTCCCTGTTTTAACATCTCTTGCTTTCTGTATCCAGTAACACTCACATGCACTTCTTAGAGTTGAGCTAGTTAAGTCATTTTCTATTCTTCATTAATGAGGGGATATATCATTCTATATAAAACTGAAGCTTACCCTTTAAGCCTCAGAAATTTTTAACTATTTCTGAAAACAGTTGTCTTTTTTTTTTTTTTTGAGACAGAGTTTCGTTCTTGATGCCCAGGCTGGAGTGCAATGGTACAATCTTGGCTCACTGCAGCCTCTGCCTGCAGGTACAAGCGATTCTCCTGTCTCAGCCTCCCAAGTAGCTCGGATTATAGGCATGCACCGTCACACCTGGCTAATTTTTTTTGTATTTAGTAAAGACTGGGTTTCACCATGTTAGTCAGGCTGGTCATAACCCCCTGACCTCAGGTGATCCACCCACCTTGGCCTCCCAAAGTGCTGGGATTACAGGCATGTGCCACTGTGCCCGGCTCTATTTTGGAGAACAGTTTTCTAAAGCTTTTAGACATGTATGTATTTCTGACAAAGTGCACCGAGTATAGTATTAGGCTTTCTGGGGCAACAAGGGGCAACAAAGACTTCTGAGGAACTTTTATTATCTAGAAGGATTTAATGTGTACCTGACTACTCATGGGACTGTACACAATTTAGCAGTTGCTGTACCACCTTCTTTGGCATTTAATGATACTAAATGGAAAAATATTCAGAAGACATTGGTAGTAAATATTAAATATGCCAATTCATTTATTCATATGTTGTTTACATAGTAGACCAATAAAGGATAATTTTATTTGTCAGATAGAAGACAGGGTGGTTCATCAGAGAAACAGTCACTTGTTCAGTAGATATCTGAGTGCCTTCTGTGTGCATGGCACATAGGGCAGTGATCGTGTATGCCTGCTACCACATCAGGAAGACTTGAGTGCCACTGAGTATCTATGTATTTTCAAAATCAGCCAGCATTTATTGAGCTGTTGTGATGTGTCACAGTCAGCATTTCATAAGTCTTTCCTAAAAATTCAGTGGTGTAACAGCCTTCCCTTTCAACAGCTCTGGCTTGCTCTCGCATCCCTGTGTGTTCTTGATCAGGACCACGTAGATCGTCTCTCCTCGGGGAGATGGATGGGAAAGGATGGACAACAAAAACAAATGGTAAGATCAGAATTTTGTAAGAATTTATCTTGCTTTCCTTTACAGTAAGCTTTAGCTTAGCTTAAAAACAAACAAACAAAAAACACATCAACATAAACAGGTAGTGGATCTCTTGAAAGATTGTGTCCCTTCGACCAAGTTCATCTCACAAGTCTATTTCAGAGAGTCCCTTCTTCATAGTATATGGAAACTTTAGGGGCTTTTATTTCAGTGTATTAAAGAGCTTTCTTCTTCTCTGAGTCATGTTTGCATCCTATCAAAATTTATTTTTAGCCAGAGTCTGATTCAGTGACTAGATATTTTACTAAAATGTAATCAGTCTTATGGTAGGAAGGAAATAAAGCAATAACACAGGCAACATGACACACCACCTGTTCACATATATACTTAAGTAGGTTTGATGGGTATCTTTAAGTTCACTAGAAAGGAAAACTTTATATAGGCCCTTTCACCATTTTCTTATTAATGTTCAAGTTTCAAAAATAAGCAGTTTCTTCCTTTGGCATACAGAATGTTTAGATATATAATGGGGCAGACATTTCTTAAGTCTGTAAGTAACAAAGTATACCTGTTCATTGTATTAATCATTGAACCTGCAAAGCACATTAATGATTGGATTTGGAGTTTTGAGAGATTTTTATAGTTAAGTACATTTGCAATAATTCTGTTTAATATTCAGATTCTAAATTCTTAATAGACTTCAGAGTAACAGTTTATTTTTGTAAATAAATTATATTCAATTTGTATGAGAGTCTGAGACTTTCTTGTTAATCTAATGTAACATGTGGAAATGTCTTATTTTAGCCTATGTGTGATAACCATGATGATGGTGAAACTGCAGCAATCATTTTATGCAATGTCTGTGGAAATTTATGTACAGACTGTGACAGATTCCTTCACCTTCATCGAAGAACCAAAACTCATCAAAGACAGGTGAAGATTTTTGTCTCTGGAGCATAAAATATGTTCAGTGAATTTTGAAATAAATGTGTGAAAGAGGCTTTGTGTAGTAGGGGGAAAAAGTGGACTTTGGAATCAAAGACCTTGGTTGAGTTCACAGCTGTCTCGCTTACCATCTATAAATAGCAAGTTGTTTTATCCTTAGAAACACTTAATTTCTCCATTTATAAAAAAGGGACTGCTGTGAAGATTAAAGAGAAGATTGGAAATATTCAAAACTTCTTAGGGTGCTTAAATGAAAGCCATTATTATTATTGAATAATTAAATTTCATACTCTTCCTTTCAGAATGATAAATAAGCATATTTTTCCCTGTTCTTTAATGAAATAATAGGTCTTCAAAGAAGAAGAAGAAGCTATAAAGGTTGACCTTCATGAAGGTTGTGGTAGAACCAAATTGTTCTGGTTGATGGCACTGGCAGATTCTAAAACAATGAAGGCAATGGTGGAATTCCGAGAACACACAGGTAAAAGGTTTAAAGATTGAGCCATGCCTTTAAAACCCACAAAAAAAGATTAAACCGTGCCAAGTGATTAAACTGTGAATAATTTTGAGTGATATTCTGATGTTTAATTATTACATCATTGATCTATATATTTACTAAATATATAGAGTGTTCTATGGTGAAGAGAGCATTAGACCAAAAGTCAAGAAACCTGATTTGCCACTAACTAGCTGTGTGGTGTCGAGCAAGTCACTTAACCTCTCTGGAACTCATTGACTTCATTTATAAAGTGAGAGGATTACAACTAATGGGGCTCCATAGATAAAATACATTTCTATTGATAATTCCCTTCTAGTTCTGCTAGTTGTTGCCCCACAATAAAAATTGCTGCACTAGATGATCACTAAGATCTCTATTTATTATAAGGTTGTATGATTTTATGATATTTAGAGGTTTTTGTAGACCTAATGCTTTTGAAGGTGTTGTGAATGGTACTGTTTCCATTGATAGCAATAAAATAATTAACAAAAATGAATAGACATAAAACAAAAAGTAACTTATGTATGTTAAATGTATTTTTATCTCTAAAACATAGTTTTCATTTTGCTGCTTTTCTAAAGTAAATCTTGTATATTCCTAGTTCAAAGTTATGTTGAATCTTACAAATTCTCAGTTTTCAGCACATCTGCAGTCTGCCATTTGACTGACACAAACTTCCAGTGTTGGAGTTGGGTGTAAATCGGAATCAATTTAATTCTAGGGTGACTTTGCATGCTGCAAGAGCATGACCTTCTTTTCTCATAGTTGATTTCTTCCTCCTATAATCTGTCAGTGCTGTATATTTTATTAATACATGTTCTAATGTCAAACCGTCCTTGTAAACCATCCTTTTTAAATGGATTTTTCTGTAAATATTGCTGAATTCAATATATTGATATTAATTATAGTTAGATTTTTATATCTGTGTTTAAAAATCAGCTTGGTCTTTAATTTTCAGATCTTCACGTTCTTTTTCTTATTGCTCTGTTCTTGTTTTATTGATTCTGTTTCTTCTTTAAGTATTTCAAACATATTTAAATTCCTTTTCAAATTGCAGAGTTCCTGAGGTAGGAATTCTGTTTTTCAAGTTTCATACTCTGATGATAGGCTTTATACCATGCCTTATAATTTTGTTATATATAGTTAAAGATTTCCCTAACTTCTGTGTATTTTTATTTAATTTTTGGTTATCATATTTTTTATGGTATTGTGCATTTGGAGTCGGGCTTGTAACATCTGCTCAGTCTGGTAACTTGACTAGAAGTCTAGTCTGTTTCTTTCACTGAAAAAAAATATTAGTCGAGAGTGTATTTGGCTTCAGATAGGTCTTTAATTTCTTTTTTTGTGTGTCATTATTTACTTTATAATTAGGACAACTTAGAAACCTTCTGTTCTAAAACTGTCAGGCTGATTTCCCAAGGATAGCAACTTATACAAACCTAGTTTGCTTTTTAAAATTTAGTTCTGTTAAAATATCTAGAAAACATATCCATAAGACGGATTTTAATTTTTCTGCTTGAACCTAGGCAAACCCACCACGAGTAGCTCAGAAGCATGTCGCTTCTGTGGTTCCAGGAGTGGAACAGAGTTATCTGCTGTTGGCAGTGTTTGTTCTGATGCAGATTGCCAGGTGAGTATATAGTGACACAGGCCATCCCATTGTCCATGTTCCCCTGTGACACCTTTACTTCATACAGATAAGAGTTTTAGCTCAGCGTCACTCCAGCTTCCTAAATGAGTGTATTACCTATGTGAAGCATCAAATGCCTTACCAAAGTTGAAGAATGGGTCAAATAAGGCTCTCAAGCCCAAACCACACTCTTTTTGTATGTTTCTCAGTTACCATGATCATATATATTTAATATCTACTTTTGTATTAGAAACAGTTAAAAATTTATGAACTGTATTTCCTTTATCTCTTATACACATTATTCACTTATTTCCTTAAAATACATTTTCAACATCTAAGAGTTCTTTAATCCTGAACATATATAAACATATTCTATGTTGTCCAAATGTTTTTGGTTTCTCAATTCACTTAATAAGAATGTGGATATGCTCAGAGAGTCAGAGGTACCTTTTTTTAAAAAAAAAAAAAATCCGCATTTTGGTGATGCGGGGAGTGGTGACTGGGAAATTATACATTGGGGAACTTTTTTTATTTTTATTTTTTTGAGACGGAGTCTGGCTGTGTCGCCCAGGCTGGAGTACAGTGGCGCGATCTCGGCTCACTGCAACGTCCGCCTCCCGGGTTCAAGCGATTCTCCTGCCTCAGCTTCCTGAGTAGCTGGGATTACAGGCGCGCACCACCATGCCTGGTTAATTTTTGTATTTTTAGTAGAGATGGGGTTTCACCATATTGGTCAGGCTGGTCTCGAACTCCTGACCTCGTGATCTGCCCACCTCAGCCTCCCAAAGTGCTGGGATTACAGGTGTAAGCCACGACTCCCAGCCAGGAACTTTTTGCTTTATAGCTGTGCATGATGACAAATATGAAATTATAATTCACTTATCAGCATTCCCTTTATAGAGAGTGGCATTTCTTAAAAATTGCATCAAAAAAAAAACAACTTTGTTAAGAAGCCTAATTTATATTCAAACAAAGATTAGAAATAACTTTACTTTGTTGTTACTTGGCCTGCATAGATACTTCCTGTGGGAAAATAATCTTTGGAAATTTATATAATAAGGAAAATTACCAGAATGTGTGCTTTTTTACATACTTGTGTAACATTGTAATTCATCTTTAACAGGAATATGCTAAGATAGCCTGTAGTAAGACGCATCCTTGTGGCCATCCATGCGGGGGTGTTAAAAACGAAGAGCACTGTCTGCCCTGTCTACACGGCTGTGACAAAAGTGCCACAAGCCTGAAGCAAGACGCCGATGACATGTGCATGATATGTTTCACCGAAGCGCTCTCGGCAGCACCAGCCATTCAGGTTGCCTCAGCTTTTAAAGTATTGAATGTATCCAGACATTAAGATGGGGAATATATTTGTCAAATAAACGGTTGATTGAGGCCGGGCGCAGTGGCTCATGCCTGTAATCCCAGCACTTTGGGAGGCCGAGGCAGGTGGATCACGAGGTCAGGAGATCGAGACCATCCTGGCTAACACAGTGAGACCCCGTCTCTACTACAAAA
Organism: Gorilla gorilla gorilla; assembly: GCF_029281585.2. Classification (NCBI taxonomy): domain Eukaryota; kingdom Metazoa; phylum Chordata; class Mammalia; order Primates; family Hominidae; genus Gorilla; species Gorilla gorilla. The sequence goes on along the minus strand of NC_073238.2, from coordinate 91,751,750 downwards.
ATACAAAAAATTAGCCGGGCGTGGTGGCGGGTGCCTGTAGTCCCAGCTACTCAGGAGGCTGAGTCAGGAGAATGGCGTGAACCCAGGAGACGGAGCTTGCAGTGAGCCGAGATGGCACCACTGCACTCCAGCCTGGGTGACAGAGCGAGACTCTGTGTCCAAAAAAAAAAAAAAAAAAAAAAAAGCAGTTGATTGAAATCTTTTTTTATATCACTAGGCAGAAGTGTTCTTTTAATCTATACATGTACCAGGCTAATGAGGAGCAAATTCTGCCTCTTTATGCTGTGCTTTCTATGTTGCATGCTCAGCTTTAATTTGTGATTTGTGTGAACCTCTGTAATCAGCAGAATGTATAAAATATTCAGAAGCCAGGGGGAAATAATTAGATTATCCCCCAGTAGCTAAGGCTCTTCTTAATTTCCAAAATCCAGAATGGTATTTTTACAACATTGTATAATTGATCTATACATAATGATACATACTTCTATACATACACAAGTTACTGTGCACTAAATAGGTTTTTTTAACTTTTGCCCATTGCTAATATTTTCAGTTCTCATGATTCCAAGATAATAATAGTCTCCAAAAGAAAATCATAAATCAGTAATTTCTTCTTCTTTCTGTGAGATACAAAATTGAATAATTTTACTTTTTTTCCTAACCTGGCTTACTTTATATAAGTGGCATGAATGTTAAAAAGCAGGAGAAGCCAAAGGCCTAGTTAATAGTATCCCAATTTACTGTAATGAAATTTAGTAAATAATAATGTCCCAATTTCAGTGTCCCAATGAATTTTCATTATAGTAAATTTCTTGATTTTTCTCTTACCTGCTTTAAGTAGTGCCTTGCATTAAATAATCTCCCAGTCACTCAACTGTTTATCATTATTATATTTGCTTATGTCCTTTTCCTTTGTTTATTTAAGCTGGATTGTAGTCACATATTCCACTTACAGTGCTGTCGGCGAGTATTAGAAAATCGATGGCTTGGCCCAAGGATAACATTTGGATTTATATCTTGTCCCATTTGCAAGGTATGGAAAGAATCTGAAATCATGTACTTTCTTTTTCTTTTGTTCTTTCTTTTCACCTTTCAAAATAAACATATGTCAGTATCTCTTGGTTTTACCCACCAGCCCCTAGCAGTTTCTTCCCTTCTCATTCATGTGGAACCTGAGAATATAATCTCTCTGTTATAATGCATCTCAAAACAGTAATTGTCCATTTAAAACTGATTACATTCTGTTAAACATATTACATGAGAAAGTTCATTTAAACATCCTGATGCATTAAAGGGCATGCATCTCTACTCTCAGACCACTAGAGAGCTCAGTTGACATAACATGACAACGACTACCAAAAAGAAGAATGATCCTCTGGTGTTTGTAGAAACTGATACCTGCCATTAAAGAGTGAAATTGGAACCCTCAGTACCACTAGAACAGATTCTTTTAGAGCTTAGTTAAAACAAGGAGAAAGTTCTTGGCATTTTGACACATTTGTACAAAGGTAGTCAGCAGGTAGGAAGTTGTTTTGGCAAGCTAATAATGATTAACAAAAAGCTGTTTTTGAAGAATGTGGCAGTACTTTCCCTATTAATTCATCGCCCCTTTTTGTTCTATTAAGCTCTCCCTATTTTCTTATCTTCGTATTTGCAAACTAATATAAAGGGTAGAATGTGGAAAGACTTAGCACAATCATTGTCTAGATAGACTGAGGAATAATCAAAAAGATTGTAGTATTTTGCTCTCCCCTATCATATGGTGCTACAAATATTAATAGATACATGAAAGTTTTACAGCAAATACTACCTGTTCACTTCTGTCACCTGGCGTTCTGTCTTCCCCTCAAGGAAGCATCACACACACACACACACACACACACACACACACAAAGAGCGTGTCTTATTTGTCGCAATAAGGTAACTTTATTTCCACAATAGCTAGGGCAACAGGAGATATATTTCAGACTCAGGAAATATAAAGCTAATAAAATGGAATTTTCACGCTCTCTGTCCCATTTGCCCCATTTTCCCTGCTCTTGGAAAAATATGGGCTTCTAAAGAATTTACAGAATGTTTTTCAAATGACATTTTATTTAGAATATGTGTGCTGTCTGGTTATCTTCTAGCACAATGCTTGGCACTTAGGTGCATGGTAAGTGTTTGTTGAATTGATTAATAAATGATTCTGCTAAAGAGTGTTCATTTTTTATTGCAGAACAAAATTAATCACATAGTACTAAAAGACCTACTTGATCCAATAAAAGAACTCTATGAGGATGTCAGAAGAAAAGCCTTAATGAGATTGGAATATGAAGGTCTGCATAAGAGTGAAGCTATCACAACTCCTGGTGTGAGGTTTTATAATGACCCAGCTGGCTATGCAATGAATAGATATGCATATTATGTGTGCTACAAATGCAGAAAGGTATGCTATAAATTATACTGAGAAGTTTTAAAAACTAGAGCTTACCTATATGATTAAGAATTCAAATTGTACGGTGATATCTAATTATTCCATCTTAAGCCTGAAGTTAAAAATAAGATAGCTTGGTACAATGTTTCCCAATGTTTCCAGTAAAACTTGTTTACTTAACTTGTTTGGGGATTCTTTATTTAACCTGAACAAACTTTTCGAAACATGCAGTATTTCTGTATACAAGCTGCTTCCCATCAGTAATAACCTGTTGGCCCAGGGCAATTTCTTCTCGAATAAACTTCTCTCACTTGACTCTACTAACCATTCCTTCCTTAGAACTCTTAATTCCTTGGCTTCCAGGACAACACACTCTTTTTCTGTCCTCCTTCCTTTCTAGTCATTTATCTTTAACTACTTTTTTTTTTTTTTTTTTTTTTACCTACCCCTTACGTATTTGTTTTCCTAGAGCTCCATTCTTGCCTACTTAATAAATACTTCCTTACCTTGGGTGATCTCTTTTACATCTATACCTTCACCTACCATGTATATGTTTATGACCTCCCAAAATTTTTGAGATTTAGTTACAAATAACCAACTGCGTACCAGACATTTGGATCTCTCACACATACTTCAGAGTTCACATGTCAGGTATTATATTCATCAATCTTGGCCAGGCACAGTGGTTCACACCTGTAATCCCAGCACTTCGGGAGGCCAAGGTGGGCAGATTTCTTGAGCTCCGGAGTTTGAGACCACCCAGGGCAAGATGGCAAAACCCCATCTCTACAAGAAATACAAAAATTAGACAGGTAGGTTGGCATCTGCCTGTAGTCCCAGCTACTTGGGGGACTGAGGCAGGGGAATCGCTTGAGTCCAGGGGGTTGAGGCTGCAATGAGCTGTGTTCATGCCACTGCAGTCCAGCCTGGGTGACATAGTGAGACCCTGTCTCAAAAAAAAAAAGACTTTACCAATCTCTGATCTTCATTGACAAAATCCTATCAATTCTGTCTCCAGATCTCTCTTGAGTCCTTTTTTCTTTCCATTACATCTCCAGCAAACCTAATCATTTTCCTTGGTAATTACAGTAGCCTTCTTCCTGAGCTCGGGTGTAGAACCCCTAATTCCTCTGTTGCATCCCTTACACTGCTGCTAATTAATACTTCTAGATCTAAAATCTAACTGGATCACTCTTCTACTTATAATATGGTAGCCCAGTCTCCCTCTCCAGTCTCATCTCCCAAGATGCTACCATTTGCTCTCCATTTGCTGCCACATACCAAATAACTTGCATTTCCCAAACTCAGCCCTGTCTGCTCACCCACTGACACCCCCATGCCATTGCACAGGCCATTGGTGTTCAAAGGATGCTCTTCTCTACCTCCCCCTGCATATTTTACTCTGACCTGCCACCCCCAACCCCATACACACATGCTGTCACGCAGAGCCTAATCTGTCTTGTCATACCTCAGGCTTCAGCTCAGGTTTCACCTCCTCTGTAACATACCCCCCATCTCACTTCCATCAACACCACCACCACATGATTTTGGTATCTTGCAGGCATCTAGCATAGAACTCCCTATTCTGCATTATGACTACTGGACCACTTATCTCTCTGCCCTACTTGATAAGTCCCATGAGGATAAAGAGTATGTTTTTTCATTTTTCCATCTCTAGTACTTTGCACTTACTAGATACAAAGTTAAGTGGAGAATGAATAAATGAGTGAGAGAATGACTACATGAGAAAGGTGCATAGTCCCCCAATGTAGCAAAAAGAAAATAACAGAGGATGAATGGATGTCTAAGTAGAGAGATGATAGCCAGAAAGGCAGATAAATACATGCACACCCAATAGTGCACATTTATGAAGCTTGTATTGTTACAAATAATAAAATAGTATTTCTGTGTGTTTCATGTACTAAACAGTATAAATGAATATTGTGCTATTACAGGGTAGCAGTCAAATGCTTAGGAAGCCAAGCAGAGGATATAGAAAAGTGAAACAGCTGGAGTAAGCAGTCCCCAAGACAAACCGAAATACTTCCAGGGTTAGGTTTAGCTGGTGAACGACCGTTTATAACCTCTGCATCAATGGATCCTGTCTTTGGACCTGTTTTTCTAGTATAGATAAAAGATTTATATTGACTCAGTTTGTTTATTCCCAATCCGGACATAGCTTTTTGACTATGAGACAATCAGTGCATGCAAATTATCCCAGTTCCTTGGCCTCACTTAATCTCTGCCCACGGCAAATACAGATAAATCACCCATCATGATATTTTTATTTATTCATGATAATTTTATTTATTCAAATTCTATTTATGCAAGTGTCTGTATTGGAAACTGTTGAGTTCCTGCCTATTGCATAACTTTATGAGCAGAATTCTGAACAGAATTATCAAATTTGCCTTTTTTTTTTTTTGAGACGGGGTCTCACCATATCACCCAGGCTAGAGTGCAGTGGCATGATCTCAGCTCACTGCAGCCTCCACCTCCTGGGCTCAAACAAGCCTCCCACCTCAGCCTTCTGAGTAGCTGGGGCCACAGGTCCACACCACCACGCCTGGCTAATTTTTGTGTTTGTTTGTATTTTTGATAGAGATGGGTTTTGCCATGTTGCCTAGGCTGTTCTTGAACTCCTGAGCTCAAGGAATCTGTCTGCCTCACCCTCCCAAAGTGCTGGGATTACAGGTGTGAGCCACCATGCCCAGCCGGCCTTTTCTTCTTAAAAAATGTGTGATCAGAAGATGCTTAAAATTACTTTTTTCTTTCCCATTAGCCTTGGAATTATAATTCTATACTAATTACTTTATGCATATTTTGTTCTACAGTATTATAAATTGGGAACTGCTAAGCATATTTATTAAAACAGTAGAAGGGGTATGTATTTTAATATTTCAAAATGAGAAAAATTTCTCAAACTTTACCCTGAAAAAAGCATAGCTTTTACTACTTAGTATTCTGTTGATATTTATTTGGAATATTATACTTTTTTGTTTTGACAGGACAATGTAACTCCCTACTTTAAGCTTGAATCCATTTGAGAGTCGAAATAGCTTTAGGCCAGGCATGTGGCTCATGCCAATAACCCCAGCACTTTGGGAGGCCAAGGCAAGAGGATCACCTGAGCCCAGGAGTTTTGAGACCGGCCTGGGCAGCATAGGGAGACTCTGTCTCTACAAATAATTAAACAATTAGCCGGGCGTGGTGGCTTGCACCTATGATCCTAGCCACTCAGGAGGCTCAGTTGGGCGGATCACCTGAGCCCAAGAGGTTGAGGCTGTCGGGAGCCATGATTGTGCCACTACGCTCCAGCCTGGGCAACAGAGTGAGAGCCCGTCTCAAAGAAACAGAGAGAGAGGTGGAAGAGGAGAAGAGAAGAGAAGGGAAGGAAGGGAAGGAGGGAAGGAAGGTAGGAGGGGAAGAAAGAAAAAGAAGAAATAGCTTTATTTCTTACCCTGATCCACCCTACATACAGTCAGCAAGCAATATGGGCATGCACTTGGCATTTCAAGGGATGGTCTAGTAGATAATGGTATTTTCTAAAACCCCTAGATCTTACTTTCACTATGCCCATACTGTGTCTCCCATGCCAGAGTTTTCTTTTTTCCTGCTGTAATCTAGATGTGTTTTCTCCACAGGCATATTTTGGTGGTGAAGCTCGCTGCGATGCTGAGGCTGGACAGGGAGATGATTATGATCCCAGAGAGCTCATTTGTGGTGCCTGTTCTGATGTTTCCAGGGCTCAGGTAGGCAGAACATTTTATTAGAAACAACAGTTTAGAAATGTTAAATAGTATTATTTTTTAAACAATAATATGGTGGGAATGTAAATCAGGCTTTTCTCCTCAGTATTTTCTGATATTTGTTCAGCGTTGTATAATTTTTCACATTATTTCATATATATTATTTCCTTTGGGCGATATTTTTATTTTATAATTTTGTCTTCCATGAAATGATCACCATAGTTAAACAATGTAATAAATTTTCTTATTTTCTTAGTTTCTTAAACGTGCAGTGAAACTTTTAGGTTTTCCCCTCTTCAGTGAAATGTTCACAGTACATCTCTGAGATTATGAGAGAGGTTAATTTCATTAATTTTCAGTTTGACCGGCCATAAAACATTAATAAAGAAATTAAGTAGCTTGCTTATTTAAATCAGATAGATTATGATGGAAATGGAATTAGAACTTGGATCTTTGTCCAGACCTTTTGGACAGAGCCACATATTTATTTGTTAGTTTTCAAACATGTGTATCGTCAGTTTTTCAATCAATTTTTAGAGTTATGTAGGCCCTCAAAATATGAATTAAGGAGCTGTCTATGTATATGCCTATCTTAAGTTTGATTGAAATAGTCTCACTATGATCTTGTGTCTGTCTCTTCTCTTTTGCTATAGATGTGTCCCAAACATGGCACAGACTTTTTGGAATATAAATGTCGCTACTGCTGTTCAGTGGCTGTTTTTTTCTGTTTTGGAACAACACATTTTTGTAATGCTTGTCATGATGATTTTCAAAGAATGACTAGCATTCCTAAGGAAGAACTACCACACTGTCCTGCAGGTATGCTTTTAATATTTTAAAATCACGATTATGATCTATTTACCATAGTTTTACGTAAACATTATATGAAAGCTCTGTTTCAAGTGACAGAAACTCAATTCAAACTAGCCTAAAGAAGCAGGAGGAATTCCTTGATCCTTGTAAGCTTATGACTTTCTGGGTGAATTAGGAAGCAAGCTCATCATCGTGAGTGAGAAGTTAGCTGTGACGGAGCAGATCTCTTGGGGAGTGAGAATGAAGTCTACTAAGGATTGGTGAAAAGATGGCTGTTCAGCACTAAAAAGTCATATGAAGTTCAATATTACAGAACCATTTAAAAGGATTCTGTGATTTTTTTTTTTAAGGAAGCCTGGAACCATTGCCATAAAATGAACAAGTGATTTAATCTAGAATGGCTGGGAATCAGCAGTGTAGTGAGCATCAGAAAGTCAAGGGAATTAAAGAAACCACTCAGAATACAGGAGAAATTATTGTCTATGGAAAGCAGGCTGAGGGGAAAGAAGTATGAAACCAAAAAGAAGCTGAAAATACTGGAAGAGGACAGGAGGCTAGTGGCAACAGTGAGGTGGAATACCAGGCTTCACGGAAGTGAGAGAAGTGGAAGGAGAGGTCCGTGCAACCATAGGAGAGAATTTTACATAAGATGTATCTGAAATTAGTGAAAATACATGCACAAGTACATACAACACAATATACCATGTTGTCAAAGCTGGAAAACACACACTGCCATCTGCTGCTTATCAGAGTGCAAGTGATAGACCTCTCCGGAAAACAGCTTAATAGTGCCTCTCAAAATTACCAGTGTATCAACCCTTCAGCACTCCCTCTTCAGGGATATAGCTACAAATGTGAGGACAGTTAAAAAAGGGCAAATAAACAAGGTTATTAACTACAGCTTTGTTATGATAATAAAAATGTATGAACAATGCTAGTGTCCAGTAGGGTAGTGCCTAATAATTACGCATCAGTTTAAAAAAAAAAAAAAAAAAAAAAAAAGAGTGAGGATGGTGTTTCTGTGTGCTGATTTGGAAAGATCTTTAGGAGATAGCATCAGATGAAAAAAGTAAATTAGGCCAAGTGGTGTGACTGACACCTGTAATCCCAGCACTATGGGAGACCGAAGCAGGTGGATCACTTGAGGTCAGGAGTACGAGACCAGCCTGGCCAACATGGTGAAACCCCATCTCTACTAAATATACAAAAATTAGCCAGGCATGGTGGCGGGTGCCTGTAATCCGAGCTACTCACGAGGCTGAGGCCAGAGAATCACTTGAGCCTGAGAGGCGGAGGTTGCAGTGAGCCAAGATTGCGCCACTGCACTCCAGCCTGGGTGACAGCTGTTTCAAAAAAAAAAAAAAGCAAATTGCAGAACAGAGTATGTAGTATGCTGCCTTTTGTAAGAGGGAAAATGAGACTATCTAGTCATATTTGTTTATATTTACATAAAAGAAACCCCTGGAAAGATACTCAAGAAACTAATACTATTGATTAACTATTGGGAAAAGCAAGAAAAAGATGAGGGTAGAGACTAGGGAAAGTGGCTTCCAATTGTGTTATCATTTTTAACATTTTGATTTTAAACCATGTGAAACATGTACTATCCATTTCAAAATAAAGATAAGTAGGGTTTTTTCAAGTATGACTACTTTTTACCATTTGCTCATGTCAAATAAAAATTGTTTTACTGTTTCTCCTCAAATACTGTTTTTTTTAATAGAAGTAGCAGGCTTTGGAAGAAGCAAGGCCAGAATGATGTGAAGCCAGGTTATGGAGGATAATGGACAGAACAGAGATGTGAGCCATGCTTGGAGGGAGGGGGTGATGTGCTGGAGGTCAGCAAGTGAAGGGAGTGTGGAAAGGGCAGTATTCTAGATGACTCTAGATGACTTGAGCTTGGAGGAAGGGCAATTATTGAATGAAAGTTGTAGGTTGTGGTCTGGAAAGAAATAGGAACCAAGAGAAAAATCAGTCACACGTTGTAGCCATATGACCTGGAGGAGCTTGGGAGATAACCAGCCCCCAGTTGAGAAAGATTTAAGGCAAGCAGTGTCTTCAGGGGAAATCTAGATTTTACTTAAAGTTTCCTCTATGTTAAAAAACAGAAATAAGAATGCTAAAGTTAACAATGAAACACTTTTAGAGAACTCAGTGGTGGGTAATAGCTGAGAGAGGAGGGTCAGGTTTCCTCACAGGATCAGGGCAGCCAACACAAAGGAATCACAGGAGGGAGGCAGGGGAGGAGCCAGAGTTGGCAGAAGGAAGGAATGACCTCGGTCCTGGGCATTTTCACACATATTTGCTCAATTTTTACAATCTACGAGTAGATGGTATTATCCCTATGTTATCAAATGGAAAATTGAGGGCTAGGGAGGTTAATGAACTGGCCTAAGAACATACACTGAGATTGAGGTATACTCTCCGCCTCACACATCCCTCCAACTCATCCATTCATTTAGAGAACTGGAATAGAATAAAGGAGATCCCACAGGGATGTGAGTAGGGAAGATGGCCATATACAGTTTACTTAGAAGGACAGAAGAAGCAATTCTCTAACCACTCTCAACCCTGTTAATTCTAATATTTTTAGATAATCAGTCTTCATCCATTCAAGCTGCTATAACAAAATACTGTAAACTGGGTAGCTTATAAACAGTGGAAATTTATTCTCACTGTTCTGGAGACCAGGAAGTCTAAGATCTAGGAATTAGCAGTCGAGGTGTCTGGTGAGGACCCACTCTCAGCCTCATAGGTGGCGCTTTCTTGCTGTCGTGGAAGGGCAGGGGGCCTTTCCTGGGTCTCATTGATAGGAAGAGCACTAATCCCATTCATGGATTCCACCCCATGACCTCATCACCTCCCACAGCTCCACCTCCTAACACCATAACATTGGTGTTAATGTTGTAGTCTCAGCAGTGCACCAAGATATAACAGTCTCTCATTGTCTGAGATAATGCCAGGAGTTCTTTGCCCTACCTCCAAGAAGATTAAGGAGCACAGATACAAGGGTGAGGTTAGAGCGAAAGTTTAATAAGCAAAAGAAGAAAGCTCTCTGCCAGCAGAGAGGGGGGCCCAAACAGGATGCTCCCTGTGAGGCTAGGGCCCAGGGTTTTTATGGACTGGAAAGGGGAAGGAATGTGCTTAGTCTGTGGGCTGTCTTGGCCCGCAGCGTGACTCAGCTTGGCCCGGGACCCTGGCCCAGGAACCCACTGGAACCCACTGGAGCCCACTGTGCCTATGCCCACAAAAGGAGACAGCCCCCTGACTATACAAAGGACAAAGGCATTTCTATCCCAGGTCTTGTCCTTTATCTGATTGAAGGTTTTTCTGTCTGTGCAGCTGTGGGCATGTCTTTAGGCACAATGCCCTGTGCTAGTTCCCTCATCGGTGCCTGCAGCTTGACTTTTTTTCCCCAACTGCTTTTTATGTTATATGGGGATGAGGCACTGACCTGTGGACCTGGGGCTCTCTGGGGACCCTTCCCTTGCTATCTACCTAAGGCAAACTAACTCCTTTCATTAACACGTCAGTATATAAATTTGGAGGGGCACAAAAACATCCAGACCATAGCATAATCCCTCTATCCATTTCTTTCTAAAGTATTTATTGACTACCTTCTCGTGCCAGGATACTTAATCTTCACAGCACCCCATGAGTTAGGTATTGCTGTGTCTATTTTAAAGATGAGGTATCTAAGAATCAGAAAAATTAATTTTACTTCAGTTTCATATCTACAAAATGAGGATAATCGTTTCTGCCTCCTATGACTGTTAAATGGTTAAGTAGCTGATATACTAGAACAGTGCCTCAGTAGTAAGCACTCAGATGTTTGCAGGTGTGTTTTCACTATTTTTGTTTCTCACCACCATGTTGGATTATGAACACCTTGAAGATGGGAGCCATGCACTTTTCATCTTTAATCCCAAGTACCTAACAATGCCCTTCATATATTAGGCATGCGGTAAATATTTGTTGAGTAAATGACTCATTTTTTCCTTGAAAAAACCCAAGGGCTGCAGTTTGTGTCACCACCATTGATATGTTGTGTATCTGAACTAGATCTGCCATTGAGTGTCCCCATCCTGCCCACTCTCCCCCACCCACTGGTGGAGTGGGCACCAATCTGCAGTGTGATTTGGAGCAGGAGCTACTGAACTACTTTCTAACAGGAATAATTAACTTTCTAGCAAACCTCTGGCATCCTCCCATGCTGACCCATCCTGAGGTCTGTGCCTGCATTTGTCTGAGGTGGCACTCATTGCCACTCTCATGCCTGTTGGCTCTAACCTGAAGTTGACTTCTCTGAGATTAGCTGTCTTCAGTTTGACACTCTAATGTCTTGGTCTTACTCTTGTACGGAACTTACTTTTTATTCCTCTAGATCAGGCCTCAGTTTGTGGTTGTTCAGTAATAGTAGTAATAGCCAGCATTTATTGGGTATTATACTGTGCGGTCTAAGAGCTTTATTTTTTTTTTTTTTTTTTTTTTTTTTTTTTTTTTGAGACGGAGTCTCGCTCTGTCGCCCAGGCTGGAGTGCAGTGGCGCGATCTCGGCTCACTGCAACCTCCGCCTCCTGGGTTCACGCCATTCTCCTGCCTCAGCCTCCCGAGTAGCTGGGACTACAGGCGCCCGCCACCACGCCCGGCTAATTTTTAGTATTTTTAGTAGAGACGGGGTTTCACCGTGTTAGCCAGGATGGTCTCGATCTCCTGACCTCGTGATCCACCCGCCTCGGCCTCCCAAAGTGCTGGGATTACAGGCGTGAGCCACCGCGCCCGGCCAGAGCTTTATTAATGCTAGCCTTTTATCCATCATGGTTTCCTTCTCTTATGTCAGAAATGTTTTTAAACCTAGAAAAGGTAAAGTAAATGAGACGTCATTCCTCATTGATCAGTGTAAGCTCATTCCATCCAATCTCATGATATTTTTCTCTCAAGCACAATCAGAACTTAGATTTATTATTTTGAAAACTAGCTGTAGAAAACTAATGCAGAGTTCCTATTCCTTCATCTACTATTAAATAGGGACTCTGCTTTCAAGTATAAGCCTAGCGTGTTTTTCTGACAAAGTAAGCCTCCTGGTTTCTAAAGGAACTAAAAATCTTTTCTAAATGATATGAAACCCATGACGTGAAGCACATTAATATAATAATTTTCTTTTTTAAAATACTGTTTTTGGTACATTTGATAGGCCTACTTTGATTATTATCAACAAATTCATATCTTCCCCAAAGTGTTTTTTCCACATTGTATTTTATAATATTGTTCATGTTTTTAACCTGATCAACTTTCATTTTCCTGCTAATATCCTTCAGGTACTTTTAAAAATTACAGGATTCATTGGCCTTCCCATTTTACCAGTGTGTGCTTTTTCATCAGCAAAAATAAAAGGGGAAAACATGGCTTCTTTAAACTTAAATGTTTTTACTTATAGAAAAACATTCTACACAAAAATCTCCCTGTTTTCTATTCAGAAAAATAATGTTCTGCCAGACTAAATTGAGGGGATTTGTGACCTTTTTTATTCATTACTCTGTTTTAAAATGATATATCTGATGCATTTATTAATAGAAAAAGATCTGTAGCTCGAAGTGATCCTCTCTAGGCAGGATATAGTGAGTAAGGGACCCCATCACTTCTTCCATTATACATATCTGTGTTGAATTTTTTATAGTGAACATTTTTTACTTTTGTGATCAGAAGAAAAATTTCTAAATGTTATATTTGTATAACCATAGTCATGTTATTTCTTTGAGTAACCTATCAGTGATTTATATTTCTGTGAGGTTTATATGTGTGTATTCTTAAAACATTATTTTCCTTTGCCTCCTTCAAATTTATACAGGTCCCAAAGGCAAGCAGTTAGAAGGAACTGAATGTCCACTCCATGTTGTTCATCCACCCACTGGGGAAGAGTTTGCTCTGGGATGTGGAGTGTGCAGAAATGCCCACACTTTTTAGAACACGCAGATCCTTTGTCTACAGAGAGAAAAATTGCCTTCATCCCCCAAGAGGATGTGGTGAAGTTTAAACTCTGCTCAGGATAAGGACGGGACCATTTTTACATCCATGAAAATGAACCATTCACAGTGCAAGAAGGATGCCAAATACCATGTACATAATTCTTGCTATGAAAAGTTTCCCCATTATTTTGGTTTATCTTCTTTTGAACAAATGACATCAAACTTGTGAGGTGTTTGCATGTGGCCATTACCGTCATTGGCCTGTGAAGCATTGGACATTTATAGATAATTGATATAAAAGAATCGCCATGCCCATGGACTAAGAACGATGCTGGCTTTCAAGCAAAAAAGAAAAATAATCATTGTTTATTGTATACTGCCTTTTTGTAATCCTGTACAATTGCATCACGGGTGGGGATAAAAAGAGGAATATTCTGGTTTATTTCCTAGACTGTTATTTAAAAAAAAAAAAATTGTGTTAGGACAGCATATAAATGTAATAAGTATCACACTGTATATAAAGATATCAATGTTTGTCCTGTATAAGAATTACTAAATTACAAATGCAATTTCATTTAAACTTCTAGGTTAAGTTTGAGCCTGAAATTTTAATGAAGTGCAATACTGAGTGTGCCTCATCATCTTGCAGCTGTAAACATATTGGAATGTACATGTCAATAAAACCACTGTACATTTTTATACAGTGATAAAGTCTACCACTGTGGGAGGTATTGTTTAAAAAACAAAATTTGAACACCTTTAAGGTCTAAAAGTCCAGTTTTCCTCAGAAAGAAATTTACTAACACAACCCATTCATAATTTTCAAAACTGTTAGGGAAAATAAGAATAGTAATGAAGTGCAATGTTGGAATCTTAAATCCTAAGCAGAAGATCATAAATATATATATATATATTCTTAGGTACATATATTCATACCAAAGACAGAAGAAAGCATTTAGGAAATTAATCAACTTCTATTTTAACTAGCAGCATTTTTAACTTTTATTTATTTATTTATTTATGAGACAGGGTCTTACACTGTCACCCAGGCTGGAGTACAGTGGCGTGATCTCAGCTCACTGCAGCCTCCATCTGGGCTCAAGCGATCCTCCAGCCTCAGCCCCCTGAGTAGCTGGGACTACAGGCATGCACCAGCACCATGCCCAGCTAATTTTGTAATTTTTGTAGAGATGGGGTTTTGCCATGTTGCCGAGGCTGGTCTCAAACTCCTAGACTCAAGCAATCCCCACTGCTTTGGCCTCCCAAAGTGCTAGGATTACAGGCGTGAGCCATTGCACCCAGCCCCTTTTTGAAGTTTATATAAAGTAATAAAATCACTAATTTTTTATTCATTTTCTATAGACAACAGTGTGTTTAGGTACATCTTTTTGACACTCGAGTCATGAAATTGCCAAATTATTGATTGTTGACTCATCATACATCAGATTAACAAAACTTTTGTTGTTGTTGTTGTATTTGAGACAGTCTCACTCTGCTGCCCACGCTAGAGTGCAGTGGCACTATCTCGGCTCACTGCAACCTCCGCCTCCCAGGTTCAAGCGATTCTCCTGCCTCAGCCTCCCAAGGAGCTGGGACTACAGGCATGTGCCACCTCACCCAGCTAATTTTTGTATTTTTAGTAGGGATGGGGTTTCACCAGGCTGGTCTTGAACTCCTGACCTCAGGTGATCCGCTCGCCTCCGGCCTCCCAAAGTTTCGGTATTACAGGCGTGAGCCACTGCGCCTGGCCAAGACTAGCAAAAGTTTTAATCACATTTTGTTCTAAATTCCAACTGTGGGAAATATAGAACTTAATTTGTCAATATAGAAATTACTGACAAATTTAATGACATTTGTGTTAAGCATTTATGAGAAATTTAAAACAATCTTTGCCTTGAAGGAACTTAAAAAATAAAGATCAGATCTGAGCACAGGTAACTATTTTACAGAATGTTCTAATAAGTTTCATAAAAATATCCAAGCCAAATTCTTCAGGATTTAGGAAAAATCATTATTGTTTTGTTGTTGGGAGTGTAGCTAAGAGGCCACTTAAGCTGCCTTTTGAAGAATAAGTAGCATTTCAAGGAGCAGAGATGTGGAGAAAGGCATGAGAAATACCTAAGTAGGAAAATCTAGAATATGATCAAAGAACAGTTAAGTATGAGTGTTCAGGCTTAGGACTGACTGAAAATGTTTCCAGAAAACACAAAGTAGGTAGACTAAAGCTGTTCCTAGGTGTACCCCCAAGAAAACTGGAGGGGAGAATGCAGTGAGGACACTGTCAGTATATTTGACTTAAATTCACAGGCCACAGGAATGAAACTAACCTTGAGAATGCCACACAGGTAAGAGACTTTATGGACACTTAACAGCTGCGAAGAATACCATCTTGTGTCAGTTAACTTTGCTGGCAAACTGGTCAGCTCAGTTTGTAAATCGTAGAGGAAAAGAAACAAACTATTGAGATGGCTTGGCTAAAAAAGCCATCTCAAGTTAGGAAAGGGATAAAAGCAACAAAGCCGTGTAGTGTATACTCACAATGACTTCAACTTATCTTCATTTATGAGGAAGTCACTTTTAGTCAGGATCTCTAGCACCTCAAAACCAGAGAACATAAACATCTTAGCAATAAATTATGACAAAGCACAGGAAGGAGTGGCTTTGGCAGGCATTTTTAGCTCAAGCATCCTACACACAAGGACCATCCTTCAAACACTGCATGTAACATCCAAGGCAGGAGACAGAAAGCAGAATCACAGTGGTAGATGTCAGTGAATCTTCCTGGAAAGAAATTGTTTTTCCGTTATATTTTCAAGCCTAGGAAAAGCCATTTTTCTTAGTATTATGGCTAGACTGTTTAGGCCTAAAATCTCCCTATTTTATCAATAAGCTTATTTGTTTTTGTTTTTTGGTTTTTTGAGTTTTTTGGGTTTGTTTTTTTTTTTTTTTTAAGACAGGGTCTCACTCTGTCGCCCCAGCTGGAGTGCAGTGGCGTTATCTCGGCTCGCAGCAACCTCTGCCTTTTGGGTCAAGTAATCCTCCCACCTCAGCCCCAAGTAGCTGGGAGTACAGGCACGAGCCACCATGCCCAGCTAATTTTTGTAATTGAAACAGGGTTTCACCATGTTGGCCAGGCTGGTCTCAAACTCCTGAGCTGAAGCGATCTACCTGCCTCAGCCTCCCACAGTGCTAGGATTACAGGTGTGAGCCACCGCACCCAACCTCAATAAGCTTATTTGATAAAATATATGCAATGCTCCCTTTATTCACTTTTCATTCAGAATGTTTAGTAATTTGTATTGTTTTTCAGATTTTCAGCCCAATATATCTCCCTGCCCACTGTGTCACTGTATTCTACCTATACATCATCACGTGTTTCTGCTATTGGCTGTATGATGGAACACTGCGGCTCATTTTCCTGAAAACTGCCGATAGTGCACAGAGTGCTGGGATGGAAACCAGAAGCTTTGAATTCAAGCCTTGGCTCTGCCTCGTTTTTGCTTGGGTGGCCTTGAGTCAGCCACATACCTTTTAAAATCTCAATTTATTAGAAATTATTCCAAATCAAAATCAAATGAGAAGGTATATACAGAAGTGCTTTATTCCACAATAAACTGTTCAAGAGAGAGCAAAGGAGAGGACATTTACTCAACACCTCCTAAAAGGCAGCCACTGAAATTAGGCATTTTATTTAATCCTCCTGGCAACTCTGAGAGTAAAGCATTATTAATCCCATTTTGGCTGTTTAAAGAAATTAATTATTTGCACTAGATTCCAGCTGTAGTTTAGCTTCAGAAAAAAAAAAAAATCCTGAGATGTGAATTCACAGCTTTCTGGGTTTAAAGCCCAAGCTCTATCACATCATGCTATTATTGTTACATTACTGCTAGTTCTATGAAAAGAAATACTAATTTATGAAATACATCTTATCCAAAATGGTTGGGACCAGAAGTGTTTCTGATTTCGGGTTTTTTCAGGTTTGAGAATATTTGCATTACCAGTTGAGCATCCCAAATCTGAAATCCAAAATGCTCCAGTGAGCATTTTATTTGGGTATCATGCATGTCAGTACTCAAAGTTTTAAATTTCAGGTTTTCAAATTTGGGATGCTCAACCTGTAGTAACAGGACACTTATCGTATGGCCAAGGTTGCACAGGGGACAAGACAGCGTATGCCTCCAGGAGTGTTCAGTGTCGTCGGGAGGTACCTCCACCCAGATTTCCCTTCAGGGGAGGCCCCACCTCAAGGAGTCCAGTTAGCTGACAGCCTCCAGCTTTAATCACCCCCCACATATGAGCCAATGTCACACTCCTCCAGGGCAGCCCCAGCCTGTGATAGAGTTCAGCTGGGGTTCTCGGGCCTGGCCATTTCTGCCCAAGCGGCACTCCTGCGTGTGCGGTCTTGCGTAAGAACTCAGGCCGACTGAGACTGTCTTAGAGCTGCCCTGCAGTCGGAGGCTTTTCCTACCCAATCTTTCCTTCTCTCTTCTTTCCTAGATGCCAGACCTGCATCACAGTCTAATGGCTCTCCCTGCCCACTCCTGCTCCCTCATCACTTTATCTTTCATAGGGATTACCCCCAACAGATTTTCTGCACTTCTAACTTAATCTTGGCATCTGCTTCCTAGAGGACCTGCCTGACACAGGAGGGTAATACATTTTAAATGACTTACTTATGGCTTCATTTCCAAATGTCTTAGGGTGGCTTAGAAAAAAATAACAAGACTACAAAAAGATATACACTGGAGGGAGTTACAGTGAAGAAAAATTATGAAAGAAAAAGCCAAGGTTAAAGATTAGTGTCTCGCTGTAACCATACAATGTTATCAAATTGCTCAAGAAAAGGCCATCAATTTTGCAGTAAGTTTCCCCAGTAACAAGCAAGGTCAGAGATCTCTTCATTTAAAACATACAATGTTCATCTGTTAATTAAAAAAAAAAAAAGCCAACGCAGATAGTCTCTCAGGATAGATCAGTTTTGACAAGCAAAAGTGGGAAAGGGCATTCCAGGGAGAGATGATGGTGAGAACTGAGGCATTATCGTGTTCCTCAGAAGCACCAGGTAAGCTGTTTTGCTTCGTTAATTTAATAAATATTTGAACACCTGGTCTAGGTCCACACTTGACGGTACACTCTCATGAGGGTGTTTAGTAACCATGACTTCTACAGAGAAGGCGCTTGATGAATGAACTGCATGAGAGTCTGTCAAGATGTGTAGCGCGCTCTGCCAGGTGGTAGGATGAGACAGCCATGGAACACAAATACAGAATCCTGAAAATAATTCAATGTTATTAAGGACCTTAATCCAGGTTTTATAACCATTAGACAAAGCATTTATTGAGGGCTTATGGTGGCCCAGCACAGTCATGGCAGGTAGAATAACCATCCCCCCAAGTCTGTCCACGTCTTAGCCCTTGGGATGTGAAGATGTTGCCTTACATGGCAAATGGACTCTGCAGATGCGATTACGGGTACAGATCTTGTGATGGGAAGAGTACACTGGATTGACCCCATGGGCCCATGTAATCACAAGAGTTCTAATATGGGAAAGAGAGGCAAGAGGGTCACGGTCAGAGAAGGAGATGTGAGGATAGACGCAGAGGCCAGAGATAGAGACTTGAAGATGCTACACTGTCGGCTTTGAAGATGGAGGAAGGGGCCAGGCACCAAGGAATGCAGGTGGCCTCTGGGAGCTGGCAAAGGCGAACACAGGTTCTCCCCTGGAGGCTCCACAGGGAATGTACACTCTGCTGTTAGTACATTTCAAAATTCTGATCTCCAGAACTACACAATCATAAATGTGTTGTTTTAAGCCACCGGGTCTGTGGCGATTTGTTACAGCAGCAACAGGAAAGGAATACAATGGGCTTCACAAGCATCATGATGTGTTCATCTTCCACAAACCTACAAAATATTATCCAAAATATTATCAGATGAGGCCACTGAGTCTCACCAAGAAAAAGAATGGAAAGTATTTCAATACTTTTTTATGTTGATTACACAGAGAATATTTTGGCTATACTGGGTTAAATAAAATAAATTATTAAAATTCATTCCAGCTGTTCCTTTTTTTAGTGGCTTCTAGAAAAATGTAAAATACATATGTGGCTTGCATGCATTTGTAATGAACAGTGCTGGTCTAGAATCTCATTCTCAACAGTTTGATTTTATCATCCATCATTGGAATTTTTTTTTAGCAAGAGGCATGCACGAATGTGTGCTCTAGGAAGATGAGGCAGGAAGCAGGCCAGAAGGTGGCTTGAAAAACACCACCCCTGGATAAGACAGTTGGGAAGTTATGGCTGTAATCTCGGAAAGAGTTGATAAAGGCTATAATCAAGACTCACAAAACACACTTCCTTCCTTTGAAGAGTTTACAATCGAATCCTAGATAGAGTTAACACACAAAGAGGTGGCTTACAATGAAATGGGTTTAGTTAAGCTGACTTGCAGAGCACATACTGTATGATTCCATTTACATAAAGTTCTAAAAACAGGCAAAAAAAATGAATGTATGATGATAGAATTCAGAATAGTGGTTACCTTTGAGAGGGCATTGACTAGGACGGCGCATGAGGGAGCACTGGGTTACCGGAGTATTTTCTGTCTTAATCAGGATGGTGGTTACCCAGGCACAGTGTAGCAGTCCATCACACCGTACACTTAAGATTTGTGTACTTCACCGTTTATGTATTATACCTCGGCAGGGTGTGGTGGCTCACACCTGTAATCCCAGCACTTTGGGAGGCTGAGGCAGGCAGATCACCTGAGGTCAGGAGTTCAAGACCAGCCTGGCCAACATGGTGAAACCCTGTCTCTACTAAAAATACAAAAAATTAGCTGGGCGTGGTGGCAGGCACCTGTAATCCCAGCTACTTGGGAGGCTGAGGCAGGAGAATTGATGGAACCTGGCAGGCAGAGGTTGCAGTAAGCCGAGATCATGCCATTGCACTCCAGCCTGGGCACCAAGAGCGATACTTCATCTCAAAAAAATAAATAAATAAATTATACCTCAGCAAAAAGAAAAAATAATGTCATAGAAGATGACTTGGATACAGACCAGATTATACATTAGTTTACAATGGCAGGCCTAAGAATTTCCCTTCAACCTTGCAAAGACGGAAGCACAGAATGCTTTCGAACAACAGGAATAATCGCAATCAGTGCTTTATGAAGATGAACAACACTGACTAGCCTTCCAAGGCCCAGCAAATACATCAGTCACTTCCCTCAATTATTGAAGTGGGAAAAAATGACTTGGTGTCTGGTGACGAATAAAGGTAGTGTCAATACAAAACCTTTGATTTAATGGAGCACAGCATATAATACCAGAATGGTGAGTTCCTAGAAAGAGAAGAAATATGTTCCCAGTGCCTAGAAAGAGGATTTAGTAGGAGATTCACTGGCTTCACAAACAGAGTGAGGGACCTCATGCAAGGCCCAGAAGAGAAGGGGTCCAGTAATTCCCAAGTGCACTAATGGAAAAATGGGTCCAATATTGATGTCCCACTGCACGGGTCATGCATAAGAATGTGACCTGGACATTTTAACACAAAAAAGTACAATCTCATGGTTATATCCAAGATATTACATGAAAGAATCAAGCACCAAAAGACTCCAATTAGAAAGTGCACTTTGTCTCAAAGAGTCATATCTATCAGACAAGTAGAAGCGGCAGCATGAAACAATGCTGCAAGTGTGTATGATGTTTAATTCCTAAATGTCCACATGGAGGATGTGAACAAGAAATAAGAAAATCTGATGGAATTGTAGAAGGTCAATTGGGGTCAATTAATGAGCTGTGTGAAAGTGCCCACCTGGAAAGAATAACTCCAGCTGAAGCTGAAGATGTCTGTAGTAGTCTTTTCTCGCACTGCTATAAAGAGCTACCTGAGACTGGGTAATTCATAAAGAAAAGAGGTTTAATCAGCTCATGTTTCTGTGGGCTGTGCAGGCTTCTGCTTCTGAGGAGGTCTCAGGAAACTTACAATCATAATGGAAGACAAAGGGAAAGCAAGGGCATCTTCAATGGCTAGCAGGAGAAACAGACTGAGTGGGGTGGGAGAGGTAGGTGCTACACACTTTTAAACAACCTGGGGGAAATGGTGCTAAACCATTAGAAACCACCCCTGTGATACATACAGTATTCTTTCACCAGACCTCTCCTCCAACACTGGGGATTACAATTCGACATGAGATTTGGGCAGGAACACAAAACCAAACTGTGTCAATGTCCATGCCTTTTAGTAAGTAAACTGTGTGCAAGTGGACATTCAAAACCTACGCACAACTTGGGGCCTGATCAAAAGTAATCATATCTGTGTCATTGTGAAGTAATATGGGGTACATTTGAAAAACAGGCAGCTAAAGAGATTTTTGCCCTTCTGGATTTAGTTTTAACCAACAAGAATGGAACTGATTGGCAAAGTGGACATGACAGGAGCTGAGGTCCTTAAACCTGAATGTCATATAGGAAAAATGCCACGTGCCTAAAAAGGGAGCATGGCTTAATATCATTTACTTTAAAGGCAAAAGTAAAGGCCAGGGGTAAAAATAACAAAGAAATCCCTTTTGGTTACACCTACAAAAAAATACTCTAATGAAACCCTGTGGAACAAATATCCTTGGCAATGAAACAAATGTTATTGGTAACTAGTGAGCCCATCATGGGGGCTATTCAAACAGAGGCTAGGCTGATGGACATCTGTCAGAGATGCTGTGTTACAATGGCAGAATGAATGGAAAACCATCCTCTATTGGAAGGGAGTAGAGGTGGCAATCTGAAATTTTACAGAATCTTTTTTCTATCTGCAAGGCTAAATGAGAACTATTTGCAGCTAGTGTGCTGTTTCTTGAAATGCATGCCAAGTCCAGAAAATAGTCAAGTGCATTTTAGTGCTTGCCTGGGTTACTGCTTTTCAAGGACAAAGCCAGTCCTGGCAAGAAAAACACTTTTCACATAGGCTGTTAGTGCCCCTTTGGTGGTGTTCCTGCTGCTTAAGCCAGTGAGAGAGAAAACATTACAGCTCTTGCAGCTATGAAGGCCTAGAATTGAAACATCCACTGCTGTCCTCACTTATCAAGTTAGGGCCAAAAGTAATAGTGAGACAGGAGAATAGGGTCCGGAGGCAGGGAACCCAAGGCCAATTCATGCTGACTTACTAGAACTAAATCAAAAGGAAACCCCCAACTTTCCACACCTAAGTAACAAAAGGAACAAAGGCTACTCCTTTTGCAACCCCCCTTTCTGCGTGGCAGATGAAAAATTGAAAGTACCTCTGATTGGTCCCCTCCCACAATCAATCAGGCTGGTCATGGGCCAAGTCCTTATTTGTATGGGAGTATAACTTTGTAACTTCAGCCTCTGATTGGTCACTTTCCACAACCAATCAGACATTTGCATAAAGCGTAAATTTGTAACTTTGTAACTTTGTTTCAGCCTCTGATTGGTCCCCTCCCACAACCAATCAGACTGATCACAGACCACTACTTCATTGACATAGGGTGTACACCAAGTAACCAATGGGAAACCTGTAGAGGGTATTTAAACCCCAGAGAATTATGTAACCGGGCTCTTCGGCCATTTGTTCAGGCCCACTCCCACTCTGTGGAGTGTACTTTTGTTTTCAATAAATCTCCACTTTTGTTGCTTCATTCTTCCCTTGCTTTGTGTGTTTTGTCCAATTGTTTGTTCAAGAAACCAAGAACCTGGACACTCTCCACTGGTAACAATAGAAACAATGATGTAGCTAGCATTTACTGGGGATTTACTGTGCGCCTGCTACTGACCTTTTTGTTCTATGGATGTTGACACATTTAATTTTCACAATAACCCTATGTGGTATATATTATTATTATTCCATTTAATTTAATTTTATTATTTTAGAGATGGGGTCTCACTCTGTCACCCAGGCTGGAGTGCAGTGGCACTTTCTTAGCTCACTGCCACCTTGCACTCCTGTGCTCGAGCAATCCTCTCACCTCAGCCTCCCAAAGTGCTGGGATTAGAGGTGTTAGCCACTGTGAACAGCCTTATTCCCATTTTATAGATGAGGAAGCTGAAGCATGAAGAAGTAACCTGTGCAAGCTCGCGTATCCTGTAAATGGCAGAATGAGACCTGAGCTCCAACCCAATCCACATCTTCTCCATCCCACTCTAGAGCAGCTTTGACTGAGCAGTGGAGGCTTGAGGCTTTCAAATTTGCAAAGCCTGAGAAGAACCTGAAGCGACATCAGACTAAAGGACCTGAAAGAAGACAGCTTCAGGAAAAAGAGGTCAGAGAGTGGGAAAGTACACATGGAGCATGCTCCTTATAAAACCCTAAGTCCATAAGGCCCTTGCCTTGTATGACTCAAAGGAATGACTAAATTCAGGTGAAAAGTTCTGTTCCTCCCCAACTTAACTGCTCTTTAGAGATGTATCAGCCCCTCAGGAAAGAACTGCATGCATCTTTCTTCTAGTGATATCTTTAAGTTTGATTTCGTTCTAGGAAGTCGGCATAAATCGGTCTTAGGTTCCCTGCCTCCAGCCCCTGTGGTTGATCTGTCAACTTGGAAAACAGGAAATCTTTCAAAAGGGGCAGTAGTCATGCCCAGTGACTTTTCTTGGGCTCCATCCAAGACAGGGCCATCTACAGCCACCAGCACCCCTTTAGGACTAGGCAGAATCATCTTTGGTTAAAGGGCAGCTGTGGAGAGGATGCAAGGCCCCACTCCCGGACACAAGACACAGCAAGACCAAATTCCATGATCACCTTTCAGTGAAAAGCAACATAATTTGAGATCCAAGGAGCAGCCTTTCCAGATTAAGTTTGCAATGGTAAGGAGTTTTGATTGCAAGCAAAAGAAAACAAAGTCGAAGTAACTTTGAAAAGCAAGAAAAAAATATGTGAGAACTGAGCTACCTCTTCCAGGCTGTGGGAATAGAGCAGAACCAGGGCTGGAGGCTCTGGCACCATCTCTCCTCACGTTCCTCTCTATGCGTCTATTTTCTCTTCTTTCTCAGTGCAGAGCACCTTTCTCTGCTTTGCAGACCATGTGGTAAAAAGATCACCTATAGCTCCTGGGTTGATGTGTTACAAGTCTAAGGACCCAAGGAACAGACTACTCTGTTTCTGCCGGTATTAATTCCAAATTCCCAGGGGAAAGACTGTCCCAGCTTGGATGGCCCCTGTTTCTATAAGGAGGTTTACCATTCACTGTGGAACATAAGAAATTGGTGAATCACAAAAGAACAGGGTTCTTTGTATGATATGGGTCCTCTGACTCATAAACTAACTTATGACTGTGTTCTCTCATCATCTTCCCATTTGCCTCTTAAGAGTCTTCCCTCTTCTGTGACATCTAAGTCCCTATCTATTCCTCAGGACAGATTTATTTTGGGTTAAGTCCAGGTAACCATGCCATGTAATAAAACATAAGTCCTGTTTTGCCACATTCTTTCATCCTTGGAAGAAACATTTACAGACTGTTTTAGGAGCCGAGGATTGGTGAACCAAGCAGACTAAGATTCATGTTTTTGTTTTTTGGTTTTTTGAGTTTTTTTTTTTTTTGAGATGGAGTCTTGCTCTGTTGCCCAGGCTGGAGTACAGTGGCTCAGTCTCAGTTCGGTGCAACTTCTGCCTCCCGGATTCAAGCAATTCTCCTGTCTCAGCCTCCTGAGTAGCTGGGATTACAGGTGCCCGCCACCACACTCAGCTAGTTTTTCTATTTTTAGTAAAGATGAGCTTTCTCCATGTTGGCCAGGCTCATCTTAAACCCCTGACCTCCGGTGATCCGCCCACCTCAGCCTCCCAAAGTGCTGGGATGACAGGCGTGAGCCACCACACCCGGCCAGATTCATGTTTTTGCCATTCTTATATTCCAGGTGGGAGATGGACACTAAACAACTGACATACAATACCTAACAAGCTAGGAAGTGATATATGCCGTGGGAAAAGAAAAAGAGGAAAAAGAGGATCAGGCACGTTATTATCACTGTTTTGTTTTGGTTTTGTTTATTTCTTGGTTTTATTACACTGTTGGATTTGATTAATAAAGGTCGAATATCTCTTATCTGAAATGCTTGGAACTAGAAGTCTTTTGGATTTCAGATTTTTTTCAGATTTTGGAATATTTGCATATACATAATGAGATATTTTAGGAATGGGCCCCAAACCTAAACATGAAATTCATTTGTGTTGCACAGACACTTTATACACTTAGCCAGAAGATAATTTTATGCACTATTTTAAATGATTTTTTGCATGAAATAAAGTCTTGACTGCATTTTTACTGTGGTCAGGTGTGGAATTTTCCACTTGTGAAGTCATGTCAGCACTCAAAAAATTTTGGATTTTGGAGCATTACAGATTTCAGATGTTTGGATTAAAGATGTTCAACCTGTATTTATTTTAGCATTTTTGCATTTATTTTCATTGTGGGCCATGGGGCTATAGTTTTCCTTTCTTTTTTGGTTTGGGAATCATGATTATAGTAGCTTCATTAGGATGACTTGGACCACTTTATTTCTTTATCTTTTTTCTCAATTGTATAAGAAGGGATCAGGTCATGCTGTTCATGGTGGCACACTCCTATAATCCTAGCTATGAGGCTGAGGCAGGTGGGTTGCTTGAGGTCAGGAGTTTGAGGTCAGCCTGAGCAACATAGCAACATAGCCTTGTCTCAAGAAAAAAATTAAAGAAATAAAAGAAAAAGAAAAGAAGGAAAGGATTAAACTCTTAGAAATCTGATAAGGCTCATCTCTAATTCCATATGGGCTTAGGGTTATTTGGGAGGAAAAGGCTTTGATAATTACTTCAATGTTTATAATGAATTCAAATTCTCTACTCCTGGTTACTAATTTTGATGTTATTTTTAAAAGAATTTATTCATTTTATTTATGCTCTCTATTTTATTAATAATTATTCATAACATACTTTTAGTATTTTAAATCTCTGTAGCGGCTATATTAGTTCCCCTTTTAAAAATTCCTGTACTTTGTTAATTTCCAACTTCTCTTCTTTTACTAATCAATTTGACCAGATAAGTGTCTACCTCATTTGCCTTTTGTATAAACCAGCTTTTGTTTTTGCTAATTCCTCTACTTATTTTTCCTATCTTATTGATTCTTCCTCTTGTCTTTATTATTTAACTATCTTCCAGTTATCTACTACTGTATGACAAAGCACTCCACACTTAATGGATTAAAATAATATTTCATTATTGTCTCTCAGTGTTCTGTAGGTTCACTGAGCTTTGCTGGTGGATTCTCAGTTTGGATTTGTGTTTGCAAATAGATAGCAGCTGAGCCGGAGTCATCTGGATACTTAAGTTGGACAGATGCTCAAGAAGGCTCACCCACATGGCTGGCAGTTGATGCTGACTGCTGGCTGGGAGCTCAGCGGGGGCTGTAAACCAGCACACTTCTTTATGTGACTTGGACTTCTTATTAGCATGGCAACTGGGTTCCAAGAGGGAGTTGCTAAGGAAGAAATATGCCAAGAGATGCAGACATCCAGACAAAAACTGCAAGGCTTTTCATAAGTTAGCCTTGGAAGTCCTGGAATGTTACTTCCTCTACATTTTCATGATGGAGCAAATCACAAAGTCCAGCCCATATTCAAGTGCATTTCCTCTTAAAGACTTGTGAACTAAAGAGGCACGTGATCTACTCATGTAGAACCAATATACAATGGTGAAATAGGCGTAGGATAGTAAATTCTCCCATTTATAAAGGGGAGAAGAGGAAACAATAGCAGTCACTTGTCCATAGTGATTCTGAAGTCTAGCTGGAAACATGTAACCAGTTTCTTAATTAAGGCCCAGTCCTGCTTCCTGGAGTGATTTTCAGTAGCTCTTGGCTCTGCCCTCTGGGGTCCTTTCTCTGCACTCTGAGTCATCATTCCTTCTTTATAAGAAATGGTCTATGATTGCTGGTAAGTCGTTTTATGGACCTATATTTAAATGACAGAAGATGGGAGCCCCAAGGACTCTTCATTTTCAACTGTCTCTGTATCTTTTATTCAAATTCACAGTGTTTCTGTTAATACAATTTTCATAAACATATTGTATGTTTCCTATGACTCTTACTTTGGTTCACTCCATCAGAAAAAAAGCCACACCCATAAATCTTTTTGAGATTTATGGTAGGGCTGAGATTCAAGATGCTATGGCTCAATGCTTTTAAAATTCTTAGAAGTCTAGGAAGCATACACATAAAATCCTTAAAAGACCTCTTAACTAGCTAAGATGGTCTAAGCGGTACCACCTGAAATTGTTCTAAAGTCCAATAGGTGGACTCTTGATCTGAGCCTTACTCTGAGGCCATGTCTTACTGGTAGTACCCAGGCATTTATCATTTCCCTAAAGGTCTTTTTAAATTTTGTGAACCTTTTGATGGAAGGAAAGACTGTTCCAGGCCCGCTATCTTTCCTCTAAATTCTACTAAAAAACTAAACAGTTACTTCTGTACTTAAGTTCTCTCTATCTGAACTTTTTCTTTTCTTTTTTTTTGAGATTGGGTCTCCCTCTATCACCTAGGCTAGAGTGCAGTGGCACAATGATCACGGCTCACTGCACTGCAGGCTTGACTTTGCAGGCTCAAGTGATCCTCCCACCTCAGCCTCCTGAGTAGCTGGGACCACAGGCATGCACCACCACACCCTGCCTAATTTTTGTATTTTTGGTAAAGACAGGGTTTTCCCATGTTGCCCTCAAACTCCTGAGTTTAAGTAATCCAACTGCCTCAGCCTCCCAACTGCCTCAGTCTCCCAAAGTGCTGGGTATCTGAACTTTTTCATATGCAACCAAAAGAAACCAGCAGATACTCTCAACCTTCTGCTTGGCGATTTCTTTCCTTTTTTTTTTTTTTTTTTGATACGGTCTCGCTCAGTCACCCAGGCTAGAGATACAGCGCAGTGGCGCAGTCTCAGCTCATTGCAGCCTCCATCCCCAAGTTCAAGCGATCCTCCTAACTCAGCCTCCTGAGTAGCTGGGACTACAGGTGCATGCCACCACGCCCAGCTATTTGTTTGTATTTTTAATAGAGACAAGGTTTCGCCATGTTGCCTGGGCTGGTCTTGAACTCCTGAGCTCAAGCAATCTGCCTACTTCGGCCTCCCAAAGTGCTGGGATTAGAGGCGTGAACCACTGCAGCCAGCCTGCTTGGAAATTTCTTTAGCCAAGTCCAACAATTAAATAAATGCATTTCTCTACTTTCCATGTTGCCATAGACAAATGTTTCCCTGGGCTTGCCATCATTATATGAAAGATATCTAAAGATATTCTGATTTCTCTGGACTCCATTAACAATTCCTTATTGTCTTTCCAGCACTCACTAACAATCTCCTCCCCTTCCAGCTTCTGCCTGTTGCGCAAAATTCCTGCAGCTAAAGTTGTACAGAAGATGAACTCACAATCCAAAATTATAAAATACATGAGGAACAACCTACCATGAGCAAACATTGACACATATCATGATTAGACTCCCAATTATTTCATAGGATTAAAACGATTTAAGAAAAAAAGAAATTACAAAGTGAAAAGAATATCAAGAAAGATCAGGTAGATATGAAAAAGAACCAAATAAAACTTTTAGAAATGAAAAACGCAGGCAAAGGTAGTCTTAGCAAAGACTAAATAGACTAAATTAGTGACTTGGAAGGCAGATCTACAGAAATTACAGACAGAAAAGTAAACATATACAATTAAGAGATATGTAGATACACCTCCCAAGGCAGAAAAATTTTAATAATTTAAATAGACATTCCCCTCTCAAGGAAATGTTGCAGTTCAGGTAAATCCACATTCTTCAGTGTTGGCTGCACATAGTGACTTTCTTCCAGTACAAAAAGAGAGGGAAAAGGGT
The DNA here is from genome assembly GCF_029281585.2 of Gorilla gorilla gorilla. Classification (NCBI taxonomy): domain Eukaryota; kingdom Metazoa; phylum Chordata; class Mammalia; order Primates; family Hominidae; genus Gorilla; species Gorilla gorilla. Next base: position 91,722,960 of record NC_073238.2, on the reverse strand, counting down.
AACTTTAAGTAGAATAACTTGATCTCAACCTCTGATTAATGTTGACATCAACAAGGATAAGTCGTATTAATAGATGTACCCTTGATATGATGTGATGAGAATGGTACCTCTGTGGTTTTCCTTCTAAAACATCCATAGTCCCTATGTAATTATGAGAACCTAAGACAAACCCCAATTGAGGGACATTCTACAAAAATACTAAAGCAGTACTCCTAAAAACTGTAAAGGTCATCAAAAACGAGGAAATACAAGATGGTATTTAAGGAACTACTGCAACATAATCTAATCTATCCTGATCATTGGTGTACCAAGGCTGGGGTAGTGTGGGAATAGTCTACACCATTCTACGTGGTGGAGGGGATACATTGTCTGTGGATAATTTAAAACAATAATAAAGAGACTAATTGTTCATCTGCTTTTTATTACCGCATGCATTGGCAATTCCAAACAGGGTCAGTAATAAATTATTTTTCCCAGTTGGATCAATGTGCTCCACACTCATCCTTTCTCCCACCTACCATGCCACTGATCTTGATGATACAATTGATAAATGTAAATAAGTACTGACTGATTAAAAAATAAACACGTTTCTTTTTTCAAAAAAAATGAGGTGAAATAAAATATTTGCCAATAACAGGGAAGAAAAGGAGTATTCAATAGGTCAAGTGTCCCAAGGTCCTTGTCTTGTTTAGGAGGAGAATAGATCATAATGGCGAAAAAAGAAAAAAAAGAACTATGACTGGAATGTGATATAACCGTAATGTTATACAACATTAACGTAATGCAACCTATGCTCATCATGTTTACTGAATTGGTTTAATGTATTTTGCTGATCATTTATACTGTTCACCCAACTTTAAATAAATGGGCCTGTATTTGACTTATTTGTTTTTCCTTAATAATTATCATTGTCCTTCTTAGAACTTCCTATTGTTCCTCATCATCCAGTCACTGAGGGACCTAAACAAATGTTGCAGTTCAGGCAAATCCACACTCTTATGCTACTAGAGGCTTTGTACAGTTTGATTCAGTGATCTGACAGCTGGCAGGCCCTTAAAAAACACCGAACAAACAACACTGGCATTTCCACACATTGAATTCATTTTATTATAGAAACAGTCTCACTCTCTCACCCAGACTGGAGGGCAGTGGTGACATCATAGGTCACTGTAACCTCCTACTCCTGGGCTCCAGCCATCCTCTCGATTCAGCCTCCTGAGTAGTAGCCGGGATTACACCAAGGCCGTCTGATTTTTTAAAATTATTACTGTTTTATTTTTTTGTAGAGACGAGAGTCTGGACATATTGCGCAGCCTGGTCTCCAATTCTTGACCACAAGCAACCCTTCTGCCTTGGCCTCCCAAAATGTTGGGATTACAGACATAAGCCTGTACCACTCCTGGCCTCACACTGAACTTCGGCGTAACTTTATACATGGCTTCCTGGCTCAATTTCTTGGGAAAAGGGGAAGAACGGAGAGCTCCCTGGGCACCACTGCTTTTCAGTGTCTTATACGTGGGTCTGACTGTTCTAAGACATCTTTGAATGGAAAATTACTTTCTTTTTTTTTTGGAGGTGTAGAGAGGAATGGCGCATGATTCAACTTGATATTGCACCTAAGAATGTTTCTAACTTTAAGAAAACGCAGTATCAAAAAATCCAAACTTTAAAACAAGTCAACTAGGTAGCAGTTACAAAGACGCCTTGATTTACAAAAGGATTCACCAGAGGTTTTCTTTTCAGCAGCTTTGTAATCCTTTACTTTCCCCATTGCGTTTCAAAAGCTATTTACAAATTTCAGGACTCTATTTCATAAAGCAAATGTCGTTTTTAAAATGTAATAACTCTAATGATAAAAGTCACTTTAGAAATATTGGGAAATACAAATATTTGAAAAACAAAAACCATCTGCAATCCCAGCGTTAATACTCTCACTATTCTGGTACATTTCCTTGGCATCTTTTAAGCACCACTTATGCACATCGATGCGCGGGTCTTCGGAGACTGTATTTAACTCCTCGGTTTCAGGCATCCGGGGCGGCCACCCGCGGGCCGCGGTCCCCAGCAGGCTCCGGTGAGACTCCTTCCTTTCTTTTTTCTGCTCCACCTCCCTAAACCTTCCAGTTTCAGCCACAGATAGTCTCTTCCACATATAGCTGGCTTAAGCCCTCCCACATTCCATCTCAAAACAACAAAAAAAAATCCCCTTCAAGCGGGAGTCACATCTTTGGCAGGAAAGCAGAGGCTCGTCCCACAGCGACGAGACTGGGGCGGCCGCAGCGCGCGCTCCCGCTTGGGCGCGGCCCCACTCCCGCCGGGCTCCGCCCCTCCCCGCCCCCTTGGGCGGGGACGCGCCAGGGAAGCGCGCGGCCGCGAGCCCTGGCCGCCATTTTAGACTCGCTGTTTGTGGCCCAGGCGCAGGAAGCTTACGCGGTGGCAGCCGCTCGCTGAGGTAGTCTCTCGCGGCGCCGGGGATACCTGAACAAGGACGCAGACAGCGCGGGACTGAGAAGGAAAGCTTCTTTCTGGGCAGCCAGAGCCGCAAAGGTGGAGCCGCGTTGGCGCCCTCCGCGGGACCAGCGCCTCGGATGCGGGCGGAGCGCGGGGGGCCGCGGCTGCGGGAGCGCGAAGCGGGGGGCCAGGGGCGCCTCATGTGAGAGCCGCGGGACCTGCAGCCGCCGCCGTCCCCGGAGCACGGGGTGGTGTGTGGGGGAAGCCGCCCCCGGCAGCAGGTAACGGCGGAGGGGCAGGGCCGAGCCCCGCTGCGACGGCGGAGCCGGGGAGGGACCGCGGACCGTCTGTGGGCGGGCCGGAGTGGGGGTGGGGGCGCGGGGGCCGGGGCGCGCGCGGGCCGCTCCTCAGGAGTGCCGGGCGGGGCGCGGGGCGCGGGGCGCGGCACCCAGACCTTGGAGCTTGCTTGGGGGCGTTTCCCCGCCGTGCCTGCTTCCAAACATGTCAACAAGGCGTGGTGCGTGTGCGGCGGCCACCTGCAGCCTGCCCGCGACGCCGCCGCTCCCGGGCTCGCCGCGGCTCCTGCCCGGCTTTATGACCCTTGGCGGGGGCTGGTGACAGGCACCATGGAGCTCGCACTCTGTGGGCTCTCCCGGCGTCGGCTACGCCCGTGCTGGTAGCTTGAGCAATGAGGCACTGAAATGTCAAAGCAAACTGCCCAGGGTGGGGCGCGTGAGAAATGTCAGGGGAAGCCAATCGGTGGGGAGGTGGCGCAGGGAGGAGGGGACGCCCCCGCCGCTTAGCCAGGCGAAAAACTTGGTCAACTTGTGTTGAGCGGATTCGCGTCTGCCTTTGGCGTGGGCAGTCCTTTAGGTGGGGTTGCAGACAGGGGTCAGGAAGCAGCCCCGTAAACGGTCTGTATCTCCAAGCTGAGAGGTGAGAGAGATCATTTTTATTTTGTCGTTGCTAAAGATGTCCAGTTGAGTGACCCAGATTTTTTAATTAGAATCCTCCTTTTCTAACTTGAAAAAAAAGTAACTTAGTTTCTGTTATCTCTGAAATATTTATAAAAATACCATCAACTATCAGTTATCTATCTATCTATATGACCCGTAGACAGATTTTCGCCACTGTGCGCTCTCTAAGCATTTAGTTGTGAGTTAACCTCTTTATAGTGTTTTATTCTTGTAGTTCAGCCAAAGAATGCATGTTAGTTTGATATTAGTAAAAGCAGAACAGAAAGGAACTGTGATGCCAAAATAGGCTTTTTAGAGTTAACTACAAATGGGCATTTAAAATTATTGCATGCCCAGTGTAAAAGTGCCGAATACAACGATGCACACGGCTAGCTGTTCACTTCCGGTCTTCACCTAATGAAGTTGACTGCTTCTTTCAAAGTTCTTTTTTTTTTTTTTGAGACAGGGACTCACTTTGTCACCCAGGCTGGAGTGCAGTGGCGCAATCTCGGCTCTAGCGATCCTCCCACCCCAGGCTCCCTAGTAGCTGAGACTACAGGCATGGGCCACCATGCCCAGCTAATTTTTGTAGAGACAGGTTTCATCGTGTTGCCCAGGCTGGTCTCGAACTACGGAGCTCAAGCGATCCGCCTGCCTTGTCCTCCCAAAGTGCTGGGATTACAGGCGTGGCCCACCGCGCCCACCTCGAGAGTTTATGGAACATAGAGTTAGTTCACTAACTCCTTGTGCTGCTCAGCTAGTCTGTGGTCTTTCCTCAGTAGTTTGCTATTTAGCAGTTTGTAGTCATTTCAGTCCCTCACCAAAAGCTGTGGTGGCCTAAGTTGCATTATTTGGGGCCTAGAAGCTTTGCAGGAAATTAAACTGCCAGAGCCCTGAAGAGGCCTAGTTTTGGTGCTCTAGATTTCTAGAGTCTAGAATGTCTCATTGACGTTTTATAGTACAGCTTGGTTCTCCACACTTCTGTTCAAATATCGGAGGTGTTTTCACTTTGACAAAAGGAATTATAGGGTCCATTGATGTAAATTATTTGCAGGCTGGAGGATGCTCTGAGATGTTTAATTTTATGTATAGCAGAGTTTCATGTGTAAATAGATTTAATAAGATACTATTAAAGTAGTGTAAATTTTTTCATACATAAATGAAATCAACTTGGAAAAATTGACATTTAAAATTTTAAGTGTCCACTCACTTCAGTTATTTTCATGCACAAATGAGGATAGTGCAGAGGATATTTTTATTGGAATTTGGCCTTACATTTTTTTCCATTGCTTAATGCACTATAATTGTAACATAGACATATTACGTATGACAATTAACAGACTTAATTCAGCTATTTGTAAACTGGTAAGTTCTTAAAATACGCTTTGGTGATCATATAGTGTTTTTATATCTAGATCAAGAGATACTGTCCCTTAGTGTTGCATACTGTTAAAAAAAATTTTGTCAACTTTAACCTGAACTTGGAAAGGTATTTAAGTACATTTTATTTAAAACAGTACTATAATAGACAAAAAAAAGTTTCTATTTTTAGGACCAGCAAAGTATTTATTAGCAAAGACTATTATGTGAATAAGGCTACCATTTTATTTTTGTTTATATATCCATATACTCTAAAGTAAAATGAATCATTCCGTCTTTAAGTTGTCTAGTTCTGGTTTTAGAAGATTGTTCTCCAGAAACAGGCAATCAGTATTCTATAATAAGGTGTAGAAATTGCAAAGACTGTCATTCTTTTTTGAATCTCTGTATCTCAAAATGGTGAGTAGTTTTAGGTGGTCAGAAGAGAAATTATAAGCTCTGGATAGCAAACACTTTGTTCTTTGACCCAAATTTTATATACTAAAATTAAAGTAAGCCTTCAGGGTAAGTTAAAGCAGAAAAATGGGTCATAATAACAGTGTTATCTCAGCCTCTAGTGAGGGATTATTATTAGAAGAGACTTAATATTAAAGATTACAGTGTAGATTATACACTTTTCTCTAAACTTATAAAAAAATCTATTCTCAAGTCACACATAATTTCCAGTCTTCCATCAGACTACCTTCTTGCTGTCACCTCTGTCATTCTGTTTTCTTTCTTGTTCTCTCCCTGATCAGTAGGGTATACGTAATATATTTTATTCACATAGTTGGGAATAGGAGCAGTGAAGAACAGGCAGTTTATTGCACATATGCTAAGACGTCTTAGACTGACTTTCATGGCATTAAGGTCAGAGGCCTCTGCCATTCTCTTTTTACTCTCCAGCCCTCAATCCTCTTTCACAAGTTTTGCGAGGTACTGGATGGAGAAAGTTTGCAGAAACATTTGTTTTACAGTAATGCATATGCATATCCTTTATCTCACACAGGAATGAGAAATTCATTTATGCTGATAGGCCAGAGGAGTGTTGGAGCAACAAGCCATCTTTCTGAAAGGTTGTGACCCCAAGTTTAGGTCGAAACCACTACCCTGCCAGAACTGTTCTCTAGAAACAAAAAGTATTACAGGCTCTGAACTAAGTAACTACCAGTGAGTGGTCTGCAGCCATTTAGTTTAGAGCCTGCTATACTTTTCCAAAAAGTCCGATTACACAGTAATGCGTTGATAGTAAAAGAAATGTGTAAAACATAAAAAGGGAAGAGATGTTTGCAAGAAAAAAAATTACCTGTAATCTGCCGTCTACTGTTGGTTACTATAATAATTCAGTGAGTCTACTTCCAGGGTGTGTTTTCTCGTACACAAGCTCACTTGCGCCGTCTCTCTCTGACACACACACACACACACACACTCTCTCTCTCTCTTCATTTTAAAGGAAAAATAGAGTCAGGTGTGGTGGTGCATGCAGATACTCTGGAGGCTGAGGTGGAAGGATTGCTTGATCTCAGGAGGTCGAGGCTGCAGTGAGCCATGATCGTGCCACTGCACTCCAGCCTGGGTGACAGAGCGAGACCCCATCTTGAATGAATGAGTGAACAGAATGAATGAATGAGTGAACGGAATGAATGAATCATTCTCTGCCTTCTGGGTAGTAACCCTGGTTTTTAGCGTGTTGTGTACTTTAATGTCGTTAATGCTGGACTGCTTTCCTACGCAACAGTCATATCTCAACAGTTCAACAGTCATATCTCCCCTTTGAAAAGCCTTAATAGTATTGCATTTCTCACAGAAACCCTGTTTTATTAAACTCATTTTGGAAATTTAAGCACAGGAATATCAAGTAATTTGCTCAAAGCCACATAGCCAGTGAGAGGTAGAGCCAGAATTCAAACCCAAGGAGCTTGGTTCCAGAGCCCATTCTCTTTAGCCATAATACTGTTTTGCCATGAAAAAACTATCTTTCAAAGAAACTAATGGAATGAAAGTGCTAAGAATACATAGAATAAACAAATAGGTATAATTCAGAAACACAACTTGGGGAAAACAGTGCAATATTAAGTGATGTGTTTGAAGCAGCAGCTACATTCCAGACCAAACAATTCATAGTAGGGGTGGTTTTGCTTATTTTAGGCAGAGTTAAGAAGTGTCTGGCAGTAACACATATCATAGCCCAGTGGCTGTCCGTGGCAGCGGGTGATTTCAGGAAGAAACTGTTCCACCTCAGATCATCAGGCATTAAGAGTCTCATAAGGAGCGCACAACCTAGATCCCTCACATGGACAGTTCACAATAAGGTTCTCACTCCTATGAGAATCTAATGTAGCTGCTGATCTGACAGGAGGAGGAGTTCAGACTGTAAAGCTTGCTCACTTTCTGCTATGGGGCCCAGTTCTGGTCCTCAGGCCAGAACCACAGGACCCCTGTATAGACTATTAAATGTGGAACATCCTCTCTGGAGGTTCTTGGGACCCTGGTTGGCCTCTAATTCAAGAACAAATATCCTTAGATGACTTTTAAGAAAACTTTACAAAGTATCGCTGTAGGTTCCCTTTTATATTCATTTTAGTTAAGTTGACCACAACTTTTGAAATATAAATTCTTAGCATAGTTTCAAAATCATAATACTCTTTCTCCCATGTAGTATATACTGTATATTATACTGATAAATGTAGATGTTTAAAAACATATGCCAAAAAAGTATAAAATTTATAAAACCATTGTTGGCCTTCATTGGCATTTTTCATAATAGTTTGTTTTGGTATTCTTGAATTACTGATCCAGTTTTTCCTGCATGTTTGTGTTTGTGTATATAAACACACATCTCAGTGACAGAAGAATGAATTTTGAGTTTATTTCTATTCAAAAGTTGAGTAGGAAAAAAACTGATGCATTTTTCGGAATAGGATGAAACGAGGAGGAAGAGATAGTGACCGTAATTCATCAGAAGAAGGAACTGCAGAGAAATCCAAGAAACTGAGGACTACAAATGAGCATTCTCAGACTTGTGATTGGGGTAATCTCCTTCAGGACATTATTCTCCAAGTATTTAAGTATTTGCCTCTTCTTGACCGGGCTCATGCTTCACAAGTTTGCCGCAACTGGAACCAGGTATTTCACATGCCTGACTTGTGGAGATGTTTTGAATTTGAACTGAATCAGCCAGCTACATCTTATTTGAAAGCTACCCATCCAGAGCTGATCAAACAGATTATTAAAAGACATTCAAACCATCTACAATATGTCAGCTTCAAGGTAATATTTTAAATCCTTCTTTTAAAAAATAAAGTATTTTTAGTGGCTTTGTTTCCTAAACCAGTACATCTTCTCATGCCTTTAAAATATTTGCTTTTTCAGGGAAAATGCTTAAAAATTTAGAATTATTGTATACCTTAGAAGCTGTCACAAAATAATTATTATATTTGATGGAGCTAAATTACTGTTAATTATTAATAATTTCTTAAAACAGCAAAAGCAGCCACTAAATAAGCATAAGTCATTGATAAAGCTGTGAATTACATTGAATTATTGTGAACGATTTTGAGGAAGAAGAAATATAAAGTAAAAATTGGGAGATTATAATTGAGTAGAACTTAATTGCTATTTCTGTCTAACAGGAACTTAGTGTTACTTACTGATGGCTTTTTGAAATGGGATCTTCAAATGAAAAGGAAGCATAGAAACTTTATGTAGAAGATTTAGATGAATATATTTTAGAGAGAAATAGAAAAAGGTACATGGAAGAATGCCAAAGGGAACTGTTTATTTCTTTTTGTTGCTGGAAGGAAGGTATTGGAAATCATGCAGTGATGAGATAAATGAAGTGGGTGGCTTTTTGAGATATCCAGAATAATTTAAGAAATCATAGCTGGATGTGGGTACTTGTAGTCCAATAGTCCCAGCTTCTCAGGAGGCTGAGGCAGGAAGATTGCATGAGCCCAGGAGTTTGAGGTTGTGGTGAGCTATGATTGTGCAGCTGTATTACAGCCTTGGTGACAGAGCAAGACCCTGTCTCTATTTAAAAAAATAAAAAATCACAGTGGTTTGTGTGAGGCTTGTCATGTTTTGTTTGGGTGATGAATAATGAAATATGGACATGTTTACTGAATCTTTAAACACCAGATTTTGTGGTAGCAAATAACTTATTGAAAAAAAAAAAACTATGCATGAATACTTGATTTATCTGGATGTAGCAGTTGCTGAATAGTCCAGGCTAAACCTAGGCAAAACAGTAGTTCTTAACCCAGAGCTTCTGGCCATAACTAAAATCTTGTCTTCCCTCGAAGAATGTAATTTCCTCTTAGATGGAGATTACCTGCTTATTCTCCCATGTCTGTCCAAGGAGGAGGAGAGAATTGGTGGTGGGAATGGTTGGATATGTTTTCGCCTTTTTTCCCAGAAAACTGCACAAAGGCGCTTAGGCCACTGATTGCCAGGTTTTACAAATAAAAATGTAAGATGAGTATTTAAATTTGAATTTCGGATAATCAATGAATAATTTTTAGTACAGTTACATCCCTTTTAATGTTTAGGACATCTTTAATACTAAAAAATATCTGTTGTTTACCTGAAATTTAATTGGTGTCTAGTATATTATCTTGCGATCCTAACTGGGGGCAAGGGTAGGGGGATCAAACAACAATTCAGGACTCATCCCCATACTCCCAGGGAAGAAGGCTAAAGAGGTTTCTGTTTGGTTTTAGTTATCTTTGAGTTGTGTAAGAGTGTTCTAATGGTAAATTGTATACAAAGATGAGTATAATACAAATACATTCCTCTGATAGGTCTTAAAGTCCAGTTCCACCTAGTAGATTTGCTGGGTCATTTTTATAGCCCTGTGATACAATTCAGGTGTATCTAGTATAACTCTCATAAAATCATTTGTGCAAAAGTTGAACCTTTTTATTAGGGTTTTTTTTTTTTAATTTTCCTGAGGAAATAATTTCTGATTTACAAAAAAGAGTCACATCACAGGATTCTTCTGGGCTCTCCTGATAGTCTTCACTGATTATAGACCAAGGAGGCTTATAGTTAGAATTTTCAGTCTAGAAGAGTGGTTCTCTAACTTTATGTGCATCAAAATCACCTGAAGGGCTTGTAAAGCCAAAAATTTTTGATCCCACCCCCACAGTTTCTGATTCAGATGGTCTGGGTTGGGTATGAACATTTGTTCCCATTTAAGTTCCCACGTGATGTTGATGCTGCTAGTCTCAGGGACCACATATTATCTATAAGTAGCTCTGAAACTAATATAATTAGCACATTAGTTTTACAATCCACTCTTAACATTTTTGGGATAAAGTAGTGTATATGAATCTGGAAATTAATAATATCCTTTTAACTGTTGTTTTAAGGTGCTTCCCAGGAAACAACTAACTATTTGATGGATGAACTCCTTTTTACATCCTTGAGGGATTTTTTGGCCCTTTATCCTTCCCTTAGGAAATGTCTTTGCAGAAGTATGTCTGAGAATAGCTACATCTTATTTAGTTTAGATTTTCATGCCTGACTGGTCCAGTACACTCATTTTACTTCACATTCATCTTTCCATTAATAACATTAATGATGAATCCCAGGTTGTGATACACCTGAACATTTTGAGTAAATACTCAGTTTCTATTGCATACCATAGACACTGTATTTACATCTATTATGTGATCCACTACCAAATACATAATTATTTTTTAAAGACTATAAATTGATTTACTTCATTAGTTTATACAGTCACTTTGGAATAAATCAGTGTAAAAGCCAACATTAAATATGTCTCTTATCATCATGAAAGCTAGGTCTTGTCTTGACAATTGCCCTTATACTTTTTCAGAGAGACTCAGAAAAGGCCAAGTTGGAGGTGAGGGTGGAGGGTGGATGATTGAAAGAATATTCTTTAAGTTATAATGCAATAAACTAGTAATGATACTTCTATAAAATGAATATGTGTACAGAGAAATATAAATATATACATGAGTAATCTTGAAGTCTGGGTATTTGGGGAAAAAAGTAAAAAAAAAATAAAATATTCATGAGTAGACGGTGTTTCTTTTCTAAGGTGGACAGCAGCAAGGAATCAGCTGAAGCAGCTTGTGATATACTATCGCAACTTGTGAATTGCTCTTTAAAAACACTTGGACTTATTTCAACTGCTCGACCAAGCTTTATGGATTTACCAAAGGTATCTGCTCTTTTTGTTTTATTATCTATTACTGAGAAATTCAGTGAAAGTCTAACTTTTTTTTTTTTTTGTATTGACAGTGTGAGTATAAGGAAAGTAATATATATACATAATGGGAAACCAGTTACTATTTAGGATGAAAATAAACAGTATTTTTTTAAGCTTTTTTTTTTTTTTAAATCACCATACTTCTAAATTGGTATGGTTAAAGAAATTTACAGAGGCGTCTATAGGAAGTATTAAAAGAAATTCATTAAGTAAAATAGAGTCAAGCGTATTAGAAAAAAAGGGACACATAGATACTCATTTTGGGGCTTCCAGAGCAGGTTGGTGAAGTTAGAATCAAAGAAAAGTAGAGAGTGCCAGTATTGAGAGCAGGTATAGCTTCTAAAATCTTTTGGCAAATGTTCTGGAAAGATTTAATCTTGACCAAAGTTAGTATCAGCACAGTTTAGATTAATTTACAGACTTAAAGACGTCCTTTCTTTGGGTGAAAAATTAACATATATTCATATATATATTCTAACATGATCCTACACATAATCAGAGATCGTGTCTCTCTCTCACAACTATTCTCTTAAAATACAAAAATAAGAAGCATGCATTTTTAGAAAGGCAACTGGTAAAGGTGTCTGAATATGTTAGCTAATGGTTAATAGGTTAGTATCCAACAATAATTTGATATTTTTTTCCCAGAAGACACTGAAAACTAAAATATAGACACCCTTTTAAGTACCTAGTAGTTTAATGTACTAGGATGATTGAGGAGGGAATATAACTAAATTGAATATATTAACCCAAGTGGTTGTTTCAGTGGAATGTCTGTACCAAATAAATCACCAGTTGATGTCAAAGTCTTAATTGATTTTGAAACATTTTCATTACATATGTATATTTTGAGATAAAATATTTTTCTTCACGTATAAAATAAGGGAAATGGGCAGGAGAATCTGATTATCTTAATATTTTAAGATCTTAAGTACAGAAAGATCATTGTGGTACTCCGACTTAATGTGTAAAAATCTTCTGAATATCCTCCTAAATTTTGGATTTCTATCCCTTTTTCAAATTCGGGGTGATTCTAAGTCTTCTCTTCCTGTGAGCAGTCCAGGTGATTCTGATTAAGATGGTTAAAGGAACTCACGCTAAGAAATACTAGTTACATGGTATAGCGCCACCTTTAAGCTTCAAATAGGAAATGAAACAATCTGAATTGACTTTTAGTGTACCTACCATAGCTAAAATACAAATATACATACTGACTTGTATGTATGTATACCATATTAAAGGATATGTTGAACATAATTTAATTTTCTTTTTTTTCTTATCACTATGCATATATCTAGTACTAATCTGGGAACCATGAATGGAGCTAATGGAAAGAATGCTTCTTCCCTTATTAAGTGAGTCTAGGATACTTAATAACTGTTTTTCTTTTTTTCTTTTCCTTTTATGGCTTTGGTAGAAGATTGAAGTAGGGCGTTGCAATATTTTGGAAATCCCGAGAGAACTGAAGAGAACATAGAATAAATGTTTTTGTCCAGAGCTAAATTGGGGAAATGAGGAAAGACGTCAGTGATGCACTCATTAGACTGCAAATGAAATATGTTTGTACAAGATATAATTGAGTTTGATATGAAAATATTAGGAGAAAAATGTTAACATTTAAGTAGTTAAATAGTTTATCAAAATCTAGTTAACCAGTTGTTTAATCACAGTAAGGAAAAAGTAAATTAGGGAATTGTGATCAAGAAGGTAGTGTTTTGGTTGGGTGTGGTAGCTCACAGCTATAATCAGAGTACTTTGGGAAGCCGAGGCAGGAGGTTCCGTTGTGGCCAGGAGTTCAAGATCAGCCTGGGCAGCGTAGCAAGACCCATCTCTACAAAAAAAAAAGTTAGCTGGGTATGGTGGCTCACACCTGTAGTCTTAGCTACTAGGGAGGATGAAACAGGATTGCTTAAGTTCAGGAGTTCAAGGTTGTAGTGAGCTAAGGAGGTGCCAGTGCACTCCAGCCTGGGTGACAAGAACAGTACTCTGTCTCAAAAAAAAAAAAAGTAATGTTTCATTATACTTTCTTGGCTCTTAGCCTGTCCTCATCCTTTTTCACTCCTGTAGAGAATTTATAAAGCTAACTGGAGCATGAAGTTGGTTTTGTAGAGAGGAATGTGTTAGACCATGTATTAGCCTTTCTTTACTCTCCTAGATTCTTTGCCCACTGGTTTTAACTCATATCTTAGCCCCGATTGAGAGCTGCATACTTTGAGAATGCTTTAATTCCTGTTTGCCTACATTGATTCCTTTAGGTCAAATCCTGTCCAACAGATATATACATATATGTGTGTGTGTGTGTATGTGTGTATATACACATATGTACATACATACAAATATACATATACACATATATGATGAATGATACTCATTGGTGCTTTTGTGGATCAAAATACATTAAAATAGAAGACTTGAAAATATTGTAGATAACATTTGAAGGAGTTTTAAACTTGGAATTTTAAGTATTATTTTGATTGTTTTATAATCAAATTTTCTGTGAGTTTTCATATCTCAAATGAGTCTGTCATAGATTTTGAATAAATTATTAATTTTTAATGATGGTGTTAATAGTTACTATTTAGTGGTCATAACTATCAGAAAAGAAATGCAGTTTAGTGTTATAGAACACTAGGGTTTCCAGATATGGCAAAATGAAGTGTCTGAGAGAGATTCTCATCCTGGGTTCCAGAATTCCTCTTTTTACTTACCAGTGGTTTCTCTGATTTAGAGACACTTATCCTGAGGCTTGAAATGCTTTTTTTCCCCACACATAAATAGACTCTTCTCAAAGATGACAGATAGTCACCTATTTTTACCATATTCCCAACAACAGAGTGAAGGGGTGCCACCCCTAAAACATTTACAAAATATTAATATGTCATTATGGTTCAGATAAACTGTAGTACTAGGAAACCCCTTGATTCTCATTTCTAAAAATTGAAATAATTTTTATTTTTTTTTTTTGCTTTTCAGTCTCACTTTATCTCTGCACTGACAGTTGTGTTTGTAAACTCCAAATCCCTGTCTTCGCTTAAGATAGATGATACTCCAGTAGATGATCCATCTCTCAAAGTACTAGTGGCCAACAATAGTGATACACTCAAGCTGTTGAAAATGAGCAGCTGTCCTCATGTCTCTCCAGCAGGTATGTTGTGTTTTTTGCTAGACACATTTTAGTAAAATGCATTGCTATGTTCAAATTAGAAAAAACTATGATCATTAACCTTGAAGGTGGATTAATATGACTGCTTCATCTCTTTAAAATATTTTTAATGTAGTAATAGAATAGCATAAGTTCTGTAGGGTTACTAGCCTAGACACTGACTTTCAGCTTATTTTCTAATCTTATTTGATAAACTTATGAATAGCACATGCTAGAAAATGAACAGGAAAAAAAAGAGGAAAGGACAGTATGAGGTCAGCCTGAGGTGCCCCATTAATTACAATAGAGTTTTTTCTCATTGTAGTTGAGCTAATAGGGTAGATTTTGAGTCAGCGCAGTCACATAATTGCTTTTCTTCTCACTATGTAGAGGGAGAAGAGTTGTACTAAGTTGTACTACTAAGTTGTACTAAGTTGTACAACTAAGTTGTACTAAGTTGTACAACTAAGTTGTACTAAGTTGTACAACTAAGTTGTACTAAGTTGTACAACTAAGTTGTACTAAGTTGTACAACTAAGTTGTACAACTAAGTTGTACTAAGTTGTACAACTAAGTTGTACTAAGTGGTAGCCGTAGATTTTGCAAGATGATGTTTTTCCTAAGTTGAATTTTGGAGCCAAGAACCCATCAAATGCGAGAAGAGCATTATAATAGCTCTTTCCAGTTTCTCTTATATAGGATTTTCTGAGCATTACTACATTATTCAGTTTGAGATTACTTAAATTCCAGGTGGTTTGTATTGAAAAGAGAGTATAAACCTTACTACTGTGTTATACTACTGTCTGCTGCTTCATTTCTGACTCCTCCCACTGTTGACATGTTTGCTGATCCTTTAGCTGTGTTATTTGGGAAACCTGTTCTTTAAGGTATAGTGACAAATCTTTGATCTTTACAAAAACACTTCCAACCTTCTTGCCATCGCCAAAGGTCAGCCTTCTCCCAAGAAATGATTCCATTTTAGATGGAGATTGCTTGCTCATTCTCCCAAGTCTCCTTGCTCATTCTCTTTTCTCCCACAGGAGACTCCTGGTGATGAGAATGGCTAGGTCTATTGTATTTTCTTAGCCCTCTCTGCCAGTTAACAGATTACCACTGAAGCTATTATAAAACAGAAGTTAAGAATAGGCTTTGGCAGTTAGTTCTTATATGACCTTGATTACATTTTTATATTTACTGTATAGCTCTGCTCTCGGAGTAAAGTCTGTGCTTCCTGGCTTCATAGTGTACAAGGTCCTTTTGTATCTTGACCTCCATCTGTCTCTTGCTGGTCACTCACGTGGAGCTTTTACTTGGGTCCTATGGAACTACAGATTTTTGTTTGTTACCTTTGTTTGTGGTTGCTCAGTACACTTTACCCTGTGGAATACTTGCTCAAATGTTTTAACTTCCCCTTGCTAACTCCAGCCAGCCCAGACTTCAGAATTCAGCTCAGATGTGATCTTTGTTGACCTGCCTGTCAACGTAGGAGAAGGGAACTTCTCCTTTCTGGTTGAGATTTCCCACCTGTGTATTTCCAGAACACTCTGAACATTATTGCTAGCATTTAACACATTGTATGAGTCTTTATGTCTCTGATTTCTCTATAAAACTGTGAGTTCATAGTTCTCTTTATTCTGGTATATTCTGTGTTCATTCATTTTTATTAAATATACACAACAGTTCTGATAGTATAGTATAAGCTTACCTGATCCCACTTAATTGTGGGATCCGCCCAATGGGTTCACCTTGTCCGTTGTCCAGACAGAACCAATTTATCAAGATGGGAATTGCAATGAAGAAAGAGTAATTCACGCAGAGCCGGCTGTGTGGGAGACTAGAGTTTTGTGATTACTCAAATCAGTCTTCCCGAGCATTTGGAGATCAGAATTTTTTAAGATAATTTGGCAGGTAGGGGCTTGGGAAGTGCTGATTGGTAGTTTGGAGATGGAATCATAAGGGGTCAGAGTTAGGTTTTCTTAATGTCTTCTGTTCCTAGGTGCCATGGCAGAACCAGTTGGCCCAGATTACCAGTCTGGATTGTGTCAGCTGATCCATCTAGTGCAGGGTTTGCAAAATATCTCAAGCACTGTTCTTAGGTTTTACAATAATGATGTTATTGCCAGGAGCAATTTGGGGAGGTTCAGACTCTTGAAGCCAGAGGCTTCATGACCCCTACATTGTAATTTCTAATCTTGTAGCTAGTTTGGAAGTCCTGCAAAGGCAGACTGGACCCCAGGCAAGAAGGAGGGGTCTTTTTGTGAAAGGGCGGTTACCAGTTTTGTTTCAGAGTCAAACCATGAACCGAATTCCTTCCCAAAGTTAATTCGGCCTATGCCCAGCAATGAACAAGGGCAGCTTAAGGGTTAGAAGGAAGATAGGGTGGGTTAGGTCTGATTTCTTTCACGGTCATAATTTTGCAAAGTTGGTTTCATAATGACTTTTGGACTAGTTCTTCAGGAAAGGAAGGGAAGAGAAAGAATACTTTTTAATACAGCTGGGCACGTTGGCTCACGTCTGTTAATCCCAGCACTTTGGGAGGCCGAGGCAGGCGGATCACGAGGTCAAGAGATCCAGACCATCCTGGCCAACATGGTGAAAGCCCGTCTCTACTAAAAATACAAAAATTAGCTGGGCATGGTGGTGCACGCCTGTAGTCCCAGCTACTTGGGAGGCTGAGGCAGGAAAATCGTTTGAATCCGGGAGGCGGAGGTTGCAGTGAGCCGAGGTCGCACCACTGTGCTCCAGCCTGGCAACAGAGCGAGACTCTGTCTCAAAAAAAAGAAAGAACACTTGTAATACTTTCTATTTGAAGAGTATAACCACATAAGATTTCAGTTGAAATTTCATATTTACATATTTTCTATCTATCTTTTGCATATTTGGACAGTTTCTCTAAGTTGAAATTAGGGACTGTATTCTACTTTCCTCACTGAACATTTAATCAATTTTCTTTCCATTTCATATAGTTGTTATAATTGTCTGTAACTGGACCTCTAGGTTAGTTTGCCTGTTGCTTCCTTAATATTAATTATCAGGTTGAACTAATGAACATTTAGTTACTTAGTTCCCTATAAAGCCAACATTGCATTATAGTTCTAAAGTTGGACACTTGTTTTTACCTTTTTTGCTGTGATTAAAAAAAAAATTGGCTTATAGCAGTTTGCTTGTATTAATTTCTTCCTTAGGGTACATTCTTAAGAAGTGGAAGTCCTTGGACAAAGGTCTTTGTGCTTTTTGCCATATTTTTTTTTTCCAAATGAGTTGTATGAATTTATAGTACCACTACTAATCACCAATTTTTTAACAGCTTTATTGGCATATAATTCACAATTCTCATTTAAAATGTACAATTTATTGATTTTTAGTGTATTGATAGAGTAGTGCATGCATCACCACAATTTTAGAATGCTTTTATTATTCTAAAAAGAAACCACATACCTCTTAGCTGTTGCCCCCAAAACCTCCATCCCAGCCATCCCTCGACAACCACTAATCTATTTTCTGTCTGTGTAGATTTGCCTGTTCTGGACATTTCATATAAATGGAAATCTACCTTTTGACTTATGGATAATGCTGCTGTGCACATTTACGTACAAATTTTGTGTGGACATATGGTTTAATTTCTCTTAGGTATATACCTAGTGATCATATAGTAACTCCCCATTTGAGGTAATGCCAGGCTGTTTTCCAAAGCTGCTGTGTACCACTTTACATATCCATTAGCAGTGTCTTCTAACACTTATTTGTCTTTTTGATTATAGCCATCCTAGGGGGTGTAAACTCATTGTGGTTTTGATTTACATTTTCTTGTTGGCTAATGATGTTGAGTATCTTTTTTTTTTCTTTTTTTTTTTTGAGACAGGGTCTGACTCTGTCGCCCAGGCTGGAGTGGAGTGGCGTGATCCTGGCTTACTGCAGTCTGGACCTCCTGGGCTTAATCGATCTTCTCACCTCAGCCTCCCAAGTAGCTGGGACCACAGGCATACGCCATTATGCCCGGCTAATACTTTGTAATTTTTGTAGAGATGGGGTTTTGCCTGGTTGCCTAGGCTAGTCTCGAACTCATGGGCTCAAGTGTTCCTCCCACCTCAGCTTCCCAAAGTGCTGGGATTATAGGCGAGAGCCACCGTGCCTGACCTTGACTGTCTTTTCATGGTGCTTCTTGGCCATTTGTATATCTTCTTTGGAGAAATGTCTATTCAGATCCTTTGCCTATTTTTTTTTTTTTTTTGAGACAAAATCTTCTTGTTGCCCAGGCTGGAGAGTGCAGTGGCGTTGATCTCGGCTCACTGCAACCTCCGCCTCCCGAGTTCAGGTGATTCTCCTGCCTCAGCCTCCTGAGTAGCTGGGATTACAGGTGCCCGCCACCACATCCGGCTAATTTTTGTATTTTTAGTAGAGATGGGGTTTCACCGTGTTGGCCAGGCTGGTCTCGAACTCCTGACCTCAGGCAATCCATCCGCTTTGGCCTCCCAAAGTGCTGGGATTACAGGTGTAAGCCACTGCGCCCAGCCCCTTTGCCTATTTTCTAATTTGGGTTATTTGTCTTAATTTATTGAGTTGTAATAGTGCCCTAGTTTTATTTTACTTTTGTCACTGTGTTATGTTTTTAAATACTTGGAACTATGTTCTTAACTGGTACATAACTGACAGCTAATACACAAAGCAGCTTAAACCAACACCCATTTATTTGCTCCGCTGTTCTGTACATTAGAGCTGTAGTTAGGGCTCAAGTGGCTTCTCTGCTTAGAATCTTAAAAGGCTGAGAGGAAAATGTCAGGAAGGCTGGGCTCTTACCTGGAGGCTCTGCAGAAGAATCCACTTCCACGCTCATTCAAGTTATTGGCCGAATTTAGTTCCTTGTGATTGTTGGACTGACATCCAATTTCCTTATTGGCTGTCTGCAGGAGGCTGTTAGGGGGTCTTTCTGCTCTTAGAGGCTGGTTGTGATTTTTCTTTTTTGGCCCCCTCTAGCTTAGAGCCAGCAATAACACATTGAGTCCCCTTTGCATTTTGAATCTCTCTGACTTCCTCTTCTGCAATCAGCCAGAGGAAACTGCTTTAAAAGGGGCTCTTATGATTAGACTAGGACCATCCAGATAATCTCTTTTATATGGTCAGCTGTACCATATATCATCATCATGGGCATGATATCTTATGGAATTCACAGATGCTAGGCATTAGGGTGTGGGATCTTGGAGGCCATTTTGAGAATTACGCCTGCCACAACTGCTTTTGTAGTTGTAGTCCAAAGTTTCTTTCATTTGAATTGTTGGTTACCATTTCCCATGTCTGTGTGTGTTTTTTTTAATTATTATTATACTTTAAGTTCTGGAGTACATGTGCAGAACATGCAGGTTTGTTACATAGATATACATGTGCCACGGTGGTTTGCTGCACCCATCAACCTGTCATCTACATTAGGTATTTCTCCTAATTCCATTCCTCCCCTAGCCCCCAACTCCCGACAGGCACCAGTGTGTGAGGTTCCCCTCCCGGTGTCCATGTGTTCTCATTGTTCAACTCTCGCTTATGAGTGAGAACATGTGGTGTTTGGTTTTCTGTTCTTGTGTTAGTTTGCTGAGAATGATGGTTTCCAGCTTCATCCATGTCCCTGCAAAGGACATGAACTCATCCCTTTTTATGGCTGCATAGTATTCCATGGTGCATATGTGCCATGTTTTCTTTATTTAGTCTATCATTGATGGGCATTTGGGTTGGTTCCAAGTCTTTGCTATTGTGAACAGTGCCACAGTAAACATACATGGGCATGTGTCTTTATAGTAGAATGATTTATAATCATTTGGGTAAATACCCAGTAATGGTATTGCTGGGTCAAATGGTATTTCTAGTTCTAGATCCTTAAGGAATTGCCACACTGTCTTCCACAATGGTTGA
This sequence comes from Gorilla gorilla gorilla, assembly GCF_029281585.2. Lineage (NCBI taxonomy): Eukaryota > Metazoa > Chordata > Mammalia > Primates > Hominidae > Gorilla > Gorilla gorilla. The sequence continues at coordinate 91,702,919 of NC_073238.2, read as the reverse complement.
ACTAATTTACACTACCACTAACAGTGTAATAGCATTCCTGTTTCTCCATATCCTCTCCAGCATCTGTTGTTTGCTGACTTTTTAATGATTGCCATTCTAACTGGCGTGAGATGGTATCAGAACGGAGATGTGCTTAGGTTACCTTGAGTAATTAGAGTATATTTCAAAGTATATAAAATAGCAGGGCGTGGTGGCGTGTGCCTGTAACCCCAGCTACTTGGTAGGCTGAGGCAGGAGAATCGCTTAAACCAGGGAGGCGGAGGTTGCAGTGAGCCAAGATCGCACCCCTGTACTCCATCCTGGGTGGCAGAGCGAGACTCCATCTCAAAACAAAAATAAAGTATATACCTACTTTGCGGAAAACAGAAACTTTGTGGTTGCTGAATACTGAGACATGACTCTCTTTTCTGGTGACTCATTCTGGTAATTCAGTTTATCTCTTCTGATAATTCTAATGCCTATCTTTTCACACTGTTATAAAGCTATGGCTTATTGGTGGCCTCTGTCTTGTCATTTCTTAAGCAGTAGTTAAGTGCATGGACATAAGAGTCACTTAGCCTGTGTTTGTATTGCAGCTTTGCTATTTTTAGCTAGCTGTCTCCACTTCAAAGTAGAAATAATACTTTTCCAGATTTTTAAAATTATTTGTGGGATAACATCTAGTACCTGGCACATCATACTTGTAACAATAAATAGATGAAAATACGGTGTATGTTTTGTTGTTCCTATCCCTGTTTCTAAACATAAGGATGAAATGGATTGAATGGGTTACTTACCAGGTAATATAAGGTGCCTCTTTGGGGTAGAATTCTTATAGTAGGCTGGGTGCAGTGGCTCACATCTGTAATCCCAGCACTTTGGGAGGCCAAGATGGGTGGATCACTTGAGGTCAGGAGTTCGATACTATCCTGGCCAACATGGTGAAACCCTGTCTCCACCAAAAATACAAAAATTAGCCAGGCGTAGTGGCATACGCCTGTGGTCCCAGCTACTCAGGAGGCTGAGGCAAGAGAATTGCTTGAACCCAGGAGGCAGAGGCTGCAGTGAGCTGAGATCACACCACTGCACTCCAGCCTGGGCTACAGAGTGAGACTGACAAAACAAAAACAGAACTCTTATAGAGAGATCAAACATTGACCTTTGCAATGTCATCTGTTGCTAGGATGATAGTTTTGGTAAGTTATAAAGAATGGCACCCTAAGTATAGGGAATCATCTAAGGGAACTGCTTTCTGGGTATGTTAGAGCTTCGAAAGTCATAATGAATATTTCCATTAATGTGAATTGAGTAGTTATTTTTGACATACTTAATTAGTGATATCTTGGTATTTTTTCTTATAAGTTTAGTAAGCTGCTTATATACTATTAGCAATTAGACTTGATCATTTGATAGAAATCTTTAGTTTGTAAATGTTTTCTTTCATTACCTAATTCATAGTTTTATATGGTTCTATCTTACTCTGTTTTTATTAGGATTAGGTTTTGAACTTCAAAAAATGTCCTTTGGCCTCCGTCACAGTGGTCCTGTAATTACCTAACCTATAAGTTTAGTGTTAGTAATAACTTTTTAAAAATATGGCACTGTCTGTGTATTACTGGAATGCCCCAACCTTAGTGATGGTGTATTTTTTAAATGACAGAGTTAACTGAGTTTTATTTCTTTTTAATAGATGGGATTTAGAATTGGTTTCATTTTCTTGTAGACAAAATTAGTAATAGATTTTAAATGTTTGTGACTTCCCTTCTAATTCAACTATACAAATTTTAAATTATATAGTTTTGTGGTAAGGGAACTGTGACAAACTTTTGTGGGACATGTACTTGATTGAATTTTTGAACAGATAAACTTTTACAAAAACTTGCAAATAATTTTTTTTTTCTTTCAAGGTATCCTTTGTGTGGCTGATCAGTGTCACGGCTTAAGAGAACTAGCCCTGAACTACCACTTATTGAGTGATGAGTTGTTACTTGCTTTGTCTTCTGAAAAACATGTTCGATTAGAACATTTGCGCATTGATGTAGTCAGTGAGAATCCTGGACAGACACACTTCCATACTATTCAGAAGAGCAGCTGGGATGCTTTCATCAGACATTCACCCAAAGTGAACTTAGTGATGTATTTTTTTTTATATGAAGAAGAATTTGACCCATTCTTTCGCTATGAAATACCTGCCACCCATCTGTACTTTGGGAGATCAGTAAGCAAAGATGTGCTTGGCCGTGTGGGAATGACATGCCCTAGACTGGTTGAACTAGTAGTGTGTGCAAATGGATTACGGCCACTTGATGAAGAGTTAATTCGCATTGCAGAACGTTGCAAAAATTTGTCAGCTATTGGACTAGGGGAATGTGAAGTCTCATGTAGTGCCTTTGTTGAGTTTGTGAAGATGTGTGGTGGCCGCCTATCTCAATTATCCATTATGGAAGAAGTACTAATTCCTGACCAAAAGTATAGTTTGGAGCAGATTCACTGGGAAGTGTCCAAGCATCTTGGTAGGGTGTGGTTTCCCGACATGATGCCCACTTGGTAAAAACTGCATGATGTAGGGCATGATGAATAGCACCTTAATTTCAAGCAAATGTATTATAATTAAAATTTTATTTGCTGTAGTTCTGATATAATTCTACTATTTTGTGGCACAGAAATTTGATATCTTCAGTCAGTATATGTAAAGATTGTTTATCGGAAGACCCATGAATGAGTTTTGGTCAGAAAACTCCACTTGTTTCTTTAGTGTAATAGCAATCATATCTCCGAATTTTTTTTTAATGTGGTTCAGATGTGAAAGTAATAACCAGTTATACGTATTAAACAGTTTACAGTCTAAAGGAAACAAAACCTATATGTTATAATATCCAAGAAGTACTAATAGGTTTTCTGAAATGTTATATTCTCTATGCATTTAAAAAAAAATGTAAACTTGACATTTTAGGGTCTTCAGTTACACATACACCTGTTATAAGGTGTTTAATATAGCTCAGGAAAGTGAGCATTTTGTGAGAAAAATGAATATATCGTATCTAATGGAAAAGATTGGATGAATGTTCTCAAATGTTACAAAGCTGTTTAAAGAAAAAGGTATATATAAGTAATCGGAACACTTAGAAAACTGATAAATGTCACAGTGGTATTATAGAAGGATAATACAGAGCCAAGATCAAATTAAAAGACAATAAATGGAACAGAAGGGAGGCAGTGTTTAGCTTTGTATAAACTTTTAGGTTTGCTCTGTAATCTGCTAAATCATATACATTCTTTTGTGATATGTTATTATGTATGTGGCACTTGAGGCACTGTATGTAAAGTAAGGAATGCTTTACTAGTTCTCCTTGGTTTTATCTTTGTTTAAACTAGCTTTAAAGTATTAAACAATAATTGAAATGAAAAGCTTACCTATTTTAAAAAGCCAAATTTAAATAAATATATAACTTTAAAATGTTTATCAGTTGTTTCCATGAAAGAATATTAGTTTCCAGTAAATTTTAGTGATGGCTCAGTCACTTTTCTATTTTGGAATTACATAGTTATGTAAGTAAAATTTTTAAAAATCATAAAGGGAGCACCATTGTACAGTCTAGCATAAACAGCAAATTTTAAAGAGGACATATTTAAGTTCATAATCATATTTTTCAGTAAATATTGCTCAGTGAACTGGAAAACTTTAATAGAAAAATGTCTGCAGTTTTGTGATTGTTAATTTGGTTAAACCGATATATTATTTAAGTTAGGTAACATTTTATATTACTTTCATATGAATAAAGGTAATCCATGCATTGTCGAGTCTATAAAATGTTGAGTTTTTTTTAGATGATATAAACTTTGATTCTGGGCACTAGTGCTAGTAGATATTACTACCCTCCTGAGGGAAATCAGAAGTGATTTAACCCCAATGGAATACATTAATTCTTGAAGCGGCTCTTTTCAGTAGTGTGACTTTTAGAAAGTATCTCAGTAGTTAAGGAAGCTAACAGTCTTAGATCTACTTTTAAAACGGATGGCCTTCTTAAGAATAAAGCAAAAGGTGATTTTCTACATAATTTATGCTTTCCAAAAGTGATGATATGCTCTCCTGCAGCAACATACGAGAAGAAAAAAGGCTTATCTAGATTCAAAAATTAACAGCAATTATAGTAATATATCCCCTCCTTCTAAATAGTAAAAAGCTCTGATTGTACAAGAATTACCTGTGCTAGTCAAGTTGTTGTTTTTCCTTGAACAACTTTGGAAAAATGGATTTGACAGTACATAATCAGTTCTACTAACCAAAGCTTGTATTTGGAAATTTACTTTTTGTACAAATTGAATTATATAATGCTTAAAATACTTTAAGTCACTTTATAAGCAAAATGCATAGTACTTAATTTGTTTATACTGTAAAGTATATGTTAAATGCTTTTATCACTTTGAGAATAAAAAGTTACTAATGCTGTTGTATTTTACTTTTTAAAAACTACACAAACATTTGACTTTAAACTTAAAAATGTTTCAAATCCATATTTGATGGATATAATATTTAATATTAAACAATGTTTATGATAGACTCGCCTTTTTGAAGATACAAGGTTAGGCTCATGGAACCTATTCTTGAAATAAGCTCTGATGCCTAAAGAAATAGGAAATTTAAAACCTACCATGAAATATACATTTTTAAATTTTTATACAGAAAATAATAGGTTCTTTCTGCATTCTGAATGAGACCTTATAAAACACATTGTTTAGACATAGAATCAGTCTTTAAGGGTCCTTGAACCCAACCAGTCTTTTTAGAGATAAATGTCTTTATATAAATTAGAACAGTTTTTCAACTATTGAAATTATTTTCATTGTTTTACTGGCTTTCAACTTACCTTGGTAATTTGGGCTGTTGTAACCATATCAGAAAAAATAGGTATGATTGAGGATTAAGTCAATTTAGTGCATTTTAAGAACTTTAGGCTGAAAGGAAGAAGTTCGTGTGAAGAAGGTTCAAGCCTCCACTAGGTCCTTTAAAAATTTTTCTTTTACACTAGGTCCTTTAACACACTAATTAATTTCTACCCCACACATAGATAGTAATGAGCTTTGCACAGACTCCAACCCCAGTTTGTGGGGCTGGTTTTAATTTTACCAGGCAGGAAAATTCCAGCTGCTTGCTGACACCCAACTTTAAAAAGGGCACAAAGCCTTTTACTCCGAAAGTGAAGTAAGAGCTTATCCTTAGAATAATCAGTCCAATAAAAGGATAAATAATCCTAACTTGTTTTAAGTAGGAGACAAAATTTTGAAAGGAACGTTTGAAGAGCAGGAAACTACTTGGATAATAAAGGGTAAATATGACGAAGATGCTGGAAACACTTTGGCCAGCCTGTTTGCCTTTGTGAACAGGGAAAAAGCATGTGTGTAGTTTTGGAACATCACTCTTTGTATAGCCTGCCAACTATTTAAAAATAAAACATCTTACAGGAACTATAATCCCAGGTAATTCATTAAGTGCCACCACAGCAGACCATAAAACTGGATAAGACTTCCTAAGACTTGATTTTTTTCTCCGATTTTTAAGGAGCCACCAATATTGAGGGTTCTAAATAAAGTTTAGTAGGTTTCTTCACTGTGTTTTCCTCTACCTGCAACAATATATTAGATGACACTTTGTGGGTATACTTACTTACCTAATTTTGTGCCAGATTAATGAGGGGATATATTCACTCTAAAGCCCTAGTCAGACTAAAAATGTATAAATTTTATACATCTACAACATTTTTTTGAGACGGAGTCTCACTCTGTTGCCAGGCTGGAGTGCAGTGGTGCGATCTTGGCTTGTGGGAACCTCCACCTCCTGGATTCAAGTGATTCTCCTGCCTCAGCCTCCCAAGTAGCTGGGACTACAGGCATGCTCCACCACAACCAGCTAATTTTTGTATTTTCAGTAGAGACGGGGTTTCACCATGTTGGCCAGTCTGGTCTCGAACTCCTGACCTCCAGTGATCCGTCCACCTTGGCCTCCCAAAGTGTTAGGATTACAGGCATAAGCCACCGCACCCAGCCTACATCTATAACAATAGCAAAATAGAAACTGCATTTAAGTTGTACTTAAGTTATAATTAAAGTAAATCACATTAAGTCATATTGCTCAAAGGGCAGCAAAACTTAATTTGCAGATTTCTGCGTGGCTATGTTTTGGTTTCTCAACTACTATTTTGAAAGCATGTTCTTGAATCATCTGCACCTGAAAGCTCTACGTCTTGTAAGTAGAGCTGACAGGTTTAATTCTTAAGAAATACTTTTGTAAATGTTAATGCTGTCTGTGCTGTAGTTACTTTATGATGCTTTCTGTCTTCATTTAATTAAGATTCTTAGGAACAATGAAAAATCTTGAATGCTTTTTTTTTGAGACAGAGTCTCGCTCTGTCGCCCAGGCTGGAGTGCAGTGGAGCCATCTCAGCTCACTGCAACCTCCGCCTCCTGGGTTCAAGTGATTCTCCTGCTTTAGCCTCACGTGTAGCTGGGATTACAGGCATGGACCACAACACCTAGCTTTTTTTTTTTTTTTTTTTTTAATTTTAGGAGAAACGGGGTTTCACCACATTGGCCAGGCTGGTTTTGAACTCCCGACCTTCAGTGATCCTCCCACCTCAGTTTCCCAAAGTGATGGGATTACAGGCGTAAGCCACTGTGCCTACTCAAAAATCTTGAATGCTTTTTTCACATAACTATTAGAATCTTGTTTAAAAGTTCCAGGTATAGATATCCTCATTTGTTTTCCCTGCATAACCAAGTTCTTTGATTTGCAGTTGACCAAAACTTGGTACAAGAATCTTTGTCTCTTCAAGGCAGTTCTGGAAATCCAAAATCCTGTAGTTTTTCCAGAGCAATTTCCTGAGTTTGGTAGAAGTTCGTGTTGCCTGAGTTTAGCCACTAGATGGTGATAATGCACAGATCCAAGTTTTCTTGTAACATTGTGAAGACAATTAGCAGGTTAAAGAGGCAGTATTAATTTGGAATGTTTAGGCATTATTATAAGGAGCTGACAGGCTAAAGGAGGCGTGAAAGAAAGTTCTCCCTCTGTATTTGAGGAAGATATCTGGTGACTGGGTTATTTTCAGACTGTTGTGGGACTACAGTTGAAAAAAAAAAACCCAGCAAAAATGAATTCCTAGACAAAATAAGACCAAAGACACATAAAATACAAGCTCCAATTTTTTTAATTAGACCCAACAGAAACAAAAACACTCCAATAAATTGTTTATAAAAGCTTCCTGTCAGTATCTGTACTTATTTCCTCACAGACCAGTAACATCTGGTTGGCAGGCACTGGTCTGAGGACCACACTTCGGTGCTAAAAGCCTGTACTATAGTACATCCAATTCAGTCAGCAGAACCGGGGTTCAAGACCTGACTTCATTACTACTAGCTGGATAGCCAGAGAAAGATCACTTAGCCTTTCTAAGGTCCAATTTACTCATTTGGATCAGGTTAATTATATCTATGATTAAGCTTTCTGTGAGAGCTCAATAATAATGTACTAACCTCTCAGGAAGTACTTGAATGTTAGTTGAAACTGAATCACATAATTGGTACATTTACATATTAAACGTGAATTGTTTTATCTGATATCTACTCCATCTTCTTACTGGTGTTTTCTCCTTGAATAGAAACCTGTTCAGTTGATCATCAAATACTTAAAGGACCTTGAAAGCTTGTCTGGCTCTAATTAAAGCACAGCTACTTGGTGATCTTAACAGAAACCTGTCCTCTCTCGGAGAAGCGCAACCTCTTCCACTGCGCTGACAGCTTTGTGGGAAGAGGGAGAACTACAGGAAACAGTGAAGAAGTCAGAAGGTGCCTGTTTACCCAAACGTGTCTGCAGCCATGTTCCTGCATACCCCGGTTGGAAGAACCGCTGAAGCACTATGCTATCAGCTTAAAGTCTAGGTGACTACAAAACCCTGGAAAGTTTGGCACATAAACTACATTAGGCAAGATCAAGGATGACGTTTGTTCTTTGATTAATCATTATCACTGCCATTCAATGTGACCTGCCAAACATACACAACTTACATCTTTACAGCAATCCTAAATCCTAAGATTTAGTGATGTTAGGTTGCTTAAAGAACACAAGCCAGTTACTAGCTAGTTCCAAAATCTCAGCCAGAAATATGTGTTAACACTGGATTTGCTACATCTAGAAGCACAATCACTCCAGTTATGGTGTCTAAACGAATGTCTAAAGTTAGGTGAGTGGAATCAGACTATACTAAACTTGGTTCCAAAAGTTATAAAAGTTGTAAAGTTAGTCTAAACTAAAGCACTTAAGTGAAAAAGTGTAACTGCCATACCAGAAAGAAGAGCTCCCACCATGAAAATGTCACTGAAGGTATTTTTTATTTTTGAAGGTATTTTTAAAATCTGGGCACACCATATCTATCTGTAGGACCTTGGGTCCAAAGGTCCTACATAACTGATATGAACCATAATTCTCCATATTAACAAAGGCTCGGAAATTGAAACCAAGATCACCTAACTCGCTCACTTTGGCCAATATAGTACGAATTTCAGCTTCTTTACAAGAGAAAAGTCCTGAGATGTTAATATGCAGCAATTCTGCTGATGTGCATTTTAACTTTATGCACCAAGGAAGAAAGGCTAAGGAATTCACAAAAGTAAAATCACCCCCTGAAAAACAGATGCTGGTGATTGGAGAAAAAACAGCAGTAGAATTAAGGTGTTTTATAAACGAGAGAGTGTTTTGTTTCTGTTAGGTAAAGGGATTTCTTCATATGTTATTTTAATAAAAGGGAATTTCATAGGTAAAAACCAATATTCAAAATTATAAAACAAATAGAACTGTCTGTGCACAATCACTGCATCAAAAATTTGCAAGAGACTCAACAGAAATTCTTTAGTTGGCAAATGTGGTTTGAAGGGGTAATAAAATCTTTTTATGGCTAAACCAAGAGTCTTGTTTCCTGTTGGCCCAAAAACAGATGTTTCATTTCCCAGATAAGTAGGTTCTCCACTGTAAAGAAATATTCTTGTATAGTTGGTTTCTATGTTCTTGAACTCTGCTCCAAATTCAGCCAACTTGTTAAAGGTCCTTAACACAAATTTGGAACAGTCGTAGGAATCAAACCATGTCTCTGCCCCCTTTTCTGGGCTGGCTTTTACATTCCATGTCTCGTAATAAATTCCTGTTTCATTGTCCTGTTTCACCCACTTTGCCATTTGGTTGAACATGTTTCCTAGTTTAAAAAAACAAAACAAAGTCACCTAGTGAACAAAGCTAATCATGTTAATTTTTTTTTTTTTTTTTTTAGACAGGTCTCCCTCTGTTGCCGAGGCTAGAGTGCGGTGGTAACATCACAGCTCACTGCAGCCTTGACCTCCTGGGCTTAAGTGATCCTCCCACCTCAGCCTCCTGAGTAGCTGGGACTACAGGCACTGGCCACCAAACCCAACTAATTTTTAAATTTTTCTTTTTTTTATTTGAGACCAGCCTGGGCAACACAGGGTCTTGCTGTATTGCCCAGGCTGGTCTCAAATTCCCAACCTCAAGTGATCCTCCTGCTTCAGCATTCTAAAGCACTGGGATTATAGGTTTGAGCTACCATGGCTGGCCTAATCATATTAATTTTAAGTAAAATGTTCTAACTTGATTAAGACTATGGATGCCTGAGTAAACAATGGTTTTGAATTTCCACACCTGTATTTCACAACAGGAATCCAAGCTCAGCCAATTTTATTCCATTCTTCAAGGCACAAGATATTTCTGAATTATAAACATTAGATATAATAGGTGTATAAGGAGAAGTCATCTTACATACTAATCCTATAATCATTTAAGCTATAGTCAAAGCGAAATTATACAAATGCAGAAGCTCTCTTTCTCTACCCAACTCACCAAATCTTGGATTCTGAGGCAAAAGAGAAAAGGAAAGCACAAAAAGAATTGCGAAAGAGGAAAAGCAGAATGGGCAAAGACAGTGTAAGGAAAATGGAGGTGTGGGAAATGTGGAGCTTCACTGTTGCAAAGCATGCTACGCATAAAGTATGAATGGCTGTCTGAGGAGCCACTGCTCTAGAAGGCTGGCTATTACTGTTACGAGAACAAGCACCATACCCCATCCACCTTGTGTGTTTGGTACGTTTCTTTCTTCCCTGTACTTGGAGTTGTTGGGATGCTGCTGATGACCTCTCCACCTGCCACGTTAAGTCCTTCCAACAAATCAACTAAACTGGAAATGTTTTAGGCCGAGTTCATACTCCAGGATGGCTAACCCTCTCTCCTATCATCTTGTACTAGACCAGAAGAATCTTTCCAAATATTCAGAAAACACTACTCTGCATGGTTACAACTCTCATCTTGGGCATTTATAATGCCTAATAGAGCTGGGCCCCAAACACTGCATCCTGTCACTGTGTGCAGACCTCTTTGGTTACTCCAACTTGAGTCCATAAAATAAATACTTCATGTTCTGTAAAATGAATAGAGTGACTGCCTTTATCAATTTTATGGAATTAAAATTGTAGAACAGAATAAAGCCTGTTGTATTAGAACTGGGGATACTGTTCTTAGCATTCTTCAACTTTCAAATGCCACCACTATCCTTATGAGACAAGAATGCTTCAAAACACTATTTTGTCAATCACAGGATTATTCACAAGGCAAATAAATGACTTAAAAGATTTAAGTACTGGCATATTTTGAACTACTTTACAAAACATAGTGATCACTTATTCATATGATCATTGACTTTATGTCAGAAGGAAGGATTTTCAGATAACGATGTAGGTGGAAATGGGGAAAGGTGTGAACTGGCCTGGAATGAAAGAAAGAGCCGCTAATGATGGACTTTTGTATTGTTGGTACGGTTTAAGGCACATTGATTAGAAAGTAGCAGGAAAGATTAGAAAACAACATGGTGCATTCGGCTAAAAGATCCTTGTTACATTTAAAAGACCTCAGTTTTATTCCTGATTCTGCTACACCCAGCTCTTTGACCTTGAGAGGCAAGTAAGTCATGTTACCTGGCTGAGCCTCAATTCCTTATTTGCAGAGAATGAGTATCTTATCCTCTCCATTGAACTGTGAGTTAACATACCTCCAAATCATTTGTAAAGAGCTAAACAAATAGGAAGCATGATTACTTCCTCAAGTCCTGGGGTTCACTGAATAATTATTATCACAACAGTGCTTTCATTTCAGATGTTTCTACTGTTCTGGGGAACAGCAATTTATAATGTAATGCTTCATAAATCATATGGAGAAGCTCCTTACTTCTCAAATGCTATGGTATATTGTCTCCATTTTACACATGAGGCAATGGGCCAATAAGGTATAAAATGTGACCCAAGTCACATAAGGAGTTACCGATGAAAGGGTTGCTGAACTCTTTTCATTACTAACCAACAATGCAGCACTTGCAACACAATTCCAACTTTCAGCAACTTTCCAATACATCCAAAAGAAGAAAAAAATCTCAAAGATAAAATATTTAAACTGCTCAAGAGGGTCTCAAATATAAGATCATATACATTTTGGGAGGCAATGTATCAAAGTAGTCAGGAGAATGGGCAATGGAGTGTAACTGCCAGGGTTGGAGTCGAACTTACTAAGCTGTGTAACTTTAACCTCTCTGTGCCTCAGTTTCTCCATCTGTAAAATAGGCAAAATAATAGTAACTACCTCCAGAAGTTGTGATGATGAATGATGTGATAATATGTACAGTACTCAGAACAGTGCCAGAACCAGTCTATATTAGTAGCTATTATTTTTCAACATAAAAATATCATCACTAAAATTTTTTTCAGATATAGTTAACATATCCTTTAATCAGGCATTTTATGGATTTCTCTTACTATTTCGTTTAGAAAGACGAATTTAATTGTACAAAATGTTTTATCATTTTATTCATTTTTATGATAGGAAAAGAGCATTTTTTAGGGAAACATTCAAAGATCAGAGATAAGCTACTCATCACCAACAGGTGAAGTTCTGCATGAGTAATAGTTTGGGTCAGAGTTTAGTGGTTCCACCAAAAGCAAATGCAACAAAAACAAATATAAATAGATGAGACTTAATTAAACTAAAAAGCTTCTGCACAGCTAAAGGAACAATCAGCAGAGTAAATAGACAACCCACAGAGTGGGAGAAAATCTTTGCAATCTATACATCAGACAAAGGACTAATACCCAGAATCTACAAGGAACTCAAATCAGCAAGAAAAAAACAATCCCATCAAAAAGTGGGTTAACGGCCGGGAGTGGTGGCTCACACCTTTAATCCCAGCACTTTAGGAGGCCGAGGTGGGCAGATGACCTGAGGTCAGGAGTTTGAGACCAGCCTGGCCAACATGGCGAAACCCCATCTCTACTAAAAATACAAAAATTAGCTTGGCATGGTGGCGGGCACCTGTAATCCCAGCTACTTGGGACGCTGAGGCTGGAGAATCGCTTGAACCCAAGAGGTGGAGGTTGCAGCAAGCTGAGATTGTGTCATTGCACTCCAGCCTGAGCGACAAGAACAAAACTCCACCTCAAACAAACAAACAAACAAAAAGGCGGGGTGGGGGTGGCTAAGGACACAAATAGACAATTCTCAGAAGATATACAAATGGCCAAGAAACATGAAAATGCTCAGGGAAATGCAATGATCAGGGAAATGCAAATCAAAACCACAATGTAATACCGCCTCACTCCTGCAAGAATGGCCATAATCAAAAAATAAAAAAATAATAGATATTGGCAGGATGTGGGGGAAAGGGAACACTTCTTCTCTGCTGGTAGGAATGTAAATTAGTACAACCACTATGGAAAACAGTGTGGAGATTCCTTAAAGAACTAAAAGTAGAACTGCCATTTGATCCAGCAATCCCACTACTGGGTATCTACCCAAAGGAAGAGAACTCATTATACGCAAAAGATACTTTCCCATGCATGTTTATAGCAGCACAATTTGCAATTGCAAAATTATGGAACCAGCTCAAAAGCCCATCAATCAATGAGTGGATAAAGAAAATGTGGTGTATATATACCAAGGAATAATACTACTCAGCCATAACAAGGAATGAAATAATGGCATTTGCAGCAACCTGGAATAATGGTCTCCAATTAAATCCAAGTGAAGTAACTCTTCAGGAATAGAAAACCAAACATTGTGTATTCTCTTGTAAGTGGGAGCTAAGCTATGAGGATGCAAAGGCATAAGAATGATGAACTTTGGGAAGTCGGGGGAAAGGGTCGGAGAGGGGTGAGGGATAAAAGACTATACACTGGGTACAGTGTACACTGCTCGGGTGATGGGTGCGCAAAAATCTCAGAAATCACCACTAAAGAACTTATTCATGTAACTTAACCAGTTCCCCACAAACCTATTCAAATAAAATAAATAAAAAATACAAATAAGAGATGAAAAAAATTCCCAAAGTTTAATGGTTCCAAAAGTACATTTTACAAATGACCTCTAAGTAAAACATTACTGAAATGTTTCAATGGAAGTATAACAATTTCTTTCATTTGGTTTTTGATGCAATGATCAAATATTGCTATATTTTCAAAACTTACCTGATATAGTTGCTACTTGAACTAATGTCCCATTTTCCTTCCAGTGAACATCATCAATTCCCTCAAAAAAGCAGGCAGCGCCTTGATTACACCAGAAAGGGGCATCCATTTCAGGTCGGAGATGGGGAAATGTACAGTTGCCAAGTTGGAAAAGTTCATACCATTCCATTGTGTAGTTCTTGCCAGTTAATGTACTCCTGAATCCAATGGCATCATGCATAATTTTCTGTGTAAAGACAGTACATGTATAAAAGCAACTGTGACACAACCATGGGTCCAGGTAACCTGATAGGAGAAAATGTGGCACATCACAAATGCATATCAAGTAGAACAACTGTTCAGCTGTTCTTCCATGCTGCTATTGTCATATCCACTCTGCGGCCCCAAACTCCAGGCCCTCATCCACCCCGGCTTTGGCCACTACACCCCTATTTGGCTCATCTCAAATAGGAGGCCTGCATGTTACGTGGACAAGCTCATAATTTCCTTAGAGCTTAGAATAAGTGTGGGGAGCCCCCATGCCAGTCTCTGGAAGCAGCTCTACAGACCTCACATGGTGATGGGTTAACCTGGAAGTGACTACAACAGGGTATGGAAATCAAGAGGTGTTACCTGCCTGCCCTGCCACTTCTGGGCCTCTTCTCACCTTCCAGGAGCTAGGTACAGGAGCTGGTTTCAGATTCATAATATTACAATGGATAATGGTGATTACATTTGTTGTTGTCAAGATTACAAAATCTGATAGTAACTATTTTTGACTACTCATTTTAAATGTACTAAGACAAACACCAACATGATCTAAAGTCAGCCATCTAAATAGTGATTACTCCTTAAAAATCAACTTAATAACCAAATCATTGAATTAACCAAAGTTATAAGACCAAGATGCATCCTTACCAAGTGTCCCAGGAGGTCTCCATATTTAAATTCCCATACTGGGGCTTGTAATCGAAAAACTTCAATGTCATCATCACCCTCCATAACTGGGATAGCTGAGCCAGTTGGACAGAAAGTATACTTAGCTTGACAATAAGGATCAGGTTTTGGACGGAAGTCAAAGCGTCTAATAAAGAAAAAGAAACCATCTACTTAGATTCTAAAAGGAATCTGATTCTTCTCACGTCTTTTAGAATCCAGTAACATTTTTAGGGGACCATTCAAAGGTCGGACCATAGTTAATAAATATAAACACACATTTTGTTATCTTGCGAACAAACTTCCAATAATGTTTTTAATAGCAAATGATAAACTAAAAGCACTCTGATAAATACAGGCTTCCCTGTTCCCTGATCCCACTGTGAAAATTTTGAAGACAGGAATTTTGTCTTAAAATTTTTATAGCTCCAGATCATAGTAGACAGTTGCAAATGTTTACAGAATAAATGAACATTTTTCCAATGTGTTCAATTTTACTAACAATCCATACATTAAGATTATTCAGATAATTATGAGTAACAGAATACATTTTATATTTACTTACGAATTAACATTCATTCAACCAATATTTATTGAGGCTCCACTACGTATATAGGGAACTATAGTAAGAAGGAGGGAAACAAAAATCAAAACACTGTTCCCTTTCTCATGGAACTGTGGGTGGGAGCTGGAAAGACATTGAACAAGTAATGAGTGTGGTATGTGCTAGACTAAAGGAATGAGTCCTATGGGCACACAGGAAGGACAAATCATTGTTAACCAGGTATGGGATGAATGGGGTGGGGAGGGCAAAGAAAGAGATGAAGGCCGGGCCTAGGTTTTTCATGTACTTGACTAGAAAATTAAGACAGAAAGGCAGAGGAAATGTTAAGTATTGTAAGACAAGCCTGGCACATTTGGTCTCCAGTAGGTACGGAAGACTGGATTTCAGGCCTCGACGCAGGAATGGAGACAGAAGAGACTGGCAGGGGCTGTCATTTTGTCACTAGGAGAATGTGCATGGAATTCCCTGCCTTATAATTGGGGAAGGCTAAACTTAAAGGATGTTAAGTAGCAGATCTGACAGGACTGAATTTGCTATAAAGTAAACCTTATTTCATGAATTAAAAGAGGGTATGGAGAGAGGCCAAATAAAACATGAGAGATCAGTTAGAAGGTGACCTCAACAATGCAGGCAAGAAAAGAAGACCGGAGAAGGCCACAGCAATAGGACGCAAGGGGCACTGCAGCTGAATTCAGCTCAACAGACACACTGGTCACCTATAATCTGGCACTGGGAAAGAAAGAAGTGGTGGCGACAACAGCTTCTATCTAAGAATCCTAGACCCCCAAGGTGGTAGCCAGATCTAACAAATCTTAACAAATCAACAAAAATTTCTATTTTAACTTAAGAAGTTAAAATCTTTATGCTAACCGAAACTATTAACGACGCTCCCAAAAGTTTCTGCTACTTGGGTACAGTGTTTTATAGGCACTTACCTGGTTTAAACAAATACATAATCACATGGAGATTTCACTGACACAGCAAAATCTATTTTAGTTCAAAGGTAATTTAAGTATGAACTTAATAAACTTAAATATTATATTCAATTGAGGGAATTAGATGGGGGCACGTACTTAATATCTGAGACTTAAAAAAAAAAAAATCCACTAAAAAGCCATAGTCAACACCTTGCCCTAATGTTAAATCAAATCGTTTGGATTTACAATTCTTGTTCTATTGAGTAATTTTGACTTCTTACAAACATTTTATTATTAACATTTTCCAGAAAACTAGCTTCAACCACAAACTTCTCTTTCCACGTAGTATATCACACAAAACAAAAAAGTGTTGTAAACCTTTCAGTGAGCAGAATACACTATCTAGGTTTGACAACAGCTGGCATTTTACTAGATTTAATCCTTCCAGCAAACCTATGAGGTAAGTGCTACCACTATTCCTATTTTTTGACTCAGGGCATGTGGGCACAGAGATTCTTGAGTAACTTTCCCAAGATCCCTGGTGATGACAGAGCCAGATTTGACCCGCAGCAGGCAGAACTCCTTCCCACTCATACTGTCATGCAAAATAGCTGTTTTTTTCAGGTTTGTTGTGTGCAGTTTTAGCTGTTGATTACTTATGCTAGTAAGTTAAAATTATGTCCAATGATGCTTTTGGTTTAAAGAAAAATAGCTGTTTTCAAAAACTGCTGGTCTTTCTCCTGCCTGATGTTGACACCATGTTTTCTTTCTCTGTGTTTAGCTATCTCTGACCGCCGGAGGCTGTGTCTTCTCCGTCAAAGGCTGGAATCGACCTCCCAGGTGTGCGGGCTCTGTCCCCGACTTAGGACCGGCGTCCTACCTCCAGGCTGAAGACTGGACAAAAGCGGTGACAATCTTCCCGGTCTAACCAGGACTGCAGGAGACGGGGATTCCCGGGATGCGCGACTTTTGAGGGCACTTCGGATCAGGTTCTGATCAGGTTCAAACCAGAGCGAGTTGGTCGCCCAGTAAATTGTACCAAATGTTCCGCAGTAATAACTAACGACAGTGCATGATATAAATAAATGCGATAGACAGTGTTTTTAAACTACTCAAGAAATCAGCTACTTGTACCCAGAAGTCCCTCCATTAAATAACATTACTCTCCTTTTCTTCTTCCACGATTCAGGACTGTCCTGAGTCTGCCGCAAGTGACCAGAGGGGATGAAAGGTCCCAGGGCTGCACGTAACGAGCGGCTGCGACTCCCCAGTCCTCAACTTTGCTCTCAAGTGCGCTCCGAGCGTCACCCGGCGCTGTCCCCGCACCATCTCGTGACCCGACACAAACCACGGTGAGCAGGGGTCCCCGCCCCAGCACCCCATCCCCCATCGTCAACGCCGACCCCAACCCCGACAGTGCGCGCGCCGCCGCACTCACTTGTAGGGCACCGGCCAGTGGCGCCGGGAGGGGACGCCCGAGACCCGGGACCAGCCCGGAACCGCCGCGAGCCAAAGCAGCGCCAGGGCCCAGCACCAGGAAGCGCGTCCCCGAGCCGCGCCCGCGCCCCGCCACATCTCGGCGCCCTGTGCGGTGTCTACCTCCTGCGCCATCAGGCTGCACCCAGTACTTCCGGAGCATCTCGAGGCCTGCGACGCCGGTGGGAGGAGCATGCGCGGAGCCGCCAGCCCCGGACGCGGGGCGCCTTGCCGCTGCGCGTCAGCTCCAGAGCTTGGCAGCAAGCGCAGGTTCGGGCGCATGACACCTCCCCGCGCCCGGCCCGCGGCGGCTTCCACACTTTGCAGTCCAGGAAGGTGCTTTGGTCTGGCTCCCAGGAGAATTCGATCCAGACCTGGGGCGTCATCTTTTATGAACTGACCTGTCCTTGCCCAAAAGCCACCACCAAAACCAAAAATCTGTCACCAGGGCTCCTCCCAACACCGAACTTTTACTCCATCCCACAGGGCCCACGCTAGGTGTCAACAAACGTTGAGTGAACGAGAATGTGTATTTGGGGCTGAGGGTGCAGGGCTGGGGGTGCAGTGAGGAAGAAGGGACAATAGTGAGGAAATGGCTTGTCATCACCCGACCTGGGCCAGTCATAACAGTGGTTAACACTGACAATATGTGGTCCCTGCCACTCCCCAAGTGCTTAGTGGGGAAATGACTCGTCCTCACTCGACCTGGGCCAGTGATAACAGTGGTTAACACCGACAATATGTGGTCCCTGCCACTACCCGAGTGCTGCCGAATTCACCCCCTCCCCTACCGCTCCCCTCACAGGCAGGTGTTCCTTGCTTGGATCTGTCACTTCACTGGAAAGAAGTTTCTGCATCACCTTCTCTTCTTTGACTCTTCAACTAGGTCAAGAAAACAATGGCGTCAATTACCCGGCTTTTGAGGAGCCTCTCGTGGCATGCTTTGCTGTTAGGCACAAATACTGACTTAAGTCTATACGTAGTACATTCAGGGCCTTGCCATAGTCACTTGTTTTTACCAGACAGCAGTTTTGCAGGGCCTTAGACCGGGACTTTCCAACTCCTTCACTTCACCCACAACTCGTGTGAAGCATCATAATGTTTGTAAGGCTATGGGAATAAGCAAGGTGGCTTCAGTAGCCGGAGATGACCACCACAATCCATTGGAGGATATGTAGCTTGTGGGGGTGTCACTGACTTCCTTGGGCCCTCCAGGTCTCTTGATTACAGATGGGACTCAGTACCCTGCCCCAAACACACACTCCTTTGCCCACTTGCTGCTCCAGGTTTGGGGGTTTTGCGGAGGTTCAGGCTGGGCTGCATTTTACCATACATTTGTCTAAGCGTTTTGATAGCTACCTAGCTCTCCTCCGTATACTATGGCCAAATTCAAAATTACCAAGGCTAAACTGGCTTCTTCAAAGACCTGCCCAAGATAAGAGGGGGAAGCATTCTAGCCCTGAGAGCTGAAATGTAATGTCTGATTTGAAGGGCACCTGAAGGATTCCGTGGCCCCACACTTGAGCCTAGCTTAAAAAGCAATCAGCAGGAACAGCTTTTTAAAAAAAGAAAAAACATTGATTAGAGCATTTACAAATCCTGGAACCATACACAGTATGATGTATGAGGGCCACAGTAGATGGCCTCAACAACCAGAGCCTCCGTGGCTGCCTGGAGAGCGGTGATGCAGGCAGCAGCTTCATGAGATATTTGCAGTTTAATCCGGTCATCTGCAAGCACAATCTGCCCATCAGATTGGACTTTCTTGGAGGCAAAGAGAAGCAACTGCAGTGGGGTGACTAAAGTCATGCCTTTAGCAGAGATGGCTCGAGTTCAAATCTTTTCACCAAGTACAAAGAAGGGAGATAGGTACTTCATGTCTTGGCTACTAAAAGGACAATTAACAGTAGATGGTTCCAGGTTCCATCTACTGTTAGTAGAGGGCCACAGTAGAACCTCCCATTCAGTTCAGGACTTCCCAGAGCTACAAAAACAAATTCAGGTTGACCTTGTTCAGTGGTGGAGGCCTCTGGTCTTGCTTCTGCCATCTGTCTCTTCATTCTGTGTGCAGGGAGCTTTCATGGTAAGAAAGCACTTCCTAGTATTGGTTTTTATTTTTTATTTTTTTGGAGACGGAGTCTCCTTCTGTCACCCAGGCTGGAGCGCAGTGATGTGATTTCGGCTCACTGCAACCTCCGCCTCCCGGGTTCAAGCAATTCTTCTACCTCAGCCTCCCTAGTGGCTGGGTACAAGTGTGTGCCACTTGTAATTTTTTTTTTTTTTTTTTTGGTAGAGACGAGGTTTCACCATGTTGGCCAGGCTGGTCTCGAACTCCTGACCTCAAGTAATCCACCCGCTTCTGCCTCCAAAAGTGCTGGGATTACAGGCTGTAGTCACCGTGCCTGGCCCTAGTATTGGTCTTAACTCAGCCTCCTGGTAGCTCCCATTCTTCTGGTCTGGTTTTGCCTTGGATGGGAACACTGATTAAACCCCATTCTTTTTGTCTATGACCCCACACCCCAAGCTGAAGGTGCTCATAGATTATCGCTGGTCGATACTGGTTGCTTCCCCCTTGTCCATGGCTTTTAAATCTTGAGGGCCCACAGACAGAATTGAATTTCAATCTAATTGGTTTCCCTTGGATCCTTGCCCATTCAGCCTAAGACTGCCTGGACCACATGGCATCTCCCCAGATAGAGTGATAGGATTCTGGGGAAGTGTGGAGTTGAGATGAAATTTAAATAAGCAGTATTTTCGTAGACTCAAAGCAAAACAAGGCTGTATGTCAATGATAGCAGTGGCTGCTCCAGACGGCCTGCTGCTGCCATCAACACACAGGCTCTAGGTCTAGACTGCAAAGTGGATGAAGGGCCTATTTCCTTGGAGACTATGAAGTTAAAATAGCGATGGAGTTTTGTGTCTGGAAACCCCTTATCAGAAGCTTGACATCTGGGTTGTAAATTGAGGCCAATTCTCTGTGTGGAATGACTGAGGTCCTTCAAGCAAAGGTGGGATATTTTATTGTTACTGATGTAATTTCAAACACGAAGTTGTCTCTAATCTATGATTTTAGAGAACAAAGTTTCTCAGTGAATAAGAAAGCAGGAAGCCAGGCAAGGTGGCATGTACCTGGAGTTCTAGCTACTCAGGAGGCTTGAACCCAGGACTTTGAGGCTATAGTGAGCTATAATCGTGCCTGTGAATAGCCACTGCACTTCAGCCTGGGTAACATAATGAGATACTGTCTCTAAGAAAAATTTTTTTTTTCGTGTAATACTTTATTTTCCATTGTATTAAATGAAAGCCAGGAAAATATCAAGTTATTTTTAAAGACAAATCTTTACTCCTTAAAGAAAAATACAAACTGTGGTATTTCTAAGATAGATCATTACATTTTACATAATATAAACAAAATCACTAATGCATCTATATGCTTGGTTTCCTTAAGCTACAGTGAACCACAGAATGGGTTAAAATGCATTTACTTTTTGGTGGGAAATAAACAGTGGAAAAAAATGTCACACATAGCATGCCTTTTTTTTTCTTACTGTCTACACACAGGAACTGACATAAACAAGCCTTAATAGATGCCACCTTCTCTTCCTTGTCCAAAGTAGCCAGTTCCATAGGCCCCCCTACCACCTCCTCGCTGGAATCCCCCAGATCATCTGTAGCCTCTACTAGGCCCTCTGTAATCTCCTCCAGAGTTGCCTCTATAGCCACCTTGGGAAACTTCTCTATAGCCTCCACCAACACCTGCACCATATCCTGCCTGACAAGAGCTGGAGCTGCCACCATAGCCTCCGCTACGATAGCCTCCACTGCTATAGCCACTGCCATAGCCTTCATTGCCATAACTAGAACCTCCCCTTCTATATCCGCTTCCATTGTCATATCGGGCCATCTTAGGAGGACCTGGACCATCTCCATACCATGTACTGCCGATCATAAGGTTGATATCAGCAGCTGAGGGTCTAGAGATTTGACGGATCATGTTCAGTATACTTTCATTTACGGGGTCCAACTGGCTGATGATAGCAGGTTGTTTGGTTACTTCAACAACCAGAGCCTCCGTGGCTGCCTGGAGAGCGGTGATGCAGGCAGCAGCTTCATGAGATATTTGCAGTTTAATCCAGTCATCTGCAAGCACAATCTGCCCATCAGATTGGACTTTCTTGGAGGCAAAGAGAAGCAACTGCAGTGGGGTGACTAAAGTCATGCCTTTAGCGGAGATGGCTCGAGTTCGAATCTTTTCACCAAATACAAAGAAGGGAGATGGGTACTTCATGTCTTGGCTACTAAAAGGACAATTAACAGATGATTTGTGGATAAGTGCATTACACCCTTCAGTGGTGAGAATCTTTGTCTTTTCCTTATGATAGCATACATTGGGGTACACACCAAAGGCCAGGAAGGGAGATAACAACATCTAAATTATTATCTGGTCCAGTGCTAGTAAACACTTGTGTCACCAAACAATCTTCTGGAAACCCAGAATTAATCAGAATCTCTTTGAGCTGAACTTTGACTTCCCAAGTCATTCTTAGTGTAGCCATATTAAGTCTTTTGTGCGCACAAAAACGTATCTCTGCTTCTTCTCCACCCATTCTAGTATCATCTCTGGCTTGGAATACTGATAAAAGGGCTACATGATGAGAAAATCTGTTTCCAGCAAAATTTTGATGGTTGTAGCCCAGCCGCTTTCCTTCATTGATAAAATGCTCTGGAAAGCAGGTAGCAGCAGGAATGGTACAGATAGCATCTCCCACATAGAAAATACACACCATTATCATCATTTTGCCAAAACGAGGCTCAATGGGGAGGTTAGCCAGGATTCGTCCCAATGGAGTCAAATCATCATTGGCATCTAATGCATCAAGCTCTCTAAGAGTGTGTTCTGCTTCAATCACAGCATCCAAAGGGAGAGTTTCAATTGCTTTGACCAGAAACTGGCCAATTCCAACTAGACACAGAAGTTTTATGCTAAGAGCAACTTCATGCAATGGTGTTTGGAACATCTCTGGTGTCATGTGGGTTTCAAGTCTCTCAAAACGAGCTCGGCTGCAGAGGTGAAAGCAGAATCCAGGCCGTATTCGGCCAGCTCGCCCTTTCCGCTGTTCAGGGTTTGTTTTTGATCCCCATACTGTAGCATAGTTGGTCATATTGTTGTGAGTAGCGAAGAGTTTCACTTTCTGCTTGCAGGAGTCAATGACATAAACAACATCATTTATGATAATGCTTGTTTCAGCAATATTTGTGGACAAAATAACCTCGGTTACTCCAACTGGTACTGGATCAAACACTTTGCGCTGTTCCTGTCGAGGAATCTGAGAATGCAGAGGTAGAATCTGATACTGATGGCTTCCAAAATGTGGATTCATTTCCAAATGCTTCTGCATAGTATAAATCAAATTCCAGCCAGGCAAAAATACCAACACAGCTCTGGGAATATTAAGGGTTTCAATGTACTTAAAGAGAGCTTCGACGAGTTCAAAAGGAGTTTCTTTTTCATTCAATTGAGACATGCTCATCCTTGTTTCTGGACCATATTCATCACCACGGATCAAGTTGCAATTTGCATCATCATCCTCACCACCATCATCATCCTTGTCCTTCTTGTTGTTTTTCGGTGAAGGAACAAAGTGGGTCATCTGAATGCAGTCTTCCAGAAAATATTCTTGAACTGGGTAAGTCCTCCCATACACTTAAATGATGGGGCAATTGAAGAAATATTCACACAACATGCTGGTATCAATAGAAGTGGACATAAGAACAATGAGAACTTCAGGGTAAGCTCAAACAACCTCACGCAGTACTACCAAAAGGAAGTCAGTATTAATGTCTCTTCCATGTATTTCATCTACAATTACATGACTGATTCCTCAAATGCCTGCTTCTAATTTTCTTAGGAGCACACCTACAGTACAAAACATTATACTGGCATGAGGACAAGGAAGTACAGACTCAAATTGAACACTGTAACCACAGCTGTTTACAGGCTCTTCTCCTCTCTCAAATGCAACTCGCTCTGCCACGGAAACTACACTGATTCTTCTGGGCTGAGTTACTACAATGTTACACTCTGCTGTCAGTCATTCTGGATAAAGTCATCTAGAATGAACTGGGGACCCTGTGTGGTTTTACCACATCCAGCAGCCCCTCTAATAATGACAACTGAATTTTGACTGATTGCTTCCAGAATCTCACTTTCAAATTTCTTCACAGGGAGTAACTCTTGCTCCTGCAAGATTGCTGGCAAATCATGATCCTGTTCCAACTGGTACACCAATTCATTCTTGAGGTCCAAGCTTATTTGCTCTGGAGAAGCAAAAGCCAGAGGTCCCTCAGCAATGTTGCTAGTAGTCCAAGGATTCCATCTGGATTGTGGAGGTGACCGAGGAACTATACCCACTTGGTTTTGTCACCGAGATGGTTCAAAGTGAGCCAATTTGCCAATGTTGAGTGCAACTGGCATAGAAGGATCTTCAGGCGGGGGCATAATCTCAAGATTTAGCTCTCAAATGATGTTTTGTGGCTGATGCTGTAAATCACGAGAGAGGTTTACTTTGTAAGGTTCCACTCTCTCTCCTTCCTTCTTTGTAAGTCCGAAGTAAGCTTCAACCACTCCAAGATGGTAGAGTTGTCTGACTAGTGACATGGCACAGGACTGTGCTGCCAATTTCTTATTTGATCCATGTTCATGTGCAAAAATCCTTCTGCCCAGCTGCTTGATGTAAACGGTTATTTCTGCAGTAAAGCTCCTGTTGTGATCAGGACCCACTTGGGTGTACTCATATTCTCCTTGGATTTTTTCTTTCTGAAAATATTGGTTTAGATGAGTTTTAGCATTTTCCGAGGTCCAGTTTCCATGAAGCCCAGCATTTAAATCCACTTCTTCTGACTCTAGATTAACTTGCACTTCTTGTTCTTCCTTTCTTGAGTAGTAATCCTTCAAGTTGGCTCCTTGGTCCCAGGAACACCATAGCCAGAGGCCCCTACCTCAGAATTATTTTCAGCTTTGAGAGCCAGATGTGGCGGAAGAGGACCTCCCATGGTTGTTGGTAAACCTCCTTCAGCATTTGCTGTAGTGTCAGGAATATCTGTAAGTGGGGGCAGAGATGCAACCCCAAAAAGCCGGAACTTCTTCACTCTTCATTTATTTGAACCAAATAGTTAACAAAGTCTCTGGCAGCATTGCTCTGTGCATCGTTTTTATTGGTGGAATTTCCTATGCCACTGTAATTATACCCTTCCACCTGAACCTCACACAAGAATTTCTGCCTACTTTTGTTCCCCAGTGCTCTAATTTCATAGGATGGAGTCACCTTCCTTTTGCCTCACCAGGCATACAGAAAATTTTTAATATCACCCATGATTGAAGTGTCTTCTTCAGATCAGCCTATGCTTCCTGGTTCCCAGCTCTTAGGACTGTGTGGCTCTGGCCTTCCATGAAGACAACAGAGACACGCACAACAACTTCCATAAAGGACTTGGCAAAAAAAAAAAAAGAAAAAAAATTAAGTAGAAAAGAAAGGAGGTTGTTACAACGCTTTATGATTTACTGTGGTTTGAGAGAAATACTGTTTTCTGGTAATTTTGAGGCTGGTTTTATCAGTCCAGGCTAATGAATACGAGGGCAGATTAAAGTCTAAGCTAATTTTTAGTTTCTCATTTACAATCTCATTTTTTATTTTAGGCGTTAAAAGCATTATTCTGAGAAGGGGCTTCACCAGTTTGCCTAAGAGCTCCAGCCCTAGACACACTAATTTCCTACTCCTTTTTTTCTTTTTGAGACAGGGTCTAACTTTGCCACCCAGGCTGGAGTGCAGTGGTGCAATCACAGTCACTGCAGCCATAGCCTCCTAGCTCAAGTGATCCTCCCATCTCAGCCCCTATAGTAGCTGGACTACAGGAATGTACCACCATGCCCAAATAATTTTAAATTTTTTGTAGTGATAAGGAGTCTCACTATGTTCCCAAGCTGGTCTCGAATTCCTGGGCTCAAGTGATCCTCCTGCTTCGGCCTCCCAAAGTGCTGGAATTAAAGGCATGAGCCACAGAGCCTGGCCCTGACACACATTTTCATGTAAGAGGTTAAGAAAATCTAGAACGTAACCAAAAATTAATGAACCCCCAAAGTGTTTCTGAAACTTGGGTATACTAAGCTGTTGTTTACATGATAAACTGGGCTAAACAAATATATCAACTATATGTACATCCTATTTTCAGAGTTTCGACAATTTCACTTGCCTAAAGCGTCATTTATTTTAGTTCAAAGATAATTTTATTTTCATTTTTATTTTGAGACAGGGTCTCACTCTGTTGTCCAGGTTAGAGTGCAGTGGCATGATCATGGCTCACTGCAGCCTTGACCTCTCAGGCTCAAGCGATCCTCCCACCTCACTTCCTGAGTAGCTGGGACTACAGGCCTGTGCTACCATGCCTGGCTAATTAAATAAAATGTTTTTGGTAGAGTCAGAGTCTCACTTTGTTGCCCATGCTCCTGGGCTCAAGTAATCCTCTTGCCTCAGCCTCCCAAAGTGTTGGAATTATAGTCGTGAGCCACTGTGCCCGACCCAAAGATAATTTTAAAAGCATCATTTAAGTGTGAATTTAATAAAATTAAAATTTATAATATTCACTGAAGGCAGAGATTAGAGTGAGACATCTACTTAATAGGTAATACTTAAAAACAAACTGTGGAGCCATAAGGAACACCTTACCCTAATCCTAAATCAAGTGATTTGGATTTATAATCTTTTGCTTATTACATTACATTTTTTAGACAATTCTTTAATCTTGTACTTGTTTATTGAATATATTTTTTGGTTCTGTTATGATCGGTTTATCAATAGCCGCAAGAAAATTGGCTTCAGAACAAAAACTCTTTTCTTTGTGTTGTTAAATAAAATGTATGAGAGGCCATGGTTTTGAACTGAACCCCTGCATTAGGTCGCAACAGATTGAACCAAAATGGGGTCGCTTGTGCTGAACTGTAATCAAACTGAAACGTAAACGGGAAAATTCCCCAAATAGACTGGCTTTTCGTAAAAACAAGAGATTCACAGCAAGCAATCAGAAAGGGCCCAGTCAGCCTAAGTCAGCATGATAAGGAAGTCCTCTCTGCTTTAACCCTTTATAAGTAAAGTAACCTGAAGTAAACTGATGTTAACCAATTCACTTTTTGTATTCCTGTTTCCCTATTTCTGTTCAAGCTACCTTAGGAAAACCAACTGGTCTTCCAGGCTCATTGAAGCTCCCTCTGTTTTGATTAGCAACTGCCTGTTTTATGAGTCACTAATAAAAGCCAATTAGACATTTTAATCAATTTTGTTGATTTTTTTTTCTTTTTTTGAGACAGAGTCTTGCTCTGTAGGCCAGGCTGGAGTGCAGTGATGCAATCTCGGCTCACTGCAACCTCTGCCTCCCTGCCTCAGCTTCCCGAGTAGCTGGGATTACAGGCATGTGCCACCAGGCCCACATAATTTTTGTAGTTTTAGTAGAGACGGGGTTTTGCCACATTAGCCAGGCTGGTCTGAAACTCCTGGCCTCAGGTGATCTGCCTGCCTCTACCTCCCAAAGTGCTGGGATTACAGGTGTGAGCCACTGGGCCCAGTCAAATTTTTTTTTTTTAATCAACGTATATCAAGGAAACTAAAGGGACACAAACCATTCAGTGAACAGAAATACACTAGTATCAAGGTTTTGACACAGATGACATTTACTATTTTTAATCTTTCCAACAACTCTATGAAAAAGGTGCTACTTCCTACTTTCAGCCTGAGGAAATGTTGGTACAGATATTTTGAGTAACTTCTCGGGATCACATAAGGCAGTGAGGGTGGAGTCAGGTTTGATCTTGGGCACTCAGACCTACACTAAGTTATCCTGCTTTTCGAATTCACTCCTTGTCCTCCTTTTCCTCCTCATCTGCAGTGATGACGGATGCATGTGTGTTTTCCACAAGCAGTTGCTCTTTGCCCTGTCTGGTGTCGACACCACGTTTACATCCTCTTTCTAAATCTAGGCATCATTGACAGTAAATATCCTACTGGGTCAAGGGCTAGAATCACCCTCGGGGATTTACTGTACTCCATCTGTCACTTATGAGCAGCAATCTACCTCCAGGTTAAGAAAGGTAGGTTTCTTCTTGAAAGTAAATGCAGGGTTTATTCAGCACCCAGGACATAAAGGCTTAGCGAATTTTTATCAGAGGAACATGGGACTAATAATTTAAAGATCCAGTAGGGAAAGTAATGTTTGCTGGATATTGCAGATTTCGTCTTTTAATAATAAAGGAATAGTTCCTCTTTTCCCACTGGAACCATGGAGAGTGTCAAAGAGAAGAAGAAAAAGGTTCCTGCTGTACCAGAAACCCTTAAGAAAAAGCGAAGAAATTTCACAGAGCTGAAGATCAAATGCCTGAGAAAGAAGTTTGCCCAAAAGATGCTTCGAAAGGCAAGGAGGAAGCTTATCTATGAAAAAGTGAAGCACTATCACAAGGAATATAGACAGATATACAGAACTTAAATTTGAATAGCAAGGATGGCAAGAAAAGCTGGCAACTTCTATGTACCTGCAGAACCCAAATTGGCATTTGTCATCAGGATCAGAGGTATCAGTGGTGTGAGCCCAAAGGTCCGAAAGGTGTTGCAGCTTCTTCGCCTTCGTCAAATCTTCAGTGGAACCTTTGTGAAGCTTAACAAGGTTTCAATTAACATGCTGGGGATTGTAGAACCATATATTGCAGGGGGTACCCAAATCTGAAGTCAGTAAATAAACTAATCTACAAGCGGGGTTATGGCAAAATCAATAAGAAGCGAATTGCTTTGACAGATAACGCTTTGATTGCTTGAATGCTTGGTAAATATGGCATCATCTGCACGGAAGATCTGATTCATGAGATCTATACTGTTGGAAAATGCTTCAAAGAAGTAAATAACTTCCTGTGGTCCTTCAAATTATCTTCTCCATGAGGTGGAAAGAAGAAAAAGACCACCCATTTTGTAGAAGGTGGAGATGCTGGCAACAGGGAGGACCAGATCAACAGCTTATTAGAATAATGAACTAAGGTGTCTACCATGATTATTTTTCTAAGCTGGTCAGTTAATAAACAGTACCTGCTCTCAAAAAAAACAGAATAACTTTTCTTCAAATATCTGGTCAATGAATGATATTGTACAGAAGAAACTCAGGGAGAATCCTACCTGAAATTTTAACAAGTAACTTTTATTTAAAAATTATCAAATAAAATGCAAATTATCTGCATTTTTCCTATTTATTTCCTGTGATCATATAAGAAAATTAGGCAACATATATGGCGTTTTGGACTTTCTAAGAACTTGCTAAGTTTGTGAGACAAAATGTCATGAGGAGCAGCGGCATCGTAGCCAGGGCTGCCTGCTTCCACTGCCCTTAGTTACAGCCCACGTTGTATCCGGATCTCAAACTCTCCATGTTAAGTGTCCTAAGAATTTTTTTTTTGTCCTCCAGCTCCGATGAAGATGCAATGGGGTCTCTTCTTCAGTCTTCCCTGTCAAAAACATCACTTCAACTTCCAGCTTTGGAACTGAGCAGTTAAAAAAATTATTGCACACAATTAAATATTTTAAAACAATTAAAAATATTGCATATCAATATCGACGTTCTCTTTTGAAATAAGTTGAATGGAAGTTATTTTTTAGTAGTGCGGCCAAGGATAGAATCCATTTTTCCCCTTGCTCTTTCGTTTAAAGATAATTTTCAAATAAAGTTATCTATTAATAAAAATCTAGCTTATGGCTCCCTGGCGCCCTCTCTCTTCCCTCCGAACAGAAAGGACAGAATCTCTGCAGCCTCCGCAGGGGCCGGGATGCGCAGGTTCAGCGGACAGATCTCTCTCCCACCTGGGACCCCATCGCCAACGCGCCAGCGCTCCAGTGGGGCTATGCGCCAGAGCGGAATGCGCCGCAAGGGGGCGCGCGGGTGCAGCCGGAGGTGGGAGCGAGCGGCTCTGCACGCAGCTTCGGAGGTGCTGGGGTATGTGGGGCTGCGGGGCTAGGTCTGGGCTGCACGGCCCTGGGGGCGCCACGGGGGCGCTTTCTCTTCCCTCTGCAGCCTGCGGAGTGGCGGGGGCAACCCCTTCCTAAGCTGTTTTCCCTCTCTCGGGCTTCTAATTTTTATTTTTATTTTATTTTATTTTGTTACTTTAAGTTCCAAGATACATGTGCAGAACGTGCAGGTTTGTTACATATGTATGCATGTGCCCTGGTGGTTTGCTGCACCTATCAACCCATCATCTAGGTTTTAAGCCCCATATGCATTAGGTATTTGTCCTAATGCTCTCCGTCCCCAGGGGCTTCTAATTTTTTTGTTGTTGTTGTTGTTGAGACGGAGTCTCGCTCTTGTCGCCCAGGCTGGAGTGCATTGGCACGATCTGGGCTCACTGCAACCTCCGCCTCCCGGGTTCAAGCGATTCTTCTGTGTCAGCCTCCCGAGTAGCTGGGATTACAGGCTCCTGCCACCACGCCCTGCTAATTTTTTTTTTTTTTTTTTTAAACAGGAGTTCACCATTTTGGCCAGGCTTGTCTTGAACTCCTGACCTCAAGTGATCCACCTGCCTCGGCCTCCCAAAGGGTTGGGCCGCGACTTACAGTCGTGAGTCACCGCGCCCGGCCTGGGGCTTCTCATTTTTAAACGGTTTCCAACACGCCTCCCTCCGCACACTCCGCTGGATCTCCAGCGACCCAGCCGGGCTTCAGACAAAAAACGGGCAGCAGGGATGTTCGCAGTCACAAGGACCAGACCAGCCTGCCCCTCACCTGCTACCCCTTTGCCAATAGTGTTTTGTTTTTTGGAGGGGAGAGGGAGGGAGTAAAACATATGTAACATGAACTTTACCATTTTAACCATTTTTAAGTAGTGTGTGATCGACTGGCATTAAGTGCATTCACAATGCTGTGGAGCCATCTCCACTGTCCGTCCCCAGACCATATTCATCATCCCAAACTGCAACCGCAACCGTGAAACACTAACTCCTCATTCTCCTTTCTCCCAGCTCCAGGTAGCCTCTATTACATTCTACTTTCTGTCTCTAAGACTTTGTCTACTCTAGGTACTTACTACAAGTGGAATCATATAATATTTGTCTTTCTGTTACTGCCTTGTTTCACTTGGCCTATGTCCTTAGGGTTCATCCATGTGGTAACACTTGTCAAAATTTCCTTCCTTTTTAAGGCGGAATAATATTCCCTTGTATGTAGAACACCACATTTTGTGTACCATTCATCTGTTGATGGACATTTGGGTTGTTGGCTGTAGTGAATAATGCTGCTATGAACATGGGTGTACAAATACCTGTTTGAGTCCCTGCTTTTAATTCTTTTGTGTATATACCTAGAAGTGGAATCATGGTAGTTCTCTTTAACTTTGTGAGGAACCGCCACAGCTGCTGCACCTTTCTTTTTAATAAGTTAAAATATACAATTCATTAATTTCTTTGTCTGCAGGATTTGAAGTTTGAAGCTGGAGGACATCTCTGTTCAATCTCCTGGCTGAGTTTCCCTGGGAGGAAAAATGACTTCTTTAAGGTCATCACTAGGCAGTGACAAAGTCAGTCCTAGAAGCCAATTCTCTTTTCTCTAAAACTTAGGAAAGGAGATATCTAGCACCTCTTTCACTTGAGGGGTGTTAAGATTGATGTGGGTGTTATTCATTCATCCTTTCAACAAGTAGTTACTGATTTCCTAATGGGTGAAGGGCGATGTCCTACACACTGGGGTTTGTGAGTATTTAATGAACTCAGGTCTCTGTGCTTGAGGTGAAGTCCAGGAGAGGTACATGGACTTATTGAGTCTAGATTACAACCCAGTAAATGTCTCAGTGCTTTCTTATCAGTTCCAAAGGACGTGCACATGTTGAAAACGTGTTTCACTCCTTGAGCATGTTCATCTGATTATTCCGTGAAACAACTGAAGGCCAACTTGTTTGGGGAATTCTTTAAAATCAAATCCATGTTTTTAGCATTTTTTTTTTAAACAAACGGGGTCTTGCTCTGTCACCCAAACTGGAGTGCAGTGGCACGATCAAAGCTCATTGTAACTTCAAACTCTTGGGCTCGGGCAATTCTCTCACCTCCGCCTCCTGAGTAGGTAGGACTGCAGCACACACCTCCATTCCTGGCTAATTTTTTAGTTTTAATTTTTGTAGAGACAGGGGTCTCACTATGTTGCCCAGGCTCGTCTCAAATTCCTGGCCTTAAGCAATTCTCCCACCTTGGCCTTCCAAACTGCTGCTATTACAGGTATGAGCCACCATGCCCAGCCTGTATCTGTATCTGCATCTTTCTTGCCCTTCAGAATATTCAAAGTCTTTTCTCATATATGTATATGTGTATATATATATATAAGATTCTAAGCTCATATATGTATGTATATATGGTATATCAGGAGCTATTATTCAATTTTATAAAACAATATATGAAGAGAGAATGTTTAGAATCTTAGCATATACTTTACTGAAATACAAAGTTTAGTAACAAGAGGCTGAGACTCTTGATTTTTATGCTTCCCAGCCCTAATGCCATCCTTTCGGAGAGTCAAGGGACATTTGATTCAGACCAGCCTCGTGTACTTCCTGGTGAAGCTGACGTGTGTGTTTTAGGCTGGAATAGAAGCCAGTGAAGAAGGTGTGGCTCAAAGGCAACCCCCAATATACAAGTGTCTCCCCTGAGCTTCCTCCCTTGCCTCCATGTCCTCATGTTTCCCCAGATCAGGGTCCCTACAGGATCCCAGGGTTGGAGACAGGGAAACTGGAGTGATGTCCTCCCCTCTCGAGTGTTTCTGAGGATGAACCCGGGGTGACCCAGAGCTTGGTGGGGCTGGATGCATGGAGGTGGATCAAGCGAGAGCTACCAAATGCCCTGCTGTGGGGTCTTGGCATTGAAGCCTCCGGGGTTTTAACTCCGAGCCCTGAGTTTTATCTCCCATTTGCTTTAGATTAGTGGTTGCCAGCCCTGACAAACAGAATCGCCTGGGGAGATTTTAAGCTGGAGCAAGGCTCAGGCTGGCTCTTCACTCCCAGAGATTTCCACTGAATTGGCCTCATTGGTGCCCAAGCTCTCCAGGTGATTCTAATGTGTAGCTAGCTTGAGAAGCACTGCTTTGAAGGATCTCAAGGGCTGATTTAATCCTCCAATTTTTTGAGTCCTGTATGTTCCTATCTATAAAATTACATCCTCTCTTTCTCTTTCATCTATTTAAAGAAATATATATATATATTTATCTGAAAAGCCACCTCTCTGTGATCTATTTGGTCTCCCTTCCTTTTGGAAGCTAATTTACAGCTCTTTTTTCCTCCTTTTAGAAGGCCCCTGCACTTTCTTCTTTGTGGTTGAGCTATAATATTTCTAGCTGATGTTGGCCCTGAAGGCATACAGAATCACTTCGTGGCTTTTGGTCTTGGCTTCCTGGTTTAGATTCTGAGATAGTGTTGCTTGATTGTTTTCATAGAGGTAATGACATCATGTGTTTCTATTTCTATTTTTGAAGGTGAAGGTATTTGCGCCTAATGTCGAGCAGATGCTCATCGTTAATCACCTGAAAGGGAGCCCAACAGAAAGAAGAGAAATGTGCTGGAGGAAAGCGCCAGGAGAGCCCGGAGGGACATCCAAGACTTGGCACACCTGAACTCGAGCAAGCTTGATGCTGTCATTCTACCTGGTGAGTTAGCTGAAAACTGTGAGGCCAACTGTTCATTTTAATTAAGGCTCACTGACTTTAAAACCTTCTTCCCCAAGGAGTGGTGCAGGCTCAGCTGCCATTTTGAAATCTTCTGTGCCTGGCTCCAGGTCTGTGGCTGTACAAACTGTGCTGTACATGAGAATTACCTGGAGCTTTTACAAACTCCAGATGCATAGGTCATACCTGAGACCAGCGACATGAGACTCTCCAGGGGTGGAAACCAATATTAGTGTTTATGCTCCCCAAGTGATTTCCCAGTGCCCTATGTAGGGTGACCACTAGGTCTCGAAGTTGGCTGCACGTTGGAATCACCTGGTAGCCTTCAAAACCATCAACGCCTGTGTCCCATGATTTCGTTGGTCTAGGGTATGGCCTGGATTTCGGAATTTTAAAAACATTCCCAGATGATTCTCACGTGCAGACAAGTTTGGGAACTGCTGCTCTCTGCCAGTACTTCTTCAACTTCAGTGGACGCATGACTCACCTGGAGATCTTGTTACAATGCAGATTCTGATTCGGCTTCTAGGCAACAGGTGGGGTGTTGCAGGCAGACCACCCTCTGAGGCCTTCAGACTTTGAAAATTACAGTAGAGGTTTTGCCTGTTTCTGGACCTTTTCAGGGCAGAAATCAGTTTTAGATTGGTAACGCTCCCTTTTCAAATAAAAGATTTAAAATTAGACTTTAATTTGATTTGTGATCAGTAAAACCATAAATCAATCTTTTATTGAAATAAATAAATTGAAATAAAGATTGATTTACTAGGCTGGGCATGGTGGCTCACACCTGTAATCCCAGCAATTTGGGAGGCTGAGGTGGGCAGATCACTTGAGGTCAGGAGTTTGAGATCAGCCTGGCCAACATGGTGCAACCCCATCTCTACTAAAAATACAAACAATTACCTGGGTGTGGTGGCATGTGCCTGTAATCCCAGCTACTCAGGAGGCTGAGGCAGGAGAATTACTTGAACCCGGGAGGCAGAGGTTGCAATGAGCCAGGATTGCACAACCGCACTCCAGCCTGAGTGACAGGTTGAGACTCTGCCTCAAAAAAAAAAAAAAAAAAAAAAAAAAAAGATTTATTTACTTAAATAAAAGATTCATTTATGAGTACAATTTTCTCAGATATTTTTCTTTGACTTCTTTTTAATTCCCTTCATAAGGAATAGTATGTCCCATGTTTATATTTTCAAACTAAACAAAGTTAGTTTTATTTTCAGATTATATCAGTTCATTCACAATGTTTCTAAAGCTTTTGGAGACACTTTGGAGATGTCCCACAGTGAGAATTGGGAATCATTGTGTTGGATCAGGAGTGTGTGTTGCTTGTTGCTATCTATACATCTACCAAATAGGTTGCTTACTGCTATTTTACATATATAGTGTTCCAGACATTTATTGCTTACATTTCATGGCTTAATCAATAATTTATTATCTTTCTTGGTTCTGTGGGTTGAGTAACGTAGAGGTCAAAGGAAAGCTTTCTCTTTGCCCTCTGAAGATTCTCAGAAAAGTCAGCCCACATAAGGCAGATTAATTGGAGAAAAGGCATACAAATTTAATTAAGGTGTACACCAGGCGAATCACAGAGTGATTACCCATCCCCTAAGGGGGTTCAAAAGCTTATACATCATCCTGGCGAAACAGGTTGCAGGAAGGGGTGGAAGAATTCCACTGAGGGGATTTCTAGGGACAATGAATGAATGGATCAGGGAACAGAGATTAACTTGCACGTTATCTTGTGAAAGAGTCTGATCAGGTATGGTGACATTCTCGGTCTTAGAGAGATGGGGAGGAAACCTTTTGGTGGGTCTGGATCTTAGGCAGAAAAAGGAGCCCCAGTACTAGCTGGGGTAGCTGGGCTTTGCTTGGGATGTCTAATAATGTTGCATTGAGGTAGAGGCTGGGGCTGCAGCTATCTAAAGGCTTGGCTTGGCTGGATATCCACTACAGTGTTCACTCTCATGTCTGGTGCCTGGGCTAGGATGGCTGAAGAGCTGAAGGCTGGCCATGCAGCCATGTGACCATTCCCTGTGGCAATCCTGGGCTTCCGCATAACTTGTAGGCCTCAGGGTGGTTAGGCTTTTTCTATGCGAATTTGGCATTCCCCAGAACAAGGATTCTAAGTGTGAAAAGACAAACTTAGGCACATTCAAATTTTAACCAGTTTATTTGAATAGGCAGCTCATGAATTGGGCAGCTCTAGATGTTCTTGGAAGCAAGGCAAAAAAAAGAAAAACCCCACAAAAAACCATTTGAGTGGTTAAAGTGAAAAGTCACTAGTTTGAGGTTCATTGGCAATTTCTGATTGGTAAAGTCTCTAGTTAGAGGTTGGTTGGTGGTTTCTGATTGGTTAAGCTTAAGTGTTGTTTTCCTGGGATGACCGTGACCGTTCACTCTGAGTTGGGTTTCAGGTTGCTTTTGTAGGAACCCAGAGTGCTGAGCCCTCTCAACCTAATGTCCTCCCAATTAAGAATTTTAGCACAAGAGACTTGGGCTTTCCTCTTACAATGTAGCCAAGAAGTCTCTCTGCATCACTTCTGCAGCTTTCAATGGATCAAAAGTGAGATTCGATTCAAGGAGAGGGGACCCCAAAAGGGCATCAATACCAGGAGGCATGGATATTGGATAACTGTCTTTGGAGACATGCTACACATTATGAATAAAATGTAAGTTTAAATCTATCTACAAATCCCCAGAGAGAGAAAGGGCTAGGGAGATTCATTTTATTTGAGTTGTGGGTGTTTTGAGAATTCACTCTTTTCTTCCACTGCTAATACGGTTATCCCGAGAGACGTTTGTAAGGGTTATTGCTCCTGAAGTCTGGTGCTAATATTAGTGTTTTCACATCTAAGGTAGTATTACTAGCAAATTAATGTCAAAATTACTGCTACTTAAAAAATATTTTATTTTAGCACATAAGGATAGATTTATGTTTTTAAAATGTATGGAGTTATTTCAAAAGCTTTTTAAAAGATGTAGTTCTACTTCGTACCAAACTTGAAATATTTAGCAAAAATTAGCATCATGATAGGTGTCCCAGCTTGTATCTTCAGAATTTCATACTGTTGATGCAAAACGATTATTTATTATTATTAGGTTAATATAAGCCCTTTATGTCTATTGAGTCCACTTGCTATAAGGCTACATTGAAGCTATGTAATGTCTTTAATGATTTCAGTGTGTTTCAGAATTTGTCATCAATTTTTTACAAAAAGATCTCCAAGGTATCTTGACGATTATAGGTTGTGATACTGAGACAGAGTCTTTTTTTTTTTGAGACAGACTCTTGCTGTGTCACCCAGGCTGGAGTGCAGTGGTGCAATCTCAGCTCACTGCAACCTCTGCCTCCCGGTTTCAAGCAATTCTCCTGCCTCAGCCTCCCGAGTAGGGCGCACGCCACCACACCCAGCTAATTTTTGTATTTTTAGTAGAGACGGGGTTTCACCATACTGGCCAGGCTGGTCTCGAACTTCTGTCCTCGTGATCTGCCTGCCTCGGCCTCCCAAAGTGCTGGGATTACAGGCATGAGCTACCACGCCCAGCCGTGGTACTGACTTTTTTAAAAAAGTTAATGCAAAAGAAAAAAACAAAGTTAATGAATTAATTCAAAGTCACTATCAATTCTAGAAGACATTAAAGAAATACTATTTTTACATCCTAACCACATGTGTTATGTGTTGCTCTTCTATACCCTCATTCTTTGCCCAAGATTTGTTCATCCATTCTTCTTGTCAGCTGCCTTAAGTAATCCTGGGTCGTTGTCTTTGCTGGTGGCTTTGGAGTAGCTCAGAGCTGCCCTGGATGGGAAAGACTGCTCTGTCAGCAGTTCTGTGAAGGACACTTCAAGCCTTCCCCTGTGGGAGGAAGCCCATCGCTACTGCTGCTGCATTTCCCCTGGCTTGGCAGCCGAAACCTTCCTGCTGGTGAAGTCACAGCAGGTCAGGATAATAATGTGGACAGAGGGAAAGAAAAGGATAGAAAGCTGCCTGCCGAGTAAGCAGGTCCTACGGCGCTTTCCTATTTTCCTTCCTGCAGATAAATATAGACGTGACCACTTTTCTAATAGCTTGACAAATTATCTTTTTTTTTTGAAACAGAGTCTTGCTCTGTCACCTAGGCTGGCAGTGCAGTACACTGCAGTGGCGTGATCATGACTCACTGCAACCTCGACCTCCTGGGATGAAGCGACCCTCCCACCTTGGCCTCTAGAGTAGCTAGGACCACAGGTGTGCACCAACACACCTGACTAATTTTGTGTTTTTTGTAGAGATGGGGTTTTGCCATGTTGCCCAGGCTGGTCTTGAACTCCTGGGCTCAAGTGATCCCCCGGCCTCGGCCTCCCAGGGTGCTAGACAAATTATCATTCATTACGGGGCTGCAGCATTTGGTGATTGGCATTAGGGTGGAGGTGGAGGTGATAAGGGGCTGTGGTTTAAGGTGATAAGACTAGATGGCTTGAATCATATGGAAGATATATTCTTTCAAACTATTAATACATTGGCTTACTCTGAAAGAAAAAAATTCAGTGTAGCAATTCTGTTATCATATCATTCAGCTGTAAGAATCAAGTGACACTTGCTTTAATTATTTCCTATTGATCCTAGTACATTTACCCTTCATTTATCTTACTAACTGGGTATTTAAGTGAAGCCTCATGTTGGGACAGATTTCTTATGTGCATAATATCTGTGAGCTTTTTTTCTGAACTTGGCAGTGTTTGAGAGGCCAGTAATTTTAACCTTTTTCACAGTCATGCTGCCAGGTGCCTAAGGAACATTTTTTTCCGCACTCAGTTATAACTTCTCTTCATGATATGTTTTCTGGTGATGATAGAGCCACTGCTGTACAGGGCCCTAGCTGTAAACATGGATGTGAGTAAATCCTATGGGGATGTTACCAACAAAATGGCACTGACGTGTGCATTCATGGCATGGCCCTTCTGCATGGTTTTTTTTTAGGCATAAAGTCTCACTATGTTGCCCAGGCTGGCGTACAGTGGCTATTCACTGATGTGATCATTGTGCACTACAGTCTTGAACTTTTGGGTTTAAGCCAGCCTCCTGCCTCAGCCTCGCGAGTAGCTGGGGCTATAGCCACACACCACTGCACCTGGCTCTTTGCATGATATTTCTGGTGGATTAGTAAAAATGGTAGGACATGTTTTACAGCAGGCTTGAGATATAGTGCTTGACCTATAATATTTAGAAGAAATTGTTCAGGTAAAAATAGTTTAGCTCCTACCAGATGAATTACATACTCTTTCACTTGATGGTGGGTACTTTAATTGTGATCTTGACTCGTAAGTAAGTAACAATTATGCTGACATACATAGTCTCTAAAAAAGTACATTTTTTATTTTTTAGAGTCAGAAGCAACACTATCATGCCATGCTTCTGAAAGATGGGCATTGGGCTGTTTTAAAGTTTTTATTGAACCTCCAGGTTGGCTCCTTCATAGGTGCCAGCTGTAACTGGGGTTGGTTGACTTGTTTGTAATAACTGCACAAAAAGGATAACTTTTTAAATGAGATGGTAATATCGGAATGTTGAATTCCGCATTTACAACTGCGCTGGAAGACTAAACTAATTTTAGTTATTTCTTGGAAGGTGTTTATTTTGTTCTTTTTATTTTTTATATTTTTGAGACAGAGTTTCGCTCTTGTTGCCCAGGCTGGAGTGCAATGGTGTGATCTCAGCTCACCGTAACCTCCACCTCCCGGTTTCAAGTGATTCTCCTGCCTCAGTCTCCCAAGTAGCTGGGATTATGGGCATGCGCCACCAAGCCCGGCTAATTTTGGATTTTTAGTAGAGACAGGGTTTCTCTATGTTGGTCAGGCTGGTCTTGAACTCCCGACCTCAGGTGAGCCACCCGCCTCTGCCTCCCAAAGTGCTGGGATTACAGGCGTGAGCCACCATGCCTGGCCTGTTCTGTTCTTTATGATTCCAATAAAACTATGACCCCCCCACCTCCTTTTTTTGAGACAGAGTCTTGCTGTGTTGCCCAGGCTGGAATGCAGTGGTGAGATCTCAGCTCACTGCAACCTCTGCCTCCCAGTCTCTAATGATCCTCCCACCTCAGCCTCCCAAGTAAGCTGGGGTTACAGGTGTACACCACCATGCTTGGCTAATTTTTTACTTTTTTGTAGAAACAGCTTCTACCTATATTGCCTAAGCTGTTTTTGAACACCTGGGCTCAATCAGTCCTCCTGCCACGGCCTCCCAAAGTGCTGGGATTACAGGCATGAGTCACCATTCTCAGCTGAGCCGTGAAACTTTAAGAAAGTTACCATGTATCATAAATTCTTTTGATGTGCCACACAGCTGCAAACTATTGGGCACCCAGGGTTTAAGCAAGAGCCTGAGTAGTTGCCTATGACATACTCACCTGCTTTGAATGTCTTGAATTATTACTTTCTGTGAGCTATTATGGTGCTATTTTTTTTTTTTATGGTCAGAGAACAGAGGATGAGTAATTTTACTAATGAATAATTTTTTTAAATAAGCGAAGTATTGCAGGTAGATCTTGTGTTGGGAGAAGAGATTGCACACACATGTACATACTTGCACAACTCTGCTGGAATGAAAAGCAGCACATTTTGTCATGACTTTGCCCCTTTGCCCCCTACCTTGATTCCCTATAGCTTTGCTCTGTGCAGGGAAGTCTTGCTAGAATCGACAAGGAAGCTACCTTTGTACGGTACCACTGGTCTTTTGCAGTCATAGGTTATATCATGGCCCAGAAAGAACTGGAAGCTTTTAATTCCATTAAAGGGAGGCTCACATTCTTTGGACTCTTCTAGTCCCTGAACCTAACTCAGCACCAGAAGCTTACATTCCTACCAGGGGAGGAACAAAGCAAGCAGAGGCTGCCCAGAACAGGCACAGAGCACTTTCCTCATCTTATTTAATTATTTTGCTTGTTGTCTCTCTACTCATAATAGATCGTAAGCTCATGAGAACAGGAGGTTTTGCCTATTTTGTCCATTGCTCTATTACCTGCACTAAGAATATCCCCTGGCAGATAGTAAGCCCTCAATACACACGTGTTAAATTGAATGAAAGCCCATTATTTACCCAGTATCCCCCAAAGAGTTTCCTTTACACAAGCTATCACAGTACTTAATGGTGGTCCCTGGGGCCTATCACACGGGAGTTCTCTGAGTGTGATGTTTTTTAGATAAAACCTTCCAAGCGAAGTTGTTATAAAATATAATTTATAAACACTCCTTTAAAACTCACATGTTCTCATTATAAGCAGCTGGCTTAAAATAATCACAGATCTTCATTAGAGAAATGCAAATCAAAACCACAATGAGATACCATCTCACACCAGTCAGAATGGCTATTACTAAAAAGTCAATAAATAACATGCCAGCGAGGTTGTGGAGAAAAAGGAACGCTTATACACTGTTGGTGTGAATTAGTTCAAACATTGTGGAAGACAGTGTGGTGATTCCTCAAAGACCTAAAGACAAATATACCATTTGACTCAGCAATCTCATTACTGGGTATATACCCAAAGGAATATAAATCATTCTATTATAAAGACATATGCATATGTACGTTCATTGCAATACTACTTACAATGCAAAGACATGGAATCAACCTAAATGCCCATCAATGATAGACTAGATAAAGAAAATGTGGTACATATACGCTATAGAATACTGTGCAGCCATAAAGAGAATGAGAGCTTTTTTGCCTGCTGCCATGTAAAACATCCCTTTGGTCTTCATCTTCTGCCATGATTGTGAGGCCTCCCCAGCCATGTGAAACTATGCAACAGAGATCAGAGGCTCCCAGCGAAAACCATAACAGTGTGTGAATCCTGCGCCAGCAACTGAGGTGTCCAGATTCTGTTATCAGAACTGACTAGGAGGCTGACATGATCCATGGAGAGCAAGGAAGAGCAGTGTGGTGCGGTGGCCCACCTGAGAGCCACATGGGTCAGGGGAGCCCCCACACCCCAGCCAAGGGAGGTGATGAGTGAGCGTACTACCTAGCCTGGGAAATCGTGCTTTTTCCATGGAACTGTGCAACCCACGGATGGGAAGATCCCACTCGTGAGCCCACTCCACTGGGACCTAGGGTCTCAGCCACGGAGCCATGGAGATTCTCAACAGCCACTCAGCTAGAATCTGCTTATGCCTGCCAAGTTCCCAGCTGAGGAGTGGCGAGCACCACAGCTGTGGCTGCCTGCTGTCTAAGCCATTTGAGCTCCTTGGGAGAGGGGCAGCAGCCAACACTGGGACTGCTAGCTGCCTAACACACTAAGCTCCCAGGGTGGGGGAAGAGTGGCAGCCATCACTATAGCTCCAGGCCACGCTTTTCTCCCCGCTGAAGCCAGGGAGGTTGGATGGGTTGGTCCCAAGAGGTATTCCCCACAGCCCAATGCACTGGCTGTAGCAGATACAGCCATAGTGCCTCTTCAGGCCTGACCCTGACCCATCCCTCCTCACTGGGTGGGGCCTCCCTGCAGGAACTCCAACAACTCCAGCCAGGGGCTCAGGGACTGAACCCTGATCTCCCTGGGTCTGAGCCCCTAGGGGAAGGAGTGGCCATAGTCTCCACGGACTAGCTGACTTAGTCTTTCCTCCTGCTGGTTCTGAGGAACCCAGACAGCCCAGACGAGTGCATTTCCCCCCAGCGAAGCACACCCCCTCCACCAAGGGATAGTCAAAGTGCTATATTAAATGGGTCCTGTTCTCTGTGCCACCCAACTGGGTGAGACCTGAGACCCTCCAACAGGGGTTGCCAGATACCCTATACAGGAGCATTCCTACTGGCATCAGGTCAGTGCTCCTTGAGGTTAGAGATCCCAGAGGAAGGAGGAGTCACCCATCTTGCTGTTCTCCAGCCTCCTTGAGTGACATCTTCAGGAGTGGGAGCAAATTAGATGAATAGGGCCTGAAGTGAAGCCCCAGCAAACTGCAGCAGCCCTACGGAAGAGGGACCTGACCATTGAAAGAAAAACAAACAAACAGAAAGCAACAACAGCATGAACAAAAAAGTCTCCACAAAAACCTCATTCAAGGGTCAGCAGCCTCAAAGATTGAAACTCATGAAGACGAGAAAGAATCAACGAAAAAACACTGAAAACCTGAAAGGCCAGAATGCCTCTTCTCCAAATGATCGCAACACCTCTCCAGCAGGGGCACAGAACTGAACAGAGGATGAGATGGATGAAGTGACAGAGTAGGCTTCAGAAGATGGGTAATAACAAACTCTGCTGAGCTAAGGGGGCGTGTTCTAACCCAATGCAAAGAAGATAAGAACCTTGATAAAAGCTTACAGGAGCTGTTAACTAGAATAACCAGTTTAGAGAGGAATATAAATGACCTGATGGAGCTGAGAAACACAGCATGAGAACTTTGTAACACATACACAAGTATCAATAGCCGAATTGACCAAGCAGAAGAAAGGGTATCAGAGTTGGAAGACCATCTTGCTGAAATAAGGCACGCAGACAAGATTAGAGAAAAAAGAATGAAAAGGAACAAACAAAACCTCCGAGAAATATGGGACTATGTAAAAAGACTGAACCTATGATTGACTGGAGTACCCGAAGAAGATGGGGAGAACGGAATCAACTTGGAAAACACACTCCAGGAGAACTTCCCCAACCTAGCAAGACAGGCCAACATGCAAATTCAGGAAATACAGAAAACACCACTAAGACACTCCATGAGTAGATCAACCCCAAGACACATAATCATCAGATTCTCCAAGGTCAAAATGAAGGAAAAAATGTTAAGGGCAGCCAGAGAGAAAGGACAGGTCACCTACAAAGGGAAGCCCATCAGACCAACAGCGGATCTCTGTGCAGAAATCCTACAGTTTTAAGCCTACTGGGGATATCAGCTTTAGTTAGTACTGTGATAAAACACACAGCTTACAGGGCTCAAGTGCAACAGAGCAGTGGCAATGCCTAAAGTGGAGGTGAAGTCCAACTTTTATATAACATTTTCCTACCCTACAAAGCTGCACAAACAGGAAAGGAAGGGGTTTCAGGTTTAAAAGCCACGCAGAAAAGAAATAACATAGCAGACCTGAGGCTGCTGCTTTAGGAAACACTTGCTTACCAGGCTGGCCCTTGGCTGGTGTCTAGGAACATAGCACTTTAACCCACTCTCTAGCTGATAAGAATGATTCATTGTATCTCGACTGCGCAAGCAACTTGGTTTATGCTGCATACCTGCTTTTCTTCTTTGAGTTTGGAATTCTGATTATTTCTAGGGAGAGGGTGCCTACATAACCAACCACGTAAAATCTTTGAATGCTGAGTTTCTTTCTAGGGCAGAAACATTCCACACACATTACTGAATTTGTCGCTGCTGACAAAAGGAGCCTGCCTCATGAGTCTCCTCAGGGGAGGGAGAGAGCATTAAAAGCCTGTGCTTGGATTTTTCCAGACTTTGCCTGGGTGTTTTTCTGTTGCTTATCTTGTCATGTATCCTTGCACTGTAGTAAACCCTAGCCACGGGGCTACTAAATGCTGGGTCCTTCTCATGAATCACCAAATGTGTGCATGGCCTCAGGCATCCCTGAAACATATGCAATAGCCAGCACTAGGGCTCTTTAAAGATGGCAAAAATGTTTCTGGTGACTGAGGCAGTTTGACTCGGGGCCATGGATGTGTGCTAAGGATGCAGAAGTACAGGGAGGGAGCTGAAATGGAAACTTTCTCTGTGAGCCTGAAGCCTTTGTCCCAGGCTCAGGGTGGGTTTCTCCCTGGTGGTCTGGCCTGATCCATGTGGAGGGCTAATTTGCTTGTACCTAAGCCCTATAACAATAAAAATGGACTGAGCAGCATCTTTGGTTGTTCTCCCTAAGGGAATGAGAGGGAAGACGCAAGCATTTGCCACAATTCCTAGACGTCAGATCGATTCCTAGACTTTAAATCAAAATTCTAGCCCCTCTCAGGCTTTCTCAGGGCAGGGCAGCTCAGAAACAGTGCTTGTTCTCCAGCCTTATGGAAGGAAGAGACAAGAGGGCTCAGGTCTAACTCCAGCATTCCAGTGCAAGGTCTCCACTCGCCCTTTGTAAGTTGAAGACCAGCCCAGGAAATACAGTGAGGCCCTGTCTCTGCAAAAAATAAATTAAAAAAATTGGCTGGGCATGATGGTGCATACCTGTAGTCCCAGCTACTCAGGAGGCTGAGGTAGGAGGATTGTTTGAGCCTGGGAAGCTGAGGCTGTAGTGAGCCATGATCATGCCACTGCACTGTAGCCTGGGCAACAGGGCAAAACCCTGTCTGGGAAAAAAAAAAAAAAGCCGGGCACAGTGGCTCTTGCTTGTAATCCCAGCACTTTGGGAGGCCAAGGTGGGTGGATCACCTGAGGTCAGGAGTTCGAGACCAGCCTGGCCAACATGGCGAAACCCCGTCTCTACTAAAAAAATAC
Source organism: Gorilla gorilla gorilla (assembly GCF_029281585.2). NCBI lineage: Eukaryota > Metazoa > Chordata > Mammalia > Primates > Hominidae > Gorilla > Gorilla gorilla. The sequence continues at coordinate 91,658,387 of NC_073238.2, read as the reverse complement.
AGAAAATTAGCCAGGCAAGGTGGCACATGCCTGTAATCACAGCTACTCGGGAGGCTGAGGCAGGAGAATCACTTGAACCCAGGAGGCAGACATTGCAGTGAGATGAGATTGTGCCTTTGCACTCCAGCCTGGGCAACAGAGTGAGACTCCATCTCAAAGAAAAAGAACAGAAAAGAAAAAAAGAAAGAAATCATCACCTAGAAAGGATGTGGAGAGTGGATCTCTCTCCCCTCTCTTCCTCTCTGTCTCTCCCATTTATATGTGTGGCCTGCCAGTGAAGAGGAGCCTTCAGCTCTCTCTATAGGCCAACATTTCCCTGATGTATTCTCCTGCCTTCAGTTTACTCAGTGGGCATAATGACCAACATCAAGGTCACCCTGAGTACTCTTGTCCCCCTCAGGAGAGAGTGGCTTCCCCAACCCCTGCTGGTGGTCTGAGGCATCTGTCAGGTCTTATCTGAGGATATTATTAATAGTCCTTAGATGTTGCCCCTAGAAACGTCTGCAATGCATCAAGAAAGTACAATTAAATTTACCTCAGGGCTACAATAAAAGAAACCTCTTTTACCTTTTCTTTGATCAGCTGTGTTCAGACAAATTCATCAGGGATTTGTGATGTGTCCTGTGGAACAGCATAATCCAAGTAATAATAGAGAGCCAGTGATTCTACATGTACTTTCAAAGTACTGCTTCAGTTACATCTTACCAATTCTGATTTGTAGTATTTTTGTCGTTGGTTAGTCCCAAATATTTTATAATTTTCATTATTTATTTTGTGATGCAAAATATAAAATAAAAAAAATTTGTGTGTCTTCATTTACAAATACTTCAGGCTTTTCTTTTTTATTTTTTGGATTACATTTTATTTTTTTAAAGACAGGGTCTTACTTTGTTGCCCAGGATGGAGTGCAATGGTGCCATCATATCTCATTGTAGCCACAATCTCCTGGGCTCAAGTGATCCTCCTGCCTCAGCCTCCTGAGTAGCCAGGACTGCACGAACATGCATGCCACTGCGGCTGGCAGCTTTTCTAATTATCTTGTTTAAAATATTGATCTTTAACTTAATTGCATTGTGATTAGAGAAAATAACTGTATGATCCAGTACTTTGAAAAGTTGTTGAGACTTGCATTATGGCTCAGTATTAGTTCACTTTTGTAAATGTTCTATGAGATTTCTAAAAGATTGTGAAATCTCTACTTGTTGGGTACAGAATTCCTATTGTATAAACATGTTGATTGTGTTTAAATATTATGTAGCCCATTTATTTTTGGTTTCCTTGAATATCAATTAATAGGAGAGAAATGTTAAAAATCTCTCAGTATGGTGGTAGATGGATTTATTTCTTCTTGCAGTTCAATATGATTTAGGTGCATGTAGGGTTAGGATTATTTCAGTTAGCTGGTGATTTGAATTTTTTATCGTTACATAGTGACACTATTTATAGTAATGCTTGGTCCAATACTAACATTTATTTGTCCAGTTTTCTTTTGTTAATATTCCATCCGTATATCCCCCATCTTTTTACCGTCAACCCTTCTGCATTTTTTATTTGTCTTGTATAAAGTATATAATTGGATTTTAGAAAGTCTTCTGATGACATCCAAAGCCAGAATGATAAATTTTTTTAAAAAAATGAAAAGACATACCACAGAGTGGGAGAAAATTTTTACAAAACAGGTATCTGATAAGGGATTTATACCCAGAATATATAAAGAGCTCTTATATATTCCGGGTATACGTCCATACCATAAGAAGACAACACAATAAAAAGAACTGGAAAAATGGAGGAGAATGAGTCATTAGGGAAATGCAAATTAAAACCACAATGAGATAACATTACACACTCACTAGAATGGCTGAAATAAAAATGACTGACAATTCTAAGGTTTGGTAAGTATGAGGAGAAACTGGAACCCTCATATATTGCTGGAGAAAACGTAACATGATAGAGCTACTTTGGAAAATCGTTTTTTATAAAGTTAAAAATATATTTACCCAGTGATCCAGAGTCACTCCTAGGTATCTATCAAAAAGAAATGGAAACATATGTTCACACAAAGACCTGTATGTAAATGCTCATAGAAACACTATTCATAATAGCCCAAACTGGAGGCAACCCAACTGTCTATTAATTAGTGAATGGGTAAACAAACATTGGCATATCCCTACAATGGAAAGCTGTCCAGCAATGAAAAGCAAAAAAGTGCTGACACATATGTGGAAGAATCTCAAAACCATTATGCCAGTGAAAGAAGGCAAACACATATGACTGCTTATTATATTATTTGATTTGTCTGAAATGTCTAGAAACAACAGAATTATAGAGATACATCACTGGTTACTATGGGCTGGAGGTGGGAATGGGGATTGATCCCAGATAATATGAGAAAATTTCTTGGAGTAAAAGGAAGTATTCCAAAACTGAATTGTGGTGATGCATGCACAACTCTATAAATTTACTAAAACTTACTGAACTGTACACTTAAAATGGATGAATTAATATGTAAATTAAACATCAATAAAGTTGTTAAACATTTAAAAAATATGTTCAGGAAATCTTGGTCTTTTTAAACTGGAACATTTAGTCCATTTACTCTGTTTGTAATTATAGGTATATTTGAATTTTTCCTACCATTTTATTTTGTGCTTTTTATATGTCCTTTTTTATATTTCTTTCCCCCTCATTTTTTGCCTTCCTTTGGATTTTTTTTGAGGGTCTTGCTCTGTTGCCCACGCTGGAGTACAAAAGCATGACCATGGCTCACTGTAGCCTATGCCTCTGGGGCTCAAGCAATCCTCCAACTTCAACCTCCTGAGTAGCAGGGACTACAAGTGTGTGTCACCATGTTCGGCTAATTTTTTTGATTTTTTTGTAGAGATGAAATATCACTATGTTGTCCAGGCTGTCTCATCAAACTCCTGGGCTCAAGCAGTACTCCTACCTTGGCCTCCCAGAGTGTTGGGATTACAGGCATGAACCACCATGCCTGGCCAGATTATATTTTTCTAATTCAATTTTTCTCCTTCTATTAACCTGGAAGTGGTACATTCTACTGCTGTTCTCGAATGGTTATCCTAGAAATTTCAGTGGACATATAATATGGTTTGGCTGTGTTCCCCACCCACATCTCATCTTGAACTGAAGTTCCCATAATCCCCATGTGTTGTGGGAGGGACCCTGTGGGAGATAATTGAATTATGGTGCAATTTACTTTCATGCTGCTGTTCTTATGATAGTGAGTGCATTCTCCTGAGATCTGATGATTTTATAAGGGGCTTTTCTCCCTTCTGCTTGGCTTTTCTTCTTCCTGCTATCATGTGAAGAAGGACATGTTTGCTTCTCCTTCTGCCATGATTGTAAGTTCTTGAGACCCCCCCAGTCAAGTGGAACTGTGAGTCAGTTAAACCCCTTCCTTTATAAATTACCCAGTCTCGGGCAGTTCTTTATAGCAGTGTGAGAATGGACTAATACAGTAAATTGGTACTAGGAGTGGGGTACTGCTATAAAGATACCCCAACATGTGGAAGAGACTTTGGAACTGGGTAACAGGCAGAGGTTGGAAAAGTCTGAAGGGCTCAGAAGACAGAAAGATATGGGAAAGTCTGGAACTTCCCAGAGACATGTTGAATGGCATTGACCAAAATGCTGATAGTGATATGGACAATGGAATCCAGGTCTCAGATGGAGATGAGGAACTTGTTGGGAACTAGAATAAAGGTGACTGTTGCTACGTTTTAGCAAAGAGACTGGTGGCGTTTTGCCCCTGCCATAGAGATCTGTGGAACTTTGAACTTCAGGGAAGATTTAGGGTATCTGGTGGGAGAAATTTCTAAGCAGCAAAGCATTCAATAGGTGCTGTTAAAAGCATCCTATTTTATGTATTCACAAAGATATGGTTTGGAATTGAAACTTGTGTTTAAAAGAGAAGCAGAGCATGAAAGTTCAGAAAATTTGCATCTTGATGATGTGATGGAAGAGAAAAACCCATTTTCTGAGGAGAAATTCAAGCCATCAGTAGAAATTCACATAAGTAACAGGGAGCCAAATGTTGATCACCAAGACAATGGGGAAAATGTCTGCAGGACATGTGAGAACTCTTCACAGCAGCACCTCCCAACACAGGCCCAGAGGCCTAGGAGAGAAAAATAGTTTCATTGGCTGGGCCCAGGGCCTTGCTGCTTTCTACAGTCTCAGGACTTACTTGGTTCCCTTCATCCCAGATGAGGCTAAAATGGGCCAAGGTACAGCTCAGGCCATGGCTTCAAGGGGTGTAAGCCCCAAGTCTTGGCAGCTTCCATGTGGTTTTGAGCCTGTGGGTGCACAGAAGTCAAGAATTGAGGTTTGAGAACCTCCGTCTAGATTTCAGAGGATGTATGGAAATGCCTGGATGTCCAGGCAGAAGTTTGCAGCAGGGGTGGAGCCCTCATGTAGAACCTCTGCTTGGGCAGTGCAGAAGGGAAATGTGGGACTGCAGCCCCCACAGAAAGTCCCCACTGGGGCACTGCCTAGTGGAGCTGTGAGAAGAGGGCCACTGTCCTCCAGACTCCAGAATGGTAGATCCACCGACGGCTTGCAATATGTGCCTGGAAAAGCTGTGGACACTCAATGCCAGCCTGTGAAGGAAGCTGGGAGGAGGGGGCTGTACCCTGCAAAACCACAGGGACAGAGCGCCCAAGGCCATGGGAGTCCCACCTCTTGTATCAGAATGACCTGGATGTGAGACATGGAGTCAAAGGATATCATTTTGGAGCTTTAAGATTTGACTGCCCCACTGGGTTTTGGATTTGCATGGGGGCTGTAACCCCTTTGTTTTGGCCAATTTCTCCCATTTGGAATGGATGTATTTACCCAGTGCTTTTACCCCCATTGTATCTAGGAAGTAACTAACTTGCTTTTGATTTTACAGGTCCGTAGGCAGAAGGGACTTGCCTTGTCTCAGATGAGACTTTGGAGTTAGACTTTTGCCTTGATGCTGGAATGAGTTAAGACTTTCAGGGACTGTAGGGAAGGCATGATTGTGCTTTGAAATGTGAGGACATGATGTTTGGGAGGGGCCAGAGGCAGAATGATATGGTATGACCGTGTCCCCAACCAAATGTCATCTTGAATTATAGTTTCCATAATCCCCATGTGTTGTGGGAGGGACCTGGTGGGAGGTAATTGAACCATGGTGCCAGTTACTTTCATGCTGCTATTCTTATGATAGTAAGTGCTCCTGAAATCTGACGGTTTACAGGGAGCTTTCCTGCCTTCTGCTCAGCACTTCTCCTTCCTGCCATCATATGAAGAAGGACGTGTTTGCTTCTCCTTCTGGCATGATTCTAAGTTTCTTGAGGCCTCCTCTGTCATGTGGAACTGTGAGTCAATTAAACCTCTTTCCTTTATAAATTACCCAGTCTTGGGCGGTTCATTATAGCAGCATGAGAACGGACTAATACAGCATACTTATTATTCAACATCTAGAGTTAATAGGTTGCCCTTTTATTGAACAATACCAGGGATTTGTAACACATTAACTATGATTGTTAGTGTTGCATTTTTAACCCCCATGACACTTCTATTATTTTAATACAGTTTAGTATTTATATAATTACTCACGTATTTACTTCTCTTTTTTCCTTTTCATTCTTTATTGCAACTCTGATTCAAATATTTTTATACTGAAAGGTGATATATTGTAGTGCTTAAGACCGTGGGTTCTAGAGCCAAAATGTGATTTTTCCAGACTGCTTTTTACTTCTGCTTGACAAATAGGGAAACTGAGGCAGAGGGCTAATGGTAACATGCTCAAGGCTACATCTAGTAAATGGCAGAGGCAGGATTTAAACCCACCCATTCCCCAGTAGCACCCCTTGCACTGTGGAGGGCTTGGTAATAAGCCATGGTCTAGGAGATCTCTTGGTAACACAATGCATCAGAGCCCTCTCCACTGTCAGAAAATATACATGCAGGTTCACATCCCTCTAAAACCTTGAGGCTCATGAAGTCCACACATAATTCCTATGAAGAGATTAATTTTATAAGTAAATCACAGGTGAGTTGAATTTCACCCTTGTGAATGCTTACAAACTCATTTTTTTGTGTGTGTTTCATCTTGATTTAGGTAAGTGGAACTGTCCTGCAAAATTTACAGGAGAAGGCTCCTTCCAGATATATGTAGTTCTGTTTCTGGACTCTCTCCATCTTGGTTCATTTTTCCTGGGAAAACCAAGCAGCAGACCCTTGCTTTACAAACCAAATCATTGAATCTCCCCAAATGCAAAGTCATTTAGATGTTGGTAAGCCTCAGGAGAGATTTGTGATAGAATTATTACGTGCTGGAGAGTTTGAAGCTACCTCTGGTGGAGAGGGTCCTTTGAGAAGTATAGTTAACACAGAACAGTCTTCTAGGTCTTCTAGATTTTTGACTGTCTTTATAAGGCTTTCCACTGTGTCCCAGGACAGCATCTTGGAGGCATTGGCTCTGAACTTTTCCTCTAGGTCCTCCTGGCTCAGTGGTTTTCTCCAGTGCCCATAGAAGGTATCAGAGCGATCTGTAAAGGTGGCTCCATCCTTGAGGGTGACACTTATTTCACAGTACAGTGTGTTGAAGCTTGGCAAGTTGTCCGGAGGGTATTCCAGCTCCACCTTACTGAGCAGCTCTCTCACCTGTGGCCTGTTGATCTGGCATTCATGGAATGAGGGGACAGTGATGCCACCATCAAGCAACATGGCACAGGCCACATACTGGAATGAATGACGGGCTTCATGCTCCGAAACTGGAAAGGGCCTGTTTACATACTGGACATTTGGTATCCTGAGCACAATTCTCTTAATGTAGTCAGTTGGAAGCAGGGCTCTCTCTGCTACAAGGTGCTTTCTCACAGATGCAGCTGCGTCTGCCACCCAGTGGGTAGATAAATGTGCAGGAAAACGCTTAAAGGCCACGTCCTGCTGGTCCAGCAGCCAACTGTAGGAAGCTAGGCTTGGAAGGACTTTTGGGGAATAGTTGGCATAAAAGGCCCCAAATCCTGCCTCCAAGTCCAAGACCTGCTTGTTTCCTTGGAGACCCAACATTGCCAAAAATGCAGCTTCTATCCCATGCTTGGCAGCATTGCCAATGTGGAGGGGCTTGGTCTGGGTGGCAGCATTGGCCATGGGTGCCCCAGCATGGGAAACAGCAATGGCCAGAGCTTCTCGGCACTTTGTCGAGCTAAGTCCTAAAAACTTGGATGCAGCAGCAGCACTACCCAACGTTCCTACCACGGAAGGGGGATGGAATCTGAAAAGCAAAGAAGCAGAGTTGGAGATGTACAAACCATAACCACCAGGAGGCAGGATAGCGTAGTCATCAAGAACATTGATAATGGAGTCACACTGTCTGGGTTCAGATCTCAGCTCCATTACTTTATTAGCTACATGATCTGGGGAAAATTATTCAACTTCTCTGTAGATTTTTTCTTACACAAAATGGTGATAGGCCAGGTGTGGTGGTTCATGCCTGTAATCCCAGGACTTTGGGAGGCCAAGGTGGGAGGGTCATCTGAGGTCAGGAGTTTGAGACTAGGTTGGCCAACATGGCAAAACACTGACTCTACTAAAAATACAAAAATTTGCCGGATCTGGTGGTGGGTGCCTGCAGTCCCAGCTACTTGGGAGACTGAGGCAGGAGACTCCCTTGAACCTGGGAGGCAGACGCTGCAGTGAGCTGAGATCATGCTGCTGCACTCCAGCCTAGGTGACAGAGTGAGACTGTCTCAAAAAAATATAATAATAAAAATAATAATAATAAGGCCGGGCACGATGTCTCACGCCTGTAATCCCAGCACTTTGGGAGGCCGAGGCAGGCAGATCACAAGGTCAAGAGCTCGAGACCATCCTGGCCAACATGATGAAACCCCGTCTCTACTAAAAATACAAAAATTAGCTGGGCATGGTGGTGCATGCCTGTAGTCCCAGCTACTTGGGAGGCTGAGGCAGGAGAATCACTTGAACCCGGGAGGCGGAGGTTGCAGTGAGCCAAGATTACACCACTGCACTCCAGCCTGGCAACAGAGCGAGACTCCATCTCAAAAAATAAAATAAAATGGTGATAATAATAACGTCTACCTCTTAGAGTTTTAGGAGCTTTGAATAAATTAACATGTTTACAATAGTGCATAGCACATAGTGAGTTCTTTATAAATGGTACCATTACAATTATTGCCAGAAAGGCAACAGCTATTGATCTCATCTAAGTCACTGTGAGAATTGTGGGCCTTGAAGAAACTGAAACTTCACTACCTAGTATTTCAATTTACTTCTCTCCTGGCAGGCTGGAGCAAGTGGCAACATAAATCTGAGACTGAGCCATATGATGTGGCCGACATTTGACCATTTTTTATCTGCAGGATGAACAGTCAGAGTAAGGATATTCTGAATGTCCTCATTAGTCTGAGGGACGCTAGCTAGTCTCAGAATAGATTCTGCTTTGAGAATGAAATAAGGAATACTCAGTACACCCATGAATGCCAGAATGACATGAATCACCTTGCAACGAGAGGCCCAATTTATCTCACGGTCCAGGTTGCACTCTTGAAGTCACTTCTTTAAATGTGGATAGAGGGTTTCGTATGTGACTGGTGTATTGACTTATCTACCTGTGCTAATGTTAACATCTTCCTCTGAACCGGCCTCTAAGTCAGAAAGCTCTACGGAGATAATGATTGATAGATGAAGGGGATGTGACTACCTTTTGATGGGGCAAATTCTCTCCATACCTCTTTGGTATGTCATTGGCCTCCTTGGCGAAATGCAGTAATCGGCCTTGCACTTCAATACCAACATTGAAAGCCAGCAGCAGGTCAAGGCCAGAAAACTTTGGACTCCTTGGCAGGGCTTCTGCTAAAGCTGTGAGGACAGGAAGGACAGCCCCAGAAGGGTGGGTGGCAGGGTGCCACGTGTCATCAAAATCCATGGAGTGAATCTGTATAAACAGACACAAACAGCAACAAAAAGCCTTAAATTTTCCCTTAATGCAATGGCTTTTGGACCACTAAGGACTTAGTTTAGTAATAACCTTGTTTTATGTGAGATTCTTTTGATCTGATTCTCAGAAAAGAAAATCTGAGAAATGTCTGTGATTTTTTTTCTTTTTCTTTTTTTTTTTTTTTTTTGAGACAGAGTCTTGCTCTGTCACCTAGGCTGGAGTGCAGTGGCATGATCCTGGCTCACTGCAACCTCCGCCTCCTGGGTTCAAGCAATTCTCCTGCCTCAGCCTCTGGAGCAGCTGGGATAACAGGTGCCCACCACCGCACCTGGCTAATTTTTGTATTTTTAGTAGAGACGGAGTTTCACTATGTTGGCCAGGGTGGTCTTGAACTCCTGACCTCGTTATCCGCCCGCCTCAGCCTCCCAAAGTGCTAGGATTACAGGCGTGAGCCACCACACCTGGCCTGGCTGTGATTATTAATCACATGGCCGGGCACTGGGAAATGCTGTTCCTCTGCCAGAGGAAGGGAGTACCTTGGAGAGCAGCTTGTGAGCCCCAAGGAGCTTGGGTCTTGCCCTGGTGGCCTGAGCTCCCTCTGCCGTGGCCCCTGGAAAGATCTATATTCCCCTTTAAAAACAAAGCTGCAGAATCAGGTGGCTGGCAATTCCTCCTCCACCCTTTAAATAAGTTGCACTGCAAGTTTAATGTCATTTATTCCATATGAGGCCGTATGTTTTTGTACCTTTTTATTATGAAATAATTTCAAACTTTTAGAGAAGTTGTAAGAATAGCACAAGAACTCTCAAACTCAGATTAACTTTTCAGCTATATATTTTAAAAATCATTATTTTCTGCTTTAAGATCTTATTCCTCTTTCTCCTAGCCATTTTCTTTTTCTTTATATTAAAACAGTAATATCCAGAAGTTCATTTAAAAATAGATTTTTATATCTATTTGCTGTCACTGGTGCATTTCCCACTGCTTTCAGGACATTGCTTTGGAATGCACCATTGGCTTTAACTTTCAATCTCCTGAGCTATTGTACCCATAAATCATAAAAATATCTCGGAAATCCCAACATGTCTGTTTCCAAGTTACATCTTGTAGAGTATTTCCCGTGACACACAGAAAAAGCATAAAAATCATCTGTCAGATGAGAAGTACAGATTTTTGGTTCAGAAAATACAGACACTATAAGGCCATTGTTCCTTTCTCAATAGCTATCTGTTGAATGGATGAATGAGTGAATGAATAAAGAACACATTACTCGAGAGAAACTGGCCCCACAACAGGAAAAACAGAAGATATTAGGTCTGGATATGGGTTTTATATGTTTTTGCTATTTATATTCAAGGTTTTGAATTGGGATACCTTAGGGTGTTTTTATCTAAATCCTTCCATCTTCTTTCCTCTGCTACACAATCTGTTTGAAAAGCATCAATTTACTGTAAAAACATGAAAACTGAATTACTACATAGGAGAGAGGGTAAGCCACTTTATCTGTCTGACTTTCAGTTCTTTCATCTGTAAAATATAGAATTTGGGCAATTTCTGAGATATTTCCTGACTCTAAAATTATTATGATTATCTAATAGTTGAAAAGATGTGAAAACCTCCTTACAGCCACACCGTTCACAAAAGCAGCATATGTGGGCGGGAGCCTGATGTCTGGCTGACCCCAAACAGTGCTGGATATGTTGGAACTGTAGATCTGGAACAAAAGCAAATCAACCAGTGATAGTGTGAATACAGTATACCAAGTCACCATTTCAAGAGTTATTCTTCATCTTTGGAGGCATTATTCATAGTTCTTACTTGAACCTTTGCCACAGATAGAAGCCTTAGTCATTGAATACCTCTCATCCTTGTAGAATACACAGCTCTCCCCTGTGAAAAGGGGAGGAGATGTCGTTGCTTGATCCTAGATCATGATCCGGAAGTGCTCCAAGGAAGCACATCTGAAGTTACTCTTATTTACTCCTTGGGGTAAATACCAGGGAAGATGGACTAACTGTTTATCTCTAATACACCCTAGGGAGAGCAGGAGCGCTCACGTACATCCCCACTCTGCTCAGAGTACTTGGCCAGGCTTTTCTCCAGAGAATAATAATAATAAACTGTGAGATATTATTAGCATATTTTTTTCTGTTTATTTGTTTGTTTGTTTTTAAGACAAGGTCATGCTCTGTTGCCTTGGCTGGAGTGCAGTGGCATGATCTTGACTTACTACAACCCCAACCTCTCAGGCTCAAGTGATCCTCCCACCTCTCAGCCTCCCGAGTAGCTGGGACTATAGGCGTGTGCTATCACACCTGGCTAATTTTTATGTTTTTTGTTTTTGTAGAAATGGGTCTTTGCCATGTTGCCAAGGCTGGTCTCAAATTCCTAGGCTCAAACCGTCTGCCCACCTTGGCCTCTGGTAGTGCTGGGATAACAGATATGAGCCACTGTGCCTCACTGTGTATGGTTTTAAGACAGTGACTTAGTAAAGAATATGGATGACTATTAAAACTCAGATAATGGAACATAGGCAATTATAAAAATGATATAGAACAGTGCTATGTACATCAAGTGCTGTCTATAAAACGAAGTATAGAGTAAATGTAACACATATGTATGCACTGGGTTTTATCTCTAATGTAGACCTTGAGCTTCTTACCTTGCTATATTGGCTGGCTATGTGAAACACTTCCGTAGTGGTTCCCAGGAACCCAGCACCCAGAGTGTCTAGAATCATCCTCTTGCTCCTCTGAATAACACGATCTGTCAGGTGTCCCACTTTCAAGCCATGGATTGCTGTGGCAAAGCTTTCTGTGATAGACTTTAAAGGGAAGAGTGTTAGGACAGGGCTACACCCCACTTTACTTACACACTTCTGTTCTATAAGACACCTTGAGGCACTTTTGCATAAAGAGTTTTGCTCCACTACAAGAAACCCAGTTGCTCAGATTTAGTTTAATTTCTGAAAAAAAAAAAGATGTGTACTAAGCACCTACTATGTGTGAGGCAGAGTAATGTGGGAGCACACAGCAGCCAGTTTATCTCCTCAGTCGAGTTGAGGGGCAGCATAGCAAGCACAGGACACAGCATTGCGTGATGGGTGGTGGTGGAGGGAAGCACAGAGAGTTGTGGGAGGAGGATGCAAGGGACACCTCGTCTGTGTGATAGAGATTTCTGCAGGTGCAGTGCACAGCTGCTATTACGAGACACCTGCCAGGCACTGTGCTGAATGTCTCAAATATATTACCCTTTTAATACCCACAAGTCTCTAGGTAGTTATTTTTGCAGGTGAGGAGACTGAGACCTAGAGAACTGAAGTTACTAATTTTCACAGCTTTTAAGTGGTGGAATCTGAACATAAACCCCTATAGGTGTAACTCGACAATCAGTGCATCTAGCTATCAAGTCCCAAATGGTCAGACGAACATGTACCTCAGAACTGCCTGGGGTTCTTGCTGAAAAGGAACATTTCTGGTCCCCACTCTAGACCACCAAAATTAGACTCTCCCCAGAAATGGAACCTCTGGAAGCATAGCACAGGATTCTGTTTTCATTAGGATCTCTAGGAGGCTCTCAAGTGCTCTGGTGCTCTTACGTCCAATATGGCAGCGACTCCCTAATGTGGCTACTGAGCACTTGAAATGCAGCAAATTGAGATGTGTCATAAGAGTAAAATAAAGACTGATTTTTGAAAGCTTAGTAGGAAAAAAAGGATATAAAGCATCTCAATAATTTAAAAATATTGATTGCATGCTGAATCAATATTCAATTCATTGACCAGGCGTGGTGGCTCATGCCCGTAATCCCAGCACTTTGGGAGACCAAGGCGGATGGATCACTTGAGGTCAGCAGTTCAAGAACAGCCTGGCCAAGGTGGCAAAACCCCATCTCTACTAAAAATACAAAAATTAGCCAGGTGTGGTGGTGGGTACCTGTAATCCCAGCTACTCAGGAAGCTGAGGTGGGAGAATTGCTTGAACCTGGGAGGCGGAGGTTGCAGTGAGCTGAGATCATGCCACCACACTCCCGCCTGGGCAACAGAGTGAGACTCCTCTCATCTTAATAAAAAAAATTCAATATATTGATATCAACATAATAATATATGGGATATGGTGTAAATAAAACATGTTATTAATTGAGCAGTTTCTTCTAAACATTTTCTAAAATTTAAAATACTAGAAAATTTTAAATTACATATGTGACTTGAGAACCACTGCCTGCTCTTCCCTGTTGGTGGAGACATCGATACTTGATCTGGTTATGAAAACTTAAGAGTAGTCATCAGATAATAGTATAGGGTGATGAGAATGGAGGGTAAAGGTAGAAGTGGAAGCAAGGGCCAAGGCTGGGAGGTGTGAGAGAGTGGAGGGAGTTTGGCTCCCTTCAGCTGTGGAGTTGCATGCAGGAGACAGAGGTGAGAAGGAGAATGGATTTGCAGCTTATGACCGAATGATGAACATTACATCACTCTAAAGACTGTGATGTCAATGGGGAGCCAAAGTGCTGTCTTAAGAAAAGTAGAGTTATGGTCAGAACTAATGTTTTGGAAAGATTCCTGTAGGCAGTTGTGTAGAGAATGGATTGGAGAGGGGTAGACAGGGGCAGTGAAAAGACTGCTGCAGTATCCCAGGTTCTGGATGGGGAAATGGCAGTGCCATTGGCCAAGAGAGAGAACACAGGAAGAGGAGCAGCCTTCCAAGCAATGATGATGGGCTCAGTGTGAACTTGTTGAATATGAAGTGTCTGTGTTCATCCCACTGGAGAAGCTCATTCTGCTTCTACCCATAAGCTAGATAAGAAAAACATGTAAGATTACTTGAATTTCATAAGCAGTGGAGTACTCTGCAATTCTTTTAAAATTCAAATTCTTCAATATGTAGACTGTTATTTTGTTTTCTACACATTTTCACAAGAGAGCATCTATTATGTAGAGTTAAAAACATCCACTCTTAAGTCAGGTTTCACTATCTGCTCACCACCTAGTGAATGTTGGATTGCTTCCCTTTCTTGTTCTGGTTACTACATCATTGCACAACTTAATTTGTCTCTCTCAACATCAGATACTTCATTTTTAAATCTTAGCTGTAGGGTGAGGGGCTATTGGATTAGGGGACCTGGGGTATCTGGGGTTCTCTGATACTGAGCTCAGTGCCAGGACAGAGCTACAGAGATGGAACCCATGCCTAGCTGAACGTCCTTCAACCTGGACACTGACTAGTCCCATTTACAGAGCCTCAAGTCAGGTTTATCAAGTCAAGGAACACTTGCCATTTTCAAAAGGATGGGCTACTTTTTATGTCTCTGAGGGCTTTGATAGAAAGGTGGAGGGGTGTATGGGGTGGGCGAAAGCAGGAGAGAAGACGGCTGGGAGAGAAAGGATGGTGGCACAAAGGTTTCAGATTAGGGTGGAAGAATAACAATAATGTTGATTTTCACGCTGCTAGAAATTGCAGTTAAAATATTTTTAGGGGCAGAAAGAGAGAGGAAGAAAGGGTTTAAACTTAACAGTTTCAAATATTGATTGGATCCCTGACTCTAAGCAAAACTACCTCTTTTAAACCTCTCTTCTCACCCCCACAAACCCCACAGCTGGGGGCATGTAGTGATTGATCATTCATCTCTTCAGGGCTAGATCTGACCCAGGGGTGTCTTATGGAGGAATGTGAGACTGGGGAGCAGTGGGAGAGGTGGGGTGGTGACATGGAGCCCTGGAGGTACTTGCACCATCCATCCATATGAGACCGTGCTGCTGGTGATACAGGAAGGTGGAGCCCTGGAATCCTCTGGAAGTCCTGAACAGCACCCTGTGTGCCAAAGAACACATGGCTGTCCCTGGCCCCTGAAGGAATGAAACGTGAGGGGAATAAACACACAGCTGCTCAGCTGTCTGTGGTCCTTGCGTTCATCTATTTCCAAAATATCTTCTGATCTGCTTGACCTTCTCATGGCATTTGCATCTCTGTTTAGTTAAATACAGTGATGATTTAAGTTAAGGAATAACATAAAGCCACTGAACAAATCAATTTCACAATTTTTTTTTTTCCAAGACGGAGTCTCGCTCTGTCGCTCAGGCTGGAGTACAGTGACACGATCTCGGCGCACTGCAAGCTCCACCTCCCGGGTTCACGCCATTCTCCTGCCTCAGCCTCCCGAGTAGCTGGGACTACGGGCGCCTGCCACCACGCCCAGCTAATTTTTTGTATTTTTAGTAGAGACCGGGTTTTACCGAGTTAGCGAGCATGGTCTCAATCTCTCCTGATCTCGTGATCCGTCCGCCTCGGCCTCCCGAAGTGCTGGGATTATAGGCCTGAGCCACTGTGCCCGGCCCACAAGTTCTTACTATGAGTCCAGCACTGTTCTAAGCTCTCAAGACTGCCAAGTCAATACTGGATGGTTCCTGCCTCAAAAAGCTTATCTTATACAGAAGGTGGTGACAGTAAATAGATTAACAGAAATGCAATCTGGCAGTGTCATAATGGACACATAAAACTAGGGGGTTAAAATTCAATGAACTTGTCATGATTCATTCCCTTCCTAACTTTGTACAATAGAATCATGTATCTCATTTGTAAAACAGTAATGAAAGCCACCATGCAGTTAATTAGGTAGCCCACAGGTTGAAAGAAAAGTTAAAGCAGAAGCAGGTAGTTCTTAAAAGGAGAGGGCAACTGAAGAAATTGAGGAAGGAAGAAGTCTGCTAGAAAAGCAATTTAAGTAAGTCACATAAAATGCTACAATACCTTGAGCATCATTTCGTTGTAAAGAAGAGGTTCAGTTCAGGAGGAGTGAACCAGAGGAGTAATTTGTTTGCTGGATGTCTGACTGCGTTTATACCCTTCGCTCCTCTCAAACCCATTTCCTTTCATTTTGTTCTAACCCTAGAATTTCTGTCATTTCAACACCTCCTGACTAGACTCACTTTAACTTCCTCTTTAAGGAATTGTTTAACTCTTACGTGGATGAAGAATTCAGTGAGGCTAGGATGTACAGTAATCGTGATCATATGATTACTCACAGGCATCAGAAAAAGTAAATTTGTAGTAAAACTAGGATTGCCTTTTGTGCCTACATAGCTTATGTCAATACTAGAAGAATAGTCACACTCTTTTAACTAGGTATTCTACTTCTCAAAATTTATCCTAAGGAAGTAAGCATGGATGTATGGAAAATTTTTGGGAAAAAACTCCACCTGCACACAAACAAAATTCATACCCTTGCTTATAAGATCAAAAATTGGAAACATGACTGGGTGCATTGGCTCACACCTATAATCCTAGTGCTTTGGGAGGCCAAGGTGGGAGGATTACTTGAGGCCAGGAGTTTGAGACCAGCCTGGGCAACAAAACAAGACCTTGCCTCTACAAAAAATAAAAATAAAAAAAAAATAGCCAGGTGTGGTGGCGTGTGCCTGCAGTCATAACTACTTGGGAGGCTGAGGCAGGAGGATCACTTGAGCCCAGGAAATTGAGGCTGCAATGAGCTATGATCACACGACTGCACTCCAGCTTGGGTGACAGAGCGTGACCCTGTCTCAAAAAAAAAAAAAAAAGAAAAAAAAAAACAATCAAATGCCCTCAAATCGGTTAGGTAAAATGTGACATGTGCAATATTTAATGTACACGCCCATTTTCCCCTTCCACTTCACCCTGTTGGTCACCATTGTCTAGAGACAAATGTGCCATCCAGAAGTTTCTGGCAACTTGAGATTAAGAACCTGGAAGGGCATTGGGGGTTAATGAACTTTTCCCCAGCTTGTACCCTTGCTCATTCCTGAATGGCTCTTTCCATATTTGTACATCTCTGATTCTTGATCCTCTGCCTGGCTTCTGGAATGTAGTGCCTTCCTCCCTGCCATCCTGCTATTGCTGGAGTCTGCTTCAACACAGCTTGTCCAGGCCTTTTTGCCTACTATCGATCACTATGATATGGCTTGCCTGGAATTAACTCTGCTCCTCTGGGCAATTGCCACTTCCCCTGGATTGCCTACTTCTGGCCAATTGGTTTGCACTTACAGTGGGTACCAAAAACAAGTGATTTCGAATCTGAACCTGTTGTTCTAGATATGGTGGCAGAATTTGTCTTTGGAGAAGACAGCATTTAAATTATGGAGGAAATCTCCATGAGCCTTGAGGTTCCATTTCAATCCTATTAGGGAAGAGTTTGGGACAAAGGAGTTAAAATGCTCTGTGTAAAAATGCAAAAGCCCATCTTTCTTGTGGGTGGGGGGAATTCCCTCTTATCTTGGGATGGGTCAGCTTTTTTGTTTTATTCAGGTCTTCAACTGATTAAATGAAGCCCATTCACCTTAGGGAGGAAAATCTGTTTTACTCAATCTATTGATTTAAATGTTAGACTCATCCAAAACATTATCGCAGAAACACCCAGAGTAATGTTGGACCAGCTATCTGGGCATCATGTGGCCCAGTTAAGTTGACATAACCATCACACATAGCAATAGATAGTTAATAAAGCTCCAAGCTGATAATATGACTTATAAGGGCCCTTATAAGACTGTAGTTATCTCTTCATGCTCAAATCAAGCTTAGCGTCTGCCACCCACCACCCATTATGGGGCCATGATTTTTATTGTCTAAGGGACCTTTGTAGCAACGATTCCCTCTTACTTCTTATGTCTTCTCTCCCTACCCTTCTACCTTTTTCTTCTCCTTCACTCTACAACTTCCCTTGTCTTATCTTTCATCTAAGCTAGTGGTCTTAACTGGGGATGAGTTTGTTCCCAGAGGACATTGGGCAATGTCTGGAGATATTTTGGTTGTCACCAAATTGTGGCATCTTATGGGTAGAGTCCAGGTATGTTGCTAAACATTCTACAATGTACAGTACAACCCCAACAACAAAAGAATTACCAGGCCCAAAATATTAACAGCACCAAAGTTGAGAAAACCCTGTCTAAAGTTTTACACACTTTTTACTTTAGGAAGTTACATCTAGGGCTGGGCTCATGCTTGTAGTCCCAGCACTTTGGGAGGCTAAGGCAGGAGAATCACATGAGCCCAGGAGTTTGAGACCAGCCTGGGCAGCATAATGAGACTCCATTGTGGCAGGCCAGGTCTCACTAACCCAGGCCTACATAACAACTGTTTCAGCACTGACTGAGTGGTTAGGTTAAATGTTAAAAGCTGATAGAGGCAGTGCCCTCATACAAAGGCTAGAATGCAACAAAAGCCCACCAAGAGTTTTGCCTAGGCTTTTCCCGGGTCTTAAAGCATGACAAAATAATGAAGGAATTCTTAACAGGACCCATTTAGGATTAAACAAGTTTTCTTGTGGGTCTGAGGGAACTCCCCAGACCTTCACAAACAAGCTTTACTGGGGACTAGAGGAACTCTCCAGACTTCCATGATCTTGCCTCCATCAGACAAATTAAGGGTAATCACTCTAGCACCTGAATGCATTTAGATTAAGTAAATTTACTGAGGCTCCAGAGGAAGGTCTTCAGGACTCAGATCTTAGTCATAGATTAGAAGAAGTTAATCATATATGTCTTTAGATGAATGCACACTTACACACAGACATACCGCTTAAAAGGTATATAAGCTCTGGGAAACTTTGTAATTTTGAGTTGGTCTGGTGGTAATTTCCAGGCCTTCTCCCTGTAACTGGTTACAGAAATAAAAACCTCGCTTCTTTCCCAGTTCATCTGCATCTCATTATTGGGCCATGAGAATAAGCAGCCCAACTCTCAGTTTGGTCCAGAAACACTGTCTCTACAAAAAAAAAAAAAAAGGAAGAACTACATCGAAGAGCCCACCACAACATCCTAAGTTTAGGTTATGTGCCCTACCTGTATGTTCCCAGGGGATATAAGTTTCCCCTCTTTGTACCCTTTGTTAGATAGGAACATTCTTTTTAGGCAGGGAACTGATCTACCCTGTTGATCACAATATCCCAGGGTCTCACACAGGACTTTACACATAGGTGGTGCTCAGTAAATGTTGAATGAATTAATGCAAACCTGATGCTTTCAATTAGTCAGTCATATTAACTCATGCCCTCATCCCCAACAGAAATGTGTCAGGAGAATCTATTGTTTATTTTATTTTTTTGAGACAAAGTCTTGCTCTGTCACCCAGGCAGGAGTGGAGTGGCACAATCTCGGCTCACTGCAACCTCTGCCTCCCAGTTCAAGCAATTCTTGTGGCCCAGCCTCCTGAGTACCTGAGATTACAGGAACCCACCACCACACCTGGATAATTTTTATATTTTTAGTAGAGACAGGGTTTTGCCATGTTGGCCAAGCTGGTTTTGAACTCCTGACCTCAGGTGATCTGCCCACCTTGGCCTCCCAGACTGCTGGGATTACAGGTGTGAACCACCACACCGAGCCGAGAATCTATTTTTTAATGGCTGTGGCTTTTATCCTGTTCTGGAGTGCTGGTCTGCCAGCAAATAGAATACAATGAATAGATCTTTCTCTTCATCCTGATAACAGCAGCTCCCCTATAAGGGATGCTTGTGGGAGAATGTGAACTGTCAGAGTAAACTGGAAATATTTGAAACAACAAATCAGGAATGTGAGAATAGAGACTATTTTGAAAAAAGAAAAGCCATTTAATTTGTTTAATTTTGTCCAAAATAGCTGATTACAGTCTTTGAATTTCAGTTTCCTTTTTTTCTGACTTGCCCTTCTTTGCCACTATTGGGCAACATCGGATGAGTCAATCTCTGGATTGTTATGATTAAGTTTCATTTGATTGTAAGCCAGTGTTTTAGGAGAAAATACAGCGGTAGCAATCAGGGTTCATTTCCCCGATTATTTTTTTGTTAATTCATTTGGGTCATTGAAACGTACTTACCATGAGAATGGTTTTATAAAAGATGAAACTTGGGGCAAATTGTGTTTAATTTCTTTAAAATAACAACAGCAACAATTATGAACAATTACCAAAATTGTTTCCACCTTAGGCCATTATCTATATGCCATTGTTCTGGTTCCATTTTTCCCAGCCCTTAGGACAGCATCACATTTTTCTTTTCTTCTCTTCCTTTCTCTTCTCTTCTCTGCTTTTCTTCCTCTTTTTTTTTTTTTTTGTCAGAGTTTCGCTCTTGTCGCCCAGGCTGGAGTGCAATGGCACCATCTTGGCTCACTGTAACCTCCTCCACCTCCCGGGTTCAAGTGATTCTCCTGCCTCAGCCTCTGGAGTAGTTGGGAATACAGGCCCGCACCACCACGCCTGGCTAATTTTTGTATTTTTAGTAGAGATGGGGTTTCACCGTGTTGGCCAGGCTGGTCGGCAGCATCACATTTTAACAAGGAAGGTGTAAAATATCAAGAAACTATATTTAAAAACGAATATTTAGGAGAATGCCTCACAGAGTCAGTGTTTATTTTGTATGTATATGTACGTTGTGCCTTTGTTTTCTTTATTAAACTTTGTATGGAATTTTTTAAGCGTACAGGAAGGGATTAAGTTGCAGGGACTATAAAGTGAGGAATCAGTACTATTGAATGGATGTGTGGCTGTAAAACCATTGCTTAAATATGACTGTCTCAACATATTTTATTGTGAAGAAATCTTTACATTTGTGAAAGCTCAGGATGGTTATGATGCATTCTCCAAATCATTCTACCTTGAAGAAAAGTATTGTTTGTAGCTTTCTCATAAGCATCAAATAGACTGTTAGTGTTTCTTAGTTAACTAGCAAACATTGAGTGATTATCCATGGGCTGTATTGCCCTGTACCAAATGTCTGCTAAAAACAGAGTAAAATGGATTGATGCCTTATTTGAATAAATCCAGCAGACTTTAAAAAATATTCCATGCAGAAATTGTTTATGCACATTTAGCAGACAGAATGGAATTGAGGTAGTTTGTGCTCTTTTAAACTTAAATATAGAATTATCCCAGACTTTAAAAGCAATATAGTTAAATATCTCAACAGCAGAAATCTAGTTACATTCTTTTGATATTCCCATTTCAAACCAGAGACTCTATTGGAATATCAAGTCTTTTTTTTCATCTCAGAGCAATTTTCTACAATTTTCTGGATTCCATTTCTTCTTTATTTCTCTTTCTGAATATAGATTATTATGACTCTGGATTTTTCTCCTTGTCTCCACTTGAGTTTTATGATCTCCATAGTTTTGCATAGAATTTCCATTCAGTGTTCTGGTAGAATTGTATGACTTGGTCTTCTCATCACTAATTTGTTCCTCAGTTGTGCTCATTTGGCTTTGCAGCTCCTAATATGTTTCTTATTTTGGCAACCATGTTTTTCTTTTATACTAACTCTTGTTCTCTGATGAACATTTTACATAGCAGTGTTTTCTTATGATATGTCATAATGGTTCGTGATCCTAATGTCTCAAAAGGGAGTCACTCATGTCAAGCTGCATTAAGCCCACAGTGAAGCTGCACCTGCCTCAATGTGATAAACATACATGTAATGGACAGAGGTAATAGCACCTGTTGTCGCCAGGTGCCACCCAAGGCCTGGACTGAACCCAATAGAAAGTGAAAAGTGGCTGAGGATTGTAAAAGCAGCAAAGACCAGGCCTTCTCAGAGATGCCTTTGGAGACTCTGCCCGGGGTAAGTCTGAGGCCTTCTCCTGTCTTGGTGGATGTCAGCAGAGAGAAGCAGTGACCCTACCAAGGACTCAGGACCCTCTTGACTGGTGTGTTAACCATTGGTCACCAGCACGGTTGCTGCGGTTTGTTACCTGCCTCTGATTACTCCCTGTGCGTTGATATTAATTGCATGGTTGGTGGTGTGTGAAGTCCTCTGTATAAACAGTGAATTTGAACACATGTAATTGGCTATTGAGACATTGTGAAAGTGGAAGCTTCTGTTGGAGTTAGTGCCCGTAAGTGTGAACTTAATTAACATATCCATTGGCATGGCCGGTAATGTCTTGTTTTATGAATCTTGTAACTTCTCAGTGTCTTTGAGAAAATTACTTCAAATATTAAATACAAGTTTTCTTCTGGGACCTTTTACAAGGCTTCTTCATCTTGGCACCTCTCTTTCATGCTGTTGGTTTTATTCATGTCCAGTGATTCTGCATTGTTCTTTCATATATTGACAAATACAGATTAAGTCAGATTGTAGTGTTGGGACATGACCCTCAACTGCAGGATTTCTCTGACTGCTGTTGATCTGCCTCTGTGTCCTCAATTCCCCAAGCTAAAATGACCACCCCTAGGCTTGGAGATCATGGGGTTTGCTGGTCATTTCTTAAGGAAGCTCTTAAACTCAGCTAAAGTGAGAGGCACTGGTCAGGGTGCCAAAAGAGCAAGGCTAACTGTTCAGCCATGCTTTCATATTACAGTGTTAATATTTAAAAAATATGCAGGTCACAGACCTACAGAGAGAGCTTCAGGTTTACTCACTATTATCTCTTTTTAATTAATTAATTAATTAATTTATTTTTGAGACAGAGTCTTCTTCTCCCAGGCTGGAGTGCAGTGGCAC